>NW_025964001.1:19220458-20463791 GCF_023055435.1 Haliotis rufescens
CAACTGGTTTTTGATTAGCTTCTACTCATGTGGCCCAGCGTTTACCAACAGTTACCATTTTCTTTCCGGTAAAATTAGGCTTGGACCGGTAATTCATGTAGCAGTCCCTTTGGACTGGCAAATAAAGCACCTTTCGTATATGTTGTTGACCAAAACATCGGCGATATTCATATATAAGTATATTTTTCAGTCAGCTTGTCTGTTATCATCTGGGTTTCCTTTTGTCTATGTTTAGTTTAGGAAATATCTAATTGTAGTAACTTAGTCTTGAACCAGAGTGAAATATTTACAAAAGAGAGAGAAAATTGTGATTGTACTTTCTGTGATTGATGTGTACAAATGGTGTACATCTAAGTTATTTCAGAGATGACATCATTGAATTTGTCTGCCATGAACTTTTTACACTGCATAAAACATGATGTTGAATGAATTAAAACAAGGCAATTTTCATACGTTTATTTAGTTGCCAGTCCACTGGGACTTGTAGATTAAAAAGCCAATGGGAACACTGGTGGCTTCTACTAGGCGTGGCAGACTAAGCCCCAAGTACTCCATGCTTGATATAGAGCCGTGAGGACTGGATGGATGATTGTTACCATGACCTGCCTGACTAATGGTGTGTTCGGTCCAGCATCAGTTATGTACAGACTGCCTTGATATAGCTTGAATTGAGTTGACTGTGGTGTAAAACAACATTCACTCACTCGTGTGGCAGTATGTGCTTGTTTCATGAATCTGTGTACTTTGTGCTGATCAGATGGCCTGTTAATGGTGGATAGTCTCAATGTCATGAAAATACTCGGATACAACTTACTCTCATGAGCTGGAGAAATTCTGTGCAGAGTTAAGTTTGTCTGGTCCTGGCTGAAATAATGTTCACGTAAATCAATGTCGATATAATAATTAAACTGTTAAGCTTGTTGATGTTGTCCAGACTTGTACAAATGTGAAATCACTCACTCACTCACTCACTCACTCACTCACTCACTCACTCACTCACTCACTCACTCACTCACTCACTCACTCACTCACTCACTCACTCACTCACTCACTCACTCTGACCATGTGTGTTTGTTTTCCATTGCTGTAGGTACTAAATACATTTTTCACTATTTTCTTGTTTTTGACCATGGTGATAGGATAAGTATTCTTGTTCTAGAGTCCCTGTTACAGAATGGTGCATCCCCCAAATCAACTGGTAAGTATCTGAAAGACTAAACAGCCTTGTGTAGCTCTCATTCACAAAGACCTGGGAATCATCTGCCATGTTTATTTAACTAGATTTTCAGAGATTAAATTGACCTTATCCCCTCACCTCTATGGGGTTTCTGGGTTAGAATGGGTCCCCAGCAACCTATGCTGGCCATAAGTGAAGTCCAAATGGATCAGGTGGTCACGTATTGCTTACTGCAGCAGGGAATGAGAGAAGTGGTGCACTCTCCTTTCTAAGATGATGTCACTGCAGTGTAACCTCAAAGGAATATCGCTGCACGTTAGGAATTGAGGGAAATGATTAAATACACACATTTTTACACATTTAATAAACATGGATGTGAGTATTCTCTCATGTTGTTATCTCCCCTGTATCCATGACAACAACATGACTGACCATGCTGAGTAAGAGTGTCAACCACTTTCAAACTCTTAATCTCCCAGTATATCACAATACGTATTGATACAGATCCCTAATCTCAATATATTGCAATACAATTTTTGGCCCAAACTGTGAGCATCACTTGCCTATGTTTACATCCATGTTTGTGCTGCAGATCAACCAGAAGTGGATGCTCAGGCCATACATCAAGCATTTGATGCTCTGTCAAAAGAAATATTTAGGAATCTCATTCTGGATGAACACAAAAGGTAACGCCTTCTCACAAGAATCTGTTTATCATCATAATTATATTTTTGGCAATGGAGTATCTAGATTTTTTAATGTGAGCAAGTGAATGAGTGATACATGTATTAGCAGCCTGTGAAGATCCAGGTTAGAAAAAAAGGCGTATTATGCTTGTCGTAAGAGGCGACTAACAGGATCAGGTGGTCAGGCTCGCTGACTTGGTTGATGCATGTCATCGCATCCCAATTGCGTAGATCAATGCTCATGATATCAATCACTGGATTGACTGGTCCAGATTAAATTTTTACAGACCACCATCATATGGCTGGAATATTGCTGAGTGCGGTGTCAATTAACAAAAAAGCAATGAAAGCAATGTCACGGCTGGGTTCACCAGAAATGTGGTACACCCATGTGGAGAATCGAATGGGTGTCTTGGGTGGCAAACAAACACTTTAACCTCAACGCTACCACCACCCCAGATTTCTGATTGCAGGAACATCAGTGTTTTCTTTTGTTAAACTATGTGCTGGTAACCAGGACAACACTTCCTGTGCTTCCTGTTGTCAGCTGAACATGACCATGACATATATGGCTGACATGACACTCACCACCTCCGTGGTGTAGGAGATAGTGTCTGCCCGGAGAGCGGAAGGTCGGTGGTTTGGTCCCCGGCAAAATACCAAATGATGCTAAGAGATGGTACTTGTTGTTATTCTGCCTGGCGCTTGGCATGAAGGGGCTAAAACAAGGACTGGTCGGCTTGGAGTCAGTATACTGTGTCTGAGTGGGATATAATTGTTAAACTGCATTATTCCAGTCTAGTACAAGCAGCCATACACACGTGGATGCACATTACTACCAGTATATAAGTGCAGTCATCTTGAACATGATGTTAAACCCCATTTCACCTCACTACATGATAATCCCAGTGATATGGCTTAGAGATTGATGATGGATATGAACTCATGCTGTTGATATAGTGTTGTGCCATTTGCAGTACTTGTTTCACAGTGTAAGTCAGCATTAACTCAGGGAATAGACCTGAAAAAGATATGATTGGTTTGCTGTGACACCACACAGAGTATTTGTGATTTTATGATTGACAGGTGTGATGGGCGTGGTCTGAGAGACCTGAGGGACATTTCCTGTCAGGTCGACCTGTACAAGCCACTGCATGGGTCTGCCATCTTCCAGAGGGGACAAACTCAGGCATGTTTTTAAGAGATTTGCTACACTCTGCACTTTGTGTTCAAAATGGCGAGTTATGCAACAACTACGCCTGTCATCTATGCAATGCTGATTATTGTTGAAAGTTTATCAAATGACATCATTTACGAAGTGTTTACAATTTATTAAACTGAAAAATGCAATTAGCAAGAATATATCTGATGACAAGCCACTCAATGTTTAGTGCCAGGTATCAATAATGACTGTTACAAGCACAATCTCATGAGACACGTTTTATTCTCAAGTATTTTCCATAAACAACAAAATTAAAACAATTCTACCCTTGAGAGAACTGTTGCGGTACCAGTGCTGCAGTGAAACATGTCAGCTTAGTGAGTGCATTGTGCCTGTTGCAGGTTCTGTGCACTGTGACATTCGACAGTCTCGACACAGCCTTCAAGTCCGACCCTATGTCTGTTGTGGCAGGGTATGTACTCCTGCCTTGCTGGGCCACCAGTGTAGTAGTGCTGACCTATCCTGACTGATTTCTTGGAAATACAATTGTACATCGAGGTGTGAACACACAATGCCATTTAGAAAGTAGTTAAATGTAACAAATGTTATATTTGGGAATACACTTTCTTAGTAAAGTACAGATTCTCATGTTTTTGGCAGTTGAGTGGGACTCTAGTACTATTTTAGGTTGAGTGGGATTCAAGCCAAAAAGTACTAGAATCTGTACTTTACTTGGAAAGTGTTATCCCAAATTTTAGATATATATGTTTTTTATATTTTCTTTCAAATATCTTGAACATTAGAACATCAGAAAATCTCAAATTATGACTGTGAGAGAACAACAAAATTCTATTGTGCCAGAAGAGATTGATTCTCTGAATAGAAGTGGATTGTGTATTGATGGAAAACTCTTTCTATGACAGTGAGAGATGTTGCCATGCCCGTGGGCTTCATGTAAGATCTGCATAACTGCTTTCTTAGTGCATCAAACTGACACTCAATGATATAACTGAAATACTAGTAGCGGGACGATATGCCGATGCATCTATGGATCATGATTTTTACTGCTTGATACAAGTATCGATCGCAGTCGCACACTAAGTACATGTAAAAGATATCGATTCTCACCTCAAATGTTTGCTAAAATAACAAATTAGTAGTGAAAGTTAGTTGTAAAAACATAAATATTTTCATCCATTGCGCCATATTTGATACTGCCAACAGTAAATCACCAGTGATACTCGGTATTTGGCCATCCTGTCTATGAAATAGATGGCTTATGCACCACAGATAAGAACACATGCAAGTATCATGATACGTATCGGATCGCACAGTTGGTGTGTCGTCCCAGCCCTATGAAATACTGCTCTAAACAGCATTATTAACACTCACTCTCTCAAGACTTTACTAAATGTGCCTCAGTGGAAACCTTTCCACCCTGCAATAAAAGCATTTGTTCTGTTATGTTTCAGAGGTCTTAAAGAAAAGAATTTCATGTTGCACTACGAGGTGAGAAACTCAGATATAAGTCACGAGCTACAAAGTTAATGCAGTGTCAACGAGATTAAGTTGTTCCAGTTTGTAAAGATGTGGTTTACTAGATGGAGGTTCTGACCCTGTAGCCAATATTCACTGCTTACGTTTGCTGCCCTGTTGTGACATGTAATGATTCCATGTGTGAACCCCGGAATAGGTTGACATAACAGTATGTGCTATGTGTGTTTGTTGTTTAATGCTGCACTCAGCAATATTTCAGCTATATGAATCACTTGATTGTCTGGTCCAGACATCATTTACAGGCCGTCATCATACAGCTGGAATACTGCCGAGTGTGGCATTAATCAACAAACAAACATGCAGAAAAGTATCAAAAAGTAATGGCTGACAATTTTTCAGTGTGTGAACATATATGAGGTGATACACTTCTGCTGTAAATATATACATGTAATGGTCAACTGATCATCTTTGTTCCCAGTTCCCACCTTATGCCACTAATGAGACCGGCCGAATCGGCGCCAGCAAGAGGAGAGAGTTGGGGCATGGTAGGTGGTGCTATCGCAATGGTAGTCAGTTTTGTCATACAGTTGACTCTTGTTCAGTGGCAAATCAGTGAACTGAGCCCCCAAAATATGTATTCAACTGGTTTAAATACTTTATTTTTCAAAAATGACGCTGAGTATAGTTATCTATGATAATAAATTATAAATGAATCAGCTGGACCAAACAAGCATATCTAATTGTCACTATTTTCTAGTTAAACTGGTTTCTGCTTGACAAGATTCGACTGTTGTTACCTGTTGTGGCCAACTGAAAGGCTAATGTTCTCTGACTTCTATGATTCAATATTCTATAGAATCCCAAACTGATACTTTAAAAATGACAAGCATCATTTCATTGTTTCAAAGTATTACATTAGAAGAAGCCAAAGACACTTAGTTGGCACTGTTCTATTTGTTTTATAATATAAGATAGCTATGCCATAAATCACAAAGAACAATGAGGAACATTGTTCTATCATGACGTCATTTCTGGAGATTCAAACATTCACTCGCAACTTGTTAACGTCGTAAATTGGATGACATTATTTTTTAGGGGGAAGTGTCTAGTAAGTTGTTACCCATAGATGTAGCCAGGCTACGCAGTGGCCGAACGAGGGCATTCAAAAGTGGGCGAGATATGACAATCGGTATTGGGAGAAAAAGTACAGATAATGGACTTAAAAATTGTGAGAATATCCAGGGAATACCAAATGTAAACCCCCCTTTTTCATAAAATGGACTTGTCCGTCATTGCTGAGGTCAGATTATGTTCAGGGAGTCATCGTTATTCTAATACAAGTAAATGTTTTTAAAGCGTTTACATTGTATTGACTCTATTAAAATAGCTGTACAAAATGTTGATATTAAAAGAAATAAACGACTCATGGTAGTTGTTTATCATACAATAAAACGCTGCCGGGAGAATAAACCACTCAGGGCTTCGTCCCTCATGGTTTGTCCTCCCTGCAATGTTTTATTGTACGGTAAACAACTCCCACTCATCGTTTGTTTCTTATGTACGAAAGTCTTGAGTTTGCCTCTTACTCTTTCCACAGGTGCGCTGGCAGAGAAAGGGTTGAGGCCTCTGATACCCTCCAACTTCCCCTTCACCATCAGACTGACATCCGAGGTGTTGGAGTCAAATGGTGAGATCATCATCCCTACTACAGGCTCCCTCATTGATGGGAATTATGTTTATATGTATTATTACGATCTTCGACATAAATAGGCTTCATGGATTATTCCTATGTGCAGGAAGTTATAAGGCTCTTGCCCATTGTCAAAGACTTGTGCTTGTAGTGTTAAACAGATCCTTTCAGCATGTGTGTTTGTTTTTTGTTCCACTCTGCAGTAATTCAACCATGTCATGGCAGCCTGAAAATACTGGAATATTGACCAGACAAAGCAGTGATTGATATTATGAGCATATACCAGGCTGACAGGGTGCAATGACATGCAATTAAACAAGTTACCAAGACAGATCAGGTCATCTGTTTATTTAGTTGCCTTGGACCACAAGCTGAGTTTACTGGGACCTACTATATACCCGATTCCCGGTATACATGCTGGGTGTTTTGTATACCCACTGGGGAAATACCTGAAATCTTATGTTGGTGTGTATAATGTGCACCCCCCTCTGCGCGGTTTCATTTTCTGAAAAAAAAGTGTGCACTATACACAAGAAAATACGGTACCCAGAATCCACACTGCATGAGTTATGTTTTTTAAATTCCTATTTTCTTTAAATTACTGAACCCTTGGGGACTCCAGATTAGAACTGGTTCCCACCACCCAGTGCTGGTCTTAAGAGGTGACTAAATCGATCGAGGGGTCAGGCTTGGTGGCTTAGTTGATGCTGAGCATAGCCCGACGGTTTTGAATGTTGCTCATAATATCAGTCACTGTCTTTGACACTGTCAGTGTTAGAAAGAGCTATGTTCTTCCTGATCAGGTTCTTCCTCAATGGCATCTGTGTGTGGTGGTAGTCTTGCCTTGATGGATGCCGGGGTGCCAATCTCGGACGCTGCTGCAGGGGTAGCTATTGGACTGGTCACTCGCACTGATCCCGAGAAGTCAGACATATTGGAATACAAGCTGTTGACAGACTTGCTGGTATGTTTGAATCTTAAATATTTTTACATTTTTAGCTCATATGACTGAAAGTCAACTGAGCTGATGTTGTGGTCTGTTAACAGTCCCAGTTAATGATGACAAAAGTAAATAACAATCTGCTAATGACTGCTAAACAAATTCTGATTACCAAGTTCAGTGTATTAATAACTGGCTACAATTGCAAATTAATTATCTGAATTATTTTTTCTCATCTCCTGTCATCTCCTTTTCAGTTTCCTCTCAAACGTAAACTAATGTTTTTATATCCCTTTTTGGCTAGATTCATTTCTCTGTGGATTCATTTTACATATACCGTATTCGACATAATAAGCGCCCAGGGCGCTCTCAAAATTAGAAATAGGGGGCTCTTATCAGAATATTATTTTGGTGAAAGACAACAGTGTTGAAAGATCGTAAATTTGGTGGTTTATGCTGACAGCCTGAAATGTTTATATACAACAGATATATTTTTCCAGAATTTAATTTCCCAAAATTAAGAATGCATATAACACACGTATTATACACGAATATATAAGTCTTGTGTACATTGATCAATCGGAAGGGATGCTAAGAGCGATTGTTCACTAGCCAATATATTAACAAATATCGCCGTGGGCGCTTATTAGAGCGGGGCGCTTATTACGTCGAATATGGTATATCTCTGACCATTTTAATACCATCTCTGTATTTTGTCATAAGGATATTCGATGAAGGGAAGGAACTCTGCCTATAGTTTATATTTTTCTGTCTTTTAAGCCCTCCATATTAAACTTCTCAACACAGAAACAACAACCCTTGCACTTCGAATACAGCACATATTCATGACAGATTAACTATGGCAATATGAACTGCGTGGTCCATGACTTCTTTTGACTGGTATATTTTAAACAACAGACAAACTTGTATCCAAGGCAGAATGTATATTTTTCTTCATATTTGTCCAATTTTCTTCCATCTGCCTGCTCACACTGAAACTGAGAATGGCGATGCTAAGTAACACAACGAATAATATGGATGTCCTGAACACAGAGATGTTTATTGCTAGGTTTGTGTGTAGGGCATTGAGGACTACCTCGGTGACATGGACTTCAAACTGGCTGGAACCAAGAAGGGAATCACAGCCCTACAAGTGAGTACAGGAACAGTTCTGGATGTGTACAGAAATCAGAAATGTCATTATTTGTTTACATATTTCAGCTGTAACATGACAAAATTATAAATTAACAAACAGTGTTGCTTTATCTAAGGGAGATAACTCCAGAATTGGAATTTTATGCACCTTTCTGAATACATTATCCTTTTCTCCATTTCCCTCTGTCCCCTCTGTCTTATTGTACAAGATCGACACTGTTGATGAGTGTATTGTTTGTTTACATGCAGGCTGACATCAAGTTGTCCGGAATTCCTGCTAAGATTGTGATGGAAGCTATACAGCAAGCATCAGGTATAACAGCTTGTTCTGCTCATTGTTGGAATAAGGGTGTTTGTTGTTTTACAATGCAGTCAGCAATATTCAAGGTATATCTTGGGTTTAAATAATCAACTCTGGGCCCAGCAAACCAGTGATGGATAGCATAATTAACATACCATGCCATTGGGGTACGGAGACACACCACTGGGGTATGCTGACTCACCACTGGGGCACAGAGACACACCACTGGGGTACGAAGACACCAATGGGCACAGACACACCACTGGGGCACGGAGACACACCAATGGGATACGGAGACACACCACTGGGGTATGGAGACACACCACTGGGGCACGGAGACACACCACTGGGGCACGGAGACACACCACTGGGGTATGGAGACACATCACTGGGGCACGGAGACACACCACTGGGGCACGGAGACACACCACTGGGATACGGAGACACACTACTGGGGTATGGAGACACACCACTGGGGCACTGAGACACACCACTGGGATATGGAGACACACTACTGGGATACGGAGACACACTACTGGGATACGGAGACACACCACTGGGGTACGGAAACACACCACTGGAGTATGGAGACACACCACTGGGGTATGGAGACACACCACTGGGGTATAGAGACACACCACTGGGATACGGAGACACACTACTGGGGTACGGAGACACACCACTGGGGCAGGGAGACACACTACTGGGATACGGAGACACACCACTGGGGCACGGAGACACACCACTGGGGTATGGAGACACACCACTGGGGTACGGAGACACACCTCTGGGGTGCGGAGACATACCACTGGGGCAGGGAGACACACCACTGGGGTATGGAGACACACCACTTGGGTATGGAGACACACCACTGGGGTACGGAGACACACCACTGGGGTACGGAGACACACCACTGGGGCAGGGAGACACACCACTGGGGTATGGAGACACACCACTTGGGTATTGAGACACACCACTGGGATACGGAGACACACCACTGGGGTATGGAGACACATCACTGGGGCACGGAAACACACCACTGGAGTATGGAGACACACCACTGGGGTATGGAGACACACCACTGGGGTATGGAGATACACCACCGGGATACGGAGACACACTACTGGGGTACGGAGATACACCACTGGGGCACAGAGACACACCACTGGGATACGGAGACACACCACTGGGGTATGGAGACACACCACTGGGGCACGGAGACACATCACTGGGCACAGACAAACCACTGGGATATGGAGACACACCACTGGGGCACGGAGACACACCACTGGGGCACGGAGACACACCACTGGGGTATGGAGACACATCACTAGGGCATGGAGATACAACACTGGGGTATGCTGACACAACACTGGGGTATGCTTACTCACCACTGGGGTATGCTGACACACCACTGGGGTATGGAGACGCACCACTGGGGCACGGAGACACATCACTGGGCACAGACAAACCACTGGGATATGGAGACACACCACTGGGGCACGGAGACACACCACTGGGGCACGGAGACACACCACTGGGGTATGGAGACACATCACTGGGGCACGGAGATACACCACTGGGATACGGAGACACACCACTGGGGCTCGGAGACACATCACTGGGATACGGAGACACACCACTGGGGCTCGGAGACACATCACTGGGGCACGGAGATACACCACTGGGGCACAGAGACACAACACTGGGGTATGGAGACACACCACTGCGGTACGGAGACACAACACTGGGGTATGCTGACACAACACTGGGGTATGCTTACTCACCACTGGGGTATGCTGACACAACACTGGGGCACGGAGACACATCACTGGGCACAGACAAACCACTGGGATATGGAGACACACCACTGGGGCATGGAGACACACCACTGGGGCACGGAGACACACCACTGGGGTATGGAGACACATCACTGGGGCACGGAGATACACCACTGGGATACGGAGACACACCACTGGGGCTCGGAGACACATCACTGGGATACGGAGACACACCACTGGGGCTCGGAGACACATCACTGGGGCACGGAGATACACCACTGGGGCACAGAGACACACCACTGGGGTACGGAGACACACCACTGCGGTACGGAGACACAACACTGGGGTATGCTGACACAACACTGGGGTATGCTTACTCACCACTGGGGTATGCTGACACAACACTGGGGTATGCTGACATAACACTGGGGTATGCTGACACAACACTGGGGTATGCTTACTCACCACTGGGGTATGCCTACTCACCACTGGGGTATGCTGACTCACCACTGGGGTATGCTGACTCACCACATGGGTATGCTGACACACCACTGGGGTATGCTGACTCGCCACTAGAGTATGCAGTGGAACCTCTACATCTCTCCTAATTGGATGGTAAAAGCTCCTAATACTGTACAGCTACTCAATACATTATGTTGGACAGCAGTTTTCTATCCTTTGCCATGTTTATTTCAGATGCGAAGTATGAGATATTGAAGATTATGAACAACACACTGGCTAAACCACGAAGTTCTCGCAAAGAAAATGGTCCTGTAACAGGTACCAGGGCTTTTTTCATTTGTAAAGTTAAAAAAACATGAAGGTAGATTGCAAAATGGTGATTTTTCAATGAGAAAAGATTTGTCCATTGTCTAATTTAAGAAAATGAGCCCCATTTCCTATCATTGTCTTATTGTTATGTGAAGGTTTTAGTGACTCATGAAAGATGTTTATCATGTTTATTTTGAGAAATTTGTATTCATTTTCAAACATCTTAACATTTCCTATGATAATGATTGGTGGCCATGATACAGAGTTTGTTGTTGCAATATTCGTATGAACTTTAGAAGTGCTCTGAGTGATATTTAAAGCCACATCCAATTTATTTCATAAATGTCCATGGCCCTATGGCCTTCATGCTTAATAAAGATTTGATTGATTGATACGGTGACGTCAAAGAGTTTCCAGCAAAACATTATCATACATTAAAAAGTAGCAAATTTTCTTAGTATATTTAATGCAAAATCTTTTACCATTTGTTTTGTATTTGAATGCTGTGTGACAGTCTTGTGTTGCCATGTTGTAGAGACATTGCAGGTACCGCCACACAAGAGGCCGAGGTTTGTGGGAGCGGGTGGCTATAACCTGCAGAAGATCCGCAGTCAAACGGGTAGGTAGTGGTAGACTGAGATCAGTCTATTTCACGCAGTGGGGCAGTTGGGTAGCCTAGTGGTTAAAGCGTTCGCTCGTCACACCGAAGATCCGGGGTCGATTCCCACGATGGGTACAATGTGTGAAGCCCATTTCTGGTGTTCCCCGCCGTGATATTGCTGGAATATTGCTAAAAGCAGCGTAAAATTAACTCACTCACTCACTCACTCACACACACACTCACTATTTCACACAGTTATTTCACTCCCAATGCCTTTCTCTGTCATGATGTGACATACCCTTAGCAGTTGCTCATACTATCAATCACTGGACTGTAGTGTTGAACAGTCACTGTATATATACTAACACACAATGAAACCGCAAAAATTTAAATGAAAATGACAAGATGTGTTTTTGTGCTCAAGTCCATCTCGAAACACATCGAATGAGATTCGCACCCATACAACAAGATTCTTGTTTGATTATCTCATGCCTCAGTAATATCAATATAATTATCTCAATACACAGAACTATTTAATTTGCAAAAAAAATGAGCTTACCAAATATTAAAGATATTAGAATATTTGTTTTCAAAGTGTATCAGTACATATATATATTCTTTTGTGAGATCTTTGTAAGCAATACAGAGAGAAGGAGACATATGGAGATGAAAAACAACATAGATTCTATAACTGTCTAACTTTGATTGTACCTTCGACTACAGCAATAAAACATCCTTCACCAAACACTTGCTGGACCTAACACTGCACTCACTTCTCTGTGTTCAGGGGTGACCATCACTAACATGGACGAGACCACCTTCCAAGTGTTTGCTCCCAACAAGGATGCCATGGAAGAAGCACGGGAGATCATCGACGAACTGTTGCAGGATAATGTCAGTTGCTGCAATATCAGAAGTTGTCATAGTAACAAATTCATAAAAAAGATTATCATACAAAATATTCTAATGGTATCACTACTTCCTTTCTAAAAGTTTTGATGATGTTATCATCACTGACAGCTTTGTACATTTAAGTGCCTATATTGCCCAAAACAAGGTGTATGATCCTGATAAGTTCTCTGAAAATGAAGCTGATTTCATGTTGTCAATAGATGTTTTTTCTTATAGGTGCCGGAGTTTGAATTTGGTGCTATTTGCACTGGGAAGATTGTTGAAATCAAGTAAGTTTATTTGTCTGAAGCTGTTGTGCTGTTGAAGTTTTATGATTCTTTTTGCTGTTTGTTTCTCACACTGGTTTGATCTCTTAAAATCCTAGCTTGACAGGCTTTAATGTATCTGACACAAATACACTTGCACATTCAAGATCAATGTATGTAATAATGCTATAAATTTGAAATGATATCGATTATTGAAAAACACTTTGTGTGTCATGTGTTTGTACAGAGACTATGGTGTGATGGTAGAGCTCCACCCCCGACTGCAGCCTGTTCTCATTCACAACTCTCAGCTGGATATGAGGAAGGTAGGTAGCCCTCAGTATGCCCTGTTCATGCCCTGGGTATGCCCTGATTATTCTGTGAGCATGCCCTGGGTATGTCCTGATTATTCTGTGCGCATGCCCTGGGTATGCCCTGATTATTCTGTGAGCATGCCCTGGGTATGTCCTGATTATTCTGTGAGCATGCCCTTGGTATGCCCTGATTATTCTGTGAGCATGCCCTGGGTATGCCCTGATTTTTCTGTGAGCATGCCCTGATGAGGCTCTGAGTATGCCCTGAGTTAAGTGGAATATGTCATAAAATATCTGAATGAGTGACAGGTGCTTAACACTTAACCAGTAATCTGAGGTGCTGCAATTCACTTTGCAGAGTTATGTCCCTTACCCAGGCCACTCACTCACGCACGCACGCACGCACGCACGCACGCACTCACGCACTCACCCACTGACTGACTGACTCATGTTGCAGGTGAACCACCCGTCTGTGCTGGGACTTGAGGTGGGGCAGGAGATCAGGGCCAAGTACTTCGGGCGGGACCCGGCCAATGGTCGGATGCGGCTATCTCGGAAGGTTCTACAGACAACCAGCAGATAGATGTGAATGCTACCAATGTCAGAGGCGTATTCTGACAAGTGGCACAGCCTGTACACAGTACCAGTCAACAGGTTCAGCCTTTTCAACATGTGTTGGAAGGATGGACAGTGCATGGGACTGATTGATTCTACAGCTAAATATACTACATGCTACAGTCATCAGTTTGGTCAGTGAATCTTTGAGATCGGTGGAGGCTGGTCCTGCTTTATTGACTTGGTTATCCATGAACCTACTTGTCAGACAGTTTGAGGATCTAGTTCTGGTTATGAATGTATACAGCATAAGTGGAAAGTTGTATATGCAGCATGGGAGTTTTGATCATCTTAGCACTACAATTGCTCTGTGGAACAGGGTCCTTGTCAGCAGTGGGAACTCCCTTGTTGGCGCACTGAAAGACAATGCTTGTGATGTAGGAACATTTCCAGTACACCCAGGAATGTCTTCATACCAGTGTGCTCCTCATCAGAACCAGGTGATGAGGACCAGGATGCCAGCTAATAAAGTGTCGTCAGTACATAGTCACTGTTGGGTAACTCACTCCTTCAGACCTCTGAAATCTGTGGGGGCGGTGGGGTAGTCTAGTGGTTAAAGCGTTCGCTCGTCAGGCCGAAGACCCGGGTTCGATTCCCCACATGGGTACAATGTGTGAAGCCCATTTGTGGTGTCCCCCCGCCGTGATATTGCTGGAATATTGCTAAAAGCGGCGTAAAACCATACTCACTCACTCTGAAATCTGTGTGTTGTAACTAAAATATGACATTCACATTAACAATCGGGTTAGTTTCTATTGTCAGGAATAAAACACTGGAATTATTTTGTACTGATAATGTGGGAACTTATCGATATTTCTTTGTGCACTGAACCTTATCAGAACAGAGAAGTTGATTGTGAGCACTTACCCTGGATGTGAAACAAATACTGAACCTTGGTCTGTCAGTAACATACCCCCGACCTTGTCTCCAAAACAGTAAATGTCACTACAGTTTTCCTCCGACATTGAAATAACACTGGTCATCATACTGCAATGTCCAACACACTCACTGGTACACTGACAGACAGCAGTCAGCTGACTGATAGAAACTTGAAGTGTCTTCTCAGAACTCGTGTGTGACTGGTACACTGACGGACAGGAGCCAGCTGACTGGTAGAAGCTTGAAGTGTCTTCTCAGAACATGTGTGTGGAATACAGAATTTGTCTAGTCATGGTTTTTACATGCTGAAATCATTTTTGACTGACGACACAAGATATACCACAAACGTATACCAGGATATGTACATATTGTTTGGTTTGTTATTTGTACATATGTAAATGTCTTGAAACAGATGTGAAAATATATGATGAAAAGAAGAGTAAGTTTTGTGTTGTTTATTCCTTACAGCTAAAAATGTACCCACGTTGACTCAGCGCTGGATTATGCCAGAACCAGTCCGCCCACATGGTTGCCAGCTAGAGCCAACTGGCTCCAGTTTGATGTGCAGACAGTTTGCACTGACACTCCATGCTTAATTACATGTTAACAAGAAGACATCTTTTCTGGCAGAGTTTTGTTTTGAAAATCAATGATCCAGTTGACATGGTTCACAAGGATTCTAGGGGATAGAACGTCTGTCCAGAGAGTGGAAAGACACTGGTTCAAACACCAGCCACACTGAAAGGATGATAGGTGTTGTTACCCAGCGCAAGACTATTGCATTATTGCATCATTAAAGGGGTAGAACAAGGACACACACATCCCCCCCCCCCCCCCCCCCCAACACACACACACACATATGCATGCATGTTGCTGTAAAAGTGCAGTAATCTTGAACGCCATGTTAAACCCCATGTCACTTGAGCACTTTCGATAATTAGACAATTTACACCTTGATCGCATGTTAACAAGAAGACATCTTTTCTGTCAGTTTCGTTTTGGAAAACAGTTATCCAACTGAGGTGGTTCACTGACATTCTAACTGTGCTGTGCCTTGTAGCAGAAACATTGCCCATGGGCCATACATTTTGAATCACACTCCTGCTGAACCAGCAAATGGACTGAAACATTCATGAACCTCAGAAGAGACAGCCCTTTCAGTATGCCTACATCTCAAGGAAAGGATCCAGTTTTGTGTAAATCACAAGGAGAATCGGTAGCAAGCGTGTTCATTGTGACAAGGGATCTGTCTGGGCATGGGGGCATCAAGGTAGTTATCGTAAGCATGGGATGTTGTTAAATTGGGGTAAAACTCCGCCCACACCTCACCCACGCAATTACTCACTGAATTGCGCGAGTGCATGAGTGGGTGAATGTTTAACACCCAGTCGGCAATATACCAGCTATATCTATATGGGCAATGATCCATACCATCGGTAAGCCATCGAGGTTATAGCCATCCTTTAGTCAGCTCTTACCACAAGCATTGGGCACGGAGGACCTATTCTTACTCTGAGACTCCCATGGGGATCTTTCTGAGACTCCCAGCTTAATAGCTACTGTCAGAGTGCTTCTGCTCTAGGTTGTTGATTACATCATTATCGTTGGTTCTATCAAATTAGGGAACGTCTTTGATATGCGTCATTTATGTGCCCCTCTCTCTCTCTCTCTCTCTCTCTCTCTCTCTCTCTCTCTCTCTCTCTCTCTCTCTCTCTCTCATTTTACTCTTTCTCTCACTCCGTCACTAGTTGACCAAGTTGCCAAGTTTCAACATGTCAGACTTGTATGTAATTACGTGATCAGCACCACGGCGTATGGATGTGCTACATTAGATTAACTATGCTTGTGTCCCCTGTCACGTGTTGTCTGATCGAGATGATCTAATCAAGCTGCTGTGACATTTGTATCTTTGGCGGCATTTTGTTCCATGTATTGACGTCAAACATCAATATTAAACGAATTATATTACATTAATATGTCCCTTTTCTACTGTGAAGTGCTAACTCCCTACAGCGTTAGAAATTACAGTCTGTTTTCTGCAAAGTCGTACCGATGAAATGCAAAATAGATATAAATCTGAAAGCAACAATTCGACTTAAATGGCCTGAAAGTTGTTAATTGTCCACACCAGCTCGTCACCATAATGCAGACGCTGTCATGAAGTGTAGAAAAAGTTGCTTAATAAACTATCATTTAATTGTTCGTGGTTTAATGCCTGTTGTTACAAGGGGGTCCGCGCAATAAACACAACAGCTGAGGGGCACCGCGGAACACACAGGGATAGCCTCAACATTTCTGGAATATTTTTATTGTCAATGTTACTGTCAACTGAAATAATAATTTGACTGACAGCTGCATTGTCTAAACCATCTCTATTGCAATATGAAGCGCTAATTCCGGTCCCGACTTTGTCAATACACCCCGTCCGACTTGCAATTATCATAAACGTGAAATCCCAAGGTTTTCAAATCATCTGTGAATTTCATCACGTACGGTATTGTTATGATATATTGAGATCGTTCTGGTTTTTTATTATTTGCATTTGCTGAATAGCAATACCAAGAACAGCACTAACACAACTAAGATTACATGAGAGTTTGTTAAACAACTATTTCTACCCCTCATGACAAAGTCTGAAATTATGGTGACGAGTTGGTACGGACAGATAAATAACTATCATGCCATTTAAGACGAATGTTAGCTTTCTGATTAATATTTATTTGGCATTTCATCGGTACGATTTTGCCGCAAACAGACTATAACACGGAACGTTAGAGATAGTCATTCAGTCGTACTTCTAGGCTGGAAGACCCCAAGCAACACGTGGTCTGAATAAGCCTCATTGGAATTGTCTGCATATGTCAACAGAACAGCATGTTCATTCAAAGTATCTCTAAATAACTCTCTTTATTTGAGTAATTGTGGCCTAGTGGATAGATAGAGCGTCTGACCAGAAAACTGAAGGTCGGTGGTTCGATCCCCGACCGCGTCATAAAAAAAGACGGTACTTGTTGTTTCACTGCCTGGCACTCGGCATTTAGGGGATAAAACAAGGACTGGTCGGTTCCATATTACACTGCGGCATGGTATCGCGATGGGCTAGCACTGTTAAAACGGCATAAGTTCAGACCCGTTCAAACAGTCACATACTCGCGTAAATGTAGGCACGCCTATATATGTGTTGGTTGGTTGGTTGTTGTTTAACACCGCACTCAGCAATATTCCAGCTATATGACGCCGGCTGTAAATAATCGAGTCTGGACTAGACAATCCAGTAATCATGAGTATCGATCCACGCAATTGGGACACGATGACATGCATCAACAAAGTCATCGAGTGACCACCCGGTCCCGTTTGCCGCCTCTTACGACAAGCACAGTCGCCTTTTACGGGTTGCTGAAGACCTATTCTACCCCGGATCTTCACGGGTCCTATATGAGTTTAATAATCTTGAAGTCAGCGTTAAACCCCATTTCACCTCACCTATTTGAGTATTGGTATGGTTCCCGGTGTTTACACAAAATCTATACCTATGCCTTTAATGAAATGACCAGTCCATGGCAACCTTTAGGTGAGTGGGTAAGTTGGGATTAACGCCGTTTTTAACAGTATTCCAGTTATATCGCGGCGTGTCAGCTTAATGTGGGAGGAAAGCCCGAAGTGACGCAGGTCTCAGACGTGTACCACTTTGGTGAAACCCACGAGCACGGGTATGGTGCTAACAATCCTAGAAACATAATCGGGGCGAACCGGGATTCGAATCCACAATCATAGGTTTCTGGCGTGCCCAAGGGACGCAACTCTGTACAGCGAATCGCGGAGCCTTAGACAACTGGGCCACACGTGCCCCCGGCCACCTTTAGGGGCTGGTAGTGAGAAGTATTTACTTGCCCTGAACTACCATTATTGTCATGTTGATTTGAAGCTGCCCCCGTTGGGATTCCTGAGAACAGTCCCCAGTAACCCATGCATCCCGTGGGACCAGGGTCTAGAATATGTCCACAACACTCCACTGATTGTCGTAACAGGCGACTAAATTGAGACCCCGTGGGGATTACGGGTTGAGATTGGTCTCCAACTACCTTAGCTGGCTGTTAAACTGGTTCCACTGTTGATATGCGCCGCAGCCAACGCTGGTCATAAGGGGTGACCTAATGGATCGGGTGGTCTGGCTCGCTTGACGGTACGTCATGCTCATAATCTCAATGACTGGATTGCCTGGTCCAGACTCGATTATTTACAGACCGCCGCCATATTGCTGGAATATTGATGAGTGCGGCGTCAAAGATCAAACGGAAACCCCAAGGGCCGATCGTTGTTTACTCTATCAACCATGCACAGCTTTCTCTGATCTCGACTCCGTTAACTTACATGCCGATTCCACGAAGCTGCAATATGGCTGATTGTGAGAAAATACGACATTTTACTTTAAGGCTGTCTGAGAGCAAAGAGAGACAAGAACCACCCTATATAGAGGAAGGGTTCGTTACACCACTTGGCAAATCGCTAGATGATGTGCGCAGAATGGAAAGCTATAATTGCACATTAAATGTGATGTCATGCAGTCTTGTTTATTTTACACATGTAGATCCTAATACCGTTGTCAAACCATGCTTGACAACGGTGTAATGATCTATACCGAAACGTCGTCATCACAGTCAAATAAAAAGGTTGTTATCCACAAATTGTGTCTACTTTGTCATCCGTCAACTTCTATGTAATGCCTATAAAACAATTAGTTTGTGACATACATAAATATTAAAAGCCGTGTCACCTTTGTGACGTGATGTTCAACCCAGGGAGTGAACTCGGGTCTCCTGCGTGGCGAGCGAACACGATACCTGCTAGGCTTATTGAAACAAAAATATTGCTGATCAGGAAGGATATTGCTTCAAACACTGAGTGTATTTGAAAATGCCACTTAAATTTTCCATTAACGTACCAGCCGGGGGCTACTATTCTGATATTAGCACATATTGTGGGGACATTCCTGTATGTTTAATGGATCTGCCTTGACTCGGACCACATGCTGGACGCGGGGTCTCCGGGATGATGTTCAGTGTATACTACATCGGATGTTGTGTTGGCAGCGACCCTAAGTTCAAACAAGCTGATTTTTATATTATGGGGATGCTCCTGAGATTATAGCCTAGCACGAACGGCTACGTCACAACTTGATGGGCGAAAAACGTAAATCCCCTGTAATGGGTTGCTAAACACTTCAATCATTAGAGTCGGCACAACAGACGTGGAGAAAATTATAGGATAATGTGCAAGATGAAAAACACACGGAAAAATATGCCTTTGGTGATTCCCAGTCGGGCACCAGAACCATTGCCTAGCGGAAAAATAGACCACTTGATTTAAGGTTGTCTCAAGTTTAATCTGAGCACTGAGCTTTTTCGATACATTAGAAGAAAAATGCGACCTAGAAAAAAAGTTTTTCGTGAGAAAAGTCATAAATGGAGTGGAAAGGTCCCTTAAGTTCATCTTTTATGATGATTGAAAAGGTTTGGGTCGTTAGACGTTAATAATAGCTTGGATTACCCGGAATGAAAGATACAACTTGCCCGTTTGAGACATCGACTTCAGGGCTAGAGACGTGCCGAGAGGTGTTGGGATGTGCCATGAATTTAATTTGCACTTTTTGACGAAAGTATAGCCCTTGTAGTTCTTGTTTGACATGATTGAGGGGTGTAATCTAAGCTACAGACATTAATCGAGTGTCCTGCCCCGATGAAAACTGCCACGTTTGTATTTTACGGATTTTTTAAGGGCACGGGTCCAAGCTGTGGTTGAATGCCCTATGTTTAAATAACAGTTTCTCCAGGGCAAATTTGTTTTTATTTGTGAGGCACGTGTACGATCTGTTGAATTAAGGGGACAGGATAGTTTAATTTCTGCGGATTTACATTTTAAAAGATGCTATTTGCTGGGTTTGCAACGATGAAAGTCGATAATACAGCTTTATTTTTGTAGTCGTTAAGATGTTATCATACCCATGTAACAATTTCGAGAAGGAATTGCATTTAAGGACGCGAAAATGTTCAAATTCTGCCTGTTTATTTGTTTTATGCGAAAATACGTGATTGAAATCAAGAACATGCTCGACCTAATGCGTGCAACTGAAGGGCCAAGTTTACATCTGCACAGGGATTTATTTTGAACAGCCAGAGGTTTTAAAGGTTCTGATCAATATAAATCACGTCTGTTTACGAAAGCAAATTGTGAGTTGGGTTTTGCACCTCGTTTTTCTGTTATATCCCAGATTGATGATCGAAAGAAGATGGTCGTGGACGTTTTCCACCATTGGTGGCACGAATATGGTTCACGAATATGGCACGAATATGGTTCTAACAAACCTAGCATCATAATCAGGAAGGATATTGGATTCGAACCCGCGATGAGTGGTTTCTGGCACGACTAAGGGACACAACTCTGCTTTATTGTTTTTACAAGTGGTGACAGGAAACAAATGATATACACAAACTGTTTGGATTATAGTAGAGAGTCGTCTAAAGAAGCAGGATGGGTATTTTCCCTACAGCCCGTTGTGTTGTTTTACACAATTGGATGAAGAGCTTATTGTTTTGTCTACACGCTCAACGTTTTCCAGAAGTTTATGACAACAACGAATGTTTAATTTAATTCGGTAGAAGTTAACCTTAACTTGCTGACGCTCGCCGACGCTCTTGACGTCACAGTTTCTGCTTATCATTTGTTTAACGCCAGACATCTTTCAAATTGCGTTCTTATTGATTATTTATAAAATTGTCCTTGTTTTGATTTAAGGCTCTTTTGCCACAGTTCTTTTTCAGATTCTCTAATTGTTTTCATTGTCCTGTTTGTCTTAAATATACGTAAGTGATTGGTTTTTCATCCTGCTCAATAACGCTCGATGTTGCTTCGCTTGGAAACGATTCCTTATTTTCTAAGTAAGACATGTAGCCCTACTAACGAAGACCAATTTTATTAATCTGATCTGACAGAGCAGATACCATGTATAGAAATGGTCTCAGGGTAGAATTAAAATAGGTCATTTTTAGGTTGCCGAGGGACTTTTTGTGTTGGCATGTAAACCTTAAGGATTTAAGTGCCATACTTTATTCAAATCTAAACAATGACAAAGATAGTCTGACATTTAAATGTGTGTGTGTGTGTGTGTGTGTGTGAGAGAGAGAGAGAGAGAGAGAGAGAGAGAGAGAGAGAGAGAGAGAGAGAGAGAGAGAGAGAGAGAGAGAGAAATTTCAACAACGAATCCCTTTCGTCGATATTCAAGCTATAGTAACATCTGAATTTAATCGTCAAATAAATGTCATATTATACTTCATTTCCATATTCATTAGCTATATCGAATCAGAAGATATCTATGCGACATTTTAGAACAGCCAGGGGAGGTAACTCCAACAAGACTGATAATTTCATGAACCTGAAAACTCGTTTCAATTCGATTGACGGGTGAGCTGTTGTCCAGGAGTGAGTGAGACTAGTTTAACACCATTCTGCGATAGTGACACACGAGAACATATAATACTACGCTCCTTCAAAGACAATAGTTTATCCATGATGCTTTTTTTTCTCCAAAAAAACACGCTGGAGTCTAGTTATATCAATATATTTCAAGGTATTTAAGATACTTACGACTTCACGATATATGAACTATTTTCCTATTCGCCCTGATTTCTAAATAAGTCCCTTGTTTCAAGCACGAAGCTCTAACCTATTCTCTGTACCATAAGTACTGCGATGTATTAGAAATCTAACGCCCAATGCAAGTCAATTTGTTGCAAATTGTGATACCCAATTCTGTTATAACCTTTGACCTTCAACTTTTGACATGTGTGCAATACGGGATCCGTTTTAAGTCATTTGAATCTTGACAAGGTTGACCGAAGTAATTGTTATACAGTATTGGGTATATATAATTATATCGTTGCCGTCTGAACTTTATCAAGGTGAGCTACATAATTTGAGATTCTTTTCGACATTTAGTCAGTTGATATGATACCAGAACTTTTAACTACATTACTTGATTATTTGTGATTTGGTTTGAAAGTCAGTTCTTAAATACGTTCCCGATGTGAGATTGTCAAACAGCCTCCCTGATTCATTTGATTGTGCTGTACTACATCAATACTGCGTCCGCCACGTTAAAGTGCCCGGGGGAAGCTAAATGAATTATACTGTTTGAGGCAACCCCTCCCTTTGAGAAATTGTGCTTTAATATTACACCTGTAAGTAAGCACATTAGGAAATCAATCGGGTTACCCCGACACTTTCCGGTCCTTTCCGGCAAACGGTGTCAGTTAAATGATATTTCAAAGCGAAAGAACTTCATGTTAAGATAGATATTAAGATATGACCGGGGTATGTATGACAAAGAAACATTCCAGATCTCCACCGTCTATTAAATTCTTTTGTTATCTCGTTAAACGGAGAAATTTAGCGAATATGGTCCATGTCACCTGCCGTATTTACCTGCCGGCGGTGCCTTTGATCGTTTGATCTAGCCAATCACAGTGCCTTTGATGTTCACCTGTCGCGTACTGCAGAGAGAAAGTCACTCCATATTTGATCTCAGTGTTAAATGTGCGTTAGGTCAGGTGTTCTTTCTTCCATTTCTCTTTTTTCGATGGTCAGAGGTGTGTGTGTGAGTGCGTGTATGCGTGTGTCTGTGCTTTGTGTATGTGCGTGCGTGCGCGCATACGTGTGTTGTGCGTGTGTGTATGTGTGTATGCGTGTGCATGTATGTCTGTGCTGTGTGTGCATGCGTGCGTGTGTTTGTGCGAGCGTGCATACGTGTGTTGTGCGTGTGTGAGCATGTATGTCTGTGCTCTGTGTGTGTGTGCGTGTGCATGTATGTCTATGCTATGTGTGTATGTGCGTGCGTGCGTGCGTGCGTGCGTGCATACGTGTGTGTATGTGTGTGTGTGTTTCCCTTTCACTGTCAAGATTTTATACAGCAAAACCTGCCCAGAACGTCTCTATATGCGTAACACGGATTACTTATTCTCATGAATCCATGCAATTTATCAACGTGCTTATTTCTTCAAGGATTCTACGCGCTTTGGATGAAAATGATCTTATGTTCAGCTCGAAAATTGCTGATGTAGCGTTTAATGACATCCCCCAGCTCAGTCAAGCTGACTAATTTCACCGACTTTTCCTAACCATTTCACTCGCGCTGTTAGCTGCGATTTGCCTGTCAGACCCTATCGTTTTCAAGGTCAAGAAGGTAGCGGAGTATATCAAAATATACCGTCGTACTTTAGTACTTCACGGGTAGTGTGTTCGCCTGACCATGGTTCGGGATCAAGTGTCCATGCGGGTGCGCTATTTACATTCATTTAGCAGTGCCACTTGTCTTGAGTGCGTGAGAGTGTGTAGGGCGTTACGCCGCTTACAGCAATACTCAAGGAATATCACCGGGTATCGAAACTTGGGTTTCAGGCCTGACGAGGGCTTAAACCACTCGCCAATCTCTAGCTTAGCCTGACTCAGACTTCGCGCTGCCAAGGGCGGCCAGTTGATACGATTTTACAATCATTACTATGTATGTGACACACACTAAATGTGTCAGTGAAGAATTTCAAACATTTTTGAAAATTATTATCGGTATTATTTATGAAAATGGGGGTTCATCACACGAGTACAATGCTTGGACCTTATTCTTGGTGCCACCCATCGATATTGCTACACTAAAGTTGAAAAACAGCATAAAACACAACCAATTCACTTCACGCGGTAGTTTTATGTATGTTGTCACGTTCAATACTCATCTTGTTCTGTGCAAATGTTAGACTATTAATAATACAAATGAAGCGCAACACTCCACACAACTTTTGCTGCTCAACGTTTGCCATTATTACCCCGGTCAACGGATCAGCTGCATTCTCAGCTCCCTGAGGAGTATACAAACCAAGCTGCCCAAAAATCAAATCAAACCGCCACCCATCCGAACGAAAAGAGGCAAATTCGAACTCAGTCATATTCCTTAGGAGACAGGTTTTATACACACGTATCATGTCCAAGGGCAACGAAGTAGCACAATGGTTGATGCGTTCGTCTTTAAGCAAAAAGTCAAAGTTCAAATCCGTAGATTTAGATGCATAGATCCAACATGGTTTCTGTGACGATGGGCGATAGTAATTACTCAATGCATGCGTCCTACGAAGTACACAGAAATAGATTGGAGTGCTCCCTTTTAATGAAGGAATGAATAAAATAGTGCCAAAACCTTTCCTGATCATGATCAAAGTTACCAATGAAGCAGGCTATTTGACGCCATAATGAGCCTCCCTGTTAACATGAATTATACGTGCACTGTGACGTCCATCTCTATTTGGAACATCCAATATCTCAGAATTTAATTTGACACATCGCCGACGCAGTATGACTTGGAACCAACCTGGTGACATAAATACTATCAGGTTCAGGTAAAATTAGAATCCGTGGTCTTCGTTCTTATTTGATTTGTCAAAGCCGTGTAAATGAAACGAACATCAATAAAAACTATGCGGTACATCGTTACCGGTTTTTGACATACTGGAGGCAGTCTTTCCTTCCACAGGCGATATCAGCATGGATGATATAAAAGATTTAAAACAGAATACTTGTGTGAATATAAAGTGAATGGTTTATAAAGTTTTCAGTTAAGTTTGTGAAGTCATTATTATCAAGATGTCTTAACCCTTCACGGAGCATGTCTCGCAGAAATCAAAAGACTCGAGTACAATGGGGATGTTGTCATTTTTCTACACAAACTACACTTTTATATTAAATTCAATATTCAAAACTTTCCAAAATCAATATTGAGAACATAAATAATGAAATTTCGCTCTTTTGTTTTCTTTCCTTCTGTTAGATTTACCGATTGCGAGACAAAGGTCGAAAAGTGTACTCTCATCTTGAATACTTCAAACATGGACGGCGATATCCTGCTCGTCTGACCGACTGTTTGGATAAATATTTGATATTTTCCGACATACAACACCGGTGAGTGATGCGTCTTCAGCATGCGGAGACACGAGCAAAAATATAAATGAGCCGAACATGCCATTGTGGTATGTTGCTGGGCACACCTCTTATATTTTCGTTTCGGATAATGTGAAAATGGCAAATGTGGTGGCATTAATCGTGAATAAATACTGATTAATAGTTAAGTTATTCCAAGGCGAAAAAATGCCACACGGGGCTAAATACGATGCCGTTATTGAGCATGGAAAGAAAATAGTTGTCCCATTATGTCGGTGTCGTATGTTGTGGTACCTTTGTATTGTATATGCCCAGGTGTTAATATACAAGAGGTCTTAGCCATAAAGGCTCTTGGTGGCGGATTGACAATAATTGCCTTAAATGTGTTATAAGGCATTGTAGGGGGCTTATGTCTGGGCATGCTGGTCCCCGGGTTGGTTCGCGGATATCTCGGCCTGTGACTGCTGGATGCTGCACGGATGATCAGTTTTATTGACAATTATCCCATACGTCTGTAGAAGTAGGGATCTGACAGATATTCCACATGCGTCAAGTGTTTATGGGTATGTCGTCGAGATTCGCTGTCTAATCCTCCTGTCGATGAAATGTGTTAATTTCTAAGTACACTTTAACGTACATGTTGATGAGTACCTTAACAAACACACCATGGTATTGCGATGACAATGATGTTGTGCATGCATCTGCTCACACAACATCACACAGCATTACACTGGGTATCCGGCAGGATAAAATGATACGGCGACAGCAGATCAAGATCGCTATCATCATCGTCGTCGTCGGGTGTCATTATTTATATTCTTATGATTATTATTGTTATTTTTACTACTAGGATATTGTTTATAGTAGTAGTAGTAGTAGTAGAAGTAGTAGTATTAAAGGTGATGGCGATGATGACGACGACGATGGTGATGATGGTAATGACGACGACTATGATGATGATGATAATGACGACGACTACGATGATGATGGCGACGACGACGATGGTGGTTATAATGACGACAACGACGACGACGACGATGATGATGATGATGATGATGATCACGTACATATGAACTGACAAGTAATACGTTGCACTTCTTCCAACAAGTCTCAACAGTCTCTATAATTACCTGGATGTGTCCTTGCTGTATTCAGTTTGATGTGTCTTATAACCGAAAGGACCTTTGCAACAGATACTTTAAAGAGATTTTGACTATTTGATATATTGTTATGAAAGCTCATTATGAAATAAATATCTCTTACAGAAAACAAATCAGTTAGAGTACAGTTTCAGTTAACGCCACAGTCAAAAATATTCGTGCAATTTCCGTGCGTTAAAAATTTCAATCTATCTAGGTCAGACAAACCAGTGGTTGACTTCATGGTTACAAAACATTACACATTGTGGCTAGCCGATCCTCCTACGTCGGTTCTTACGATCAGCATGGGGGTACCTTTCTCCCCAACTTTTCCAAAGTTCTCCAAGTTGTCACTGTGAACAACAACAATACCAGTGGTTTAGGTTGCAAGAGAATTTTGTTTTACGGCGCAGATATATAACGAAGGGATGTAGATATAGTCAGAACCGGGCAGACTTGTGGTTGATAGCGTGAGCAACGATCCATGCCGTCAGGACCCGATCATACATAACCAACCAGGTCAGTTCATAAATCTGATCTCACGACATGGGTACTTGAGACCTGGACCCACTTGCACGAAGCGATCTTAGCGATAAGACTATTGTAAGCCTATGTTAAAGTATGGGAGTTACGATCATCTTAGCCCTAAGATCTCTTTGTGCAAGTGGGTCCAGTTCTGGCCGATAATCCCAGACTTTTAAGCAAGAGTTGCATGACGCTCGTTGAATCTTTACCGAAAGAGGATGCTCGATCGTAACTCAAACGTTTTGAAATATAGATTCCAAAGGCTGGAACTGCTGGAATATTTTTCGACATAAAGGGAAAGTTGAAGTCTTCCCTCTTGTCATACAGTCTTGTGGATATTTGCTTGTCTCTCTGAATCTTTATGTATGGATGTGAATATGAAACAGACAGGGCGGTTTCACGTTTCTCTCTCTTATATTTCTATATTTGAAGTGGGTAAATCTGTGGAACAGCCTCAGCCAGATGACCCGTCATGCCCACCCGATCTCCATTATGGTCGACTGGTCACAAGGGGCATTGAACACGGGGTTATACTGATGAGAATGCCAACCCATCCCTCCCCTGCATCCCGAATACAATCTAATTTGTCACTCTGAGTATCATTGCGCACCTCATAATCCCGAATACTACTTAACACAAATCTCAAAGCATGGAGAAAAGGCTGCGATTTGAAGTTAAATTAATGAAAAAATACAAAAAAAGTCAAATATATAAAGGACATTTTACGTACACCATTATTTTTTTAATGTTTTTTTTTTATCCGTACAACAACGCTGAGTCGTGAATACTCTCGAACCAGACCTCCGAACCCCGTGTACCTAAAGTGGGTTGTCAGTCTCACCAATGCATGGTACATTTCATGGGAATAAGAACGAGGACTCGTTCCATAAAGCTGTCTCAGCCCCTCGACTATTGAACGTTTATTCTAGAAGATGGGGGATTTTATACTAAGATCGCTTTGTGAAACCGGTCCATACGACTTTCGAAGATCGGTGTTATTAAATGGGAGTTGTATTAGCTCAAAGAACGGGGCCATTTGGACAGTCTTAACGCTACAATTGTCGTATGTCACCGTTAATGTATGGGAACTACGATGGTCTTAGTGCTAAGACTGTTTTGTGGTTAGGGTTAAACAAATCAGTGAGGTAGGGCCTCGTTATCAGTGATATTTTAGCCGCAGGTATTTTCGACCAATAAGTCAGTACCAAGGACATTATAACCTAACAGCCGTGGTAACTAATTCATTTAGTTCACTGCACCGAGTTATAGCCCGCGTACACGAATGAAGTTGGCATACTGCTCACGCAATAAGATATATGTTCGGAAGCAGAGAAATGTATATCCTGTCACTGTTAAATTGTTAAATAGGAACACGCCATTGTACAGATTCGAGTAATGGCGTTCTCCTGATCGACTGGAAGATAATTGTTTCAAATGACATGAAAGTTTGATCCCTAAATGTAACAAAATGAGTAGCATATATGTCAAGGGACACATCCCAGGTAATGACCGGTCATGAGAGAGAGACAGACAGACAGACAGACAGACACAGAGAGAGAGAGAGAAAGAGATAGGGGGCGGGGTTGGTGTGTGTGTGTGTGTGTGTGGGGGGGGGGGGGGGGGGGGGGGGGTTATGCGGTGGCCGTGGACCGTACCATGGAAATGCATCGAGATATCCGGGGATCAAGACAAGCGAAGTCCGATGTTAGATCTTAGTGCAAACAATGACTTGTACGGGAGTACAAAGTTACATCGTCTTAAAATCTCTATGGGGTAAATTGAGTTCGAAATGTCATTGTATGAAAGTGACTGGCGATGTATGAATGGTTAATACAAGAAACAACATACTTATACAGAAACGCATGGTGATTCGTTGAATGAATCGCATTGCGGACACTGTAGTGAGTCTTCGTGCGACTCCAGCTGTAAATGAAATAGACTTACATAACCAGCTCGCAATGACATAGACTTACACGATAAAAAAACGATGGAAAGTCATTCATGAGATCTTCTCAATATGCTTGAGGTTAATCCTTGATTCTAGTGCAGTGAAACTCTGGCTCGTGCAGCACCAAACTCTGGTACAGACGTTCACGGATCAGTGCAATTTAATTCCACATGCCATCTAATTTTCGTAAAGGGGCGGGTTATGATAGTCCTTTTTGGGTCACTGGAATTTACGGACAACTTTGAAATACTGAACGTTATCCGAGGTGTCCTCTAGGCTGAAAACAAGCCTTTCGTTCTATCATGTGCAAGTTTGGGCCTTATCATGTGTAAATGAAAAGGGTGGAAAGGGTTGGTGTTGCGAATTTCAAGAGTAAAACATACTATGAGTCAATGATAATATTTTTCAACATGTCGTCACCTTCACCAAGAATATCAGTTAGGGTTGAAATTATTATACTTATCAGTTGAAATATACGTCGACTTTGGATTTTCCCAAATGTTTAGTGGTTCAAATCATTCTCTGCGTAGCTACTTTTACAACAGTAACTGGTTGTTTTTGGTTTTCGTTTTTTTATGGCCACACACCGCCATATACCAGCTATATGGTGGCGTTAGACCTTTTCTCGCCCGGAATGTCCACAGGGGCAGACAATGATTACCCTAATTACATTGTAACAAGGCCACAAATGATGCTACACATCTATTTCGAGACTTGGCTCCAGAGTATATTGAAGTGAATGGGTTGGGATTGACGTCACTTTACGTGTTTAATTGTGAAACAGGCAAATCATATTGATGGTGTGAACAAAGCAATCGATGAGTGAATGAGTTAGGTTTTATGCCGTTTTTAACATTATTCAACCTATATGTAAACAGAACCCGGGCTTCCGGACAGCGAGTCAACCCGTTACCCAGAAGGCTAACCCACCATCCTGTACCCAGGTAAGGCTAGTATGTATACTGTAAGAGCAAAGTCATGCCGCGATTTTCATGACCTGACATTAAGCACCTAGAACTTTGTCGAGGTACCGACCACCACGTTTGATTCCGGGTTAGAACTGTTGCCTAGCAACTTATGCTGGCCATCAAAGGAGACATAATCGATCACGTGTTTAGCCTCGTACCCCGAATGTCCCCGATGGCGTACGTCGTTGCTCATAATATCAACCTCTGGAATGTCTTATCAAGACTCGATTATTCACAAGCATGATGCAGGCTGTCACATATTGCGGAGTTCGATGTTAAACAACAAACAAACAACCGTGTAGCAGTATTGACAAGCACAACAATATGTCTGCGATTGGTATTGAATATGCCATTCTTCACCCGTTTACGTCACGGGTAGGAATTAAACACTACTAAGTGGGAGGTGTGATAACTACAGCTATTCACACATCCCGTTGAGGCTATAATTTTATTCTGTTTACTTTCTCGACATACGTTGTACCACGTTATTGCATCCCATTCAACAATCCCTTCCATAAATATTTTGGCGACACATGTACATGTTTATACATTGATGCAGGATAGCTTTACTACACGTTGCTGTTTACCCTCGAAGTGGGTAAATGTCACCAATATAGTTAACAAATAGTAAGCTGTAATCCTGTTATCTTTAATTATCACGTACAATACGACGGAAAGCATTTCACTAACCGGCTAAAGATAATTATATTAATCAACTTCGTTTAAAGGTGTCTATCATCGACAGTTAAAATTTCGCTCATATGCTGTTTTAAAACACGATAGATAGGTCATCATGTGTTACTATTGTTGCGTTTTCGTACTATGCGCGGTGGGGATTTGGATTGAAAATTGAGGGGCCTAGTTGCCCGAAGAACATTAATTCGCTGTGCAGAGTTGCGTCCCTTCGGCACGCCAGAAACCTATGATTGTGGGTTTTAGTCCCAATTCGTCCCGATTATGTGACTAGGTTTGTCAGCACCATACCCGTGTTCGTGGGTTTCACGAAAGCGGTAAACGTCTAAGACCAGTATCGCTTATGGCTTTCCTCCCACATCAAGTTGGCACGCTGTGATTTAACTGGAATACTGTTAAACGCGGCGTTCAACCCGACTCACACAACCACTCTTGCATGGTTTTCAAGACCACACATCATCCTTGAACAGAGGTACGGTCATACAAATCACGTATCAACTCAATCCCATGTCATTTTCCCTAAAGGTAGAACTGTACAAATGTTCACAACATACCAATGTACATTTCACTACCGCCATGGCAACCCCCGCATAGCTGCCATAGTTCTGGCTGTAGCCACCATGCCTAAACGAAATAACAGTGATACTCAATGTCTGTCAGTCATATGACAAGTGGAGGTATTTTAGTCGGTGTTTATACCTACGTGCGTGCAGTTCCACGAGGTGACAGGTATGAGTCACTCGCCGTGTATTTCACCTTTACTGAAATCGGTGTCAGTTTATCAAAGTGTGACATTTTCCATCTCGACCAATAAGACACGACCCTTTGGTAAATATTGACCATTACGTCAGACGGCGGCGGTGTGGGAGCCGCGCTGGTATACGAGTGTCTTTTACTTGTTAAAGTACACACTTCTTTCGAGAAGAAAATGTAAAAAACAGTGTATTTGCTTCGAAAGAATGTGTTTTCCCACGGCGATAAATATGACTGCACGCGATTACTGACAAGACTTCCACCCGGAGGTGTTTGGCGCTTACATAACATTTTTTGAAATAGTTTTTATAAGTCCATCTCTCTCGTTGACGTGAGCATTGGGTCGACTTAGTTGACATTCTAATGAAACATTGGGGATCACTTCATACTATTCACAATAATCCATGAATATTGCGTGTTGATGGCCATGAAGTATATAGATAGTTATAGCGTTTATTCAGAGGATATTGGTTTGGAATTCCAAAGGGAGATGGTTCATTATTTGCACTGGAAGCCCTCGCCAAATAACCCCCGCTTCCTTATAAAACACGACGATAAAGTTGAATCAATAGGCAATCTCAACGTGCTGATACCGAGACTGATCCTTATTTTTTTAACAACCAAGAAAGTATGAAATTGGTGACAGTTGGTCATATTTCATTGTTGGAATATTGATATTTAATGGAGATATTTATCAATCTAAATATATTACCATCTAAAATTCATCGGCTTTCTCTTTATGACCATAATATACTACGTCAAAGTCTATTGACCAAAGGGATGATTTACATGTTCAAAATCCGTAAATCCCCAAGTTTAAAAAAGAGGAATTTTCTTTCAAGTGAGCACGCTTTTGTCAATGTATTCTCACACAGATTTTGGGAATTTGTAACAACAGGACATTCCATGGCATTCCGGGTTACAATAGCTTCCCATTGACTATACTGATCAGGTTTTCCATGGCTAGCTGACTTGCGTGGCATTGGTCCCCAAAGGGGTGGGGTCGGGTGGATCGTTGCTCATAATATCAATCACCGGTTTGTCAGATCCAGATCAATTATTTTATTGACCGTTGTTATATAGCTGTCATGCCACTAAATTATGGCGTTAAATAAACAAACACATAGAGTTTATGTTACAATGACAAATAATACACATATATCACTCACTCACTCACTCACTCACTCACTAACTCACATGAGGAATCTGTGTGATGCTTTAACACTCGACTATCCGCATCGCCAGTCAAGTGAAATACATGTTGATACATATCTTGTTAAATTAGGCTGTATAAACATATATTTTAAATGTCATACTGAGCTCAGTAAACACATGTATATAATGCTACATTTGCTTCTTTGTAGATGTAAACAGAAATAAGATGCATAACCTTCACAGACCGCCTCCGTAGTGGATAGAGCATCTGGCCGGAGAGCATAGAGGTCGTTGGCTCTTTCCCCTGGCCGCATCATATCAAAAGACGTCAACAGATAATACTGCTTGTTACCCTGCCTGGCGCGCGGCAGTAAGGGGATGTTCATGTAAAACTGCCGTATGGTACCTCAGTGGGCGAGCACTATACAATCGGCATGTAAGATTAGTACGAGTGGCCAGGCTCTATGCGATAGAAAAGCCCGAAGTGGTGTAGGTATCAGACGTTCAACCCACGAGCACGGGCATGGTGCTGACAGACAAACGATCACATTTTGGAATTCGAAATCGCAATCGCGAATAGAGGATCCTGTTACGTCTAAGCGGGGCGAGTCTGCACAACGACTTGTCTGCCTTAAATCACATTTTCATTCTTTAGTTAGTGGCGTGTAATGTGAGCCATTAAAAGAAGACTTGTAACACCATCACCGACAAATGGTCCAACAATGACATGGAGATTGGAACTCGGTACTTAACTCTAATCAAGACCCGTCCCTGACGACCCGTTCCTTATATTCGTAGGTGAAACCTCTCGGTATGCAACGACGACGGATCTACGTATATGTAGTAATTGTTAAGATACGGGGGTCTTCGTGGTACTAGAAAGACCGAGGCCAAGTGCTTGTTTGTCTGTTGTTTACACCGTAGTCAATAATATTCAAGCTATATGACAGCGGCATGTAAATAATCGAGTCTGAGCCAGAAAGTTCAGTGACTAACATCATGAGCGTCGATGGAAGCATTTGGGATAAGATGACATGCACCATCTATAAGCGAGTCTGACCACCGGATCCCGTTTGCTCGTGATGTCAGTCACTAGATTGTCTGGTCAAGTCTCGATTATTGACAGACCGCCGTCATTTAGCTGGAATAGCGCGGCGTAAAACAGCAAACAAACAATACGAGAGGGTTTACTGAGTTTCCAGGGTGCCGCTGTACAAAGCGATCTTAGCGCTTAGGTGTTCGCAACACCAATACCTTAACATAGACTTACAACAGACGTAGCGCTAAGGCTGGTTCGTCCAACGGCACCCTGGCCGTTGTTACTATTAACACAATACAATGGCAGTGAGGGAACCCCTGCCCTTCGTGTTTACAGCTGTATAACTGTCGACAAAATACATTTTCAAACGAAATAGTTGGTGTCCCTAAAAATAAACGAATAAACATGTCCACGATATTATGTAATGTGCAATCTGACCGGTCATCTGAAGGTCAAAAGCAGCATCGGACTCTATGACTGTAGGAGGAGGGATAGTCAGTATGTACTAGCGACCAGTAGATGTCAGACAGTACAAGCGGAACAGTGCGTAGCTATGATTTCGTAGCTGCGGTAAGACTTGATACCGTGAACATTAGATGGCATGTAATCGTCCGAAACCATACATCGTGGGCCTTGTATTGGTGAAACAATAATTGTTTGTTTGTTGTTTGACGCCGTACTCAGCAATATTCCTGTTCTATTTCAGCCTGCAGCCTGATGTGAATAATCGAGTCTTGACCAGACAAACCAGAGATTGATGTTATGAGCATCAATCCACGCCGTCGGGGTACGACTACAGGCAAAGAACCAAGTTCCCGGGCCTGACCACCCGATCCATTATTAATAAAGCGTACTTTTACCACCAGCAGGTTGCTTGGGACCAGTTCTTACCCGGATTCCCGATGGGTTGGTTGAAACAGTAGAATGGCGTCACAGGGTTTTTTTTAAGTTTGGGTTTGAAAATAGTTAGCGTGAATCATGACTCGTTTGCAGCATACCACTGTTCAGTTTTACATGAACGTTTCATACGTCTTGTGAACGTGATAGTTTGTAATCGTGAAGATTTAGATAGTGAACGACTGATTCACTTTGTCTCTTACAGCTTCACCTCTCTGCTCAAACACCATCCCCACCACAACGGGATTAACAAATGGGGTTTAACGTCGCGTCCAAGATTAGTGCACTTATATTGCGATGTGCATGCACGTGTGTGTGTCTGTGCCTGTGTGTGGCTGCTAGTTCGGACTAACGCCGAGTTTATAGTGCTAGCCCACTGAGATACATGCCGCAGTTTAACATGAATACCCCACTCAGACTCAGTATACTGACTCCGAGCCGACCACTCCTTTTTTTATCACCTGAATGCCGAGTGCCAGATATTGTAGCAACAAGTACCATCTTTTAACGTCTTTTTGTATGACGCGGCCGGAGATCGAACCCCGGACCTTCCGCTCTTCGGGCGGATGCTCCACCACTAGATCACGGAGGCGACCGACTCTTCAGAGATTAAATACTGTCTGACTGGCATTGATGGTGTCTGGTTCTCCATGAATAACCAGATACATGCATCGCATGTCAAGCCAACCTCTTCCTCTGCTAATTAGAATGAAAGCTTGTGTTACTTATGCAAGTGCAACACACAACTATGTTTTCGTACATGGGATATCGCATGGGTTCCATGTGGGACAAAACATATAGCGAAAAAATGTTAAAAATGTATCGATCGTGAACATTTGGTGTGGTTTATATACTTGACTGTGACTATTGTTTTGTGCCGCAATAAGAATATTCAAGCTATATCAGGACAATCTGTCTTCAATGGAGTGTGTGCCAGGCAGACCATTCCAGTGGTTGACGCATGAACACGATCCGTACCATTGTGGTAAGGTGATATACAATCCGCTAGATTGCACCAGAAAAGGTACCTCTTGCTGCGATTACCGTCACTTTTACGACAAAAAAAACAAACATACGCACACAATAGATGAACGTGGGCTTCATACCCTTCTTTCCTCCATGGCATCAATTTACAAAGTTGCTTTTTCCAGATATTATATTTGTTACTGAGATGTAGTGAAATTGGAAATATACACAACTCTTTGGGGAAAGTATGTTTTTGTTGAAAATATGTTTATCTTTAAATCTTACTGATGTATTTTGTAAGGCAATTATCTGTATATTTTGTGAAAGAAATTCAACATTTCCTATTTCATTTCGATAACTGTAATACCTAAAATCTTCAAAACCATTTCCACAATTTTAAGAAAACTCGGCTAAAAATCTCGACCAAATATCTGCCTTTCATTGCCTTAGAACTTTCCAATTTCAAACCGAAACAACTTCAATATCAACTGAAATATAAGCCCTATTAAGTTACTATTAAGTTACAAGATCTTTTCTTCAGCGGGAGAACCGAGTCTGTTCGACGCCAGGTGTATTAATACTCGTCTCAAGAACTTCAAGCAGTTGTTACAGAGAGTGTCGGATTTACCAAAGACAGCCAGTTGTCTTCCAATGAAGTCCATATTTCCTGTGATATAAATGCCCTTTGGCGCAGTTTAAAACGCGAGGGATCAGTGACTTTGTCTCATGTACTTTTTTAATGCAAAGTTTGTCTCAAAAATATGTCTTGCAAAAAGTAACCTATTTAGATTGTAATTAATTTATTTCCGGTGGAAGCCATTTGCTCCGTGTTGGTACAGTGATAACTCGATGGAAAGTGTATTAGATCTCAAGTGAATGATTAATAGTAGTCCAAAAATTGCTTCGATGACAAAACGGTGAAGGCATTTAAGGTTAGAAAGAAATGGAATCAGTGGGTACACTGAAATTGTAACATCAAAGAATTGTGGAAAAAACGTTTGGATTTGTAAAAGCATTATTGTCGTCTTTTACTAAATATGAAGATATCTTTTATTCACAAGCACCTATAAATGTCATCTATGATGATAACAGAAGAGCCTTAGTGAAAAGGGAAATGTGTGAAGAGAAACGTAATTGCATTGATCGATGAACAGAGAACAGTGATGAAATAAATTACTTAACAGTTCTTGTCGAGCCAGTCAAATACACATCATTGTTGTAGGTAGGAATACTGCTAACACCAATTATGATCAAATATATTGCCTCAGTAATGACCCCACAGGTGGCGACCCTCCTTTCTACGTTCACGACGCCGGCAGCATGCACGGATTGCACGAGGGTGCATGTGCAAATGATTACTAGATAGCGAGCGCATGCGTGTTGCGTACAGTAGTGGTCCATTGGCGGGCCTCGGGTCAGACAACAGATCTGGACTCATTTTGCATGACAGGTGAGGTGAGGTGGGGTTTAACGTCGCCTTAACATTATTGCACTTATATAGCGGTGCGTTAGCATGGCGGAATACTCACAATGCACTTATTGTTATGAGAAGAAACAATCGTAAACCACTTTGAAGTGGCTAAATATGACATCTTATTTACATTTTGTTAAATCCTCGTAACAATTAGACATTTAAAAGTCAGTGACTTCTCGGACTTATCGGACGGTTGATATTTATAATTTCTCTATAATTTTACAAAATGACTTAACCTGTGAAGATCCAGGGTAGAGTAGGTCTTCAGCCTACAAAAGGCGACTACGCTTGTTGTAAGAGGCGACTGACGGGATCGGGTGGTCGGGCTTGCTGACTTGCTTGATGCACGTCATCGATCCCAATTGCTCATGATGTCAATCAATGGATTGTCTGGTCCAGACTTGATTATTTACAGACCGCCGTCATGTAGCTGGAATATTGCTGAGTGCGGCGTTAAAAAACAAACAAACAAGATGATTTATAATTGCGTAAGTTTTGCTTGTTAAAATACACGTTCAGAAAGGCCGGTAAATTCTTGGCTCAGAATCAACTGGAACAACAAAAACATGACGTCATCATAATGGTTTCATTCCAGTTAAATCTTCATGCTGAGTATGTCAAACTAAGACATAGGTGTTCATCCTTATTGTTCCAACTGCTTCTGTTCTGCTGGGCCCCGTTCCACAAAGCGAACTTAACGCTAAGTCTTTCGTAACTCCCATACTTTGTGGAAGTGGGCCCTGATATGGCAATGTTTGTCACAACACAAACGACCCGTGAAGATTCCGGGGTAGAATTGCTTGCCGTAAAAGGTGACTATGCTTGTCGTAAAAGGCGACTAACGGGATCGGGTGGTCAGGCTCGCTGACTTGGTTGATGCATGTCATCGATCCCAATTGCGTGGATCGATGCCCATGATATCAATCACTGGATTGTCTGGTCCAGACTCAATTATTTACAGACCGCCGTCATATAGCTGGAATATTGCTGAGTGCAGCGTTAAACAACAAACCAACAAACTAACCACAACACAAACTGTTTTTTTCTTAAGTGAACTGATTGGCCACAGATACCTGGTACGACACTGAAGTTTCATAAAGAATTGTAGATAGCTAATTTCTTTTATGGAGGTTGAAGATGAAAACCTCATCTATTCCGAACATGCGTGCGTGCGTGCATGCTGTGGCAAAGGGCAATATCATTTCCTTTATACACATATGACATACATATTTTGTATGATAAATTCCATTCTAAATGACGACGTAGATGCAATCGTTTGAGAAATAGGAAGCACGCTATGGAAAGAAGAGGTTCTGTGCGTGGTGAAGTTCTAAGTAATTGAACCAATTATATGAAAGTTGATTTCCCACACGAGATATATGTCGTGTGGAACTTAAATTTCACGAGTACGTTTTTTTCTAGAATCATTATTTATTCACCATATCTCATATTCAATAAATATTTCTACCATAATGAACATTTAACTGAGTTCTCATATTTCTGGTACAGTCGGTCACATATACTGAAAATGTTTGAAAAGTGACATGATTTACGAATTTATTTATTATGTATTCTTACGCACGTCTGTTTGCATGTGCAAACTGGTTCATGTGAGGTGAGGTTAGGTTTAACGTCGCGTACAAGATTATTGCACTTATAAAGCGAAGTGCTTTGACGCGTGCGTGTGTGTGTGTGTGTGTGTGTGTGTGTTGCTGCTTGTACTAGTCCGGACTAATGCCGATTTTATAGTGCTGGTCCACTGAGATACCATGCCGCAGTTTGACATGAATACCCCAATCAGACACAGTTTACTCCGAGCCGCCCACAAGACTCACAACAAAATAATTTCCAATCAATGGGTAAATACAATGTACTTGTTGTTTTATGAAAGGAGATCATCAAGATGATCTCAATTAATAAAGGATTAAAATAAGTAAAATAAGTATATATAAACTCAGAAATTCAATATAAAATCATTCTTCACCATGAGACCTAAGTGTTCAGAGTGTCAGGAGGCGGTGTACCGTCGTCAGCAGTACATCTCTTGTGATGTCTGTGATGAATGGGCACACAGATATTGTACTGACATATCAGACGGCTTCGTCTGTTCTAAATGTAGAGATCAGCCCATACACGAGAGTACTATCATAGAAACATCTCAAGTTGCTGCAGCCATCACATTTGATATGACTTTAGAGAGCACAACAGTAGAGATCTCTGCAGCTGTAACTGCGCCAGATTTATCCCACATAAATATCTCAGTTCCCTTTGAAGATGATGAAGGTAAATGAATTGATCCATTGTGAATGTGTAAGCATAAATGATGTTTGAATAAATTAAAGACTGATATATCTTAACGTTATACTAATAACTGCTTGACCTTAATTAACTCTAAATCTTATATTACAGGAAGCAAAGAAATCCTCCAGTTTATTGGCGGTCCAGCGTCAGAAACAAGAATAGCACCTGTCCTGCTACCATTAAACAACATAATGAGAAGTTCACACCTGGTAAACGCGGTCACAATCACTCCTCAACCCCTGGCGTGTTGATCGATGTTCGGGTTAAAACTCAATTGTTTATTACATTAATTAAGTACTTAAATGAACTCACTGTACATTGTATAATGTTAAGGCTAGTTAATGATGTTTAGTTAATGATTAGATGTGTCAGTTGAGTGATTGTTTGTTTTAACTATATAACTATTTACAATAGGTCAAAGACTTGGCGCGTGGCAATCTGTTCTGTTGTTGAAGATATCATCAATGAGAAACTGAATGATTACCAGTCCCCTTTATATATATTTTATTTTGTTTAGACTGCCTACACTGGTAACAACGATGAGCACTTACATGAGTGTGTCACCAAGTTGATGGCCTTGCCCTTTCTACCCAATGAGCACATCAGACGAGTCTTTACTGAGATCACCACCAAAGTGAGAGACCAAGGTCGAGCTCGCCAGCTCACCGACTGCGTTGAGAGGCAGTGGATATACAGTACCAAGTATCCTGGCAGATCAATCTCCCGCTTCAACCAGTCGGTGACTACTAACAACAACGTTGAAGGTATGTTTATTTTATTTTATTTCAATTAACAATTATTGTTGTGAGTCAAAACTTCGATATTGATAATCATGTTTAAATCAATAGTTCGCTTTATGAATTCATTTTGATTGCATATCTTCTTTATTCATAGGTTGGCATAGACGCCGTAACACCAAGTGTGGTGAACAGGAGCTAACCTGTACAGATTGATCTCCGCCCTTCACCGCGAAGCAAAGCTGCTACCTATCCAGACCACAATGCTGCAGGAAAGAAGGTGGACAAGCCACGCGAGAAAAAACGCTACTCACAAACAATGTGACATGTGCTAAATGTTATCGAGACAAAGTGTAAAGTTTTATTGAGACAAAAGTGCAAAATGTTATTAAGACAATTGCAAAATGTTATGTTTATGTTGTTATATGATAAATTGTTAGAGGCAAAAAGTATTTTTGTCATTTTATGACCAGAGGACGTTTTCTCTAAACACATCGCACGTTTTCTCTCAGTACAAAGGACGTTTTCTCTAACGCGGCGTTCGTTCTCTCTAATTGACGAGCGGCCGTTTTCGCGTGCGGACGTTTTCGCTATAACCGCAGAACACAACTATGCCCTCATTGGTATTTTTTTTGGGTGTAGGTGCCACGGCTCTCAGAAACGACAGGGTGTATGAAATATCTACCACAACAATATTATACTTTCTACATTCGGAACTTGTCGTCATTGTTCGTTTTCGAGATACATAAATCAGATATCCTGGTTTGAATACTTCGCTCACACGTACAGAGACAATAGAAGTCTCGAAGCTGATTGGCTGATTGGAAAATTCAGCTGACGCGACCTCCTATTGGAGATATCAACGCAGAGAGGTGAGATATTATCTATCACTTGTGTTCACAAAATATGACTATCCTTGCTAAAGTGTAGCCTTGGGCATTTGGGGAAATAAGGTAGTTCTTTATATCAGTAAGAGGTATTCTTAGAACACGAAGAATACATATACGTGTAGATTTCATATTCATAATTAAATAGTCGACAAAGTGTCTACAACAATGTCATCAATGTTAATAGATATAACACACCAACGGCGCTGTTACTTTACGTCTTTAAGCATGACGCAGCCGGGCAGACGCTCTATCCACTAAACCACGTAGGCGGGCCACAGCTGTTGAAGGAGAGGCTTAACGAGTGTGTATTTGTGTTCTTTTAGATTTCTTTGTTGTTTAACGCCACACTAAGCACTATAAAAGTGCAAATTGGATGCGGAAGATATTGCTTCCGAGCAATAGCAATAATTTTGTGATCATGTTATAAACTATATTAAGCCCGTGAAGTATTCAGTCTTCAAGAGAAAGTATTTCATGTGGAGGTCAGAGAGCCCCTTTAAGAACATGTGTGCGTGCGTGCGTGCGTGTGCGTGTGCGTGTGCGTGTACATGAGTACGTGTATATTAATCCGGATTAATGTCAGTTTTATAGTGCTAACCCACTGAGATACCATGCCGCAGTTTAACATGAATACCCCACTCAGACACAGTATACTGACTCCGAGCCGACCAGTCCTTGTTTTAGCCCCTTAATGCCGAGCGCCAGACATTGTAGCAACAAGTACCATCTTTTAACGTCTTTTGGTATGACGCGGCCGGAGATCGAACCCCGGACCTTCCGCTCTTCGGGCGGATGCTCCACCACTAGATCACGGAGGCGACCGACTCTTCAGAGATTAAATACTGTCTGGCTGGCATTGATGGTGTCTGGTTCCCCATGAATAACCAGATACATGCATCGCATGTCAAGCCAACCTCTTCCTCTGCTACCTAGAATGAAAGCTTGTGTTATGGAAAATTAGATACTTATGCAGGTGCAACGCACAACTATGTGTTCGTACATGGGATATCGCATAGGTTCAATGTGGGACAAAACATATAGTGAAAAAATGTTAAAGTAGCGATCGTGAACATTTTGTGTGTTTTATATACTTGACTGTGACTATTGTTTTGTGCCGCAGTAAGATTATTCAAGCTATATCAAGTACCATAGTACCATCTTTTAACAGACAGGTTTATTCAGTATTATGTACATTTTGTGAGTTGATAACATCAGTCATTAACATTTCAGATTTACAGACATTATTCAAGAAAGAAAGATATGTAGATCTTAAACTAGAATAAATACTACCAAATGCGCTTACATAAAACGCATTTTTGGAAATGACGCGACGGGATCGAACCACCGACCCCCTGCTCTCACGGCTGGCGCTCTATCAACTAGACCACGGAAGCTGTCCCAATGTTAGTAATTGACAATAAGGATTTATGTATTGTGCAAAGGAGTGATTAAGAATATACCTTGATATGGATTGGTATGGGCATTTATCACAGACAGGAATCGAACCTGGAACGTGGGTGAAACCAGACAATGCTTTACCACTTGGGTACCTCTCAGACACCTAAATGCGATCCATGACGACACCATGGTGTACATCTTACTCGAGACCAGCAAGATGGACTCTACTTCTTTCTATTAATGCATACTGTTCTCCTCAACACTCTCAACACTTTCCCCAGCAGAGACCAAAAAGAGAATTATCAATTTTAATATTATCTAATTGCCCTTTTGCACTGTCTAGGGTTTGTGTAGGCGCGTGTCATTTCAATTCACCCGTACTTCAGATTGCAATCAACATAGCGACCTTTTGATGATAACTGTGGCAGAATACATGCTACGCAGAATTTAGATTTTAAATCGATGCTCAAAGTACAACGCGCCACTAATTCGGTTTTCACGTTAAACGACAAGAAATTACTTCTAGGTTCTCTGCAAGTGTGAGTTCGTGTCGGAAATAAATCGTTACAGTCGTATTAAGGAATAGCTGATAAATAGCAGTAACGATCCCAAGTTAGAAATAAGGTTATCACTGAGGGATAAAACTGTTCAATAGCTCTGTTGGTTTGACAGGCTAAGCCATGTAATCAATTGATAAAAAGGACAATGCCAAATTTTCTAATCCTTTAATGCGCTGTTTTCGCTCACCTGTCGATAAAATATTTACGGCATTCTAGTTTTTCACAATTTCAAACTCGAATACTTCGTTAGAATGCATTTCACCCAATTCAGAACGGGTCGCGGCTGCTCCAACCGTGTTAAACAATGCTCTAAAGGTATAGCCCTGTATTAATGAGGAGGGAGTCGACAGGGTGTGCTGTTTGACCCTACTATATCAACAGCGCTGTAACAAAGCACAGCTAGGGGCAATGGTGGTCGAAAGTGTAATATTGAAATACGTCGCCCAAACTATCATTATGTGTGGGCATAGAAATATCGCAGATATGTGAAAACGCAGGGAATATATTTTGTTAAGCTTTTTCGAACATAAAACCGTAATATTTGTATAAAGGTTGATAAATGTTAATTGGTCCGCTGGTTGCACTCGCCGTCCTAAGTCCGCCGTGAATGTTTAATGTTGGCACAGATGGGTTGAAAACACCTCCTGGTCACACACAAGCCTTACAATTGACACATACACCTATCTACTTAGAAAGGAAAGAATGACGCACACGTGAAAGAGAGCCAAAAATAAAATGTATCAAATATGTATAAATAGAAATACGTTTCAGTGTATGAATGTTTTTATCATTAAGTATTTTATGGAGTGAAGTATTCTCACTGACACAAATAAATATCTTTATCAGAAGAGAATATGATGCTGTGAATCTAGAGATGACGCTTTGAATCGGTATGCCACTGCACGCTGCTTTCCGTCGATACAGCAAGGACTAATTTCCGTCGGATGTTAAGATTTGATAGTGTCCTAACACAATGACGTGGTGTCACATTGTGCTAACAGCAACATAGAATCTAATTTCCCCAGCCACTTTTATTTTTACTTCACCGATTCAAGTTCCCTTGACGGGACAAGGGGTGGGGGGATTTAACTTAAATTTCTTTCGTGACGGACATTTTTTATAAAACGTATCAAGCATGGATTCCACTTCACAATAGAAAGCTTAAATGAAACTTTTTAAAAATTATCCCTTTTCCATAGCAAATGTTTGATTGCGAACACCGTACACGCCACTGTTTTGCCACTGAAGGCGATTCTGAACATCATCCGAGTTACAAAGAATGCTTTTACTCTCTTCATAAGAAAGAAGATCAAACAAACGAGCACTTGTGGAGTTCCGGACAAAAAGTAGTGTTCTTTTTTAATTCGGCATCTCGTGTAGTTTTTGCCTACGGCTAACAGACAAACTACATGCTCCCCCGTTGCCGTAAAACAAAGCCTTATTGCACAAAACTTAAACCCAATTGGGATTCCCAATAGTCTTAATAAAGAACTTTGTGTTTTTGTTTTACGTACAAGAAATTCCTAATCAAGCTTCTCCGACAGAATACTGAAGAAGAGAGTGAGAAATCCCGGGTACTTAGTTTGGTATGCCATATGCCCAAAACAGAAATATTCACACACAAGATGTTACTGAAATGTAAGAAAATGTTTTTTTCTGATGGAAGTCTGTATCTTTTCACTTTTTAATTTCACTCAAACCCTTGTTACCAAGGATGCTGCGGCTCGGTGGTACATGATTCGGAAGTTCCTGATCGAAAAAAAATCATGTTTCTTTTGAGTTACATGCTCTCTGTGAACCTCTTATTTTTCTATTTCTAAAAGAAACAAGTGGAACGTTGCCTATTTTGTATTTAGATGAGTGAGTGAGTTGGATTTAACCCCGCTTTTAGCAATATTCCAGCAAAATCACGACGGGGGACACCAAAAATGACATATTTAGATGAAAACAAATATAATCTCTAGTGATTTAAATGGAGGCACTAAACACATTTATGTTCCTTAATTTCACAAAGGTATTCCATAGACTTCATGGATCTGACTAAGTTCATTTCCCATCTTTTTAAACATTTCTCTTTACGTATATGTCATTGTGTATCATTGCAAATTGTAATGGTTCCTGTTTATTAAATATATTTCTTGTTTCATTCATATTTCTTATTTTCTTTGAGTACTGAATACGGGCTTTATATAATATTAATTAATTGTCATGTTTATACATTTATTCACGATGTTGCTGGATTTACCATCCCATAGAACAGACACTAAAACACCCATCTATTGGCACAGCAAGACGTTTATTTCTCTGTAATTAGGGTTCAGTGTTTGTTAACAAAATTCATTTAAAATTCTGACCTGGAGATTTTCTCTAATGCATCTGTTAAACAGTGCCAGACGTAACGAAATTAATGGCTGACGCCGTTACAAAATGACGATTTCGAAACGATTATTGCTCAGAAACAACAGGAAAAACACCGATGCAAGATTTGAGAAATTTGCCCCCTCTGAGCAATTAAAGAGTTAATCATGAACTAAAATCGCTCAGTGGCACTCGAAATCTTCTTCTTGATTTTGATGCCTGAATTATTTGTTTTGTTAGCCCTAAAATTGATGCGTAAAAAGATACGGACCTCTCCCCCTGGGATCAGCGATTTGAAATGAATTGCATTTTTATATGGTGCTGCAACTCCTACTCTCGGTGTCTTCGTTATTTCGGGCCCAGGTCCCTTGTGCTTGGTCCAATCAATGCATGGAGCGGCCGATCGGGCAATCAAATCGGAATCTATCCAATTGCTTCAACCATAAGACGGTTCAAAATGACAGCCGGCATTCAGGAGACTCCCAAGGGAACAAAAAGGGATGAGGAAAGAATTGCCACACAATCTCATTTCTCCTGCAAGTCTCCAGCGAGGAGGACATGACCCGAATTATCATGCTTCGCGAAGGCACAAGCCTACGCCTTTACGCGCTGAAGACCATGCCAGAGTTGCTGGTAAAAAGCCATGGCCTTGCGGTGTCACTTGGTAGCTGCCTCACACATGCCGGAGCTCGCCTCATCTGTTGCGGCACTACTCCATCTCTGAAGAGTGACGGGAAAATAAATACACCACGTTTATAACATCATCGTAATGGAGGTCGGGCTTAGAGGTACTCGCATGGAAAAAAAAGTGGTCCCACAGTGCTTAGTTGGTGAAGAAACGGAGACATTAACGGGCATGTGTATTGGAATAAATGAGGTCTGTTGGATATGTGGTTGAATGTAGGCCGTGCCGGGGATAATGACGTGCTGTCGTGCCAACTAGCTGTTTCTCTTCGATAAAAAAGGCGATTTTGTTACCAATGTGCAAAGTTGATTTCACACATCAGTTCCTGGTGTTATGTATGTATTGGCTTAATATCGACGGACCTGGATGCGAGGCAACTCATTTGAAACAGCATTTGACATTTTTTTTAAATGAATTTGAAATAAGCCGTTAATTCCAATTCTTTTTTTAAAGATAAAGGATGAGCAGGAAATATCATTTATTTGATTTTTATCTGCCAGCTAACCTCTAAACCTGGTATTATTGATAAGAGAGTGGGCCTCATGCATGTTAGACGCGTAGTATATAATTAAAATACACTTGCACTGACATTAATTCCGTACTAGGACAAGTTGGTAGTTCTAAATGAGGGAGACTGACATTCTGATATATATTCAGTCCAGCGTGGTGAGGGAATAAACGATGGAGATTAATGGGTATTTCGCTAAATGTATCACTACTGAGATATGACAAGATAATGGGTAGTGTCCATCGAAAACAAGGATGACACGTCATAAGAGCACAGACGAATGAATGCCAATAACATGAATAGTAATCATCTGACAGCGATTTCTGTGTTTACTCTTTTCGCGAACACCTGGTGTCATTACTGATTTTCAATCATCCATTCATATAATTTTCAACGCCCAATGGAATCTGTTTCGGACGGCAATCGAGACTGGTTATGCCCTGACTTTGACGTTTTATACTCACGTAACATTCAATTTACTACAATTGATTGGTAAAAAACATGAACTTACGCTCGAAGCACATTCATCTCATTGGCTTCGTCATTATATTGTTATGTGTGCACAGTTATCCTACCTTGTGTTGTGTAAATATATCATCATGTATATATATGTATCCTTAAAATGTGTCATACGCCACGAGTATAAATATCGTCTCTCCCCCGTCACGAGATAACACATTATATTTCCCTCGACACATGGAACATCCAATTGATTATATACCTTTGGAGTAGTTATCTACCGGAAAATGAAATTATTTCACCACCCCTTGTAATTCGGATTTAAAAAGTAGTTCCCTGTTTGCAGTTTCCTAGAAATAAACAAAAGTAACAATTAATATTTGAGGTCACTAAACTTCTTTATCACACACTTGGATATGATTATATGCAAAATCAGCCTCAACAAAAATATTCTTGAAATCAACGAGACCGCTGTTCGAAGCGAAATACACGCTGGACAAGTAAAACCATGGGGGGTTGCGAAACGAACAGTCTCGATTGACGAGTTAAATGAGAAATTTAGTTTATAACGAACACAATTGCAAGAGAATAACAAACGACAAGAAGCAAAATTGACTCCATAAATGACCATCTGTCATTATTTTGCCTTGTCATTGTGGAACTAACATAAAAATTGAAGTCAACAGTTTGTGTACGGCCAAAGACACTTACGATTAAGGGAGACAATTTGCCTGGAGCTAACTCTTGTATGACAATAGTTCCGCCAAAGTGTTATATTCACTGCAGTGAAATATCACTTTTCTCAACTTCAGAGAACTCAATCTTTCACATCGAAGTATATTATATTAAATTCATGTTCTTCCAACTTCTAAATACAAACCATAGACTTCATTATTGTTATCACCTATTTGTACTTATTAACGTAAATTAACCCCTTGTTAAATAAGAACATATCTCGTTATTGCAAGCAAGTCTTCCATGTTTAGATATTAATTTTAACCTTGCGAAAACGCCACATAATCCTTACAATACTTATGAAGCGCTGACTGGTCCTAGGAAAGATAATGTTCAAACAAACGACAAAAACCACTTATAAATTGTTTAAGGTCACAATGACTATAAAGCTGTATGTATAAATAGATCTCAACGCAGTATCTTCAGTAAACTGATCTGTGGCACATAAGAATTTGAACTCGGTAGATGTACTCGCCTAAAAACGCCACTCCAGACGGAATCTGTAAACTTTATAATAATAGTGATGTCGAAGATGAAGTTTTGTTTCTAGCTGTCAGTAGTGGTGACTCATATTTGATGTATGATGTATGAAACTTAACATCTCAGATACATTCTACATGTAGGAAGGTGTCCACTGTCAACCAGATCCTTTCATTGAGTTCATTGTACGATTCCGACTATATCATGAGCATGTGTTAAAACACATCTGTGACGTCATTCTATTGTTTGAACGCACCATTATTTTTCAGGAATGGAGAGTTGCTTGTCAACTGTACATTTTCTTGAAGTAGCATTTGAATTTTTCAAATATTTTCAACTACATAATATTTTGTCAAAGTGTAAAAGTAGGGATGAGTTTTAAGTAGGGGAATATCCTCGTAACTCCCCATTCCTTAAAAATAATGGGCCTCTGCTCCATTATTTTTAAGGAATGGAGAGTTACTCGGACATTCCCCTCTACATAATGAACCACTATCAAATAGTGATGACACCAGGTGTTCGCGAAATGGCAAGCGTATCTTCTCCACGGGTGTCACGGGCAAGTGTAAACACAAGTCATGTTTGCCACTGGTGCGTCAACATTGGAAATGTTCTCCACAACAAATTGAAAGCTTTACAAAGGGCTTGAATGGTGTAACCCTGACCAATCCGCTTTTGAGCAAGAGTCGTATGACGCTCTTTGACATCTTCGTGGCAAGAGCATGCTCGATTGTATCTCAAAAGTTGTGAAATGTAAACATCAAAGACTGGAGCTGCTTGAATAGTACTCGACAAAAGGGTAAGGTTGCCTATTGGAAAATCTCTCATCCCTCTTGTCATACAGATTTGTAGGTAATCTAATTTTGGCTATCAGATGTATAGACTACACAGTGACAATTCTGTTGTCCGCTTGATATACTTGCAATATTATGTTTAAGTAGGTCTATAGATATGTACTTTACGCAATTTACGCAAGGTAGAACATTTAATATATGTACACTGAATATATGGGAGACGGTTACTTTATATATATAATTTGTGACACAAAAATAAAATACGATTCTTTTTCGTCTGTATAATCACACACTAAAGGCTTTTTAAACGTACCCAAAGTTTGGATCCAGCACACCAGGATTGTTGTTACACACAGGGCCAATGGGGCGGTCGGGTAGCCTAGTGGTTAAAGCGTTCGCCGAAGACCCGGGTTCGATTCCCGACATGGGTACAATGTGTGAAGCCCATTTCTGGTGTCCCCCGCCGTGATATTGCTGGAATATTGCTAAAAGCGGCGTAAAACCATACTCACTCACTCACTCACACAGGGCCAAAAAAAGAATCTAATTCTTGTAGGTAGAACATTTAATATATGTACACTGAATATATGGGAGACGGTTACTTTACGTAAACCGTAATATTAACCACATCCCGATCATTGTTGGTACCAGATATGTTCCATTTTGTCTTATTGACCGTTATTTAGTCTGTGCCCGTGATGTGACAAGACAAGACCACTTACTGGGATAGGTTAGAGCCGATGCCCCGAAAAATGATCAATGCTGTTTAAAACCCCAGTTCTTATACATGATAATAAATTAATATAGCATTACATTAGTGGCGTCACGGAAAAGCACGATATATCAATATTACTTTTAGAAGTCATGATGATATTATAAACGGCAGCTATATGTCAGATTTATTATGCGGTTGGTGAGAACAGCACAGTATCTCACTATTGATCCCTTCAGTAATTAGTATATAACACTGTGGCACATTACAAGATCACAATCCCTGCAATGATGTTGTACAAATGATGATTTATACGCATGGATATATCGGGTCATACCTGAATACATCGTAGTTAAAATACAGTCCGTCAGACATAAAAAAAATACTTTCATTTGCTAGTCGGAAATGTTGGTTTGTTGTTTAACGCCGCAGTTTTTCAGCTATAAGACGGCGGTCTGCAAATAATCGAGTCTGAACCAGACAATCCAGTGATTGACATCATGAGCATCGATCCACGCAATCGGGATACAGGTTAAAATGTATATTTATGTACAATCCACACAACTAATATATGTCTAATGTATTGCAAGAACTCTAGAAATATTCCCCAGACAAACATTCCCCATGCTATTTCATCACGTTTGGAATAAGTCACTTTCAAACTTCATGGACACAGTCGAGGAACATAGTCTTTTATATTTAAGCACCTTTTGGATTACACGGAATTATGAGACGTCAACTTAAGAATAAACAGTCTCATATATCAGCAGGAACAGACTAAAAGGCAAAACAGCAATAAAAAATATATAAATAATGCCTGAAAATCAGTGATGACTTCAGGGGCTCGCGCAAAGGAAAAGTATGTCCCGCCCCACCGGCAGCACCCGCCAGTCGCACATTTTGCATAAGAACGAAAGTATTTGTTGGCGTCAGTGGTGGCGACGGGAGCCTGTAAATAAAATACTCCATCTCATGAATAATTCATAAATAATTCATTTATGAGCATCCATTCCAAACATTTGGCCTGGAAATACACAGCTGCATATTCCAATATCATTTTACACAGGTGACGTTGCCTGTAGGCATAGAATTCAACAATTCGAAACCCTATCTGCCACACATGAGGGCATACATATAAATGCACTATTTCGTGCAGTGTATGCATACTCGCATCTGATTACAGTTTGGGTGTTGTTTAACGCCGCACTCGGCAATATTCCAGCTATATGACGGCGGTCTGTAAATAATCGAGTCTGGACCAGACAATTCAGTGATTGACATCATGAGCATCGATCCACGCAATTGGTATACAATGACATGCATCAACCAAGTTAGCGAGCCTGACCATCCTATCCCGTTAGTCGCCTCTTTCGACAAGCAGTAGCTTTTCACAGCAAGCTGAAGCTCCCGGATCTTCACGGGTCTCTGATAACAGACATCAGCACACGTTATCGCATTATGATTGATGTTGTTTGAACAAATTACATCAATGTTGCCATACAGCATTTCAAAGACGTTTTGTATCCATCCAATCACAAAACAAGACATCAATCATATTACACTTGAATACCTCCAGTCCACGGCGCAGAAACGTTGCTTTTATCACACAGTGTATCTTATTACTTGTTTCTCGGTGTCAATTTCTTCCTGTCCTTTACAGTATCTTCCCTTAAGAAATGTCTATCTTGTTCGTTCTTATTGTCTGCTTCATTTCCGCGTGTCTATTTCAACTAAGGACATGTCAGTTGCAGTCTCTGTTGTATACTCAAGTAGGTTACCATCAAAAGGGAATGTTTCAACAAGCTACATAGCCAATGAAGTAGTCATTGCTGATGTCACTCACCTGCACATTTCTGTCAACGGGAAGTGGGTAACATGGCCCACATGGGAAATACTAGTCGTCACAATCTCCCAAGAGGGCGTTGATGATGTAGTTTTATCTAAGGAATATACCCCCTTCGTGGTGTACCAGTGAATAGCGCGTATGCCGGAGAGTGGAAGGTTGGTGGTTCAATCTTCTGACCGTGTCATACCAAAGGATGCTAAAGGTTAGCACTTGGTGTTACCCTGCCTGACGTTTGGTATCTAAGGGGACAAGCAAGGACTTGTCGCCTCGGAGTCAGTGTAATGTGCCTGAGTGGGGAATCCATGTTAAACTGTGGCATGGTATAAACAGTAGGCTAGTACTATATACTAGCAATCGGCACACTTGTACAAGCAGCCACACGTCGCTGTATATGAAATGATTTTGAAAATGCGGCATTAAACCAAATTGTAGCTCACCTAAGGAAATTCAATAATTCAGTTTAGTTCACTTGACACAGTGACGACGAGCTATCCGTACTTTCAAGTGACCTGGATTATGCGTTTCAGGAAAAGTAACATTTACCCGTAACGTTTAAAAGTTGGGCAACATGGCTTAGGACTGATCACAAAGTACATCTAAAGATGACCAAGAACACTTGTGTCTGTGTAGACTCGAGCCTAAACCTCTATAAAACATTCCCTCTTAAAGGGAGGAGGGGCGGTGGGGTACCCTAGTCTTCAAAACTTTAGCTTTGGCTCGATTCTCAACTTGGGTACAATGTGTGAAGCCCATTTCTGGTGTCCCCCGTCGTGATATTGCAGGAATATAAGCGGATTAAAACTATTCTCGCTCACTCTTAAAGGGCAGTGTTGTTTTACTCCCCCAATACAAACTTTAGTCGTTCTGTAATTCACATCTATGGTGCATATCACTCTAGCAGTACATGTGCCAGTTTCAGTCATGGTACTAATTACAATATTTAGACCTTAATTTGAAATGATCACTAGATCATGAAACATGCTCCCCAATTTAAAGGCCACGTGACAGTGTATAGCTACAGTTTGCGATGCGGCAATTATACGATATGTAAGTTTATTCAGAACTTAAGCTTATAAACAAGCAGGAAAGTTGACACTACTATATGAGGCACAAGAGGAGCTGGGAAACATTGCATCCGTCATCCGTTTCAGGTTTCGAGTCCCAAATTCGCCTTTGAAATAACACATAGTCCGTTTATCAACATATATATACGCAGGCTCGCCAGCTTCCCCAAAGTGGTAAATATCGTCTATCGACCTGCGTCACCATGGGGTTTTCACGCACATTAAGCTGACACTCCGAGTTATATGGGAAATTATGCTCAAAGCAGCGTTAAACCCAACTCACTCCAGCGATTCTGTAAAGGAAGAAGGAAAGTAGATATGGTTTTCTGGGTATGCTGCGCTGGCGCTACACTGAGCATACCCAGGGAACCAGGCTTAGAGACATATCTAGCACCATTCGTCACCACTCGCCCCTTTCCGTGACCTGCAAGAAGACTCGTCCCCCTATCGATGAATGTTATGTGCGAAAATACGACAAACCAATCAGAATGCGCGTATGATTTCGAGTTCTTTGTCAAATAATCCCTCAGAAATATTTTTTTATTTTACATGTCTTGCATCTAAAGTTATACCCAAGACACATTTAAATGTGTTCAATCATACTGTATAATTCCGCACGTCCCGATGTGCTATAAAATGCATCTGAAATATATATAATATATGGGGAAATATATGTGAACCCTTACGCAACGAGTTGACAGTTGTTTTAGGTATGCCCGTTTGCGCTAAGACGGATCCCGGTGGCCAAAATGGCCACGAGAGGGGCACGAGTCGCTATTCGGCTTGTCCCGGAATAATACGAGTTGGTCACGAATGATCTGGCACAGGTTTCATATACACAAAGAAAATGTTTGAGTGATTGTCTTAGACGTTCCTTGTGTCATGTTCAAGCTGACATACGTGATGACCGAAATTTCTTCGAAACAGAAATGAAATGCATTTTTTGTACAGTGTTAGTCGTGATTTACCCGACATATAAGACCGCTTGTGACGTGTAAAAAGGTTTTTATTCACCTCTTGTGAAGGATCTCTAGGGCTTCCCATTTCTCGGAAGTACTTTTTTACGATGCCACATTGCGGAGTGTTCTCAATCTTGTTCGGAGGCTAATAGAACGCCTGAATGTGATGCACTTGTACCGAAAAACATCGCCGCAAATGGCCGATCGCAAACGTCAGATGAGATTAATCAGATAATGAACGACGTCCTAAAACTGACAGTTGCAAGATACCTCTGAGGGCAGATCCTCGAAAAACTGGATCACACAGAATTAATAAATCAATCACCCCCAACGAAATACTCACAATTACGTATTAACATACAACACGAAACAGCATTTCGGATAAATAAATAAGCGAGACATAGGTTTGCTACCAGTTCTATCAAAGCTTACCCCACACCAGACAATATTAGCAAAGTCCCAGGGGTCGGGCCAGTCCGTAGTGTCTCACGCCCTGTCGTGTTCATTTGGCAGGGGAGAGGAGACGGTGCGTGCTGGGGTGGGGCTATCAATTATTGACGGAGAACATCGCGTGCATCTTCGCCATGACATGGCCGAAAATCCAGAGAGTTCACGCTCAACGGCCGAATTCACACTCGTTGATCTGCTGCGTCGATCTCACTCTCCATTTTGCTGCATTTTAGATCGAGGGAATTGTGCGATGATTACTGCTTGCTATCTTTACGGAAATCTTGCCACTGATGGCGCGACCTCTACCGCGTGATGGGGATGGAGACAAGCAGTGGAATGCACAAGAGTCACACGTGCGCGCGTGCACCACGTGGTATGCATGCATACATTAATGCATGTGGTCGCGCAGTAAAATGCTTGCTTTTGTGTGCAGGTGGGATATGACCGAGCTCACCTCCCGATTGCAAATGAACAAAAAGTACCTTACAAACGGGAATTAAAATTTAAAACAATCTTTTATTATGCGTTAAAGGTTGGGAAATACGGTTAGAAAATGTTCAATCTTTAAATTAAAAATGAAACGGTTTGACAATAAAGAATATAACTCACACTATGTGCTTAAAAAACGGTTTACAATATTTATGCATTAGAACGAAAACACAAAGAACTAAAAATCTTTCAATAACATTTTTGATAGATATAGATCTGGATAACAGTTTGTTTTTCAAATGAAGTCAAAATCTGATTTGCTTGAATCAATAATAACAATACCTGGGTCATGCAGTCAAGATGACCGTGTATGTCTGGTTGAGCCAGATCAGAGCCAGGTCGCTATAACGTCGCGCCTTCCTTCAACACAACATCAAACACATTGTATATACAGAGTTTCTTTTATATGTATGTCTTACAGGAATCCAAGGCCGTGGGGGGGGGGGGGGGGGGGGGGCAAATATTCGTACAAGTATCACTTGTCCCCAACTGGATTCAAATAAAACTGTTTTCTATAAAAAAAAATCTAAGGGGGGCAACTGCCCTCCCTGTTTCCCGACCCCCCCCCCCCCCCCCCCCCCCCCTTCCTTCCCGGCTGGCTACGGCACTGAAATCGCAACATTCGAAACTAGTTTGATCTAATCTGGAGCATGCAGAGGGTTTGCTGTGTTTGGTTCACTTTAATATGGTTTTGCGAATTCCTTTACATATGCTCCGAGTCGAAATCCTGCGCGGTTATACATCTGTCAAGTTTGGAACGCTTCACTACACAACTTCAGCTTATAACGCGCCTGATGCAGACACCAGACGGCATGATCATGTATGTTTTGACATAAGAAATAATGTTTTTGCATTTTTATCGATTACATATTCCAACATCCATATCTTAACACGATGATTCACACATTATGTAGTCCATGTAAGGCGGTGTTTTCTGAGGGTGTACACATGTACAAGTCTCGGTCGGTTGTGGCTTTTGTGTACTGTATATTCTGTATTTTAATGTTGCCTTGAAATCTGACACAAGCCGTACGGTTAATATTTATCGTGACACAGACAGACTGCAGGACACACCGTGACACAGATAGACTGTACGATGTGCCGTGACACAGACAGACTGTACGATGTGCCGTGACACAGATAGACTGTACGATGTGCCGTGACACAGACCCTACGATATACCATGGCGCAGACAGACTGTTTGATAAACCGTGCCACAGACAGCCTATACGATGAACCGTGACAGACTGTACGATAAACCGTGACACAGACAGACTGTACGATGCACCGTGACACCCACTGTACGATGTACCATGACACACACAGACTGTACGATGTACCATGACACAGACAGACTGTACGATGCACCGTGACACCCACTGTACGATGTACCATGACACACACAGACTGTACGATGTACCATGACACAGACAGACTGTACGATGTACCATGACACACACAGACTGTACGATGTACCATGACACAGACAGACTGTACGATGTACCATGACGCAGAGTGTACGATGTACCGTGACGCAGACTGTACGATGTATCGTGACACAGTCAGACTGTACGATGTACCATGATACAGACAGACTGTACGATGTACCATGACGCAGAGTGTACGATGTACCGTGACGCAGACTGTACGATGTATCGTGACACAGTCAGACTGTACGATGTACCATGACACACACAGACTGTACGATGCACCATGACACAGACAGACTGTACGATATATCGTGACACAGTCAGACTGTACGATGTACCATGACACACACAGACTGTACGATGCACCGTGACACACACTGTACGATGTACCATGACACACACAGACTGTACGATGTACCATGACACAGACAGACTGTACGATGTACCATGACGCAGAGTGTACGATGTACCGTGACACAGTCAGACTGTACGATGCACCTTGACACAAATTTACGATGTACTATATCACACACTGACAGTACGATGTACCGTGACACAGACAGACTGAACGGTACACCCTGACACAGTCTGCATGATGCATCCTGTCACAGATTTACGATGTACCGTGACACACAGAGACTGTACGATGTACCGTGACACAGACATACTATACGATGAACCGTGACAGACTGTACGATAAACCGTGACACAGACAGACTGTACGATGCACCGTGACACCCACTGTACGATGTACCATGACACACACAGACTGTACGATGTACCATGACACAGACAGACTGTACGATGCACCGTGACACCCACTGTACGATGTACCATGACACACACAGACTGTACGATGTACCATGACACAGACAGACTGTACGATGTACCATGACACACACAGACTGTACGATGTACCATGACACAGACAGACTGTACGATGTACCATGACGCAGAGTGTACGATGTACCGTGACGCAGACTGTACGATGTATCGTGACACAGTCAGACTGTACGATGTACCATGATACAGACAGACTGTACGATGTACCATGACGCAGAGTGTACGATGTACCGTGACGCAGACTGTACGATGTATCGTGACACAGTCAGACTGTACGATGTACCATGACACACACAGACTGTACGATGCACCATGACACAGACAGACTGTACGATATATCGTGACACAGTCAGACTGTACGATGTACCATGACACACACAGACTGTACGATGCACCGTGACACACACTGTACGATGTACCATGACACACACAGACTGTACGATGTACCATGACACAGACAGACTGTACGATGTACCATGACGCAGAGTGTACGATGTACCGTGACACAGTCAGACTGTACGATGCACCTTGACACAAATTTACGATGTACTATATCACACACTGACAGTACGATGTACCGTGACACAGACAGACTGAACGGTACACCCTGACACAGTCTGCATGATGCATCCTGTCACAGATTTACGATGTACCGTGACACACAGAGACTGTACGATGTACCGTGACACAGACATACTATACGATGCAACGTGACACAAGACAGACTGTACGATGTACCATGACACAGACAAACTGTACGATGTACCGTGACACAGTCAGACTGTACGATGCACCGTGACACACATTTACGATGTACCGTGACACAGTCAGACTGTACGATGTACCATGACACAGACAAACTGTACGATGCACCGTGACACAGTCAGACTGTACGATGCACCGTGACACACATTTACGATGCAACGTGACACAGTCAGACTGTACGATGTACCGTGACACAGTCAGACTGTACGATGTACCGTGACACAGTCAGACTGTACGATGCACCGTGACACACATTTACGATGCAACGTGACAGAGTCAGACTGTACGATGTACCATGACACAGACAAACTGTACGATGTACCGTGACACAGTCAGACTGTACGATGCACCGTGACACACATTTACGATGTACCGTGACACACACTGACAGTACGATGTACCGTGACACAGACAGACTGAACGGTACATCCTGTCACAGATTTACGATGTACCGTGACACACAGAGACTGTACGATGTACCGTGACACAGACATACTATACGATGCAACGTGACACAAGACAGACTGTACGATGTACCATGACACAGACAAACTGTACGATGTACCGTGACACAAGGCAGACTACGATGTACCATGACACAGACATGCTGTACAATGCACCGTGACAAAGACAGACTGCACGATGCACCTTGACACAAGACAGACTGCACGATGCACCGTGACACAGACAGACTATACGATGCACCGTGACACAAGACAGACTGCACGATGCACCGTGACACAAGACAGACTGTTCAATGCACCGTGACAAAGACAGACTGCACGATGCATCGTGACACAAGACAGACTGTACGATGTACCGTGACACAGACATACTATACGATGTACCGTGACACAAGACAGACTGCACGATGCACCGTGACACAAGACAGACTTACGATGCACCGTGACACAAGACAGACTGTACGATGTACCATGACACAGACAGACTGTACGATGCACCGTGACACAAGACAGGCTGTACGATGCACCGTGACACAGACATACTGTACGATGCACCGTGACACAAGACAGACTGTACGATGCAACGTGACACAAGACAGATTGTACGATGCACCGTGACACAGACATACTATACGTTGTACCATGACACTAGACAGACTGCACGATGCACCGTGACACAAGACAGACTTACGATGCACCGTGACACAAGACAGACTATACGATGTACCATGACACAGACAGCCTGTACGATGCACCGTGACACAAGACAGACTGTACGATGTACCGTGACACAGACATACTGTTCAATTCACCATGACAAAGACAGACTGCACGATGCGCCGTGACACAAGGCAGACTTACGATGCACCGTGACACAAGACAGACTGTACGATGTACCATGACACAGACAGACTGTACGATGCACCGTGACACAAGACAGACTGTACGATGCACCGTGACACAGACATACTGTACGATGTACCGTGACACAAGGCAGACTGTACGATGCACCTTGACACAAGACAGACTTACGATGCACCGTGACACACGACAGACTGTACGATGCACCGTGACAGACGATCCTCTCTGACACGATATTTTATATTAATTGTGAAAAGAATATTCGCAGTGCACGTGTGATCGTGACCCTTCATCGATTCATGAATAATAAATGTCAATCACTTCTTGTGGGCCCTTAATGTGTATTTAAACAGTAATGGCCACGTATTGTCTTCAGATAACACCCGTTTTTGTGCAGGTGAATCGATCAAAATCATGTGCACAGCACTATAGTGGCAAAAGTGTGTTTTCACGTGCAACTGGTCACGTGGCCATAATACCGCACGTGTTTTCAGCCATACTTGTTAGCAGTCATTAACAAAAAAAGAAAAACACAAGAAAACAAAAGTCTTTACGGCCATTTGTCATGCCACGCCTTTCAAATGTGCAACGTGAACGTGCCATCGGCATGATGCAGACGGGAACGTCCGTAGCTGAAGTCGCAAGGACGATGGGTTGTAGTCGACGGACTGTTTATGATTTACAGACGCGTCTACAGCAAACGGGTACGACCGCTGATCGCCCTCGGCCAGGTCACATGCAGAGGATCGTCAGATTGTCTTACGTCACCTCCGAAACCGATTTTTGACGGCTTCATCAACCAGAAATGAACTGTTTAGAGGTAGACTGAGTGCGCAAACTTTTCGAAACCGTCTGAGAACTGCTCACCTTCAAGCACGACGGCCATACTGCGGGCCGATTCTGACTCAATTACACAGACGTCAACGTCAATTGTGGGCAAAGCGACACTTACGATGGACTCAGAGGAATTGGAATCAAGTCGTCTTCGGTGATGAATCCCGATTTAATCTTCGATTTGCTGATGATAGGGCGAGGGTGTGCAGGCGCCGTCATGAACGTTACGCCCACTGTTGTGTACAGGAAGTTGACAGATTTCGAGGCGGAAGTGTCATGATGTGGGGTGCTTTCTGTGGCAATGCACGTTCCAGGCTTCTTGTGCTTACCGCGACCAGGTACTGGCACCAGAACTTCTGCCTTTTATGGCAGCACATGGACCCGGTTTGATCTTCCAACACGACAATGCCAGACCCCACACAGCAATTTTGACAAGGAATTTCCTTCAGAATGCGGGAGTCAACGTCATGGACTGGCCGTCAAGGTCTCCCGACCTCAATCCCATCGAGCACGCCTGGGATGCTCTTGGCTGAAGTCTGCGCACTCTCACTCTCCAGAACCAACCACAGAATTTGCAAGATCTTGGCACCATTTTGCAGCAACAATGGCGTCGTCTTCCCAATCATGTGTTCACAAGCACCACAAGGTCCATGCGGAGGCGTTGTGTGGCAGTTGTCAACGCACATGGTGGCCATACACGCTACTGAACTTGTGTGCCATCATATTCTTGTGCTTGGGACTTATGATTTAAACTGTTGATGTTATTACCGAATACCGTTGGTGCTTGGAACGTTAATTAAAATCCTTCTTTGGACATTAATGATTAAAAATTACCTTCTCTGATACATTTGTCCGTTGTATATCATATATGGGATTACTTTTAAAAATGTGAAGTTTTTAATTTGACTCAGTATATATTGCTGAAAACGGCATTAAACCAACTCACTCATATATTGGTAAGACGCCTTCCCCATGCATGTAATATACTACCGAGGACTATCCGAACCATCTCTATCGCTGTCTTGACCTAGCACTTCCCCTACAACACGGCAGATACATGTGTCATTATGTATTGACCCATCATCTGTCCGTGACACTGCACCCCGTGCATCAACCACCCACACAAGTACATCTCCGCGGGGGTCGCACGCGATTACCTGTACTGGTAGTCAGCTACTTATTCGTGACTATATTTCATGACGAGCAGGGCAGTCTCCTAATCAACAAGGTACTCCGTAAACACCCCGTTTTCATGTTTCACTTTTTTCGTAAAGCGCCCCTAGGCGTTCTCAGAAATACACGATCGTGAGTGCGAATCCAAGGTTCGGCATGATTGTTTCATGTTTTTTAAGGCGTCCCCAGGCGTTCTCAGAAATACACGATCGTGAGTGCGAATCCTAGGTTCGGCATGATTTTTTCATGTTTTGTAAGGCGTTGCTACAACCCTCAAGTAATGTAAACATTACTCTTAATGTAAAGAAGTTTACTTTAAGGGTTGCGGGTTAACCCTAGGGTTGTAACAAGGCGTCCCTAGACGTTCTCAGGAATACACGATCGTGAGTGCGAATCCTGATTTCGGCATGATTGTTTCATGTTTTGTAAGGAATTGTTACAACCCTCAAGTAATGTAAACATTACTCTTAATGTAAAGAAGTTTACTTTAAGGGTTGCGGGTTGACCCTAGGGTTGTAACAAGGCGTCCCTAGACGTTCTCAGGAATACATGATCGTGGTGCGAATCCTAGGTTCGACTTGATTTTGTTTAATGATTTTTTTAAGGCGTCCCTAGGCGTTCCAGAAATACATGGGACGGTGGTGTAGCCTAGTGCTTAAAGCGTTCGCTGCTCACGCTAAAGGCCCGGGTTCGATTCTCCACATGGGTTCAATGTGTGAAGCCCCATTACTGGTGTCCCACGCCGTGATATTTGCTGGAATATTGCTGAAATCGGCGAAAGACCATACTCACTCACTCACTCAATAAATACATGATCGTGGGTTCGAATCCTAGGTTTGACTTGATTGTCCTGTTTCATATCTTGTCTTACCAAACACCAGTTCGTTAACATTCAAGATGTTAAACATTCAAGAACTGCATAACTTTGAATCATTTCATGACGAGCAGGGCAGTCTCCTAATCAACAAGGTACTCCGTAAACACCCCGTTTTCATGTTTCACTTTTTTCGTAAAGCGCCCCTAGGCGTTCTCAGAAATACACGATCGTGAGTGCGAATCCAAGGTTCGGCATGATTGTTTCATGTTTTTTAAGGCGTCCCCAGGCGTTCTCAGAAATACACGATCGTGAGTGCGAATCCTAGGTTCGGCATGATTTTTTCATGTTTTGTAAGGCGTTGCTACAACCCTCAAGTAATGTAAACATTACTCTTAATGTAAAGAAGTTTACTTTAAGGGTTGCGGGTTAACCCTAGGGTTGTAACAAGGCGTCCCTAGACGTTCTCAGGAATACACGATCGTGAGTGCGAATCCTGATTTCGGCATGATTGTTTCATGTTTTGTAAGGAATTGTTACAACCCTCAAGTAATGTAAACATTACTCTTAATGTAAAGAAGTTTACTTTAAGGGTTGCGGGTTAACCCTAGGGTTGTAACAAGGCGTCCCTAGACGTTCTCAGGAATACATGATCGTGGTGCGAATCCTAGGTTCGACTTGATTTTGTTTAATGATTTTTTTAAGGCGTCCCTAGGCGTTCCAGAAATACATGGGACGGTGGTGTAGCCTAGTGCTTAAAGCGTTCGCTGCTCACGCTAAAGGCCCGGGTTCGATTCTCCACATGGGTTCAATGTGTGAAGCCCCATTACTGGTGTCCCACGCCGTGATATTTGCTGGAATATTGCTGAAATCGGCGAAAGACGATACTCACTCACTCACTCAATAAATACATGATCGTGGGTTCGAATCCTAGGTTTGACTTGATTGTCCTGTTTCATATCTTGTCTTACCAAACACCAGTTCGTTAACATTCAAGATGTTAAACATTCAAGAACTGCATAACTTTGAATCTGTGTGAATCCCATTTCTGGTACCCCCCCCCCCCCCCCCCCCCCCCCCCCCACACACACACACAGACACACCGGGATTTTGCTAGCATAGTGCTAAGAGTGGTGTAAAACATTACCCAGATCTGTCCCCGCAACAAACTGGGGCTCGACATAATATGGATATAAAATGGATTTAAATTTCATCCAACATTACTACGTTCTTGAGGGTAAAAATCCCGAAACCAAATAATATAAAAAAGGCCTTAGAATAAAATAACAGCTGGCCACAGGTGTGTGCTGTAACTTCCACAAGATGCTCTGCATCCGGCCATTATTGCTGCCTATAGCGGTAAACAGGAACGGCCGTTAGTCCGAAGACAACCTCGTTGAACAGATCCCTGTTAATGCGTGGATAAAACAAGCCTTGCTCCAAGGTTGTACTGAATGATAAGTCCATGGTTGTGTGGTAATTCTACCTTATAATCAGCAAGTATAGATAAGCGGACAGTACAGGATACCTGTCTCTTATAGGGACAACTTGTTCTTATTTTTTGTATTATCAAGAAATTATGATTTAAACTAATATTTTTTGCCTTAGAGACTTGTGCAAGTCTAGGATAAAACGTGTGGATGTTAATACGTTTGAAGCAAATATTTCGTGTCTGACAACATCAATTTCCTTCTTCGACACAGATTGAAAAAATGCTTGTTAATTATTCAAATAGTATTTTACATTTTGGCGTTGAGGTAATTAACATATCCTGCAGGAGATGAGGCTAGGAAGCAGACCCAGATAATTAGGATGAAACGAACAAAAGAATCGAATTACAGCCGTGACTTCAATTTTTTCTCAGATTTCATAGAAAAAGAATTACAATTAGGATCAAAGAAATTAAGGAGTTAAGAATGCGGCCAGTCTGTCTGCATGGTGTGCGTAGGATGTGGTGTTATTCTCTTCTCTCTCATTGCTCTTCTAATCCATCGGCTTCAAACGAACATAACTGAAGTCTTTCTACAAATATATAAGAATGATTACACGTGTCTCGCCCATTGCCATCTTCTGATAGGCTCCTGTATACTGTGGAGATACGTATGAATATTAAAGAGATGAACCTAGCTTTGCCCGCACCCTATGTTGTGCTGGTTCACGTGTTATTAGGACCGCCTCCGTGGCGTAGTGGCGTAGCGTCTGTCCGGACCGCGGAAAACCGTTGCTCAGATCCCCTACCGCGTTATACCAAAATCCGTTAAAAGATGGTACTTGTTGTTACCCTTCCTGCTCGCAATTGGATAAAGCAAGGACTGCATGGTTCGGAGTTAGTATGGTGTCTATGAGTTGGGTATCCATGTTAAACTGCGCCATCATAGCGGGCTAGCACTATGAAACCGGCATAGGTCCAGACCATAAAAAGACACTAATACGTGCATGCAGATCGTCGTACAAGCGCATCAGTCTTGAACGCGACGTTAAACACCTTTTCACCTCACCTCACCTCTCATGAAACACCTTAACTTCAGGACTGAATAGTTCACGGGGTTAACGTGGCTAATAACATGGTCACAAAACTATTGCCATTGCTTGGAAGCAATATCCTTCGTAATCAGTTGCACTTCGGTAGGCATAAAACATGTTTCTCGCCTTAGATGTATATTGCTTAGTGTGGCGTTAAACAAAAACAGATCTAAAAGCACACAAATATACACCATCATCACGTCTCTCCTTTACCAGCTGTGGACCGCCTCCGTGTTCTAGTGCATATAGCGTCTGACAGCGTCAAACAAAAATTCGTTAAAATGTGGTAATTTTTGTTACCGTGCTTGGCGGGAGGCATTGATGGAATAGAACAAGGACTGGTCGGCTCGGAGCCAGTATGCTATGTTTGAGTGGGGGATCCATGTTACGTGCATGCACATCGCCATATAAGTGCAATACTCTTGAACGCGACGTTAAACCCCATTTATCCTCACTGCACCTCACCTTTGACAGGTGTACATATTTTCTTCTCCGTGAGAAGAAAATGATTAGCTCTTACTTTAAATCATTAACGATGCTTATCAATACTGGAATGTCCCCGAGTGAGATTCGTGTCGCACGTCGCCCAGGGTCGGCCATCACTGAGTGGGGTCAGTCGGTGCAGCGCTTATCCCACACGGACCTAGTACTCATGACATGTATTGTTCATGGCCATCTCACGTTTATTTTCGTATTATATCTACGGTTACTCAATGACTTTGACCGCCACTCAACCCCAATCGATTACCAGGATATGCGTATGTCATTTAGCCAGAAAGAGTATACTATTGATTAGAAAACGAGACTCAACACATACAGTACGTTAATACTGGGTTGTATCGCCTTGATTAGCGCGTATCTCCATGACATAATTAAGAGTGCGGACTATTAATAGCAAGTTCAAATATGCAGGATATATATATATATGACCACTGGTTCGTCGATAGTATGACCATGTGGGTCTTACAATTACTAGATGCCTCCTTACGTAAAGATCTGTAGACACTCGATAGGTCACTTCTGGGGAAGTCTCTAATGAGCCAGTCAGCTCCGAGGCTACTAAATTTTCGGTACGTGTGGGCGAAACATTCAGACAAGCATATCTGATTTTTTGTATCTCAAAGCCGCGCCATTTAAAATATTTCTTGTGGTTTGAATAGGTAATACAAACCGGTGTAACGGAGGGTAAGCGACATTTCCGAATTCCACGCGGTATCGAAACAAAGCCTTATCGTTTAGAAAACTGACATCTGATTGGCTCAAGTACCTGCGTATCCTTCATTTAGATTGGTTGGTCAAAGTTCATTCTGGGTTCATCCGGCGTGACCTCCTACGGAGGTGTTCTCAGATCCTAGCGCAGAGAGGTATCCTATCGAAGTAAAAGATCCTATTTGTTTTAATGAGAATGACATCATTTTAAAAGCATTTCAGTAATATCAGGCCCTCTCAGCTTCACGTAGGATGAACACTCATGTGGGTATTAGACGATTACCTCGTGTACGTGTGTGATGCTGACAACATAACTATTACAAATCTTGCATTTGAACCCATCGATCACAGGTTCACAGGATAGAAAGTGTGTCCGTCCTTTGCTACAGTTAGGAGCTAAAGTTTACGTGTTTTTCAGATTTGCGGGTGAAATTGAGTGTTAATCTTAATGAGAAATTTACACGATATACGGCTTTTTCATTGGACGAAGGTCGATCACCTCAACGCGGTCATAAATATATGAAGGACACATTCCGCATGCCCGTGATTGAATATCTCGCTACGTCCCATCTTAGCGAACAAAACAAAGAAACGCACATAATCCCCTTAAAATGATTGTCCAAATCTTCATTGACGCCTGTCAGCTAATCGCCACACGTTCGCGGAGCTCCTCGAATCTCTTCCGTCACCTTGATTATGTCGACCAAGTCTTACGACGACGCATTGTCGCTATGTCGCATTTACTGAAGTGAAAAGAAGGATATTTCTCATTTAATGATGATATTATTTAAATGTATTTGTTGTATCCATCCTGTAATCTCTCGTGTTGAGGAACTATTTGTTTCCGCGATACAGCTGGTATGGCTGTCAGAATAAATACGAAGTCAGGCGTACCAAATGGAATTCTCTGTATACTATATCCTTCGAGGTACCAAATAGAAATACAAGCTCCGACGTTCATACAATTTGTCCATTGTTCTATGAACGTTTATATCAAACATTCATACAGTTAGCCCCTTAAGTAGACACAATTTATGCAAAACAACTTCTTTAATACTGTAAAAGCGACGTTTCGGTATAGATCCTTATACCGTTCTCAAGCAAGACAACGGCATAAGGATCTATACCGAAACGTCGCCTTTACAGTATCAAAGAAGTTGTTATGCATAAATTGTGTCTACCTCTTCATCCGTCAACTTCTAAGTAATGCCTATCAAACAATTCGTTAGCCTCTTAGTTTGTCCCACATTCTAAAAGTTTTCATATTCCAATGAACTCAAACAAATGAAAGTCAATTCATAATTCGATGCCTGGATAATCATTTGGAGCCGAGGGCGTTAACTGGAATGCTTTGACGTCATACTGGAATTTCACCAAGACGTTCATTCATAATGAATATATTCAGAAAGACCACAGGCCCATAGACAAAGTCGTGATATTTGGCATATCAATAAATATTTACATATAACTTTATAAACATTACATTTGGAGCGAGATTTTCAATTTCATTAGACAATTTATTGATCGTACGTTAATATGTTGAATACATACAAAAAAATTAAAAATACTTAAAGATGGATTAGTGAAATGATGCACTAAGATAGCGAGTTCGTAATTGCAATCTCATACAAAAATCACTGATACAGTTATCTGCTCCTGTAATCCCCCTGCACTGCCAGCTGAATTTGCGATATACGTCATGGTACAATAAATGACGCCACATGCTCCCGTGGTAACTGAACTTTGCTTGTTAGCAGAATATGGACACAAAGCAACTAGAAAATCGAATTACGGAACCTACTTAATATGTCATTAATGTAGCATACATATTTCGCATAGCCGAATGGTCCTGTTTATCAAATTTGGTATTGTGAAATAAAAAGATACTTATAACAAGTATTCCTGCCCAGTGAAAAGTCCGACAAATGTCCGGCATCCAATCCCATGTAACAACGTTATCCAGTCCCATGTAACGTTATCCAGTCCAATGTAATAACGTTGTTCAGTCATATGTAACAACGTTATCCAGTCCCATGTAACAATGTTGTCCAGTCCCATGTAACAACGCTGCCCAGTCCCATGTAACAACGTTGTCCAGTCCCATGTAACAACGCTGTCCAGTCACATGTAACAACGTTGTCCAGTCCCATGTAACAACGTTATCCAGTCCCATGTAACAACGTTGTGCAGTCCCATGTAACAACGTTGTCCAGTCCCATGTAACAACGTTATCCAGTCTCATGTAACAACGTTGTCCGGTCCCATGTAACAACGTTATCCAGTCCCATGAAACAACGTTATCCAGTCCAATGTAACAACGTTATCCAGTCCCATGTAACAACGTTATCCAGTCCCATTTAACAACGTTGTCCAGTCCCATGTAACAACGCTATCCAGTCCCATGTAACAACGCTATCCAGTCGCATGTAACAACGTTATCCAGTCCAGTGTAACAACGTTATCCAGTCCCATGTAACAACGTTATCCAGTCCCATGTAACAACGTTGTCCAGTCCCATGTAACAACGTTATCCAGTCCCATGTAACAACGTTATCCAGTCCCATGTAACAACGTTATCCAGTCCCACGTAACAACGTTATCCAGTCCCATGTAACAACGTTATCCAGTCCCATGCAACAACGTTGTCCAGTCCCATGCAACAACGTTGTCCAGTCCCATGTAACAACGTTATCCAGTCCCATGCAACAACGTTATCCAGTCCCATGTAACAACGTTATCCAGTCCCATGTACTACGTTATCCAGTCCCATGTAACAACGTTGTGCAACCAGTCAGATTACAGCACAGACTCCTATTCATTTTACAATGACCTTTTGACCCCCTTACTCCAACACACCATTATATAACCGAAAGACGAAATGTATAAAATGGCGTTAAATCCAATTCACACATTGCGGTCATATTATGAATACCATGACTTAGCTATCACCTGTGATAATTCACAAGGTTTTATCTCCTGTTAGGAGAAATGGCAATATTACTGAAATTTCAATGGTTCGATGAAAAGTTTTATTTTAAGATGTTTTTATTCAAAACTGGGACATTTATAAGAAATATGTTGCCACTTGGCTTACCGCATTCATAGTTCATTAGCCCCATTCAAGTTGAAGGTATTCCGTTACATTAACGCGTATTTTTCTGGGGTTAAAAACTTTATTTAGGATGTTACGACATTTTCAAAGTTTCGGCCTTTTGCACAGGATCTCATACGCGTGGGCATGCTTGATATATTTACTTACCTGTCCTGAAAATATCTTATTCCCTACACTTAACCGCTGCACACACCAAGCACCGACTGACTTGTATCGGGAGTGGTCATTTTTTCCACCCAGAATGACTCTTTAAATAATTCACGTTTCACTGATGAATGCTTTAAGGGCATAGAGGAAAAAGCAAGTCGCGGTTTTCTTGAGTAATTTGCAGAACCATACTGTGCTGAAAACACAAAAGACTGCAAGTTGGACGGTAATGTATGTGACATTTGAGTTATTATTTCATAAATGTCAACGTGATGCTAACAGAGGCTTTCCAGGGAGGCCAGCTTACTTGTTTTCCTCTTGGCAGCATGTCACACGCGGAAACATGTGGACACCATCGCCAGTAATTGCCGCTTCCGTTCAGCGTAATGGAGGCCAGGGCATGTAAATAGCCTCAGATGATTACTTCGGAGGCGGCTGGTGCTAGGTGTGCGGACTGGGCCACTGTCAACTGTTTTGTCACGAAGGAATTTAGGGTATCTATCAGTAGATGTCTTTGTGTATGGTGTATAATTGTTGTTAACGAGTGTGTGCTTCTATCATCATCGTCGTCGTCGTCGTCGTCATTATTATTATTATTATTATTATTATTTACAGATTAAAATAAAAAATGCAGCCAAGAGGTTTTGGGTGATCCTGGCACAGTCAGACTATCAGTCAGGCTCATCATCAGCTCAGGGCCCTTGCCCCCTCTACACGCAGCCCAGACAGCGAATGGGACTTCTCCCAGGAAGCGCTGCCTAGTCAAACCCTACCCAGAACTTTTCGGAGAATGTGAAGACTCCCCAACACTGCAGCCTTCTGCATTACCCAGATTGTCAGAAGGGCTGTATTCCTGGTAGCAAACCCGGGTACTCTCCGGATGTCAGTCACCAGATTGGGAGGTACCAAACCTAAGGCACCGAGTTAGTGGAGTCGGACAACTTGGTACTTGGGATGCAAGCGTAACATTTCGAAAGCGACGTCCGCATATTTGTCATGTTTTTCCTCAATCTTGTCAATCACATTACAGTCAAAAGCTGCCCACGAGCGCTAGATGTTTTTTTACATCCACCTCACATATCGGGTACCCGTTCCCTGTTGGGTGCGAAGAGGCACATTTGAACTGCCAGCTGCCCACGAGGCACTATTCAATCAATATTACTGCGGGGAACACCAGAAATGATCTAAACATATTTCGGAAATCGAGCCTGGAACTTTGACGAGCGGACGCTTTCTCCACTGGGCTACCCCACTGTCGCGAACTCACTCACTGACTCCCATCTGATTAACAACAAGGCTGTGAGTCCAGCATCTGTGGCCAACATGGACCGTGTATCGACATGTACCGTGTATGTGACCCCTGTGAACGGTACCGATCAGTAGGGGTGTGTTTATCAGTCAGACGGACCTTCAAAACTGTATTAAACAGAGTGAGTCAGTAAAATTTAACTCACTCACTCTATTTAATATAGATTTTGAAGGCCGGTTGACTGATGACTTAGCTGAATTTGCTCGCGAATTATTCCGAAAAAATGTTCATGTAAATACGCACAGCGATCTGGTTCTAAAACTCGCCATGACACAACGAGCTGTTGATCTTTAAACATGTTACATGCCAAAAATATAAAAAGTCAATTCCCAAGTCCATGCATTTAGCATAACGGTAAAGTATCTCATGCCAACAAGTCTGAGGAGTAAGCGCGAATCATCGTTTAAAAGTCAAAGGATCGAAATGGAAATGTCAAAATTCCAAATTTTCGAACTTTTAAATAATCTTCCTCTTTATAACACTTGCTACATTTCGACTATGGCACGCTCATCTAGTTAGGTATGGCATAAATTAAATCGAACTTCAAGTGAAATCTAAATATCAGCAGACCCATGACCTAATTTTTTACATATGCATGAACCGTTTTTATAGACATCTCATATGAAAATCATATTATGTCCATGATTTGCTTATATTCAAAAATTGGCAAAATAACCTTCATGAAAATCTCTAAAATCAAAATTTTCGACACATTTTAGCAATGCAGATACATTAAGGGTTGTCATAAGCTCGAAACACGCAAATGTTGAATTGAACAGTTCTGTCCAGTTTTCTTTCATAATTTTTCTAAGGGTTTTGCTAATTTCGTAAATTATAAATATCCTGTCCGTCAAACATCGTGTCCTTTCCGGATGTAGAGTAATGTCCATTTGTATATGTGTGTAGATATCCCAACGATATTCCCCGGATGGCGGGATTTTCGGATGAAGAGTGTCCAGACTATCGGGGTTTCACTGTATACGAATTTACACTGATAATCCACAGTTTGCTTGACGCAAGACATTCCTGCTTTCAGACAACCAATAAAAGCACTCAGTTTCATCCTGGTCACTGCTAGGCAACCAGGCTGCCATACTCCGACACGCCATTAACAAGATCACCCTGGCCAGCCGCAAATCTCAAATACGTACAAGTGCCTGACAAACCGTCACCATCGGTTTCTAAACCCAAGCATCAAACTGAATCTACACTTGGCCTGTTCCCAAAGGCGAGCAAACAAATTAAGCATAATAGTCTTTCCATAACCAAATGATAACCCTCTCTATAACAGCCTCCTCAGGACGTTATGTAAATTGTTTGACGACCGCCCCAGAGGCCAGCAAGTCAACCCCCCCTCCATCCGCCAGCCTGACCCCCGGGCTCCAAGAGATTGTTCCTTTGACTATTGGACTGTGTTTTATTGACACGGCAGAATCGAGGCAGGGCTTTGGCTGGGAGAGATTTACTTAGCAATTACACAGCACTTGACTAAGCGTTCCCATCGACCATGACGGTAGTGGTGTGTACCGTTCCTAATGTAGACCAATTAATCGAACAGTGACGTGAATTGTGGAAACGTAGGCTAGTCACACCTTAGAGCCTAATTGCATATATTTGCTTCAACCACACCTGCATTAACAGATCAAGACCGGTGCAATAAGAGAGGGGTTTTAAGACCCCGGTACCCGTCATCATTGATCAGTATTGAGAAATACTTACATTGATGAATATTTAATCAGTTCCTTACTAAATTCTATCTTGAGTTTTGATCCTAGATTTTAGTCATGTATTTATGTGAGTCACATCCCGGAACACACAGCACTGGCTTCATCTTGTAAACAAACACACGGTGGGCTGAATGGTATGAATATTGATCCCGCCTCCATCAGTAGATGTTGAGTATGCCATCATGAAATGTCCAATCAAGTAGACACGCGGATAGGATGTTTTGCTCCTCATAAGAAAGCCAGTTTACAGATGACACGGAACACACTATCCCTGGGGACAGACTGAGATACATGACTTTAACTATTCAAGACGAAATAAACATTCTGGAAACTTTTTCCAAAGTTATTTTCGAACTTTACCACGCCAAAGTGCCTGCGGTTTATTTTGAGCTGTCCCGTGTTCCGATTCGTTAATACCAAGCAAGAACCAATGGTTTTGTAATTAGGATGCGCTGAAGACTGGACAGTATGTGAGGATGTGAAGTTCTTAAACCGCCAAGGGCTCGGAGATAAGTTGAACACGGTTATGATATAGAGGAGGTAATTGAAGATGAGTCTGTTTCAGTATATATTCAGCTTTTGCCTGTCTGGTGATGGAGAAGAGAGGAGACTCGGCTGACGTCATTATGTGTGATATGACGTGGTAGGTGAGGTGAGTTGAAATTTGTTTTAACGTCGCGTCCAAGATTATTGCACGTATATAGCGACGTGCATGCACGTGTGTGTGCACAGACACCATGTCGCAGTGTAACATTCAGACACAGTATACTGACTCCGAGCCGAGCAGTCCTTGTTTTATCTCCTTAATGCCGAGCGCCAGGCAGGGTAACAACAAGTACCATCTTTTAACGTCTTTTGGTATGACGCGGCCCGGGATCGAACCGCAGACCTTCCGCTCTCCGGGCGGACGCTCTTCCACTAGACAACGTGGTAGATCAGGTCTGGTGAAACCCAACCATGCTGAAGTGGGGACTTTTCCTTCTAGGATATATCACCATGCCGTATTAGATCAGGTCTGGTGAAACCCAAACATGCTGAAGTGGGGACTTGTCCTTCTAGGATATATCACCATGCCGTATTAGATCAGGTCTGGTGAAACCCAACCATGCTGAAGTGGGGACTTTTCCTTCTAGGATATATCACCGTGCCGTATTAGATCAGGTCTGGTGAAACCCAAACATGCTGAAGTGGGGACTTGTCCTTCTAGGATACATCACCATGCCGTATTAGATCAGGGCCCACTTGCACAAAGCGATCTTAGCGCTAAGATGATCTTAACTCCCATACTTTAACATAGGCTTACAATAGTTGTAGCGCTAAGATCGTTTTGTGCAAGTGGGCCCAAGTCTGGTGAAACCCAAACATGCTGAAGTGGGGACTGGTCCTTCTATGATGCATCGCCATGCCGTATTAGATCAGGTCTGGTGAAACATCGCCATGCTGAAGTGGGGACTTGTCCTTCTAGGATATATCACCATGCCGTATTAGATCAGGTCTGGTGAGACCCAACCATGCTGAAGTGGGGACTTGTCCTTCTAGGATATATCACCATGCCGTATTAGATCAGGTCTGGTGAAACCCAACCATGCTGAAGTGGGGTCTTGTCCTTCTAGGATATATCACCATGCCGTATTAGATCAGGTCTGGTGAAACACTACCATGCTGAAGTGGGGTCTTGTCCTTCTAGGATACATCACCATGCCGTATTAGATCAGGTCTGGTGAAACCCAAACATGCTGGAGTGGGGACTGGTCCTTCTATGATGCATCACCATGCCGTATTAGATCAGGTCTGGTGAAACCCAAACATGCTGAAGTGGGGACTGGTCCTTCTATGATGCATCACCGTGCCGTATTAGATCAGGTCTGGTGAAACACTACCATGCTGGAGTGGGGACTTGTCCTTCTAGGATACGTCACCATGCCGTATTAGATCAGGTCTGGTGAGACCCAACCATGCTGGAGTGGGGACTTGTCCTTCTAGGATATATCACCGTGCCGTTTTAGATCAGGTCTGGTGAAACACTACCATGCTGGAGTGGGGACTTGTCCTTCTAGGATATATCATCATGCCGTATTAGATCAGGTCTGGTGAGACCCAACCATGCTGGAGTGGGGACTGGTCCTTCTAGGATACATCACCATGCTGTATAAGATCAGGTCTGGTGAGACCCAACCATGCTGGAGTGCTATCACGTGGTATAACATTAATATTATACGTTGAATAAAAGTATATATGGAGACCAGTAGAAACTGGAGACCCAGCAGTCAACGTTCCTCAATTATGTATCGAGGGTTACGTCCCTTACTCATGCAGGATGTGCTGGTCGTTGGATTAAATCCCATGTTCGCCCCGATGATTACCCATGAAACATTTGCACCATACCGATGCTCGTGGCTTTCACAAACAGGTAAACGTCTTGTCATGTGCTTTCCTTCCACATTAAGCTGTGATACGCGCCGAAGGGAAGTGCTGTGTACAGTTTCGTTCACTGGCTCCAGATTCTGTGAGGCAAAGATACACATTCATCGGCATCAAAAGTGTCTTGAGAATATCGTGTTTCACTCGAACAATAATTACACCGCGAACTGACTCCCACGAACACCTGGTGTCATCACTGATTTCGGCAATCCATTCTTATAATGTTCATCATTCTCTTCACGCCTTTTACGCCCAATGGAATAATTTCGCCAGATATCCGAGACTAATTATGATTTGGAGTTGTCGTTTTATAAATTCATTACAACATATCTGTCGCATTATCTGATTTGGTTAAGTCGAAGGTTAACTATTAAACCCTTTGGTCATCATTAAGTTACAATAACTTAACACATATGCTTATTACCGGGGTCCGGTTGTCTAAGTCGCCGCTCTGCAGAGTTGCGACCCTTATTTGTGCCAGGATCCAATTATCATGTGTCTGATCTTTGTCAACCCATTGTGGATTCACCACGGTGGTAAATGTCTACGACACGTAACCCGTTGGTCTTTCTCTCCCCGAGATATGACCGAAATACTCTTCAAAGCGGTATTAAACCCAGCTCGCTCACTAACTCACTCACTCACAAATATGTCCACGTAAATTTCGCGCCCGGTAGACGCAGAACAGCATCAGTGACACAATGGACAGTGAAATGGGTCCCTATTGATTTTATACACAACCGACATTATCCTATATTAATACTATTTTCAACTGGGGCTGTGTTTCCTCGTTATTTTCAGGCTGTGCGAACAGTTACTAATGTTTTATTGCCTTTCAACAGACGGTCGTTTCCAATAGCGAGACGGGTTAACGGCAATGGCAGACTCCAACAAGGGCAGAGGTCAGCTGTCAGACTATTATCTAGACAGCTTACATCAGTAATATAGACACGTCTCCCTCATTACAGGGTTTTATCTCGATTTAATATCCTTCTTTGTTATCTATTTAAGTAACATCGGATATTGGCATTGTATGGTGAGGATATCTCTTTGTAGTTGATATGATTTCTTAATTTGGTATAAATAGAGTTTAACTAAGTATATGAAGGTATACTCGTCTTTGAACAGTAGTTCAGTTCCATCAAGCTGTGCAAGTTGATGTGGGATTAAAGAACAAAGTAACACAGAACACTGTTGTTTTACGTCAGCCCTGATCATGAACCAAACAGGTGCTGTGCTGACAAAAGATCAGGTTCGGAGGGAAACTACATTCGTGAAGATCCGGGGTAGAATAGGTCTTCAGCAACCCATGCTTGCCGTAAAAGGCGACAATGCTTGTCGTAAGGGGCGACTAATGGGATCGGGTGGTCAGGCTCGCTGACTTGGTTGATGCATGTCATCGTATCCGAATTGCGTGGAAGGATGCTCTTGATATCAATCACTGGATTGTCTGGTCCAGACTCGATTATCTACAAACCGCCGTCATACAGCTGGAATATTGCGGCGTGCGGCGTTACACAACAAACTAACAAAACATTCGAACTCGTGACAAGCGGATTCTGACTCCAAATCCTCGTGCCCCTCATGGTCGCGAATAACCGTGGAAACCTCTATACGTAGAAAACCCTGTGCATAAGCTCAATCTTGTGGACACCAAAGAATAAAGCTATTTTTTTTACTTTTGTATACAATTATGTAAAAATGTCAAAACATGAAATTTCAAAATGACAGTTGATTACACATACTTAGGGGCCTAAATGTGTACAAATTGCCGAGTATTGATTTATCACAATATTTACATTAAGAGCTCGCGTTGCAGAAACCTGTAACAGCTAATGGTGCAGCCATGTCGCTCAGTGTAACCAAATATTGACCAGCTAAAGGGAACCCACATAGGTTAAGTATTGTGTTTGGTAGAGTTGGTAAGTAAAAGTTTATATCTCAAAATATTTGCGAAAGAAACGAAAGATTAACGTAACTGTAATGTTTCCATCAGAAATTGGTATGTGACTCTTACATCAAATATTTCCCGGGTATCATCCCTATGTATTGTAGCATTCTTTGATACAGGGTAACCATCACGTAAACATGCGTTGATCAGAATATCGGTATCGCAGGAAACCTCTATGGCGTCATGATTTAAGTTTTAAAACAAACCAGGTATACACTCAATGCTTGGGAAAATAATATGATATATAATATAATATTCCAACACTTGCATGTTGTATCGTACTATATAATCACTGCTACATAACGTACGATTAATGGAGGAACTAGTTTTTGTGTAACAAAATCCAAATATAAAGAGAGTTTAACTTTTAAGAATATAAAATTAAAATAACTTAAATCCGTTCAATATAATATATGTTTATCTTCATTCAATGAGAATAAATGTTAACCTCTATACAAGAGACTAACACTGATTATTGTTTAGACAGTTGGGTGTGATATTTCCTGAGATAATCTATTTGATTTCCAAACTGGTCTGGGGGCGGTCGGGCAGCCTAGTGGTTAAAGCGTTCGCTCGTCACACCGAAGACCCGGGTTCGATTCCCGACATGGGTACAATGTGTGAAGCCCATAACTGGTGTCCTCCGCCGTGATATTGTTGGAATATTGTTAAAAGCGGCGTAAAACCGCACTCACTCACTCACTCCAAACTGGTCTATCAGTTACAGTTAAATGAAGGGTATACATAGAACGAACGTTTGACAGACCCGAGTGGCACATGCCAGTGATGGGAAGTGGGGGTAGCCGCACTGTATGAGTGGGAATGGTGTCGGATACAGTTATGGCGTAAATTAGATAAGAGAATTAACGGAAATGCCTCACAACAGACATATAGTCATATACATCTAATACATCACCTTCTTGCTATTTCGGGTCACTAGTTCCAGATTCAGATAAGCGTGGGTCGGGTATCTAGCTTCTCATTCGACAAATAAACCATTAGCTCGGATCGCCCACGGGTTCACTGACAAAAAGTCGTTGATAACACCACGTAAGAGAACCTTATTGGTATATCAATTATAAGTCTGGAGGCGGTGAAAGGATTATATACACGTGCCCACGACAAGCTGTGTAAGTACCATACGCGGAAGTTGGAAAGCTCATAAACATGACTCGATTAATGCTTTCCATTTGTAGTCCTAATGCAAATATATGTTCACTAGGGCTTACAGTACAACGTCTCGTCGAATATATCTAGGCCACATTGGAACGAAAGAAACATTAAAACATGCGTAAAAATGCAGCCGAAATGTGTTGCGAGTTACCTGCCCTTGTGTGTGTAGGATTCGGCTCCACTCGACATGCTACAGTCTAATAGAGCTAGCACTGGCAGGAATCCATATTGGATTGTCACAACCCGACACATGCCTGTTATCTTTAATTCTAAGTTTATACCTAATTTATGTTATGCATTTCATGTCATGTGACTTGTTTGATCAGGATTACGACATTCAAGAACTCAATAAAGCTTTCAATTTTTTGTAGTTGACATATGGAGGACGTTTCCAAATTTGATGAATCACTGACAAAGAATATGTCCGATGCAATTCCCTAATTTGACCTGTACCATATGGTAGCGTGTTTTTTTCAGGTTAGCAATTGACATGCCTTTGAGAGATGCCGGGTGGATAATGCACAAGCGGGGATGAGAATCGGCGAGACTTTTAGATGTCCTGAGGAACGGGCTCCTCATGCGTCTTGGTATCTGCAGATCCAGTGAAATACTCGCAGACATCTTTGATCAGTAGTTTCCATTTTGAAAAGCCAGCTTTGATGATAAACGTGCCTTCAGTTCCAGTGCTGGAACGATTAACGCTTGCTTTGATAGCGCGAACAGAGTTCCCTAACACTTCTCTCAGCTTGGCTGAAACCTCGCGAGGCATATTGATATGTAATATACATCTGACGGGATTGACATAACGTTATTTATATGGACATGTTTTCAGTTATGCGCGCGAAATGAAATAACAGTCATGCTATTCAATAGAAAACAACGTCCTGTAATCCCAAAGGTAATTAGGTGAATTCAAATGTGTATGGCCAGGCAGGTTTGTATCGGCAGCTGTGACAGTGACGTCGCGGTCTTTACAAGTGTTGACATGTGAACAGGGGAGCTGGGTTCAACGCCGCTTTAAACAGGATTTCACTTATATCACGAAGTGGGAGAAAAGTCCGAAATGACGTTTATCATTTTGGGATTTGAGTCCACGACTATCTGTTTCTGGCGCGCCAAGGGACGCAACTCTGCATTACAAGCTGCAGCGCCTTCGACAACCCATTGCGTTCAACTCTGCGTTGAACAGTTTGTCAGTAATATGGCGAAGGGGGAGAATAGCCGGTAAATGACGCAGGTCAAAGACATTTATCATTTTGGTGAAACCCACTAGGACAGGTATGCGGCTGACAAATCTGGAAACTTATTCAGGGTGAGTATTGGAATCGAACCCACGATCAAAGGTTTCTGGTATGTCTAAAGGATGCAACTCTGCATAGCCGATTAACGTAGATATCGCTGTGCACTTTTGCGTAACTCTATGAGGTGTTTACGTTTTTATCTCCAACAATGTCTATTCATATGAAATAAGTAAAAAATAATATTTTATCATTAAAGGATGACCACCCTAATCCACTTGGCTGCTTGCGTGTCCTCATACCCCATACATATGCTTTTTGTTTTTTTTGTATGTCCAAATGCACCATTTTAAAAGCCTTTTTTAACACAAACGTCCACGTTGAGTTCAGTTGGTATATAAAACTTTCAGTCTGTCCTTTCCATAATGCCTCTCATAAATCATTCATAACTTTGTTCAATACATAACACAGCATTACAGCATTAAAACGCTTCCTCATCTATTATGTAAATGTATGTTTTATATGCACTGACAAAATAAAGAACACGGAAAGTGATAGCCATATATCAATATTTCAAATAGCGTCAAACTTATACAAATATGGCGGTAAGGACAACCACTCAGTCTTTTCTACTTAATGACCCTTAAGTAGCTTCATAACTCTTCCGTTTTCCACCTACGCTCGGTCAAATATTGGTAGATCGTAGACAGTTTTTCCCAGTAGATTGAGTCCGACCGGATAGAATTTCACAAGAAGCAAAGATGGAGGATCAATAGGTAGCATTATGCTCCTGTGGCGCCCTGAATGCGTCTACTTGAACGTCCCGTGTAACGGCTGAATTAAATATGCCAGCATTCTGAAATCGATGATGATACATGGGCTGAACATCCGCTAATCTTCCTGTCAATCAAAAGATGAAACTGAATACTGGAGCGGTTGTTTGATGTAGGTAATCCATAACGCAAGGTAGTTGCTTTGGGGGATACAACTGCCGTAGCCCAGCTTCTAGGTGGTCGTCGTGTTGGTAAAGCCCCTTGGCGACCTTGAGGAGAGTTTTGTGACATTCATGACCCCTGGCTCTACACCGTGAAGAGCGCTGGTAAATGTGTAACATATAGTTCCTATGTCAGCCTTCTCGCTGCCATGATCTCTTTCTCTTTGCACAGCACCTCTATGATTAAATATATTATTGAATATAACTGTTATAAAAAAATGTTCTCTTATTAATCATTTTGCTATCACAAAACAATCTTAATTGTTTGGCAACTAAACGTAGTGATTTCGGGGAAGAATGGGTCACAAATCCCCGGGTTTGTCCCCCTTGGTGGTTTCATGGAAGAACATGGTTTCTGTAGCTTATCTCCCCGTGGGGATGTGGGGGCAGAACTGATCCTCAGTGACGTATGTTTGTCTCCGAGTGGCGATTCCTGGACACAATAGGAATCAGCACTGGGATACAGACATAATGCAATGTGGGTCTATTCTGCCCATGACTCAGCACAGATTACCCGATGTATGTCTCCACTAGTGATTCAAAGGCAGAATAGACCACATTACCCAATGTATGTCTCCCAATAGTGATTCCTGGACAGAATAGACCACATTACCCGGTGTCTGTCTCCCAATAGTGATTCCTGGACAGAATAGACCACATTACCCGGTGTCTGTCTCCCAATAGTGATTCCTGGACAGAATAGACCACATTACCCAATGTTTGTCTCCCAATAGTGATTCCTGGACAGAATAGACCACATTACCCAATGTTTGTCTCCCAATAGTGATTCCTGGACAGAATAGACCACATTACCCGGTGTCTGTCTCCCAATAGTGATTCCTGGACAGAATAGACCACATTACCCAGTGTTTGTCTCCCAATAGTGATTCAAATTGTTTATTCATGGCAAACTTAGAGGCCACAGGCCCATAGTTCTACGTATTTACAAGGTATGCGTGTTTCTTCTAACAATGCATGTTGTATGTACAATGCAATATTTTGCAATAATGTAATATTTGAGGTTGACAGGAGTATGCAAAACAAATTGATATTTGGATAAGATGTAAACTTCTTTGGAATATAATCGTTTCTTAATTGAAGATAGAGTTTACACACAAGCATAAAATGATACTCATTTTCTAGAACATTAAGGTTAAGGTTAGACTTTTAAAATATATCTTTATAGATCTTTAAATCATAATCACCTGCTCTGAATTGCGCTAGCGATACGCGAAGTTTTTGGTATTGTAACAGATATTAGATATTCTTGTTGTTGTTTGAGTTAGTGAGTTGGGTTTAACGCCGCTTTTAACGGTATTCCAGTTATATCGCGGCGTGTCAGCTTAATGTGGGAGGAAAGCCCGAAGTGATGCAGGTCTCAGACGTTTACCAATTCGGTGAAACCCACGAGCACGGGTATGGTGCTGACAAACCTAGAAACATAATCGGGGGGATTCGAACCCACAATCATAGGTTTCTGGCGTGCCCAAGGGACGCAACTCTGCACAGCGAATTGCGGCGCCTTAGACGACTGGGCCACCCGTGCCCCCCTTGTTGTTTGAAGAAAGAATAGGTATATATACATTTGCTTTTTCTAAACAATAGTAATTCCTGGACCTGATGGGTCCTCAGTACCTTGCTCCTGACTGAGGGGGGAATAACATCACTCACTCAGCAGATACAACATAATCAGCTCTGTTGTTGGTCGCGTGGTGTTAAGAAAACATATAGGAGCTTTCGCCAACAAGTATTAGCCACACTCGTCTGCACGTGGGTCAATCGAAACCATTAGCTGGTTGTGACAGGAACGACCACAGTTTCGTCATTGATAACTGACACGCCAACGTTTATATTCATGTAAACTGAAGTACCTTTAGATGTTTAATAGTGCCTTAGACATGACAACCTCGTCTGATTCAGCGAAATATCAGTTATGTAACGAATCTTACACCCATATGCCAACGGCGTGGCGTGGCGTTAAACAACACACGAACAATCCATCAAGCAAAACTATTTTTTTCCACATCGAAATTTGAACAAGCTGGCCAAGAAAGTATTTTTTCTTGACAGTGAATGACATTTAAAGGGAGGCAATACTGCACGGTCCGTTTTCCATTGTCAGTCAGGGCCGTGACGTCCTTGTATTATTTATGCAATTGAAATACACCCTAAAGATTCGCTGAGCAGAATGGTGTTTGAACTACATAATTATACTTTCTTGGTTCGACACTTGTCCCCAGCCTATTCCCACCCGTGAAGATTCCGGGGTAGAATAGGTCTTCAGCAACCCATGCTTGCCGTAAAAGGCGACTATACTTGTCGTAAAAGGCGACTAACGGGATCCGGTGGTCAGGCTGGCTGACTTGGCTGATGCATGTCATCGATCCCAATTGCGTGGATCGATGCTCATGATATTAATCACTGGATTGTCTGATCCAGACTCGATTATTTACAGACCGCCGTCATATAGCTGGAATATTGCTGAGTGCGGCGTTAAACAACAAACAAACCAACCAACCCAGCCTATTCCCATTTGAAACTCGAATTCCGGATATGACGAAGTTATTGTAAGTATGACTCTCATATCCAGAATTGACTGTATTTGCAAATGTTTGAGAACGTGTGCTCTTTGAGTGTGATCTTGGAAATGCCTAGGAAGCACCTGCAGTTATGCGAACTGAACTGTTATCATAGTCAAACATCTAGATCACTTTGTTTGCAGCATCTGCATATTTAATAAGGTGCGAAGAATTCTTCTGTATTTGTGGAATTCCCCCTGTCCTCGTTATCAGTCATCGCGCCGCTTGATGCTCTCGGGTGAATTAATCTTTACGACGATGAAAGGCTGGTCAATACACGTGGGTACGGAACCGAACATTTGATATTGGCGGGTTGGAAGCACTCTTTTGTAAAAAATAATTTATTCCAGAAAATGCTTGAAAAAAATAATTTGGCCTCAGGTTTTACAAAATAAATAAATAATTCACTGCACATAGTGGATATCAAGAAAAAATGCCTTCTGGTTCGTCGTGTGTTTGGCTGCTGCTCTCAGAACGTATGTGTCTTGATGTTTCAGAAACAAGATTTCGCCCCCAACAAAACACCAAGCCCCCTCAGCGTATAAAGTGGTCGGTGCCTAACATGACTCCCACTATGGTGGAGATGTTTGTAAGTAGTTGTACACCTGGCTCACACCTGCCAGTATTAAATTTAAATTTGGAAGAAAAACAACAACACAGAGATGTGTAAATTGTGTGAGGCTCATCAGATTAACATCAGATGTCACAAGGATAATGTTATAGGAAATCCATTAACTAATGATGCTGACTACCTTTGTCTCCTGCTACTGAAGCCACGGGAGTTGCAGCAAGTCGGCCGAGGTCTCCGTGGAACCCTACACCAGACAGGAGAACAAAAAGCTTCCAATTTTCTTCTCATCACTCAGAATGCGCTGTTAAAAATATGTTTACAGTCAGGGGACTAACATGCTTCGAGTATTCCAAGGGCGTGTATCCTTTCTCATGCCGTCAATCACAGGTTTGAAAGATCCATACTTAAAAGACCGCCTACGTGGCCTAGTGGTAGAGCGTCTGCCCGTAGAGCGAAGGTCGGTGGTTCGATCCCGGACGCGGGTACCATACGACATTAGAGGCTGGTACTTGTTGTTACCCTGCCTGGCGTTCGACATTGGTGGATGAAACAAGGATTGGTCGGCTCGGAGTCAGTTTACAGCAGTCCACTCTTTGCCTGATAAGATGCGGGTTGTTTCATGACAATTGTGTTCAGTTTAGCTATAAATTGACGCAATGTGTTGAGTAGACGGTCTGAAGAATATGGCATATGTTGCACGACAAATACTGCCGTTTGTGTGGTGTAACCTGGTCGTTGATTGGTCCTTGCATTCGTTGGTTTCCATCTCGCTGGAACAAGGCCGTCTAGTGATCCGATAGTTAACAATAGACCTATGAAGATCCGGGTTAGAATTCAGCAACCCATGCTTGTCGTAAGAGGCGACTAACGGGATCGGGTGATCAAGTTCACTCACTTGGTTGATGCATGTCATCGTATCCCAGTTGCGTAGATCGATGCTAGTGATTTCAATCACTGGATTGTCTGGTCCAGACTCGATTATTTACAGGCAGCCGTTATATAGCTGAAATGTTGCGGCGTTAAGTAACAAACCAATGAAAGTTAATACTCGCGACAGCACAGCAAATTGGCAGTATGTATTGATACAGGAAGGACGCCTATAAAACCACGTGAAGTATTGTCGATGTGGTTTGCCTGCCCATTACAAGACTATGTACAAGCCGTCTTGATACAGCTGGAAAAGTGTTGACTGCGACGTCAAACAACACTCACTCACTTCATGTTTTCAAGTTGCCCCAAAAGAAGCCCATCAACAATTCATCCTTAAGTGAGATGATAAGAGGGGTTATCTTTTGAGCTTCTACGCACATGATGTCCTCTCTGCACTTAAAGTTTTGATTGAACGATAAAATACTAACTTAAGAGATTTTAAAAATCAAACACGGCTAAATATGGGTTTCAGGGTAAGCTGATACTTGTGTGGCAGACCAACAATGTTGCATTTAAATGCCAGGATAAATGACTTTACCTTCGTTTTATTGCTTACTGCAGTGTAAAGAACATTCACCCACCCTCTACTCTAGTAAACTTTTACCACGTCATTCAAGGCTAAAGCAAAGAGTTTATATAAACTTAAACGTCAAGGCCAGAGAATAACTAGTCTCGATATTTCGTCGAAATAGATTACATGGGGCGTAATGAGCACAATAGCAATGAAAACAATAGGAATGGATCACTGAAAATCAGTGATGACGCCAGGTGTTCGCGGGAAGGGTAAACATTCCTGCCGTGGCAGTGTCTGTGTGACAGTGATGACGCCAGGTGTTCGCGGGAAGGGTAAACATGTCTTGCCGTGGCAGTGTCTGTGTGTCAGTGATGACGCCAGGTGTTCGCGGGAAGGGTAAACATGTCTTGCCGTGGCAGTGTCTGTGTGTCAGTGATGACGCCAGGTGTTCGCGGGAAGGGTAAATATGTCTTGCCGTGGCAGTGTCTGTGTGTCAGTGATGACGCCAGATGTTCGCGGGAAGGGTAAACATGTCTTGCCGTCGCAGTGTCTGTGTGTCATGGAAGCCCGGTGGCGTGGATCGGTGGTCATATCATTAGCCACAGGTTTGTCTCTCCCAAACTCGATAGTTAGGATTATTTAATAAAATACACCACGAGTGGGAGTCGTTTGTCGTACAATGAAACACTGCAAAAGAGTAAGCATGTCCTGTTCTACCGGTAGCACACGCTCACACGTAGTATTTCCTAAATGTGTTTTTGGCGTGTGGCGTGTGGCGTGTGGCGTGTGGCGTGTGGCGTGGAGTGCCCCGAGTATGTCGAGGATGAGTGCGTGAGTATGGTTTATATACGTTTTGAGTGGTGAGTGAGTGAGTGAGTGAATATGTAACGCTGCAGCAGCATCACCTCAGACACACGGAGACGAGTCGTTTGGAAAGAAAGCCCAAAGTGCACCGAGTGATACAGGTCGAAGACGTCACACCCACCAGCATGGTTATACTGCTGCCAGACCGGAAGCACTCGTTAAATCTCAATCATCATCATCATCATCATCATCATCATCATCACAAAAGTGATACAGGCCGAAGACGTCACACCCACCAGCATAGTTATACTGCTGCCAGACCGGAAGCGCTCGTTAAATCTCCATCCTCCTCCTCCTCCTCCTCCTCCTCCTCATCATCATCATCATCACAAAAGTGATACAGGCCGAAGACGTCACACCCACCAGCATGGTTATACTGCTGCCAGACCGGAAGCGCTCGTTAAATCTCCATCATCATCATCATCATCATCATAATCATCATCACCAAAGTGATACAGGTCGAAGACGTCACACCCACCAGCATGGTTATACTGCTGCCAGACCAAGGAGCAAAACTGGGATAAGTCTGAAATTCGAACCCGTGTTCAGCTTGTCTTGGCATGGGACGCCACAGTTCTGGCGTCATCATATTGGACCAGAAGGCCAATTGAACCGAGATTAGCATCAGTTTATGTACCTCCCTATCTTGATGTCAGTTTACTCCTCATATCCTTAGCCAGTGGAGATTCCGGTTTAGAGTACGTCACCACCAACCTGTGATGGACGTAAGAGGCGCCCAAATGTGTGTGTGTGTGGGGGGGGGGGGGGGGGGGGGGAGGGTAGGCTCGGTGACTTGGTGAATTGTGTCTCAACTAACCCCGACGGTGAGGATCATTGCCCACAATATACTGGCCCCACAATATCGATCACTGGATTGTCTGTTCCAGAATCGATTATTTACAGACAGCCGTCATACAGCTTGAATAATGCTGTGCGCATTAACAAACATACAACTTATCGTTTATAAATAAGCAACTTTATTGTCCCAGATTATCCTCCACGACATTCTGGCCTCATGTCGGCACTCAGCTTGTCTCGTATTATGGAAAACTCCAGGTTCATTGTACATAAGTTGATATATCTTTGTCTTGAACTTTTCGAAATATCGTTTGTTCTATTGATTTGAGAAACGGGACCCAGGACTCCTACATGTCCACACCTCGGATTTAATCCATCAGTCCTGGTGTCAAACCTCGCCGTTTGTCCGTGGTCATGTATGCGAAGCCCGCGTTTCGTTACTTGGTCGCCACGGAAACCTCATCTAATAAGTGTTATTAAATGAATACCCTGTCTTGTCTTCAATATGGCTTCCATTACGTCAATCTTCCTTGATACCTTCCAACCTTTGGCTGATACGTTTTAAGTGTGGATTGTAGAAGGATAACCTTGGACAAGTAACTGTGGTCGCGTGCCTATTTATCTTATTGTGGTTTTCAGAAGCAAAACTCAATACTTTTCCCCTTGTATCAGAGAGTTGCGTTTAAATCTGGTTGAAGAAGGGGAGGCGGGTGTTCCAGTTGTCTACGACTCCCCTTAGGCTTGCCAGGAACATATAATCATGGGTTCACATACCAGGATCGCTCTGATGATGTTTCGTGGCTATACACCATAACCATTCTCGTGGTTTCAACACAGAGGTAAAGGTCTGTAAGATCTGCATAACTTCGGGATGTCCTCAATATTCAGCTGACATGCCGTGCGATAACTAGAATACTGTTCGAAGCGGCGTGAAACCATACTCACTCACTCAATCTGGCGGAAGACGAAACCCATGGGTTTCACTGAGCAGGATATTGTTTCTTTCAATTGTCAGTGTGGTATATGCCATCTAGCGTGGATGAATATTGAATTATTTCCTGATCGAGTATACGTTACATTTTAAGGACATCGTTTTAAAGATTATTTTCTGACGTTTATAATTTTATTATCACATTGTGAGCTGGGTGGCCCAGTCGTCTAAGGGGCCGCAATTCGATGTGCAGAGCTGAGTCTATGATCGTGGGTTCGAATCTCGGTACGCCCCAATTATGTTTCTAGGTTTGTCAGTACCATATCCGTGTGCGTGGGTTTCTTTTTTTCAACAGCCTGAAGCTTAATTATTTTTTTTACGAATTTTCGGGAACAATCTATTTTTTTCGATATCAAATATCAAATGGTCGGTCCCTAACAGCTGATGCGAGTTCAAAACATCTAATAAATACCTATTCTGAATTTTCGCAAACATTGCCATGGCTTGCATTAGGACGACGGCAATATATGAACATTTTTTTTATGTCCTGAAAATAGGGTATACGGTGCTGAGCTTGTTGGGAACCGATACGTGCAGTGGATGACATAAAGTGCAATCTAAAAGCATTGAATACATGTGTTTACAGCCATGTACATGTGCTTACGGACGCTGCGTCGATCCTTTATTCTTCTCTGGAGTGTGCTTGTCGGGGAGGTCGGCACATTTACACCTGGGGGACTTATTCAGCATGTAAACAGCGATTACTGCCGCCAGCGTCACACAGGCCTATGCATCGGAAGTAAATTGTGTTGTCATTGCTGCAATCGACAAGTGTCTGAGCTGCTAAAGACATCATTTACACTATACAGAAGGTAGGGGGAAAAGGTCAAATACATCACACAAGCCTGAAATGAGCAATTCCACGTACTGAGTAGGCCAATTGGACAACTACATTTTCGAAATGTGCATGTGATTTAATTGTCCCCTTGCTCCTTAATAAATAGACAAGAGGGGGGCGTTATCCGGCCAATTAACAACATGGTGACGCTTTTGGTTGCTTAGAGATGAAATTAGACCTTTAAAATCTACCTTATTGCTAAAGATAGCGAATGAGCCTATTCCGGTTTTTTAACTGGTGCTTATTTCGTCTGACTTATTTTGAAAGGGTGTGAAGTGGTGTTGTGTCCATGCTGGTTGTGTACACCTTGCCGGGGACCAGAAGTGGGAATTGCTCGCGTCAATCGGCCCCTAGTACACTGCACTGTTATAAAACTGCACCGGACCTCGTTCACAAGTTCTCAATTTAGACGTCCTTCCGTTTCTGTGAAACGTTCCCTGTGTTTGGTTGTCCATGTAATAGAACTTCTTTCTCTGTAAAATAAATGTGTTAAGAATGTAAACACATACAAAACATGTTTAGACCTAAACTATATGCTTATAATTCTTATAGTTTATATATATAGCTATATATAAACTATATTCTTACAGCCTGAACACAACATTCCCATAACCTAAACATGTTTAGAATTTAATGCCCAATGATATGTTTAGAATTTAAACATGTTTAGAATTCAATGCCCAATAATATGTTTAGAATTTAAGCATGTTTAGAATTTAATGCCCAATGATATGTTTAGAATTTAAACATGTTTAGAATTCAATGCCCAATAATATGTTCAGAATGTAAGCATGTTTAGAATTTAATGCCCAATAATATGTTTAGAATTTAAACATGTTTAGAATTTAATGCCCAATGATATGTTTAGAATTTAAACATGTTTAGAATTCAATGCCCAATAATATGTTTAGAATTTAAACATGTTTAGAATTTAATGCCCAATGATATGTTTAGAATTTAAACATGTTTAGAATTCAATGCCCAATAATATGTTCAGAATTTAAGCATGTTTGCGACAAAACGAATAGTCTGTATCATCCAAACAATCAAAACATGGTTACATAAAGTGCACATCCCGGGGCATTAAGTCAAAGATGGATAATATGGATGTGCAGATCAGATTCTTAGGCCCTTGCATATAACAAAGTTTTCACCAGGACTGACAACGAACTTGGTACTAAATGAACAAAATAATGTGCAATAGACCAAGCTTAGATAATGGTGACTAGAATTTTTTTATATTGATTACGTCAACAGCCTCCGTAGCACAGGTGGTTGCGTGAGGGTCTGCAAATCAAGAGGATGCAGGTTCGTTTCACGCCGAGGTTTTAAAAGAGTTGTGTTCATAGATGTGTTGTTGCTGTATGACTAATAGTATTTCTGCCATGCGGGAAACGGAAGCTGAAAATAAAAAGTTTTACTGATTACTACGATTTAGGATAGGCTCCCAACTTTTAAATGTTACCCATCCACTTACCAAAATCCCCATTCAACGCTAGAAAATAATACAGAAAGCGCCCTTTGTTACAACGAATTTCAAGGGGCCTTTCCCATATTTGGACCCTAAACACGTTCAACTGTTAAACACAATCCTTAACATGTTTAGACCCTAAACGCTACCAAATTATGTGTAAAGGCAAGCGTTTAGGTTTAGGTTTAGTAGCTAAACACATTTGTTAAATTGTGGAATGTTGCCGTTTTGTTCAGATATGTCTTGCATATGTGTAATGTTTTTTCTGCTACAAGTAGTTGCCCTTTCTCCTCTACACGTGATTGGTTTGGCCAATCGCCATCTTCCCATGGCAAGGTAGTTAACTGACTGTAAAAGTACAGTTTCCACCCTCGCCGAACAAGGCTGGAACTATGGAGTTATATTTTGGCTGGACTAGCGAGTCTTTGCATAGGCCAATCAAAATCGCGTAACGAAATCGACATCCGGTTCGTAAACTGCTGAGCAGATTTCGGTCGATTGCAGGATTTGCACAGCATGTCAACACATATTTTCCTTTTCATTCCTTTAATCAAGGTGCTCACGTGATTTGATGCACATCGAGAAGTAAAACCTGTTTTATTACAATATAGATCTTGATTACTGATCAGATCGTCTTCGCTAGGCACCGCCATTTTGTTTGAAACGAATGCAAGTGATATGAGAGGTGGTCAGTAGGCGGGACATAGAAGGGACGTAATAGTCAGAAAATCCAGCCTAGTTCGGCAAGGGTGGAAACTGGACTCTTACAGTCAGTTAACTCCTTTGCCTCGGGAAGATGGCCAGACGATGTACATAGTAAACAATCACCGGATATCTTGCACACTCTCTATAAGATCATTTGCACCAGTGGAATCAGTTGTATACAAACAGTAAGTAACGCAGCATCGTCCTTACAACATTTGTACACCTTTAACGCAACAAGTGAGCAACTTAATAAGATGGAAGTTGTGCAATAAAGACAGCGGACAATTGATCCAAATGGATCTAAACCCTAATTCAAAATTATGACAAGTATTCAGTATCGTCTGGAGTTTGAGTTACTAATCAACGGTGTCAGGCAGCAGACGGCCCTGGCCCATGGATACGGCATATAGAAACATCTAACTCTGTAGTGCTGCAGTGTTGATTAATATAGTTCCGACTGCGACGTGGGAGCTGTCGAGGTGTGCTCATTGTGCAGGAACTAGGGGAAGTTATATAACGTCTATTATTGATTACTAAGCAGTATTCGTCTGCTTGGGGCAGTCTGTGCTGTGGTGCATGTCACAGCCGGGGCCGTTGTTGACGTTAATAGTCTCCCGTCAGAGGAGAGCTTCTGCTTGGAGATGATTTATGTATAGAGGTATATTTGCACATTGGCTGTTATATATCTAGACGCAAGTTGCACGTTAGTTGTTTTATATCTAATCGTAACTTGCACATTGGTTGTTTTATATCTGTGGTATACTTGCACATTGGTTGTTTTATATCTGTGGTATACTTGCACATTGGTAGTTTTATATCTGTGGTATACTTGCACATTGGTTGTTTTATATCTGTGGTATACTTGCACATTGGTTGTTTTATATCTGTGGTATACTTGCACATTGGTTGTTTTATATCTGTGGTATACTTGCACATTGGTTGTTTTATATCTGTGGTATACTTGCACATTGGTTGTTTTATATCTGTGGTATACTTGCACATTGGTTGTTTGATATCTGAAGGTATACTTGCACATTGGTTGTTTTATATCTGAAGGTATCCTTGCACATTGGTTGTTTTATATATGTGGTATACTTGCACATTGGTTGTTTTATATCTGTGGTATACATGCACATTGGTTGTTTTATATCTGAAGGTATAGATGTTCATTGGTTTTTTATATCTGAAGGTATACTTGCACATTGGTTGTTTTATATCTGTGGTATACTTGCACATTGGTTGTTTTATATCTTTGGTATACCTGCACATTGGTTGTTATATATCTTAAGGTATATTTGCACAGTGGTTGTTTTATATCTGAAGTTTACTTGCACATTGGTTGTTTTATATATGTGGTATACTTGCACATTGGTTGTTTTATATCTGAAGGTATACTTGCACATTGGTTGTTTTATATCTGTGGTATACTTGCACATTGGTTGTTTTATATCTGTGGTATACTTGCACATTGGTTGTTTTATATCTGTGGTATACTTGCACATTGGTTGTTTTATATCTGTGGTATACTTGCACATTGGTTGTTTGATATCTGAAGGTATACTTGCACATTGGTTGTTTTATATCTGAAGGTATCCTTGCACATTGGTTGTTTTATATATGTGGTATACTTGCACATTGGTTGTTTTATATCTGTGGTATACATGCACATTGGTTGTTTGATATCTGAAGGTATAGATGTTCATTGGTTTTTTATATCTGAAGGTATACTTGCACATTGGTTGTTTTATATCTGTGGTATACATGCACATTGGTTGTTTTATATCTAAAGGTATACTTGCAAATTGGTTGTTTTATATCTGTGGTATACATGCACATTGGTTGTTTTATATCTGAAGGTATAGATGTTCATTGGTTTTTTATATCTGAAGGTATACTTGCACATTGGTTGTTTTATATCTGAAGGTATACATGTACATTGGTTGTTTTATATCTGTGGTATACATGCACATTGGTTGTTTTATATCTGTGGTATACTTGCACATTGGTTGTTTTATATCTGTGGTATACTTGCACATTGGTTGTTTTATATCTGAAGGTATACTTGCACATTGGTTGTTTTATATATGTGGTATACTTGCACACTGGTTGTTTTATATCTTTGGTATACCTGCACATTGGTTGTAATATATCTTAAGGTATATTTGCACAGTGGTTGTTTTATATCTGAAGTTTACTTGCACATTGGTTGTTTTATATATGTGGTATACTTGCACATTGGTTGTTTTATATCTGAAGGTATACTTGCACATTGGTTGTTTTATATCTGAAGGTATACTTGCACATTGGTTGTTTTATATCTGTGGTATACTTGCACATTCGTGGTTTTATATCTATGATATACATGCACATTAGTTGTTTTATATCTAAAGGTATACTTGCACATTGGTTGTTTTATATCTGAAGGCATACATGCACATTGGTTGTTTTATATCTGTGGTATACTTGCACATTGGTTGTTTTATATCTGTGGTATACTTGCACATTGGTTGTTTTATATCTAAAGGTATACTTGCATATTAGTTGTTTTATATCTAAAGGTATACTTGCACATTGGTTGTTTTATATCTGAAGGTATACTTGCACATTGGTTGTTTTATATCTGTGGTATACTTGCACATTGGTTGTTTTGTATCTATAGGTATACTTGCACATTGGTTGTTTTATATCTGTGGTATACTTGCACATTGAATGTTTTATATCTGAAGGTATACATGCACATTGGTTGTTTTATATCTGTGGTAAACATGCACATTGGTTGTTTTGTATCTATAGGTATACTTGCACATTGGTTGTTTTATATCTGTGGTATACTTGCACATTGAATGTTTTATATCTGAAGGTATACATGCACATTGGTTGTTTTATATCTGTGGTATACTTGCACATTGGTTGTTTTGTATCTATAGGTATACTTGCACATTGGTTGTTTTATATCTGTGGTATACTTGCACATTGAATGTTTTATATCTGAAGGTATACATGCACATTGGTTGTTTTATATCTGTGGTATACATGCACATTGGTTGTTTTATATCTGAAGGTATACATGCACATTGGTTGTTTTATATCTGAAGGTATACTTGCACATTGGTTGTTTTATATCTGAAGGTATACATGCACATTGGTTGTTTTATATCTGAGGGTATACATGCACATTGGTTGTTTTATATCTGAAGGTATACATGCACATTGGTTGTTTTATTTCTGAAGGTATACATGCACATTGGTTGTTTTAAATCTGTGGTATACATGCACATTGGTTGTTTTATATCTGAAGGTATACATGCACATTGGTTGTTTTATATCTGAAGGTATACATGCATATTGGTTGTTTTATATCTGAAGGTATACATGCACATTGGTTGTTTTATATCTGAAGGTATACATGCACATTGGTTGTTTTAAATCTGAAGGTACACTTGGACAGTAGCTGCATCGATAAACATGTGCATGTCACGAATTCCAATTTACAATTTACAGTGTTTACACTATTCATTAATGTTTTAAAAAGTATCCTGAGTAAGCATGGCGTTCCCCTGTCTGTACGGCGGGAGAATGAAGCCCCACACCACAAAGCCTCCGCAGGACAGGAATGTTTCATTGATACATTTGGCATCGCTCAGTTCCATGCAATATTCTCGTGGTGCAGTCTTAAATACCAAGATATAACATGGGGGGAATGCCAGGACATCCATCCAGAGCAATAGGAGCATGACTGAAATCACGCTTCCCATGATAACGTATGGTCATTACATGTTTACTCTGAATCAGACTTCCATAATCACATATTGTTATTACACCTTGATTACTTGAAACCTATGCCCAGTTCCCCTTCTGGGTCAAACTGCAAGAGAGATAAACAAAAATCAACGAAAACAAAACTAAAAACATGTAAAAACCTTAGTGGCTTTGGGTTACCTTAATGTACTACCGACCGCACACATCGCTGTTACGTCACCTATACCGCGTTATAAGATATATTATTCATCCAGTAACGGCAATGTGGAATATTAGCCAGAGCCAAGTATTGTGTGTGTGTTAACATCGCGTGATGGGAAGCTTCACCACAAATTATGATAATAAATACCTCGATATCCCGCTGTGCGGCTCCTGTTGTACATGTTGGGTAATCCCTGCTCAGTGTGGAGTGTCATGTTGGCGATACATGATGGGATTAGAACACCACAGAATCTGATCAGACAGCATTAACAGTGTAACACAGGGACAAATCCTATAAAACCCTGGGAAAATGTTACACTTGTGTTGTGATACATCACGCATATTTTTTTCTGACCATTAGTATTCCCTATTTTCCTATAATTTTGATTATTGCACTGACTGGTGGTATATTGTAACATACGAGTACTGATACCTTTATCCAGATCAAGCCCTGAATATCTCTCTCTCTCTCTCTCTCTCTCTCTCTCTCTCTCTCTCTCTCTCTCTCTCTCTCTCTTCCTCCCCACTCCCTCTCTCCCCACCCCCCCCCTTTCTCCCTTGCATCCCCCCTCTCTCTCGCGCGCTCTCTATCTGTCCTGGATGATTGTTTCATACGAGTCCGCACTTGACAGTAAGCGACGTTTTATGGATTGTCTTTCTGGACTACGCGATTTATTCCGCGCTATAAGTCGTTGAGATTTCTGAACGAATCCGTGATATGTTCATCCTGCTGGTGAAGGTATTGCAGCAAGCCCCTGGCAACACGCCACGAACCTGTGTTTGCAGACTCAACCTGTGGCAGAGCCACTTTGTCACACGATCATCTGTCGGATCCTGTGTGTAAAACTAGTCCCCCTCCCCCTCCATAACAACATTATAAATCTTAAACCCCTTTTTGTTTCTTAAGTTAAGAAACGTCCTCATAAATCTGATATAAACACAGAAGTCGGTTTTGCTACATATACTGAACCGTCTCCACCTACTTTTTGAACACTGTACGTCCTATAAAGCAAAATCAGTATTAAATTCAGGTGCAAATACGTTAGTAGCCGAATTACGCAACGCAGGCAAAAGAATGGGGGCTTGATTTAATTTAGGATTATCGATTTCTGCTCGCAACCCGCTTGGTTTTATTTTAAACTTCCCCTAAGAAGATTTGCTGATGTTTACTGCGCATAAAGCGATTGTTAAGCGTCTATTCGAATATCTAGCTTTAAAGAATTTGCAATAAAATGGAATTAACGTTTATTCAGTGAACAGATGCATATCTGGTCATTCCTTCTGGTCTGTTGGTCTCAATCAACATTCAAATCCTCATTATCCGAGTTTCACACCAAAACGAATATGCACGTCAACGCAGCGACACCTGGTATTAGCCGCTGTTGTTTGATACATGATTGTTTCCTGAAGAAATCCTGTTCTATTAACAGTTGCACTATAATGTACAATTATGGCATTACTTCCGTCCAATAACATACTTAGCACCAGCTTTGGATTGTAGCAAAGGATATCACTTCCTTTATCACTCTTATCAGTAAAAGTATTCCTTCATATCATAAAATGTCAATATCCGATATTATCAGAGCTTATCAAAATACGAAGCAATCACTCAACTGCCCCGGAGACTTATAAGCCAAAGTGTCCCTACCAATCACTCTCAATCGGCATTCGCCGTAACTATCGTACCTCACTATCTGAAGAATATTGTGAGTTATCTCCCCTGAGGCGCCGCCATAGCGGAAGATCGCATGCGGTCCCAGTTGCTATCGACAAAGCGAAAAGCCAAACTGTAAGACGCTTCCTCATCAATTATGTCAACTTGGCGCCGTGCTGGACATGCCATCATTATCAATGACCGCCGTTGGGTGCTGGTCAGTATATAATATCGACCACGGGTTCAGTGTGTTCACCGAACTAGAATAGTAGGGGGACGGGCATTATTATGAGGAATTAGTGAATAAACCTGTCTCGATTGTATGAATATACCACTTTATTGTCTGGTTTATCGAGTTAATTGTCGCACTACATCTGTCGATGGTTTCTTGGCTGAATAGACTGGTTGAACGGTGTTAAGCTTTGACTACTCCAAGAAATCTTGAGGCATAATTGATACGCTTATATTGGCGGTATGAAGATATAGAAATGTAGGGCGCATCAGGATTAGTCTAAAGATGATATTTGGTGGGAGTCCAGGCGGGATAGGAGTGTGTTATCTCTGGACTCTAGTCTCTCATACACACCCCAGAGCATATACTTGATAAAACAATCATCTCTATTCAACCCCTTATCTCCTTCTCAGCTCCGTCGGCCTATGTTCGTCCTGTTCTCAGCTTCGTCACTTGAAAGTAAAAAGCTTGAGGGTTCCTAGATACTCGAGGGTCCCCTCATAGTAATACTTTTAAGAAACCTCATATATGACTTTATTTCAAAGAGGTGAGTTGAAATGGGGATTAACGTCGCGACCAAGATCATTGCACTCATATAGCGGCGTGCATGCACGTGTGTGTGTGTGCGTGTGTGTGTGTGTGTGTGTGTGTGTGGCTGCTTGTACTATTCCGGACTGATGCCGATTTAAAGTGCTTGCCCACTGAGATACCTGAGATAACATGCCGCAGTTTAACACTCAGACACATAGTGACTCCGAGCCGACAAGTCCTTGTTTTAGCCCCTTAATGCCGAGCGCCAGACAGGGTAACAACAAGTACCATCTTTTAACGTCTTTTGGTATGACGCTGCCGGGTGGACGCTCGACCACTAGACCACGGAGGCGGTCTTATTTCAGAGACTATATGTTAGTCCATGGTGATACTTACACTACAGAGTCCTGGCGACCTTTACATTCCATTTCATGCCCACCACAATTAGTTGGGTAATGTGTTTACGACATAACCACCGACGAATATATATTATAAAAACACTCATACTTCCCCATGGAAATTCTGTGTGGGCAGTACTCACGTGTTGACGTTCAAAGTTAGCCGAACTTATGAAACGTCTTGAGTTGTCATGTTCTAAACCCCAGCATGTATTCTTATCGTTTGTGGGTGGAGAATTTATATAAGAAGGTACTTGATAGAGACAATACACACAATTAATACAGCAACAGAAATGGCGACTAACAGAGCTGAAGATAAGGCTTGATATCGCATATCTCTCCAGCAAGTCTTTATATGTGAGTTTGGTTTAACACCGCCTTGAACAGTACCTCAGTTTTATCACGGCGAGTCATCTTGATGTGGGAGGAAAGCCCAACGTGCAGGTCTCAGAGATGTTTACCACTTTAGTGAAGTACACCAGCAGTATGGTTCTGATTATCCCAGAAACATAACCAGATCAAATCTGAAATTCGAACCAAATCATTCGTTTCTAGCACGCCGAAGGGCCGCAACTCTGCAAGGCGAATTGCGGCGCCTTACGCAACTGGGCAGCTCGTGTTTTTATTTTGATTTATTTCTTTATTCTAATGGTTGAACTAACACATGTGTTTGGTTGTATCCAACAGTAGAAATGTCGTTTTATATGAAGAAGTCGGTGGTCTGGTAGTTAAAGCGTAGCCTGGTCACGCCACTGACCAGGGTTCTAATTCAAACTTGGGTACAATGCGTTAAGTGCGTGCTTTGTGTCACTCGTAGTGATAGCCTATATGTTTGCGGAAAGTGAATGAAGCCTTATTTATTCATCCAATATTGTAAAAGCACATCATCTCTTACCAGTTTTACAAGACCGCCTCCGTAGGGTAGTGGATAGACTGTCTGCCCGGAGAACAAAAGGTCGATGGTTCGATCCCTGGTCGATAAAAGATGGCACTTGTTGTTACCCTGTCTGACATTTATGGGATAAAACAAGTTTCGAAGTCAGTATAATGTGTCTGAGTGGGGTATCCAACTGAAATTGCAGCATGGTATCTAAGTGGGCTAGCATTATGAAACCGACAGGAGTCCGGACTAGTTCAAGCATGTCACACACACATGCTGTTTAATAATAATCTTGAACGCGACGTTGAACCCAATTGCAGCTATTCTCCCCAACCAATATTACAGAATAGTCCGAGTTCCTTTAAATCAGCTACCAGAAGAAGACGAAGCACCTCCAACTGAAAGCTGCGTGCAGTACCTCTATAATGGCCTACTTCCTGAAGTGAACAGTATTGCTGTTGTAGTGATCGCTATTAAAAATAGATATGATAGGATACTCGGTTTTAAACACGGTATTAAACTAAATCATCATTTACAATTTTAACGATATTAATAATATGCAACTTTCCCGTTTTGACGTTCCATTTTTAGAAATTGAAATAGAAATGCTATATGTATAAAACTTAATTGCCATAGATTTTTTTAAAGCATGCATGATTATCACATGTATAAACACTTTGCCACGATTACCCATGATGACCCTAACATGCCATCCCGGTCACTGCACGCCAACAATTCCATGAGTAAGAAATTCGTCACACATTAACAGTACACGTGGAACCGAGTCAGTTCAAACACCGATTAAATCGTTGACGTGTTTTATCTGTGAAAAGCAACTTTGTCCACGGTCAAACCTCAAAAACGTTATACCACACCTGTCTGAAAAAAAGCGGTTGCATGCAGTTGGAACCGGAGTTGCACCAAATGTTGTTGCTATGCGTTTTGGTGTTCATCGTAACACTACACAGTCACTCTTGGGTCGGTACCAACAGACTGGCAACTTCAGGGACCGATCGTCTTGGACGTCCATGAGAAACGTCACGTCGGCAGGATAATCATATCCGTCTGGTTCACCTGCGAAATCGGTTTCAGACTGGAACTTTGACGGTCCGCAGCATCTCTGGCTTACGTCCGATTAGTACAACGACTGTGAGGAATCGATTACAAGAGCTTTACATCCGACCCCGACGTCCAGCTGTACGTCCAATTTTGCTACCAGGTCATTGAACTGCACGCCTGGCATAGTCAAAAGAACATCTGAGGTTCAGGTTAGATCTCTTCACAGATAGTCCAGGTTTCATCTTGACAGCAGTGATGGCCACCAGTGCTTTTATCGACGTTGGATGAAAAGTTCGGCTGACGCCTGTGTTCGATGGTGGGACTTAAATGGCGTAGGAGGCAGCATTGCACATCACAGGACCCCTCTAGTGGTCATCGATACCAATTTGACAGGTGTAAGGAACCGTGACGGCGTTATCTTTCGTCACGTCCTTTCGTTTCTTCAGACCCATGGACGTCACATGACTTTACAGCAGGACAAAGGACGCACCCACGTTGCATGTGTGATCACAGACTTCATTGGACAACAGAACATTCCTACACACCCTTGGCCTGATGTTTCTCCAGATCTGTCGCTCATCGAACATGGGATGAAATGAAACGTCGTTTCACCGACTTCCAAACCAACCGCGACGTTGGTTCATCCTTGGTCTTGGACAGGCCTTGGTCCAAATCAGTCTGATCTGGAATGACTTTCCTCAAGCTTTCCTCCATCGTCTTGTGTCGTCAATAAGGCCTCGTTGTCAAGCTTGTGTCACTGTTTATTGTATGTGTCTGTGTCTCTGTGTTGGTTTTTAGACCTCGTGGAACATTATTTCAGTCATATCACGACGTGTCAGCTTCCATTGGGAAGATAGCCTGAAGTGACGTTTACCACTTTGGTAAAACCAACGAGCACGGGTTGGTGCGTGTAAGTAGTGAAACATAATCTGGGATTCGAATCCGCGACAATAGACTTCTGGCGCGCGAAAGGGACGCAACTCTGCGTAGCAGATCCCAATGCCATTTCACACACACGCATACTTTCACACACATGCATGCATGCCCTTTCACATCCTCATACACTTTTACACACGCCTACACTTTCACATACACGTATGCACATGTCCACAAAACAGATAGTTTAAAAGTTTCTTGACACAACCCATGTGCTTTGAGGTAGTTTATTGTAGCTGCGTGGTTGTTCCAACTCGGCATGGCGAGTGTAACTTTATATCAATCACTGTTGGCGTAATGTTAGCCAGTGATGCATGGTCCCGCCATTTCACCGAATGGAAAATCGGCATGTCTTGTTGTCTCAGGAAACTAAGCAAATACATCAGTGAGTTATGTTGCTTTGCTGGATGATTTTTTCCATTAGGTCGATTCAATCGGAGCATTTATGAGGATGCCAGATATAACGCAGTGTTTAGATACAGCCATATATTGTCAAGTCCCAGTTTGTCATTCTGCACAGCAACGACCAGGACGGCTGTTACGACTACTTTTACGACGACCATTACTACTACGTACAACTACTACTACAACTGCTAGAACAGCTGAGACGACGACTGTTATAAATAGTGCTACAGCTATTACTTCTACCACCGACACTACTACAACGATACTACCAATACTAGGGGCGGTGGGTGGTTAAAGCGTTCGTTCCTCAATGCAAGCTGAAGCCCCGGGTTCAATTCCCATCATTGATACAATGAGTAAAGCCCATTGCTGGTGTACCCCGCCGTGATATTGATGGAATATTGCTGAAAGCGGTGTAAAACCATACTTAGTCACTTATTCACCACCATGGTATCACCACGACTACAATTTCGACGTGGATTGGCTGTCATTGAATCACCACCAGCGTAGTTGCTACTGATTGACGTGTACAGTGACGATACTATCGATTGCGAGGATGGTGATTTCGAGTACAACTACGATGGTTAAAATTCTTTTGCAATATTATTGATTTTTCCTCGCAAACACAAAATCTTTAAAATACGCTCAAATCAGCTTAAGCTTTTCCATTTATTGCATTTTGCTTCTACGTGCTGTTGCGACAGAACATCCCCAAACATATTTCACTTCCTGTTATGAGCTCAGAGAAGGCAGAAACGTTCTGAGGAAATTCGCAAATTTCTTTTGGTTCCATCCCAAATATCAGTTACAATGAAAACTCCAATCTATTCCCATCATGATTTATTTAGTTTGTTTTGTTTAATTGTTAGTTGTAAAACACCGCACTCATAAGTATTCCAGCCATATGACGTCGGCAGGTTAACAATCGAGTCAGTCCAGTGATTGACATCATGAGCATCGAACAAATGGGATACGGCAACATGCACGAACCAAGACAGCAAGCCTGTCCACCTGATCCCGTTAGTCGCCTACTACGATAAGCATGGGTTGCTAAAGACCAATTCTAACCCGGATCTTCACGGGTGATGTATTTAGTCATTAAGCCATTGCTCCCTGTAAGTAAGACTACATATGGTATTATACCGTACACCTGTCTCTATAGGTGTTTCCAAATCTCATCACAGATAATCACAGATATATGGCAACACTAAACAACAACTAAACAACAAGGACACACGCCGCTCATAAACTCGTTAAACGTGCTTCCCAACCAAACATTTGGCAATGTTGCACCTGTCCGAACCTATACGGAAAGATGAGTGAGGTTTACGCAGCTTTTAGCAATATTCTAACACTTTCACTGGGGGCAGCTTTGTTTGTTTGTACATGTGTTGTGTAACGCCGAACTCAGCAATATTCCAGCTATATGACGGCGGTCTGTAAATAATCGAGTCTGGACCAGACAATCCAGTGATTGACATCATGAGCATCGATCCACACAATTGGGATACGATGACATGCATCAACCAAGTCAGCGAGCCTGACCACCCGATCCCGTTAGTCGCCTTTTACGACAAGCATAGTCACCTTTTACGGTAAGCATGGGTTGCTGAAGACCTATTCTAACCCGGATCTTCACGGGTCTGTGGGCAGCTAATGACCCCTCACCTACAGACCCGGGGGTCATCAAAATATGACAAGCACTAGAGGAGGGTCATTATTGTCAGTACCTTAGTGCATCAAAATCCTCTGAACCCCATCCCACCCTTTAACAAATGACCTGTCCCTCAACCACCTGGCCTCCTCTTTTCCTTACAGAAATACAGAAGCCTTTCCCTCCATCCCTTTAAAAGCTATGTGCCCGAGTACGTCCCGGAGAGATTTATTTCGGACACACACTGTGGGGATGAAGCGATAGCAGCCGGCGACAGCCGACCGCCGGGACCGCCAATAGTGTTACACACATACATAATCCGTCCACGGAAAATCAAATACAAAACATTTATATGTCTGAACGTCAAGCCTACATTGATCAATCTAAATTGATTACATTGCTAAGTTGAAGTTTTGTATTCCGCTAAAACAGAAAATATTACTTGTTTGCTTGCTCGGGCAGAGAAAAAAGAGAAACAAGTCTGATAAAAAGCAATACTGAAATGATTTGTATGTGGAATCATATTGATTTCTTCTGAGATACTGGAATAAAGTACATGATTCATGCGATTTACTTTTTCCTGTGTGAGTTTATTATGTACATAGTAGGGAAACAGCTAATAAGGCGACGCCTTTCCATTTCATGTCGTTGCCTTTCTGATTTAGAGGTTTTCCCACTATTCTTAACGATTTAACACTTTACTGGCAAGTGAAAGGTTGTCTCAATTCCTTTTCAATTAACAACTCGCCAGCAATCCTCTGGCTTCTAAAGACGCATTTAACGCTTCCACATTTGCTCACAGCATATTGTAAAGATGGACGCCTTGAAGAAGACTGGTTTGCATGTGCTTAGTGCCATGCGACCCTTATTTCGTCCATCGACCGTGTTTTCTTGGACACTGGTCAAGCGAACGGACTTGATGTCCGCTAACGGACTTCTCTGGCTGTAATTGCGAAGTAATTTCCAGCCTGCATGCGGTGCGGATGTCGATACTGCCCATGATACTACAGTATCGCTCTGGCTAATCTTGCAGCTGTTTTGCCCTAGGTCAGAACCGAAAACAAATAATGTCTTGAACTCGTCACACGTGGTAATTAACGGCAGATTATTCATGATCAGGGCAGCATAACTCCATCACCTTTATGACCGCATGTATTATCATTACAATCCAAAATGACGCTTTGTTGAGGCTTGAATAATTGACGAATGAACCAGCACAGGCGTTTAAACATTCCGTTGGTGTGTGAGTATTGAATAATAAGATTCGATAATACGTAGGTTATCGTATTTCGCATCAGAGACGGGAAGATGAACCTGACCATGTTGACCAGGACCCGGCGAGCCAGGCCGCCAGGGTTGAGGTCGTCGTGATGTGGACACACGATAATGCGGTCATTGTTGTGAATGAGGTCGTTACGAGGCAACAGGTCAGTGTGGGCTTGACCTCTCGGGTGTCCACATCAGCATCAATAGCCATGGAGTGATGTCAGATGTGACATCGCTGCTTGTTAGCTCAGAAGAAATGACAAGGAAACGCCATTCCTTCTGTGCGAGCGAACATTGGGCGGATCATTGGGTAGACAAATTAGATAAAGATGGACGCCAGGAGGAGTATGCTCATCTAGATAGAAAGGGTTTAGATAGAGAGATGGTATATACACCTACTTAAATATACGCTATTCGCTTGTATTTCGCCATCGATTTTCCCACCTTTAAGGTATGTAGGTGAGTGGTAGAAACGTATTTCGAAGTCATATAAAAAAAACGGATCGTGTCTCCATATAACGGGAGTCTGTGAGAAGACGGAAAGTTGTCGAGATTTCTTCTGGGAAATAACGGGCCTTGTGCCTCGACACAACAAACGTCTGTACAATATTAGGGATTTCATTTCGAGTTAAAGACAATGTTTACGAGAAAACACGGTATTTTCGAGATAATGGACATTTTTTAGACAAGGTAACACATGTCGCAAAACACATACCAGAATCTACTTGTGGTTAACGGAATCTATTATATTTGTAAGGATGAAATACCGTTTTTAATTCGTTCAAATGAACTATTTCACTTATGAAAATGTCACTGCGAACCACACCACTCGATGAAAGAAACATCGTATTTCATAGCTTTCGTTAAATATCATGTATTTCGAGAAAACGAGAGCCTTCTGAGAGTTAAAGGGATTCCTATTAGTGTTCACGAGAATCTTATTTAATTACAATTTTTAATTTGTTGATTTAATAACGACGATTCTCCATGAAAGGGAAGATATCCCATTTCGATATTACATGAGTCTTCGGAGACATAACTGGGAGTCTTCTGTTACAACAGGTCTAAGACATGAAACAGGTTTTCACGGTGTAACCGAACAGCGTAAAGTATTAACCGATGACACAGCAATAAACTACGACCGAGTAAACACAATGTGACGATAGTTCACACTTAAAGCTTCATAACGTCAGAAACAAAACACATTTCGTTATCAGTTTGCGTGAACACGGAGCTCAGCGTTGTCATACAACAATATTGATTGACACTTGTCATTAACAACGTCAATCAAACCAAGAGGTCATTTTTTCAACCGAAACAAGTTCAAAGGCGATCTGTCCCCAGATAACGTTTAGACTTTGCATGTCATTAGCATGTTCTTGTCAACAGGGCCGCCAGTAATGTACAAGAAAGACCACATCAGGCCCACAGTTGTCAATAGCTGATAGGTTTCGGCGCCTAGAGACGCCCGTTGACCAATTTGCCTTGTCCATAGCTTGTACATTGCTTGTTCCACGAAATGCTTGGTACGGTTGACAGCTGATTGAATGAAGCACACGCCGCGCTGAGTCTTAAAACCTTTGGCGCACTGCCAGCCTCTAGCCTTTAAGAATCTGTTAAAATATCCTCGTCGAACACAAAAGTCAAGTCCCAGTTTAATCAAGCGAAATTTGAGATAATTGAAAATAGAAAGCTGCAATGAAACGGGTGTTGCAAATCTAGCATCTCCTCTGTATGACCTGGGTCCAGGTTGTTACGAGATGTGACAATATTAATCAAGAACACCCATAATGACAGCGGTTAAGGCATCGTATTGCCTTTACCTGCGTAATAGTCCTTCTATATGAAGATTTCCAGACGGAAGGTGTTCATTTCTTATTACGGAATCTGACATCAACAGAAAGTCTAGATCAATTTGCAGACCTTCCAAGTTTGATGTACTCAAACCCAATAAAAATTACAACCTACCAGCATGTATACCTGTAACCGCGGAAACCGTGTCTCTGTGCTGCTTTAAACGATTTTTATATGACTTGTCGTTACACAGAGCTAGGGACTGTACCATAGTGTTTTCCCCGATCCAAATCAGCATCGCACTTTATATGCTTCAGCATCGAGCATGCGTCGTGATGTAACGACACATGCAACATGATTCCCTTCCTGGGACCCTTGCCTTCAAATATGAGTACTTATATTGTAGATAAGCTTGCGTGGGATTACGATTTATATACATTATGGCAGGGTGGTAGTCCCGTTTGTTCAGAATCGAGGATCTATTAGGAAAACACGGTGGAACGGCTCGTAGCTCTGCGTAGCGACAAGTCAATATGAAAATCGTTTATATGGAGCAGCGGAGAGATACGGTTACCGCAGCTGGTATAATTGCATGTTTCGCCAGTAACGCTCAACGTTCAAATATATTTTTAGATGTTTCTAAGGAAATTATACAAAGCTTTAAACAACATTGAAGCAACATTATGGTCGGACACAAAGAAATGCCTTCACACATTGTATCACTATAGGGAATTGAACCTGATCTCTACGCTTTGACCACTAGACTACCGAACTGCTTCGAAATACTCCTGGACCAGCATAAATGGCGCCTGAGCCTATCGTGTCCAGCGACAAATGAAATCGCCGTCTTTCGGGTGATCTGGGTTTGAATTCTCTTACATGCGAGCCGTCAGTTTCGTTCACTTCCCATGGCCTCGCCTTACGGTGTAACGGTATATTTTCACTCACTCATTATCCCCCGTCCTCGCTGACACACTCGCTCACTACTACTCCGCTTTCCGTACTGTATTTATTTAACAGTCCGATTATTTTGAAAGTTCACTAAAGCGGGGATCGGGTCAGGACGAGAATACGGTTTATTTCATCTGTCATGATTTTTGCTTGAACACCAGAATTCTTATCTTGTGGAGTGTTTTTATCGATGTTGGTTGTAAAGCAAAAACGAATTCTTGAGAAATTCAGTTATCGATACATTTGATTGATTTGTGCATCCCGATGATGACATTCAGTCTTTTCTGTACCAACAATCTATGCAAATGTTATTTCTGGAAGCATGTAAATGTCACGTACATAACTCTATCACATATGTTTTTACGTCACCTTTCTTTTCATTTATGCACGTACGTAAGGTTATATTTAATGTGCCTTCTGCTACCAATCAATATTACATCATAAAAAGAAATATTTAAATACTCAAAACATACCCTTATATGTGTAGTTGTTTTGAACAGTTATTTTATTGAAAGTAATTTAACATATTTTATTATAAGAAGGTTGACATATTTTAATGTCCGAAGGAACAATGGGACAGAACATAAGGAATACACTTTATACGTCGTCTTCTCCAAATGTGGCAGCTCTTCACAATATTTAGTTATGTTGAATAGATACAGCCCCCGGCGACTCCTGTTTGGACGCCCACGCACAGGTTCAAAATACATACAGCTACCCATTAAAATGATCCGGTTGATCAGGGTCTGTGTCATCCGGATCTACAGGTAAGATTATATAAGAGGGTTGATTGACAAGTTCTGAGCCTCACATGGAAAAACTTGACCTAAAGACTTTAAAAGATATATTTTTCAAAATAATCCCCTTCTGCGTTGACAACTTTTGCCAACAATGTTTGAGGGATTTTATTCCAGTTTATTCCAGAAGTCCTTTTATTGTCTGTCCAAAAGTTGCTCCACAGCCGCTATGGAGTCATCGTCAATGTGTTCCGGCTAGATCCTTCTTCACGTTTGGGAACATATGGAAACATGACAGAGCCAGATCAGGAGAAAAAGGCGGGTGATGAAGGGGTTCGAAGCCAAACTCGTTGATTGTAGCCATGACAATAATTTTGTCCTGGTGGAAGAGCACACCTCAGCAATCCGGGTCTGTTAGTCTTAATTTCATCTTGTACGTGCAGCATAGTATGCTACGTTTATTGTCTGGCTTTTTGTCTACCAAGATGGAGCCCTTGGCATCCTAGAACACAGAGGATGATGGGTCAGTCTTTGCCTTCTTTGGTCGTGATGATGCCAAATGCCTCCTCTGTTTTGATTGCTGTTTGTTGTCACAAAGCGTTGCAAGAACCTTTCTGGTCAGCTACAAACAGAGCTAGATTATCACGAGGCATGTGGCTGATTCTTTCTTCTTAGCCAAAGTTTCTGTGATAATGGAATGTACTTTGTCCTGGGAAATGCCTACCTAACTAGCATTACGTCTTTCAACTCTGCTGCCCACCTCTTTACGGTGGCATAGGAAGGGACATCCTTCTCCAGTGTTGAACCCATATCTTCATGGATGGCTTTTGGTGTACTTGATCAATGCATGTTTCTCAAGTTTGTTCATTTTCAAAAGGTCACATCTCCCGGACACAGATGGGGACATTTTCTCGAGTGAGTGAGTGAGTTTGGTTTTACGCCGCTTTTAGCAATATTCCAGCAATATCACGGCGGGTGACACCAGAAATGGGCTTCACATATTGTACCCATGTCGGGAATCGAACCCGGGTCTTCGGCCTGACGGGCGAATGCTTTAACCACTGGGCTACCCGACCGCCCCCATTTTTTCGAAGTTATACTACATATGCACGTGTGATAAAAAGAAAACCCGGACAGGGATATTTTAACGAGGTAATGCTAAACATGTATGTTTAATAAAAAAAACGGACGGTGACATTTGCCCGGGGTAATACTACACAATGTCATGTAGGTTTGATACAAAACACACGCGGGTCCATCAGCGCGGTAATACTACAAATGTAGGTTTAATATAAAAACAGACGCGGACGGGGTAATACTACACGTGTCGCCATGATTATCTCACATGTGGGTAATGCCGAACTGTCTGGATTAACGAGGTTATCGTATACATACAGATTGGAAATAAACCAGAACTGACCCGATTAACCAAATCATGTCGTTAAAAAATACACTAATTCTTAACCCTCCACTGGGATGCGAACTGCCACGTGGAACACTATTGCGGGAGTATCTCCGGGACAACTGAAGCCGCAGTGCTCTTTTGTCCAACAACTGTCATCTCCGCTGACGGTAACAAGTGTGTTGTTCTGCCCCTGGGGACTACTGTCGTTATTCGACATTAGACATGAAACAGCCGAATGTATCATCGGTACTGTCCTCAGCTGAAACTGCCTTTATCTCAACGAGAAAGATGACTTGGTAATTTCCTTGATGTCACGTTACTATATCATGCCTCCCCTGATCTACACTAAGCGAGAACGATGCAATATTCGTTTTAGTCAAAATCGATTAGAATAGTCACGATATTTTCCTGAATACACCACCTCTCAACTGTCTCTAGTGCCTGGCTTTTAATCAGTTTTATTGTACTGTAGTTCCACGTAAACACCATCATCTAAACGGCTGTGGGGTCCCAGGAGAAGCTCTATTAGCATTATCGTCTATATCAGCACCCCGTCTATCTCGAGCTCCGGATAACACGACATATATTTGATAAGCCAACATTTCGAGTTAACGACGCTTCGCTTTCTATGATCCATTCATAGAAGTTTCCCCGCTATTTTGCCTTTTACGCCCAATGGAATCTGTTTCGAACCTGGTTTATCCCTGGTGTTGACGTTTTATATTTGCTGTTATGTTGCCAGTTATCTTGATATTTTGTTTAATACGATGTCACTTTAGTCCCGGTAGGACGCTCATTGGAAATGTGGCCTAAAGTTAGGAACCCACTTGACTCGAACTATGGATAACTCGACGTATATTCGACGGTACAAGGACTTCGAGTTTCATTTCTGTTGCGAGAACATGCGCTACCAACATGGCCACTCAATCGCGGACATCCCCTAGCCAGCTCTGGTCATATCTTTGGACCAAAACACTAAAACATATCATCTCCATCCTTCAAAGGCATTTAAACGCATTGCATCCATCTCATTCTCTTACAGGTGTCAAAACCCATGTAGCAGATCTCTTTAAGAAGGAAATCGTATGTATCGGTCCCTAGCATCACGTTAACCTGTCCTGTACCTTGATCGGATTGCAATCACGGTAGCTATTTCTTTAGAGAAAACGAGACTGGGTTCTTGTCTTAAGGTGGTCAGTGTTTTGGAAGCCAATCAATACGAGACAATTGACGAGCCACTACACAGACCGAATGTTGTTGTCGAAGGTAACGACTGTGACATGGATGACAGGTGCGACACCGCCAACATGGCCGACACGTTGCCGCGTCTGGAACACGTCCCTTTGCGCTGACGTAGGTGGAAAGGCAATTAGCGGCTGTGAAGACCTTAGATCTCAATGGCTGAGGGAGGTAGATCTATCATAGTTTGACATTGAGGCGGCACTGGAGCTCATTTTTAGCTGATGTCAGCGTCTTCTGACTCAAAAACATCTGCATTACCTTGGTTCTCATAATGTCCTTATATGGGAGGCTAGATCTAAAAAGGCTACAAAAGATAAATATGTCATTTTAATTTACTCACTCATTCGAAATGTTCATGGTGTAGTTGAAATAGAGAATCTCACCCGAGTGACTTTTGATATCAAATAAATCAACACGAGTTGAGAAAAGTGGAAAAATTCCGAGGCTAGACACAAGGGTGAGATTTTATTTATCATCCAACATCATTCTTCCAACTTTTTCAATTTGTAGACAATAATTAGCAGTAACTCCAGTGTAAAAAGTACTGCTAACAGCTTCAGTAGCAGAGCCATTAGTGATGTCATTTGGTTGTGACGTCACAATGGTCTGAAAAGCATTGTGATGTAATTTCATTGCAGCGATATCTACAGTGATCTCATCCAAGCAATATCTCCTGTGGGAGCCAGTTTTGGATAATAAATAGAGGTTATCACGCGAGTGTGTTTGGGTATGGTAAATATCCTGCATTAGGAATAAACATTGTATTTAGCGAGCCTTGGCGAGCTAAATACATAGTGTTTATTCCTAATACAGGATATTTACCATCCCCAGACACACAAGCGTGATAACCTCTTTATCATATAATGTCATGCTTTAATTCTGTGCTTTAAAATCGCTATCCCTCTCTCACAAACATTACCGAAACATTGCGAGTTTTCCTGGAATGCGCGCTTAAATATTTATTACGTCACAGGGTAAGTGATGTGTCAGTCGGACAGTGACAGTAGCCAATATAGTTCCAACTGAAATCTCTTTCTTATACAGTGGCGAAGCAACATATACGCAAAACAACAGTTGTTTTTAATTGCCTTTCGCGGCAATCCATCGGTCTGTCCGCTAGAGTAACTGCCCTTTGTCAAAGGGAAGCTACTCTAACCCTAGTCTATGAGACGTCACGGGCAAGGTCAGACGTTGTTGACAGTCGGTCTGTCCTGTCATAAGGTTAAGAAGTGTAGTCAGATGTACACATAGCGACAAAACCAAACAAGGTAACAATTCAAACATATTTCGGCCAAATCCAACTATTTTAATTTGTGGAGAAGGTTTCAAGTCGCAGAGGTCTACAAGCACAGATATTGCTACTGATCCCGCTTGGCTAGGCCTCGCGCCCTCGCAAAATTGTTTCGAAATTTATACCTCCAAAGTAGCCAAAACTTATAAAATGCCTTAGCTACGTCACAGTTAGACACTGATTTTCAGTATATTAGACTGTTCTTTTGATAATGGTAGCAATTATCCCTGTTGTTTATCCAGATTCCCGATGGTTAATTTTGACTCGATCCCCGAATGACGAGGACGACGCCATGTTTGTTTATAAACAGTGAAAGTAGTCCTACTTGACCTTTGATATTTGCATCTCTATCCGCATATGACCCCAACGGATATCGTTTTTATCCGTTGGCTTTATCCTGCCGAGAAACCTGCCCATTATATGATAAATAGAGAATCTCACCCGAGTGTCTTTTGATATTAAATATATCAACACAAGTTGATAAAAGTGGAAAAATTCCGAGGCTTGCCGAGGATATTTGCCACTTTTATCAACGAGTGTTGATATATTTGATATCAAAAGACACGAGGGTGAGATTTTATTTATCATCCAATATCATTCTCCCAACTTTTTCAATTTGTAGACAGTAATAAGCAGTGTCTTAAGTGTAAAAAAATACTGCTTAACAGCTTCAGTAGCAGAGCGATTAGTGATGTCATTTGATTGTGACGTCATGGTAACCAGTGACGTCACAATGGTCTGCAAAGCATTGTGATGTAATTGTGATGTGATCTCATCCAGGCGATATCTCCTGTGGGAGCCAGTTTTGGATGATAATTAGCAATACATACCCCCGTTGGAATGCTTTAAAATTATGCCAGGGAATGGGTATCTATTGCTATTGGCTAACGTGATGTGGTGGCACGTGGTCCTGTGCACAGTGCAAGGCCACAAATCAGGTGAAGTTAAGCCAGGTCGGTCGCGGAGAGTCCCTGGATGGGCGACCGCGTTTCGGCAGCTTGGCTCCTGAGTTCCAAGGGCTTCGGTCCCGCCCAACCCTGAAGCACATGTGGCGTCTCATTGGGAGTGTTGCAAGTGACTTTGATCGCCTCTGCTAACCCAGCAGTGAATAGGTACCCGGTAGAATGAGATGGCAATGTGGTTGTTAACCGTCGAGCGCCTAACAGACAGCTTGGGTTATATACTCCCAAGGGAGCTGAAAATGATTTTTGAGTGCACAGTAATTCAGTGACCGGGGTCATAAAAGCGCTTTGAACATGCCCCTGATTGGTGTGGAAGATGCGCAATATAAATGGCCTATTACTACTACTATTATTATTATTATTATTATTATTATTATTATCCATCATCACGCCGATGACCCGGTTGATTCCACACGTGGATATACTCTGTGAATTCGTGACGTGACGTCCTCCGCTGACGCATTGCTTGAAGGGGTTGTGGCTCACGACACTACCACACTTTTTTATTCCAGCTACATCTTTATAACGGTGGGCTGACATAATATGTTATTCCCAGACTGAACTACCTATTATCCGACATATGAATACAACCAGATTCGATAGAGACATATTACAGCGACGGAGGATGTACACAGAAATATTGCTGCAGTATATCAGCCATGAAGAAGCAAATCAGAAGTGTAGGATTCAGCTGACGATCTGTTACATTCGTCCTGGAGAACGTCTGGCCCAGTCATCTAAGACGCCGCAATTTCCAAGTGAGTTGTGTCACTTGGTCGTGCCAAACACCCGTGGTCGTGGATTCGAATCCAAGATTCGCGATTATACTTCTAGGTTTTGTCAGCACCATGCCCATGCTCGTGACTTTCATCGTAATGCATCACATCGGGCTTGACTCCCACATGACTCTAACACGCCGTGATACCAAAGAAATAAACCAAATTCATCACTCCAGTCCCCACTCTCCAGAAAACTAAACGCGATTATTGTATATGTTATGAATTCTTTTTTTTACAACAAAACCTGTCCTGAATGTTGTAAAACCAGCAGCACATGTGTCTGCTCTGTAAATCTCTACACATGCCAACTGCTATTAACAGCATATACGACAGTAAAACATTAGAAAGCACTAGTCAACAATAAGCGAATTAAGGAAAGGGTCCTAACATTATTTGTCAATGGGGTGGAAATGTGACATACAAAAGCAAAATCGATTTCAACCGGTAATAGAAGCAAATGACATATCCCTGATACGCTGTCATCTTTGAAACGAACCACAATATTGATACAAATGAAGGATGTCCGCCTAAGGCTTGGAAGCATTACATTAAGAGATTCGCCTGTCATTTGTGTTTGACGAGGGGAAGATGTTTACCAGTTCGAGAGGACATGAGCAGCAGCAGGGAGGGAGGTGGTAGTTGGGAGGGGGGCGTGATAGCACTAGGGTCACGGTGGTAATGAGTACTCGCTACACGGAAGAATTTCCTACAAATTTTATACCGGTGTCTGAACACACGTAAGAGCGATCTTCATCCAAACACAATCTCCAGAATGAAACTCCCGCCAAGCTCTCGGGCTGTCTAATCACATGGCGTACTGGTAGTAAATGAGCCCTCGAGGTGCTATTAAAGACATTTTCCAACATCCTTGCTGCGCTTGAATGTTAATTTGCGCCAATGGAATCGATTGGGTATACGTGATTTCGCGGAGTCGACATGAACTAGGATATTTGCTGACAGACCCTCCTCGGCTTCTGGTGGAATTCGTTCCCCAGTCAACGGTAGGGCCCCGCCGTCGTCTTCCAATTCTCTGCCCTCCCGACCCAGTCGAATTGTGACATTTTCCCAAAACATATTTTGCTTTGAGGGAAGTAAGGGTAAACAATACACACTGCGCTGACAAACTGCTCGTCTGGCTGGTCCTGCAGGAGCAAATAACACCACTAGACGAACAATCGACGTTCGACAAATATTAGGTCAGAGAGATTAAAAGATGAGGCGCGCATGTATTGATCCCAAGACCCACATGGTTGCATATTTCATAATTAGTGAACAAAATATGCCCCCTCTCAGACGACGGGCTGTGTGTTTGTGCATGTGGATACTCCCTAGATAGATAAACATGATGTTCCAACTCTTCGACCCTCTGGCGCCTAGATCCACCATTCTAACCAAAGCCAGAACTGCTCAATGGCACCAATGGTTCTGTAGCCCTATGCCTGCCTTCAAGAATTGTTTGGGCATGACTCCATAAAGGAAACATCATAGAAAAAGAGCAGTTCATACATCGAGCTGTGTCTACAGCTCACAGATCATGCCAACATGTAATATTAAGTCCTTTTATCTTGACCTATATACCAAGTGGTGCCAAAATAATCAAATTGGTATTCATTATTTTGTTATCGAAACAAAAACATCTATCATGATAAGGATCATTCTGGTATTATCTCCCCTTTACCAAATTTGTCCACGGAACTGGGCTTGTGAGCACAGTCGTCAATGGATTAGGTTTCCAACTGGCAGTCTTCATGTCTCAGAATTGCACTAAAGAAAACTCATCAGTAATATTAGTCCAACTCCTGTATTCTTCGCCCGCCAATAGCGATGCTCCGCTCGAGACTATCAAAGGAATTAGAGAAGTGCTAAAACGGTAAATTCGGAGTATTTCTTTTATATGGGGATACAAGACAATGCATTAAGGCTGATATACCCCATCCATGCTTTACTGATTATATCAATAGCTTTGATAAAGAACTGTGATCTGTTTAGTACATTTGGCCTGGCAGTTTTCTTTTACCAAAATGGAACCCTCCGTTTGTCCATAATGCCATATAGGGGTTTCTTGCAAAGGTCCACTTGAAAAATAGTCCTTTACAAAGTAAGAGGCTAGCAACATCAAACAGGAGATCATTTGGTGTTGAAATGTTTTCCAAATTACAGGAGTTGTTTTTATACATAATAACAGTTTCTTCTTGTTGTCGTCAGATTTCTATGGAATGCTAGAAGGGATGCATTACACAAGCAAACGACGCGATATGTTGACCATTTGTGGCATTGTCGCGCTTCTGATATATTACTGATTTTACCAATGACGACAATGCGACGACGCGACATTCTTATTAAATGTGCAACAACGCGACATTGCGACGATGCGACATTATCATTAAATGTGCAACAACGCGACAATGCGACGACGCGAAATTATTATCAAATGTGCAACAACGCGACAATGCGACGAAGGGACATTATTATTAAATGTGCAACAACGTGCCAATGCGACGAATGGTCAAAATGTGGCATTGTCGCGATGCCCGCTTTGGTTAGTTATGATGCTTGTTTTGAAAGGGCGACAACATGACAATTAATTATCCGGCACAATGATAAGAAGCATTTGTAAACCTTACATACTTTTATATCATTTTGACATCGCCATCCGCGTTCAACCAGTGCATCATATCTCTATTATATTCGATAAATACTCTGTCTTGGGTTTGAACCAGATTTGAATGACGGGACGCTAAGAATAGCCAGCCAATCAAAAAACATTCCTCAGCGAGAGAAATTCTGTGTTAAGTTACAACTGATCAGGTTAGAAACATTGGTTGCACGTTGAGAAAACGGGCATTCACGTTGGCTTGACCTGAGCGACAAATGTTACTTTGTAACGGGTCGTCATTTGTTTGTAATTTGAACTGTGGTGGCGAATGGATTTCATCCAGTTGTCTTCTTAATCCACTGAGAGGTCCTCAGTCTCTTTTCATGAGATGGGCAGGCGGAGTTATCATGTACTGTTCCAGTCCACGCGTGTATCCATGAGGTAATATTCCCTTGATGATTTAAACACCGACTACATTCTCCCAATGCTCGTGGGTTGCTCCAAAGGAGTTAACATCTGAGACCTGCATGACTTCGGGCTTCCGTCCCACATTAAGCTGACACGCAAGGGTATAACTGGACAATTGTTCACAACGACGTTACCCAAGTCACTTACTCAATGACACAGGAGATCCCATTCCAGCCGTGGTGAGATGATTTGTATGTAATATTATTATTTCCTGGAATGGAATTAAAAAAGATACGGTTTTAAAACTATTAATTTCATATATTAATAATTTGAATCCACAAGGAATATCACCTTACTTATAAATACACAATTTGAAGCATCACTATATGCTAAACTATCAAAAGCTTTGTCGTAAAAAAATATTGAAATCATATAAATCTGTAAGAATTTCTCCCCCAAACTCTCCATTACTCTCGCCGTTCGTCATTATACGCAATCGCCCGGGACTCAGGTTAAATGTGCGGCCGTACGTTATGGGGTGTTATATTTCTTTAGAACACGACATTATTAACAGAGAAACTAACGCTGTCTATGAGCTAAAACACGTAAATTGTCACCGTAATATATCGCAAGTGTCCGTTACTTTCTCTAATTATATCCCGATCTGTGAAATAATCTGCCCCAGTGTGTCAGAGACATATGCCATATCGTGTTAATATCATTTACGGGTCTTCATTCCCCAACACTGATACAGCGGTATGTGAAATTGATTAACCAACTTATGTCAGATGTCAGCCTCAGTAGACGTACATTCTCGCTGTGGCGTCAGGATGTCATAAGAGCATTGATTTTGGAGAAAATAGCTTTCATCAAAAGAGTGAAAAATTACGTGTGATGCGTCCTTTTCCCATACTTACGTAACCGTTAAATGTACATGACAAGTTATTGATGCAATTACCAAATGCTATATTGCGCTTTAAATATTAAATATCCAACCTATACAAAAGGGAACGGGTGACCCAGTTCTTCTAAAGCGCCACAATCCGCTGTCTGCGTCCTGTTGGAGAGCCAAGAATCGATATGGTCATGGGTTCGAATCCTGGTTCTCTCTGATTATGTTTCGGGGTTTCTCGGGTTTTACTAAGGTGCAAAACGTACAAGACCTGTATCACTTGGGGCATTTTCCTGAGAATTGACATGCTCGATATATTAAAAATACTGTGAAAAAAAAATTCACTCAAATGCTTAATGCACCAAAATATTCAAAACCCAAATGAATTTCGGGCTTATACTGCTCCCATGTAACCCATGACTGTCGTACATTAAAAACGTGTTAGATCCTAAACACAAACTTAAACACGTTCTCTGTCCCATAGTTTTACATTTTAACCGCCTGTACTATGGAGATTGTTGTCACAAGTGTCAATTCCTCGTCAACATCAACCGAGTTTGGTTAAGTTGATAATTTGTATGTTAATATTTTAGCAATTTTTCCTGCAAGTCCTGGTTTTATATGTATTATGTAAGTGCCTGTCAATATAATTTGCACATATCATTTCAATATATTTCATACATCTCATCCATATATGACTTATTGCCTATTAATATGCACTTTATTGAAACTTATTTAATTTGAAACATGTTAAAACATGTTAAAATTCAAAACTTGTTTTAACTTAAACTTTAAACATGTTTAAATTCGAAACATGTTTAAACGTGTTCAAATTCTGAAAATGTTTATGTTATGGGGATGTTGTGTTAAGGTGGTGTTTAGGCTGTGGGACGATAGCTTATTTCAGTTTAGACCTAAATGCGTTTACATAGAAATCCGTTTAGGATTTAAGAACATTCCTGATCATGTTAAGATCTAACATGTCTTGTCTGTGTTTACATTCTAAACACATTTTTACAGTGTAAGAGATGAATAAAATGGTCGTGTGGTCAAGTTCAATAACTTGGTTGACCTTGCCCATGTCAACCTCATGCTTGTCTGGAAGACGCAATATTTCTGACTCCGATGTAGATATAGAACGTCAACTGAATTATCAGTCTCGATTATGTGCTGTAACAGATTCAATTGGCGTAAAAGGCAAAGTACTGGTGAAAATTACATGAAACATCTGACAAACAATAATCAAAACACAGTCGCATCATTTCACGAATTTAGCACTGAAAACTTCTTTCTTAAAGCATCTTTCGGCGTCAAGTATTATCATTGAGATTTTAAAGAGCTGTTCTCTCCTCATGAAAGCATGATACCGATTAAATATCATATTCTGATTCATATTTTCGTTGAACAATAACTCAAAAATAAACATTTGACAGTAGTCACCCTTTCAGAAATATAATATCATTGCAGTGCCCATAATTGAAACGTTAGTATTGAAATATAAATCATTCATACACAAAGCATGTTTTGTGGAAACATTTCAATAACGTTATCCTCCCACGAGAAAACGCGATATCATTCGTTCCAAAACTACAGTAAAACAATAACATGACAGCTGGATAGGCATTGTAGCTCGACTACAGGGATATTTTATAGCCCCCTGGGACTGTTCCACCGCTAGTTGTCAAGTCAGGCCTCACGAGTGGTACAATTCTGTCAATGGAGAACCGTTACACATCATATAATAACCAGCGGATACTGCTCGCCCGACTGAAGGGACACCTTGTGACGACCATCCATCACCACTGCAGGTTGTTCATGTGTGAACTGTAGGTGCTGACCAAACTGTAGCTGCGGTCTGAATTGTAGGCTCTGTCACTAAACATTGTCGTTACTTGTTGTTTTCTAAACCGTATGACTTTGTACTATCTGAACAGCAGATCGTGTCTGAAGTGTATTCTCGTTCTGAATTTTAGGTGCTGCTGAACTATAGGCTCTACCAGAATACATTGTTCTTTACTTACTGTATGTTCTGCCTGAATTATATGTAGTGTCTCAACTGGAGGTTTTTACTATCCATCTCCTACTGTATTGACTAAACTGTAGGCTGTAAGTATACACTCTCTACTATATTGACGGAACTGTAGGCTGTAAGTATCCATCCCCTACTATACTGACTGAACTGTTGGCTGTCAGTATCCATCCCCTACTATACTGACTAAACTGTAGGCTGTCAGTATCCATTCCCTACTGTACTGACTGAACTGTAGGCTGTCAGTATCCATCCCCTACTATACTGACTGAACTGTAGGCTGTAAGTATACACTCTCTACTATATTGACGGAACTGTAGGCTGTAAGTATCCATCCCCTACTATACTGACTAAACTGTAGGCTGTCAGTATCCATTCCCTACTATACTGACTGAACTGTAGGCTGTCAGTATCCATCCCCTACTATACTGACTGAACTGTAGGCTGTAAGTATACACTCTCTACTATATTGACGGAACTGTTGGCTGTAATTTCCATCCCCTACTATACTGACTGAACTGTTGGCTGTCAGTATCCATCCCCTACTATACTGACTGAACTGTAGGCTGTCAGTATCCATTCCCTACTGTACTGACTGAACTGTAGGCTGTCAGTATCCATCCCCTACTATACTGACTGAACTGTAGGCTGTCAGTATCCATCCCCTACTATACTGACTGAACTGTAGGCTGTCAGTATCCATTCCCTACTATATTGACTGAACTGTTGGCTGTCAGTATCCATCCCCTACTATACTGACTGAACTGTAGGCTGTCAGTTTCCATCCCCTACTATACTGACTGAACTGTAGGCTGTCAGTATCCACTCCCTACTATACTGACTGAACTGTAGGCTGTCAGTATCCATCCCCTACTATACTGACTGAACTGTAGGCTGTCAGTATCCATCCCCTACTATACTGACTGAACTGTAGGCTGTCAGTATCCATTCCCTACTATACTGACTAAACTGTTGGCTGTCAGTATCCATCCCCTACTATACTGACTGAACTGTAGGCTGTCAGTATCCATCCCCTGCTCTACTGACTGAACTGTAGGCTGTCAGTATCCATTCCCTACTATACTATCTAAACTGTTGGCTGCCAGTATCCATCCCCTACTATACTGACTGAACTGTAGGCTGTCAGTATCCATTCCCTACTATACTAACTAAACTGTTGGCTGCCAGTATCCATCCCCTACTATACTGACTGAACTGTAGGATGTAAGTATCCATCCCCTACTAGTCTGACTGAACTGTTGGCTGTCAGTATCCATTCCCTACTATACTGACTGAACTGTAGGCTGTAAGTATCCATTCCCTACTATACTGACTGAACTGTAGACTGTCAGTATCCATCCCCTGCTCTACTGACTGAACTGTAGGCTGTCAGTAACCACCCCCTACTCGTCTGACTGAACTGTAGGCTGTCAGTATCCATCCCCTACTAGTCTGACTGAACTGTAGGCTGCCAGTATCCATTCCCTACTATACTGACTAAACTGTAGGCTGTCAGTATCCATCCCCTACTATACTGACTGAACTGTAGGCTGTCAGTATCCATTCCTTACTATACTGACTAAACTGTTGGCTGTCAGTATCCATTCCCTACTATACTGACTGAACTGTAGGCTGTCAGTATCCATTCCCTACTATACTGACTAAACTGTTGGCTGTCAGTATCCATCCCCTACTATACTGACTGAACTGTAGGCTGTAAGTATCCATTCCCTACTATACTGACTGAACTGTAGGCTGTCAGTATCCATCCCCTGCTCTACTGACTGAACTGTTGGTGCCTTCCGAGCTGTAGGCTGTCAGTTTGCATGATAGCTTTAAGAACTGCAGAACCTCATGTATTATCTGAAATGCACCGCTTCACTGACCGTGCTGATGATCCCCCAATTAAGTTGTCAAACTTATAGACATGATAAGATTGTCTAAGCTGCAACCTTGTAGGGTTTCCCGTGTACAATTGGTCCCCAGAACCTGTGCTTGGCGTGAGAGCTGGCGTAATGGATAGTGAGGTCGGACTCTGTGACTTGGTTGATAGCGTGGCATCGGACCACGAGGGTGGAGGGAGGGCGTTACATATTATATCAACCTCTAGTTTTCCTTGTTCCGACTCGATAATGTACAAACCTCCATGGTATAGTAAGTGTATTGCAGATTGTGGCGTAAACTAACAAACAATATTGAACTGCGTGCTGTTGTATTTGACTGTATTGCTACTTAGGGCCCTGTTTAACAATACATTATAGCTACGTTTTAGTCCTTCGTACTAACTTGGCGAAAGATATTGAAAATTGTCTGACGATCTTACTTTGATTGTCTGAAAGGAAAGAAATGCTTCTGGTGTTTTTCAGTCTTTGGGCAGGGCGGAAGGTTTAGTCACAGTTTTACAAGCAAAATTAGTCCCAGATCATAGAGAATAAAATAGAAAAGAAATTCAACTCGAATGATTTGGCAAGTCTAGAAGTCTAGATTGCCTCAACTCTGAAGATCAGCATTGCCCTATTTGGCCAACATTTGTATTCTATTTCATATTTTGTAGATATAAAGATAACTTTATTTCTGGGAATAAATGTTTGTCTAAAGCAAATTATGAAAGGTATGTTAAATAGTTCTCAGGATGGTCTCTGGTAGAAGAAGGATATAGTCATCAGAAACCTGATTGGTTTGATCCAACATAAAACCCCGAGTTACGGGAGGTTTTCAGGAACGATAGGTTGACACGAACTGAATAAGATTTTTGTATCACGCCGATATACCGATGGAATTAACTGTATGAAACATTGATACACATACAAACTGGCAGCTATACATGGTTCATGGCCATGTTGCATTTGCCACTTCAATAGCAGCCAGACACATTTCAGACAACAAAACGACAACAATATGTTCAATTCAGGATGCAAAAATATCACACACACAAATGATCTCGTCTGGTTCATAAGATCGCGCTTTCAATATACATGCCGACACATTTCTGAGGCACATCATTAAAAGACAAAAAGGAAAGAAGGAGAAAAAGTTGGACAAAAGGCAGACGTGTAATCAGCATTCATGGCGCATGCACACATGAGTAGTGCTGCAAATCATATTTAACAGGGCGTATTTACTTCCCCGGACACAGACACAATTACAGCCTTGCCTTGCTGTCTACACGGGAACCATTAATCCCGCTACCAATGACTCTTGTGATCGTGACGCTCTGCACAAACAACTGGTGCTGGTGGTGTTGGGAGACACTCGTGTTGGAAGGAATCACCCAACACAGCGCAGCGTGTCGACAAGGAGGATGTGTGGTTCCTGAGGAAGCTCACAGGTGTATGTGGATTGGTTTGGTGCAAGGGGTGGCTTACATGTGTATGTGTGCGTGTGTCGATTGGCGCAAGGGACAGTTTACATGTGTGTGTGTGTGTGTGTGTGTGTGTGTGTGTGTGTGTGTGTGTGTGTGTGTGTGTGTGTGTGTGTGTGTGTGTGTGTGTGGATTGGTTTGGTGCAAGGGGTAGCTTACATTTGTGTGTGGATTGGTTTGATGCAAGGGGAGGCTTACATGTGTGTGTGGATTGGTTTGGTGCAAGGGATGGCTTACATTTGTGTGTGTGGATTGGTTTGGTGCAAGGGATGGCTTACATTTGTGTGTGGATTGGTTTGATGCAAGGGGTGGCTTACATGTGTGTGTGGATTGGTTTGGTGCAAGGGATGGCTTACATTTGTGTGTGGATTGGTTTGATGCAAGGGGTGGCTTACATGTGTGTGTGGATTGGTTTGGTGCAAGGGATGGCTTACATGTGTGTGTGGATTGGTTTGGTGCAAGGGATGGCTTACATTTGTGTGTGGATTGGTTTGATGCAAGGGGTGGCTTACATGTGTGTGTGGATTGGTTTGGTGCAAGGGATGGCTTACATGTGTGTGTGGATTGGTTTGGTGCAAGGGTTTGCTTACATGTGTGTGGATTGGTTTGGTGCAAGGGGTGGCTTACCTGTCTGTGTCTAGATTGGTTTGGTGCAAGGGGTGGCTTACCTGTCTGTGTCTAGATTGGTGTGGTGCAAGGTGTGGCTTACATGTGTGTGTGTGGATTGGTTTGTGCAAGGGGTGGCTTACAAGTATGTGGACTTTGGTGAGTTTGGTGCAAGATATGGCTTATGGCTTATGGCTTAGGATATGCATGTATTCTGTATGTTGTATGTAGTCTAATAAAACGTGTTTGTTGTACACAACGTTTACTGCCCAATAGGTGATGCTCACCTGTTTCGTAAACACCTGATGTATACATTGTTTCGTGAAAACCTGATGTTAACACTGTAGCTCTTTCTGTGTTTTGTAATAAACCATGTCTCTACATCGTAGCTTTTACATTGTTTCGTGAACAGCACTAGTTCATAATATGAGCAATGGTGTCGTTGTACGTCTGCATTTCAATACTATATTACTTAACACGCTATATATCTCCACGACACTATTGACACTGAAGGCAGTTTTATCAGCTAATTGATCACATTTTGCCGGCCAATTTGTACTTTTATAAAACACCTAACGCCAACCAAATATGTAGACCTCAGCTAATTGCCAGTGGTATATCATCTGTCCATCAGTATTAGAAGCACCAATTACAACAACAAAAACAACAACTATTACTACTACCATTACTAGTAGTAGAAGTAGTAGTAGTAGTAGTAGTAGTAGTAGTAGTAGTAGTAGTAGTAGTAGTGCTGCCGCTGCTACTGATACTGCTAATGCTAATGCTAATGCTGCTACTTCTACTAAGGTCAGTGCTTATCTACTACTTTGCTAAGTTGCGTCCCTTAGGCGTATTAGAATCCTATGATCGTAGGTTTTATCGAGTAAGCGAGTTGATTTAACGAAGTCTCTGTACTATTTTTGAGTTATATCCCAACCTATAAGTTTTATTTGAGATGAAAGCCCAACGTGATGAATTTTTTACTCGAAGCAGGGCGAATCTGGGATGCGAACTTACGATTTTACTATTAGGTTTCTTGCATACCTGGGGGACACAAGCTCTATTACGTGTCTAACTGCGTGTCATCTCTCTCCGACTTGGACGTTAATCATACTACCAACCACTGGTTTGTGTGTTCGTTGTCAAAGTCGCATTGTATGATGTGTTCTTTCCCTGTGACTACACTTCCAACTGACGACAAAGAGTTATGATCTGCGAGGCATGAGTCAGCAAATGATAGAGAATAGTTTCAATCACCAGCATGACATGCCCTGTTGTGAATGCCCTGCTTCATTTCAATTGTGAAACGTCTAATTTTAATACCTTGGTAACAAAGGCATTTTTATATCAACACTCAATTATTATTTTTTCACATATTTCAATTTCACGTGGACATAAACGACACCTTTAATTGACATTCTAAAGTCTTTGTTATTTTTATCTTTTGTGTATTCCATATCTCGATATAAAATTCCTGTTCAAATGGGAGGTGTTGTTTCAGCGCCTGTATGGCCGAAATTGACACTTCAAATTGATAAATTCATTTGATTTGCATAACACAGGCGAACATCAAGATGAAATTGCAATAAACTATCGCGTTGTGCCATTTTCACGATAATTAATTTCACAATTTGAATTTTTGATTTCAGATAAAAGTTTTAGAGTCATGCTTTGCAAAGCTTTGATCTTTGGAATGAAATTGTTATTTCTTACATTATTCTTTAATCCCGTGATTGATTCTGTTCACTTCTGTTCAAACATCCCACACAACCGTGGTGTTAGTCACGGGGAGCCCTCATCACTAATCAGTGTTTGATGTCCTTTGAAATGCAAACCTTTGAAATGCATACAGCGCGTTCTTTACATAGCAGATGACGTGTGTATCGCAAGATATGGACAAGAAGAGCAATTAAACACACGTCTATCGATCACGTTGTCTTCAGGCCTGGACGCAAGCAGCTCTGTACCATACTGTCACTTCCAGCCGGTCAATGTGAAATAGATGCCATCGACAGAACGATGTACATAAATACAGTTATGAGAGAGACGGGGTTATCTAATGGTCAATGTCGAGCCGAGTTGTGGTAAATGGAAGCCCGGTTTATATTCCAGAGTGACAGGTTATTGGTAGCTGTAAGTGATATGAGCACCACTCAATCACAGGCTTCACTAAGGTAATAGGTAGGAACAGCTGGTTGTAATGAAATGCAGTTCAGGTGACGATCCGGGAGACTGAGGAAGAGTTCATTTCAACTGGGACATGTTCATTGATTGTTCACTGATTGTTCACTTATTGTTCACTTATTGTTCACTTATTGTTCACTGATTGTTCACTGATTGTTCGCTGATTGCTCGCTGATTGTTCGCTGATTGTTCATTGATTGGGTATTGATTGATCACTGATTGTTCATTGATTGGGTTTTGATTGACCACATATTGTTCATTGATTGGGCATTGATTGTCCACTGGTTGTCCATTGATTGTTGTTATACGCCGTACTCAGCAATATTCCAGCAATATGATGGCGGTCTGTAAAAAATCGAATCTGGACAAGACAATCCAGTGATAGACATCATGAACATCGATATACGAAATTGGGATACGATGACATGCATCAACGAAGTTAGCGAGTCTGACCACCAGATCCCGTTAGTCGCCTCTTAATGTCGCCTTTGCACTTGGACGTAATGCAAGATTTTATCTCAACTTTTCATGTGATATAACGTTGTTACAGTGAAGGTTTGATTATCTAGAAGCCTTAAGTTTTGTTTCAAGCGATATGCATATGGCAATGACGGCATGTCACATCATTTGATGTTCATCAAGCCTTCGCCCATGTCACCAGTGGGTTAACAAATAAATGAAGGCGTGGAACATGATTCAGTGTTCATCGAGCATTTACTTGTTTAACCAACTTTGTAATAATAATAGAGTAGACATGATTCGATGTTCATCAAGCTTTTACTTGTGTTACTAACGATGTAATGATGTAGGCGCGAAACATGATTCGATGTTCATCAGTCTTTCACTCATATTACCAATGATGGAACAATAATGGTCACCAAACCTAGGCCTTTAATTCTACGAATAGTTTGAATGTGACGGCGTTCATCACGCCTTTGCTCCTGTACTAGTGACGTAGCAGTGATTACATGGCACATGTGATGCCATGTTCCTTCCTCCTTTAGTCATGTTACAAATTTAACAGTGACAACATGGAGTATGCGGCACACCTATAAGTGACAGTAGTGGTAGAAGATGCGGCAGCAACAGCAACAGTAGTAGTGTTTTTAGCCACGCTAGCAGTAGGTGTGGTAGTTAAACACGTAGCAGTGGTGCAAGTGACAGTGGAAGCGATAAACGCGACCAGCGACAACAGGCACAGTCATAGTAGGTACTGTAGTATTCGTTGTAGAGACCGCAGTAACAGCAGTGATAGCATCAGTGACAATAATCGAAGTCTCGACAACAGCAGCTGTAGTACATGTGGTGAAAACAGCGGTAGAGGCACGACATCCACTGCAAAAACGGCAGTAGCATGACACGCGTGACAATACAAGCGGTAGCTTTGGATACTAGCGTCGGTTGAACAGCCCAGTCGGTGTTGACGTCAGTGTTCACATTTTTAGATACAATGGAGCATGCTTTTTCTTCCACGATTTCAAAGAACGTCATAAGACTCTTGCTCTTACGTTGTTTGATCGAGGTTATGCAACATCCGAGGCCCCAGTAAAGCTTTCAAAATGTCTTATGGTAGACATCCAAAGTACATTCCAAATGTGACCCATCAGTGACAAAACTGATGTCCCATGCAATTCCCTATTTTGACTTGTACCCTATGTTCCCGTGTTTTTTTCAGGTGAACAATTGACTTGCCTTTGCTTGTGTTTGTGACAGAAGCCACCAGTGGAGCAGCATACGCTCACCTTTTCGCGAACACCTTATATCGTCACTGTTTGATAGTGATTCAGAAACACTTGCTCATGATATAGACGGAATCGTACAATCGACTTTGCTTTTAGCAGAGATTTCTTATGAATATGGAAAGGGTTTTGTCGCCCATATTTACCAAGCTTTGCATAGGGCTCCCCACCACAACGTGTTATAGGTCGCACCACGCAGTTCTGCAGCATGTACTCTCCTACACTGGCAGCATGAAATGGATTAACGGTATAGGTGCGGGCTGACTGACAGGTGATTGACGCAACTGACACATGCATTCCCTAACACCAACACAGAAATTCGTACCATTCAACCACGCGGTAAAACTGACAGACAGTTCTGAACCCAGAGTGAAAAGCGCTTTCTAATACGTTCGTCTCACAGGCGGCACTCCCGGGCAAATGTCTGTTTGAAAGATTGAGTGATATTACGATAATGGAAGGAGAATGTGCAGAAGCCCGTCGTCAAGAGTGGCCCGCGGTTATAGAGTCCTCTGATCACTTTCGAGCAAGGTCAAACCATGTTTAATCTACTTGAGAAAAAACGTAATAATCCTGAAATATTTTCTGTTTTTCCCCTATTTAATTTTCCCTGAAAAGATTTTGTTTGATGCAAACTCGGCAGCAGCTTCTTGCCAAAGTTTAAAATGTTGCAAAAAAACAACAACACCAAAACAAAATCAATATTTTGTCATCAAGAAACGACATATCATTTGGACTCTTTTTTCTAACTTGTTCAAAAGTATCTATTGTTTCGATGGAAATTTGTGGAATTAAAAATATTATATTTCTATTCAAACGTTCTTTCTGATGGCAATAAATGTCACAAAGATATGTTTCACACAAATCATCGACAACTCAATAGTATTGTTGTTGACGTTTGACATTTGATAAATAAAAGCTTTATCTTGTTTTGAATTAGCTATGAATCCTTTTGACATTGTAAGCACGCCTGTGACCCATATGAATAACGGAATTGTCCGATCTGTAATGTTGGCGTGTGAATGCGTTGATGTGCTTTGTGTGAGTGTTCGTGAGTGCGTGCGTGCGTGCGTGCGTGCGTGCGTGCGTGCGTGCGTGTGTTCGTGAGAAATAAACTTTGATTTTCTTTCCCACTCGTAAATTGTTTTACCAAAGGTCAAGCTTGCTATAATACCAAAACGTCTGTACACTGCTCCATACATGAACAATACCCTGGTCTCTTGTGTGATTTTCAGCATTTTTCAAACTGAGTTTTAAAATGAAATCGTGAATCTCCTCCAGGGAAATTAGTGGAATTGACCAGTGCGAGGAAATCACGACGGAGAACTGGTTGGCTAAGTTCAAAACCTGATATCATCATCTGAGAAATCTGTGACACGATTCATACAAGTAACAAAAAACGGTCTATAGCAAAAAACGGAAATACTCATTACGGAAACATCATACGAAATCATTTTTGGCATACACATTTCAAATATGAAATCATGTTTTTTCTCTCAACGTTTCCACCGAATATTAATGAAACTATTTTTCTTTCTCTGTGATTAATCAGCTGTTGCCAAAACATTTTTTACGACGATCATATCTGGAATAAGACAAAATGCCAGTGGTTGTGATGACTGAAAATGAGTAAACTCCTTCACATAATAGAAAAGACAAAAAACACGCTATTGCGGTTGGTACGTTTGGAATTATATTGCCAGGACAAGCAAAGATGTTTAATTTAGAAAATAGATGATCTTTGCAATCATTAAGAACATATTAGAGACACCGTTGTATTACTACTCTGTTTGTCCTCTGACAGGACAAAGTTAATGTTTTGTCCTGTCAGCTGGAATCGAAAATACCATCGAGTTGAGGTTCTGCATGGGGGTTGGTAATCCAGTCTGCACAGGAAATTGACACATTCTCTTCATCAATGTCGTCAAATATGGAATTATCTCCAGATAGATTTATATCCAGCCTGAAACAGGCGAGGGAGACATGCGAATCTGTTACCATACATAAATTAATGGTGTCGTAATGAGACAGTGTCTTGTCATTTGAAAGCAAATATAAATGGAATGTTAAAAATCTAATTAATAGTATTTGACCTCAACCACCAGCCATCCACTCGTCGTCCTTTAGTCTATCAATTCATCCATCTTTCATCTGTATTCGTATACATTATAGTTGTCGATGGATCCCACCCAACGTCTATTCACCTCTCTTTATATCTGCTCTTTGTATCTGTCCATGTATAAAGAAACCCTTATCTACCTCTCTGTTTATCTATTCATCTAAAACCATTTTTTATCTCTGTACCTAGCAATTCATATATCTATCGATCCATCTAGTGTCTATCTGTTCATTCGAAGAAATGTAGGATTCTGGTATGCGGGATCTATCTTTACATTTAGCATTCCATGCATTTTGGAACTATCTATGTTGGTATCCGTTGGTATCCGTCCTTCTATTAACCTACCCGTCTACGTTCGTTCCGGAAGTGACGTCGCCAGTTCTATCTCCCTCATCACTATCTCAGCACATATGTTCTCTCGTCCCAACAAATCAAAAGCATTTCTGAATACGAGTCAGGCGTAGGTCTCCCTCCAAAATCGCGACGTTGTCCGTGAGAATCCTCAATATGTTTCATAGAACCAGAAGACTGTTATAAATGAACTTTCAGCTGGTGATTCAATAGCTTTCATGAGTTCCAAGACAGGAAGGGAATTATTTAAAGTCTTATTATGCTGCAAGCCGTTCCAGTTCTATTTGAGACGGAATGTTAAAATAGAGTCGACTACTTGTGATATCGCCGCTTGTTTCAATCAGTCTATTTTGCAGTTTCATTTTATTTAAACCTGTCAATATCCAATGTTGTGATGGCGGATGGGTCGTGAGTATTAATCATATTAGGTTGATGATTTAATACACTGGGTAATGGAGGATAGCTCCTCGGACAACCAGGGTTGTCTCCCTACAGGTTACAAAGCGTCCCCCACTCCCCAGATACACTGCAAATGGCGTCGAAAACTATACCCCACTCTCCCCGTTACTTCTATCGTCCTGTCAGCATGGTTCTCTGTGTATCAATGTATGTTAAATTTCATCTGTGTGTGTACATCTGTGTCAGTAACTTCTTTGATTGTCTGTTCATTCATCTATCAAGCATTCTGTCCGTCCGTCAATCCACTCAACTATTTACCAGTCTGTGGCTATAGGTGTCCCTGTTGTCTAAGGCACGATACTGTAGGTACCAATCCAAGATTCACATCCCCGGTCAGTCTGCATCTGAGTCACACTTGGCTCCTTTTTCCCATACAGATGCTTTAATGTCAGGAAGGGAGACAGGGAAAGTTCTGATACATGCCTCCCCTTCTGTTTCCTTCTTCTACGTGATCTGTCCTTCATCCGCCTTTCAAAGATTTCACGTCCCATCATTTCATTGAAAGCACCCACAAAGGATGAAGATGCCCCAACTGAAACCAATCACCAAGCTCACCCTGCACCGCAGTGTAACACACAGGCGATAAATTCCCTAAATCTCATTACACACAACATGGGGAAAAACATTATTTAGCAGATAAACCTCTTAAAAAATCCGTCTCAAAACGATACACGATAAAATCACACACACCCAACCAATTTCATATTTGGCTCCGAGGACGAGATCCCCAGATAAAAAAAGCCATCATTTCTGGAAAGGGAAACATGGCATCAGAGAGTATTTCATACGTCGGAGGGATAACCCAACAAGGACCATGTCTCAATCCTTTTCCATTGTGTCCTGCATATACAACCAAGGGTGCTTGACCAAGAGGTCTGGTGAAGCGGGTCCCACTTACGTAGATTAACTCTGTTCTCCGTTATACCAATTCCACACAGAAGCTTTGTCGGAACCATCTTAAGGCGAACCGGTATTAATAGAGGAAAATATCGTACGTTATCCACGGATGTCCGTGATCTGTATGGCCGTCAGAGCGAGTACGGAAGACTTACTACCTTGTCTGTCCATATCGGCAACCTTGGGTTAGGTTGTCAATAGTTTCATATGTGTAGTGTGGGTTGAGTGGGATGTGTGTGAATCTGATCCAGTGTAATCAACACACACGTGTTTAAATCTATACAACTGTCGGATTCTGTTAAATTGCTGTCAGTTTTTAATAAGGATTTAGGATTTAGGTGTAATTGTGTTCGTGAGTTATACATTTGAAAATAGTAATTTTAGAAAGGTGTCTTTTTTTTAAACCGAGACTGTTACATAACGCATGTGATTGGCACAATGGAATGAAAGCGCACACGTTTTAAAGGGGTTAATCAGACCAACTGTGGATTCCGGCATGTTTGTGCTAACATTAAACGTAAGCGTCCATAGGTTCAAATACGTGTACATTGAGTATGGTCATTGTACTGTATCTGAGTGGGATATACTTGAAGAAATTTTATCAAATAAGTAAATTATAAATATGAATATTATTTCTCATCTGGGTATGGTCGTTTATTATAAATACAACGGGTAGACACAGTCCTTGATCAGTGGTTGCGTTGAACAGGCCGGTTATGTACACTGAACACAGTGAACGTCGATTGTCTTTGAACGGATACTCATAATCAAGGGTTGCTTTAAAATCTGAGTGAGTTAGTGAGACGGAATTTAGGCGCATTTTGGCAAAATTACAGCAATATCACAGTAGGGGACATCAGAAATGGGCTTCATCCCTATGGGGAATCGAACCCGGGCCTTCGGTGTTAATACAAACGAACGCTTCAACCACTAGGCTCCCCACCCCCCCCCCCCCCCCCCCCCCAGCCCTCTGCATAGGTAACGTATACCATCGACCGTAGCAGCCTGAGTTGACTTATTCAAGCGGATGCGAATTTATCTGGCATTCCCAGACTTTGATGACCGTAAATCTGTGTTAAAGCCAATCAACACCCGTGGTTAATCTAGTTCGTGATTCGTAAATTCACCTATACCTTTCCATCGAAGTAAAACCATTTATGAGGCAACCGCCACATAACATAGAGTACCTCTTCTTCCAGTGACAATGCTTTCTCATTCCAACCCAGTTTTCTCCCGATCAATGGCATTAACAATCGTGATCGGTGTCATTTCAGTAACGCTGTAATGTTTTAAGAAATCGTACCACTCGCACTTCCGTATCAAGGTAGACCTATTTTTACCGTCAAGATCGGCGGTCAATCCGTCGGACGGGATAAAGACTTCGTCTAATAATGTCAAAGGTTGTTTTTTATTCGTCTGTCCTGTTCGTGATCTTTAATTTCATCGATTCAACATGCCTATGCACTTACAAGATTATTGGTTTCTCTCTGAAAGGCTATCGGATAGTGGGGACATGCTCAGATAGACTTTGATGCGTTTCAGTGCCATGAGCTGGAAAAAAAGCATAACACTTGCTCTGTAGATGCATTCTATCACATGGCACATCAATAACGATAATGACAGCGGATCGTTTTCAAGGCATATCTATTGAAGCCCGTGAAGAAACTGAACCATAATTGTAAAAAAACATGTACCATTTTTATATACACTAACAGAACGTTTAGGTCTTGAAACTTGTAATCTTATTTCCTTGAGGTGACATTCACCAATGCATATCGACATTGCAATATGGGAAATGATAAGTGTAGGATTTAAGCTAGATGTGAAATAAACATAAAACACAAAACGCCTTAGGACAGCCCTGACCATCCGACGTATATGCTGCTAGGAGCAAAAGGCCTACACTCTAACATACAACAACGTAGATGTCTAAAAATAATGAAAGTTTCATTTCGACAAGTGTTTAATATCATCTTCTAAAAATATGTGTTCCATTCATGTGGGAGAAGCATTTCGAGGTTTTTTAGATGGCCGTGTCAGTGTGTCTTTTTCACATGGAATTAACTTGGACAGATGGCATTATTTGTGAACTGTCTTGTCTTGCATTGGGGTTGACGTAGTCAGTGTGTGTTACTTACTTTGAGGTAATTTACCGCATTCTTTCATTGATGTGTCACAGACATCCACGTCAGTTTCTCAAGCTTGAAAGTTTTTCTGTCCCAAGTGTAAACGGACATTCTTTATTCACCCAGTAACAGCCATATCAGTGGAAAAGAGCATTACGTTCTTTGTACACATTAGTAAACACTTTTCGAAAATGAAATATGATAGAATATAGTTCTTTTAAACTGTTCGTCGAATGTTAATAAAAATATTTTGATACTTTCTTCTTACCCTTTAAGGTTTTGTACGTATGAATCAATTTTGGTTCAAATAGCATCAATACCCCATGGTACTCTAAAATTTGAACATGAATATTTATATGACTTTTCCCCTTATACGACCACGTGTTATATATAGTGCGTTTACAAACAAATGTACGTGATTGTTCAACTGACGCACAATCTTTGTTATTTCTACGTGGTTCGAATCATGGTATGAAACAAAGTATTTATGCCCGTGCTTATGTTGCAAGTATCAACTATATATGAGTGTATATATAGGTCTTATCCGTGAAAACGCGACTCATCAGGTTTAGGCAGTGTGCTGATCAATAATATAGGATTCAAACTCGGGTTATCTGTGCGACGTGTTACCACACAAACCACTGGCCTATTGGGTACATATTTTAAAAAATGAAGTATTTGAAATTTTACATGATGTTATAGTACATGCCTGTTCAATAAGCCTTGCTTATTTCTGGGAGCGTCGTTGTGCACTTGCTCAAGAGTTGTTTGATCAGGATTGTAACACTCAGAGCCTTAGTGAAGCTAAACGGAGGGTTTTGGGGTGGACATGTAAAGTCACATTTCCAGGTTTGACTCATCGGTCACCAAGGTGGTGTCCAGTGCTTTTACCTGATTTGGCTTGTGTCGTGTCTTTCCGTATTTGCTCGGGTGAACACTTGCCTTGCCTTTGCGTGTGTCACGGGGGCCACCAGTGAGGTTTTTACCGAGTATCATTGCAATTTGAAAATGATTCATAAACACATGCTCATGATACATGGAATTGTACAACGGACTCTGCTTTTATACAGAGATTTCGTATGATCATGAAAGTTTTTTTGCCATTATTTTGTATATCCAAAGTAGTGTTGATTGTATTTTCGCATGTCGTTTTTTTCAAACTCAATGTGTCATTGTAAACGAGACAGAAGCGCCTTCAAACCATTCTTAGTCGTACCAGGCGGTGTTTCAAACGTATTTGTTACCAGCATCTCATCATGGAGATGATGCATAGAGGTGCGAAACCCATATCAACTTCAAACTAGCAGCTCGAGTTTTGTATTATTCATGAGAAGGAACATAAACAGTGGCCATTTTCTGGTGCCTCTCACAAACATGTGCTTTACAAAGGAAACCATTTCTGTGTAAAGAAGATCTACAATGACAGAGATATGCTAATAGTCGCTTGTATTGAGTTGTTGAAATGCAGAACACACAATCAAATCTTTGTGATGAAAATTTATATTGTCAGCTCCTTACAATACACGGAATTCCTATTATTGGATTTATTTTATTGTCATCAAGCCTGCAGTATTGACCTTCTCTTGTGGAGCCAGGGGGCGTCTCGGCATATTCCAAGTTAGAGAATAATGCATGTGATTGTTTCATTCTATTTGGTAAAAAAACATAGTTATTTGGATCCAATTAGTAATTTCGATATGCGTGTCAAATATTATCATTGATGGAAATTGACGACTGCTGCTATGCCTTCATGACATGATTGAGTGGAAGACATTACCGCTATTATTATCTCATCTCGACACTCCATTTGTATCTAAACTACGGATAACTCTATATCTTTCAAATGTTCTACAGACACTCGAGTAAACGAGCTTTCAGAGTACCCGTGTATGTGGTTCTAAGTGCTATGTTTATATACACTGAAATCATTCAGCTCGATATGGCGGTTAAGACTGTAAACCTATTGTCCGGGCAAAATCTTTATCGTATTCATTGACTATTTCAACACTCCGCTTGTTTCGAACTATGGATGACTCGAGCTATTGCTGTTGGGCCCCTGGACTTGAGTTAGACATGTTTTGTAGTTTCACATCTAGCCGTGTCACCTGGCAGCACGACCGGTACAACTGCGCATAATGATACAAAGAGGGCAGTGTGGAGGTGGAGGGGCTGCACTAATTCGGTGTAAAGAGTTGTTTCCCTTAGGCGTGCCAGGAATCTGTGATCATGAGTTCAAATCCTGGTTTGCCCTGATTGTGGGTTTCACAAAGTGGTAAACGTCCAAGTCCAGCTGACATATAACTGAAATAGTTTTCAAAGTGGCGTTACACCCGACTCATTCCCACTCAAAATGGGCGACTATAATTCAGCTGACAACTCACCAATATGAAGATAACTACAGGCGTACGACTGCAGTAAATATGATGAACACTTTATGTTGTTGTCGCGGCATATTGGTGTATAATATCCCGACAACTACCATCTGTTACCTGGCTCTAGCATCTTAGTCTCCTCAAACGGATGAAAGAGTTGAAGGATGTAAGGTTTCTCCCCAAAAGCGCATGCCATCGTCATTTGGTAAATAGATCACATGTATGACGTCATACCGCACTTGTATGACGTCATACCACACTGCCTGTATGTTCTTAATATTCATATACAAAATAGTTACGCGATAAATCGCAAAGAACCATGAAGAAAAAACGTAGTTTATTCCTCGATAAAACATCGTCCTATCATGACGTCATTTCTCGTGATTCGAATATGCGCTCGCAATTTGATGACGTCGGATATTGGACGAAGTGATTTTTAGAGGGAGTCGTCTATTTGTTAACCCATCTGTCCGTAAAATGGACTTGTCCCACATTCATCGTACCTTAAAACACTGCAGGGAGAATAATCAAACGGTTTATTCTCTTTGCAGTTTTTTATTATACTATAAGCAACGACCACACGTCGTTTATTTCCTAAACATGACATGCATGCATTACCTAGAAGAATAGAACAGCAGAAACCCATGCTTGCCGTAAAAAGCGACTATACTCGTCGGTAGAGGGATCGGGTGATTAGTCTCGTTGACATGCCTGATGCATGTCATCGTATCCCAATGGCGTGGATCGATGCTCATGATGTCAATCACTGGATTGTCTGGTCAAGACTCGATTATTTACAGACCGGCATTGCATTGGAATCTTGCTGAGTGCAGCGTTAAACAACAAACAAAAAAACAAAAAAATAGAAGAAGCCCAATTACCCATCGTAAGAGCCTTTTAATGAGAATATCGGGTGGTTACATTGTGTGAACTGGTTTATTGTGTGTCATAGTATACCGACGGCTTGTGTCTTTGTTCATGCTGTCAACCACTGGTTTGCCTGGCTCAGACGTGAAGACGTGGGTACAATGTGTGAAGCCCATTTCTGGTGTCCCCCGCCGTGATATTGCTCGAATATTGCTAAAAGCGGCCAAAAATCAAACTCACTCACTCCTTATCGTCATCACTTCACTTTCCTTTGACAGCTTTATACCCAAAACAACTTTCAAACCACCATACTACATGAAAAAGTATGACAAGGAAGATGTATCCTCTATATAGAAATTCCAAAGATCGATAGATATGCATGCCGAGTCGGACACCAGTTATTACTTCAGGCTCCGCTCACAGCGGCCTTGACCTGCCAGCTTCCACTGAATCAATGTCATGAGGTCATCTGTGGTCCCAGCGCCATAGCTTTAATACTTTCAGAATCAATATTAGATATACAAATGATAACAGTTGGTAGAGGGTGGAGTATTTGAAGTGATTTAGTCGCTGTCAGTACAAAGGAATTGTACACATTGAGTCGAGAGTAGTAACTTGATGGCTGTATAACACAAGCAAGACTCTACGGCACCTGTGTTCCAAGATAAAAGTGCTGTGATTGACGCAAATTTTGAGTTACCAACAACAACTGGGGCGTTTAAGCAGAAATCTACGAATTATAGATAATTGTACATTTTGTTAAAACGGAAACGTTTGAGACACTGTGGCTGATTAATATCCTAAGTAAGAACACAAGGATGATTTTAACTTGACATAACACACATAAAACCGCTTTATACCTTGACGTCAAACCACCGATGGCTATGAAACAAAAACAAAACTTAAGACCGCGACCGTCAGTAAATCAGATTCCTCTGGAAGACGTGCGGATTGAGATATACAAGGGGCCAGAGTCCGCGGGAGGGGGACTACCTTTCTGGACCCTCCCGGATGCCAGACGGTGGAAATTGGCGTTTGTGATGTATTTGTTGCTGTGGAGATTTCATTCTGTGTCCAGTAACCTCATAATTTGCCACATTGCCACAGATCGTGAAAGAACATTCTGTCTGTCCCACAACCTGTTTGGATGGGGTAGGCAATGCTGGAAGATCTTTAATACAATCACTATCTTATTGGCTTGCTTCACGTGTCTCCCTCACGTCTACTCGAACTCGTGTAGTACTATCACCGATAGCATCTCCTTTTCAAAAACCACCCATGTCTCTCTCTCTCTATCAATTACATAGCTCCTCCAAGCCGGACACTTCGGACCTTGTTGGTCAGTCGTGTTGGTCACCTCACTAACCACAGACAAATTAAACTTGTCTGACAAGATTCCGGCCTTTGATCACGTTGTAATGACCAGCGAGTGGACAATGATTGTAGAGGACTTCAACAACATACACCCCGACGCGTCTTTCTCGGTGTTACAATCGTTTCCAGTAGAGGGGCACAGTGTATACACCAGACACTGATTCGATCTCGCCGACAATTCCTTTGAAGGACTATGCCTCCAGGACAATGTTTGTAAATACTAACATCTAACAAGTGCTCACTGCAATTGATAGAGTTTGAATAAGAATGTGTGGTAGATCTTTTTACGTCGTAGTAGTCAGTTAGTTGAATTACGACGGTCTGGGTGTGAATTCGGGTTAGGTAAAGATACACTGTTGGATAAAACAAAGCCATCGAGCGTTATCCAAAGACGAGACGACATAAAATAACACATGACCTACCCGCATACGAACCAGGTGGCTGTACTACCAGTAATACCCCCATCACACTAAACTAGTTCTCAATACGTTCGTAAAAATGTTGTCGAACAGGCTCCAACTGTGTATGAACGCAGTGGACGTTGTAGCAACTATTCACAGTCTTTTTACGAACTTCATGGACGGGCTCGGACGGGGAGGGTGTTCTAGAACTTTGAGTCTGCTCAAATGTTTATCCCGTCCATCCCGTTCTGCAATTAGTCGGATTGACAACGTACTCAAAACGAGAAAGACGTATTACGAACGGAATTGTACTTCGAACGGAATTGCCGTACTTCGAACCTACTAGGGACGTGTTACGACGTTGTGCAGTCGGACATAAATTTCAGTACGTGTGCACGGTACCGGTTCGACTTCTCTTTGGGGGCATGATGTGTACAGCTCGGAGCCCTGAACTTGAATGAAGACTGGCTACAACGCGTTCGGTATCCATAGGAGTCGGGCCAGGACGGACCAGGACGCGAATACACACGCACTTGGGACGAGATGAAGACGTACTGCGAACGAGTTGGTCGGGTTAAGAATAAGTTAGAACTGGCTTGGACGTATTGTGAACGAGGTAGAACGAGGTTGAACAGGTTAAGAACGGGTTCAGAACGGCTACGGACGTGCTCGAACTGCTTCGAAACGTTGTCGAATGAGGTGAACGGGATTTTTTTTACACGATCTGAACTGGATACAATCGGACTGCAGACTGGCTAAGAACGAGATAGACGTATTGAGGACTGCTTATGAACCACCTAGCATCGTATTTTATGCCAAACTACGCGTTCTACTGTGATCACAGCCCGTTCTAGTATTTTGTTTAGAACGGGGTCGAACGGGATATAACTACTTTGGTGTGATGGTAGCATAAGTACTTATATGTAGAAAATCCACTGACGCTAAACCAGCACGATGCTATATGCCTCGTTTTAAAGATTAAGCAGCGTTTGGACTGAGCGGTCGATGGCTACCTTTAATATCATGAGGATGAATTCGCGCCATCTTTGTACACTCTCGCACCCAAATAGCAAGTGATTCATTTAACATGCAGAGTTGGAGTTCGGGAGGCGTTCGGCAGTATTTCGGTTATATTACGACGTGACATTTGTTTTAATTTAGAAATGGCAATTGTAGCCGTGAAGCAGAAATATAATTATATGCATAAATGCTTCACTTATGAGATGATTCCCTTGAACAAACCTTGTCCTACAGAGACGTGTGAGTACGTCATACCACGGCGAGTCATCATAATTTGGCAGAATGGTCTAAAGTGAAGCAGGTCTCACACGTTTACCACTATGGTAAAACTTAAGGTATGGTCTTACAAACCATGGATCATAATCAGGATGATTCTGTGAATCAAAGCAGTCAGCGGATCCTGGCAGGGTTTAGGGACACAACTCGTAGTATATGATGGAGCGGCGCAAATATGTGGCCAAGGTTCCCCCTAAAAAGTATTACGACAACCTCATGGACAGTGATTATTTTGCGATTTTTAGAACGACCTAGTTTTCCGTTCTAGTCGATGAACAAGCCGTCTACATAGGGTTTTCTGAATAGCAAGCCTGTGTCAGTGATAGCAAATTCCATTATCGTAACAATACCGATAGCCCGTCCACCATACATGTATCAAGGTACTAGCAGGTGTTCTCCGGTGGTATAAATGCTAGTCGACAGGTGGTCACTGAGAGAGTGATTATTGTCTACATCATGGAAGGCAAGTCATGTGTGAAGACCTCGGCTATGTACAGAAAGGAAATAATGGATAGCCTTGACCCCACAAAATAGGTCAAGAGTGATGGGTTTGGTTTAACTGTTTCAGTTACATCACGGCGTGTCAGCTTGATGGGGTAAGAAAGCCAGAGATGATGCAGGTCATGGACGTTTACCACTTTGGAGAAACCCACACGCTGAGGTATGGGGCTGACAAACCTAGAAACATAATCAGGGTGAATCTTATAGTATCAAACGCACGATCATAGATTCCTGGCAAGCACAAGGGACGCAACTACCAACAACGAATTGCGTCGCCTGAAACGATTTGGTCATCTGTGATGGATAAACAGAATGAGTGAATGAGTGAGTTGGGTTGTACGCCGCCTATTCCAGGAATATCACGTCGGGGGACACCAGAAATGGGCTTCACACATTGTACCCATGTGGGGAATCGAAACCTGGCTTTAGGCGTGATGAGCGAACGCTTTTACAACTTGGCCACCCCACCACCCCCAAACAGAATTAATGTATTATGTTTTGGGTTCGCAGCTGTATTGTGATAACCTTGTGTAAATGTAGACGTAGATTAACAATACCGGTAACTATTAAGGAACTGGCTATACATTGGTTTGATTAAGTAGACGAGTTTCGTCCCTTGTAACGTTCCAGGATCAGCTGGCCGTGCTCGTCAGTTTTGTTGTTCATGTCAAGCATCCAGCTACCAGAATATAATAACTGAATGTTACGACAGACCGTTTTTCCAGCAATATCACTCCGCCCTATAAATAACTGAGTCTGGGTCAGGCAAACCAGTGATTGATGACATAAGCAACGATCGAGACATGATTACACACAATCAGCCAGTCCAAATATTATAATTTCAATTCTCGTTCGTCGGAGGGGCGGCACGGTAGCCGAGTGTTGAAAGCGTTCGCTCATCACGCCGTAAGAACGGATACGATTCTGTGATACTGCAGGAATAGGGCCTAAAGGGGCGTAAAACCCAACGTACTCACATTTTAGTTGGCCCTTATAACCAACAGGGGACCGGGGCGTCTGCTGCTCCGAAAAACTCCACATGGCCCACGTGGCCTGATCTGTAAAATTGACATGGCAATAAAACATTACACAATTACGTCATTTTGCAAATGTTCCATAAATAGAGAACACTAGTTGCATCCTTTTCCTATTTTGTTCAATACGGTATTAACTTAGATCCAGCTCATCAGATTGAACATGGCGAAAGAAGTAAATATGTGTTGCAGCGTCCATGTTCCGTGACATGTACTGTATCATGCCAACACAACGTATATCATCCCCCACCAGTCTTTCAACCTTGACTCAAATAACATATCGTGCGTACACAAGATTTACGTATTCGCATAACGACGCGGTGTTTGCCACACTGGTATTATTGTCACCAGTATTAAATATCAGAACCCCTGTTGAGTAAATGGCAACCTATGTATGACCCCAATTAATATCCGCCTTCCGTGTAATAAACATGAAACACAACACAGACAGTCCCCATTATACGTATTTGTACAGTGTTATTTACAAGCCTATATACGGAGTGGTCAGCGGGGGATATATTGTTATATTTACCACCCATGTTTGTCCAGACAGGTAAACACGCGTTGGACAATGGTCAAACACTCGCAGGATATCTTAGTCGAGCTGTGTATTACTTTCATGTACAAGATATATGCGATAGTGAAAGGACGTGAAATACACACACACTATTACGGCCTGGTCAAAGGTTTTAATGCATTTTGGGTCAATCGATATGGTCAAATATTTGCTTCTCAAGTAAGAAGCTGGTAATAGCTTTAATTTCAGGTACTGCGTTAGAGCACGCCCCAGTAAAGATCTGGTGAAGCCTATGCGCAATAACATGATTACAAAAAGCATAGCATTAGAGACATATCGAATGTGAAAAGGGCTCGATAAAAATCCCCTTGAGAAGCATTTGTCGACCAGGGCAACGCCTGATGTACCATCTAAGTGCAATCTATTTCCCCATCTTTGTACCAGTGAAATGAAGCTAGCTTGTGAAGGGATGACACAGTCAGCATTATTCCAGGTGGATCTTGTAAACCAAACGTTGATGGTATGAGCAACGTGCACGCCTACAGGGGACAATGACACACAGATCTGCCAGATCACACGGTGTGCTGATCCTCATATATAAGTGCGATGGAGGGAGGTACGTGTTGTGTCGCAACCGATTGCACTTGCACTTGCTTTTGCTGACAACTGAGCACAGCAGTCGAGATATTCGCACCACCGTTGAAGATTTCAATCTTAGCTCAGATCGCGATCTTAAATCCAAGCCGTCTTACAATCGCGCTAAGATCGGTTTGTGCAAGTGAAACAGGACAATTGTATGGTGATGGTAAAGTTGATTGTAGCTGCAAAAGATTGAGTGTGACTAAGTTTGTTCTGTGGAAGTGGGCCCGAGAATCATCACAGGGGAAAGCATGAGGTACTAGGGACCCATTCAAACCTGGAATCATCACAGGTGAAAGCATGAGGTACTAGGGACCCATTCAAACCGTGAATCAACACAGGGGAAAGCATGAGGTACTAGGGACCCATTCAAACCGTGAATCAACACAGGGGAAAGCATGAGGTACTAGGGACCCATTCAAACCGTGAATCAACACAGGGGAAAGCATGAGGTACTAGGGACCCATTCAAACCGAGAATCATCACAGGTGAAAGCATGAGGTACTAGGGACCCATTCAAACCGTGAATCAACACAGGGGAAAGTATGAGGTACTAGGGACCCATTCAAACCTGGAATCATCACAGGGGAAATCATGAGGTACTAGGGACCCATTCAAACCGAGAATCATCACAGGGGAAATCATGAGGTACTAGGGACCCATTCAAACCGAGAATCAACACTGGGGAAAGCATGAGGTACTAGGGACCCATTCAAACCTGGAATCAACACAGGGGAAAGCATGAGGTACTAGGGACCCATTCAAACCTGGAATCATCACAGGGGAAAGCATGAGGTACTAGGGACCCATTCAAACCGAGAATCATCACTGGGGAAATCATGAGGTACTAGGGACCCATTCAAACCGAGAATCAACACAGGGGAAAGCATGAGGTACTAGGGACCCATTCAAACCTGGAATCAACACAGGGGAAAGCATGAGGTACTAGGGACCCATTCAAACCTGGAATCAACACAGGGGAAAGCATGAGGTACTAGGGACCCATTCAAACCTGGAATCATCACAGGGGAAAGCATGAGGTACTAGGGACCCATTCAAACCTGGAATCATCACAGGGGAAAGCATGAGGTACTAGGGACCCATTTAAACCGAGAATCATCACACGGGAAATCATGAGGTACTAGGGACCCATTCAAACCGAGAATCAACACAGGGGAAAGCATGAGGTACTAGGGACCCATTCAAACCTGGAATCATCACAAGGGTCAAGCATGAGGTACTAGGGACCCATTCAAACCGAGAATCAACACATGTGAAAGCATGAGGTACTAGGGACCCATTCAAACCGATAATCATCACAGGGAAAAGCATGAGGTACTAGGGACCCATTCAAACCGAGAATCAACACAAGTGAAAGCATGAGGTACCAGGGACCCATTTAAACCGAGAATCAACACTGGGGAAAGCATGAGGTACTAGGGACCCATTCAAACCTGGAATCAACACAGGGGAAAGCATGAGGTACTAGGGACCCATTCAAACCGATAATCATCACAGGGAAAAGCATGAGGTACTAGGGACCCATTCAAACCGAGAATCAACACAGGGGAAAGCATGAGGTACTAGGGACCCATTCAAACCGAGAATCAACACAGGGGAAAGCATGAGGTACTAGGGACCCATTCCTACCGAGAATCATCACAGGGGTAAGCATGAGGTACTAGGGACCCATTCAAACCGAGAATCAACACAGGGGAAAGCATGAGGTACTAGGGACCCATTCAAACCGAGAATCAACACAGGGGAAAGCATGAGGTACTAGGGACCCATTCCTACCGAGAATCATCACAGGTGAAAGCATGAGGTACCAGGGACCCATTCAAACCGATAATCAACACAGGGGAAAGCATGAGGTACTAGGGACCCATTCAAACCGAGAATCAACACAGGGGAAAGCATGAGGTACTAGGGACCCATTCCTACCGAGAATCATCACAGGGGAAAGCATGAGGTACTAGGGACCCATTCAAACCTGGAATCAACACTGGGGAAAGCATGAGGTACTAGGGACCCATTCAAACCTGGAATCAACACAGGGGAAAGCATGAGGTACTAGGGACCCATTCAAACCTGGAATCAACACAGGTGAAAGCATGAGGTACTAGGGACCTCTTCAAACCTGGAATCAACACAGGGGAAAGCATGAGGTACTAGGGACCCATTCAAACCTGGAATCATCACAGGGGAAAGCATGAGGTACTAAGGACCCATTCAAACCAAGAGTCATCACAGGGGAAAGCATGAGGTACTGGGGACCCATTCCTACCGAGAATCAACACTGGGGTAAGCATGAAATACTAGGGACCCATTCAAACCGAGAATCAACACAGGGGCATTCAAACCGAGAATCATCACAGGGGAAAGCATGAGGTACTAGGGGCCCATTCAAACCTAGAATCAACACAGGGGTAAGCATGAGGTACTATGGACCCATTCCTACCGAGAATCAACACAGGGGAAAGCATCAGGTACTCACGGGGAGACAAGCATTGTAGAGTAAAATCTGATCTTGAAGCTCAACGTCTTCATGTTCTCATCGCCGGCAACCACCTGAGCCAAGTTTCACATTTCATGATAGCGACTATGATTAAATGTTGTTTAAGTACATCTAAGTCAGTTTTCACTTCCAGTTAGTCCTTCAACCCTAGCTTAAATGTCGACAGATAGGTTCTATAGTTGTATTTGATTACGTTGGAATCACATTGTTGAGGTTGATATATTTGGTATTTCAAAATGGTTCGACCGAAATCACTCCCCCTCCCATCTACCTCCCCAAAACACACACACACACACACACACACACACACACACACACACACACACACACACACACACACAGGGGGTAGGGGTGAGTAAAAGTTCGTTAGTGAGTAAGAGTGAGTGAGTGAGTGAGTGAGTGAATGAGTGAGTGATAGTATGACTAAATGGGCGAGATGTGTTTTTTAAGATTAAGAAAGAGTGAATGAGTGAGAGAGTGACTAAGTGAGCGAGTGAGTGAAAGTGTGAGTAAGAGAGCGAGTGTGTGTTTACGCTGTTGAAGCAATATTACGGCGGGGGACACCAGAAATGGGCTTCAAACGTACCAATCGGACCCGGGCCTTCGGCGAGACGAGTAAGAGAGGGACTGAAATTTTTGCAGACTTTGTAAGATATCACTTAAAAGAATATGGTGTTTCACGTTGCCCCAAAACAAATCCTGCCGATAAGGACAAACAAACCAATAAAAGATGACTTAACAATAAAGAATCCATAAAAGGAAGGCATGCACGATTAAAGAGCTGTAGCAATTAATTTTGCTTCGCTACGAACTTCAGCTCTAAAGAAGACGAAATAGTGCGTGTTCGTCCTTCAGCTAATTAAATACCACCATTCCATCTATGATTCAGTTATTGAGACATACGTACTCCAGAATTGTTCTTCGCCATCGTACAGAGAAAAGTAGGTAGGTCTTTAGTTTTTTAGGAAGTTCAACTCGCATTGTGTTTCGGTTGTTTTTAACGTTTGTTTAAAGAGATCATGAACCATATCTTGGCTGTAACTCATTAGATGGGTCTTTGAAAGGAGATGAAATAAATTGATGATAAATACAAATGTGCTGCTGACGTGCAGTGAAACCAATCATCTACAAGATTGAAAGAGCTCGTTTAATACCGTGTCGAAAGCGACCTGACATTCATCATACTCCAACTGATTTTTAATGTTATTATGATTATTTTTTTAAAATTCTAAGTCACTCGTGAAAACATCGACGACAGCAGTAGTTTTTAATTCAATTCCAGAAAATTGTCATTATGAAAATAATCTTAATGGAATGAATTCAATAAAAACAACATGAATAAATTCAACACCGTCAATTTCAAAGTAATGAAAACACTGATATGATTAGCCGAAACATAAATCAGTAGCCTGACAACTTATGGAGCGAAAATCGAAGAATTCTTTCGAATATTTATCCGGAGTTAAAGAATAGGAATGAATTATCACATCATATAGAACATTTTTAAGATGGCGAATTCCCATCAGGGCACCGATACCTCTAAAAGCACACATTGTAAAATGATTCTCGAGTGTAAAGTTTTGAGTAATTTTTGATGAAGGTATTGATTTACTCGGTTCAAAGTACATTTATCAAATTACGAGCATTCCCGAATTCCTAACTTATAATGTTCTCAACCATTAGCTTCATAAATTAGATGGCCAAATTATTTGGAAAATTGGTATTGAGGCTGCAATTTATTACTTAGCAAGACCACTCCAGTTATAAATTATTGTGGATATGATAGGCCCAATGACGTCCAGAGAGATCACAGATGCATGTCATGCTCGTATTGGCGTAATTCAGACCTCACAACGTATAAAGTTCCAACTATAATTGAACTAAATTTTTCGGTTCGGATGCTCAATTTTTCAACCAGATGGAGAATTCTGAATTAAATTCTCTTGCATTGGCTAGTTGCATCGCGGCACACAACCCCGGAATTCTCTGATGTTTAATATTTCAGAGTGCCCGATTAAAATATGTCTGGCTGAACTAGACGACATTTAATATGTTATCGTTTCTTCTAAATATGTTAAGACTTCATTATCTTATTATAACTTCGCCTGAGAAATGATAATTGACACCTCTACATTATCATTCACGTTGGGTAAAGTAGACATTATTGAAATAATAGAACCGTCCATACTGTTAGTTTACCATTTAGTCGGGTGGTCTTTTTTTTCAACATCGTGGACAGGCATAATCGTGCAAAGGCGAGAAAAGTGTTTACTTTTATAGGAAAGTTTTTTCTGTCAAACTTCCATTCTTAACAAACATACACTACTGTTTAAAAACGACCAAGACTCATGGAGGCGTATTAAAACACACAACTAACTTAGTTTGAACTCTATAACACGCCAACTAAAAAACAATTGTTTGGCGACTTACATGTATTCGTATTCAGTTGGTATTTTAAGTGCACAAAACACCTCAGAAGCTTTATCTGGTTTGTTCTGTTGTCCAGTACCTGTAATGGGATGTCCTCAGATCTTTGTTTAGCGGTAGCGAGAACTAAGGTCTGATTTTAATGAGATTGGTTCTGTGTGGGCTCTGTGGGGGTGATTATGAATCCAGGGATGTATAGAGTGAGTCATATTTCCGAGTCTTCTTCCAACGCAATCTTATCTTAATTATTACTAAGCCAGAGATTAGATCACAGATCCTATCTCTACGAAGGTTAGTGACATGGTGGGCTACACGTGAGATAGACATCAACTTCCTGTAGCCCACACGCATCTTCCCGAGGATCCAGTCAGGTGTGAGGCGTTACAGAGACCAGAGCAAGTTGGTCTTAACACAACACATCTATCTTGTAATATGCACCTAATCATACAGTTGAAAAGATCCTTTCCAAATTGCCAAAAAATCTCTGCTAAAAGCATAGTCAATTGTACTTTTCCGACTGTATCGAGAACATGTGTTTATGAATCACTATCAAAACAGTGATGATACGAAGTGCTCGCGAAAAGGTGAGCGTATCACGTCCCACCGGATCGCTCCTGTCATAAACACATGCAAAGGCAAGTAAAGTGTTCACCTGAAAAAAACACGGGAGCATATGGTACAAGTTAAAATATGGAATTGCTTCAGACATCATTTTTGCGAGTAATGCGTCAAATTTCGAAATGTCCTCCACATCTCTACCATAAATTTATTTGAAGGCTTTACTGAGGCCTTGAAAGCTGAAACCTTGGTAATAAAACAAACTTTTGAACAAGAATCTAATGACCCTTTATAAAATATTGGTAGAAAGAGCATGCTCAAAAGTTGTGAAATGTAGACACCAAAGGCTGGTGTTGTTAGGACAAGACATTGAGGCAAGAAGTAGGCATCAATTGTGCTCCCTTTCTTGCTGATCTGGTTTTTTTATGAATATGAATCGGATATTCTCAGCCTGGCAGAACACGAGACGTTTAACTTAAGGTTCAGGTACATCGATGATCTGATATCGTTCTATGAATGTTAAACACCCAATTCCTTTCACTTCATTTCCGCAAATGAACTAGAAATAAAATAGACCAGTGAAACCGCCTCGCCTGTTTCCTATTTAAATCTATACATACATATTTTGTTTGTTTGTTTGTTTGTTTGTTTGTTGGCTTGTTTGCTGTTTAATGTCTCACATATCCCAGCTATATAACTGCGGTGTGTAAATAATCGAGTCCTGTCCAGACAATCCAGTTATTGACATCAAAAGCATTTATCTTCGAAATTGGAATACGATGACATGAATCAACAAAGACCGCGAGTCTGACCACCCGATCCCGTTAGTCGCCTCTTACGACAAACATGAGTTGCTGAAGACCTATTCTGACCCTGATCTTCACGGGTCTATGCCTAAAGATACAGGTGAAGATAATGTATCCACATGACAGTATGACTAGAGGGATGGCTTCAATTTTCCAATAGTCGACGTTTCCCTTATGTTGATATTCCATCAGCTCCAGCCTATGGAGAACTTGAATGCTGTAATCCTGATCAAGCGACTTTTGACGTACAGTCGTAGGGCGCTCTCGGAAATCTTCATGGAAAGAACATGCCCATTCGTACCTCAAATTTTGTGAAATGTAGACACAAATGGCTGAAGCTGTTGGAATATTGCGCGACATGAAGGGAAAATTGAATATTGGAAAGTTGAAGTCATTCCCTTGTTTTGATTTTACCGAGGAGAAATTCCGATTCATATGCTTAAAGAAACAGACCAACAAGGAGGGGAGCAAAATTGGTGTTCATGGGGATGCCTAAATGTCATATCCCCAAATTTCACTGAGATGCTATTTATAAGGATATTTTGGCCAGTGCCAATTTGGGGATATCAGAATTTATTAATAGAATTTACACCTAAATTAATATTGCATAAAGTAAACTCTGTGTCTTCCCCGGCTGCATGAAGCAGTGGTTTATCTTGTTAACTTTAAATCGTTTTCGATTTCTTAAAATCTGAACTTCTATAACAGCCTGAAATAAATGATGTTTGGCTAAGTTCTTTCTATATATTGAAATGCAGACGAAGTAGCATATTTCATTTTGCACGCAATATTGGCTTGAAAGTACATACAATAACTGGGTATTGCTGGTTCTGAGATCTGATTTATCTAAAGTTAAGAAAGTTGAGGAGAAATTCTATGTTATTCCAGCTTATTATTATTACATACATAATTCATATTAAACTTGATATGGAAATTACTTTCTGTGTTTTAATGTTTCTACAATTGTTAAAGTTCCATTATTTTCTTTGCTATATTTGTTCGTTTGTAACTACGCTTTGAGGACGAGAACCATGGTGTCTAGATAAGAATTAAACTGTTACCTTGTGCCAATGGTATAACTGGTCTCAAGTACCCTGTGTCCGTGGTATAACTGGTCTCCAGTACCTTGTGCCTGTCGTATTACTGGTCCCCAAGAACCTCGTGTTTCTCTTACAAATGATCCCAAATATACTATATATCAGTTTTAACTGGTCATAACACCTTCGCCGCACAGTGAACGTAAAACTGGAATCGTTTGGACTTAACAGGAACATGAAGCATGGAAGCATGGTGACTACCTAGTAAGATCCTCACTCACTTAGATGACGTGAATCAGTGCTCATAGTGTCATATATTATATACTTCAGTGTGGAGGACTGAGATTTCTGAAGTGGTATTTTCACTGCAGTGAGCATAGCACTTGATATTTCATTGCTGTGAACATAACACTTGATATTTCATTGCTGTGAACATAACACTTGATATTTCATTGCTGTGAACATAACACTTGATATTTCATTGCTGTGAATATAACAAGTTGATTGAAATATTGTCATACAAGAGTTACTTCCCCTAAAATTATCTCCCTTTGTCGTATGAGTCTGGCCCGTACTCTAAACTGTTGACTTCCTTTTTACGCTAGTTCCACATTGACAAGGCAAATTAATGACAGATGTTCATTTATGGAGTTAATATCGTTTCATGCCGGTTGCTATTCTCTTTAAAATGTTTCGTTATAAACTGTAAATTTCTCATTTAACTCGTCAATCGAGACTTTTCGTTTTGCAAAGCACCATTTTTGTTACTTGACCAGCGTGTATTCTTTGGCTTCCAACAGCGGTCTCGCAGCTTTCAAGAATACTTTTTGTTAAAGTTGATTTTGTATATAACCATATTTATTATATGATACAGAAGTTTCGTGACCCTAAATATTTTTTGTTACTCTTGTTTATATTTTTTTAAGATTTTGCAAACACGAAACTACGTTTTTAGTCGCAAATACAAGGGCTGGTGAACCGTCCCTGTGTGTAAGGGAAAGGTTTAATTTACATCTCAAGGTTTAACATGTGTCATGAAAAAATATTGTTCCTGTAGACAACTACACAAAAAGTATGTAATAAATAGGATATACCATGTGTCTGGTGAAATATCACGTTTCTCTCACCTCGTGAAGAGGGAACAGGAGATCTTTTCACTCGTGGCTCATAATGTCATATATGTACGTTGCAATGCCACATGATATACTGCACACATCCACAGTGTCGTCTGTTCACTTATTCACATGATCATACAGACAGCACTGGGACCCCCATTCTTTCACACATAACATATCATGTTGTTCAGTCTTGTATCTCACACATAAGGATCAAATGACAACCTATAATCTCAGCTTGGTAGAGGAATAACATATACACATACACCTATATCAACTTCAGTTTTGCGCTTTATGCACCCGTACTCCTATTTCCATTCGTTTTTGTTGTATTCGTGATTTGTTAATCAACCGATGAGCAACAACTGTCACTGAACTTGGAGCTCCGCGCTTTGAGGTGTTATTCTTTGCGTAAGTTATTCGGCGTTCATGTTGTCGCCGAAAACAACTGACGAGTTGAGGGAAAGCTGTGGAATAATTCCAAATCTAAATACATTAGTGACAAATCTCACCCACCAGAGGCTTTGCTTCAGCAGGAGGTAGCATCATCCATTATCGCAGCAAGCCTTCATGGGATGTCTGACAGATTACCCAGCCTCAACAAATGCATGATTCACCTCTGACAACGCACAGTTTTTGTTCAATTTTAATAAGCACACGTGCGTCCTTCGCGGCTTGCTTGTACTGTGCCGATAGATGGTCAAAAACATTGAACTGCACTGTTTCTTGCACTGTATGACTCACGATGTGCAGGTCTTCTGTCATTGTGGCATCGGAATTTTAACACGATTGTCATTTTGGAAGTTTTTATCACTTGCTTTTAATTTATAACCCGCATATGTGCACAGCTTCACCATTTGGCCTTTACAAAGAGACGTCTTTATTAAAGTTATCGGAGCAATTCATAAGATTTTAGGTGGGCTCTGTTTGCTGTTAATGTGTTATTATAGTTAGATGCCTGTTGCAACAAGCAAAACTGTTGATGAATCTGCCCACACAATATATTTTCCAGTTTTTATCATTTATCATTTTGTACATACAGGAGTACACTTATATTTACAGTTTAATCATGTATGGTGTTGGATGCAGCCATAACTTCTGGTTCTGGACTTCAGCTACATTACTAAGATGTATTGCCTGACCATAGGCATTTATAAAGGGGCGACATTTGTTGAACGGGTCAGGATACATTCATGTTTTATTGTTGGTCATAGGTAATAGTGTTGACACAATTCACCTTGAAGCACAACTACATTTAATGTCTGAGCATCCTCAACTACAATTCCAACCATAGAAATGACAATTCCTTTATCATATTGTAATCCGACCTCCAAAGAATGTGTCATTGTAGTAAGTCAGTGTACAAATTCAATATGGCGTCATATGAATAAAGGATGTCATGTTTTATTTATTCTGCAGTTCTTATTTTCAAATGCCCATTAAAACCCCAGATATATAATAAGGCGTAAATAATGTATCCACTAATAATGCCAAAGGCAAGAAATCTGGTCCCAAATATTCAGCCATGAACATTAATACAACAATAGTTGCAGATTGATAAGTATTATTATTCATACAATCAAGGAGCACGAGTCATCCACGAATACCTTGTTAGAATGCCTATGTTTCTAATTAAATTAAAGCGACATAACCCTTTTAATAATAATAAGAAGAAATTTCTGCTGATAACAGAGTCCATTGTACGATTCCGACTTCACTATAATCATGATGTCCGCTGTCACGAGTGGCCGTGACGAATGTGTATCACATTATTTCTTGAAACATGTTATCTTTCATGATTTCTGATGGCGAAACATTTAAGATCTATATATAGAGGGAAATATTGCTGGACGGAAATATATATCATTATTATAATATAAAACACTATCCTGAAAGTTGATTTGAATAATATCTATCGTTTTGATACCAATCTGACAGGTTGTTAGTTTTAGAAGCAATAGTGGATTGTGTTACAAGTAACAGTGTCTCTCCGGACTCCGGTCAACTGTGCAGTTACATTGACAGGTGGCGACATTACGTGATCCATATGCCTCTTGTCTTTGTTTACATAGGTTGGTAAAGATAAAAAATAAACACCCAATTTCTTTCCAGTAACAAAAAATATTTCCGATGCAATTCCGTATTTTGACTTAGTCTTCCCGTTTTTTTCAGGTACATAATTGCCTTTGCATGTGTTTGTGACGGGTGCCATCATTGCTACAGGACACACTCGCCTTTTCGCGAACATCTGGTATCATCACAATTTGATAGTAATTACAAAATACATACTTATGATGCAGTTGGAATTGTACGATGGACTTTGCTATTAGAAGAAATTTCTTATGAATATGGAAAGGCTTTTGTCGCTTTTATTTTATGAATATGGAGTTTAATGAATATGGAGCTCATATTTATTGACATTCACTCGACTCACCTCAATTCCATATTAATCTTGGCAAGCATTGGGAGGAATGGAGGAACTCATATTGGAGCAGGATTCACAATGGAACCATGATGTGTGACCTCTCCATTGCTTTCCGAGGTATTTGGCAATAAGGCGATGTGACTGGAATACATTTCCATAATTACGAATGCTAGAATATTGCGAAAACATTTTCATTCTTAAATGACACTTTTTTTGCACCCAGTGGAATGAGTGGGTGGCTGCTTGAGTGAGTGGGTGAGTTGAGTTTAAAGACATTGTTTGCAATATCATCACGGCGTCTCAGATTCATGAGGGAGGAAAGCCTGAAGTGATGCCGGACACGCGTAAAGGACACGACTCCACACAGCGAATTGCGGCGTCTTAGAGAACCAGGCCACCGTTCCCCTCTCCCCTCAAACTACCAACTAAATACTACCATACCATACATCCACGTAACTGCGAACGATGTAAAATATCTATGAAAGGAAACGTTTTGCCTAGAGCCTACTCCTTCACAAGTTGACATGTGTACCTCCTGCGTACCCAGACTTTAAAGAGAGCTGTTACATAAAAACAGCGGAATACTTCCAGCGCCCGATTATTACACCGCCGTGGAACTCCCCATGTCTTCCATTGCCAGATGAGGAACAATGTTTTTTTTCATTGGGATTGCATATTTGTGTCTTTGCGGGTCAGAAAAACGGTTCTTCTCCTCGGCTTGCTAGTAGAGTACAGTAGTCATTATCATCAAATTCAACACACGTACACTACTGATCTCGCTTTGAACAAATATCTTGATTTGAAAGAAAAGGAACACTTCTCCCAAAGAACACGTGAAGAAAGAGGCGAGTAAAGAACAAAGAGTTAAACTAATTGACACTTAAAGTACCATATTGATTCTAACGTGCAGATTCACTGTGTTTGGTAGTGATCATACTAATGACAACCTGTGCACGTCCATACTCGGGAACATTTTCCTACACAAGCACGCAAGCTATAAGCACACACACACACACGCACACACACACACACGCACACACACACACACACACACACAGACACACGCACGCACGCAAACCTTCTCATTCAGTAATGAGTCTCATACGTGATATTACAATGCTCAGCAATCTCCAGCTATGCCTAAGTGAGTGAGTGAGTGATTGTGAATTTTTGCGTTGACATCAGCAATGTTCTATCTATAACATGGAGATCTGTACTTCAACATGCCCGGACCAGGAATACCAATGGTTGACAGCAAGAGCAACGATCCACACCATACCAACTAGCTTAACCCCCCGATCGTCTCGAGTCGGCTCTTACCACAAGCATGACTTACTGGAGAACCCCGAATTTAAATACCGGTTCCGTGGGTCTCTTGTACACATCTTGTTTGTATGTTTGTTGTTTAACGCCGCAATATTCCATCTCTATGACAGCGCTCTGTGAGTAACCGAGTCTGGACCAGACAACCTAGTGATTGATCTACGCAGCTGGGATACGATGACATGCAGCAACCAAGTAAGGAGGTGAGGTCGCCGCTTACGACAAGAATGGGTTGCTGAAGACCAATTCTTATCCGGATCTTCACGGGTCTACCACACATATCTTGAAATACCATGTATGAATGAAGTTTAGGGGAAATGACATCTAATACAATGATGCAACCAATTTTTGAAGTTTCACCTCTGTCTCTTGTGACAATATGCACACAATATAATAATAATTATGATGGTGAACTTAATCATAGCTTCCGATGGTCATTATTGTTGTTTATTTTATCAAAATGATACGCTGATGATGATGACTGGTGTTTGGTTGGCGGACCGTAAATACTCGAGTCTTGGCCGGACAAACCAGTGATTGACATTATGAGCAACGTACAACGATATCGATTTACTATGACACGCGATCAACCAAGTCAGCGGACCTGACCACCCGATCCATTAAACCGCCTCTTACGACATGGGTTGCAGGGACCTACTTTAGCACGGAGGAGGAGAATCAACCTTGAACTTATCCAAGAACTGCAGGTCGTAAAAGACTTTGTGTATGGTACGCCTTAATTACGTCTGTAAGTAGATATTCATATCAAACTCTTCATCATTTCTCTTACCAGCGGGGTCAACAAGTCCCTGGAGGATTTTAGGAAACCTTTTTTGCTGAAAATCCTCATCGTATAACAACAATTCAATGCTGGCGCTGTTTGAGCTCTAGATCTAGGTATATTTAAATCTTGTGTCCTATACACTATACAGAAGACGTGACGGATCATCTGCCTCGCCCTCGTTAGATTCTCACGCTATGTTCCGTGTCTAATCAGGCCAATTGTGCAGGACAGTGATACACGAGTATGTGACAGACACCCCTGCTAGACGACACGGGTTCAGACACGGATTTTCACGGCCTTTGGTATCACTCGCATTTCTTTGAATATAAATTCAACTGGCCATGGGTGAAGAGCAGCAAAAGACACAACAAAACAAGAAAAAAATTATAATAATGATGTATATCTACATGACGTCATACAAAACCCCAAGGAGATTACCTTAGACCATATCAGGTAATGGAAACTTATTTTCCAGCTTTAAAATGGTCATCAAGGTAGGATATGTGTTTATTGGTCTGCTTGAGTTCTCGATTATTCAGTGTAATTTAAAGAGAATCTAACCCTCGTGTCTTTTGCCATCACACATATCATGAGTCGATAAACGTTTAAAACTCCGAGGCTTGCCCAGAAATTTTAAACTTTTATCTATTTATTATCCCAAAAATCATTCTTCCAGCTTGTTCAGTTGTACACAGTAACAACCAGTGTTTCTGACGGGTGCCACCAGTGGAGCAGGATAGTACGCTCACCTTCTCACAAGCACGATATAATGGCAGGAGTTTCTTATGATTAAGGAAAGAGTTTTGTCGCTTTTATTTCACCTAAGCGGCAAACGTAAACCTTCGACCTAGGTCTGTTGGAACTTTCCTCCCATCTAGATGGAATAGTCATATAACGGAAAGATTGTTCAAAGTGGCGTTTCACTCTCACTCACTCACGTATCTTATCAGACTTAGCTGGAGACGGAATAGTTATGTAATTGAAACATTGTTCAAAGTGGCGTTTCACTCTCACTCACCCACTCACTCACTCACTCACTCACTCACTCACTCATTCACGTATCTTATCAGAAAGAGCTGGAGATTGCTGAGCATTGTAATATCACGTATCATTCATTGTTAACCTTAAGTATGCACGTGAGACTCATTACTGAATGAGAAGGTTTGCGTGTGTGAATGTGTGTGCTTATAGCTTGCGTGCTTGTGCAGGAAAATGTTCCCGAGTATGGAAGTACACAGGTTGTCATTAGTATGGTCACTCCCAAACACAGTGAATCTGCACGTTAGAATCAATATGGTTCTTTAAGTGTCAATTATTTTTACTCTTTGTTCTTTACTCGCCTCTTTCTTCACGTGTTCTTTGGGAGAAGTGTTCCTTTTCTTTCAAATCAAGATATTTGTTCAAAGCGAGATCAGTAGTGTACGTGTGTTGAATTTGATGATAATGACTACTGTACTCTACTAGCAAGCCGAGGAGAAGAATCGTTTTTCTGACCCGCAAAGACACAAATATGCAATCCCAATGAAAAAAACATTGTTCCTCATCTGGCATTGGAAGACATGGGGTGATGAAAATCTTCAACCACCACTTAAGAGTTCCACGGCGGTGTAATGATCGGGCGCTGGAAGTATTTCGCTGTTTTTTTATAAGAGCTCTCTTTAAAGTCTGGGTACGCAGGAGGTACACATGTCAACTTGTGAAGAAGTATGCTCTAGGCAAAACGTTTCCTTTCATAGATATTTTACATCGTTCGCAGTTACGTGGATGTATGGTATGGTAGTATTTAGTTGGTAGTTTGAGGGGAGAGGGGAACGGTGGCCTGGTTCTCTAAGACGCCGCAATTCGCTGTGTGGAGTCGATTCCTTTATCTGTGTCAATCGTCGGTTCGAATCCATGCGAATTATCATTAAAACTATTGTCAATATGTTGTTAAGGTAGACTGATTCTGAACTTCCGAAGGTTTTCCGTTACATAATTATCTTTGATGACGTTGTCTCTCCTAAATCCGTGTCGGTACTAGAATCAAGGTTCCTCGTAACCGTGCCGGTGAAAGTAGGGCGACTGGTGTGTAACTGGATCGCCCTGCGGCAGTGGGGCGACCCGAGGACCTACTCCTCAACCAGGGGTTGTGATAAATTACAACCCGTTCATCTTACAGCTAACCAGTTTCAATTTCAGTGTTGAACCTCAGTCGAAATTTCAAGAAAAAAATGAGACCGTCTCGTTCGGCATTAATAATTGCGCACACTTCGACCCAGTCAAGCCAAAGGGAAGCCGTAGACCTTCTTCCAGTATCTCAGGCCTGTGGGAAGCCGAGTATTTTTGAGATAATTGCATTTTGATACCATTGAGTTTTCTACAACGAAGTTGCTGCGAGGAATAAAGGTTTCCAAACTTGATTTATCGAACAATACAAAACAGGAAAAAACATCAAGAATCTTCTACATGGAATGATTCCACCCCAGGGCTCCGTTTCATCCCCAACCTATCCTTGATCATTCTGTCAGTGTCAAGCATCCATACTCCTTAGCACCCACTCGTAATAAATTGTTCTCCGTAACAGAAAACTCACGCATGTATAACATAGTCTTATGTAGAGAACGGAAGCTGTATTCCGTTTAGCAACCGTGACATTTGCAGCAAGCGCCCCAATAACTGTTAAATCCTTGTGACGCTCACTTCAAAATGACAATATGCTTGCCCGTAACGAACATTGCAACGTTTTAGCAATCTTATGCCTTTTCATTAGTCCTTGACTAACATTTTATCCCCGAAATAAGTTATCTTTTCTGAAAATGGATAATTATCTACAAAATATAAAATAAAATCCAAATGGAATCCAGAATAATGCTTAATTTCCGGCCTTAAGCTGAGGTAATCTCGACTTGCAAGATAATTCTAACTGCAGTTGGATTCAATTTTTTTAATTTATTCTCAAGGGTCTGGGAGAAGACTGTATGACACTCCCTACGAAATCAATTCGTGTGTAAAAATGTATATTCGTTCGCACTTCCTACAGAAAGTGAAACGTTATTTAAGAGAAGAGTCTTTCGAAAATCCGAAATTCCAAGCGAACACCCAAATTGAACAAGAAAAATATAGAAGAAACTACTGAAAAGAGAACGTAAATCATGTACATTGAAATACTGAAAACATTTAAAGCTATTTCCACAGAGTAAAGTATTTTCATCGTGATAGAAATAGACATAATTTGCAACACTAAAAACTAACATGGAAATCACGGAAAGTAGAAAGAAACAACAGAATGGTATTCCGCTGCGAAAATTGCGATTATTTCCCTGATGGGCGACCGTAAGAAAATGTGTTTTTTGTATATACGTTTGGTGATGTTGCGCCGAAGGACACGTTACAACATTCAAACCTGGATGTAGAAACGCAAATGCTGTTTTGTCGTATATTGGGTGTTTTTTTAACCGACGTAAAATGGTTGATATTATTGATACTAGTCACGTTTAATGTTTAAAGAGCAAATAACTATAAATAATTTTGGGACGCTGTTTACTACTAGTGTAACCATATGCTTTACATACTGCCAGTGCCGTCTTATGAACTGACGGCCAAAAGAAATATCCACTTTAAAAATCAAATTACAAAAATTTAGGAACACAATTTCAAACTTCATCAAGGCAAAAACACAACAATGCTCTATGTAGAGGATGATCCGCGTCCGCGGTACGTTTTTTGTGTTGTTGTTTTTTAGAAAATGCGATAAAGTGAAAAACACATGCCGCTTTAGCAGCAGAAGCTACACGTGCAGTAAGGGTATAGAAATGATACGGACAGCATGTCAGACTCTCACACTGATAGAAACCCAACACAGAAATGCAACGACTGACACCCGAACAACGCGAGCGAGCCTCGGGTATGATACAAATGGGAGCCACCCATGCCCACATTGCGTCAACGTTTGGTTGATCCCGTGTTGCTGTGACTAACCTGATGAAACGTTCAAGACAGACCGGGCAGACATCAGACAGGCCCAAAACAGGCAGACCCAGGGTAACTACGCCAAATGAATACCGGTACTTGCGTACTTTGCATTTCCGGATACTATTCCTGACAGTGACGTCATGGGCGACGATACCTTAGGGCATATGGTTAGTCGACAGACAGTGGCCAGGCGACTCAGAGCTCTAGGAATTAGGACAGAGGACAGTTGTTGACTGCGTAACATCGTCGTAAGAGTTTTAGATGGGCCCGAACTAGGGCTGGGACGAGCCCAAATTTACTATCCGAGTACCCACCACCCGACCCTACCCGGGGACCCGCTGTAAATATTTAGAGAAAGGTACAAACTGTCCGATTTGGAAAGGTGTGACCGTAGCCCTGGCAAAATGTATTTAGATACACGTGTAATAGGATCAGGTCATGCATACACTGAAGTTGTACATTGTCAGAAAGAAATGGAAACATAAGTGACTTGTAGTGTAACCACAGAGTTTTAGATAATTTTTGTCTTTAAACAATATCTTACGTGACTAACCACGGGTCCAGTAGGACCCACCCGACCCGAGTACCCGAGTAACCCGTCCAAGCCTTGCCCCACCTGTACGTCGTACACCAGACGACTGCTACGTGTTTTGTAGCAGGGTGTGGTCATACAAACTATTACTGTGAATTCATTGAACGTGAGCGGTTTCAGATGAGTGTGCCCTTTGTCCATTACGTTGAAAGCTTGTTTTTGCTACCCCACCTTAATTCGGGCAACTGTTATGCCAATATCGAATTCTGTATGACTGTCATTTTAAATGTTGATTTCGTTGATATTTTGATCTTTTCAATACATGCATCTATTTTTTGTGTTTTCTAGACTCGAGTGAGTTAAAACTATGGCAAAGTTTCTTGTGGCCGTCAGTTTATACTCCTAACTGTTCTGCTGTGAAATCTCGTCAAGTCAAACTCCGTTAACTTATTATAAACTGCCCGGCATAGAAAGTATACACCAATATTTGATGATGGCTAAAAATTATATAAACAAGAAATGGTTATGCAATGGAGCTGCATTTGATACTAGTATCAGAGGGGATATTACACGCATCATTTCAATTAGTATCTCACAACAGGCCAGATGAGAACTTAAACATTTCGCCAGCGTAAGTTCCGTTTTTAATGATATTCCCCACTTTCTTGTCCATTTTAAAGTGGATTCCTGTCATAACGCTTGATTACCCAAGAAAATAGTCAAGAAAATTTACACGAATATTATCATTATGGGTTTCGGCGTCCTATTTCAGACGCGCATCGGTCCGTGCTAATTACCAACGTGAGCAAGAGTATTCGAGTTCGCATACAATAACACAACATATTGGCGATGAATAACGTCACGTGATGACCTTTCATGACCACTTTTTATTCCAGCCATATCGCAGCAGAGGACCCCAGAAATGGGCTTCACACATGGTGCCCATGTGGAATCAAACCCGGACATACAGCGTGACGAGCGAATGTTACAACCACTAGACTACCCCACCAACCCCTCGAATCATCAAGCAAAAAGAGAAGGAATAATGTGGACGGTGCAAGACAGGTACTTCGAGTGAGCACTTCGAATAATCCATATTCGAGATAAAAATACTTTCACGTACATTACAGAATGTATAAACCAATGCTTTGGTCAGTCCAAATCGGATACCGAATAATGTTTGTTGCCGAAACCTTGTTGCATGTCAGGCAATAACTCGGTCCGACATGAAACAGCACTCATATATTCAATATCGTATCGATTCTTCAGGAGATAATGGTGTCAATGAGAGCTAATTTTAACGGCCACCAGACTAACTCCTCTTTGACGTTACAAACCAGGAATCACTATTATTACATCACAGAATGTACGGCGCTTATAATCGTCATACCGCTGTCGCATACATCATAACGAAGCTTTATTGAATTGCAACATGCGTTCCCAGAGGAATCAACGGTTTGGTCGAGAATATTAGTGAAGACAAATAGGGAAATAATTGGATTAACATTTCGCTGAATGGTCCTTGGATAGTTAGCCGTTACCCCATGTCACTCACGCCTTCGTTTATACATTTAGATGGACAACAGCCTCTTTATAGATCAATGAATCACAGGGACTTATGTTCAGGTAATATATACAAACAGGTAGGCGGCAATCATTGGCATTTGGTTTTCTGGGTGTGTTTTTTTTAATCTGCTAGGAAGAGTAGAATAACTAACAGTTTTATTTATCAGTGACATCCAAGGTTACCACGTCTACCTCCACTGATATATCATAGTGTTTCAACATCATGTGGGAGGTGAAGTGATGATACTTTGTTGAAACCCACGAGCGTGGGTATTGTGTTGACAAACCAAACATCACAACCAGGGCAAATCCACACAGCGAATTGATGCGTCGTAGGCGTACGATTCACCCGTTTCAAGCAACGAAAGGTAACCAACAATATTACCCATAGGGGTGGGGAAGTCAAGTGTTATACATTTCAGATAGTTACACATGTTCGTTTCAGTGATTCTCAATGGTGATTGGTCAGATGAAGTAACAAGCCGGCACAATATGATATGACGTCATAAATTGCTGACATTACGTCATCTGAAAAGTAGAGTCTTTGTTGAGTTGCTTTATATCATACTTTTTACCTAATTTTCTTTCTTAAAATGACAATGAGTAATATATAGAAAACTCTACCCAACCCCCGGTGAGGCTCGGAGAGTGAGTGAGTGAGTGAGTGAGTGAGTGAGTGACGTTTTACGCCGCTTTTAGCAATATTCCAGCAATATCACGGCGGGGGACACCAGAAATGGGCTTCACACATTGTACCCATGTCGGGAATCGAACCCGGGTCTTCGGCGTGACGAGCGAACGCTTTAACCACGAGGGTACCCGACCGCCCCTCCTTCACTAGGAAGAGACGGTGCATAATGCCTCGCAGTTTGTTAGTAAATTTCTCTTTGATCAAGCTATAGATGTACACAACTATTTAACGTCCCGTGAAGATGCCGGGTTAGAATTTGTGTTCAACAACCGATGTTGTCGCAAGTGTCGACTCACGGGATCAGCTCTATTTGCCTTGGTTGGTTCACATCATCATATTCCAATTGCGTAGAACGATGTTCATGATATGTCACTAGATTGTGTTTGTGTGCGGCGTCAAACAACAACAAAAATATAACACATCAATACTTGACATTTAGAGACGTTTATATTGGGGAACCGGTACAAGCATTTACACGGGCAAAATGTATACAAATGTATGTAAGGGTGACTTCGTATTTTAACCGTTGTTATCAAGGATTTTATTGCCGCCGATTAAAACTGTGACTATCCCGATAGCTAAAAATGTTCCATTGCAGAAACGTAAGTGTTATGTTCCATTAAGATAATGGCGTTTTTCTGTGTTGGCGGTAGCTCTGGTGACAATTAATAATGACCAGATAAACATAAAAATCTTACTTTTTATTCGCGATGATAGTCCGAAGGAAATTGCAAGCGGAATATTTAGATGGCGAAGAGAGTACTTAAACATTTCGCCAGTGTAAGTTTATATTTTAATGATTTTCCCCACATTCTTGTCCATCTTAATGTGAACTCTTGTCATAACGCTAGATCACCCAAGGACATTTCAAGAAAACTGACACGGACATTATCAATGTGGGTTTCGGTGTCCCTATTCAGACGACAACGGTTCGTGCGTACCAACGTTCCAACGTAAGTAAGCATATCCGATTCAATCCGCACGAAGAAATAGATTTTGACCACGTATAACGAAAAGTGAGGACCTTTCATGACCACCTATTGCTCAGATCATACCCAACGCCCTACCCCCACCGCCACCCCCAAAAAACAACCCTGTCTTCAATGAACAGAGTTCGCGACCTGAGAAAAATGTTAGGAGTCAGGAGTGTTGCCTTAGCCCCAGCCCAAGACAAGCATATGTACGTAGTTTTTGGCCAAATTCTGGTCATGTACCAAACTCTTCTCCTCTCCTGTCGTGAAAGCTCATATAGCACTATCACTATCTACTATCGTCTGACATGCCTTATTCAAGCGAGATATGTGCTATCCAGACAATATGTATCAAGACCCAAGGAGCCAATCCGCTCATTAACAATGGAGAAGGGCGAGACAGCCGCACCGAGATGTCTTCCCCTAGATGACCACGATGAGGCGAACATGGTCCACCGACTCCGTCCAGACTCATAAACAACACCAATAGGAAGCCACTAGCGGGGAAACGATAAGGAATTTTGGCTATCAGCTCATACACCTTAGTCCCATGAACTCCCGGAATATAGAGGGGGAAATAGGTGAAGTGGTAAATTGGGTCTATGTCGTGGTGAACATGAAAATATGCATCGTACTAGCTGATGTAAGAAGAAGAAAACAAGTGATCGAAAGTAAGAGCGCTGATTACGTTGCCATGGTAACACAGGTGTGCGCTGATCCTCCTAGTTGGTCCAACAATTACTGTTCGTACTTACGAGGCGTTGCGGCCAACCAAATTGACCGGGCTGTCGCCTACCTAAACGAGTAGACAGGCAGGGGCCGATTTTTCTTTGGCTGCGACTGGAGGACATTGGTCCTCGGTATGAAATGTAAAAGGCGGACTATGTGCAGGTTTCAAGTGAGGAAAATTTGAACCCGAACATCAGCAGAGCAGTTTGTAATAATTTATCACCCCAAACAAACTGTAGATGTCTATACATGTCGTCATGTTCATTTACATGCGGACGTTACGCATGCGCATCTTTAACCGGACACGGTACAAATGCAAGAGAAATATATCCTTGCATACTGACCTAGCACAAATACTTGTGAATATGTGAATACGTCAGTAGTATTACTTCAGCATCACCTGTAAATAAAGTCTGGGAGCCAGATTGTCCGGAATCCTCACAAGATTTTAACTAAGTCAATACCGATCCTGAGAGATATGCTATTTAGCTGTAGCACGTAACAAATAATCCTTAACGCCCTGCAATTCAGCCCGGAAAGATTTCTATCTAAGTAGCATTAGGACGTTAACACTTCAGAGGCCGAAGGAAAAGTCAGCTACAACCCTCCATCTATTTCTTGCACAAGGGCGTTGTTACAAATTAGAAAACCCCAGGATCACCATAGACCCACCAGGGGGAAGAAAAACACATCATTACCTTCGCAGGCATTGATAAAGCTCTAGGTGGTCCATTGAGACTCGACCTAAGAGTTTTATTTTCAGTGATTTATGCACACAAGGATGGAAATGTCACTGATGTGAAGTCCTCACGGTGACGTAATAAGAGGACGAGGACCCGGTTGATTGATTGCTTCTCAGCCTCCACACGCTAAGACATAGTCAGAATGTCAGACAAAATACAAAAATACATTTGGATACTATTTGAAACAAAACGATTGGTAAGGAAGAGGCAGAAAAAAAGAGTTCTAATGAGGAAAGATGTTCCGATCCTGGTACCAGCTGCCTTGGATGTATGTATCAGGTGAAGTGGCCAGACATCAAACTGAGGAGTCTGGTTGTATAACCTTACTACGACATAGGACATGGAAGCAGTACAACACAAATCTAACAATAGCAAAACTCATACCCCAGTAGCCCGAGGGTCCAGTTATCAAGCCGAGAGTGTGGTTGTATGACCTTACGACATCGAACAGGGAAACAACACAAGGCTGACTTTAACAAATCCCATACCAGTAGCTGGAGGGTGCAATAAAGGTAAAAGTGCTATCTGCTGCCGTAAAGGGAAGACGTACAGTAGACAGAACTTATAGCCGGGGGATTGCACGTTTCTCTTGATTCCAGTGATCAAACCTTTCAACCGTTTTCTGGACTTTGGATTGGAACGACCGAAACCTAATAAGTGAGAACATTATGATGGTCTGACTTTTTTAGAGCCAAGTTCAACCTCTTTGTGGTGTTTTCTTTAAGCCAGCCTTTTTAACGCCGGGGACCTGTCCTGGCCCGTATTAATACCTTATCACTTCTGTAACATGTCCTGAGTGCAACCCCAAAAGTACCAAAATCGTTATAATGTCAGTGTTCAACGATTGGTCATGATCATGACTCTTAGTTTGTCAGAAACACACATGTTCATGGGTTTTGGTGCCACTCAAAATAGAACAGCTTTAACACGGACCAGTTAATGTGGACAAAACTTTCATTTTTTTTGTCAAAACGGATCACTGTGGTAAACACATACCACATTTATACAAGACATTTATGAAACAGAATTTGCGAAATTGGTTTGTCCGCATCTTTGCTCATGAGTTTGAACAATTTGCATCATGCTGAGCAATCTTCATCGCATTGATTTGACCAGTAATTACATACTGAACCGCAAAAGAAACGTCACCATGGATAGATGTATGAGAACACTGTCCAAACACTGTAAACATACTTTGAGACATATTGAAAAGATGAAACTTGGCAAGACTTATCATCAAGGTTGACATGAAAGTGTCAAATGTTCTTAAAGTGAAATACAACAATAGTCTCTGAGAAAAAGGCATCACAAGTCAGTATCTCGTGTGTCCGCCATGTGCATTGATAACTGCCGTGCAACGTCGATACATGGAATGGATGAGGCGGTTGATGAAGGCCATAGGCACTTGAGACCACACTCTGAGGAACGCCTGACGCAGTTCAGCTGCAGTTGTCGGCCTTGGTCTTTGAATCTCGTCCCACAGGTGCTCAATGGGATTTAAAGCGGGACTGAGGGCAGTCCACAGCATGGTACTGATTGCCATTCTGCTGGAGCAAGTCTCTGGTTGCTCTCGCAGTGTGGGCACAGGCGTTGTCATGCTGAAACCCGTGGTTGCGGCGATATGCTAAATGAGGTATGGCGTGTGTTCTCAAGACTTGGTCAATGTACCGAGCTGCTGTGACACCATTGCCTCTCCCTGGACTGATGTTCTGGAAGACCACAGGGCCGACCCTCTGTGCAAGACCAATTCCACCCCACACCATGATACTCGGACCAACCCAAGAGTCTCTCTCAACAACACAAACATCCGAATAACGTTCCCCACGGCGTCGCCCCACTCGCCCACTGAAGACGGTCCCGGCGATAACGTGATGTCAGAATGGGTCCTCGGTGTGGCCTGTGACAGTGGAGGTGTCTGCTCGTCAAACGTCGACGCACTAATATGTCTCTGGTCTGTCGATCAGTTTCCGCAGGAGTAACAAAGCGATCTTGAAGATCCTGTCGCACAATCTGACGATCCTGACGTCGGGTGGTGACTTGGTCTTCCATTACATGGTCAGTCATCTGTAGTGTTGGTGGTCTGGTACCGTTGCTGGAGCCTGTATATGGTCCTTATGTGGACTTGAAATGCATTGGCTGCTTGCCGGGCGGTTTGTCCAGCTTGCAATCGTCCAAGGGCTTGGTGTTCCTGATTTCTTGTCAATCTTGGCATGTGGTAGCAATTCAATAACAAATGAATGTTATCCGATCTGGGTGGATTTTTATGGTGCAAGAAATGGGGGAACGCATGTGCATTTCAATTTGCACGGAACTCACGTGCATCGGGTTACCATGGCCGTTTCCTTGATGCGTTTGGAGCGATTGGTTTTATTGTCATCTGCTTTGTTTTTTTATCATCAAATTTCATTTTTCTGGACAAGGTAATGTTAAATTTAAGAAACTATGACAAAAATTACCCAGATATTTAAATGACAACTTTTCATGCAATGTCTTCTCACTTGGGGTGACGTTTCTTTTGCGGTTCAGTATATAATTACATGTGTCATAATGTTGAAAACAACGTTAAACCTATCTCAATCACTCACTCACTCACTCACTCACTCACTCACTCACTCACTTTGTTTAACAACGTGTTGATCAGTTGTCCAGTTATATCACGTCGTGTCAGCTTAATGTGGGCGGAAAGCCCAAGGTGGTGCAGGTCTCAGACGTTAATAACTTTGCTGAAACCCACGAGCACGGGTATAGTGCTGACAAACCTAGAAACGGGATTCGAACCCACAAACATAGGTTTCTGAGTGCCAGTGAAGTGCGGGACTTAGACGACGTGTTCATTTATAGAATAAACCACAGATGCTCTCATCCACGAATTCATGACGATTGTACGTGGCAATAACGAAAGGTCACGTGACATTATATTAATAAGTAACACAATATCAGGAGCAAATTATTACAATTTTACAACGCGGGTACTAAACAGGGACCCCACACAGAGCACTTGTACAAGGATCCGGCCCCACTAAACACAAGACTACCCAACTGGCCATTTCAGGTTTGTTACATGTGGCATATGTTTTTAACCACAGTGTTTGATTTAGTAGTGTGCCGTATATATTTGGCACCCAGGAGTCTTAAATTGTAGTGCGTGACGTATGACGTGACTTTTATTTCTCCCGTGACAAAAAAAATGAACTCGTTCTTACTGAAGTAACGATGTTCCATGTCACAGCGTTCACGTGGCCGTGGTCGAACTTTTCAGCAAAGACATAAACAACGGTAATGAATCTGAGTGCCTAATTCTAAGACCTCTAATGCTGAAACCTATTCTCAACGGATTGCTAAATTTAGGGAAAAGAAGACAGCTTGTCACCAAAGTACCAGACTGTTTAAAATATCCACTTTGGGTCAAAATTGAGATATCAGTTTTATCTTCTGTGGTATTAGGCCACAGCATGGGAAACGGCGCTGAAGGAAATTACGTGTGTAAAACACTCTTTGACTGTCGAGTTCAAGTCGTTTTTGGCCCAATGGATCACACGGATAAATCAAGATGGCGTCGGTTTTATAGCGAGCAGACGACAGGAGAATTTGGCAGACGCCGGTCATGTTTGCGGGGGTTGTCTTCGCGCCAGAGGTCGTAGATCGCAACCACAACGTCGTAGACGGTGTCTTGGCGGAAATGACCTTCATTTGCTTATCCCATTTCATTTTGGATAACGGGATAGAGGGGCCCTTGTTATACAATAGCTGTCAGACGAACGAAACGTAATCGCTTCAGATAATGCTTATTATTCTTTATGAGCCAGATCGATTTGAGTGTCCCCGAGTTCGCTTGGTAGCGTGTACAGACGTGTACATTACAAATTGTACCAGAATAATACATCACCTACCCAAAGAATGTATAGTTAACTTGACAAGGATGTACTTCGGACGGTCCAGATATATAGAAGTCGGATGTAATGAATACAATGAAACCTCGTTTACTGCAACCCGGCGTAAGTGTCCGGTCATTTATCCACACTTGCGCTTGTCACCCTGTTTGTTGTTTGGGGATAAGATATTTAGGCAAGGAGAAGACATTCCCAATTGCGTGGATCGATGCTCGTGATATCAATCACTGGATTGTCTGGTCCAAACTCGATTATTTACAGACCGGCGTCATATAGCTGGAATATTGCTGAGCGCGGCGTAAAACAACAAACAAACAAAACAAAACAAAACAAACAAAAATCCCCTTGGACACAGATTGCGCTTCTCTCCTTGCTGATATGATTTCTTATGTATATGAGCCAGAATTTCTGCTCGGATTGGCAAAAACAAAATAAAAAGATCGGGCCAAGAAGTTTAGCTTTTATCGTCCTATAACTGTCAAATACCCCATCCCCGTTCACTGATTTAACCACCTGAACTAGAAATAAGAGAGACTAGTGAAACAGACTCATCTGTTTCATTATTAGATCTATGCTTAAAAACACGGAATGACAGGAGATATGTCCAAGTCTTTAGGACAAAGTGATGACTTCATCCTCCCAATGGTCATCTTTCCCTTTATGTTCCAGCAGCTTCAGCCTTTGGAGTTTACACTTCACAACTTTTGAGGTAGGATTGATCATATTCCTTCTACGAAGACTTCAACGAGCGTTATAGGACTCTAGCTCATAAGTTGTTTAATTCGGGTTACAATATTTAAGTCCTTAGAAAAGCTTTCAAAGGGTTTTAATGGTGAACATTTGGAGAGGAAATGTATGAATTTGACTCGTCAGTGACAAAACTTACGTCCTGTTTTGACTAGTACCATAATTATGTTCCTGTGTCATTTTAGGTGAACAGCTGACTTGCCTTTGCATGTGTTTGTGACGGATGCCGCCGGTGGGGCAGGATACGCTCACCTTTCCGCGAACACCTGGTATCAACACTATCTGATAGTGATTCATAAACACATGCTTACGACAGAGTCGGAATCGTACAATCGACTGGGCTTTTAACGCAGATTTCTTTTCTTATTGAAAAGGTGTCAATGTTACCTGGTCCAGTTCTTCTGCGACTGCATAGACGGCCAATAGTAGTGGCACAATAGGACAGCATCATTACACACATTTATCATGGTGTGGACAATGCTTTCGTCAATACATGAATGAATGCTGTTTTCGGCCGCGGTCAGCTTTGTTCTGGTTTTATCACGGCTATTTGTAACTTATTGTCCCGTCCCGGAAAACCAGAGGTGGACATCATGAGCAAGAATCCACAGCACTGATGAAAACACCATCAGCTAGGTCACACATAGTAATGAACCAATGATCCTATGTTTAGTCGACTTTTCCGACCAGCATTGTTATTGGCAAAGTTACCTATTGTACTTAAGCATCCCTACTGTGAGTAGACATGCTAGAATCAAGGCTCTGCAACGTAAACAATAAATAAAATCGATAACGATTTTATTCAAATTAAATTATCCAAGAAACTAAAACTGATTTACTGTACATGTAACTGACGTTTATCATCCTGATGCCATTTCAACACAAACAGCCAGTCTATATATTTCCTATACAATTTACCAAATTGAATTTAACAAAATAAATGTATTGCAGCATTCTACTTCATCACAATCAATATGAAATCGCTAACGTGGGCATCTAGCATCTCGTGGTCAGGCCGGCGTAGTCTAGGCAATAGGACAGCGGGGCAATTTCAGTAGGAAATATGGAGCCTTGATTGATAGGCTGATTACGTCCCTAGTCGTAAACTGACCATAAGGAGCCTGGTCCACATTAAGCTACACGCCATTGCCCAATCACTGATACGTGTTAAATCGGAAGAAAAAGGTACAGTGTTTTGGTCTGCATACTAGTCTAGATTAATGATAAACGGTTTTTCATAACTTTTCATTAAAAGTTTTATCATTTTTGTGTGCACACCCCAAAAGTATTGACGGATTCTATTAAATATAAAATATCATCAAATGAAATTCTGTTAAAAAACGTACGGGTCTTGGAATTCAAATGCATTTGTCGTCAAGAGGGCTTAGATGATGCTGAAATGAACTTACTGAATAAGACGATACTCTGTATAAACATGCATATATATTGTGCATACATTAGAATATACAATCGAATCCTCATCTGTCTGGATTTCAAGTATTACAGTACGTATGTACCTGAAACTATTTGGTACCGATGGCCCAGCGGACAAAGTTGCGTCCCATGGAATCCACTGGTCGTAAGTTCGACTTCCAACGTTGCCCGATTGTGACCCTATATAATTGTCAGCGCCGTACCCATGCGCATACGTTTCGTTTTAGACGTCAAGCCCCAAGCTGGTGATTACAGTATAGAAAGGTGAGGTTCATTTTCAGACCAGAACCTAAATCTAAATGTGTTCATGTAATCTACAATTGTTTCAGCCCCTGGTGTTGTGATCACTTTGTTGTCTTACCTTCTTGTATCAGAACTTTACATGTTGTATCATACATGGCAAAAAACTGGACTTCCCAAATGCAAGTGTGGGATCCGTGCCTCATTTGTATGTTTAAAATATTTTAGCAAAATGTTTATCACATAAATTCCTCATTTTTTACCAACCATCATTATAAATTTTGAACAAACACATTTGAATTGTCTGAAACTATTTTCGTATCAGAAATACTTTTAAATACCAAAGACATATAATATATAACATTTCAAACAAATGATCCGATAATTGCTTCGAATAAAATGTCACGGTGTCAGTTTCAGACTATCTACACTAACCGGTAGTCTTACTGAGACTAAAGCGGGAGTGACTGAGTGTTGTTATGCGCCGCAGTCAGCAATATGTCAGCTATCTCACGTCGGCCCATGGCCGATGCAAACTAGTGGTTCAGAGTGGTTCATGAAAACAGAATCATTACTATGCATACATGACTATATGGAGTTCTGTGGGCACCGGGATTCGCTGAGCACAGTCACTTCTGTGTACGGAAATCCGTTTATTGTGGGTTGGAGCCCAAGATTAGCTCTGATTATGATCCTTGTTTTGTGAGTACCCGTGCCTTTGTTTTTACTAGCAAACGCCTTCAATTAACCCGGCGTTAAGCTCAACTCACCCGTTTACTGGTAATCCGGGATACGTCTGAACCAACTCACAAAACGAGTTTGAGACAAGTGCACAGAATTCGGGCAAACATATTTGATTTGCTACAAGTAAAGTCCGTTTGGCTCCAAATGAGAACGAACCCGTGAAGATTCCGGGGTAGAATAGGTCTTCAGAAACCCATGCTTGCCGTAAAAGGTGACTATGCTTGTCGTAAAAGGCGACTAACGGGATCGGGTGGTCAGGCTCGCTGACTTGGTTGATGCATGCCATCGATCACAATTGCGTAGGTCGATGCTCATGATATCAATCACTGGATTGTCTGGTCCAGACTGGATTATTTTACAGACCGCCGTCATATAGATGGAGTATTGCTGAGTGCGGCGTTGACAACAAACCAACCAACCAACCAAATGAGGACGATGAACTGCAAAATAACCAAAGATCGGTAAGAGTCTAGTACATGTCAATACGGTACACGGCAATGAATATCCTGTACCCAACAATATCTGCTGTTTGTTATTTAGTTGATTAAGAAACTCTAGAAACATCTTGAACGGAGGGGACACAACGGTAGGAGGAACAGCGCAAGCACCTACTGCACGTGCAACGGTACTAAGAATGACAGCATAAGACATATTGACATTTAATAGACCTTTCCCAATTTTGAGTTATTTTGCAATGCATTGTTCTCATTTGGAGACTGTAGAGCGCGTATACGCATGTTGTGCACGTGCAGCCCATGACGATAAAACTGACTACGCTCCCCAGGCCACACATCAGCACGTACTAATATGTCCACTAGAACTCGTTGTTGGCCGAGATAGAACCGCACATGTCCATCGTACTACTCTTCGCGTACCACCCGCCTCCCTTTTCTTCACAATGGTACGCGCCAGTGGGAGGACCTCATACATAGTCATATGGGGTTAATTGTCAGGTCACATCTCAACTTATCCTGGCCCACCAGTAGTTTTGCATATTGTCTATCAATCGGGACTGCATCAAACCGATTTGTCCTTCTCCGACCGATTAATTAGCATTAATTTGGAACATATAAGCTTTTTTAATTCAGTCAAATACCCATGCATTGTTTAAAACCCTTCCCATCTCTCGAGGTGACAGTCCCATCTCATCCAAGGTTATTTCCAGACAGTTTTGTCTTTAACGTTGACAGGTACAGCTGCTGTATGACTTATAATCAGAGATACCGTGTGTTATTGTCTCCCGGCTAATAAGGCTGACCATCATATTAACAGTCCCTGATTTTGTAAAATCCTTCATTATCATAAATCCATATACTAGTACACCATGTCTTTTCCCGTCTATCTACGCAAACTAAATAAATACGATGGCATCCATCCAAACAGTCACGCTAAAATCATAATAGATGCAGATGAATAGGTACATCTGCTCAGCTTGTAGGTGTGCCTACGTTCACTGGTGCAGCTAGGCAGCAATGAGCTGTAGGCCATTCACATGAATACTTTGTATCGTTCAGTTTAATTGAATTTTTAATTCAATTATTTCTTTTTTTTCTTCTACCTCGGCATTATAGCCCAATGGTAATTGAATAAAATATTTTATGCAAGTGATATATTCTGTGTTATGTACGCGTTCGAATAGTTTTTGCTTTGATTTGACAGAATACTTATGTGTTCCGTACCACAAATGTTTAGGGGGGCACGGGTGGCCCAGTCGTCGAAGGCGTCGCGATTCCTGGTTCGCCCCGATTATGTTTCTAGATTTGTCAGCACCATACCCGTGTTCGTGGGTTTCACCGAAGTGGTAAACGTCTGAGACCTGCATCACTTCGGGCTGTCCTCCCACAATAACCTGACACGCCGCGATATAACTGGAATACTGTTAAAAGCGGCGTTAAACCAAACTCACTCACTCACTCACTCACTCAGAAATGTTTAGACATTAGGGACCCACCATTTGATATTCAGTGGTGGGGATTTGGTATGGAGGCTTCAGATATTTCTTTTTCAGCTATAACTTTAAATCGGAACAATCATTTGTTTAAGAAATGTCTGGGACAATTTATTATTTTTGACAAATTCCCAGCGCCCCCAGCCCTCCCCTCGCTTCTCCGCCCCAGGCTTTGAAATAGTCGGTCCCATAGTATGCTAAGGCTATTTTTGTCCGTCTCCTGAGCTTAGCAACTACTTACATATTTATGTGACATCTTTTTTTGCCTAGGTTGACAAATTCTACGTAAATATTATCATATATTCAAAACGCCAAGGGAAATCTGAAGAACACAATGTCATTAATATGTTTTGACTGAAACTATCAATTTCATATTGCTAAATATCTGTATAAATATTTCTGAGAAGCATTGACAGTTATAAATTGGGAAGATAGCAATGGCTTTGTGTTAGTACTGAGTGGCCGCAGTCGAGGCGAATTATGAGATACCGGTACATTGGTGGTTTGTAGGCCCAATATATCAACGTCCATTTAACGCCTCATTTCCGCACACCATTATATCTGCTCTATGTCGTGCTTTGACATTTTACTGGCATGGCGCTCATCAAACCTTTATATCTTCATGACGATGTTTATCCTGCAGGTATCCGGGTCATAACCCAAGAAGCATGGGTCAGATATTCTAAGCATATTTATCTCTCTGTAATCCTCTTAGAGTGGACAGACAACAGTGATAGTTTAAAACATGCACTGTTTCAATCGCAACCCGATGTAAATTCCACAAAGATACTAAAAGATGCAAATTTCATTCGAGAAAATAGCCACAAGAGCGCTGGTGATCTATTGGGAATAGTAGAGCGAGAAACTGCGAGAAAGCACGCGAGATCGAAGTGACGATCGCCATGTAACATCCCCACGCTCCTGGCAGCTGTAGCATGTTTTTTTAAAGACATTCGGATGCACATGGACGGGGTCTTTTTTGCAACCACAAATGCTTTTATCTAACACATGCTTTGGTATTAATGGAGAGTGAATGGGACAATACCATGTGTGAGTAATACGACCTGCAACGGGACATCTGCAGTTATCAGCATTCGTTGAAATATCCTGAAACTGAAAATTTCCACACCAGCAGCATAATTTGATTTTAGAAACAAAAATACGAAAACTGTGTTTTCGTTTTGAAGTTTTATTTTGGGTTTACACGCAATGGTGTGAATCACAATCAACAACACAGAGAAGGTTGAAAGAGTAGGGCTTCAATTATGAAACATTGTGCTTAAAAAATCTGCTTCCAACACAAACACGGTTTTGTGAGAGTATAGCCGAATTATGAAATATGACACGTGCATGTGACATTATATTGATATACATGTGTAGGATAATATGAGACTTTAGCACGGAATATAACTAAAACAACGTTTCAGGTTCAATACAGCTACGTTGTGGCCTGGGCAACCAGCGGGAGTGAGTGAGTAAGTGACATTTTACGCTGCTTTTATCAATATTCCAGCAATATCACGGCGGGGAACACCTGGAATGGGCTTCACACGTTGTACCCTTGTCGGGAACGAACCCGGGTCTTCGGTGTGACGAGCGAACGCTTTAACTACGTCCCTTGAAAAGGGTTTTGACGTCCCGTTCAAAATAATTGCACTTATATAGCGGCGTGCATGCACGTGTGTCTGTGTGGCTGCTGGTACTAGTCCAGACTGATGCCAGTTTGATAGTGCTAGCCCACTGAGACACCGAGCCTTAGTTCAATATGGATACCCCTGTCAGACTAACTATACTCCTTGCCGACCAGTCTTTGTCTTAGGCGGGGTAACATCAAGTACCATCTTTTAACGTCTTTTGGCATGACGCGTCCTGGGATCGAACTACCGACCTCCCGCTCTTCGGACAAACGCACTACCTACTAGACCACGGAGACGGCGTGCCAGTGGTATTGTAAAGAATGGGCCTAGATTCATATAAATATCTCTGAGATCTCAAAAGCGCAGTGAATGAGTGAGTAAACCATAAACGGGATTCACATGCAGCACCCATGCGGGAAATCGAACCCGGGCCTTCGGCGTAACGAGAGACGCTTTAACTATCTGATTCCCAAATGTGTGTGTGGACTTTACGGACTTCTGAACAGTATTTCAGTTATATCACGGAGTGACACCTTAACGTGTGTGTGTGTGTGGAGGGGGGGGGGGGGGGGGGGGGCGACAAAATGAAACAGGTCTTCGGCGTCTACCACTTTGAGCAAACCCACGCTATGTGAATTGGCCCTGACAAACAAAGGATCATCACCAGGGCGAATCCGAACCCACGATCACTGAATCGTCGCGCTCACAAGGGACTCCACACTACAGCGAATTGTGGCGCCTGACGCCAGTGGGCCCACAGTGCCCCGCCATTTTCCAGACAAACACATGGGTGGAGTAGTGTTGTTCCTCTGAAATGAACAGTCGATTAAAGTCGATAGCGTCATCAATAGACCTGATTAGTGAAGCGACACTAATGTCATTCTTTACAATAAGGGAATGGAAGACAATAATAACCTCAGAACAAAACAGTGAACTGATGCCAAGAAACTATTGATGAAGTCTGTCTTACAGACCCTGATACAAATATATATCAAATACAGCCCATGCAAGTCTATAATGTTTGGCAAGTCTAGATTACTGCAGTATCAGGAAAATGAAGAGAGTCACTGGGTTCCCTTTTATTATATTTTTATTAAGATAACTGAACAACTGTGTTTTCTGTACGATATGTTCATTTCAGAGGCTAGATGTTAGTCTACTATTGATGTAAACGAACATGATCCTAGGGTTTCACACACCATACTTCCAACAGAGCAGGGCAGAAACCACAAAGCTCCCAGAAACACCATGTTGTCAGGGGTGTGTAGTAGGCCTAGTTACAATATAAAGAACGGCGGTTGGGGATACCTCCTGCATGTTGTGACTGACTACACAGCGTGACAGTATTGTAATAGAGTTCCAATATACGAGAAGATTCTACTTCGATCCACTATTTTTCAGAGGCATAAATGCCATGGCGGTAAGCCAAGGGAGAAATTGCAAACGCGTTTGTTTCATAAACCTTTCATGAAACATTGTTTTCGAGAATATATTACAACCCGCGTCGCCATCATCAACAGCAGCCCAACGTGGTGCCAATGCAAGGTTTCTATTCTTCACAAATGGTTACACATATCAAGCTCTCTTCAAATATAAAAAGTTTTAATCAGATTGTGGCGCGGATATTTTGTTCAAACACCCCGTGCTATATTATCTATATATCACCCAACAACCCATTGAGGGATAAACTTTAAGGTAATGGTAATGGCAAATACTGCCGTCAAATCGCCTACGTTTGACCTGTTTGACCGAGTCTGCTCCTAAAACCCAGCGAACTCAAACACTCGGTCTGTATCAAATCAAACAGAGAAACAAACACAAGTTTAGGATATCTCTCTCTTATAAATAAGAATGTGAGGCCGTTGCTATCAACAGGGCGTGTACCCATCTCGGTTTATCATACAAAGTGAGAAAAGATGGCAATATAGAGACGTCAGGTTATATTTCTTTGTTTAAAAAGCAATCAGTCCTGATGTGTCAAGCATATAAATAAAGTTGGCAAAAAAATGCCTGCTGCCGTACAAATCACGACCTTAATCTCCCTGTATATCACACTGCCATTCTCTCATGTTTGTTTTCAGGGCAAACCCTAGGAATCAATGTATTAGGTGATGTTTTTCAAAGCCAAATGAATGCGAACATGAAGTTTGGTTCTATCAGTATACATAATCTTTCAATGGGAGCCAACGAAGGCACGATGTGATAAGAATGAATGTCAAATGTTATTTATTCTTGCTGAATGTACAAGGTGTTATCTCTCATTTTACTATTAATGATTGGGATGAAGCAGTAATTGGTACTACTGGCTTCATTAATTGATAATTATTAAATTTTGATAGGTAATCCTGATAAGAACAGCAATTAAACGTTGAAATGGGAACATAACAATAATCTTGTGCTTAGCTTTTTCAGAAAACTAAATAAATCAAAACGTGTTTAAAAATCCATTTCATTCCTTTCCCCAAGGTTCAGGATTACTGCGATACGTTAAGTGCAGTAAATGCATTTGAAAAACTTTTCCAATCAGTAAGGATAATTTAAATATATGGTGACTCTAATGAGTTACATACTCGTATATTTACTGCACAACTATTTAACATTTTCAAAACAACATTTTGTCTACAGTTATCTTAACATGTTAATCTCCGGGTTAGAATGGATCTTCATCAACCCATGCTTGTCGTAAGAGGCGACTAAGGGGATCGGGTGGTCAGTTGATGCATGTCATCGTATCCACACTGCGTATATCGATGCTCATGATGTCAATCACTGGGCTGTCTGGTCCAGACTCGACTATTTACAGACCGACGTCATATAGCTGGAAAACCGATGTGTGCGGCGTTAAACATCAAACAAACAAACAAACAAATTTAACATGTATCATGGAGATAATTCATATACTAAATTTAAACTTTCTTTCAGTATTCACCTTTATCCTGTCAATTTACCAGGTAGCCAAGGCATGACTACAAACGTCCTATGCTGATCTCCGTACATTGGTCCTCCATCCCCCAATGCTAATCCACTACACTAGTCATCCCATACTAGTAATATGCTGATCCTCGACCGCGTCATACCACAGAACGTTAAACGATGGTATTTGTTGTTACCCCGCCTGTCGCTCGACATTAAGGGGATGAAACAAGTACTGGTCAGCTCGGAGTCAGTTTTATGTGTCTGAGTGGGGTGTCCCTGTTCAACTCCGGCATGGTGTCTCCGATGGCTAGCTTCATAAAACCGGCACCAGTACAAGTCCGGACTAGTACAAGCAGCCAGACATTCACACGCACGCACGCACGCACGCGCACACGTACGCACACGCACACGCGCACACACACACACACACACACACACACACACGTATGTGCTTGCACGTCGCTATATACGTGCAATAATCTTGAACTTGGCGTTAAACACCATTTCATCTCACCTCATATGCTGATTTCCATACCATACACTGGTACTCTCCCCATATATCCTCTTATGCTCTACCTATACTACTCTCTACGTGAGGATTTCGGTCCCCAGCAACCTGTGTGTGTTTGTTGTTTAATGCTGCACTCAGTAATATTCCAGCTATATGAAGGCGGTCTGTAAATAATCGAGCCTGGACCAGACAATCCAGTTAATTGATATCATGATCGATCCACGCAATTGGGATGCCAAGTCAGCGAGCCTAAACCACCCGATCCCGTTAGTAGCCACTTACGACAAGCATGGGTTGCTGAAGACTTAGTCTAACCCGGATAATCATGGGTGCCCCATCAATCTATGAGGCGACAAATGTGATCGGGTGATCAGGCTCGGTGACTTGGTTGATAGCGTGTTATCGTACCTCGACGGCGTGGATCGTTAACAATATCAATCACAGGATTGATAATGTCCAGGCCGCTGTCATAGAACTGGAATAGTGCTGAGTGCGGGGTTAAACAACAAACAAAACACCTGTACTAGTTTTCCCATACTGACCAGCTGCTAATTTCCATACACTGTCCTCTCCCAATCCATCGTCCAAGTCTGGTCCACCTACTCTAGTCCTCCCATTCTAATCATACGCTGATTTCCGTACACTGGTCATCTTACCACCTTCCAATACTGATCCACCCATTCTTGTGATATGATGGTTTCAATACACTAGTCCTCTCCCCATATATACACCAATTATCATCTACCTATACACTGATCTTCTCACCATCCTCAAATTCTGACCATCCAATTCTAGTCCCTCCAAACTAGCCATATGCAGATGTCCATACACTGTCCAATGCTGATCCACCTACATTAACTCTTTGATACTTGCCATAGGCTGATTCCCATACACTGGTCCTCTCTCCATCCCGCGAACCTTATCTTAGAAACTATGGAAGCGTATTAGTGCCACAGTCTAAAAACATATCTACGTAGATAAGTCTTACTTACATGTACGTAGATGTCGTGATTTATTAACGTACGTATCGTTACTCAGACAGTGATATTGTCTTGTGAAGTTGCTACAAGTTGGATACACACTAGTCTATAAACACATTTATATGTTAAATTGATATTTCACTTTGTCAAACTATCAGCGCTAAAATATTAACACAAACTGCAGTTCGCTATACACGTCACTAATTATAATAGTGATAGATGGGCTTGTCGGTGATGAGATATCAGTTCGCTGTATCCGTTAGTTCGCTGTAGAGAGTTCGTTATATACGTAAATTTTATATGATATTATATAGGAGATAAATCGGGGATTTTTTAACAGTTCGTTGTTTCCGTTTGTTCGCTATATCTGGGTTCGTTATATCCGTGTTCTACTGTAGTTTCTATAGTTTTAGTTATTCTTACCCCTTAATATTTGCGTTTTACCTCTTAAACCTTATTTCCGCAAAGGAGGAATCATGAATCAACATATTTGAGTGATTTCTCCGGCTTTCACCATGTTATTGATATATAATTTCGTTAAAATGTTGCATAACAGTTGCTGACATATACCGTATTCGACGTAATAAGCGCTCGCTCTAATAAGCGCCCACGGCGATATTTGCTGATATATTGGCTAGTGAACAATCCCAATTAGCAACCCTTCCGTTTGATCAATGTACACAAGACTTATTTATTAGCGTATAATACACACTCGTGTGTTATATGCACCCTTAATTATGGACAATTAAATTCTGGAAAAATATATCTGTCGTACATAAACATTTTAGGCTGTCACTATAAACCACGAAATTTATCTTTCAACTCTGTTTTTTTTTCATCAACATATTATTCTAATAAGAGTCCCCTATTTCTAATTTTGAGAGCGCCCTGGGCGCTTATTACGTCGAATACGGTAGTTGTTTGTTTGAAGTTGAGAGAACATTTTGTGCTCTCCTTTCTTAATTGCGGTTGTAAGAGAGTCCAGTAATTTCGACAAATTGAAATGAAGATTTGCTTTATGCAGTGTTTAGATAGTGCCTCAAAAAAGTCATATCAAGGTAGAAAGTCAAACAAATCGCTCGTTGTTAATTAAACTACAGGTTGTAAATGTCCAGTTCGGAACTAGTGTCGATTACTCGAGAAAATATTGTGACATTAGTCGATGAAAGCATCATCTACATAGATTATTGTATATTATACGTAAATGTAAGTGTTATCTACGTAGGTGAAAATATCAACCACGTTGTTGTTAGTATCCTCTACGTAAGAAGCGGTTTCGGTTTTTGTTGATCGTTTATCGAACGCCTGAAAACAATTCAGCAGCGGGTTCGTTATTCAAACGATGTATATTTAAACAACTATATGCAGTCAATCTAATAACCCATTACATATATCGTCATGAAAATGAGAGCAGGTTGTCTGACAGGTACACCTTCCAACAGCTGTGGGAAGCCAGGCTATCTAATAACTATAACATGTATTTTACAAAGACTGAATGACAAACCGCTGGTGGTTAGGTTTTAGTTACTTGTATTCAAACGTTTTGAATAAATGGACAGCTATCTATCTGACGACAAGCTCTTATTTTAAGCATGGAGACATTTTTAGTGAGTTGTTAGACTGAATCAATATAGCTGTATAATAAATAGTGAATACCCTGCTGGCTTGTTTGTAGGTATTCGAAAAACGAATAAAAACGTTTTGCGAACCCGCTGATTACTTTATGTTGTCAGAAATGGAGACAGGACCATACAATGGAGATTAACATATGGTCAGTATGGAGAACACGTATATGTAGAACCACGTCTCACATCAGGCTCCTCACAACCCGTCAATGCTGATCCACCTAAACCTGTCATAGGCTGATTTCAATACATTGGTCTATCCTCATCATGTGTTTGTTTGTTTGTTGTTTTACGCCACATTCAGCAGTACTCCAGCTATATGACGGTGGTCTGAAAATAATCGAGTCTGAACCAGACAATCAAGTATTGACATCATGAGCATCGATCCACGCAATTGGGATACGATGACATGCTTCAACCAAGTCAGCGAGTCTGACCACCGGATCCCGTTAGTCGCCCCTTACGACAAGTATAGTCGCTTTTTACGGCAAGCGTGGGTTGCTGAAGACCTTTTCTACCCCGGATCTATCCTCATCAGCCAATGCTGACCTACCTATACCAAGCCTCTCATTCTATCAATACACTGATTTCGATACATTGGTTTCAAATCACCCAGTGCTCACCCACCTACACCCACCAGTTCTATTATAGCCATGTGCTGATTTCAATACATTAGTCTGTCCTCATTATCCAATGCTGGTCCACCTATACCGGTCCTCCCATACCAGCCATATGCTGATTTCAATACATTGGACTATCTCCATCCGGCAGTGCTGGCCCAACTATACCGGTCCTCCAAAACCAGACATATGCTGATTTCAATACATTGGACTATTCTCATCCGGCAATGCTGGCCCAACTATACCGGTCCTCCAAAACCAGACATATGCTGATTTCAATACATTGGACTATTCTCATCCGGCAATGCTGGCCCACCTATACCGGTCCTCCAAAACCAGACATATGCTGATTTCAATACATTGGACTATCCCCATCCGGCAATGCTGGCCCACCTATAGCGGTCCTCCCATACCAGACATATGCTGATTTCAATACATTGGACTATCCCCATCCGGCAATGCTGGCCCACCTATACCGGTCCTCCATACTAGCAATTAGCTGATTTCAATACATTGGACTATCCCCATCCGGCAGTGCTGGTTCACCTCTACCGGTCCTCCCATACCAGCCATATGCTGATTTCAATACATTGGACTATCCCCATCTGGCAATGCTGGCCCACCTATACCGGTCCTCCCATACAAGCCATATGCTGATTTCAACACATTGGACTATCCTCATCCGGCAATGCTGGACCACCTATACCGGTCCTCCCATACCAGCCATATGCTGATTTCAATACATTGGATTATGTTCAGCCGCCAATGCTCATCCTCCAGTGATGATACCGGTTGTATGATGCTGTTCCAATCCTTCCATACCAGTCACCATATATTTTTCCTTTGCTACGAGTTTTCTTAACTCACTTTGCCTGCAAACAAGTCAGCCCTACTGTTTGCTTGTGGTGTACGTATAAACACGACCCGTTTTACAACACCAAGAAGTTTGCGCAAGTGAGTACCTCGAAATATTGGCATTTGGTGCATCACAAGCGCACAAAGTTAGAGAATTATTGCAACAGAGGCGAATGCGGACAGAAAATCAATCGATGATCTGGTAATCGCGGAAGGATTTTCAATGCTATTTTTTTCTATTAGAAGGTACACTCGGAGTAAAAATGATTAAACATGTTGTAATATCTTATTATCAATACCGCGGCACCATTGTCAAGTTCAATATAGTGTGGAGAGCGTAAATTATCACCTCGATATAACAAGGGACTCGGGAAACATGAAAATCCCCGTCGTTCGTTGTATAATTTTCATAACGTTCTGGATTTATCGTCTGGCACGGATTTGAAACACGTGGTATGGTTTCGATTTCGAACCACTGATGCTTTAATTATTATAATGATTCAGCGCGCTATATTGGAGATCGATCTGAATCTGCAGCACTGCCCGGATGCGATTGACAAGCAAGTTCTTCATAGAGGGCGTTCGTCGCAGCAGGTCTACGCTTTTGGTGAATGGAAGCGTCGGCGCTGTTTGCTTGCGAAGAAAATGGTTCCTATTGGGAGTTCTGGTCAAAATGACACATTGGATGCGCTTTAAATCTCGCAATACTTTACAACAGTGATTTCAATGAACATTTTAGCTATGAGTTTAAAGGTAAGTGTCATGGAATGTGTTAGATCAGTCGTGTGGCAGGTGTTCTGGCGCTAACATTAGTAGACGTCACAATCAAAATTGATATCGTCTGTTTCCAACGAACGAAACCTGTCAAGCTGCATCACATACCTAATTTGATTTTACGTTGCTTTTCCCTACGAACCAGTAACAGACATAAAAGTTATCGTAGTTTATAACAGAATACTACTCTCTGACAGCGGGTGGAGCTGCCACATTTAATTTTTGATAAATAGATATCGATCCGAGGTATCCATATCGAACATGTCGTCTGCTTCGCCGGAGTGATGGGAATTGCTATGTGGCGTATATCCAATTCATAATATACAAAACAGACTACTTCTTAATGGCTACTTGATTAATGATTCAGTTTATTAGTAAAATTTATTTTCACCATCTCTTCGTGAAAACTAGAAATGTCGAATGTATCTCATTCTGCTGTCGTTAGAATTTTCTTTCCGACCGAAATGTGCATGCTTCCCTAACCCGTGTTCTGTGACAACGGGGAGCGGTCATGGTGTCATTACACACTATGGACGTCCATTATCACAGGTAGGAACTCCCTTGGCATTACGCTATTACAACGAGCACGTGTTCTGTTGTGACTTCGAAGCTCGTTTTGTCGACACAGTTTGACGTCTTTGTATTATTTAACAATTTCTGTGAGTGATGTTTTATGTGTTCTGGTAAATTCCTTTCTTTAAGTAATATGGTCTTAAAGACGTGTGTATTCACGGCTGACTGAGTTTTGGAGTGTGCATATTTGTAATGAAAATACTGCACTGGCATTTGAAAGATATTCAAGTTTTGTTTGCAGATCTATATTATTGATTAGAGTGAATAAGAGATGGGAAGTAGAGTGAATAAGAGATGGGAAGTAACTAAGTTTGAAACACTCATTTAGTTATGTCAGGGTCTTGTCATTTATTACAGGGAGTGTCAGTTCTATTTTTTCCAAAACAAAATATCTAAATTTGAACATTTAAAAACTGTTCAAATTTACATAATTTCATTATCTATATGATTTTCATGCTGTTGGTAATATTAGTGATTAGATATGGTCATTATGTGTATCTTGTACAAACATGTCTTGCTGTTTTGAAAGAGAAATTAATCAGGTTATCTCTACAGGTTCTTCAAATTTTTGGGCAATTTCATGGAGGCATAAAAAACATCTGCTCTCCGTCAAGGAAGTGATTTATCGACCGATTCCATTTCCCCTCCTGGAGCCATATGCTCTACTAGTCAGTGGAGGTGGACTTGTGATTTACATATTTATGGAATGCAGTGTAGAATAGACATCTTGGGGGAATTTACATGACTAGACCAATTGCATGGACAAAATTACTTCGAAGCAATGATAGGATAAAACCTGGTTTAAAACCATGGCTTTTTTTTCAAGAAAATGAAGTATTGAAATCTCAATCACATCTCCCTTTCAACTTCAAGTAAGACTTCTTGATGATACAAATGCAATGTTCAAAGATCTTTTAAGTATGCATTTGTCTGTGAGTTCTGAAAGTGTCCCCAAAGCAATGGCAATGTGTGTGTCGTCTGTTAGCTGCGAGGAAGCTTTTTGAAAAGAAAACATATTGGTGTTTGACAGGGCTTGTAAAAACAACATATCTGTAATTGAATGGATATGAAACCTGTCAAATGGCCCATGGAGAGAAAGATATCTCCAAGATGATGTACAAATAGTTTGGGATTTTCATGTCACTTATGTTGAATGTATGGATTGATCTTTCTGGTGTGGTGTTGTATGAGTAACTTCAACTGACTGCTCCATCAGAATTTGTTTTCAGTCTGTCATGGTAGTGATGTAGTAACTGTAGTTCAGAGACAATGTCTTTAGCTTAATTTGTATTCTGAGTTTTTCATCTTCGATTATCCACTGTATTCTTCAATCGATAATGTAGATGTAGTAATACGTTGGATAATCAACAATGGACTTTTCTGACGGGAAGAGAAAGTAATTCCCAATTATTTTATGTTTTATACTGTACAAAAAGTAATAATATTGAGTGCAAAATGGGAATTATGTATATTGTAAATAAAAGCAACAAAATCCTTTGCATAATCATAACAAATCTCTGCATAAAGCAGACTCCGTTGTATTCTGACTATAGATCATGAGCAGGTGTTTAAGGTGAGCACATTATTCATCACTGGTGGCATCCATCACAAACACATGCAAAGCCAAGTAAATTGTTCACATGAAAAATCACAGGAACATTGGTACAAGTAGACATAGGGGAATTGCATTGGACATCATGTAACACATGTAAAAAACATATGAAAATGACTATTAACTGTGTTGAGAAGAATTCAATAGGCCAATGAACAATAAAGACCACAGAACGCTTGATAAAACTGCAATATGGATGAATCACAAGTTCATTTGAAAAAATATTCTGCCATTGCTGGATTTTATTACCCTAGTTTAAGAGTAACTGCATCGCTGAACTGAAGATATTTATTGAAAACATGCTGGTCTAAAGATTGTTTAGGATTATAATACATTCTTGATGAATCCCCATCTGAACAAATGATGATGTTTATCCAAGTTTATGTGTCTGAATCTTACTGTCTTCTAAGGTTGCCGCCAAACAGACGTCAATATCTCAACCAGGTCTGCCTTGCTAGCCCTTCTTTGTGTGATTGCTGTATTTTTATTGCGAGAAATTACATGATTTCTTGACTGTTGGTGTTGTTTGGGTAAAACAGGTATTTACCAGTCATAGATATGATGTTAGGTTCAGCAAAGATAATATGTGTGCTTGTCTGAGCATGGTTTAAATATAACTTTAGGCGTTGATAACCTTTTTTGTGTTCCATATTTGAAATAACGAGAATGATAAAAGATGAAAAAGTAGAATTTGTGTGGCAACATGTGGTCAATGGCCTCACAATTGGTTTGCAGTTCATGTCAAACAATCTCAAATATGATTGCTGGTGTGTAGACAACAGACACAAATCTGTAGTATTTATCTATTTTATGAACTGAAGTTGAAAAGAAATATGTGTTATTCACATCTGACTGGTTCAAGTGTTCTGTTGCATTAAGTGGCAGGTGCTATGAGGAGGGCAGACATGCTTACCCTTTTTTGCGAACAACTGGTGTCATCACTGATTTTCAGTGATCCATTATTATAATTTTCACCACTATTTTGCCGTTCACGCCCAACGGAATCTGTTTCATTGGATGATCGATACTGGTAGATTCATAATTGACTGCCAGGATCCTATGATAGTGGGTTTCAAATCCCATATTCACCCTGATTATGAACCTTGATTTGCCTGCACCATACCAATGCTTATAGGTTTCACAAGGTGTAAGTATCTCAGACCTGCGTCACTTTGGCATGTTTTTCCACATATAGCTAGCTGTCACTTCCTGATTTAACTGAAATACTGTTCAAAACTTTGTTATACCAAACTCAGTCACTCACTTAATGGACATACAGTTACATGAAATTCTGAGGATCATGTTCGGTCATGCAACTATTAATATGACAGTAGCCAAAATGTAGATTTTGAATAGCAGCTGAATGATTATTGATTTGACAATATTTCTACTAAAGAGTACTCTAAGGTGCTCAAAATGACTTTTCAGAGTTGCATCCTTTGGGTACGCCAGGAACCTACAATTGTGTGTTCGAACCTTGATTTGCCCAGATGATGTTTCAAGGTTTGTTAGACCATACCCTTGCTCGTGTAAATATCTAAAACCTGCATCACTTCAGGCTTTCCTCTCACATTAAGCTGAGACGCTATGATGTAACTGGAATACTGTTCAAAGCAGCGTTAAACCCAACTCCCTCCCTCACTCACTATTTATCAAACCACTAGTCTCACAGATCTACTATCAATAAGACCATGAACTGCCATGATTCCTTGGTGCTTTTATATCATGAACCCATATAAAGTTCATATTCATGAACATCATGTACTTGTGTCTGATACACTACAGAAGGCTCAATTTAAAAGAGTGATTTGCATCATTGAAAACAATGTATCTTTATATTGCTTCAAAAACATTTTTATGAATATTTCATAGAATTCTACAGAAATAGTCATTTAGTAAGCTTGTTTAATTGTAAGGACTTTTTTAAAATGGCCATTGTAATTTATTTGTGGTATATTCAGTATATTTCATTTAGGTTTTTCAATAATTGTTTTCACACAGTTGCACACAGTTGGCATACATGAATAATTGCTAATTTTTAACAAGGCATGATGGGATTACAGGTAATAATATTTTGTACATATAGCAGTACACAGATTTATTGAAATATATTGAAATACAAACACATTGGCAATACCCATGTGTAAATCTTATTGCCAACTACATTTAAATCAATAAGTGAGTCATTCTAAAGAAACCACTGGAGACACTGATAAGAAAGCACCAAGATTATAAAACAGCGCTCGTGTTAAGATGTGGTTAAGAATTATGGCATTATGGTTTCAATTGAATCTGTAATGTGATACAACCAAATAAAGCAGTGAATGAAAAGGAATGAAATTAATAAGTTAGTTGCCCTTTAGTTTGACTCTGAAGATGTCTTTTTACCACAAGATATATATGGGTATGTCACAATCGGGGAAACAACATGATTAACGACATTTCAGGCACAATATGAAAACCACTAGTCAAGTCCGGTTAAGTCTTCTTCAGACAGAACAAATGGCCCTTTCCCATAGAACACCCTACTAGAAATAGAACATCACACCAGCCTCTCCCTGTTCGACTGTTGGCTGAAAGGGCAAACTTCCAAGTGATATCAAACAGTCTAAGCCCTATACAATATTCTTCAGCCATGGACTCTCACCCCCAAGAAGAATTCCAGGAAAGAAAAAAAATATCCAAATTGGGCAGTGGAGTTTGTGGTCAGTTGGCCTGGAGAAGAGTTGGGTATTGATCAACGCCCATGGCTTGTAGAGCAAAGGTTCTATAAATACCATGTCAGGTGGTCTTGCATCAAACATTGATGACCCCCTCAGCAGGCATTTTGTCACATTTATAGCAGATCTTGAACATAGTGTTACGACATCCCTGTTGGTCATTGCAGACAGCAGACAGCATTATACCTACCTACTGACAGCTTTCAAGACAAAAGTCACAATTATTTTCTTGTTTTATACATAGATAGATTATTGATTTCCTTTAATGTGGATTACATACATCATCTTGAAGAGAATATTTTACACGATGTTAACTGATTTACCAAGTCTCACGTTTGCAGATCTTTATTATTGTGGTGAAGAATGACCAAAAAATGAACAATAACTTATGAAGTGTCTGTTATTGTGACTGACATATTTTATAAACAGGTGGCTGTGATATAGAGCTGAACAACTTCTGATTGCATGCAGCATTAAAACAACATTCACTCACATTTGTGTTCTTACAACATAATGGTGTTATTTGCACATTCAATATTTCTAAATTAAATTCCATGAGACTCTCAGATACCTTTATGTTTGGCTGCAGAAGTAAACCTTTTTACTTGTTTCTCAGCCAGGCTTTGTTATTGTTGAAATGATAAAAAGTCAAGTACATTTCTGCTATTTCATGTATAAAGGTTTCTCAGCCTGGTGGGGTACTCGTGAAAATCAAGGTTAGAATAGGTCTTCAGCAACCCATGCTTGCCGTAAACGATGACAATGCTTGTTGTAAGCGGCGACTAACGGGATCGGGTGGTCAGGCTCGCTGACTTGGTTGATGCATGTCATCGTACACCAATTGCTTGGATCGATTCTCATGATATCAAACATTGGATTGTCTGATCCAGACTCGATTATTTACAGTCCGATGTCATATAGCTGGAGTGCAGCGTTAAACAACAAAGAAAGAAACACGCTTCAGGGCACAGTTCGCTTGCACGTTTGGTACAATGTGTGAAGCTCCTTCTTGCTTTCACCAACATGATATAGCTGGAACACTGCTAAAATCCAACTCACTCATTCTCAGTAGGGTAAATGTTTATATAACTTTTTTTCATGACAGCTGGAGAAGAAATACATAGATCTACTAGCTCATGGACATTTTAGTTGTCAGATATTATGGTAAAATGTTTATGACAAAAGAGGCTATTATCCTTGATTTCTGACACTTTTCATAGTGTATGGCCTGTATAATGGCCTCAAGCTACACAAGGTACACTGTAAAAATATCAATCTCTACTTAAATGTCTTTGCAAGGCTAATGAATTATTGTAAATATGACATTTACATATAGGTTAGAGCATGAGGACCTGGGCCCACTGGCACAAAGCGATCTTAGCGCTAAGATGATTGTAACTCCCATACTTTAACATAGGCTTACAATAGTCGTAGCCCTAAGATTGCTTTGTGCAAGTGGGCCCTGGAGCCTGATTGTTGAAATGATTATTTAGATTTTAACTGACCATTTCAACGATTAGACACCAAGGTCCAAATGCCATTTTTAAAAAGATATTCAAGAACTCTATGCTTAGCTGTGAGAACACTGTGTGAGTCACCATGCGTGATGCATGTGAAATGTGTTCCCTGACCCATTCGCACATGCACCTTGCTCTTTGGTGACTCAGGTTATGAAATGCATGTCCTGGGGCTAGTATACAATTCATATAGGACCAACTGGAGCACATTTATCAATCACCTAAATTTTACTTGCCCATGTTGATGGGCATTATATTAGCAAACAAAGCCCTGATCAAAATAAAAGTAATTTCTTTTCTGTTTCTTTCTTTCAACTTAAAGCTACCAAATCACATGTACATATAATGCATAAAATAACATACAGTGTATTGTATAAAACCAGAGACCATAACAAATCTATCAGTCCGAATGTATATTGTATATATATAAAGTATATATTCCTTGTCACTGAGGAAGAAGACGACAATCGCTTGCCTTCGGTGTGAACTTTGCTGGTTCGAATCCAGCTTATAGTGAGACACGTTTTTCTTGTAATTGTTCCATCATCAAGGGAAATGATAGGGGAAAAAGGAAGTTCCATCTTTGCCAAGTTGTGTTTAACTAACAGTTCACTTAGTTAATGCACGGTCAAAGACAAAGAGCCATAGTTTAATTGCAATTATTATAATGTAGATTTTCCTTTTTGAAATGAACACAACTTTGCAATAATTAATGTCACAATTTACACACATGCTGATGTTTCCAGTCCGTGGTATCTGGAACAACAATCAGGTTTTGAGTTTTTGTTTGAAGTTAAACATAGTTGAGTCTATCCTTGAATAAATGTCAGGCATTTATTTCTTTCAGAGGGTCCCATGGACAGTTAATAAAGCGATGCTTTAACACATATGATGCAACCTTTTATTCAAGGCCGTTGGACCTGGTGTTTATTCAAGGCAGGAATTTTTTCAAGGATTTACACTATATTAAAGTCAGAGTGACAGGCAGATTGAGGATTTGAAAAAGGGATGCAAACTACCCAAGTCATGAAGTGAAATAAAACACATGACATAAGTCTAAGGTTACAAGTAAGTCACTAAAAACTTTACAATCTAATGTAAAAGAAATATGAAAGCAACAAAAAAACTCTCGATAATCATAAGAAATCCCTAAAATAAGGCAGAATCCATTGTATTATTCCAACTACAGTAAACTAGGGTTATAAAAAACTCAAAGAGACCACTAATTTTAGTTTGTAATAACCGTAGTTTGTTATGAGCATATATACAGCATATACCGGTATACAACAAATGTCCGGGACTAAAAAATAAGTTCATAATATCGGTCAGTTTTTTATAAGTGTGTTCGATATGAACATAGTTTACTATATTTAATTAGGTCATTGAAAAGTTTAACTGTGCAGTTGGTGCTCTTTATTACAAGGAATTATGAACCCAAATTGAATTTGATTATTTTTGGTGATTAATTTATATATCATGCTACATTCAACATAAACATTGATAACATTCAAGTAACTTCTTAGTTCTGATGTTGGAAGGATAATTAGCCTCCGTGACTGTTAAAGCATCATGTGCTTCGTCATGGAACACATTTCCGGACCAGACACAGATGTTGCATGCACAATAGGGTTGGTGTTAATGAATTATTCTGTGCATGTGAAATGAAGCATTTTTAACATGCATCGGCTTGAACATCGTGAGCAGAAATAATGCTTTGAACTGAACTACAGTTTGAATTTATATACCATGTTATATTCTGAAGACATGATGAACTAAACATTCACAATTGATTTCCTTCTTTGTATGTCATCAGTGCTGAAAACTATTACAGTTTTGCACATAATGGAAATGGTATAACGGCAAACAGACAAAAAGGTGAAAATTCTTTCAACTTTATCAATTTTTGAATCTGACACGACTGTAAAAAGAATATCATAAGAAGTGTTCTGTTTGGTGTAGTTTGTTTCTTTTCTCACAATATTTTTATACCACCAGTAGTGAAGTGTTGAAGTTGTTTTATGGAAATTAATTATTAATCAAAATCCATACAGCAGAAAAGTCAAGTCTTTCACCTTGTGCTCCAAAGTGGGAGCATCATTTTCAGCATCTTCTTAAATAGACACATTCATTCATCCTTATTTACTGCATGAGAACAGGTTTCTTTGATTTCAGCTCACCCAACTAAGTATAGAATGTGAACTCTAGATAAAAGAATCTATCAAATAACATAAACTTTTATATGCAGTTTAGCAAGAAGGTTCACAAAAACATTGTCTACAGAGGGATGCATCTGAAACCCAGAAGTTAATTAAGGTTTCTTTTGTGACAGTTGTTGTTCTGAATTTCAAAGGTTTTCTTGCATGCTGAAGTCTTTGATTGTAATATGTGCCAAATTACAATCTCATCTCCTTGGGGAGAATACTATTCTTGAATGCAAATAAGGGTAGTTTTCAGTCAAACAACATCCGTCGGTTAAACCATCCTTTTTTAAACTGAAGCTATGTGACAGGATATTTATAACAAATGCTGTGCATATGTGTGGGCTGGAATTACGATGACCATGGCACAATGTCAAAGACCACAGCTTGTGTATCTATCTTAGTTAGGATTATTTTCATCACATGACAAGTGGTAAAATCAGCATGTTAAATGAAAATGTACTGTGGTGTTAGGTGTTAAAAAGTTGAAAGTACAGATCATTAATTTGTGGATGGCAACAACTTTGTAGATAGTTAGAAATCCCGACATTTCAAGGCTTATTTAAGCTTCTTCTTTAGTTTTTTTTTCCACATGGAGATGCTGGAATAGTGAACTGAGTGAATGTTGCTTTTTGCTGCACTCTGCAAAATTCCAGCTCTATCTCAGTGGTTTGTAATTAATCGATTCTGAACCTGACAAGACATTATGACAGATTTCCAGATGGAATGGGATTTATGGCCATGTTCAAGATGATTGCACTTATGTAGTGACGTGTGTGTGAGCTCAGACACAGTATACTGACTCTGAGCTGACTTTCCTGGTTTTATCCCTTTCATGCCAAGCGTCAGGCAGGGTAACAACAAGTACCATTTTTTAACATCTTTTGGTATGACAAGACTTGGGATTGAATCACCCACTTTCCGCTCTCTGGGCAGACGCTCTATCCACTGGACCATGGAGGTGATAGAATAGAGTTTGTTTTTACAACTGACTGAAATAGGTATGGCGAGTCTGAGTGAGTCTGCCTGGTGAGACAACACATGGATGAGCAATTGTCAGCAACTTGAGACATTTTGGATTTTTACCACTGGCTTGTCTGGACCAAGCTAATGATCTGACTAGGTGATATGATTATCTATGATTGTAGTTGCTGTGGTAACACCATAGAAATCACTCTGTGGTCAGATTATACGAGATGGGACAGGTGACACCATGATTCATGCAGAGTTCTGTCCCTTGGGGCCATATGGGTTCAAATCCAGGTTCACTCCGATTATGTGTCTAGATTTGTCAGCACCATACCAATGCCCATGGGATTCACTGAATGGTAAATGTCAGTGTCTTGCATCACTTCGGGGTTTCCTCCCACATAAAGCTGACGTGCTGGGGTATTACTGGAATACAGTTGAAAGAAGAGTTAAACTCAATTTACAAACTCACTCACCACTCAGATTATACTTGATGAAAATGTAGGTTACCCACCAGGGCATAATAATACTGATTAAAGGCTATGTAAGTACAGCAGAAATTCTTACCCATTGTAAGGGTTAATGAAGACATTTATTATTGGTATACAATATTGTTTGATAAAAGAGAGATGGTACATTGTAATAATAAGGATGAATACTGCCACTTGACAGTGTGTACAGCTATTCATTGTGGTAGTGTATTGCGATATGTACTGATACATAAAGGAAAAACAACTCCTCCTTTGTGTAGTGGATAGAGCTTCTGCCCAGAGAGCGGAATGTCGTTGGTTCGATCCCCAGCTGCATCATAACAAAAGATGTAAAAAGATAGTACTTGTTGTTACCCTGCATGACGCTTGGCATTAAGGGGGCTAAAACAAGGACTTGTCGGCTCTGAGTCAGTATACTGTGTCTGCGTTGGGTATTCATGTTAAACTGTGGCATGGTATCTCAATGGGCCTTTACTTAAAAATTGGCATAAGTCCGGCTAGTACAAGCACATGCACGCATGCATGCACGTCGCTATATAAGTGCAATAATCTTGAATGTAACATTAAACCCCATTTCACTTTACGTCACCTAATAAAAAAATACAATTGAGTATTTGAAAAGGACATAATTTTCTGCATAACAAAGAGTCATTGTAGTTTTTCGATTTTTCAATATTCCAGTCCTATCACGGAGGGGGACAACAGAAATGGCCTCCACACATTGTACCCATTTGGGGAATCGAATAAAAGACTGCGGACTGACGATGAATGTTTTAACAACTAAGCTACCCCACCGTCCCACATTTTTCCATCAGTTTAGCTGAATAGATTGTTGATAAGTTATATTGAAATTTTTACTTCAGGAAACCTTCCTCAATAACGTTGAATATGTTTTCATTCACCTTTGAGCCCCATGGAAGGGCATATGTCATTTCCTGCTGGTTGTCTCTTTTTGTACAAGCCCTTTGAATTTTGATGAAACAATTCCACTAGGATATTTTAAGCATTGGTGCAACAAGATGTGATGTTTAGAGAGTTAGATTGCCACATACAGCAGGTGTATGTTAAGTGGCCAAGCTGAGAGCATTGTCATCCTCCATCTTAACATTCACCTGCAATGTTTGGTTAGAGATAGTGGATTTTTGTGTGCCTTGTGGTCTCTGCTCATTGAGGTTGCAGTCAATATACTCACTTAAGTTGGGCAAGAGGAACTGATGTGAATGACATTTACAGATTGGAGCAGAACACATACTTTATAAAAAGTGCTTTTATGAAGATGTGTAACAGTTGTCTCATTATGTGGAGTGGGTTCCAATTATATAATGTTCATTTTTGGCTCATTAGGTGGAACCCAGAGACTTCAAAAACATTTGTGCAGGCAGGCAATTTGTTTTGTTTTAAAGAGTGACAAATTTGCTTCTGTAGTGTCTTAATTTCATATTTTGACCTTGATCTCTAAATAGGATACTGTAGCTGAGGTGTTATTTTTAGTCTGAAGTATTATTTCCACCAAACTGGAGCTTTTGAAGATGAATTACTATTGAGGAGTGTGTACAATCTATTGTATTTGTTGTCAGAGTTACCGCAGAAGAAGCAGTGAATGTTTAGAAAGTATCACTAAGTTTCAAAACTTGAAAGTTGTCAAGTGTTCCCTTGACAGCGTGAAAGAATTGACACAGATTTTTTGGGGACATGTATTACTTGCAACATACTAACACTCCCAACACTTGAAATTGCATTTTCGATTTAGCAGATTTTAGAATAAGAAACTATCTTTAAAATGACATGTGCCTGAAAATCTATAATCTGCAATCAAAAATGGCTCTTCTCAGACTCTTGGATTGAGTTTCAATTGAATGTAAATGAAATTCACAACTTTTGGAGCCAAATTCATTTTGTAAAATTGGAAATGGGTTTTGCACTAATTGGAATATTCTTTTGAAGTTTTGAGTCGTGATTCTCAATGTTAGAATTGTGCTGACTTCTTCATAAGATACCACAGAATTCAAAATCATGTTGTAGGAAGTGAGCATGAAAATGGTCAGCACAAATAGGTTTTTATTGATTTGGAAAAGTTTTGCCTGAAGGGTAATGTGAAAGATTAACATGCCTGTTTTCCTAACCTAGATAGGGGTCAGTTAGGTAGTTGCAACAAGCTCTTTTTATACTTGCTTGTCTTTCAGATCCTAGGGACTGAAGGGGTCAGGTTTTGTCTGCCCTCCCGTCCTGACCCGATCAGAGGATATCAGGATTAGATCCTGCAGAATCTCAAAATCAGCATCAACTATGACCTCTGTTCTGATTCTTCTTGACATTATTAAATGGTATTTTGAAGGGCATATAGAGCCTAAAGATGCAATCTTTTGGATCTGGACGTTTACTACTGTATTATATTAATCTAAGGATGCCTTCAATCTTTATTTGATTAATACTGAAATTTGTACACGGAAAGAATGGAAATTAGCACTAGCCCGCTAGCCTGGACAAGTTCTGTAAATGTTAAAAGTATCCTAAAGCTAGTAGAAGTTCAAACATTTTGGGAGGGTATTGCTATGTGTTATCACTATTCAGGCTAGTAGATGTTCTTGGTTAATTTCCATCCCTGCACAGCTATGGCTCCTGGCAGGTATTCAATTTGGGCCAAACCCATTCAAGATATTTAAAAAAATAGATGGCTCTGCAGCTAACCTGAATTTATTTAGAATAAATGACAGCCTTGTGCAAAGTCAGATTGGAATTTTGTGCAATATTTAGAGAAACCATAGCTGGGAATATTCATACAAAGTTTAAGATCCACAGTCCTTGTAGTGCCAGAGGAGAGGTATATAATACAGTAACACTGGACAGACAGTTAAAGGGCATATCTGGATCATAAATCAAAACATATTATGTTTTATTGCACACCTCATACTTGCTTCACAACAGATTTCATAATAATTCATGCAGAAATGGATTGGTAATGGGCAAAAATTACATTTCCCATACGATTGCTATGATGGCCATGTTAAAAGTCAGATCAGAATTCTGTAAGAAAACGTTTGATACCCCACAGCTGGGATCATTCATACAATGTTTCAGCTCCATGTGCAATGTTGTTTCAGAGATGTTGAAAAATGTAAAACTAATGAAGGATGGATAACTGGACGATGGTCAATGTGCTGAGACATAAGCTCATTGGTTTTCAGTCAGGTTAGCTACAAAGGTATGGCTTCTTTGTAAGGGTAAGCCAGCACCATGCCCATTCTCGTGGGTTGCACCAAAGTGGTAAACGTCTTTGATCCGTGCCACTTTGGGGTTTCCACACATTAAGCTGACATACCATAATATAACTGGAATACTGTTCAAAGCAGTGTTAAACCCAACTCACTCGCTCATTATCAGGGGTAAGAGAGCCCCATGCCGATGGAAGTTTGTATACCTATTAAAAATTACATTTGAATGTGATCATACTGGGTTAAATGCTTTGTTTGTTTGTCGTTTAACAACGCACTCAGCAATATTCCAGCTGTGTGATGGCAGGCTGTAAATAATCAAATCTGGTCCAGACAATGCAGTGATTGACATCATGAGCGTCGATCCTTGCAATTGGGATACGATGACATGCATCAACCAAGTCAGCGAGCGTGACCACCCGATCCCAAAAGTCGCCTCTTACGACAAGCATAGTAGCTTTTTATGGCAAGCATGGGTTGCTAAAGACCTATTCTACCCCGGATCTTCACAGGTCGGGTTTATATGCATTTTATGTGCAGTCATACTGATTCATAATGTTAGTGTGCATATGCCTTACAGTGATATTGTCGATGCTCTGTATGCTCTGATGCTCATTATTTCACTGAAATTGATCCATATTTATGTTTGTATATATACTTTCACTGCATAATTACATGCTTGGTTGAAGTACAATATCAAGTTTAGATACAGCCATGAATCCGAGTCCTAAGACTAGAAGTTACCAAATTAAAACTTGTCCTTAATATGCTGAATTTAACTCATGTTGTCTTACACAACTTATAATGACATTACTCCTGAGGTGTTTCTTCGAAATAATTCAATTATTAAACCTAACAAATTTAAACTCCTATTCCTATTGTGTTTTGAATCCCCATGAGCAAATTTCAGGTGTTTGTGTTCTTGTGATACATCTTGTACTCCATAAAAATATCACACTGGATAGGTTACTTTGACCATGCTATATATGTACAACTCAAGACATACTTTCAAGTTTTTTGCTTACACATTCACCAAATTGTCAGACTAGTGCTTAGAAATTAAAAAATCTTTTGAAGAAGTAATGTCTCCTGCCCAAGAGGAAGCCACGGGCTGAAGGAAGTGATCTTGCAGCATGGGAGTTTCAGGTTTCATGGGCTTAACTACAAATCGCATTCTTTAGAACATTTCAGGCCAGTTCGTTACTAAGTTTCAGTCTAAAATCAATACAAGTGATCCTGGTCCGGCAGAGTGTTTTATGCTTTCTTGAAGAAGAATAGGAGCAAATCTCTTTGTTCTAAATGAAGATTGATAGGGTGTTTCAATGTTTTCATCATGAAACAGTGATAGGTTTGAAGTATGCACCCTCTGTACAATGTATCGTGTGGTAATTTACATAAACTGATCGGGCCCTGACTCCTAAAAACACTCCTGTTCTCTCGGGTGGAAAATTCCTTTCAGAACAAAAGATCCACGTGGCCAGATTTTGCAGCTTTCGCGTCTGCATGGACATTTTGGATGAATTTAATCTCTGTAACTTACTCAAGTGGAATGATTAACATTTTTTCAACGACCACAAAATGTTCATGCAATATCTGAAGAAAGTACTTGGTTTCAGCATATTGAGGTGATGTTACTAGTTGCTGCAAATTTGATATTAACAACAGATTTCATGCTTGAATGACAACAGTTGGAATGCTTGCAATCGTCATGCCATAATGGTATTTTTGTGCTTGTGTATCAAATTTGTAACAGGAACTGTTTTTCCTTAGGGAATAATACTTTTTGAATGATTTTTGTATAGGGTGAGTTGAAATAAGGTTTAATGAAGTGTTCAAAATTTCTGGACTTGTATAGCAACGTTCATGTGCGTATGTGTGTGGTTGCTTGTTAGGTCTGGACGTATGCTGTTTATATATAGCTAGCCCACTGACATACCATGCCACAGTCTGACATGGATACCCCACTAAGGCACAGAGTATACTGAGATGGAGGCCTTCTGAAACTTGTGTTACAGAAAACAAAAATCCAAAGTCTTACATACATGTATATGATATGTATGTGAACTGTTTTGCAATGAGTATCTTAGAAATGCTCTATAAAACATGTTACTCATCAGTATTATTGAGTTTTCAAATTTTCCTTCACAAATATCTAAGGGAAATAAAATATTGGTTGTAATTATGTTTTTATTAAGGTAAGCAGACATGTGTTTGTAACGTGCCTGAAATGGTTATATGTACCTATGGTTATGTATATCTTATCTTGATCATGCTATATATACACCAACATTAGCAATTTTTTAATATGGTCACAGTGGTTTTATTATCATGAGTTATTTGAATAAAATTATTTTTCGTCAAAATGGCATGCCACAGTGACTATTCATCATTTGAAAAAATACATTAACCAAAAGGAATCAGATTTGTCAGAAGTCAAACAAGTATGCACATGATTAAAAGATATGATGTAAGGGAATCAGCAATGAATTTTGGAGAAGGTATGTCCAGTTTGGCAGGGCAGTAAGTGTTCCCTGTCCATCTGAGTGGCAATTGCAGATCACCTCAGACACGATTCCTGACAGCCTCCCTAAGTGTAGGACAAAGTTCCAGAATGTGTGTATGTGGATGTGCCTGCAAAGGTCATCTGTCCTTCAAATGGATTTTGTAGCTGTGGAATTCCTTTTCAAAAATCAATTTGTGTCATTTTAGCTTTCAGTTATATATACCTTTCCCCCAGAAAATCAGTCTGCTCACAGTTACGTAGCCTTTAGCCTCCATGACTGCATGGCTTACAGGCAGGCAACATGGGTTTTGTCAGTTTCTGAAGTGTAGACAACAATAGATGAAATTTGGGATTGAAGGCATGATAATGTTATGTTCCTTAAGTGGATACTTGTTCACATATAGACAGAAGGATGTGGGTGAATTTATGACAGCCATAGCAATCTTGGGAACACTTGGACATTATGATTACTTGCATCACATTAGGTTTTATGATTTATTGCAATTGTTGCTATCATTTTCGAGACCTACTGTATACAGCCCCCATAGTCAATATAATGGAGAAAATTATATGAATGGTGCACTGAAAATCATTGATGACACTTTTTATAGCACTGAGTTTCCTTTCAGAATTTGATCTCCACGAGTATCCTTGTTTCCTACATGTGTTTAGGATGTCTTCTGGAGAGCAGGTCATAAGGCATATGTTTCATTGTTGTCTTAATACCTAGGGGAGGCCGACTCAAGCATGTCAACTAAGGAAAAAATTGCCAAAAAATATTTTACTCTTTCTAATTGTCTTTTTTCACACAAAAACAACAACTAGACTGGAAATCAAATACAAAAATGGCATTTTTAAGAGCCTTTGGTTCCAAAGTCTAATCTTAGAATACACTAAGGAAAACTGCAAATGTTTTTGACAGAAAAATGCCAACTCAAATATCAAATTTGTGGAATTCTGGGGAAAAGGTTTGTTTTCGCCTTACAGCTAAAATGGATAGAATTAGCATAAAATGGTGCACAAGTTATCAGGCAAAGTGCATGCCACTCTAATTTGATAATGGCCTTCTCTTGCCTGGAAAAGAGCCTAAATTCAATCAGTCACATATTGCCATATACAAGATAGCTACGAGATAAATCGCAAAGATCAATGAAGAATGAAGCGTGGTGTATTTCACGATAAAACATTGTTCTATCATGACGTCATTTCTGGAGATTTGAATATGCGCTTTAAACTTGATGACGTCATGTATTGGTCAATGTTATTTTTGCGAGGGAAGTGTCTAGTAAGTTGTTCCCAATAGATGTAGCTGGGCTGTGCAGCTAAATGTAGTGGCCGAACGATCTCATCCAAAAGTGAGAGAGGTGTGACAATTGGTGTGAGGAGAAAAGATATAGAGGATAAACCATGAAGGGACCACAAAGTTAATAAGCAATACAAGTGTAAACAGGCATCCGACTGTATCAGTACAGCTCTGTCAACTTGTTTGATTGGCCTGGCACCTCAACTGATCAACTGATAATATATGGGTTGATGGTGTCCCATGAATATGTTTAGAAGAAGCAGATTGAGGTTAAATCTAACTATATGTCCTATTGCTACATTTAGGCAGTAGTCTGATACTTTGACCTTCCTTGCAGGTGCCACTCATCATTGCACTGTCAGTCATTGCAATATCAGTTACAGTGTCAATGTCCAAGAAATTCCGTAAATTGGTATTCAAAAAGCTCACAAAACTGTCACCCTGTTTGTGGAATTGAAGGCCAAGGCCAAGGCCAAATGCTGCTCTCGACTTAGTAATCGTTGTGATGTTGTCCATTTTTAATTTTGTGTTTCAAGGACACTGACCTCTCTTGTGTTCTTTATGTGGGAAACAACTGCTTATCATATGTTAATTGTACATTTGTTTTATTGAGTTGTTTCAGGGATATGATATCCAGATTTTAGAATTACAGTATTTCCTTTATCCGAGCATTATCATTTGCAGACCTCATTCTGTTTAACTGACCTCATATGTACTTGAAGATATGAAAGCTTGTTCTCTTCGCAATATGGCTTAAATAATGCTGATTTGGTGTTGAATGTTAAGTCACTCACTGACCTCCTTCATCGGGTAGTTAATGGCAGACCTCTATCTTTCTGCAAATGAAATGCAGGGGCTGAAAAATAGTCTAGGTCTAGGTCAAGGTGTTGTTGTTAGTGTAATATACGAAACTAGGACATTGCCACTGTTTATTTATGGTAATCAAGTACTGGCAGTTTTATGTTCATTTTAAACTCTGAGTGGCCAGACAGTGGGAATTGAACATGACTTGCTTGAATGTAGCCTTTGATCACCTTTTCCAATCACCGCTAATTCCAGACACGAGGCTTACATTACTGTATCCTCACCTTATATCTGTGATCCATTCATATGATTATCACCCCTATTTTTCCATTTACGCCCAATGGTATCGGTTTCGGCAGATAATCGAGACTCTGGCCTTGATATATCACATTTGTCATGGAGTCGCTTGGTTTATCAACACATAAGTGGTAGTTAAGACACTGATGTAATGTGCAGAAAGGACCAGCAATATACTGCTTGTAAAAGAAAAGAATTGATTTTCTAGGCATGTGGATGTCTTTTTTCGAATTTGGTCTCCAAAAGAATCCAAGGTTTTTCAATTTAACATATTTAGACCACATGCTACTTTAGGTCTTCCAAATTTTTACTTACTTGGACTGCCATTGGCCAAAGCCAAGCTATTTGTATTTTTAAAAAGAAATCGTCTGCACTGCCACCAACTTTGCTTTCTAACCATGATTCATCTCTCAATACCTATAGAAAATACTTCAGCATGATATGCAGACATTGAAATTCAAGTTACCTATAGAAAATACTTCAGCATGATATGCAGACATTGAAATTCAAGTTTAGGGTCACTGGTTTGAATATGTACTATGTAGTCTGCGTCTTTACGAATTTGTCTTAATCCTGACCCTGAGTAAATATTGGTTTGGTAAGGACAGATAATAATATAGTCCATACTAAAATCCACTGAAGATGTTGCCAAGAGCCAAGTTTGCCTGAAATGTCAATCAAACATAGCTTCTTTTCATAGTGTGTAGTCTATGCTCTACCAAGATGACCTGTGTTGCTGGTTTATGTATGGTATTTTGTAATTTGGAATTTTTTCACAGCACATATTTGGCCATGAAGTTTAACTGAAGCTTAAGGTGACCTGTAAACGTTCAATAATGGGCAAAAAAACAAATCCCTTCGACAGATTTTACTACCTGAACTAAAAATAGAAGTGATCACTGAAATATTCTCATGTGTTTCATATTTACATCTATGCATACAAATTCACCAAAGAAAAACTATCTACAAGACTATGACAACATCGATGACTTCAACTTTCCAATAGTCAACTTTTCTTAATTTTGAGAAATAGTCCAGCAGCTCCAGCTTGTGTACATTTAACAACTTTTGGGGTACAATCGACCATGCTGTTTCTATGAAGATTTAAAAGATGTATGACAGTTGCTTAAAAGTTGTTTGATCAGGGTTACAACATTCAAGGCCTCATTGAAGCTTTCCAAACATTTTATGGTAGACATGTAGAGGACATTTCCAAATTTGACTCAGCAGTGACCAAATTGATGCCCAGTGCATTTCTCTATTTTGTCTGATGCAATTTCACATTTGTTTTTATACAATATGTCCACCTGTTTTTTTCTGGTGAACACTTGACTAGCCTTTGATGGGTTTGATCACCTTCTCATGAAGAAATTGTATCATCACTATTTGATTGTGATTCATAAACATTTAAGGATTGACTTTGTATTTTGTTCGGTTCATTGAGGTATGAATCGAAAAACCGATGTGCAAACTGTATGAATCCGCGTAGCGGATTCTTACAAAAGTTTGCACATCGGTTTTTCGATTCATACCTCAATGAACCGAAAAAAATATACAGTCAATGCTTATAATTAAATTCGACAACGTTAAACATGTTTTATCTACAATAGTTTAACCCAAAACAGTTGCATATATCAAAACAGACAAAAATGACGACATTGATAAACATTCCAGGTGTAGGAATATATACAGTGGCGTGACATGAATCTGGTGATCGTTTAATTTATGCACATAACTTGACACGCCTACACAGTCAGTAGCCAATCAACGGAGAGTGGGATTAAAACAATGTTCATTAGACCTGTAAGGCAAGAGGCGAAAAGAACTGCAACAGTCCGACTGTAACGAAACGGAAAAAATATGTCGACCGAGAGAAGGCGGCTGTTTCAAATAACATGGTCATTTACTGCTGATTCAAACATTACTTCCCTGATTACGGTAAAACACAGTTGGAGAAATGCTAGTTAGAAATGAAACCCGAAGACATGAAAGTTGAACCGTGACGAGCGGGAAAAAAATAGGCGAGAGAGCCTGCACGTTTGCTGTTTCATTCGTTTTCGGCCTTCGGTTTCAAAGGGTTGTTTGGAAAATGAATATGCATGAAAGTCGCTAAATGTCCTGTGCATGACGATACACGTGAGCAGAAAGGGAATTCCCTCGACTGTAATATTGGGATTCCCCGACATTCCGCGGTAATAAAAGTAGTGCGCCGCGGTGGGCGTGGCTTAATTTTTTACATTCATTGGGAAATGAATGCAATAACACGTGATCAATTCAGCTAATCAGAATGCAGGAATTTGCATGAACACAACGAAAATTTAATTATATACTCATGATATGGTCGGAATCATACAACTGATTTTTTTTAGCAGAGATTTCTTATGATTAAGAAAATGGTTTCATTGCTTTTATGTGCTAATAATTAGATAACTCTCTGTGATAACATAAGCTTTCTAGGAATGAATTCCATATATTGCTCTCAGGGAATATTCAGTTGAAATGTGCATAAGAGTTGTCAAATGAAAGCAAATCATTTTGCGAGGTATTTTCCTTCATAGTGAAAAGCATGGCTCTACCAACAAGACATACATGATTATACAATGTTGCAGTTTGATGAAATTGGCACATTTCTTCTTTTGCACCAAACAAAAAGAAATTCTATTATTAAAATTCTTGAATTGAAATGATTAAGTTTTCATTCTAAAAGCAAGACACCAGCTTCTTTTTTTCCAGTTCTCTGCAATGTCAGTTTCAGTTGGACATTTCTTCTCAATTAATTTCATTCTTGAGGCTCTCTCCTTTTTGGGAGAATGAAAATGTGCAAGATATGTGTTGGACAAAAAGTATTCTCCACTTTCATCCAAACCTCTGAGTAGAATGTTTGCTGGTTGGTTGCTTTGTTGTTTAATGCTACACTCAGCAATATTCCAGCTATATGAAGGCAGTCTGTAAATAATCGAGTCTAGACCAGACAATCCAGTGATTAATATGAGCATCGATACATGCAATTGGGATCGATGACATGCATCAACCAAGTCAGTTAGTCGCCTTTTACGACAAGAATAGTAACCTTTTACGGCAAGCATGGGTTGCTGAAGACCTATTCTAACCCGGATCTTCACAGGTACTTGTATAACGTAACAGTGTTATTTCAAGAAAGAAAAGACACAAACAACAAAAAGCGAGTCGATGGAGACAGTGAAAAAACACATCATGCCAGTGAAAGCTATAGGAATATGTACATAAATAAGTTGCGAACAACTGGCAGCTGGGACCAGTATATCAATTTCAACTACACATTGACTATGTACTGTCAAGTGATTGTACTGCATGGTCATTGTTCTTGCCCATTGCCTATCCAGACTCACGCTGCTGTGATATTCCGAATATTGCTGAATGTGGTGCAAAACAGCTTTCACAGACTTACTGTTATATTTGTACAATTACTATCTGTACTGATCATTAGACAATTTCAGTGTCGGTGAAGTAGACATAATTTAATAATGGGATAGTTCTGATAATCATTTTGTATTTCGAATGTTAAAGTCTTGCCTGTTGAATTATACTGCTACAAACTGAGGCATTAAGACAAACAGTAAATTTTGAAAAATGAATGTACTAAACATTATCTTTAAAACTTTTCTTGTGTTATCACTGGTGAAGAGTTTGTAATGCGATTTCTGAATGTTGAACAAAATGTTAGGTTGTTGATATTTGTTGTAAAATAGGAATTAACCTTTTACATTTCTATGTCTGATAATACAGTGAATCATTATTAACCTTCATGATGTATGGTGTAAGTTACACAACTGTGTAAATTAAGGGTTTGTTTCATTGTATATACAGAAACAAATCCAGGAATAGTTTAGATACACATTCATTAAAACTGGTTCCTGCTGACATTTTTAACTTTAGAGTTGTTATCCCCATGCAATATATGGGGTGGGGTGAGTGGTGGTGACGGTGGGGAGATATAGTCGACTCCTCATCTGTCTGTCTGTCCATCTGACTGTAATCATTTAGTTTCTGGGGTGTAACTCAAAAACCGTTCAATATTTCTCAACAAAACTTGACAGATATATCAAGCATGTCCTGAAGTGCTGCATTTTGCTCTTTACAGATTTTTGCATTTTTATGTTTCTCGATTACCATGGAAACAGTTTGGACTTAGACTTATAAGGGGGCGGATTTTGTTTCCGGAGCACAACTAAAAAAACATTCAATATCTTTCAACAAAACTTGGCAGATATATCAAACAGATCCTGAAGGTTTTTTTTGCTATTTGCAGAGTTTTGTCATTTTTTTGGACGATTTCCATGGAAACAATTTGGACTTAGTCTCAAAGGTGGGGTAGGTATTGTTTCCAGAGCACAACTTGAAAACTGTGAAAGACTTTTCATCCAAACCTGGTACATATATTAATCAAGGGCTGAAGTGGTGCCTTTTGCTATTTAGGAAACTAAAATTAGACTTAGCTGAAACTGAGTTTGGTGTTGTTTCTGGAGCAGAACTAAAAAACTATTCAACAATTTTCCTGTTTGCATGGCAACAAGTTTGACTTTGATGCTGTTCATAAAAGTGTGTTTATCCGGACCATATCTCTAAAACTGATAGGTCCTCTTTCTTGAAACTGTGCCCACACAAAGATCTCCTTGTCAGCTGGTGCCTTTTGCTATTTTCCAGCTATATGACAGCGGTCTGTAAAATAGTCGAGTCTGGACCAAACAATCCAGTGATTGACATGAGCATCGATCCACGCAATTGGGATCAATGACATGTATCAACCAAGTCAGCGAGCCTGACCACCTGATCCCGTTAATCGCCTTTTATGACAAGCATAGTCGCCTTTTACAGCAAGTATGGATGGCTGAAGACCTATTCTCCTCCGGAATTTTCACGGGTCTGGAAACTTGGAAAGTTTCTGTGTGACAATTAGACTACATTCACAAAAGCAACCTGATTTGTGGAATGCTTTGAAAGCTGAATATGCAGAATAAATTTGTAGTTGTGTAATGAAAACCATGTGGAATGTTTTCAATTTGGAGAGCTTAACAGCATGTATTTTGTCAATAATGTCCACTGGTTTTTTTTTTTGTAATTACAACTTACAACATACTCAATTCTGGAGAAAGTCAGAAACATTTGCAATCACTGATTTTCAGTGATCCTTTCATGTGATTTTCTCCACTATTTTGTCATTTACGCAAAATGGAACCTGTTTCAGATAATCGAGACTGATATTCTCTGGCATTGACATTATGTATTTGCTCAAATCACATCGCAATGGTAAGGAAGTCAAGGTGTCTTCACTTTCTAATGGTTATGGTATTAAAATGTGACTAAGTGTATACCCCCGTAGTCATGAGCCCCTTTGACTAATACCCAAAGGTCTTATGCTTAACTTACAGAAAAGTTGTTTAGAATAAGTGGGATGAATTTTATCTTAAGATATTTTAGTATTGCTTGTGTATGTTTTTGTCTGAGACTATGTAAGGAAGTAAGTGAGGTGCTATTCTGAGGTGTTTTTGCTGCAACCATGAAACCCTCCGCTTCCCAAAATGCTAAGAACAAGTATTGCAAGTTTTAACATTTATCATGCAATTTACTTGCCTTGGCATGTGTTTGAATGACTTACCTTTGTACGATGGGTGCCACCAGTGTGGCAGGATACACTCCACTTATTTGGTATCATGACTATTTGATGGTAATTCCTAAACACGTGCTCATAATCTAGTCAGAATCGTACAATAGACTTTGCTTTTGGCAGAGATGTCTTATGACTATGGAAATGGTTTTGTCATTTTACCGGGTATTTGAATGAACATTCTATCGAAACATATCCCTCTACAATATGACGTATGGAGTGGGTGATGTTCTCTTAATCACAAACAAGTAACTTTCCTTATGTTCTTAAACACTTGATTTACAGAGGCATCAGAAAGAATTCTTTGTCACAGAATGTGTCTGATCCGTAAGAATCCATCACATCTTGTCCAGCTGAAGGTCATCAGTCAACTACATTTGGCAATTGATTGGTTGAAGTGACAAGGTCACATGACCTTGTTGACTGGTGGAACCTCTGTAGTGGCAGTCACAGTAGTGCCAATCTGCCTGATTATCTAGTGTACCGCCCATAAAGTGAGACTCAGCAGGCACAGAAAAACACCAGCAATAAGTGGGCTTTATGATATTAAAGCTTGATTGAGAGATAAATAACTCAACAGTTTTTTGCACAGAGCTCAGAATTAAGTAAATCATATGATGGAGATGATGTTACACTTCTTTGTCAAAGTCATGATTATTCATGATTGTTTCCAGAATGATGTCATGACTTGTTAACTTAACTGTCATCACATTTTCATTCATTTCTAAGGGTTGTGAATGTGTTGTGTTGAGTTTCAATGTTAACATGTTTTACACAGGGAATCTGTTGTGGCATTGTGAGAGAATTAAAGATGAATCTCCCACAGTATACTTGCCCATTGTTTTTCGGAAGTCACAAAAGTTTTATAGAAATCATAAACAATGTTTGCTGTGTTGGAAAACTACAGTTGTGACACAAGAGAGAACAATTAACCAGCAGAATGATGACAGATTATAGACTAAAAAGTAACATGAGGTGAATATATACTTATATCATATTATCCAACGTCAATGTGGGCTTATTGCAATGTCTAGGAATCTAAACCATCATGATATTGGGATTCATATTTGTTCATGCCAATAAATTTATACAAACAATCCTTCAAACTTTGAATATTAAGGAATACTATTCTGAGAATAATACCAAGATACAGAGATGAGAAACATTATAGGGATGTGTAAAAGTATAATATGACTTTAGATTAGTTGTTGGCATGGGATTGAATAAATTGAGAAGTCTCATAGATGTGATATTGTCATAGGATATGTAACACCATAATGGTTTATAAATTTACTCATGGCATTAAGACTTCAGATTAGATTATTATTTTTGTGAAGCACCATTTAATCTTGCTGTGGGTACTGTTGATGATGTTTGGTTGAAGAAACTGCTTAACCACATCCCATGATACTATACACGGGTGCTTGTTACCTTTAAATGTAAAAATATTACACTGAGGTTATCAATGAGTCCACATTACAGAGCCAGACCGCCTCCGTGGTCTAGTTGTAGAGCGGAAGGTCCGGAGTTCGATCCCCAGCCGCGTCATACCAAAAGACGTTAAAAGATGGTACTTGTTGTTACCCTGTCTGGCGCTCGGCATTAAGGGGTTTAAACAAGGACTGGTCGCCTCGGAGTCAGTATACTGTTCCTGAGTTTGGTATTCATGTTAAACTGCGGCATGGTATCTCAGTGAGCTAGCACTATAAATCAGCATCAGTCTGGACTAGTTCAAGCAGCCACATACACACGTGCATGTACGTCGCTATATAGGTGCAATTATCTTGGATGCCATGTTAAACCCCATTTCACCTCACATTACAGAGCCACACTTTCCTTACTAGATGGCTATTTATTTCATACAAATATTACATATGGATCATTTTGAGCATATCTGGTGAGCTGAAGAACCTTACCTCTAGTATGGAAATGTTTACTTTTTGTTATTTGAATAAATCATGTCCTTAGATTCAATGAAGGGTGGGATTTGTTCCCAAAGCAAAATATAAAACTGTTGAATATATATATTTATGAAACATTGTTTGCTTGTCAACCTTGTAATGAAGTAGTGCCTTTCCTGTATATAGGTATACAGATTCATTGCAAGTTATCCAATTAAATGTTGAATTCTGTTGTTCAGTTCAGATTCAAAAAGGATTTCGTCTTATGTTTGTATCTGTTCTTTTGCAGAGATTCAGAGAAGAATATTGATCTTCAGAAAGATCCCCAAATTCACAGGTAAGATCAGATTACTGTATACATTTGGGTTTCATTGATAATAAAATAAAAAATGGGTGCAAATAAAAATCTCCACTGCACGATTCCAACTATGTCATAAGCATGTGTTTATGAATCACTATCGAAAAGTGATGATACCAGGTGATCGCAAGAATAATGAGTGTATCATACCCCATTGCTGTCACCTGTCACAAACACATGCAAAGGCAAAGTAAGTGTTCACCTGATCAAACATCAAACATAAAATATAGTACATGTCAAATAAGGAATTGCATCAGACATTACGTTTGCCTCTGATGCGTCAAATTTGAAAATGTGCTCCACATTTGGAGAAAAACATTTTTGATCATTTATTAATACATGTATGACTAAAGTGTAGTGGTTATGTATGACTTTAATTGATTTTATAAAGGTACATTATGTGGTGTTGTTTTTTTGTTTTGTTTGCAACATTAATGTACAGCATTGTACCTTTTAGAGTATTCCAGATTGTTGTCAATATTAAAATATAGCCCAACAAAATCTATACATCCGAGCCACAAAGTTAAAGAAATTTCAAAGGAGCCACTAAATTATTTTTTCAAGGAGCCAAATAGAATTTCAAGGAGCCAAGGCAAAATCGGTCTTTCCAGCACACATGGGATATGCTGAACAATGGCGACAACTCATAACATTCTTCTCTGAATCATATTTCGTTTTGGTTTATCCAACGCGTCGACAGCATTCTGCTATTGGGGAGCGCAGTCGTCAATATCATTTGACGTTTTGTTGTTGTGGTTTTCGCAAATATGGAAAAATACTTCGGCAAAACGACCGCCATAGCTGTCACCTGGGCGGATGTCGTACAGCGCATGCGTGGATATTAAACTCTTAACATCGTTAGTGCATTACTTAATAACGAAAAGCGCTTCCTTCATCAAAGGTATGGAGCTTCATATCGAAAGCGGAAACAGTACACATGGCCTAGCAGTGAGTGATCTAGTCGATGTTATTATGTTTTGATATCGATTTTCTTCACTGAAGTTACTGCACTTATATTAAAAACGATCTTTTTTAATATCTTATGACAAGAGATATTTAGTCGCCAAACTTAATTAAAGGCAAGGAGCCAGTTGGCGACTGACATGAAAATACCAGGCGCAAAATACAAAACTAGATCGCCATGGCGACCAATTTAGTCGCAACTTTGTGGCCTGACATCCCTAATTATATTAAGACCCAACAGTTACACCCATGAAACAAACCTCAACATAGGGACACATGTGGTTTTAGAACTGCATTTACTTTACATAGTAGAGTTTCATCAGTAGTCATGAAATATGAAATATATAACATCAACAACAGAGAATAATCAGTCTCCAAAACAGATTCATTGGATGTGAAAGGGAAACTAGTGGTGAAAGATTGATTGGTGGATCACTGAAAATCAATGATGACACCAGGTGTTCACAAAAAGAGTAAGCATGTCCTGCCCTACTGGTAGCATCTACCACTCACATAATTTTCATAAGATGTAAGTGTTGCCTGACACCACACAGCAGTAATCCTGTAATACAATACAACAAACTCCTTCCTTTAATCATAAGACACATAGAAACACATAGAAGACGTGGGGTTTTTTCAGAGCAAGTGTTTGCGAACTTGTTGAATACATTAATTATCTCAGGGTTAGTGTTGCAGTGAGTGAGTGAGTGAGTGTGATTTTATGCCGCTTTTAGCAATTGTCCAGCAATATCATCGCGGGGGACACCAGAAATGGGCTTCATACATTGTACCCATGTGGGAAATGGAACCCAGGTCTTCAGCATGATGAGTGAATGCTTTAACCACAAGGCCACCCCATCTCCCGTAGTGATTGCATTGGTAGTGGGTGATAGCAACCCTAGGTGCATCATTTTGACTGCATTTTCAAAGGCATTCAGTATGATACCACAATAACTGGATAGGCATTGCCATTGGTGGAGCCCACATGAAATGGAGACATATGCAGTCATAATTATCGTATTCAAAATATTGTGAATGCCCAGCTGTTATTAGTAGCTCATTAATCACCTGGGGAAGGCAATGGGTTACTGTTCTCAATGCTGCGTGGCAGTGAATGCCGGGGACTAAATATCTCCAACGATCTGGTATGAATTCTTGATAATGCTTAACTCTCTTGTAACTTAATCTGTACTGATAGCAATAGAAATACATTTCTTTGATGGCACCGAAGAAATTGGTTTTAAAGAGCAAATGTCTATACTCAGTTATTTTGGTTCATTATTTATTTGTGTACACAAGAAAGATGATTTATTTGTGATAATAATTTTGGACGTTGAGGTTCTTATGATGTATTCTGTGTTTAAAGGTCAGATATGTCCAGTGCATAGTTGTAAGTACAAGTTCCAAAATTCACAGTGCACAAACAGAGTGGCATAGGAATTATGCAAGCTGCGCAAGGAAGAAACTACAGCCACATCTATTCGGTCATTGTTCTTAGACCAGGAGGTGTCATGATAAAGAATTATAGAAACTTCCACCATAGATTTGGCGAAACCAAATGTGAGAGAGTTTACATTTAATTGTTTGTTTGTTGTTTAATGCCACACTCAGCAATATTCCAGCTGTATGACGGCGGTCTGTAAATAATCAAGTCTTGACCAGACAATTCAGTGATGGACATCATGAGCATCGATCCATGCAATTGGGATACGATGACATGCATCAACCAAGTCAGCCAGCCTGACCACCTGATCCCATTAGTAGCCTCTTATGACAAGTATAGTCACCTTTTAAGGCAAGCATGGGTTGCTGAAGACCTATTCTACCCCTGATCTTCACTTTAATAGTAATTGCTGTTTGGTCCTATGGTAATTGACTGTCTCCGTGAAGAGTGAGAGTGGAAGGTCCAGGGTTTGATCCCCGCATCATACCAAAAGACGTTAAAAGAGGGTACTTCTTGTTATGCTGTCTGGTGCTTGGCATTAAGTGGCTATTACAAGGACTGGTCGGCTTGGAGTCACTATACTGTGTCTGAGTGGGGTATTCATGTTAAAATGTGGCATGGTATCTCAGTTGAGCTAGCACTATAAATTGGCATTAGTCTGGACTAGTACAAGCACACACACACACACACACACACACACACACACACACACACACACACACACACACACACACACACACACACACACACACACACACGTGCATGCACATCACTATTTGAGTGACCCTTACCTCCTACTAGATCCGGGGTAGAATAGATTTTCAGCAACCCATGCTTGCCATGAAAGGCGACTATGATTGTCGTAAGAGGCGAACGGGATTGGGTGGTCAGGCTCGCGGACTTTGTTGATGCATGTCATCGATCCCAATTGTGTGGATCGATGCTGATGATGTCAATCACTGGATTGTCTGGTCCAGACTCGATAATTTACAGACTGCCATCATATAGCTGGAATATTGCTGAGTGTGGCGTTAAACAGCAAACAAAAACGAACACCTCCTATGGTATCCTGAAACCTCATTTATCGTCACCCTGTAAAGCTAGTACATGATCTTTTCTGTGCTTCAAAGGATGTGTGTACACTTTTTATGAGCATCGTAGCATCTTAATGAGTTTCTTTGAATGCCAGACACCCAAAATGACAGAAAACCAAATTCACTCAATCACAATTTTCAGAGTAACAAGAAAAATATTTCTTCATGGTGGTTTTTAGTTTCACCTAACCTATGATGGATGAATATGAAAAATCCATATTTACTTTTGAAGAGACCAGGAAGAGCTTTTTAAGAAGGATTGGTATCTGTCCCCACTAAACCACATGTGCCTCGTCACACACAGTGGTAGTCCCTGTCCTCACTAAACCACATGTGCCTCTTCACAAAGCAGTCTTAGTATATGTCCCTACTGAACCACATGTGCCTCTTCACAAAGCAGTCTCAGTATATGTCCCTACTGAACCACATGTGCCCCTTCACAAAGCAGTCTTAGTATCTGTCCCCACTGAACCACATGTGCCTCTTCACAAAGCAGTCTTAGTATCTGTCCCCACTGAACCACATGTGCCTCTTCACAAAGCAGTCTTAGTATCTGTCCCCACTGAACCACATGTGCCTCTTCACAAAGCAGTCTTAGTCTCAGTCCCCACTAAACCACGTATGCCTCTTCACAAAGCAGTCTTAGTATCTGTCCCCACTAAACCACTTGTGCCTCTTCCCAAAGCAGTCTTAGTATCTGTCCCCACTGGACCACGTGTGCCTCTTCCCAAAGCAGTCTTAGTATCTGTCCCCACTAAACCACTTGTGCCTCTTCCCAAAGCAGTCTTAGTATCTGTCCCCACTTGACCACGTGTGCCTCTTCACAAAGCAGTCTTAGTATCTGTCCCCACTGAACCACATGTGCCTCTTCACAAAGCAGTCTTAGTATCTGTTCCCACTAAACCATGTGTGCCTCTTCCCAAAGCAGTCTTAGTATCTGTCCCCACTTGACCACGTGTGCCTCTTCACAAAGCAGTCTTAGTATCTGTCCCCACTGAACCACATGTGCCTCTTCACAAAGCAGTCTTAGTATCTGTCCCTACTGGACCACGTGTGCCTCTTCACAAAGCAGTCTTAGTATCTGTCCCCACTGAACCACATGTGCCTCTTCACAAAGCAGTCTTAGTATCTGTCCCTACTGGACCACGTGTGCCTCTTCACAAAGCAGTCTTAGTATCTGTCCCTACTGGACCATGTGTGCCTCTTCACAAAGCAGTCTTAGTATCTGTCCCAATGAACCACGTGTGCCTCTTCCCAAAGCAGTCTTAGTATCTGTCCCAATGAACCACGTGTGCCTCTTCACAAAGCAGTCTTAGTTTGTGTCCCCACTTAACCATGTTTCCTCTTCTCAAAGCAGTCTTAGTAACTTTTGTCACTAAGCCACCTCACAAATGAGGGTTGAAGCTTTGCTATAATTAAGGCCACATGTCACCTAGTGCCAGTGTGTTCTCACTTTCTAAGACTTGACTAATAACACACAGATTGGTTAGACCAGTAATACCATTTAGACCCCAAGCTTTCAACTAAGGGAAGATCTTAAAAGCTTAATGGCTTGTAACCTGATCATGAAGAAATTGACTATGTCAGATGGAGTTTTGCAGTTGGTTGTATGGATTTGAAGCCTGGTAGAACTGATAGTTCCAGTGTGAATATTTCATGACCAGGGAGCTGGCATTGCATCAGATAGCTCAGCAATGAGGGATGTAGGTTTTCCAAGTGTCTGTCAGATTGGCTGCAGGATCATGTTGTCAAACAGTTGGCAACTCATACATCTTCCTGTAATCCTAGAGTTTATCCATGTGTCAGGATGATGCTTCCATGATGGGATTTGGTTCAAGTTTTTGGGAAACCATTACCAATATGATTTCACTCCTGAACATTTGATCATGCATGCGTCTATGTTTTTGCATCCAAGAAACATTGCTTTTTCTGCTTTTGACACCTCCATGACTTTCAGTTTTGTCAGACTTGTTATTGCAGTTTTTCTCTGTTGTAAATTTGTACCTGAGATATTTATGCATTACAGGGCCTCGTGGATTTTTTATTTTTTATCATATGAATAACAAACTAGCATTGTAAGATTGCAAGGCATGGCTGAGGCAAGAAACTGAATCTTCAATACGTCTGTGTCATCTTCAGATGCAGTATTAGTGACACATGCGTATGAATGTATTGACCTCATGACTAAAATGGGAAGCAGCACATAGTTCTCCTCTGACCACTGTCTGCCCTTTCTGTCAGCCGAACCAGAAGACATATCAATATTATTTGTAACTGAGTATATCATCTATTCAGCTAATAAGACCAGAGCTGATTATGGTAAAGAACTAGACACATTTGACTTTCTTTGACGTGATATTTCTAAACGTACAGTATCTCATTAATACATCATAGATGGGCTATATATGTGAATAGCTACACATCAGTATTATCATGAATGTAATTTATGAGTATTTTGATTCTGTTTCTATATGTATTTATTGGCAGGAGTCATTTAGGAGAATGTGATTTCTGTTCAAAATATGATTTGAAGGCTAGTGTTTTGTCTATAAATTGAGATGCCTATATTGTAGATATGGTTGAAGGTTCATACCAACAATACTATTAAAGACATCAAGCTCACCTGGGTTGTAAATGAGTAGCTTCCTGTAGAAAGTACAGTTAAACATTTCTGCCGTGCATTCACTACATGTTATTGCCTTATGCCTAAGACACTAGCAAAGGATAGGCTGTTATTGAAGGCCAAGATCGCAGATTATGAAATAGAGAGTTCTCACTTTTAACAATTTTTCAGATACCATGTCCAGTAATATAAAAAGGTAAAATCGAATTTTGACTAGTCTTGATGTACATGAGTTGAGTGACTGTATTAACAAAGTCAAGTCTTATGAGTTACACAAACTCTTGAGTTATGTACCAATTAATTCAAGTCTGACCTGAGATAAGGAATCTAGAGTTGTGAACCAGTGAAGTCAGGTCTGACTTGAGTTGCAGAGTCTAGAGTTGTGTACCAGTGAAGTCAGGTCTGACTTGAGTTGCAGAATCTAGAGTTGGGTACCAGTGAAGTCAGGTCTGACTTGAGTTGCAGAATCTAGGTTGGGTGCCAGTGAAATGAAACCTTAACCAAGTAACAAGAACTGAAGGTCAGTACCAGTTTAATTAAGACTGATCTGAAAAATTATAAGGTCTGCATGTCCAAAGTGTTTGTGTTTGATCTGGTATGATACTAAAGTCTGCCCTAAATTATGGGATATTGAGATGTGTTATAAGGATAACATGTCTAACCAGGCATCATGATCTGTCAATGCAACCAATCGTGACCTGGATTACACAATCAGCAGGTTTGTGTGAATTAACCTGGCGCTGAACCACAAGAGGATGAATATCTGTACACATGTTGCGTCCAGGGACAGAGAGGCAATTGATTTCCTTGTTTGATTATTTCATGACTTGTGTCTATGCAGGAAATGCACTGCCCTGTACAGAGCTACTGATGGAAGCTCAATGGAAGATTAATGATTGTTTCACATCCATGGAAGGCTAGAATCACTAAGTTATTGAAACATGGTTTAGACGCATGGAAGAATTTATTCTTGTTTGGTATTAGTTTCTGTCTGTTCAAATTACAAACTACAGTGTACTGTGGCACAGTTGGCTTCTGAAGGTAGTCATTTGAGAGCATAAGAATTAAACACACATACTGCAGTTCAGATCATGTGTACTAAACTTAAAGAAGTTCAGATATAAAAAAAGCCACTTTGATTTGTGCTAATATGTGTTAAATTGGCCAAGGTTTTTCATGGTTGTTTTCAGTTGATCTGCAAAGCTTAATTACATCGTTCCAGAAGTTTGAAACAATCAACTCTCAATGAGGCATGCATGTGCATTATTTAGTATTGTAGGTGCAGTTTACTGTGGTATACCCACTCAACCTTTAGTCAGCAGTCCGTAGCCTCAAGCACTTGCTAATCAATCTGTTCAGGAATCCAAATGCACTTGATGCCTTCCTGATAACACCAGCATTATTAACAGGTGTTTGATTTATGATTTGGATTAATCTCAGTGAAGACAAATAAGAGGATTGCCAATTGCACTGACTGATGGACAGTGTGGACAGGCAGCAGGACAAACATACCTTCCAATCAGCTTAGACATTACATACTGATGTTTTGAGGTTTATTGTGTAAGAGTGTCAAAAATTGTAAATTTTCACTTGAACAGATTACCTTAAGAGAATACATATGAATAATGATAATACATATCACTGAAAATGAATGAAATGTTACTTGACAGCTTAACATCTTGATCTGAGCAGTGTTGCTATGGTTTGAAGAAACATGCAATTTTTACCAAGATTTTAACTTTGGATTTTGATATTGGAATGGTTTTGTTAAATACAGAATGTTTTCCTTTATTTTCTATGTCTTCAATCCTCTTATTTGAGCAACCTGTTGTAAAGTACTCGCATGTACCCTCTGTTTAAATGAGTAACAAGGACTCCAAACACAAGGCTGGGTACTTCTATATGTTATTTCACGTATTCCACATAATATTACGATGTAACTTGAAGTCTTGGAGGAAATTGATGTACTCTATTGTCCCTTTTAGCCTCTAAAAAGTTAATTGTATTCCAAGGAAGATAGATACTGTTTGTTAATCTGAATGCAAAAAGGCAAGCTCTTGACACATGAAAGATCATTTTCAGATTAATCTGAAAAAGTAGAGTGCAAATTGTTCTTACTACTTGTGCATGTCAGTTTTAGAAAATAATTCTTTGAGCTCTTTCTTTATTTTTAGTGGTATGTGAGTCAATGATTGTTTTGCTGAAGGAAATGTTTTATTTGTTGGAGTCAAGTTGTTACCTGATGTCAGACCCTTGCTGTCAGATTGTGATTACCAGAGACAGCTGGACCTAGCTCATTATTTTTGTCTGGTTATTTTCTGTCAAGCTTACAGTCCATGGTACTTAATGACATTGGATCCGTGAAGATTCTGGGGCAGAATAGGTCTTGAGCAGCCCATGCTTTCCGTAAAAGGTGACCATGCTTGTCGTAAAAGGCGACTAACGGGATCGGGTGGTCCAATTGTCTGGATTTATGCTCATGATATTAATCACTGGATTGTCTGGTCCAGACTCGATTATTTACAGGCCGCCGTCATATAGCTGGAATATTACTGGGTGTGGCGTTAAACAACAAACCAACCAACCAATCAACTTAATGACATTGTCACAGGTCAAATTCACTATGAGACTATGAAGTTGTGAAGACTGGTGTTTTGCATCATTTGGTTTTAAAGAAATTAGTTAAATTACACAATTTAAAGAAAAGAAAAGTTAATGAATATGGTTTGATAACCATTTCTTTGAATAAAGCATCAATGCCAGATAAGAACCAGTATTGATTATCCACCAAAGCAGATTCCATTGGGCATAAAGGCGAAATAGAGGTGAAAATTGTAAACATGGATCACCGAAAATTAGTGCTGACACCAGGTGTTGACAGAAAGGGTAAGCATGTCCTGCCCTACTTGTAGCACCCTGCCACTCACATGATTTGCTAAAAAGGTAAGTGTTATTTTTTCCAGATGCCACACAGCAGTACTCTTGCCATGCATCAGCGACCTGAAAACAAACCAGATTTATTAGAAATTAACCAAAATTATTAAAAGATATAATTGTACATTTTGCTTTTTAAAAAAGTTATATTTTTAAATTGTTGAAAAACATAATTTATTCACGTGTTATTTTGATTAGACTGTGTGTGGAAAATACTTGATTTGATATGTCTTAACAACTTATGTCCAGGGATCAAACTGCATTAATAAACAATTTTTGGTTACAAAATCATTTTCTCATGAGGGAGACCGGGAGATTTCATCAAATTGCAGGAGTCTCACGCAAAATGCGGGAGGGTTGACAGGTCTGAAAATGCTTGATAACCTATCTAATTTGAACAGTGAAGAGAGAATGAATATTTGTTTGAAAGCCTGTAGTGTAATTTTGTTCTGTTGGAGGTCTTATGGAAACTAATCCTGAAACAATGCCTGAGAAAATTCCATTAAGTTCAAATTAAGAATGAATCATTACTGCAGAGCAAGGTACTTTGCTGTCTTAATGTGGAAGCACAACAAATTCCAGCACAATGTTCACTGTGATGTTGAACCAGTCAATGTCAAGAACCAATTTGTGGAGTCAAAAATGGCGTTTGATTGCAATTTGTTACGGAAACTGATTCCATGGTTCGTAGTGACCTGAATGAGTGGAAATTAGGTAAATCTACTTAGGCTTGAGGATGGTCAGATAATGGTCTTGTATTGATTCAACATGGACTTACCGACATTGCAATGCTATCTAAGCTACTGACCTTGTTTCCATGTCTTTTATTCTCAATATTGATCATCAGGTTTAATAAATGCCACATTTCAGCATACTGAGACGATTGCAAGCCAATTTTCATCATTCCTCTGATAGTTTGAATCTGATGTCGTCTTTTATCTTTCTTTTGTTAATGGCACTCTTTTTTAACAATGCTTCCAGAAAAAATGCAACGTCCTCGTAAATGAAATACTTCATATGTCAACATGGTCAAATTAAGTGAATCTGTACTGAACAAATTTATCAACATAATTGGATGTCTCGACATGTTCTAATCTCTATTTTGCCGATGGCTGTTTCCCTTACTTCAGTCTTCACCATGGATGCAATCTTCTGCTCTTTGGAGAACTTACCAAAATCGCTTCGTGATTTAAAGAAGCAAACATAATCAAGGCTCTGTACTTCCATTGGCAGTGTAGATTGGTAGTTGAGCTATTTTTGTTTATAGAAAAATTAGCACTATCAACGAGTTGATAATGAAAATTCATTCAAGTGCAGTCAGAACCGAGAGCCAAACATATTAAGTCCTCTCAGCTTGCAACGTGTGTGCATGCATGCTTTAAGAGGTAATGGCTCTATCAGTTCAACACGAGCATTGGTTGCCTGGATTTTCTTTTGATATGAGCCATAACTGAGATTTGATGGAAGTGAAGGAAAGCGATTTATATTGATCCTAGGCTTTACATTACGACCCCACCAAGCTCACATTTGAGCAATGCACCGTAGAAAGATGGACCACCTTGACCGGAGGAGTAAGAGTCAGAGATTATGACTATTTTGTGATAGATGGGTAGTGTGTAAACAGGCCACACATCAGCCACTGCTTACCCTTGTTATCGGTATTCGTCATGACTTGGCGATTGGCTACGATAAGGTAAAGCTGGTGAAAAAATAAAATAAATCATTTATTGATTTTTCTTTAAGGCAACATGCATACTCTGGTTTGGGCACTCTTGTTTTTATGGTCTGTCTATGTAGGAATAATTTCTATCCTGCGAGAGAGTAGTGGCCTTGATTAAGTTTGTTGGTGAGAAAGTTTTGTTATCTTCTTGGAAAGGTCATATCATCATGCATATTGTAGGCGTGGATTTCTCTTAATTTCTTGAAGAGAATTTCCTTCCTGTAAAATCTGCACATGATGTCTGGCTTTTTTTGCCTCAATGTTGATGGTAAAAGTATTGAACATGCAAGCATTAGATCATTTCGGAGAGTGTTTTTGAAAAACGCTTGAAAAACTCTGATCATAATGGTTTAATGCACAATTCTCATGGAAGAATTCCCATGAGATTTGAGACCATTACCATAAAACACCTAATTTAAAGTTCAGTAATGGAATGAAAGTGCTGACTTGGATTATATATGTAAACTTCCGCTCCTGTGGTAGTTGACCAACATACAAGATCATCTCTGAACATGACTTAAATTCTCTGACCTAAGTGTCTTCATCCATTATGACTGTCATTTACCCAATAGTAGATAGCCTATCTATGTTAGCAAAGAAAATACACCCCAATGTTTATTGACTGTCCATTCATTTTTGCAACGAAAAAAATGAAAAAAGGGAAGAAATTTAATACAATTTTCATAATATTTTCCCCATGATAGATTTTGAGCTATCTCATGCTTCTGCTTTTGAGGGTTTAAATAGATATGATGATTTTATTGCATGAAACATAATCCATCACAGCAAGACAGTTTGTCAATTTCAAAATTTCTTTGATTTATGTTGCCGATTATGCCAATTGATTTGGAAATCCACAATTCTGAGCTGGGAGAAACAGGGTCACCGTTCATCTTTTCCATTTTCTGTTCCATAAATTGATTGCTTTGCATATTTTGAATGCCCTAAATCCTGAATAGAAATTTTGTTACAGTAATATAGGTGCAGTTCTATTTATGTTTTCAAATTGGGTTTATAATTGAAATTGATTTGACCATGGTTTATTACAAACAGATCTATTGATTACTCAGAAGTGGAAGGGTAACTCGTTACTTGGTGAGGATTGGTTATATGTGATCAATGCCTTTACATTGAATTTTCTTCAAGAAATCCTGACCTGGGATTGTTCATGCGACCTGGATAAGTGAATGTATTTTAAGATGTGTGGTATTACTAACATTATCTGGGTTTTTTTATCATATGTTATGAGTTTGAGTGATTGAGATGGTGTTTTTGCTTCAGTTACAGCATGGTGGGTCAGTTTAATGTAGGGGCGACATGATACATTGGTTTTGAATGAAAGTTTCATCCAAGTATGTGATACCCCATATGTTTTTTTCTGTATCAATACAAGATGGTACACTTGCAAAAGTAAATCATTTATTACTACCACCCCTCACAACCTTTGTGTCAGTCAAATATTGCAAAATGTATTGTAATTAGTGTTTCAAGTTCTCAAATTCACTACTAAAAATAGCCGCCATGAACATATGTCTGCAGCTAGATTTTCTTTTGGATCCTGCCCTGAAATATTTATAGTCAAGAAAGACATCAACATAATAAGCGCCCAGGCCTCTCTAAAAATTAGAAAAGGGGCCATAATTAGAATGTAATTTTGGTTTTAAAAAAACAATGGAAAGGTCGTAAATTTTGTGTTTTGGCAAACTCGGAAAACGATCTGTCTCAGTATTTTACCCATTTAGATATATATGTCTCTTGCAAATAATGCTACATGCATGCGCGTATTAACTTACATGTCTACATATTTGTGTTAATGTAGCTCCACACATTAAGAATGAGTAAAAAAGATTGTCAACACCATTGTTCCAAACAGGAAGTACCGGTAATCAGGAAATAACCCTAATCAGCAGGTAAAGTTAAAAAATTAAATGTAAACATGCAGTTTGTGTTTGTGATTTTCTATATTTGTTAGATGTTAATGAGTGTTTGTTAATAACTATCATGTCATATATTATATACTGAACCACAAAAGAAACATCACCATGGATAGATATATGAGAAACCTTATTTAACCAAACACTGTAAACATACTTTGAGACATATTAAAATGATGAAACTTGGCAAAACTGATCATCAAGGGGGAAATTAAAGTGTCAAATGTTCTTAAAGTGAAACACAACACAAGTCTCTGAGAAAATGGCATCACAAGTCAGTATCTTGTTTGTCCGCCATGTGCATTGATGACTGCTGTGCAACGTCGATACATGGAATGAATGAGCTGGTTGATGCAGTTCAGCTGCAGTTGTCGGCCTTGGTCGGATGTCATTCAGCCGTCTTTGAATCTCTTCCCACAGGTGCTCAATGGGATTTAAATTGAGACTGAGGGCAGGCCATTGCATGGTTCTGATGCCATTTTGCTGGAGGAACTTTCTTGTTGCTCTCGCAGTGTGGGAACAGCCGTTATGATGCTGAAACTTGTAGTTGCGGCGATGTGCCAAATGAGGTATGTTCTCAAGACTTGATCAATGTACCGAGCTGCTGTGACACCATTGCCTCTCCCTGGACCGATGTTCTGGAAGATCACAGGGCCGACCCTCCGTGCAAGACCAATTCCACCCCACACCATGATGCTCGGACCACCCCACTAGTCTCTCTCAACAACACGAGCATCCGAATAACATTCCCCACAGCATCGCCAGACTCTCTCTCTGCCATCTGCTGTTGAGATACAGGAACGGCTCTAGTCTGAGAAGAGGACTCTTCTCCACTGCTGGTGGCGCCAATTCTGGTGCTGCGTGCCCACTGAAGATGGTCCTGGTGATGACATGGTGTCAGAATGGGTCCTTGGTTTGGCCTGTGACAGTGGAGGTGTCTGCTCGTCAATCGTCAACACACAGTGTCTGCACTAATGTGTCACTGGTGTGTCTCCATGGTCTGTTGAGCAGTTTCCGCAGCAGTAACAAAGAGATCCTGAAGATGCTGTCGCACAATTAGACGATCCTGACGTCGGTGGGTGACCCTTGGTCTTCCACTACATGGTCAGTCATCTGTAGTGTTGGTGGTCATTGCTGGAGCCTGTATATGGTCCTTATGTGGACTTGAAATGCATTGGCTACTTGCCGAGTGGTTTGTCTAGCTTGCAATTGTCCAAGGGCTTGGTGTTGCTGATTTCTTGTCAATCTTGGCATGTGGTAGCAATTCAATAACGAATGAATGTTATCCGATCTTGGTGGATTTTTATAGGGCAAGAAATGGGGAAATGCATTTGCATTTCAATTTGCACAGAACTCACGTGCATCGGGTTACCATGGCCGTTGCATTATGCGTTTGGGCGATTGGTTTTATTGCCATCTGTTTTGTTTATTACCATCAAATTTCATTTTTCCTGACAAGGTAAAGTTAAATGTTAGAAACTTTGACAAAAATTACCCAGATATTTAAATGACAACTTTTCTTGCAATGTTACTTGGGGTGATGTTTCTTTATATAAGAAATAACAGCTGTCTAACATCGTCAATGCACAACTTGACCAACAGTGTCAGTGACACCTCACCTGTGCCATCTCTGCATGAATCGCCTGGTCACATTTAGAAACAAGATATTAATGTGTAGTTATCTTTTAAACTTTAGTCATTCACTTGTCATTTTAACGGCATAAATTATTTCATTATATGATCAATTAGGTCATTACAACAGCTGATTGACAAGCAGAGATGTTTAATAAACAAAAAACATACACTGAACTCAGTGAACTGTATAGCTTTTCAAATGTTTCAAACTGAGTGACAAGATGTCTATCGAAGAGCTTATATCAAACATACAACATGTACATTCTGTCTATTTCACATGTCTTATGCCATACGTTATATAAAGTTATCAACATTTAAAGACAAAAAGAATATAATGTCTTTATGAAACAACTTTGATACTGCTTTCAACTGCTTGGCTAGATTGTGGAGTATAAATGGATGCTTCGCACACACAAAGAAATACTGCATTATGTTTGCCTTGCTTGACAACGGTAATAAGGATAAAGAAGTTATCAATAAATTGTCTCAACTTTGTCATCTGTCAACTTCTAAGTAATGCCTTTGTTGTTTAACGCCAGACTGCAGTATTTCAGCAATATCTGTAAATGATTGAGTCTCAACCAGACAATCCAGTGATTAACATCATGAGCATTGATCTGCACAACTGGGTCACAATGACATGCATCCACCAAGTCAGCCAGCCTGACCATCCCATAAGTCGCCTCTTATGAGAAGTATTGAACATGATCAATGAGAAAACTTTCTGAAACTTGAAATAATGAATAATTTGAAACACAGTAATTCTGGGATTATGAATGAATGTCCCATCAATCTATAACTTGGACTGTATTTTTTACTGGTCAAGCATAGAGGTGTCAATTAATGATGTATCTGGGGACCTGTACTTGTATGCGCTTTAGACTTCTTTATGCTCAAACACAGGCTCACTCAACTCATTGACGGCATCCAACTCCATACGTAGATTATTCTGCTTTGTTGATTGGCTTCAAGCTTCCCAGGTGTCGGCTCATCAAATCCATCAAATGGGTCATTGGAGTCTGAGTTGTCTGCAGAGAGAATGGCATCCTCGGCCCCATCAAAGGCATTGCTTATTCCACATTTAAGGAAGGATTTCTGTACTATGTCTGGAGAAACAGAACTCCACGCCTGCTTCATTCATTTAAGGACCAGGGTTTTTTCTTGGGGCTTCCTGTTGTTTCCTTGGTCAGAACTGGTGTGGCATTGAATAGCAAACTTTGTACTGGTCTCTGTATGCATCTTTGAATGGCTTGTTCCACGACAAGTTTCATGGTTGGAGACAGTGTGTGTGCACCCACCGGGAATTATAGCAAAATCACTGTTGTAGTCACATGACAAGGATTTCTTTCTGGCAGGCGTACGATGTGCTGAGAAAGCATCCCAGAAGTGTACAAGTTTGAGAATTTTGTCGCCAAATACGGTGCAACCAAAATTGCATTACAGCTTCGCTGGCCCAAGCTTTTGGTGTCTTCATGAGGACTACGCCAGTTGGGACATTTTTGATAGGTCAAACACCTTTGATAGGACAAGTGGGGGCATTATAGTATCATCTGCATATGCAGCCAAACAGACAGTCAGGCTTGTTTTGCCCTCCGTTTATCATGGTAATGGTTTTAGTTCCTGTATCCTCCTAAGTTGAATTGCCAGGCATATTGATCAACACTGGGGTTTCATCCATGTTTGCAATTGCGGAGAGTGGCTAGGACTGACGCCTCCTCATGTATATCATGTAGCCCAGAAATGACATCATCGTGACACGCAGTATAGTTTCACTTTTTTTTAACTACATGTGATGCCCTACAGAAACTGATATTATCAGACCTGTCAACCCCTCATCATGACAATGTGGGAGATTTGACTTCAAAATGGGGGAGATTTGCCTCCAAAGGGGGAGATTTTTAAGATAGTGAAGATAAGATAACTTTTATTTTTAATAATGTTACAAAGAAAACCAAATATTTTGAAACAATAAATAATCAATAAGTTTCTTATACGTACAGATTGCTTAATTTCCGTTTGCATTTTCCTCCTCCAAAAATAAACCCAGCACAATCTACCCATATAACTTTCGTTCAAAGATCATCTCAGATAAACGCAAACAGATATTGAAATTTCACAATCGGTAGCTTGACCAGTTGACGACGTGTTCAATCCGACCAGTTGTCAGGCTTCGTTACGATGCAGGTTTTCTGAGTATTTGGCGCGATGTTGGTTACAAAATTCGCCAAAGAAATATCAAATTAATTTATCCTGACGCATCATCATCGCCGTTAATTTCAATAAGATATACTGGTTTTTTTTCTGTCTGCGGTAGTCTGTTGACAGTCCCATTACTTCGCTTCTTAAATTTCCTAGAAATGTTCACGTTATTCCATTCCAAGAAATGTATGCCATATTTGGAAGTACTATTACGTTTTACTACAATTTATGAATGAAATGAGTCTCGTTGTCGTTGTTGACCTTTCTGACCTTGACGTGTATTAATCTCACTGGTTGACTAGTACTGTTGTATGCAAATTAGATTGCAGATCTGGGACGCAAGCAAACTATTAGCTAATCAAATCGTGTACAATAATTACATGATACATCCTCGCGAAATTTGATAAAGTTCTGTTTTGATATTTTCTGTGCACACAAGTCACGATGTCAGTCAAAAGGAAATTTAAGGGTTTCACTTTAAACTTTGACTTTGAAATCCTAGCTGTGAGGAAGCCTGATCGTGTAACTCATTGTTATTTCGACTACCGAATCAACCAATCACGCATAGTGTTGTTTCTGAAGAAGGCGCTTGCAGGACATATTTTGTTTTTATTTCCAAGAGTTCAATGACGTAACTTTGAGGTATGTTGATGTTTTAACAAAGTTTCTGACAAATCTGATAACCAATAAAGTCATGTATAACTGGACTGGCCGGCCATATGTATCTACGTTCTTAAATTATGGAAGAATAAACACGCTAAGAACATGAAGACAACAGTTCATTTCATGAAGTGATGAATACTAATTTTTCATTTCAAGTTCAACCCTTCAGTCACCTGTTAGGACTATCCGAGTTTTCTTAACAGTTTACATTGTTCAATCGTTCACCATATGAATTTAATTACCAGTTGATTACTGGACAAAGGCCCATCTGGGTCCCCCTGCGGGTGGCTGTGAAAAGGGTCGCTAATCCGGGAGCCTACCGGACAGATCGGGACGCAAACTTCCCGTTCATTGTTTTTACTCACGGGACAATGGAGGCGAATTTTTTAAATAATGAAAAATTCTGTTTTGCGGGAGAAATAGTCCATCTTGCGGGAGACTGGGAGATTTCATCAAATTGGAGGGAGGGTTGACAGGTCTGTATTATTCCTCTTCATGAAAGACAACAACCAACTGCAACTTGCTCAAAACATTGGATTTCGAGCTTGCTTCTGCAAACGTAATGCCTCTTGCTTTAATGCTTTTCCTGTAACAATCCTTACTGCGACAATCTCTCATCCATGTAAGTACCTTTTTTACTATGTCAGGAAAGTTTATTTTTCGCCCAACTCCAGATTGACGTTTGGTTTTGTCACACAGTTCGCAGTTCTTGCTTCTGTTTTTTCTATTCTTGCATACACTTTCTATGAACCCCAAAATGTTTTGATCCAATATATTGTGACACTTTTCCACAAATTGTATGTTACCTTGGTGACTTGACAGATTGCCGTTCATGCTTGCACAGTGAGCTTTAAACTTGCAACAAATTACGGTTGCACTGGAGACCTCGTAGTAGGTGCGTATTGATGCATAATTGGTCAATATAGTAATCATGTGACTTAAATTTATACCTGTCTTGTACTGTCGTTACTTTGATGGAAACAAGCATGGCCGATGTTTACATGTTTGACAGTTCGACCGGAGGATTTTATGTTTATTGTGATATGTGGCAGCCTAAGTAAGGAGAAGTATTTACAACGAAACAAGAACCTGTTAACCCATCCAATAAATTTGCGGTGTTTGTTAAAAATGGTGCATGTGCAGTGGGACACTTTCGTGTTTCAAGCATGACCGTTTGATCAGTTGTGTCATCACCGATCCAAAATATAAACATTCAGATTCGAGATACTGTGTCAACTATGCTGTCTGGATTCATCAAGATTAGTTGCCTGATTGAAACAAGTTCTACAGTTCGATTACGCAAGTTTTGTGTACATTGGTCAGTCGAAAGGGGCGCTTATTGGGATTGTTCGCTTGCCAGTATATACTAAACCGCAAAAGAAACATCACTCTAAGTCACCAGATGCATGTCAGTTCCATGCAAATTGAAATTACAAAAAAAATTGCCCTATAAAAATCAACCCAGATCGGATAACATTCATTTGTTATTGAATTGCTACCACATGCCAAGAATGACAAGAAATCAGCGACACCAAGCCCTTGGATGATTGCAAGCTGGATGGACAAAACGCCCGGCAAGTAGCCAATGCATTTCATGTCCACTTTAGGACCATATGCAGGGTCCAGCAATGGTACCAGACCACCAACACTACAGATGACCGACCACATAGTGGAAGACCAAGGGTCACCACCCGACATAAGGATCGTCAGATTGTGGGACAGCATCTTCAAGATCGCTTTGTTACTGATGCGAAAACTGCTTGATAGACCATGGGGACACACCAGCGACACATTAGTGCGGGCAATTGACACCTCAACTGTTACATGCCACACTGAGGACCCCATTCTGACACCATGTCATCGCCGACATGGGCACCAGCATTGGCACCACCTCTTCTCAGACGAGAGCTGTTACTGTATCTCAACAGCAGATGGCCGAGAGAGAGTCTGGTGATGCCGTGGGAAATGTTATTCAGATGCTTGAGTTGTTGAGAGAGACTCATGGGGTGGTCCGAGCATCATGGTGTTGGGTGGAATTGGTCTTGCACAGAGGGCCGGCCCTGTGGTCTTCCAGAACATCGGTCCAGGGAGAGGCAATGGTGTCACAGCAGCTCAGTACTTTGATCAAGTCTTGAGACCACACGCCATACCTCATTTGGCACTTCGCCGCAACCACGAGTTTCAGCATGATAACGCCCGTTCCCACACTATGAGAGCAACAAGAGACTTCCTCCAGCAGAATGGCATCAGAACCATACAGTGACCTGCCCTCTGTCCCAATTTAAATCCCATCAAGCACCTGTGGGACGAAATTCTGAGACAGCTGAATGACGTCCGACCAAGGCCGACAACTGCAGCTGAACTGCATCAGACAGTTCTCAGAGTGTGGGAGAAGTGCCTATGGCCTTCATCAACCGCCTCAATATCCCATCTTCAATGCTCTGAAATTTAAAAAACCACAAAAGATTCAGGGTTGTCATTCACCAGCAAAAAGAAAGAAAATCGTACCGTACTGTATTAGAATATGAATCACCCATTATCTCAAGATACGTTTGATAACCCCACCATATCCTTACACCGCTAATTGTTATGCTGCCAAACCAAGGCGAATCTGGAATTTGAACCTTTGATCAACAGCTCCTGCCACAGCCATTGGGCACAACCCTACCCAGTAAAGTGTTGCACTTTAAACCACTGTGTCCTTCATGAATTTTGAATGTAGCTCAGTGTTTTACTGTTTATCCCCACCAATATACCAGCCAAGGTTGATTCCCAACAAAAGTACACTGAATGAGGGGCCTTTCTCATTTTTCTGTGTGGTAATGTGATTAATGTCGATATGAACCAAACTTCATTCATTGTGAATCTAGATAATTGTGTTACTGCATATAAATATGAAATGTATGGGTTCTCATAAAATGTAAAGTTAAAGTTTATTTTAGAAAAGAAACGTATTTCCAACATATTGCTTATTTTGCTGTAAAAATACCATGTGTCTGTAATGATACTTGTACTTGAATGAGGAAGACTGATCCAAAGTGGAATTAACTGTCCAGTGTCTTTCTGGCAGCTTTTTCCGACCATGTCAAGCAAGTAATAGCAGAAAATTGTGAAAAGGATGTGCTACACTGCTAAATTCCATTTTTTGTGAGCAATGTTTAAAAGACGTCAATACTGACTTCTTCAAATGGAATCAGGTGCTTTAATGGACAACTAATTTTATATTTAGGTTTGTAGCTTGATGTCAAAGAAATAGTACTTGGTGCAACTATATATGGTAACCAAAACATGTTTGATGTGTTGATGACGTACAAGCTAGAATGATCTGCTTTTGGCTTAAAAGGCAAACACTAAGTATTGCCTTCTCTCACTATTGAAGTAGCAAAGATACTAAAACCCATAATTGTTCTAGCATTAGTCAATCGCCATCCATGATGTAAAAATCAGTGATTATCTTGGAGCTCTGATTCTTTATGTTCTGTGTTCCTCCCCATCCATGGTTAAACTCCCTACTTTGAAGTCTTAAATATTCTTCTTCAGACCTAATATTCATCTGTTACATTGTAGTGTCAGTCAAGATCTAGAAATTCATTTTAATTTTACTCTTTGATATCTGATATGCTTGTGTCAGTGGATGAATTCCTTTCTTACAAAAACCTTTGTTGTCTTATTTTCATGTCATTTCCTAGGCCCCAGGGCATTTTTTAAGATTGCAATGCTGGGAATTTGCCTTAATTTAAATGTCACTTCTGAGGTCGGATCAAAAGTGCTTCAGGTGTAGCCATTCACCAGAAACAATGCTTTATAGAGTTGTTTTGTCTTGTGGAACATACTGTTGAGGGATGCTCAATGTTTACACATACACATTTCATACAACAAAAGGTAGGAATTCATGTCTATATGTGTTATGAATCCATCTATTGCTCTATGGTCAAATATGGTAAACTCTAGAAGAACTAAGTCACCCTGTGGACCTTTAATACAAACTCTTATTCACATGAATAGTAATATCAGGTGACATATCTTAGAATATAATTACATATGTTATATGACATTTTCATTTCATTATGGTTGACACTGAATCTTCTTCATACTATTCAAAGTTGACTGTAGTTTGTTTATGTGGAATTCTATCATTTGATTCAATATTTTATATTTTGATTAAATCTCTCTCCAACAATTGAATTGATGCTTTGGTTCCTTAAGGGTAAACGTTTATGTTACACTTTGGCATCAAGATGATGACCAATGATATTCAGTAGATATACTGCCAGGCAAAAGAAAAAATACTCTTGAAAATTGGATTTGATCAAAATATTACAAATGATATCGAAACATTACTATACTGAAAACAGTCACCAAAGCACTAAAAACTTAATATCCAAAACACAAATTATGATACCTGTTTCAAATACATCACCATCGAATAACCATTTTTTGTTTGTTTCATTTATAATCACCATCAAACATGAGTGTGTACTCTCTTTTGGTCGGCAGTTTTGTTTATCATTGTAAGGAAATTACATCAGGGCAGGGTACACTGAAAAGGCAATGTCCTACAATTCGCTCATGTGAGTAGGACTTTGAACCATCTGCATGATGACCAAGGCAGTTCCCCACCTGGCCAACCCTAAGGTTCACATGATTGGGTGTCTTTCAGCAATCATGTACTTAATGCATTGGTGTTGATGAAAGGGAATACCTGAAGAGCATATGGCCTTCCTTGTAATGCAATACCTTGAATGCATCTACATTATGTCTTGTACTCATATTCCTTCATAGCTGTTAACCTTAATATTCGATAAATAGCAAATGAACAAATCGTTTAATGAAATATCCCAGGCATCACCTTGAATGTGAATGGTGTTTCTGGGCTGAAATTAATTTCTCATACCTTGAGATGACCTGTTTAAGAGAATTTTGAGACCTTGTATCTTTAGGCTAGCTAGTCTGCAGAGATGATTTCAGTGAGTCATGTGACAGCTCTTGCTGTAGACATTACCAGTTGCTATCAAACAGATGAGCCAGCTCACAGTGTTAGTGGCGGGAGGGATGCTTTGTAACTATGGTCCTTTGAAACTAGGTCTTGGAGAAGCAAGAACAATGACTCAGGGTGGAAATAACGCATTTAATTACCAAGCTGTACTCTACAAAGCTTTATTGTGTTTGGATCAATATTTAGAAAATTGCTCTTTTCCTTACCGTGAATGTTTAAGTACATTTTTATTAACTTTAAAATTCCTTCTGGAAATTTCTCATTCCAGTGTAGATGCTTTATGACTGATGTTTACTTGAATCATACAATATTAACTGTCAGTTGAAATAACACTATAAGAAAATTCATGTTCATGGGGAGACTGCAAAGCAAATATCAACTTGATTATACTGTGTATGATATAAATGTGTTTGCTGTATGTAGCCATCAGTAAATGCACAATCATGTCACTGGATTTTCGAGTCCATCACTTCATTGACAGGTTTGTTTACAGAGGGCCATTGTCGCATGGCAGAAGTATAGTTGTGCAGAGTCAGGCAACAAACAAATACTTTTTTATGTGAATTGTGAATGGTGAGTGCTACCAGTAGGGCATGATGTACTTCACCTTTTTGTGAACACCTGCTGTCCAGTCCTATAATGTTCACTACTGCTATTTTGCCTTTTACACACAGTGGAATCTGTTTCGATGGATAATCAAGATTGGTTATTTTCTGATGTTGACACATTTTATTATGGATCTATGAAATACCATTTCATTACTTTCTTTTGCTTTGTAAAGTGAAACAGTTTGAAGCATTTGTCTGCATGACCAGTGCAAACAGAAGCAGAATTGTGAACAACACATACACCTGTACTGGACCGCAAAAGAAACATCACCCCAAGTTACATTGCATGAAAAGTTGTCATTTAAATATCGGGGTAATTTTTGTCAAAGTTTCTAACATTTAACTTTACCTTTTCCGGAAAAATGAAATTTGATGATAAAAAAACAAAGCAGATGACAATAAAACTGATCGCCCAAACACATCACGGCAATGGCCATGAGTTCCGTGCAAATTGAAATGCAAATGCATTTCCCCATTTCTTCCCTATAAAAATCCACCCACATCGGATAACATTCATTTGTTATTGAATTGCTACCACATGCCAAGATTGACAAGAAATCAGCGACACCAAGCCCTTGGATGATTGCAAGCTGGATGGACAAACCGCCCGGCAAGTAGCCAATGCATTTCATGTCCACTTTAGGACCATATGCAGGGTCCAGCAATGGTACCAGACCACCAACACTACAGATGACTGACCATGTAGTGGAAGACCAAGGGTCGCCACCCGACGTCAGGATCGTCTGATTGTGCGACAGCATCTTCAAGATCGCTTTGATACTGCTGCAAAAACTGCTCAACAGACCATGGAGACACACCAGCGACACATTAGTGCAGACACTGTGTGTCGACGATTGACAAGCAGACACCTCCACTGTCACAGACCACACCAAGGACCCATTCTGACACCATGTCATCGCCAGGATCATCTTCAGTGGGCACACAGCACCAGCATTGGCGCCACCAGCAGTGGAGAAGAGTCCTCTTCTCAGACGAGAGCCGTTCCTGTATCTCAACAGCAGATGGCAGTGAGAGAGTTTTGCGATGCTGTGGGGAACGTTATTCGGATGCTCGTGTTGTTAAGAGACTCGTGCGGTGGTCCGAGCATCATGGTGTGGGGTGGAATTGGTCTTGCACAGAGGGTTGGCCCTGTGATCTTCAAGAACATCAGTCCAGGGAGAGGCAATGGCGTACAGCTCAGTACATTGATCAAGTCTTGAGACCACACTCCATACCTCATTTGGCACATCGCCGCAACCACGAGTTTCAGCATGATAACGCCCGTGCCCACACTGTGAGAGCAACAAGAGACTTCCTCCAGCAGAATGGCATCAGAACCATGCAGTGACCTGCCCTCAGTCCCAATTTATATCCCATTGAGCATCTGTAGGACAAGATTCAAAGACAGCTGAACGAGGTCCGACCAAGGCTGACAACTGCAGCTGAACTGCGTCAGGCATTCCTCAGAGTGTGGGAGAAGTGCCTATGGCCTTCATCAACCACCTCATCCATTCGATGTATCGACATTGCACAGCAGTCATCAATGCACATGGCGGACACACAAGATACTGACTTGTGATGCCATTTTCTCAGAGAATAGTGTTGTGTTTACCTTTAAGAGCATTTGACACCCTAATTTCAACCTTGATCACTTTTGCCAAGTTTCATCTTTTTAATATGTCTCAAAGTATGTTTACAGTGTTTGGACAAATAAGGTTTCTCATATATCTATCCATGGTGATGTTTCTTTTGCGGTTCAGTATATTAGGGCTGGGGGTGAGTCCAAATTTACTATCTGGGTACCCACCCCCCTATTACCCAACCCTGCCCGGGTACCCGCTGTAGATATTTAGAGATAGGTACAAGCTGTCCGATTTGGAGAAGTTTGACCGTAGCCCCGGCAAAATGTTTTTAGATACACGTGTAATTCGATCCGGTCATGCATACACTGAAGTTTACTGCATGAAGTTTTATCTTTATTCAAACATATAAAAGTCATTAGGAATGGGTGCATTGTCAGAAAGAAATGTGAACATTAGTGACTTATAGTGTAACCATAGAGTTTTAGATAATGTTTGTCATTAAACAATATATCACGTGACTAACCACGGGTCCGGGTAGTCCTGTGGGTACCCGGGTCCTACTTAGGACCCATCCAACCCAAGTACCCGAGTTACCCGTTCCAGCCCTAACACTTATGCTGTAACACTAATCATTGTGGAGATTCACAAAAACAACTAATGATCCAGATGAAAGATTTAGAACCTCATTGTAAAATATAATGACATAATGAGACAAATAGTGTAGATAATTGAAGATAATTATTACGTAAATATCAGACTGAACTATTTCTCACGAGTAAGTGAATGATGTCAGCAATATTCCTCCTATATCGTGGTGACCTATAAATAATTAACCAGGCCAACTCGCAGAACAACAACTACAACAATAACAACAAAAAGACACTGCATATCAAGGAAACATGCAACGCTCAGCAGGGGTTGTCTAAAAATAGCACTGCATCTCAGTCATTGCGATAAGCATTTAAGCATCTATAAAAGGCAATATAACTTAGGCAAGTTGATTGAAAACTTTGAACCACTTCATATATTTTGGGAATAATTTCAATGCAGGAGAATTCAACAGGTGATGGGTGTTGTCATAGCAGTGGCCTCATTTTCTGAACTAGATGTTGATTTTGTATAATGTTCTCAGAATGGACTGTTGATTTGTGCCATAGTTCTCTCAAATTTTAGCATAAAAAAGTAGGCTTGAAATGGCAAGGGAGAAAACTAGACTTTGATATCATGGACACTCTTGTCTTGGGAATATGTGTTTACCCTTGTGTTTTGAACTGTATGCACTTACATCTGGGGGGCATGGGTGGCCCAGTCGTCTAAGGTGTTGCAATTCGCTGTGCAGAGTTGCGTCCCTTGGACTCTCCAGAAACCAGTGATCTTGGGTAGAATCCCGGTCCGCCCTGATTGTGTTTGTAGGTTTGTCAGCACCATACCCATACTCATAGGTTTCACCAAAGTGCTAAATGTCTGAGACCTGCATCATTCATGGTTTTATTCCCACATCAAGCTGACATGCTGCGATATAACTGGACTACTGTTTAAAGCAGCGTTAAACTTAACTCACTCACTCATTTACATCTAAAATACAGGGAGAATCAGGTGAGCTATTATCTGTCACTGACAATTATCAGAAACTTCACAATTGACAAACGCCCATCAGTGTTAATCTTAATGACACTGTTGTAATAATGAGAATAATTAATGTGCATTTTTCATGAAATGATTAACCACAAATAGCTGAGTGACTACCAAGGTACAATTAGAAATTATCAGGCTATTACACTTACCAGGTGAACTACAACTAATAGATCAGACAAAATAATCACCAGATATAAAGACAGTAAGTGGTAATGCTGCTTTGGTTTGGTAACTGTCTACAGTGTGTGTTATAAATATTCTGGGATTAATTTCTCATTTTGAGTTGTTAGATGGGAATAGCCCAGACTGATCCTTTCCTCTGGGTATCATTATGTGGAAATAGCAGTCAGTAAAGCACCAAGACAGGGTCAGCTTTGGTTAAGTGATTTGTATTTGTACTGGACTTTACCCAAGCACTGGACACAAACAGTGACATAGACTTCAATCAAAGACTGTGCTTGGCAATGAGGACTATTAGTCAAACAAACACTTCACAAATGCAGAAATAGATTGGAGGCTACCTGATATATAAGGTCTTCTAGGTATACAGAGTGAGGTGAAATGGGGTTTTATGTCATGTTCAAGATATGTGGGTATATAAAATAAATGTTATAGTGTAATTTCTAATATATTTTTTTATATCATCCTCATTTTCTATCGTTAAAATTTTCGTTTATTATTATCTATCAATAATTGTTTTGTCAATAATGCATATATAGATTACTTAACGAGTCTCTGTTTTTATTTAAAGTGTATTTAAAAATGTATCAAACGAGCAAAAGCAAGTAATAGAAACAGTATCTAATGGGAAAAGGGTTGTAATTTATTTATTACTCATTTGAACTTTGCACATTATCGAAAATTCAAAGTTGAAACAAAACATTTTGGTTTAAGGATGGAGTATGAATACATTACATTCGTTGCTTATGAATCAGACCGCAGACTGTTCTCGCCAAGATAGATTATTAGAAACGAGAAGATTCCAATTCTAAAAATCATGTTCATAAATGCATTTATATACACAAACATCACCAAGTTAGAAACATCTGCATTCAACGGAAAGTATAGCTGCTAACTCAGTTTCCACATGTAGGTGAGGAAAAAGGCCTGTGAGACTCATCGAGTCATGTCATGTTGGTTATGTGACTTCATACAAGTCATCAGATGGTTTCTCTATTATAAACTTAGTTTTAATTACTGTTAAGCTGCAGCTTCTGTTCAGTTTCGGAGCCTGAACGATTCACGACATGAGATTGTGTGAGGACGACATTTCTAACAACTCACACTTAGTCCAAGGGGCGTTACTCTCATTTACAACACAAAGTTGAAGGTCGTAAGAAGACATAGTGATGAATGTTATGATTTTTCAATATAAATGATTTGTTTGTAAGTTTTGCTATGGACCTACATAATGCCACCATGCTTGCACTGCAACCATACAAAAGTGAGAATCTGTATGATTGCTCTTTTTCTAATGCATTTGTTCGCGAGTTCTTCAATAGGTCATAGGTAACTGAAAAAAGTCATGGACTTGACATATTCAAGTAAAATATGTCCATAATACAGTATTATTGAGTTGCATGCATTGTGCATGCATCTCAGGTGATTTGTGAAAAATGTTAGTGTCCATTGGGAGTAGATGAATGTGATGTTATTAAACACTGCTTAATAATGGTGTTTAGTTATCAAAAAGGCAGTCAATGGTATTTAATGATTTACTGATCAATAAAAAGTCATGAATCATTTGTCATTTGACTGCAACCTTTTCTTTTTATATAAAAAAATATATGTTGAAGTGATTTTTTGTAATAGATTAAAGCTACTAAATTTACCTGAAATTGGCTTTCACCATGAGAATCCTATGGTATATAATGCTGAAACCTAAACTACATCTTGAAGTACTTGTCAGAGTGCTATGACCTTCATTTCTTATGAAACAAAGAATTATTTTAGTACTACTTTCATTGTAACTGAAAGGTTTCTAAATTAAGCTATTATTTATTGGCTAAAATGCTGCTCTACCAATGTTCAATAGGGAAAAACACATGGAAAAACCCAGAATACATATTCATGGACATTACTTGTGGCAGGTAGGGTAGCTGGGTGGTTAAAGCGTTTGCTCGTCACGCCTAGAACCAGGGTTCGAAATGTGTGAAGCCCATTTCTGGTGTCCCCCACCATGATATTGCTGGAATATTGCTAAAAGCGGCATAAAACCATACTCACTACTTGTGGCAGTTTGATAGGTGTATATAATGGTGGAATGTGTCGACAGCAGACTCTTAACTTCTGTTAATACCAAAATTATTACAATGTTATTATGTCATGAAGTAAAATTTGGCTAATCCAGACTTCCTTCGCTCTGTATTCTGTACTACTGAACTTATGCATGATTAATGCTGTCTGGTCGGGATTCAAATTTCACACAACTCATGCAATACCTGGTAAGCTGTTCTCATCAGTAAGCTGCCGTGTATTATTGGGTAGATCTATATTTTGAGCCTTTACAATCTTCACTGGTCGACCTTCACGACCTGTCTCATTTGAAAATGCCTTACTTAGCATTTCCTTGTTTAGCATAAGGTTCCACTGACTGCATGGAAGTGAGACCACATGTGAAGCATACAAAGTTAAACAGTATTATTCAATCAAAATTAATCAGATTATATTCATCAAAACTATTTACAATGAATGATTATTTTGAAAACTGAACGCAGGGTCATTTTTCCTCACCAGATCAATTTTCTGATAATTCAGAGGAAATAGTAAACACTGTGTAACATGCATGGCCAAGCACTTCTTTTCATTTGTGTTTACAAGTCAGACACTTTGTAAAAGTTTTAGATTACATTTTACACACAACTTAAGTAACAGAATGTATTACGGAGTTTGTAAAAGTTTTGCAAGGATAATTCTTTCAGTTAATTTGTAACATCATCGATACAGGGACCTGACTGGTCTATAATTTCAAATAAATATTGTCGGTATTGGCAGATTATAATAATAAATTTACGTTCTTTCAAAGGATACCTTTACACTCGGTATATTGCTTTGGGGTACAGTGCCTATAACTTCCCTGCAGTTCCCTACATTTGTCCACAGTGTATGACAAACACTAATCAATATGTTCTATATGTTCCACTATGTTTAGAGAAGTAGAAGTCAACTTAGGCCACACTACTTTTTACTTTCTTTACCGATTTTTTACAGGAAATACATTGTCAGAAGGTGAAAATAAAATGAAATAAAAAAATTCAAAAAGCAATTCAGATTTTCTCATCAACTACAAGTAGTTTGGTATGAAATAAGAGCTTTATGTTTTTTCTTGTTTATTTGTTTATGAAACATTTATACAAAATCATTAATAGTGGGTCCTTGTTTAGAATATATATTTTTGTGTGCAATAAGTTATCAGCTTATTGGAGGGGTAAAAATAGGATCTATATTTTTTTCCATTTCAACAAAATTTAGTCAATGGATTTGTAAAGCAAGTAAAAAAAGTGTGGCCTTATGAAGAAATCTGTGGTTATGTAATGGTTACAGATGCGACCTTGTCGTGACACGTAGGCCACTGGAGTTACCTCTTCAATCTAGTTAGGCTAGGGCTGTTTCAACAACACCCATCTATCTACATCTGTCATATCTATGATTACCAGCAAACATGTTGATTAAAAGTTAGAGTTTAAAAGTATTGAATGTATTTTTACTTTCCTTTGGGTCCTGTCAGTTGAATATAATTACACCAATGTCTAGACATGTGTTTTAGATATTTCAGCTTTAACACTTTTTCAGAAGACTTCTAATTTGTATCTGTTCATGTGTTGCATAAACTCACAAGAACAGTGTACATGTCCAACTAACAGTGGTGATAAGTTTTGCATGTTTTACACAAGCATGCAGCTTATAAGGAGCTATGGTATAACTCGGTCATAAATTTGTTTTCATCGGTGAGATTTTTAACAGAACAGCAATGAACAATCAATTACCATAATGCACAGAGCAGTAACAGTAGCAATCTCCATTATAATATTGACATTCCTCAACACAAGCTTTTACAATAAATTGACAAGGTCGTACCTCCAACCAATAAGTGAATAGCCAGACATGGCTCTTTACCCCCCAAAATTTAGCCATTGTTCCCCTGTCACGGCCCATGGATGCAAACTGTAAGGAGGGACTGTGTATGCCCCAACATTTAACGATTGACCTGTCCATATCTTGTCAGAGAAAGAAAGGCTAGGCTTTGAAGGGACTCAGTAGTGAAGCGAGATCGCCTGCTAGTTGGAATGTCGCCAGTGGTTGGCTCACCTCGGTTTGGCGATGAGCTCTCTCCCTCTCTTTCTCCCTCGTGTAACACCTGAAAGGGTCCCAGTGCATGAATGAATGTGGGTGCTGGATTGGCTCTCTTGACACAGGTTATCGTACAGTACGCAAGGGAAGGCAGTGTGCCAAAACGCTATCTGTGTGTCTGTCATACGCACTTGTGGATATACATTGCTGCTGGATTTTAACCAGTTCAGACAGAATATGTGGGATTTTCATATTTGAAAACATGTGAGGTAGGTGTTTGTTTTAGGTGTGAGTTTGTTGTTATTTGTGTCATGAATGAAGATATTTATTGTGGACAATGTTGTGCTGTGTTTTCGTTGAATGTACTTGTTTATCCAAAGGGCAGACACAACGCTACCGGGGCATAGCATGTTGACTGAAGACAATCGAATCACGGTTATTTATACTTTCGTTATCTTATAGTTTATTAATACTTCATGACTAATAAATGTGGGAAAGGAATGTTCTATCTATTTATCTATTTCTAAACTCAGATATGATTCCTATTATATTGTGTTTTATGCTTTTTATCTAATTTTAATATTTATGAATAGGAAAAAAATATTTTAAGTTTAGGTATTAATAAATTATCAACCAGGGAGATCATGTGAGTGAGTGAGTTGAGTTTAACGCCGCTTTTAACAGTATTCCAGTTATATCGCGGCGTGTCAGCTTAATGTGGGAGGAAAGCCCGAAGTGATGCAGGTCTCAGACGTTTACCACTTCGGTGAAACCCACGAGCACAGGTATGGTGCTGACAAACCTAGAAACATAATTGGGGCGAACCGGGATTCGAACCCACAATCATAGGTTTCTGGAGTGCCCCAGGGATGCAACTCTGCACAGCGAATCGCGACGACTGGGCCACCCGTGCCCCCAGGGAGATCATGAATTGAGGTAGTAGATCTGCAGAAATGAGAACATTCATTCGTGTTATAGTAAATATTTCTGCATAATTATTCATGCTGTTTGATTGTTGTTCACAGAAATAAGGATAGAATGAAAATTAATATTTCACAAATTGAAGGCTGATCTGTGGGGAAAAGGGTATGGTTTTGATATCTATATTGTTCTCATAACAAGTGCAACAGATTAGCCCAAAGGCTGATATTGGTTGCCCTGTCACATTGCCTTGGGACATGCTGATGAGTAACAAATGTTTATGTAGAAACACAAGTATCTTGACAGATGGTGACGTTTGTGGAAGGAATGTCATGTATATAGCTGTGTAGAACATTTCTGGTTTGCTGCGAAGGTACAGTTATTGACACGTTATTCTTTATTTGCTGAATGTAAAAAACACAAATTTCTTGTTGAAAAATATCTTTTGGGTAGTAATATGGTATTTATTGATATTTTGTGTAAAAGAAAACTTACATAGGAATCTCCATTGAAACATTGTTATATGTCATAAACCAGAAGTTGTTGTCCATAAAGTTGTACGTTTTGTTATTTACTCAACAACTTCTAGAATGTCAATCAAACATATTCTGTGTATGTATGATTAGCAAGTGAGTGAAGTTTTTTTATGCCATAAAAACATCAGAAGCCTGTAATATGTTGTCACATGAATTAGTGAGTGAATGAATGTATATTTTTACTCAAGTTGTTATGTCATGTCTACCTGAAAACTAAAAGGTCCGAACCAGATAAACCAGTGGTTGATAGCAGAAGCAATAATTGACACTAGTGTCGTATTCATATGGTGACACAAATTCATCATGGTTTTCCATTGTAACCAACAGATCCCCATGTTTGTCAGGTCCTATGACAAACATGGGGCATTGGGTACTTGTTTGGGTCCAGGGTCCTTACAGGGATAACTGGAAGACACAAAAGCAATAGTGAGAGCATTGACCCTTGCCTCTGGAGTGTGAGGACATACACAGGAAACTGGAGATTTCTGGTCAGTCACTGGTCTAGATTAAATCATTCATCTAAGGAAAACCATTGTGACCACCTGAATCCCATGTCTGTTGCATTGGGGACAAATCTGTGGTTTTGGAGACCTACAGTTAATTTTGTTGACTCAAAGTACTTAAGGATGTAAAGATACATTTAAAGTTACCTGTATAGTTCAAGGCAAACCTTGTACAGATACCCAAATATAGTTCAGATAAGGATTCTGTTGATACCAGAAAGTTAATCACTTACATGATACATCAAGTTAATTGAGTTTCTTCAGTGTTATAATTCTAAAGTCTATGGATGGGGTCATCATTTATATGAGTCCTCTCGTGCTAAAATAGCTATTGTGAATTGTTGTTTTGACACGTTTCCACATCGACTTCTTGTCCAATCATTAATAACATGGTCATATTAAAGTGCATATCAGTGAGAAACAGGCTTTATTGTACCACATCTTTCTGTTATTGACAGTGTTCCTGGGTATTGACCTACAACCGCTGTGTATGGATATTGCAATGGGCAGAACAACAGGACACACGGGGGGGGGAAGCACAGGTGTTCAGGCACATAATGATAGCACACGTTTGAAATCAGACACAGCAGCTGGATAAGGGTACTTGAAACTCAATATAATCAGAGAACCTGGGGCTATATTTAAAAATACTAAACAAAAACTTGCTCTGTGCTATTGATTTCATGGAAAATTTACATTTGAGATCATAGAATATAGTTTGAAAGTGAGTGGAGATATATTTCAGGTAATGCATGTTGATGTAATTCCTATTGCTATTGATGTGGATGATATGCAATAATATTATATGCATCTGTGTTAATTGTCTTCTATTTTGGAAAATAGTGTTTGATATGTCACATATATTATCATTAACTATCATTTACTATCATAACAAATTGTTGTGCTTTTGGATATCTGACCAGTCCTATCTTTGGTGCCAATATCAAACATTTATTGATTTAATGATTTTGTTCAAGTCACCTTTACTTTGTATTTAAACAACACTTTCTGTAAGAAATATGTATAAAAGAAAAATGAAAATCTCCTAATTGATATCCTTTAGAGCAATATCATTGACTTGCTTTAACCATACTTGTGTTAAGTATTTCAATGTGATTTTTTATGTTGATTATATTAAGTTTTCAGAATAATGCCTGTTTTTACTTTTGAAAGAAAGTCATGTGTGAAATTGTTATTACATGCTCATGTTAATGATTTTGAAAGGAAGAAATTTCTGCGTGTTGATATATATGATTATGATTACTGTTATGTATTCGAGAAAGACATCTCCCCAATGATTGCCCTATTCTTCAGCAATGTCAATTAGTAATACAGTGATAAAAATAGGCCATCATCAGGGCAGTATCAAGCCAGACAATAAACAAATCAAGAGCTGCATATTTCATCAGTTGTGCTGTGTAAAGCCCCATGAGTGTAGAGTTGTTGAAGAGAAGCAGTGTTGAAGCTGTGTGCTCATGTAGCTGTCCCGCATAAAAAAAAACTCTCTTTGATATCACAGATAAGGAAATAAGATCAAGCATGCTTTGTGGTGTAATCGCATCAAGGTAAACTGGGCCATACAGGTGGCACAAGTGATACACGTATCAGCTGTCACAGTTTATGCTGCTTCTATTGATCAACTACCAGGAACTTCAGGACACACAGAAATGCATGCCAACTGGTATATATCGCCATTAGTGACTGATGTATATTGCATTCTGAATCAGGCAGTTGTTTCGTAAAATGCAAAAGAAAGATTATTTTTATTTTTTGCAGCTACATTACACTTATTGCAGTTATTCTACGTGAATGAGGAAACACATTCTGGAATGGATTAGGTTCATAAATGTAAGATTATTCCAAACATTGGTTGGTTCACCAGCACATATGTGGATCACATTGTACTTAACGACAAGACAGTGTTGTGTAGGTGTTCAGGATGAAACAGTAGTATCAGGTGCTGTTAGTTTGTTCATGCAGTGTGGGATACTAGTTTATCACGCTGATAAATCATATTGGCAGTGAATGAAGAACAGTAGTATACAGATTATATATAACCTATATACGCATGGATGTGAAATTATTCTTTTTACCAGATTAATGGTAAGAATTTAATCACATTAAACACTATCATCTGCAATGTAGATGTGTAAATTTCAGACATTAAAATAGGTATCATCACCTCAGTACATCAACATTTTGTTTATTATTTTGTACATGCACACATTTGCTGTTATTCAAAGTCCCCTCCATAATTACGTCATTCAAAACTTGCCCTACTGGAATAATAAGCATACCAAGCTGGCAAGACCAACAGTGGAAATTGCTATAAAGAGATGTTGGATGATATGATACAATGATAGTGCACATGATGCATACATAGTTAAATTAACGTGAAATAGACGGAAATTGCAGTCCACTCCCTGTGTGGCAATGATGATATGGAGAGTCTGCAACCTGAGGCTTGTATGCTTTGATCATGAACAACAGAAATTTACGCTCCAGGTTTTGTTTGTGCAGCGGAACATGCACGACCACTTGTCTGTGATATATGGCTTGATATTGCTGGCAGTGACAAGACTAGTTTATGATTCTCTAGGTGAGAACAATAAACCTTCTAAAGCTTTGTATGTCGTTGGCATGTGAGGTTTATTTCTCTTTAGGGTATCTTTTTTTACAGTGAATTTTCTATTAAGTGAAGACAAGTACCACAACTTGAAGGCTTTAGAAAGATCACAGGGTCTCACTTGATTTGGTGAAAACTTAAATCTCAATATGAGTACATAATAGTTTGAAAAACAGCTACAAAATCCTTATGTATCAATATATAGTGAACAAAAACATTAGGGATCATGAATATTTCAGTGGATAATTTTTGGAGTGAAGACTGAGTACATTATTTCATAAAAATATCCCCAAAAATAATCATGATCCCAAATTTCTTTTTGTTCAATATAGGATAAATGTGGCTGTTATAATGTGCACTTTACTTGTATTCTGTTAAAGCATGAAATGTATATTTTAACTTGTCTATGACCCTGCAACATTTATCAAGGTAATGATATGTTCTTGAAAGTTTTGCCTTTCAAGTGAATTTATGTTAAAAGCTCTGAATTTTCCTTTTACTGCTAGTTGTTGCATTAAAAACACTAAAAAAAATATTAAAATCATCAGCTTCTTACTTAGCTAAAATGTCAGCTTCCTTCCACACCATTATTGAACTTCCTGTCTATTCATAACTCCAAGTTCTTTTCATAATTAACCAGCTTTTGTACCAGCAATTTGTTACAGCTTTACTGAATGATAATACAAAAGAGCAATATCAATCTTGCACAGTAATCCTGAAATGAGATCAGCCCATTTATTATTTGATAAAAAACAATACTGGATCTTCATTAGTTGCCTGTATCCCAGCACACATATCGTTCATCTGTCACTGCATGGTTATTGCGCCAAGAAAATTGCACTGCATGTGGTTTCTATATCTAATACAATGTTGACTGCATTGCAGCAGGGTTCTAACTAACCATTGATCCAGAGGGCATTAACTAAGTGAAGGATTGTTTTTAATGTCCACCTTCCATTTGTAACTTTTAGCCATCCGTGCTGACTCATAAATGGCCAGCATTTACAGTCCTTTTGGAAAATGATTGTTATTAACGAGTGCACTAATGACTACTCATTGTTGAAGTTCATCTCTCCCATATTGGCCAAGCAATAGTCTGTGTTGTACAAATGTAATTACAAATCTATTCTCTCACAGTCCAGAATCTCATGACTGCAGATAAAAATAAAACTTGTTGGCAATCAAGTTACATGTTCTTCTTTTGTAGTAACAGGTCTGTACGCATGCAGATTCCAGCATAATTTGATAAAAGGCTGCATGGTTAGCCTCAGGGTTAGACTACTATAGCATCTCATCAATCTTAAATCCGGAAGAATAAAACAAGATTTAAACATTCTGTTGAGACAATGGTATAAAGTTAGAAGAAAGGGTGTTATAGGCATATATTATTGGCCATAAATAAGAATGATGGATTGAAAAGTTACAAAATATACAGTTGTCACTTCTTTTGAAGAAGATATTAAATATGAAAATTCCATCAGGGTCTACTGCTTCCTGCATATGATATAGATCCATTCAGGGACTAGATGTTTCCATCAAGGGAATGCAGCAGTTGGTTGTAAAACATCTTTCACCATGTTGAAAGTTGAATGCTGTAAACATCATTGATTTTCTGCTCATCAGCCTGGATGATATTGACTTATATCAGCATGGCTATAGAGTTGAGCAGTGTACAGTGTGATTTCTGTTATTTCACTTGCGCCCAACTCTCTATGTGCAATATAACCTTGTATACTCTGCTCGTAGCTTCACTTGGTCATGGCTTTGAACTTAGTGTCTGGGGAAATGTGGACCCGGGGAAACAGTTGAAAGTGCTGTTTTAGTGCTGTTAATTTCAACAGTGCTGGCTTGATGTACTGATGAGTGAGTATGGCTACATTATACTTTTACAAAGGGGTAGAAGTAAGTTTATTACATTTAGGATGTATTTGATATTTTATTTACGAGAATGGATTGCAAGATACAATCATGAGCACGGTGAAAAGATGCTGCATTTTGAGCTTTTGTGAACTGCATAACATTTGGTATATGCCTGGGATGCCTTTTATAGTGATGCATCAAGAGGATGATGCAAGTCAAATGGAGTAACCTTTTATGTGACTATATTGCTGTATTTGTTATTCATACCATTCACAATCAAAGCATATTTTGTGGCACTGGAACTCGAAAGTGTGATTGTTTTCATGATTTTAAGAAACATTTCAGAATGACATACCCCTTGTTTCATGAGATTGAGTTTGGTTAGATTGTCTTAGATTTTCTTAGATTATCAGAGGTATCTGTTTAACTGGATGTTAGAAGTGTATTGATATGTATACACTACTTTTAACACCATTGTTGAAGTGTGTATAGAGGCAATTGGTAGGAAGGAAAGGAAATATAGGTCAAAAGTAAATGGTGAAAGTTGTGCCTTTGAAATGTGTATCATGCATATTGCTGCTTGAGGATCTTTCAAATAGAGGAATTTCAAAATATCAAAATGACTGTTAATGCACAGATGTCATGCTTTAAAGTAAACACCAGTGTACTGTACAGAACATATGCTATGTATAGCATGGTAAAAAGAAAACAGCTGTTGGAGTATAGCTTGACAATACATTTCATGATCTGCACATGCGTAACAAGTGATCAGTAATATGAGAACGGTAGAATACAGACTGCATCAATTACGTTAATACAATACACCACACATGTACAAGGTTAACGTCTATTTATTATGATTATCGAATGTGCCTACCATGCCATCATTTTGAAAAAGTGTACAATCACCCATGAATCTCATTCATGAAATGTCATGGGAAAAGGTTATGCGCACAAGAAAGATTGAGGATGTAAATATTATTGTTGCAGATCTTCTCTATCCCAATGAAGAGGTAATTGAAGGGTAGGCTTGTTAATGACCTGTCAGTCTCATTTATCTGTCTGCTTTTATCCCTCACAACCTGACCCAGATGAATGCCAGTGACACACTACTTGCACAAACTCAAAGCTATTATATTCACGTTTTATTCCATGCCTAGCAGTTGACAGTCACTGTGATCAGGGATATGTTTGTACTGTATACTAACGTATATGTATCTAGTGGGCACTTTACATCTTTGTGACATGTAAAGGGTGGTTTGTGCTTCAACCTATTAATGACTGCGTGATGTAACATGTACAAGGATGGTTTATACACCCTTGTGTTTGTTCCTCATTAAATGATCTAATGTGTACGAGGATGGTTTATACATCCTTGTGTTTGTTGCTCATTGAATGATCTAATGTGTACAAGGATGGTTTATACACCCTTGTGTTTGTTATTCACTAAATGATCTAATGTGTACACGGATGGTTTATACATCCTTGTGTTTGTTGCTCACTGAATGATCTAATGTGTACAAGGATGGTTTATACATCCTTGTGTTTGTTGCTCACTGAATGATCTAATGTGTACAAGGATGGTTTATACACCCTTGTGTTTGTTGCTCACTGAATGATCTTTTGTGTACAGGAATTGTTTATACATCCTTGTGTTTGTTGCTCACTGAATGATCTAATGTGTACAAAGATGGTTTATACATCCTTGTTTGTTGCTCACTAAATGATCTAATGTGTACAAGGATGGTTTATACATTCTTGTGTTTGTTGCTCACTAATAATCTAATGTGTACAAGGATGGTTTATACATCCTTGTGTTTGTTGCTCACTGAATGATCTAATGTGTACAGGAATTGTTTATACACCCTTGTGTTTGTTGCTCACTGAATGATCTAATGTGTACCGGGATGGTTTATACATCCTTGTTTGTTGCTCATTGAATGATCTAATGTGTACAAGGATGGTTTATACATCCTTGTTTTATTTGCTCATTGAATGATCTAATGTGTACAAGGATGGTTTATACATCCTTGTTTTATTTGCTCATTGAATGATCTAATGTGTACCGGGATGGTTTATACATCCTTGTTTGTTGCTCATTGAATGATCTAATGTGTACAGGGATGGTTTATACATCCTTGTTTGTTGCTCATTGAATGATCTAATGTGTACAAGGATGGTTCATAGGTACTTGTGTTTGTTGTTCATGGAATGATCTAATGTGTACAAGTGTGGTTTGAACATTCTTCTATATTGCTCACTGAATGATCTAATGTGTACAAGGATGGTTCATGCATCCTTGCTTGTTCACTGTATACATTAACTTATAATAATTGAATTAACAATCTTGGAATGCATGCAAGGGTGGTTTACATCCCAAAGTTATTGACAGTCGGTTTTCAGTTCAACACTCTTCCTTAGCATTACAGTTTTTGCATACATTGCGAAAAATATGAGAAATGACACTGACACTTGACACTTTTTCACCAAAGGGTCAAGTCTGATTGTTTTTGAGAACCCATTGTTGTATTTTCAGCCTGTACAATACAGACATTGTCACTGTAAGCTGAAATTCTGTATCTGGGAGGATTTACCAAAGAACACTGTGTCCTGTAACAGCTGTTGTTAATGGTGATGCTTCGAGGGATGTGTATATGCATCATACATTATGTGGACCATGTACAGCATTGATGTAGCAATGTAACATTCCATGTGTGTTACCTTTTAAACAGGATGTATAGAAACTAATTCCTGTTTTATAAGTCAAATATATTGTCGAACTTGTTTAATCTAATCACTGAAATGCATTTTTTAGTTTGCATTATTAACGATAATACCATCAACAACAAATATTTTAATTATATTTACTCTTTTCATCTGTTTAAAACTTTCCTTACTGAAGTACTGCAGTCTCATAACATTGTATTCAAGGAATAAAAACATGTCAGTCAACATTAAATGTGCAAATATATGTGTCACTCTGAAATCAATAGTCATACAGTGAACAAACATCCCTTTGATAACTATTTCAATATAGAATTTAGAAAAATGCAATTTTCTCAGTCACATTTCAGTACTTGAGGAAAATCTAATTTTCAGTCATTTTCCCCCAAGGTTGCCAACTGTGGTACATGCTGTCAAAGAAGATATGTGTCAATAAATATGTTTTGTGCGGCATATGGCCTATAGAGTTCAAAGTGTACATATTTAGAATGTTGATGGTAAAGGATAGAAAAGCAAAAATGATGGGCTCCCTGCCATGGCATTGTAATCTATTTTCTTTATGGTCTTGTTCTACTTGTAAGTCTGTGATTAATGTTTTATGAGTTTTGATATGAGGCAAACATTGCCATGAATTCATACAGTGTGTAATATGTTCCACATGAATGACCGTCTCTGTTCTCTTTTTGGGTGGCTTGGCCTCTTTGAGATGAATGAATGGCCATCTATGATAAACATGAATACCAAGACATGCCGGTTTCGTGAGATACTTATCCAAGCCCTTCACCCTCAGTGTGTCGATAGGTTGCCAGTTTAGATCCTATCTTGTTATTCATTATACTAGGGTAACTTCTTTTATTCTTCTTAAGGATATTTTGAGAGTTTTCTCAAGTGAAAATTTATGGGATGTTTGTTGGTGTCAATTAACTTACATCGTGTGTCAGGAATGAATTGGTTCATTGAATGTTTTATGTTGATGTAGCTTCATATTTAAGAAGTTAACTGAGCTGAAATAAGAGAAGATTATACTATTATGAAAACAGTAGCTGGTTTATCTTGTTTGAAGTAGTCTAATGGTTGTAGCCCATGACTGTGAGTGATACTACATAGAAGCTTGCCAAACCTCAATAATACTTACAGCATAAGCCAAGCTTTATCTTTGGTGAAAAGTTCTGCTCTATTATACCTTAAAATATTTGTATAATAAAGAATTGAGATCAAAGGAAAGTATGACCATACTTATCTAAAGCCCAGAGCTTCATTATGACAGAGGGCCTGGGTAATTCATTGACCTCTAAAACATGACGATTTTTTCACAAATATGGATAGCCTGGCCCACATATAATATTTCCATGATGTGGCCAACATTTTCAACATAAAATGCCAAGCAGTATTGAAATATTAAATATTACTTAAATAGCCTTGTGACTCTGAGCATCAAAACAAAGGTGATGTAACTGGCAGGGATGAAACTGCAAGACACCAGTCCTGATTACAGGAACCAAAGAACGAGATTTAGGCAAATTTGAAAACATGCCTTATGGCACATGATCCAGGCCAGTGTTTCTCCTAGGCCAAAATTGTGTTTGCATGACCAAGAACGTGCCCCAATGAGAAGGTCGAAAGTCAACATGGCGACTGCGATTACTAAGTTTCTGGCTTGATTGCATATCAAACATAGGCGATAGTTGGCAAGGGTCATACAGAGACTCAAACAAATCTCCCTGGTTTGTGGTTAAAGCACCTTGTGTCGCAGTGTAGTGACATTACTCAATGTCAACACATGGATTCCCCTATGTATTTGTCTCAGATTAAGATGAATTTTTGTCTGCAAGGCTTTGTTATGGCTGAAAGATAGAACTGCAGATTTGCCAAAAATACTGAACTCAGTTATTGAAAGCTGCTTAAAATGAACAATTTATGTTGTCATGCAGGAATGTAGCATTGTCTTTGGTAAACAATCACACACACGTTATTTATACAGGAGAAGACATTGTGAGAAGGGTTGAAATGTTTATGATGTGGGAAAGGTTTTAGTTCTACGTGGTATTGATAATAAACCTTGTGTATGAGCATATCTTAGGTCTCTTTTGTTGGCCTCTCCAATTGACTTATGCATGGATCAAACCATGGTACGGAGTTAATACAGTCATCCCTCGCTACAACGCTACCTTAGGGGTCCAAATAATTGATGAGCGTTAAAGACAATCAGCGACTTAACTGAGGTTGAGTGTAAGGCGGGTAGATGACCAACACAACAGTACATGCTCGGCCTACATAACGCAATCTACGCCACATGTTGTGTATCAGAGTTTGAAAAAAGATTAAAACATAGTAGTTGTTTGTGACTCATAGTGTAAAAAGAAGGGGGCAAGAAAAATATTTGTCAAATGTTATGTGCAGTAAAAAAATTCATCATATCCCTTCAGCGAATTCAGGTGAACAAACAGATATTACAAACTTGGTCAATTAATATTTGAGAACTGCGATAAAACATCACTAGACATCATGATTTACCATTTAAATTGTATTTCCTGCTCTCCAAGGCATAGTTTTATATGCAGATATTAAAATATATTATGTTATTTTAGTTGCTGCTTTTACTATAGATATTTGAATTATTAGAAACATAGCAATTTGGAACAGCTGTTATCTGTTGCCGGATATTTTTTACGTTTGGAGCAATTTGACCAGTCACCTTTAGGCTCTTCCCGCGGTACATATATGATTGCAAAAATGTTATGTTGACATATAATAGTCAAACTGCGACAAATAGGACTTTAAACCAGTTAAATTATGGCATTTTTGCTATATATACTCATTCTCTGACAACTGAGGTTCATTTCAAGGCATTAATAGCGGTAAAGTGGTTGCTGTAAATAATGGTGAGTAGGGTCAATCTGATGATCAGTTCTCACATGATTTCTCCAGATTTCTTGACTGGAATTTCCAGTGTAAGTTGCTCGTGGAGATCAGATGGTAATTTTTTTTGTGTGGGGGAAAAAGCATTGTGTCAGTGTAAAACTTGAGTTTATTAAAAATGTATGGGATTTTGGGGAGCCTTGCGTTACCACGTGCTATAACCAAATTAGCGCTATATTGAAGGGTGCAATAGTGAGGGAACACTGTACTGTTATCTTTCATATATGGTGTCTACCCATAACTCCTCTGTTTAGTGTGCAACAGGGGCAGTCGGGTAGCTGGTGGTTAAAGTGTTCTCTCGTCACGCCGAAGACCTGGGTTCGATTCCCGACATGGGTACAATGTGTGAAGCCTATTTCTGGTGTCCCCCACCATGATATTGCTGGAATATTGCTAAAAGCGGCGTAAAACCAAACCTCACTCACTCACTCATTAGTGTGCAACAATGTATGAGAATGCAGCAGAATGAACTGTTTGGGTTAACAAGTTTTAACAGCCTGCTAACCTGAAACTGAATCTTGGTAACCTATGGATACATGAAACAGTTGATTCCCTGGGTGATCTTTTGTGTTAAGCTATTCTATTTTACATCCAACTGAGTTTTCAATTCTAAAAATGTAATTTGAGTTTCATGTGATATGATGTTGTAGAATATCCTAAAGGTGAACACTTCATGTATATCATGTCATTGTGACCAGATCTACAGAGAGTGGGATATTGTTTTTGACACAAATGGATTTTAGAAAAAATAGATCCCTGTAAATTGAAGTGTGAGGTTGCACCAGGACCATATGGCACTGAAATCACAAACACAAGACACTAGCAAAAAAATGCTTATTGTTTAGACATAACAACTGTGTAGGTGTCCTTTTTGGCAACAGACCAACTGTTAGTTCGTAATACAGTATGAAGAATCCCCAGGCCAGGAATGTATGGGTCTATTACTACTGACCTCTATTACACTATGTCCATATTGTAGTCAGTTTCTATTTGTGCAAATGTTTAAATGGATATTCAACACCTTTCTACATTTACATGATTGATGATACACCATGAGTTCCTCAACACTTCCTCTGTGTTACCCCTGTATTACTTCTAGGGTAATTAAAACATTGCACTTCAAGATTCACTTAAACAGTTAGTTGTAACTAACTAGGCTTATATTTGCTTCACATTCAGCGTGTTTATTCCACAATCACTTATTCACACTGTCTCCAACAGTTGTTAATACAACTGTAAAAACAGCGGGAATTGATTTCAGCTTCACCGGTTATCACATGTTAGGTCACATGTGCAATATGCAAATGCTTACCAGTACTTCCGGCTCTCTACTCACGGATGTTGATTGTTTTACCTTGTCAGCTGGTTTGACAATCTGCATCGAGGCGAGGGTCATTTCAACTTTATTTGCAGAAATTATTAAACTTTATTCAAGGAAAAGAGATACAAATCATGTTTATGTATGGAAATAGTTATTGGAACAGTTATTTAGGACAAAATGCGAAGTTTTATTGTCAAATGCTGGGCTGGCTATCGGACGCCGGTTGACATCGCCAGTGGAAAAAAATGTGAGATCTTCGACTCCGTGTATAAGACGACCCCCTTTCTCAACCCCCTCATTTTAGGTACGAAAAACTCGCCTTATACACAGCGATATACGGTAGCACACTTCATAACCTTGAATTACTTTGTATGTACATCTACCTTGTTACAATTTGCTCGGAGCTTCATTAGGACCTTACAATCAGTTCTTAATATCTATGTTTTGTTCCATATTGCACAAATTGGATTTACCGTTGACTTTTATTTTGTAGCTGATAGGTTGTCATATGTACTAGATGGAGGTATGTGTCAGTACTTTATCGGGATATACACACAGTTGTGAAAAAAGGGAGAAGCGAAGAAACTGTTCCTTTTCAGGTCGATAAAGACCTGTCATAAGTTTTCTGTCTTAGAGCACAGGCAAATACTCAAATGAATGGCACTTTTTGCTTTCCACTGAAAAAACGCCCAGGCATCTGAACATCTACAGATAATACTTGCATCTCAAGCAGCACTGTTATATAAGGTGTAGTGCTTGGAGTACATTATCGGGATGTCATTGTACTACATTTGAGCCAAATGACCCACGCCCATTGGGCCAAAGTTTTTAACTCTGCTCTAACCTTACATGATAATACAACTGAATGTATGTCCCTGTTGGGATGCGGTGGTAGAATACCCAGTACAGTGTGATTGTCATAAAATAATGTATATATATGTATGTAATAATGTATTAGATGTACATAACGGCTCTAACTATGGGCTTGACTCGGAAAGTAATCATGAATTAGCTTGTAATTGTGTTTTTGAAATGTACTAAGCTTCGTTGTACGCATGCTGAAAAAGGTTCATTGGGTATTTATGGCATTGGGCATGCATTCACTAATTGTATCAATCATTGGCCAGTTGCATGTGGTACACATTGCCCTGCTTGTGTCATTGGTTACTTACTAAATTAGATCCAAGGGTCAGCATACAGGATTACCTGTATATATATGACTAGCGTCATAATCTTAAATAAATTTCACTGTTGTTAACCTTTTTAGTCAAATCAAGGGAAATATCATATAATATATGATATCATATTCAAAGAACATATTTTCCTGAATTTCCATCATTCATGAAAAGAGTAATGGGATGTCATCTTTTGTCCTGGACGATCAGCGACATCACAGATGTGATTGTTTACAACCATTTCTGTGAAGGAAATCAATTTATTGAGTGATCAAGTGATATATGGTAGTTGTCTGGTGGATTCTGACTGCTTGCAATGCTGGAACATATCAATAGAGTTGACAAGTAATGGTTGCTTTTATTTATGTCTGCTCTAAAGGTGGGCCGAGAAAATATTTTACGCTAGAACTGAAATTAAATGTTACAAGACATGCTCTTTGAGTAATTAAACCTTTGCAGATGCAAAGGCATAAATGTGCATATGTTTTCTTAGGTCTAAATCATCAGGTTAAAGATATAAATGGAAGAATAATAAATAGGAATGAAGGTGAGGTGAGGTGAAATGGGGTTTAACGTCGCGTCCAAGATTATTGCACTTATATAGCGACGTCCATGCACACTGAGATACCATGTGACCAGTTTTAACATTACTTACTTGTATTGTTGGTTTTCATAATGTTGAGGTCTAAGAGTTCAGTATCATTTCATAGTATATATTGTGAAGGGCAACTGAATTGACACTCAGCGTTAGGTCTTGACTTCAGTAGGGGAAAGTGTTCTTGCTGTTATTCAGCAAGGCAGATTAGTCTCTCTTGCAAAATTATTTGATTTCGATCAGTTGTGATCAGTTGGGAAACCTTGGATCTTATGTTTCTGTCCTTGGTGTATATTGCATGCTGGGAATGCAAGGAATGTGATTGGAGGAGGTATGTTTGTCCCTTCTCATTAGTTGTGAGATGTGGATGTCGTGTTTTTGCAAATGCCTTTGTTAGAAAATAGAGATTACTTCAAATAACCATGTACAGAGAAGGAGATTTCCAATTGCACTTCAATCAATATGTCTGCATGGAGATTTGCTGTAGAAAAAAAGTTAATTGTTCTTGTTAGATACCATTATCATGACAAATCATCAAATACGTTTTTTTAATGGGACTTTCAACCCACTTCATTGCAGCTCACATTTGTCAAGATTTCTTTAAAAATTCTTGCTTAGCTTTTTTGGGGAAGGTAGGAATAAATGAAGAACATTTTTATAGGTTTTTCATTTTGCCGATCTGCACATGCAGGACTTAGCTTTTGATGATACTTTCAATAGAGTAATTTATACTTTTGGCTTTTATCAATAAGATTATCAAGTGAATTGTAAAACATCTATATATCTAAGATGCAACCTTGAGAGATCTGGCAAGAATGATGCCCACAACATTTCGCCTGTCAAATTAAGTATACATATATATGAGCTATTCATTACCAATTTGCTTAAATTTGCCTTACATTTAGCAGATCTGAGTCATCTGTCAATGCCGTGATAAATCTGGCTGAGCAAAATCAATTTTTCATGTGACTGAATGATTAAGATCAAAGAATTTCAAAGGCAGCTGCAGCAGCGTTTATCATTGATTACAGAGATGTCAACAAACAAATCACTGCAAGGGCGTCACTTTGTCATAAACATTTGCATTGAATGAGGTGAAAAATGCAGTTCAAACGTTGGCGTAAGCATTATCTGGTCCACAAATTATCTCTCGCAATGCAATACTGTGAGATCTCATATAAAGAAAACATTTTTTTCTGAGATAACTCTTAAATTAGGAACGAAATTAACATATCATGGTACCGACAACTTGCACATAATCATCACATGCATATAATACTTTTGGGGAGGCATCCATTGTATGAATCCGCTTTTTGAAACATAAAGCAATCGATTTTGGTGGCAGGAGCACAGAAAGTGCAGGAGATGACAGGGAGTGAGGTACTTCTCAGATTCAGGATGCGTTAGATCCGAATAAGATTACAAGAAACCTTTGAGAGCCGTATACTCCTCGTTGCCAAGTAATAGGGAGAGGATTAAAGGAAAGTAATGATTCTATTTTGATGATATCTCCAGTGAGATCAAATGATTTTCATGTCACCATGGCATTAGGAACCAATATCTGTTTAATTCCAGGGAAATCTAGGTTTGATAAGATGTGATGTCAACACTATAAACTCGGTGAATGTAGATTTACAATGCTTCTTAGCTCTGATTTCTGTTTTCAGTGAAGGATTCCATTATACTTGTGCTTTCACACAACTAATTGTCAATAAATAAGTTTGAAGCTAAGTTTATCATACTTAAACTGCCTTTCTTCTGAGTGTAGTATGATCTGATACTTATTCATTTCACCCATATATGGTGACGAACATAATGTGTGCAAATATAAAACGTCAATAACCAGTCTCGATTTGAATGCATATTCATCTTCAGTTAATAATAGCATCATCTTTGTAAGACATGGGTGCGAAGCACACATTGTTAATCTTGTTACTTTAACATACTTTGAACCTGTTTTTCACCTTGGTGTAACATCAAAAATAGAATCCAAAAATGTATATCATTATTTGAACTTGCATAAAGAGTCCTTTAATCATGTAAAATATTTCATCCTCATTACTTAAACCTGTATGTACATTTCCCATAGTCCGGACGGTAACATATTTCAGTTGGAAAAATGACACATGTATGCTTGCTATTGATGCCTATCTTTAACCTGCTGACAAGTTTTGAAGTTGGGATATTTGACATAGCTTGATAAGCAAAACCAACAGCCTCAGGTAGCAATCTGTCCAACAATAGTCTTTTCATGTATCAAGATGACAGCCAAAACATGCCACAAAAAACTACTTAAAGGGGATAAGCATTGTGTATCTAACACACATGATGTTGAGTCTCGGTGATAGTGTGTCTTTCAGTAGTGGAGGTGCTTGTGGACTTGTGGATTATGCATTTATCTAGACTGAGGTAGGTCCAGCATAGTGTAGATAGAAGTAGATAGCAGGCAATATGTATACTGGAAGTTTCTTGGTATCTGGTGTCATCACTATTTGATAGTGATTCAAAAACACATGCTCATGATAAAGCCAAACTTGTACAAGGGACTCAGAGATTCTTATGATAATGGATAGCGTTTTGTCGTTTCTATTATTAAAATATGATAAGGTCTTGATTTATAGTCTCAAAAAGAGCATTTTGTCTTTTATCTTATTGTTGTTCTGAAATAGTCAACAAAGACTTTTATACTATTGACTAGCTAATTAAATATGTATAAGTTAAGTTTTTTAGACAAAGTAACTCATCGACTTTTAGTTTTCTGTTAGAAGATAAGAAAAGACTTCTTTTATTATTGAGTAGCTCATTTAGTATAAATGTTAACTCTATTAGATTAGAAAGAGATTGGACAAACGGATAGTGGAATGTATTGATATCTATCAGTTCCTGGTTGGATTTCTTAATTTTTGCCTTATGGTATGTAGCATCCTATTGTCAGTTCACCATATTTTCAACCTCTGAAGTATGTGAAGATCCGGGGTAGAATAGGTCATCGGCAACCCATGCTTGCCATAAATGGCAACTATGCTTGTCGTAAGAGGCAACTAACGGGAACCAGTTGTCAGGCTCACTGACTTGGTTGATACATGTCATCGAACCCAACTGCATAGAATCAATGCTCATGATACCGATCACTTGATTACACACTGCTGTATAGCTGGAATATTGCTGAGTGCATAATTATATCAAGATTTAATTGTGAAAGCGCTTTGACTTTTTAATATTTATAACCATCATGTATACTACAAAATGAACCATATGTATGATAATGACAGCATTATTGTTGTGTACTGAGTGCGGCATTAAACAAGAAATAAACAAACAAATCAACCTCGAAAGATGTGTCTCTTTATAAGCACTTTGACTTTGAATATTCATAACCATCATGTATACCATAAAGTAACCATATGTATGATAATGACAGCACTATTGTTGTAAGAATACAATTCTTTCTATAAGGGATAGGTAGTAGGGTTGTGTTGTGCCCAATTGAGCCCCCTATTACCCGACCCTACCAGGGTACCCACAGAATGTCTGAAGAATTGGGTAAAAAAGTTGGAAGTGTTTTACAGGAGCTCTGGCAAAAAATATTCAGATACAAATATAAAATTGTACGATGGTTTGATGCTCATGATGTTAGTCACTGGATTGTCTGGTCCAGATTCGAATATTTACAGACCGCCGTCATATAGCGGGAATATTGCTGAGTGCGGCGTTAATAAACAAACCAACCAACCAACATATAAAATGATCTGGTCAGGCATGCACTGAAGCTTATGTTTATTCAAACATATAAAAGTCAAAAGAAATGCATGCATAGTCAGAAAGAATGCGAACATTGGTGATTAATAGTGTAACCATGAAGTCATAGTGAATTTTTATCAATTAACAATATATCATGTGACTAACCACGGGTCCTGGTAGTCCTGTGGGTACCTGGGTCCTACTTAGTACCCTCCCAACCCAAGTACCCGAGTTATCCGTCCCAGCCCTAAATTAGGTAGGTGAATATTTTCTCAGTTGGGGTTGTATTTGATTAATTTCTGCTTACTACAGTGAAGATAAAGACAATTGACTATTCATGTTTTCTTGGGGATATCCCTACATAAGTTATATGGCAAGAAGTCCCATGTATATATTCCAAAAACAGTGCAAGAAGAACACCAAGGTGAGGTCCTGCCCTGGTCACATATTCATGGACGTGGTTGTCATTATCAAGGGGGCAATTATTGCTAGGACTACGTCTGTTGTCTCCTTTCAAGTGTTGGTCTCTGTGTAGCCTCTGCCACCACCACCTTTCTTCCACTTGAGCGTTATCTTGGTGAGATCACTGACTTTATCCCTGTGTCTTCCTCTGTAATCCGCGGATAACTTCAGTCTCGTGTGGGGGATAATCCAACATCACAGTCACAGTATTTCACTCTCTTTACAGCCAGCAAAAGGCTTGAGATTTCTGAAGCTGGCACTTTTCAAAGAGACATTTGAATTATTTTGTTTCTGAGAAATACAACCTTTGGAATTTAAACACTGAAAATCTTGCATATTCTTTTTGGGTGTGCAAGCTTGTTTTTGGTTTCTGTAGGAAAAGGCTTTAAAGCTTTGGCTAAATGGGTCATGTCATGTGTGAATTTAAGTGATCATTTGTCAAGAATTAACTAAACTTTTACGGCAAAGACCATTTCTCACAAAAAATAAAGGGATAGCATTTAACTGGTTTCTGTGGTGTCTGTATGGTAATGTCATCCATTATCCTGTTAGAAGAATGCAGATGTGTTTATGATGTATCCAGAAGCATTTTAAATGTAACGTAAGAGCATTTCAAGGCTGTTTGGTCTCATTTAACCTATAGGTTCAAGTCATATATATGACTGATTTAATGATGCATCTAGTCTTTTGTATTGGATCTGTAATATGATAGGTTTGTTCTTGTCAGCAGAGAACTGTAAACTTTAAGGTAAATTGTCTACATAAACTGAAGTGAGTATTTAGCTTTGGGACATCATGGCCAGTGTTTGTGTGTGAATTTTATTTCTCGGCTGATGTCAGAGAATGGGTAAAATTGTGTGCTACTTTGCTCTCTGCTCTTTGTAGATTACACAAGACTCATTAGAAAGAGATTAGGCATGTTATTACACTTTGTATTATGGACACTTTGTGGTATTTATAACCATGAGATGTTTTTCTTTTGTATTGATGCAGGAAATAGGAAAAAAACATTCATGCTAGCATGATGAAGTGCCTGTGTTATTTATGCTTTCTCTAAGAGGTGAGAGTTATCACCATTGTACACAAGGCTGGGAGATAATTGATCAGTGAGGTTTGAGATACAAAATTCATGAAATTATGTTCAGAATTTCTGCATCACTTTACATACCCTACCATGTGGTACATAAGCACATAATCACAGTTTTTAAAGTAAGTGCTGAAGCCATTAGTTCAGTACGATGTTTGGTATTTGATGAAGCATAAAAATTGAGTGCTACATTGCTACAACAGCTCTAGCACTGCGCACAATCAGCAATTACTCTCGTCATAGAAGATAATTGAACAATAGAGCATTGTCTGTTATCAGTCCAAATCTTGTCCATGTTAAATAACCATCTGAGTGGGAGATGATTGTGTATACACGGATAAGTATTAGGTATAAAAGCAATTGTTATGTGCCACCAGGCAGAATAATCAGTTGAATGGTGTGTAATAAAAACGTTTGATGTGATACGGCCTGTCTACATTTACAACATGGGGCCTAATGTTGTATGACTGTAAATGAAGACAGAGACAGCTCCCCGAGACTGTAGCTTTGTCCTGCTGTATCAAGTTTGACTTCTGCTGTGAGGATTTCAGTGTAAAAAAGTAAATGTTACAAACAAGATTACCCTCTGGTCCATGGTTTCTTACAAACATTACACAATGAATTTTTTGTTTTATAGTTTAATAGGCTTGTACAGGGGTAGAGTCCATATGGCAAATCCAACTATTCCACAGCTGTATTTGGTCTAGTGGTTAATTTAGTGGTTCTTTTGATTATGGATATGGTTTCCTCGCTTTTCATAACTTAGATTTTTGGAGCAAACATGTAGTCCTTCCAGAGTGAAATTTGTCGAGGGGAAAGTGGATCAGTGGCCTTGTATAATCCTGATTATATTGTCAAGTTGGCTTGTATAATGAAACAAAAGTGATAAAACCCTTTCCATAATCACAAGAGGTGAGGTGAAATAGGGTTTAACATCGCTTCAAAGATTATTGCACATATATAGCAACATGCTGATTTGTAGTGCTAGCCCATTGAGATACCATGCCACAGTTTAACATGAATACCCCACTCAGACACAGTGCACTGACTCCAAGCCGACCAGTCCTTGTTTTAGTCCCTTCATGCCAAGCGTCAGACAGGGTAACAACAAGTTATCTTTTAACGTCTTTTGGTATGATGCAGCCGGGTATTGAACCCTGGTATTTCCGCTCTCCGGGCAGACGCTCTACCACTCTACCACGGAGGCATTTATGAGTCCCTATCAGGTGCAAGTGTTTATGAATCACTATCAAATAGTTATGATACCAGGTATTCGCAAAAGGTGTGTGTACCTTGCCCAACTGATGGCACCCATCACAAACACATGATGGTAATATCAAACATAAAAAGGATTGTGTGAGATAGTGTGATGATAGTAGGGCTGCAACGATACACCTAGGTCACGATATGATACTTACACAATACACAATACACAATACTTACATCACGATTCGATACGTATCTCGATATGCTACGATACACAAGAGAAGACAGACAAGAGATAAATGAACTAAACTTGGTTTATTAAGATGAAAAGTTAAATGAAAGTGAATGAATGTTCATGATTCATAAAGTATATACTATAATGAGTATTTTAACTCAATGAATCATCTGCCATTTCCATGTAATGGCTAGCAAACACAAATATAACAGTCCTACATGGACTAGATAAGTACCAGTAACTTGCCATTTTCACAGTAAGCCCCTGGTGGTTTCTCTAGCAAAGGACGAGTGTCTGCTTTTTCAGACATGTTTGAGTTAGAGACCACTCAGCCAATCAGAAAGCTTGCACTGCTACTGATATACAAAACTAGCATAGCCAGTGTGTGTTTGGAAGACGTATGTGTGTGTAGCGAAAATTATATAGTCTGATATAGAATTTGAAATTCATTTAAAACACATTTAAAACGTATCTGTAATAAAAGTTTATTAAAAAACGTATCGTGAAAAATCAAGATACAGCACTTCATAAATCTCGCACCGTATGGAGTTAAATGCGATCCTTCGGTGTCCCCGGATATGGTTTCAGCCCTAGATGATAGTTAAAATTCATAGATATATAAATATATACAGTATGAACCTTTCTAGCATTGCCCCAGGAGAATTACAAAGAGGCATCATAATACAAGGCAAACGTTTGGATTAACAAATGTGTCATCATTGATCACAAGCTTAAAAGCATACTTCAAGCATTGGGTGAATAAGTCAGTCAGTTGAGTCCTGGACTTAACCTAGTTGACTGAAATGATGGTAATATCTGACATAGGCAGGTTGTAATCCTGGGTACTGCTGCGGATAACATGCAGCCAGAGCTAACTATTCTCAAATGTAATTCAGTTGGTCCATATATACATAATTACATTCATTGCCAAAGTGTGGATGCTTTCAGAACCCATAACCAGTAGGAACGGCTAGACATTACGGTAACATATCTCAATAAAATCTCCAACAACTCTGGCTTGGGATGTCTATGGAAAGTAATCAGAAAATTGTCTTCATCTACAATTGTTAGTCCAGTTACTGAACCAGCGACTGGGACCATTCCTTAGATGAAACTGATATTATTCCTGGAACTTAATAGATGTCTCGAGATTCCACAAACCCAATCTTCTGTGCTAATGTTCGTTGAAATGAGGCTCGGTTTAGTAAATAACTCGCCTTCTTGGTAGCTCAGAGCATCAGAATGCTGCCTCATAAATTGTGCAATGATTAGTTATGAACGCATGATTACCAACTTGCCAGAGATTGTCTATGCGGAAAATTTGTCATCAGCTGGTGAAGTGCCTGTTATTAGATTGTGGACATAATGATAAGGTTAAGTCGTATGCAGAAAAGTCTCAAGAGATGAACGTGTGATTTGTTATCTAATCCATCTGTTTTCTTTCAGGAAGAAGAAAAATAAACATGCGAATTGGCCATCATGTGAAAACATTTATTCCACAATCTCATTCCTTGTGATTAGAACACGCATGACCTTGAAAATGATTTTAATAATTTGTAAGAAAGTCGTATTAATTAGCCACACATGCTCATGGTTCTGTTTTATTTTTCAGATTTGGATGCTTCCTGCAATAGACAAGTGACTGAGTTGTGATACATTTGCCAATCTATGCTAGTAGCTCAACTATGAAACACCACCGTCATCATCTGCATATCAACACTCTTGGATTCTATCACATCTTGCCATAAACCAGAAGATAGAGGTGTCCTTGTTAGTATGAGGTGCTAATTGCATGTGAATCATGATGTTCAGTGCCAAAATGTCACATTACGGAATGTTCCTGTTAAACCTTGTGCTTCTGGCGCTGGTCCTACCCAGATGCCTTGGCTTCTCCCTAGATGGTTCTGCAGGGTCTTATGCAAAATTTCCTGGCTGGGAACCATGCTTAAATGGAACTCTAAGTTTTGAATTTCAAACAGATCGTCCAAATGCATTGCTATTTTATTTTGACAGTGGCCAAAAGAAGTACTTGGAGCTTAAACTTGTTGGCGGCATTGCCAAATTGAAAGTTAATTTTGGCAAAGGACTTGTCATATTATCTGCTGGGTCAAATTTGAATGATAATGCTTGGCACAAAGTAGAGATTATTCGAAATAATTTGGACACTACATTACTGGTGGACTCAATTGAATTCAGAAGAAAATCATTAGGAGTTGATTTCGATTCAGAAAATGTTACTGAAGATAGATTCTTATTCATGGGTGGATTACCTGAAGAATATGATCGTGAACTCTCAAAACTGTCACTTCCATCAGTCCTCTTTGAACCAAAGTTCCGTGGGTCTATTCGGAATGTGTTTTATAGTAATTGTGGTGCTTTACCTGAAAGGCCAGAAATGATCGATTCACAAGGAATTCTGGATAATGAAGCCGATTTATGCGAGCAAGGGAACCCCTGTTTAAACAGTGGATCCTGTCTGACAACTGATCATGGCCTCGTATGTGACTGTACACGTACAGAGTTTCAAGGAGAGAGATGCGAAATTGGTAAGTTCTGATCAAATTTCAATTGACTTTAAGGCTGAAAAAAGGACTTACATCTGTGGGTGGCTAATGCATCACCCTTGACATTAGGTCAAGTTTTAAATGCTTTCAACAGATTTTTTTGGGTACTGCCACTAAAGGAATATTTGGTGATCTGAATAAAGTATTTTTTTTCAATTTAAAGCTCAGGCCACTTTACCATGTTTGCATGGTCATCTGCATAAGCAGTGCAGCCTTAGAAATAATCTCTATTGAATTGAGATCTAGTAGACTGACTAAATTGTAGTTCTTCCATAGATATAGTAGACTGACTAAAATTGTAGTTCTCCCATTGATATAGTAGACTGACTAAATTGTAGTTCTCCCATAGATCTAGTAGACTGACTAAATTGTAGTTCTCACATAGATATAGTAGACTGACTAAATTGTAGTTCTCCCATAGATCTAGTAGACTGACTAAATTGTAGTTCTCCCATAGATCTAGTAGACTGACTAAATAGTAGTTCTTCCATAGATCTAGTAGACCGACTAAATTGTAGTTCTCCCATAGATATAGTAGACTGACTAAATTGTAGTTCTTCCAAACTGAACATTAATGTTTTGGGGCAAAGGCACTAATAATTCTGTCGATTTTAAATAAAGTGGATAATGTATATATGCATTATTTCTCTGGCTTTAATGCTTTTTTTTGTAAATGTAATACAGGTGAAGAAAAACTATTCATGATTGGCCTGTCAAATTCTATTGATAATGCTTCTCTTTCCCACTTCTGTTTCCTGTTCTGACTTGTAGCATTCTCCTTGATCTGGTGGATATTGTATAAGAGATAAAAAGTATTGATCTGATCATGGGTATTTGGATGGATTGCTTCTCATCTCAATACCTGGGTAATCAAGCAAATAGAATTAAGATACATCTCATTTACATGGGAGTGATTCTCCATGCACAGTACACTGACCATGGCAGACGGCAGAATGAGACGGAAAATGTCATAATCACCGATGCAATGCTAGCCTCTCCAATGTGAATAATGTGCAAAAATGCTGTCTTTGATACCAAGGGAAACATGTAATTTCAAGGATGTATTAAATACAGTTACAACAAATTGTCATCTGATTGAAAACTTGTGATTTAAATAGAACAGTCATTATTTCCTTGCTCATCATGTACGAATAATGACATAAGTGTTTGAAGCCTGCTATAGTAAAATCAATCATCTTTGGCCGAGTTTGTCTTGATCGCTCATCAAAAAACTGCATGTGTTGCGAACACTATCTTTTTATCAATACATAGACATCCTCACCAACATTCAAGTAGCCCCGTGTCTCGAGTGTGTTTACCTTGGTCTTGTGTTGATGTAGGATGCTTGCTGACAGATTTGGTGTAGATATGGAGAAAGCCATAGGTACCTGATTTGCTTGTTGATGCCTCTGTCAAAGAATTACGACCATTGCAGATCTTATGTTTGAATCTTTGGCTTATGACATTTGGTTTAAATCAAACAAAATATTTGCTTTAATGAAAAAATATATTTTCCATGTGAGCGGACATTTTTTTCTTCACTAACAATATGGTATGGATCACATTACATACTGAAAAGGGGGGCACGGGTGGCCCAGTCGTCTAAGTCGCCGCGATTCGCTGTGCAGAGTTGCATCCCTTGGGCACGCCAGAAACCTATGATTGTGGGTTCGAATCCCTGTTCGCCACAAATATGTTTCTAGGTTTGTCAGCACCATACCCGTGCTCGTGGGTTTCACTGAAGTGGTAAACGTCTTAGACCTGCATCACTTAGGGCTTTCCTCCCACATTAAGCTGACATGCCGTGATATAACTGGAATAATGTTAAAAGAGGCGTTAAACCCAACTCACTCACTCACATACTGAAAATGTCAGGCCTGTTCATGAAGGTAAATACTGAATTACTGAAAATATCAGTGCAAAACACAAGTTTTAAACATTTACTGATTTCTTAAACTTCTTTATACAATGAAACCAAAATACCATTTGAATTTTAACCATATCTGAGCTAAAAAGATGGGAAGCTAGAGTTTCTTGCATCTCTCTTTTGGTTCTGTATTTTTATTATGAAAAAATAAACCAGTTTCCTATCCTGTAGATCTATTCAGAGATGTCCTTGTATCTGATATCACTGATATGACCAGAGCTCCAGATAACGTTTTGAGCAATTGAGTTTTTACCCGAAGGTGTCTGTTTTAATTGGGTTATTACATTTTTCATTGGGTAACCAATATTATTCTCTCATCTGTGCATCACTCTATTGGGTTTTTCCCAAAATGAGTAAACATTTTGAGATTTAAAAAAAACTTAAACAAAGTTTTAGATGTATATAACTGTTCTAAATATAGGCTTGACTTAGAAAGTAAATTAGCTCGTAATTGTGAATTAGCTCGTAAATTAGCTCCGTTGTACGCATGCTGAAAAAAGTTCATTGGGTATGTATGTGTGCTGTTTTTATACATTTGAGCTTTTCATTTAATGCATGCATGCATGCATTCCTATTTATTCAAGGAATTGGCCTTCTAGATTGTAGTACTGTAAATTAGAATAGAGTTCAGCTAAAAAAATCGTGCTAATTAACACATTGTATGTCATATGCATGTTTCAGTATCCAAGTAATTTGTGGTTAGGAATGTATTCAGAATTTATTCATGAAATGGGATAGAAACATTTCTATTCATGTGTTGAGATCACAATTTAACAACACCTGAATCTTGGACCTGTATTGTGCCTGATTCCCCTTGATTCTGTGAAAGATGTCTTTGATGTTAACGCCAGATGAGGTTTTAGCCCCTGCTGCGTAATAAAGAGTGGGGAGTATAAGACAATGTCAACAAAAGCAAACATTACAGCATTCTTTACTCAGCCCACCAGTCTAATCCAAGGCAAACAGTTGGCTGCTCGCCACACATAAAGGGTTGATATGTCACCTACCGCAATCCAATGACATACTCTATTGGAATGTATCGATATTTTTGTTTCAACTCTACAGGACAGCAATATAATTTTAAATGATCTCGTTATCAAAGGTCATGGTTAGTACGTGCGAATTACCGCATAGTCCAAGAAGCATGTCATAATAGAACCGAATGAAACGCACCATAAACTTCATTGGAAGGGTGAATTGTCCATTAAAATTGATGAGAATCCTTCCTTGAGTTTTTTGTGGTTAGCCACTGTCACTCAATTATTTATAAGGCATTGCTGATAGGAGTGAGGCATGTTTATTGTCTTCAGGAAATGGACATAGCTTTAAATCACATTAGAGAAATTGGGAACTTGTTTAAGTGCTTTAAATAAAGTCTGATGCTTTACGTCAAAGGAAAGCCTGTGAAAAGTGTAAAATGTTTTGTTAAAATAAAAGATTAAACCTTAGATTTAATCACATCTTTGAAAATGTTTTCCAGAATATTTATGAACATTTAATGATTTCAGAATATTTATTAAAGTGCATATGCATGTTACATTTGTTACCTCCTTAACTAGTGTGACAAATTGGTTGAATTGATTAATAATTAAGCTTCCCTAGGAAATGTGACACATTGCAATAACAAAAAAAGAAGTTGATTGATTTTTTATTTGATGACAACTTTTTTTCCATTACATCTCACATGTGTGCACAACTGCGTGCTTCCATGGTGTAGTAGATAGATGTCTACATAGAGGGTGTAAGGTAGCTGGTTTGATCCCCGGCAAAAGATGGTTGTTGATGTTACCCTGCCAAGCACTCGTCATTAAGGAGATAAAAAAGGACTAGTCTAAGCTTGGAATCAGTATTTAAACACTATAAAATTGGCATAAGTCAAGACAAGCAAATAACACACACACACACACACACACACACACACACACACACACACACACACACACACACACACACACACACACACACACACACACGATGTCAATCACTGGATTCAAAATCAAATTACATGGTTCAAATCTATGTTCAAGACCACCATCTAATAATCCAATAATGAAAAATATGGTGTCTTGGATACTATTTTACCAATGTATCAAAGCAAATAAACTCTTTTAATCTATTATACTTTACCATTTAAAGAAGTCTCTAAATCAAACAAACAAACTAATTTGACAATAACCGTATGTCCACATTGCACAGCAGGGATTTCTCCATACTAGTACAAGCAGCCACACACACACACACCCACACCATTGAATTCAGCAAAATTCTAAGTTGTAAAGCAGGTCCTCGAATATTTTTTGTAAAATGTCATTACATGACATGAAATATATGCATCAAGAAATCCACATCTACAGCACTATTTATACTACACAGTTGACAAGCTAGCTCATGTAGAACATGACAATTTGCAGTATAATTGATGGTGTGATCAATCGGAAACACATAGAGGACACATGTTGGCAGCAGGAAATAGCAAGACTACAGCAGCCATGTTGCAGCTGAAGGCTGATCCTCTCAAGTCAACCTCCCGAGTATTAGCCAATATGTAATGACCATCCAAGCACTGTTGAGTGAGTGAGTGAGTGAGTTGGATGAATGAACATCCAAACCCTGAAATAATTTTTTTTTACAGAAAAATGGTTGATAAATGATCTTAATAAAACATAATAAATAAGAGCCCAAAGACTTTCTTCTAACTGCAGTAATCTGGACTTGCCAACTATTATGACTTGCATGGGCAGTATTGGAGATATTTATTTCAGGGTCTGTATGACAGACTATGAGTGAGTGAGCAAGTTTGGTTTTATGCCACAGTTGACAGTAAATCAGTTATATCACAGTACGGAAAAGGATGCAGGTACAAGCTAGAGATGTTCATCTCACCGGAAACTTGTAAACATGGTATTGTGCTGACAAGCTAAGGATCATAAGCTGGACAAGTCTGAGACTCGAACCAGTGGATCCTGTCACGCCGAAGAGACATGTCTGACTACGACATCTTATCAGACAAGCATGGTAAAGAAGAGATCTAGTTTGCCTGTAATCCAGGCAAAGAAGATTAAGGTGTTGTTAACGATGGTCATCAGTAGCGGCTGTTAACTAGCAAGGACTCTGTTTACAACATTCCACAACAAATTGCCTCGTTATCTAGGGAAATAATCATGTTAAATGATTCATGGGATATTTTAACAGCCCAAAGTATCAATCTCCATGCTGTTCATTAGTGTTATGCAAATAAAGAAAATATAAATAACACCTAATTCGATTAAGAAGGGAGTTAATGTATCACTACCACCAGCTAGTGGATGATGTGGAAACACAGACGGTGGCCGTCAATATGTTTTGGGTATCAGGAAAGTGACCAAAATGGCACGGTCACTTCCTGTTCAGCAATTTCCCTGTTGAAATTATCCTTGTGGTGCTATCAAAGATGATTAAGGACCAGGTTTAATTTGTCCAGAGACGTCTAATCAGTGTAAAGTTTCAATGTCCATGCTCAAATCTGTCACCATGTTTCATTCTATTTTGCTTTGCTTTGCTATAAATACAAAGGATATCACTGTTTATGTATGATTGTGCATGCTTGCAATTGGATTATTCTCAGAATTTATCTTACACATGCACGGTCTCAGCAGGAAATAATCTTTCTTTGGCAGGAATGTAATTAGGCCTGTAAGGAATAGATCATGGGATAGGTCCTTAAATGAGAAATAAAAACAGTGCCATCATGGGGGCTTATCTGTTTATTAGACATACGTAATGACAATATTCAGGATGGTGTGTACTGTACTTCAAATTTACTATGTAAAATTCCATACTTCAAAGTGTCTGGGTGAGTTGGGTTTCAGCTTTTAGCAATATTCCAGCAATATCAAGGCAGGGGAGACCAGAAATGGGCTTCACACGTTGTACCCATGTTGGGAATGGAGTCTAGGCGAACACTTTAACCACTGGTTATTAAAGTAATAGAACTTGCCGGTAACATAGACTTACGACAGTTGTAGTGCTATGATTGCTTTGTTGAACTTGGCCCAGGTAATTTGGATAAGAAATTATTGGAAGAGTGAGTAATGTTTATACTGTTTTTAGTAATATTCTATCAATATCATGGTGGATTTCACACATTGTACCCATATAGGGAGAAAATTGTTTTTAATACCAGTTAACTTCCTTGGTAAAATTTCTTCCTGAAAAAGTAATTAGTTCAAGGTCACATTCCAGAAGAACAAACTTAACTTAAACATGTCCTTGATGATCGTTCATTTAAATCATGAGACTTCATGAATGGCAAACCAGTTGAGCACAAATCTGCAAGGATTTCTGGTATTTGATATTTCATAAATCAAATCTTTCAGACACGGCACCCCTCTTTAATCAAATGCCATAGCTGTTTTCCTCATTTCATCATGCTCATTTTAACCCCAGAATGTTTATTTATGATGGCACCAAACTAAGGCTATGACACCCATAGAATAAAACTATTTTATGCCATGCATGGCTTCATCGCATGGCCAAACTGGTTTTTGATAATTCCAAATCTGAAAATAAAGATTTATCGGCTAACAATCCACGGCTTGAAATGGCATGTCAATGTTGTGTCTTCCTTCATCAGGTTACTTCAAAGGATATCCCCTCTTAACGAGGCCATTTCTAAATGCCAGGCCACAAATTAGTGAAATCAAGATGTAAAAATTATAATGGAGCATGCTTGTATTTTTAAGCATAAAGCTTGACAGCTCCACTCACTCATGTAGTCTCTTTACGATTCTATTGATGAAAAAGAATACAAAATCTTTGCAGTAGCACAAATAAAAAGTTGCTTTGATGTTCATTAGAGAAAGCTGGCAACCAAATTTGCAATTCATTTTTTATCTGGAATGGGTAAAAAGGTTAATGTCCTATCAATTTGCTCGACATTTTACATCAGATTTTAACTTGAAATATAGTTTTAGACTTAAGCTAGTTTCAGCTAGATGGCATTCAGTCATAACAATTTCCACACATGGTATTAAGGTACAACACAAGTCAACAAATCATTCGTTAGATAGCCCAAATGAACCATAGGCTCATGTCTTTAGTGTTCATCTGACCATTGAAACTGTACATATTCAACATCTCCTCTCAAACTACAAGACATGGAGCTGAAATTTTGTATTCAAACTTTTAAGCAATAGTGTTCCTATAAAGGATACATAGAGAATACTTTTTCTTTTTCTTTTTTTGTCAAATGCTATTTCAGGTCCCAAACCTATTCATTTTTTCATGTAGCATTGTTCATTTTGATGTGCAGCATGTGAAAAGGGCAATAATGTTACGTTTTTCGGAATACTTGATTTCTGACTCTTTATGATATTTGACCTTCAGCTATGTACATTTATCGTGACCTTTTATATAGTTACACTGCATCCCAGTATCAGTATGTGTATTGGCTTACTACTGACCCTGAAAACAAACAAACAAATGACCCTACATTTCTGAATAATATGGGTCTCCTTCCCTATCAATCATGACACCTGAATTTTCATCACTTGAAGATCAGAATTGCATAGTCCCATTTATTGTCCCTCCATGGTATAATAAAAGACCTGACTTAACCAGAAACTCAAAGTGTTATCAAACGCATGTGTCTCAAATTCCTATGATTAAGAAAACAGGATATACGACAACCTTGAAGTAATATATTGCATGCTCATGAAGACAACAAGAATTTATCGAATTTATTTTGCAAACAAAATAGCCAGCAATACTTTTTACCAAAGCTCTTGACTATTGATGATTTAAATGTTCAGAAAGGAATTCATTCTAAATCTTCATTGATATGGACATGGAGCTTTCTCTATTGGCACTTCCGATATGTGGTTAATCCCATAATTGTTAACTATGGATGTTTAGTTTTCTAAGCTTTGATGAATTGTTTTTCTGTTAGCGCAACTATTTTTTCAAAGACATTTCTAATGGAGTGCGTTGTGATGGATATGGTAAATTGGCTTTGTTGGACCTCAACTTGCTAGCAATTAAACATTAATGTAGAAACCGTACTAAGCATTGGCATTACTGGCAAAGTTATGTTATTTTTTCGGAAAACAAGTGTTTCAAATTTGAAAGAATGATAGAGGACACATCTTGTCAAGTCTAAACTACTCAACTATTTAAAGATACAATATTTTCAAGATAACTTAATAATGATCAGATAAAACGTTTTCTTTGAAGAAATTAAAAAAATACTGGTAATGTAATATTATCCGTGTCTCACTTGCCTTAGTGATGCTTTTCTGTAAACAGAACTATAAATGATCAGCAGACAAATTGTGTGAACTCAAATTGTTAATTAGAGATCATAGATTAATTAAGACAGCCATCTTCCCAAGGCAAGGGAGTTTACTGACTATAAAAGTCCAGTTTCAACCCTTGTCAAACAACGACAACAGATTGTCAAGGCATAGTCCTATCAAAATCTTGTAATGAAATCGACATCTGGTTCGTAAACTGCTGTGCAGATCTCAGTCGATTGCAGGATTAGCAAAGCATGTCTACTGCCAACTCGGCATCAACAGATATTTTCCAAATCTTTTCATGTTTTAATCAAGGTGCTCATTTAATTTGATGTACTTCTCACAATATAGAGTTTGATCATTGATCAGGTCATCTTGACTGGGAATCGCCATTATATTAGAATCAAATGCAAGTGACATGAGAGGTAGAATCTGATTGGTCAATATGAGGGACATAGAAGGGACATAGCTTGTAAGAGCCATTGGTAGCGCTATGATTGAGCCAAGAAATTCCAGCCTAGCTCGGCAAGGGTGGAAACTGGACTTTTACAGTCTGTTAACGCCCTTTCCTCGGGAAGATGTAAGACAACTTAGGCCAAACTGTTTTCAAGTCCATGTGGACTGGAGGCTGCTTACAAATGTTCTTCTCAAGGGTTTCTGTTTCAGTTTTTAAAAGAAATCAGGACAATAGTATGACTGTCCTCCCAAAGCCTAAATGCAGGCAACTTTGTTAATAATCTTGATGAGTGTATCTCACCGGGAAACAACATGAGAGGGGAAATATCATTTTTTGTACGTACTGGTCCCAACTCAGAAATTACCCATGTTTGCTTGGTCTACCAACAAGTACGAAAGACTTTGATGAAGTTGCACATCAATCGGGATAAAAAATCAATGCTTTAGCAACTCGTAGAGTGTGATTTCTCAACTCGGCGAGATGTCTTTGATGTTACAGTTAGGGTGGTGCTTGTTGTTCTCTGCGATATCATAGAACTTACCATCCACAATTGATGACCTTACAAAGGGAAATAATCATGTTTCTGACAGTTGACAAATGGAGGCTGTGAAAGTATGTTTGATGGGGAAGGAAATGTTTTCCAGATTAATACACATCAATACCTTTGTGTGCTTTGTGCCCAGGTATTATGGAGTAATATGTCACAGGTAGCAATTGAGTAATATGTTATAAATATCAATTTTGGCTTACCATCTCAGGAGTTTCCTAAGCTGGAACAACATCAACTTTCACTTCAAGACCTCCCTTGAACACAGTTATAGAAGAATAGGCAAAATTAAGCTCATAGTCATTAGACAAATTTCAGTAGTGAAATATTAGGATGTCCTTAGAAAATATTGAAACGTTAATTTTTACTCATTTTAAACTTTGCTGAGTATGAGGTAACTTCTTTGAGAGGCATTTAGAAGTTGGAGTACTAAGTAAGCATAAGATATATGGATGAACAACTTCTTTATTACAATTAGGAGCGACGTTTGTGTAGGTTCTAACATTGTTATCATTTGCTTGATAACGGTGTTAGAACCTGCACCTAAATGTTATCCTCACTGAGTATCAGGTAGATATAAATTTTGATCAGATAAATAGAGGTTAATCTTTATATCTTTCATTAACAGTACAAAACCAAACATAAACTATTCATATAAAGTAGGGGAATTTTCTTTCACTGTCAGTGTCAGTGTCAGTTGTCAGGTGTCATCTAGAATATGAAGTTATTGAATACACACACCTGTAAAGTTATGCACAAACATGTCATTACTGGCATTATATCATCAGGCAATAGCTCCTGGGAGGGCATGAGATCGTTTTCCACAAAAATGTGTTAAGATTCTGTACCATGCAGTTGAAAGCATTTTCTTCTAAGGAATGGCAATGAAGTCCCTACTAAACTCAGAAAACATTTTGAGTGATGATCATTTGTGGCGTCATGCTTCCAGTCTGTAAAGACTATTAATGTCACAGAGTTTTGTTTTGCTGTGGAACATCCTTTGAAACGTCACTTGCTACCCTTGTAGTCATCCTACTTAACCACAAGGATCATAAGCATTGTCTTTGTTTGTTGTTGCAATGCTAAGAAATGTTACTCCTTTACCCGTTGGTCTGAAATATATTTAATTCTGTCTGTTCAGCTTTGTGTTTAGTAAAGTTGGATTGGCAAGGGAAACTGAATGTCCCCAACTTGGTGTGAACAGTATAGGGAATGAGTACCCTCTCTATAAAATAGATATGACCCTTGAAGAAACTATTTATCAAACTTAAAATCTTTTTTGTTTGTTTTCTCCCAAGTTGCATTAAAACTAAAATGTGTGTACTTGTGTGCATGCACGTTCCATGCATGCATGCGTGAGTGAGTGAGTAAGTGAGTGAAATGTTTCATACTTGACTAGTTTACTGTCTGTAATATAAATAATTGAGCAAATAAATCTGGTTGGTATATGGCTTCTGTGACCCCCTGGAGAGTCCTTGTCTTAAAAGATCTAAGTTCCTTAATCATTGGAGCCCAGTAATGACGTGTGAGTTGTTACAATGAGCAACCTGGCTCATTGTGTGTCATCTTGCCCCAAAGCATGCAGATTGTTGTTCAAACTATCAACTCCTGGTTAGACAGGTCCACACTTGGATTATTCACAGGCTACTGTTGTATACCTGGAATATTGCTGACTGTGGCACTGTGACTCTACTAACCTGTCCAGCTATGGGATCAGAATGACCTGTCATTATGTCCAGGCCTGGAGCAGTGGCTCCTGCACTGCAGACAGAGCTCACACAATGAATAGATATCAGTAGTTGTGTAGCTGTATTGAAGTCATTACTGTGATGACTTGGACAAAGAGTGCAGATAACAAGCAACTTCACAGACAGCAGTACTTATCTTCTTGTCTCTGTCTGGCTATAGCTTGATCTGCATGATGGCTTGTCCTAGATTTTCTATGTATATCGGCAGAACTGTCTTGAAGGTTTCCCGTATATATCTCCTTGTCAGTTGGGTTGTCTAGATACACTTGCTCTTATCGGGTTTGGGTTGCAGTTCAAAGTCTACCTTGTCAGACTCCAATGAATGCACTATATACAAATTTGGCAATAAAGCTTTTCATGCACTACTCCTGTGAAGCGATTGTAAGGATGTGAAGTTTCATGCAGCTCTTGTTTTTTTTTACTTGAAACGACTTTACACATCAGAATATTATCTTGGTTGTTATAGTCAGATGAGCTAATGCTTCATCCACTCATATGATAACCCACAGCTTAGAATCATAATAGATGCCTGATATCATCATATTCCTTAAGACTGCCTCTGTGGTCTAGGGGTAGAGCGTCCCCTCGGAGAGCGGAAGGTCCGGAGTTCAATCCCCAGCCGTGTCATACCAAAAGACGTTAAAAGATGGTACTTGTTGTTACCCTGTCTGGCGCTCTGCATTAGGGGGCTAAAACAAGGACAGGTCGGCTCGGAGTCAGTATACTGTGTCTGGGTGGGGTATTTATGTTAAACTGCGGCATGGTATCTCAGTGGGCTAGCACTATAAATTGTCATCAGTTCGGACTAGTACAAGCAGCCACACACACACACACACACACACACACACACACACACACACATGTGCCTGCACGTCGCTATATAAGTGCAATAATCTTGGGTGAAATAAACCCCATTTCACCTCACCTCATATTCCCTAAGGATTTCCATGTTAATACTTTTACAGCACAGTGGTTTAGAAATATTAAGAATGTACTTTTACATTTCACAGGGATAGAGATGTATTTGATTTCAAGTGTGTTACACAGCACTCTTACAGATATTTAGGTGCCCTTGGAAATTTAAGTGTGCTGACAAGAATACTTTTCATCAATAAAAAAAATGTTATTTGAAATTCTATTCATTAAGTGCGTTCACATTGTCATCATTTTCAAAGTGTGAATGGAGGCACCAGGAACCATGCCTTTAGCACTGTTATACAAGACACACAAAACCCTGCATTAGAAGCAAACAGATTTGTTGTCCAGTTAAGTTTTGCTTCTGGTATCATCCCGCTTGAAACACATAATTCAAATATCTGATTTCTCAAAACATTATTTCTTATTTGTGTCCCTATAATGAGCAAGATGAACACAGATCTTCATCACAATGTGTTCTTTGTAAATAGTGTATACGAACAAATTTCTTGATCTTATGCTCTTATATTTATGGGCATTTTGATTATAATGGCTACGTTAACATGAAACAAAACTAAAGAAACATGTTTTGGTGATCTTATATCAGATATGAAGGTTCTTCCCCACCTGGAAAGAGTGCTGCTTGTATTAGCTATATTTATACTCCCGTGGTGCTCCTAATATAATGAGATAATATGATAATGTGGTACCTCACACAGCAAGGTAATTAGATTGCACCGTATGTCTTGGAACTACAGCTTTTTATATGGCAGATACTTACATGTCAGAGTTTATCAAAGCTTACAGACAGGGACCCATTTCAGAGTTACAGGAGGAATACTGACAAGTAGTCTTTGTTCCAGTTTTATCGTTCAGAATTTTTACATAATATTTTAAGCACGTTGTTTGATGTTATTTAGAGACTTCTTTGAATGGTAAAGTATAATAGATTAAAAGAGTTTATTTGCTTTGATACATTTGTAAAATATTATCCAAGACAGATACCATACTTTTTTTATTATTGGATTATGAGATGGTGGTCTTGAACATAGATTTGAACCAAGTAATTTGATTTTGAAACTTTTATTTGTTTGTTGTTTAACTCCGCACTCAGCAATATTCCAGCTATATGATGGCAGTCTGTAAATAATCAAGTCTGGACCGGACAATCCAGTGATTGATTTCATGAGCATTGATCTACACAATTGGGATCGATGACATGCATCAACAAAGTCAGCGAGCCTGACCACCCGATCCTGTTAGTTGCCTCTTCTGACAAGCAGGAGTTGATGAAGACCAATTGTAACCCAGAATCCCAACGGGTCATAAAGTAGGTGCATTAGCCAGAACATTTAAAGAAGAGATAAATAGTTACTTTAAAAGCATGGTAAGATCACCATTATTTGACCATGACAAAGTAAATTTAAACTTTTTGGCTACAACAAAAGTGAGAGATATTGTTTGTGGTTGACATTATGTTACCTGTAGCTCACAGTTACGTTTATTTAACAATTGAAAACTTGCCATGGTAAAACTATGCATCAGAAAATGAAGTGGTTGGTATTCTATATATCAGGTATGATGTCTACATTAAAAATTGTCAATGAATTAAGTAAGGCATTATAGTGTACTCACAGGTCATCAGAAAAATGTAAGAATGACAAGACTCACTGACAAGGGATTGTTTCACTGAAAGAGCTGCAACACAATAGTCTATTCCCTATGCACTGAACATAAGCAAATGAGAGGACAAAAGGAGCACAAACAGTATGTGACTCTGTTTCAAAGCAGGCAATACATTTACCTTAATTGGAAATAGATGTAAATTAGGTTGACGGGAACCTAGCATTACAAGCCAGGAACCAGCTGCTACTACAGTGAAAATTCATCAGCAACATACGTAAAAAACCTCCCTGAACATAGTGTTTATCCACCAGGGGAAATCAAGCTCAACCTTTTACTGACAGTAACATGAAATAAAGTGATAGGTACACAGGCCCTGCTTATGTTAGAGACTGTTACCCAGTTCCACATTAACTGATTACTATGGTAACAGTTCAGCTCAGAGCACTACCAAATGTAACGTAATAGAATCAACTGTCAAAGTCCGAGCTTATGTCACGGCCTTTATGCGTTAACTTCTACATCACTTCTAACTTAGTGGGCTGTAAGGTAGCCTAGTGGTTAATGCGTTCACTCATCGCGCAAAAGATAGGTGTTCCCTGCCATTATTTTGCGGCGGAAGACTATACTCACCTCTAACTTAAGATTTGGTTTGTTGGTTTGTTGTTTTACGCCGCACTCACCAATATTCCAGCTATATGACGGCGGTCTGTAAAATAATCGAGTCTGGACCAGACAATCCAGTGATTAATATCATGAGCATCGATCCACGCAATTGGGATCGATGACATGTATCAACCAAGTCAGCAAGCCTGACCACCCGATCCCGTTAGTCGCCTTTTACGACAAGTATGGGTTGCTGAAGACCTATTCTACCCCGGCGTCTTCACGTGCCTCTAACTTAAGAGGAATCTGTCACTGATGTAGTAGTTGTAAAATGTCCATCTTATTTTGACATTTGAAATGTTGTTTCTATTCATTGTAGCAGTATCTTCTTGGATCTCACCCAAGTAATATCCCCTGTGGAAGCCAGTTTGGGATGAGAACTGGAAAGCTTCCAATATCACAACCTATTCAAGTTTTTGCCTTGCATGACCATAGCAGCATTGACTTCACTGAAATAAAAGAATGACAAATTGCATTTTAAACCTGTTTCATTAGAAGTGCTTAAAGTCAATCTATCTGTCGTTCAAGATAATGAAACTCCATTGTCATGGCAGAACCCTTGCTGGCACTATGGTCTGATAGTGGCGCTTCCCTTGTCTGGAACCATGGAAAACTCACTAACTTTTCAGTTTGATGTTACCAAGGTTTCACTGCATAAATCTATATTGATGGACATATAATAAGTTTTGGTCAGTTGTGGTGTCGTGTTGGCCTTCAACTCATCATATATATTATATGTTAGTGTAACAGGCATGTGACCATCTTCAAGCATAAGTGGACCACTGACTATTGTAGCCGGTTGAATAACAAAGGCCACTTTATTGGTCATAGTTCACACGCAGTGCGGTCGGGTAGCCTAGTGGTTAAAGCATTAGCTCGTCACGCCGAAGACCCGGGTTCGATTCCTGACATGGGTACAATGTGTGAAGCCCATTTCTGGTGTCCCCCGCCGTGATATTGCAGGAATATTGCTAAAAGCGGCGTAAAACCATACTCACTCACTCACTCACTAGTTCACACGCAATTTGCTAAAGCTTTGTTGTGACCAGTTAGCAGTTTGCACAGCCATATCAGCCAAACAATTAAACAATTACTGTCTCATTACCGGGTAGTTTATTGTTTGCTTTATGTCAAAGGAAGATCAGTGATAATAAGTATAATACCCAGTTATGTATTTAGACTCATCAACACGATTCATATGATATTAGTTTCAATGATAACAAATATCTTTTAATGAAGCAATTAGTGTTGTTACCTTTTTGGTAAGCGTCTTATTCATAATTATTTGAGAATAAAGTACATTGATTGATTGGTTTGTTGTTTTACGCCGCACTCAGCAATATTCCAGCTATATGACGGCCGTCCTTAAATAATCGAGTCTGGACCAGACAATCCAGTGATTGATATCATGAGCATCCATCCACGCAATTGGGATCGATGACATACATCAACCAAGTCAGCAAGCCTGACCACCCGATCCTGTTAGTCGCCTTTTACGACAAGCATAGACACCTTTTACGGCAAGCATGGGTTGCTGACGACCTGTTCTACCCCGGAATCGAGAGAATAAAGTACAGCTGTAAGTGATTTTAGCAGTATATTGTGAATATGAGACCACATTCCATTTGTGATCCAGATCACACAACGCTTCATAGCTTGCAGCAGTGCAGACAATACAGAAGTCTCTCTCTATGTTCGTGATGAGTGAGTGAGTGAGTTTGGTTTTACGCTGCTTTTAGCGGGGTACACCAGAAATTGGCTTCACACATTGTACCCATGTCGGGAATCGAACCCGGGTTTTTGGCGTGACGAGCAAACGCTTAACCACTAGGCTACCCGACCGCCCCCTTGTTGGTGATGAAAAATGACATGGTACCAATGGAAAACTTAACCCAACATATTTTGATGTCGATAAATTTGTGAAAATGACTTTCAAAACTTTATTCCCATTGTAGGCATGTGATTGACATGGATAAATAATATACTCCACTGGAACTTCAGTTCATCATGTCGTGTGACTTTTTTGTGTCTCCTTACTACATATTTTAATTATTACACTTGCTAGTGTATGTAATACAAAATATCCATAGATTTATCTGTGTTATGACAGGCCATGTATGGCTTTCATTCCTGCATTGTGACTAATTATTGAGTTGATAGATTGATAAAGTTACCTGTTCACAATAAAAAGTATAAATGTTTGATTTGACTATTTTTGTATATCTCTATATATATCTATATCTATATCTATATATACCCACATGTATCTTTCTAAGTGGTGTTGTTTCTTCAAGTAAAGAAACAAAGCAACACACAGCTATGTTATTTGTTGATGTTATTTATGTCATCAGACCATAATCAAGTACTAAATTTACCTGAAATAAACAATTATCACATAAATTATTTAACATTAACTATTCCTTGACGTAAAGGGTACATACGAGAGTATATGTGTGTTGTTATTGTTACCTTACTGGTTAACATGGCAGAAATCTTGGCTTTGGTAAAAGTTTATGATGGAGATAAAGTCACTCATGGGAAATTGCTCCCAAACCTTTGATAAATGAATCCGATTGGCCTAAACCTGTGACACAGTATATGCATAGTTTTAACATGTATGTAGATTGTTATGATTCTTTTATTTGATCAGAATCTGAATTTGTAAGTCTATGAATAACAAACCAGTAGGATTTGAATGTTAATCATGATGAAACATTTGAGCTTGACCGATTCTATGGATCATTATGAGTCTATTGATGCTTAATGTCAGAGGTTGTGCTGACATCAGATCTGATGGTTCAAAGTGTACACATCTTCAAACAACTCCTATGAGCTGTTTATCCCCCATTAACAATAAATTACCACATGCATTTTTTAAGCAAACATCTGAAAGCTTTTGCCTGTGATGATTTGGTATTATCAGTGGCAGAAATATTATAGAAACATGCTAATTTTAACCTGCATTGACATGAGTAATTGTAATGCTCTTTAATCAAATTATTTTGCCCGAAGAAGGGATTGCAATGACCATTTGGATACTAATTCTGTCTTTTTCAAGTCCGATCAATAACAAGCCTCATCCTGAAAGATTTATTCCTTTCTTGCTTCATTACTCATGAGTCATATGTGAACTGGATGCTAATAATTCATTTCTGTGGTACTGTTGGTTCCCTTGATGATCTATAGTGCGAGTAATCAAGTGAGGCAAAAGATGCACTTTAAATTTCCAATCAGTATTTGAAGGAATGATATGATTTATATTTGGCAACATAAATATCATAAAAAACTGAAGACACCTAGAAAAGGGATTGACATAAACAATAACATCTCTTTGAATTGTTTTTTGGTTCAAGCAAGTGGAACATCTTTTTATATTCAGATCCTTCATCATGACAGTGCTGTTCTGAATCATGCCTTCTGATGAAGTAGCACTAATTAGTGCACTTTATTCTGAATGTATTCAGAGCTGTTTGTCTTTTGCACTAGCCATTCTTGTCTTCAACCTAAGCTTTCTGGTGAAATCTGATATTTACTTGACCAGAGATGGCTACCCAGTCACCCAGTGTACTAATATTAGACAGTCTAGACAAACTCTGGACAAAGTAACAAGGCTTTGTGGATATCATTTCATTTTTATGAAATTGTCACTGTCTTGAAATGTATAAAATTTGTACAAGTATTTGACACTGTATAATTACTTGCAAGGTGTTACAGATGCAACGTTCACATGTTCACTAATCTGTCTTTCAATTTGATTTTGTTACTTGTATTGTGTTTTTGTCTTATATACCAAAGATGTACATAGATATATGTGTGTCTTTACTAACACATATCATAATTGTATTATTTTTTTTTTAAATATTATTAAATTTGCATCATAAAGATGTTTTTCCCCATACCATCCTTATCAAGACATCAGCACTTGACTGTAAGTTCAGAGTTCGGAACACTGTAAATAGTTCATCACAAAGCCAACTTTTTCAACTTGATATCCTATAAATTATTCATCTGCACCTTTTATCAACACAATCATAGGACCATGAGTATCAAGGAAGGCTGTGTCTCAAGGCTTAGGTCCTATTTGTGTAGCTTTTTCGAACAATGTCCATGACGTCTGTTTCACAGAAAGAGTGTCATGGTACTTAACAATAAGTGCTTTGAAATGGGTCTGTATTATGCTGTAGGAGTCATGTTGCATGATGGCAGTGTGGGTTAGAACTGCAGTTGTCAGTCTCCTGCCAGTGTGGGACGTCTTCAGCATCACATTTCTCCCGTTTCCTGTACATTGGTAAATAGAATAACCTCCTTGATGTAAACAAGATTGTCTTTTTATGACATGGCGGCGGAAGTTGCAGTGCCCTTCTCTATGCATAGGTTAGACCCAAATCTTATCCATTATTCAGGTCCTCTGTCACTTTATTGTTCCCACCTGACAACATCGCTAGATTGCCATGGATGTGTAATTTCATGAATGGAGAAAAAGAGCTGAGGCCGCGACCAGAAAACAAGTGGCTACAATCAATAGGAGAGATTTTTGTTACGTGTTAGAGTTAAGGCGTTTAGAGTTGTCACAGTTGTTGAGGACTAGTCTGGTGTGTTGGATACTTCTTAAAGATTTATGTCGTTCAGGCTTGGTGGTTCTAAACGATTTCATTTGGGAAAACATGTGTCAATTGTTTCACATGTCATGAACGAAAATATGGTTTGCTCAGTTTGGATGGAGCTGTGGTGAAAGAAAAATCTTTTTGAATTATCATTAAGTGGGTTTGATGCAAGTGGTCTGAAATTATTAAAGTGATACAAGAAATTAACTACAAGTGAGGGTATGGAGGTTTTTTGCTGCTGTAAGCAATACTGCAGATGTACCAAGGTGGAGGGACGCCAGGAACAGATTGTACCCATGTGGGGAATTAATGCCTACCCTTGTACATGACTAGCACTAATAACTAGGTTGACCTAGTGTCAGAAATAAACCACGAAATGTCCATTATATTACAAGCGTGGCAAGATATCACTCAAGGAACAATTTTTATGTTTGTAAAAGTGATTAAGTAAACATGGATAACATCCTGATTCCCTGCCCAGGCATATGTTCCATTAGGATGGCTTCCAGTGTTACAACATGGGATCCTTCAGCTATAGGGCATTACAGTATTTAGGCTGGCCTCCAGAACCAATGCATACCTAAGTAAGGGTAGAGCGCATCAAGTGAATGTGTGAGAATCACTTTGGACACTGTCATTATGTCACAGATAGTCTCCACTGATGTGGTAATCAGAGGCCACTCGGGAAGGGACCTGGGGAAAAATACCATCAAATGAGAGGGCCTTTGTCAATCATGTCCTTAGTTTCTTGCTACTTCTTTTTACATTTTTTATTCAGTTCAGCAAAGAATATGTAAGCCTTGTCAACAATGGTTGTTTGGAGAGAGAAAAACTTTGCGATTTTCTTCTTAATTTTTCTCATATTTTCGCCACAACATATTATGTTGGTTGAGTTATTATTAACGTTTACATAGATTTTTGCATATGATATCAACTAAACAATTTGAAGATTTTTCCATCCGAGAACACACTTTTGTGTTACATTACCAGTTACGCACTAATAACCACATATGCTACCACTGGTACTGTTCTGTCATCCGCATAATATTACTACCACTGGTACTATCCTGATTACTGAAGTATATTCCACTTGTACTGTTGTTCTGAATACCACATGTGCTACCACTGGTACTATCCTGACCACTGAAGGTTATACTGCTGGTACTGTTATGAATACATGTGATATCACAGTTATCACCCTGACTACCGATGGGTGGGTGGGGAATAAGTGTTCTCAAAATTATGGAGTTAGTTGTCAATCTTCTTTTACAGATTTACCTTTCCTGGGTGTCTATGTATTGATAAGTGAAAATATAATATAATGAATATATCTGTATACTAAAGTTATGATTATGCTAGATGTTGCCATGTAGAATCAATATGTCAGATTGTGATGCACAATGTTATATATGTGCTGATTATGTTACTGTTAAACCCACCATGCTCGTTCCAGCAGTGATCATTGTCAAGGAAAAATTGCTTTGATCTTAATGTAAAGATACACCTGCACACACGCGTCACTGTTTTTCTCTAGCATACACAAAATACACTCAATGTCTTCGTATCACGAGAAAATACTGCCATGATGGTAATTTTTGTATTTAATCCCAGCACTGTATTGATTGGAAGCAAGGTGTGTCATTGTAGTAATTAAGGCAGTATATCATCCTCTTGGGACCGTATCGGCAAATAATTTCGATCGCAGTCGTTGGTGTGCCTTTGATGTCCAACCAAATGACGTGTTGGGTGTATAGTTACCATCCTCAACATTGTTGGATGATCACCATCTTATCATGGTCTTACTTGGATAGTTGGTGTACAAGATTCTTGCTCGTCATTATGGGATTGTTTTCATTGAGTAGAGCATTATCCAGTTGCTGTTTCCATTGAGTAGAGCATTATCCTGTTTCTGTTTTGCAAATGTTTACATCATGATAAACTAATTCTTTACAGCTCATTCGTGATCAGATTTGGTACCTTAGCATATGAATATTGATGAAATGATAAAACAGGCCATCTTTCATTGTTCAATTGTGTTGATATTACAGTTGTAATTAAGAAACAGATTGTCATGTAGGGTGGGGATACTTGATAGGTATCAAGGACATACATAAACATCTCCAATCAGATGTTTCATCAAGTAGACTTAAATAATGAGATGGGTTTCAGGTTTCACATAAAACAGGCCATCTTTCATTGTTCAATTGTGTTGATATTACAGCTGTAATTAAGAAACAGGTTGTCATGTAGGGTGGGGATACTTGATAGGTATCAAGGACAGACATGAACATCTCCAATCAGATGTTTCATCAAGTAGACTTAAATAATGAGATGGGTTTCAGGTTTATCTCTTCAAATCTCAAATATTTGCCATACAAGACATGGCTTGAGATATTAGCACTGGCAGTCTGCCAGCACAAACTACTTTCTCTTGTAACTGACTGATAATAAAGGAGACCTTGTTGCAAATAGATCTTGACATAATCACTAACATTTATGCAACATGTGATAGCATGAACAACACCTCTGAATGTGGATCAGGATCATAGAATCTACAAATCAAATGAAGTGCCTCCAGTGGACGTATCCTTTCCCTCAAGTCCCCATTTTTACATGAAATAACATACCTCTGTTTCCAGACCTTCCGATATCTGCCCTGCAAGTCCATCATTTTATGTTGTAAATAGCAATAAAACAAATTCTGAAATAAAACAGGGGTGACAATGTTGTGTAATAATACCTCTGAACTGGCAGGGCCTGTTCAGCACAAGTGCTTGCTCAAGTAGATCCTGGTAATCTTGATCATCAGGGTTTCATGGCTATTTGTTACACTGCTCTTGGTCATGTCAGTGACTGGATATTAGTCTGGAACTGATAAGATTTCATAACATAGTATGGTCTGTGTGGCTTTATATTTGTAACTTGTTTGTTTATGAAATATGTTGATACATATTTGAGACGGTTAAAATTGTTTTGGTCATATTTCAACAAAATTAGGCATCCATTTTGGTTTTGAACCCAGGCTTCCCATGTGACAGATTATGAGGCTGACCGCTGTTCCACCCTGTTGGGGTGGTGGGGTAGCCTAGTGGTTAAAGCGTTTGCTCGCCACGCCGAAGACCCGGGTTTGATTCCCCACATGGGTACAATGTGTGAAGCCCATTTCTGGTGTCCCCTGCCGTGATATTGCTGGAATGGTGCTAAAAGTGATGCTAAAAGCAGTGTAAAACCATACTCATTCACTCACTCACTCACTCCACCCTGTCTTGGGATTAACAGATCATGACAGGTAGGAATTCCACTCCTAATAAGGCCGCACAACTACTTGGTTACATGTAAAGAGAGTGGGAGGTTGGTTGTTCGAGCCCCGGGCTTGTCATACCAAAAGACGATAAGAGATGGTGCTTCTTGTTGTTACCTTGCCTGGCACTAGGCATTAAGGGGATAAGACAAGGACTGTAAGATTTATGAGTGTGTGAGGCAAAATTGTCATAATGCAATATATATCTCAATTGTATTGTTACGATACAATACCAAATGAAACAATCTGAAAATTTAGATTTTCAAGATATTTATTTAATGCCTTCAGTGCACACAGAGTTCAGTCATGTAACTAATTTCTGGAATCCTGTGGTTGAGTGGATAGAACATCTGCCCAGAGAGAGGAAGGTCGGTGGTTCTATCCTCTGGCTGTATCTTACCAAAACATGTTAAAAAGATGGTACTTGTTGTTACCCTTCCTGGCATTTGGCATTATTTAGTAAAGCAAGGACTAGTTGTCTTGGAGTCATTTACTGTGTCTGAGTGGGGCATCCATGTTAAACTGAGGCACGGTATCTAAGTGGGCTAACTCTACAGAACCAGCATAAGCCCAGACTAGCTAGTACAAGCAGCCACATATATTTGCATCCATGTTGCTGTATAAGTGAAATAATCTTGAACATGACAATAAACACCTTTCCACCTCATCTCCGGAGTCATTTCATGCAGGATCTTGGAACTAAATAATTCAAAGTGATGTATACATGCATCTGGTAAGAACACCATTAGACATTTGGAAAATAGCAAAAAGATTTTTGAGAACATGTCAAATCGAGGCATGGGTTACACTGATTGTATATGACAGGCACAATAGTGAGTTCACTAGTTTGTCAATAAGTGTATGTTCACATTGCACAGCAGGGAATCCTTCATAACACTGATTGTGTTCTTAAATTCAGCCATCTACTTAATTAGAATTTTGATCCTGTTATAATTGCTGTCATTTATCATACGGTATCTGAACATGGGCTTGGTCGTTTCCAATCTGAAGGTATGACATTTTCGAATTAAATGTCCTCATAGGATGAGAGCTATTTTCCTTAGATTTCCCATGGGGCGTCTTAGGAGACCATAGATTTAATTTTGGTATGTCAGAAGCGGGCATCTTATGGTAGAAGAATGGTCATTCAGTTCGGCACAGATTGTTTCTAGGATAAGTATTAGTACAAGGGGATTGGACAAAGATTCCTGCTAACGTCATAAGATAGCTGTTGATTAAGCCTTCCATATCGTGTGATGGACAGTTTCATGAAATAGTTATTGATTGTCATCACTCATGTATATGTAGTAGCTGTAGTTGATCCCCTTAAGTCTGTGAGGTCAGTGTATTCCAGGTTATTTAACTGATAGAAGTTTAGGTGTGTGGGTTAGTGAGTTGGGTTTAATCCTGCTTTTAACAGTATTCCAGTTACATCACGGCGTGTAAGCTTATGTAGGAGGAAAGTCTGAAGTGATGCAGGTCTCAGACCACTTTGATGAAACCCACGAGCATAGATATATGATGCTGACAAACCTAGCAACATTATTGGGGCAAACCAGGATTCAAAAGAAGTGTGTGTAATGCACATTATGAAGCTAAGTCATCACATGTGAAAATCTCTTTCTAAGAACAGGAACAGCAGATGATAGTCAAAAGATGTCTGTCTGACAAAATAAGATTCCTATTTTGTAAGGTGGTAGCAATAACTGCATAAAACAGCAATCAAGTGGTAACTTTTATGAGCATTGAAGCTTTCACTGAAATAAAAAACTCCAGCAAGTGAATATTATCATTCAACCATGATATTTTCTTAGAACCTGAAATACTTTTGATAATGATCATGTCATAAAATACACAAATATGTGGACAATAAGTGAAGAAAGGAATCAGAAAGATATCCATCATGATGATCCCCAGACTAAGAGAAGCGCATATTCTAGCCAAGACTCCTGTCGTCATCTTGGAAGATAGGGTTCAATAGTTTGGTGACATTTGGCAGAGTTTCTAAGATGCATCCTTTGAGCTTCATTTCATAAGCATTACATTGTATTGATTCATTCAACACAGACACTATTTTCAGTTGGGAGTCTGCATGCAATGTGCTAGGTGTCTTCATTATACAAGGGGGAGGGAACTGGTTTCTATTTGAATTTGTAAAATGAATTTCAAGTTTAATCTGCAATCTTTTTGTGTGTGATTGGTGGAGTTTTATTACTTTGCAGCATCCCAGCACCATCAAGCTGCCAATTCATAATAGAAAATCAAGTTTGTAGATAGCCTACATTGTCTTGTTTTTAGGGTTGAAAGGAGAAAGGAAATATCAATAAGATTTCAGTCCATGAAGTGCCGTAAGACAGGCTGGATTTTAAGTTCAGTAACATCTATTTCTATTCATATCAATGAATTGTCGTAGGGTTCTATGGAGACTGTGTGATATTGCTTGTTGACATCACTTTTTGGCATTTAGAGGCTTTCAAAACAGATATTTTTGCAGAGGATTTAGTGTGGATCCTTTGAAGTTTCTAAAAACATTTTATGTCCAATGTTATGACAGAAGCGTCATCATCATGTTCTGAGATCATATAACAATGCCCAAGGTGGTTCCGTAGGTGTAAACTGCAAATCGCACTCAACACAGAGGTGACACGCAGGTCAGCTAATCAATATCTGATAATAACTTCTCTCAGTCATATGCCCTGGGAGAATAGAATATGATGATTTAGACGTTTCCAACCTGTGTTTAAATGCCCATCGTATTTGAGTGCATATGCTGAAACGGTTGGAATCCTTGTCTGATAAAGTGATTATGTGTCTCAGATTGATGGCTAGCTCTTAAGGTGTGATGAGAAGCCAGCAGTGGTTCTTCAGAGCTTTGTTGATTCAAAGCTTTATTGAAAGAGAAGATACAATTTGTAATTGTTGATGGGTCATTCAGTTCATGCTGACTGGAACAATTTGTATCGGGGAAGTTTTTATAGATACTGGAAGAAAAACTTCAGTCTTTACAAACAAAATCTTAAGTTGGACCCATGACATTGAGAGATACTGAGTAGACTTTCGACTTATCTTCATCACTGCTATAGCTTCTCAGTGTCAATTCATCACAGTCATTCCTTTGATGATTTGTGGTCTAAAGGTGTTAAGATGATGCAAAAGAGGATTGAAGAAGGAACAAGACCCTACACAATATGTATTATTTCATAAAGATTATCCTTACTGGGGTTGTAGGGTCATGACTGATGCTGTTTGGAAGAAACAAGTTCTGTAGAAACACATTTCATAGTTCTCAAGCAGTATTAGATATAATAATAAAAGTGACAAAACCCTTTCCATAGTCGAAAGGAATCTTTGCTACAAGCAGAGTTGATTTGATGATTCCGACTGCATCATGAGTGTGTGTTTATGAATCACTATCTAATAACGATGATACCAGGTGCATGTATCCTATCCCCCAGTGGCACAGTCACAAACACATGCAAAGGCAAGTCAATTGTTTACCTGAAAAATAATGTTCATGTTATGAGGTGTACTAGTTGCTGTTTGTTGACAATTATTAAGACAAGGGAGCACATTATTGATTCTTGACTTGACTTTTGCATTCATTTCCTTGAAGATTTTTGAAAAGAAGATATGATTTAGCTGACAATAAATCTGGAATGTTGCCAAAGGACTTGGTTACTTAGTTAAATGTGGTTATACAGACTATGCATACGTTGGGCACATGGTAGTCTGCAGACATGAAAGTAGTCCTTCAATGAAAAAGTGTCTTTATTGACTGCTAAATGGATTTTTCACATATTCTGCTATTACCAACTGTCAAAGCAATTAACAGAGAGTAAATTTGAAATGAGAGATCATGTTTGACATCTGTGCAGAAACCTGACTTAAAGCAGAGATTTCCTTTAAGTCCTTAAGTTGAACTATTTTGGTTACATTAAGCATTGCCTGTATTGACATAGGCATTACTCTGAGGTGTTGGCTTAAAGAGATAAAGGTGTCTAGAGGTACTTGTATGAGTGATAAAAGTTGCTGAAACCATATGAATATGACCATCTGTTACTTCCAAGATTACCAAACATGGCAGTATTTGCAGGCTGGAGTCTGGAAAGCCTTGGGGTATATGTTCATGTTTGCCTAAACCCAGTCCAAAGTCAGATAGCACTATGGCAGCGCCTCAAAATGGTTTTCTGAGCCAGAAATACCACAAGGGCCTTCACAAATGTCAAGGTCGTTGCTGGCTCATGTTTTATTATATGTGGGAACGATTCTGTCATTAACCTTGCTTGCATCATTACGAAAATTGTAAAAATCATCCGTGTACGTTGTGAAGCGCAGGCTGTAATATTCAAACCACATTGATCTTGGTGTTGTTATGGCACTCGTTGCTTGCAGAATCTGTTCAGTGTGGAGAGGAAAGATGGAGGGAGTGGGGTGATGCATGGGAAATCAATACTGTTTCACTACCGCTGATCCCATGTTGGAATTGCTCCACGAGCCGTGGGAAGACCACACTCCCAGTTACATCAGTTCGCTGATTGGGACACTGCCTTCAGTAATGTTTGGTGATCAGTGCCTATAATCATAGTCGATGGTTCCACAATGAAATTGCTTAGCTCCCTTCACCACTGTATGGGCTTTTGATTATGTTGATATGAAAATGGCACAGGTATTAATTGTACTATTGAGACATTTTTCATATGTAGTTTGGGGGCATTTGTCCTAAACTATTGCCACTCATCGTCAGAAAAAGTTTTGTCTTACTTGAAGGATGAGATGCATGCAGGGTTGATGCAGATAATACAGAAGATACACATCGCTTGTTCCAAAAAGAGTCTCATCCTAATGTGTATTTCAAGATGGAGACTAAAATTCTTTTTGAGGACATTTTTGTTCCCATGGCAATCTTTAAGTAGAAAAGTTACGGAAACAGATAGCCATGTCACGACAGTATGAAGGGTTCTTAACAAAACTGTTTAATTACAGGCCTTAAGGTCAAATCACTTGCTACCAACCAATAACACATCAGTAAACGTGGTTTTCTAATGACAACTTATTGTCGGGTATTGATCGTAGAATTTACTCCTGCTTGTACAATATTAAAAAGCTTAAGACAATATTGACCAGAAAGCTTTTGCAGTTGTTGTATCAAATGAAAATTGAATGAAAATTCCAATACATGCTTCGGGATGAAGGTACCAGGGATTGTGTTTATGTACGTTTGAGGCTGGCGTGACCAATCAGATAATGTTAGTGTAGTCAAGAGTTGTTGCCAAGCTAGGTTTTGAAGTCTTTGTTTGATTTCTAAGATAAAAAGACTTGCTAATGCCTTTGGGTGCTACTTTAGAATTCCTTAAGCAGCTTAAGAGTTTTGGCTAACAAAATTGAATTTGTGGAAATGTTTTTTGTCAAAGATAATTGCAAGGATTTGAATAATCAGATAATTATTTGAAATGAACTTAGGTCTTCAAAATGGTGTTTTCAGTTGCTTAAGATTTATGCTAAATTTGTTTTATAGGCCATTCTTCCCAAAATATCAACATACATTAGTTTAGAAAGGCTGAAACTATCCTCTGTTAGTTGGTAAAATCAATGCAATAATATTGCTGCTATTCAGTTATATATACAGTATGCCACTCAAGGTTCACTAGTCATTATCTTCTCTTACAATGTGTATGAATTCAAAGCAAGAATTAGAAGTCTGACTTTTTATTTCTTGTCCAACCGTGAGAGGCTCATTTCTCCATAATCAGTTATGTTTATGCATGCCAAACAGACACATCAACAAGCTTCAGATAATATTATTTTTGGCTTCTACAAGAATGAGACTAAGACAAAATACTAACTGACAGGTAATTTCCAAGTACTGACAAGACCATATGTGTGTATATTGGTATATGGTCTCTTGTGCTGTTGAGTATGTTCCTCTCTTAGAAAGCTAGTTGTTACTGACGTTGTTCACTAATAATAACTCTGTGATGACGCTAATGACACTGATCTTAGTAATTATCCTGATCTATATGCTATGTATGACACACCACATTAATAACAGGATGCCTTGATGAATCATGTGGAGTAATGGTAGGTTATTATTCTCAGATACTTAGACATGTCGATATCAGACATTCACTCATTGTGTGTTCATGGAAATATGTGCGTAACCATGGTGATGACAAACTGTAGATTATGTTTCCTTATTTATGACCAAGCATTGTCCTATATATTTCAAGGTAACAGCTTTGAGCCTTGATTATGTGTAAAACTGGTTCTGACATAAGCCTTTGACTATCCAGTGGAATAAATGTTGACACAAGAAGAAATTAATGTATACTACTCAAAAGAAGTTAAAGAACTCCCGCTTCTTTTATGTTACTTTAGATAATCTGTCATGTCATGGCATGACATGATAATTATGTGAATCGGATGAAATGAAAGAATCGGATGTTCTTTAACTTCTTTTGTAGACAGAAAACATAAAGAATAAGGTCTTGTAGCTATAGTTACCAAATAAGGCCCTGATTTGGTGAGGGACGCAGCTGGCATATCTCTTTTTTGATATTGTATATTATTTGAGATTTCATTATGTATTGTCTGTAAAAGTTGAAACTAATATATTAGTAATATACAAAATAAAATGACAGATGGAGGTGCCTTCATGTATGTAAACCTCTTAGGAATTCATTATTATAGCTTTGTAGCTTTTAACAAGATTGATTCTTTTTCCCCCAATGAATAATGAGGTTGGCATTTGAAGTCCAGATTTTATACAACTGTGATATATTTAGGAATTTATTTTTTCAGAGAAGATTCCATCGGATGCCACATTCCTTGGAGCGCAGTATTTTAGTTACGAGCTTATTAGTAGAGGTGACCCTATTGTCAGCAACAGTGATGAATTGAAGTTGGATTTTAGGACAAAACAAGTCAATGGAATACTGTTTTTCACAGGTAAGTAACATTTTGATAGTCTTTAAGGCCTCATTTTGTCTCTGTGTTCTGACAACTTATTCATCAGTGACATGTGTTAACACCATGTGACCCTAACAACTAGTGAAACAATTTCAAGTATTACTCAGAGAAATAGGAGGTAGATAAAAGACTCAACTGTGTTCTCATCTTAACTGCATGGAGTTAGTTTTAGAAAAACTGTAACTTCACATATGGTTATTTCTGAAATTTGTTGTTGAAATAGGTTTTCTATTGACATTAGCTTGTGTAACACTTAATGAATACATAAATACCTAGAACGTATTCCACAAGGCCATCTTAGTGTTACAAGGGTCGTATCTCCCAAACTATGACACAGACTTCAGTAACTAAGATTGCTTTTTGGAATGAGGCCTTAAATGTGTATGGGGGCCTGAGGCACTTGTAGTAACCCATTGATTTGGATCCTTGGAAGAAGCATTACTTTGGTACTCTGGCCAGAGTCAGTCAGAACTAGTCTGATGGACAAACAGCGCTCTAGAAACAGTAATTCACACTGCATATATGCACTTATGATAAACAAGAATCTACAACATATTAATAAATCCTAATTTCTTCTTTTGACCTTAATTTTCTTTTGATGTCAGTTCCTTAAGCTACAAGGAAGCCAGCTCTAATGGCTGTGTTTCTGACGCTTTTTGTTTTAGAATTTCTCAAACATGGTATTAAGATTTTCTTGTGTCATTACAACTAAATACCAATGTGATTGATACCTCCTAACTTGACATTTAAACTTAATTTGTTTCTGTGTTTAGTAATGAAATTGGAAACAACAAAAAGGCTTTAGAGTGATGCAGAAATAAATAACGAGATTTCATTCAGCAATTCATAATTTGGGATTAGCAGCAGTTTCACCCTAGGGCAATGGTATCAAAATCTTGTGAAAAGGTTATCCAAATTTCAATTACTTGATTTGTTTTTCAGGTGATCTTAAAGATTACTTGAATGTAGCAGTAAGAGATGGCGGAATAATTGTTACAATCAATCTGGGCTCAGGGGCTTATGAAGCCGAGGTCCGACCAAGTCATGTGCGTTTTGATGATGGCCGCTGGCACCACCTTGTGGTCAGAAGAGAAGCAAGGGAGGTAATGCTGACATTCACAATCCCACAGTGTCAATGATCTATTATCTATATACTCCAGTCCAGTGATACATTTATACTACCCTATATTATATATGCCTATTGCACAAACCTGCACCTCCTTAGTTAAATGAATAACAGCGCATGGAGATATTGTTTTGAAGAAATTGATTATATACACTTAGAATGTTTACACTTTGTTGAATGAGATAGTTTGTTCTCTTTGTTTTGAAATGGAACTTGGTTGTTCCCGTAAACGGGATTTAAACCCTGATGGTAAAATCAGACTCCCGTAGTCGCCAGAATATGTTTATTTGCCTGCATGGAATGTTAGCAGAATGTAAGAATTGGTTTGACATTTTTATTTTAGAATGATGTGCAAGTTTTCGAATGTGATCAATTTTTCTTGAAATGAACCAAGTTTTTAGATCATTTCCATGAAGAGTTTTTGACACAGGCAAGCTAATACCATAGTATGCACAGAGAGTGATATGTTAACAATTTGTCACATGATTTTCATAATTTGTCTTTATTTGTTGCAATCTTTTTTTTTCCAATTTTGTAATATCAGCTTACTAGGGACAAAGGGGTTTGCTTTGTAAGTAATTTTGCATGTCCCGGGCATGCTAGTAGATAGGTATAGCCCCCTCTTCACCCGCCTTGTCCTGTATGTTTAACCCTCCTATTGTAATCAACAACTATTCTCTATATATTGTGCTGGTTTATGGGGGTTTGTCTTGTTGAGATTGACATCGTCAACAACTGCAAGTATCACATACATTTCAAGGAATTTGTGGCCTTTGGGAAATGTTGAATAATTGTATCATGTTTCTTGTTAAATGTTTTATGGATTAACGCAATGTGATTTTTTTTATTTCAGCTTTTTGACAAAAACATACCAAAAAGCAAATTGCAAGATTGTTTAACATATTGATATGTTTGAAATAAACTGAGATGTATGAATTTATCAGTGGTCATAAGTGAAACACAAAGTTGAATTCAATGGAAAAAACCCTCTCAAGTCTGAAGTTATCAGCTTTGCTTACTGATGCCTACTTTAGTTTGGATGTTTCATGCAGCTATGATATTGTGAAAACATCTTTTCAAATAAGACTTTAAATGTGCTTTTGGTGGCAATAATTTAAATTGATAAATAAATTTATGGTTTTTTTTACATAAACACTTTTGAAAAACATTTACTTGGTGGAATCTGTACAACTTTTGCATTGGTAAATGAAAACATTAAAAAGTCTGTTGACTCAATATGTTTCAGTCTATACAGTGCATTGTCTTAATTTACTTGTTTAGAAGTCATAAATGAAATTATTTTTTTTCAAAATGCTGATGAATCAAAAAGTAGGTAAAAAATTACTAATGGAAATTCCTGCTCAAACAGTATCAGAATTAAATGTTCTAATATTGTGTACCTGAAATTATGGTCACTTTTATGACAGTATTTGTTAATTTTAGTTTATGACCCTTTTATGATTTTATCTTGGAAATAACTAGCAGAACACTGTTAACTCAGACATGGTACAAATCAAGACATTGAAGATCAACACAGGATGTGAACAAACTGATTTTGAAATTAGAAATAAAAACATAAATCAGGTTCATTCACTGGTACTTGTATGGAGTACAAGAAATGGGTTTTTATGGTTTCTTATGAAATTATGAAAGGATTCATGTGTACTCAGTGTCATTATTGAAGGGTCACCTAGGTTTTCTTTGTTTGTTTGTTGCTTAATGACACACTCAGCAATATTCCAGCTCTATGACAGCAGCCTGTGAATAATCGAGTCTGGACCAGACAATCCAGTGATTGACATCATGAGCATTTATCTATGTAATTAGGATACAATGACATGCATCAACCAAGTCAGTGAGCCGGACCACCTGATCCCGATAGTCACCTTTTACGACAAGCATAGTTGATTCTTACGACAAGCGTGGGTTGCTGATAACCAATTCTAACCCGGATCTTAATCTGTAGGTCACCTCTGTATATAGGGTGTCCAACATGAACAAATGCCAACAAGCGTCAATAGGTCTGAGTATGTTGACAATGTGATTGATAGTTCAATAACATGTCATTTATGCCTTTGTCACACTGATTGGATGCTTTTAGAAACTGAAAACATGGACAGTGACTAAAATCCCCGAGAAGCGCACGACGGAAGGTGATGAAAAAAAGCTACCCAAAACACACGCATGAATGCAACCAGTGGTTTACCCATGTGCAATGCATGACAAGTAACAGTCAATGTGGGTATAAAATAGTTCATTCCAAATGTAACTGAACTACACTCTTGAAAGTTGAACATGCAACATTTTTTGAATACTTTTATCTCTTATTATCTTCGTGACCCCTCAATAATGATGCTCAGTATATATTGTGACAAGAATCAAATTAACCTACAGACTTTATGGACAGCTGCAAGTAAGGCACAATCCAATGTCCATATGTGGACTTGATATAAGAGATCAGATAACACTTTGATTCATAACAGCAACCACATGCTTAATTCAGCATATCAATTGGTCGTATTTGTTTAGTGTATTATTTACTTTGATATAATACTAAAGATAAGTTATCAATCAATTTTGAAACTGAAATCTACACTAGTTGAATGTTGTAATTGTTGGTCTTTGACCGTGCTTGTTGAGACTTCTCTTGCTGAATATCCCCTCTGATAACTCTTTGTGTCTTGATAAGGTCATTCTACAATCAAAAGTTCTGTTTAGCATATAGTGATAATCTTAAGTTTGTGAATGGCATTTAGAAGTGATACACATAAAGAAGTGAATTTCTGGATTGCCAACATCTTTATTATGAGGAACACAAAGTTTCGGAGTATATGCTTAGTTCTTCATCAGCTGAATGAGCATTCACAGCATTCACCTGATGAAGGAGTAAGTATGTAATGTTGTGTTCCTCATAATAAAGAAGTTTACATCCTTAAATTCTCTTACTTCGTAATAATGTTCTTCCGTACCAAGATTGTATGCTGTACATAGTTAGCCATGATTTTAGTGTCAGAAATTTGCAAGAGGTCAGTTGAAATGGTATTTAACGTCGTGTTCAAGATTATTGTACTCATATAATGATGTGTGTGTGTTTGTTATTGCTCTGATGAACGCTGAATTGTTTGTTTAACAAAAAAGTGAGAAATCTTAAAAGGGACAGTACGTTGATGGGTCTGTTTGGGTTTTTATATCATGAACATGCCCGATTCAATTATCAAACCAAAACAACAGAGCTTCAAACAGCTAAGCTGGCAATGCAGGCGCTGTGTAGATGAAACTGACTTCAGTCTTGATTTTTAATAGAGGCAAATTAAAGAGAACTAAGCTTGTGTGTTTTTCCTACAGAAAATACAAAAAATACTATTTCTTACAAAAAATACTATTTGGCAACTTGATTTGATTAGAAGCCAGTGTTTATCAAAGCCTAGATAACAATATAAATATGCCTTGGTCTCCTACCCCAAAATCCTTGCGGCCAGACTTGTGACCTCTGTCACATCGTCACATCTTAGACAGTCCATTCATGTCTTATGCATTGGTGTCATTCTGGACGAGTCTTTACATTTAGATAATTAGACATATGTCATGAAATGTTTAACTTTTTGATTGTTAAATCAGTTTCCGATCAATAGTATTGATTTCAGTTAGGAATATTGATAGTTTTAATTGTATTAACTATATCAATAAAATTCATGCAATGCTGTACAAATTTATTTTTCTTTTGATCATGAGTGGTAGTAATTTACACATGGTAATGTGGAAGTTTCTTTTTCTTAAATTATTAGGGTAAAGAAAAAACAAATAAGTCATATCTCAAACTTTACTTCTATTTGTTGTTATGGTTATCACATTCATCGGAAACTTTAGATCCAAGGATCAATCCAACTCTAAAATCCATCTAAAATGATACACTGAAAACTATCGATATTTATCGCAATAGTTGCTTGCAATATCAATAGTTATCGCAATAGTTTCTTTCAATATCAATAGTTATCGCAATAGTGATTTCCAGACCAATAGTCACCTCTACTTACTACTACACTGAAAACAATATTTATAGTGCAGCGAAAGGCTTGCATTAGGCCCGTCTGTTCTTATTTCAGAATAAGTGAGTTTGTTTACAAACAGGAGAAAAGTCCAGTCACGTGATAAGCCTACTATTTGCAAACAAAGCTTCAGAACAGTCGACGTCCTGTCCCTTTAAGCAACAAGTTTCTTCAGTTTTGAAAGTCTTCGTCCAACAATTTGAAGGCAGGAGAAAAATATACTTTACATGTGATATGTTTTATCAGTAATCTTTAAAAGGCAGAGACAGTGGAACATGAGATGACATGTTTACTATACCTAGATAACATAATGTTACATTATAATAGGACACAAAGAACCATCAATAATGCTGAAAGAGTTGGCATATTTTTATCTTCTAGTGAGCAATCTAAATGTTACTGGAGAGAGTGAGTTAGTTGGGTTTTACGCCGCTTTTAACAGTATTCCAGTTATATCACGGCATGTCAGCTTAATGTGGGAGGAAAGCCCGAAGTGATGCAGGTCTCAGACGTTTACCACTTCGGTGAAACCCACGAGCACGGGTATGGTGCTGACAAACCTAGAAACATAATCGGGGCGAACCGGGATTCGAACCCACAATCATAGGTTTCTGGCATGCCCAAGGGACACAACTCTGCACAGCGAATCGCGGTGCCTGAGACGACTGGGCCACCCGTGCCTTACTGGAGAGAAATAATTCGTCCCTTATGATTTGTAATACTAAGCAGTATATGTGAGTGAGTGAGTGAGTTAATGCTTTACGTCACATCGGCAATATTTCAGCCATATCGTGACAAGAAGCAGTATATGTACACTTATAAGAAACAATCACACACTAAGTATTAATGGTATTGGACAAATAGAAAGGTTCTGAATCATATTTATACTACTCATAAAAAGTTAAGGAACAAACCCATGACATGACAGATTAACTATAGTCAAATGAAACAAATTGGATCCTCCTTAACTTCTTTTGAGTAGTATATATGTGTCCAAATGATGATATTGGTCCCTACATATTTTGTGTTAATTAATATGATATGCATATACCTAAAAAATATTTTTTCGCATTTTCTTGTGGATATTACTCTTGTTTGATGGTATCTGCTGGAAGTATTTGCAGTCACATCAGCAGGCCATGTAACATTGATCTTGTTGTTTGTTTGTTTGTTGTTGCACTCAGCAATATTCCAGCTATATGACAGCGGTCTGAAAATAATCCAGTCTGGACCAGACAATCCAGTTATTGACATCATGAGCATCGATCCATGCAATTGGGATACGATGACATGCATTTACCAAGTCAGCAAGTCTGACCACCGATAGTCGCCTCTTACGACAAGCATCTTGTTGATAAGTGTGAGCAGGCCTTGATTAGAATTGATGCAATCAGATAAGGCATCTAGTTGCTGTATGATGATGGTACTGAAATATTGGTATTTAAAATTATGTTTGATTTTCTGTGAACTAAATGTCAAGTGTTAATATTGAATTAATGCCTAGAGTTGAATGATTGAGGACAAAATGGGAAGAATTGAAACTTGAAAATTGATTTATTTTCCATTAAGCAAATCAGTGAATAATGCTATTCCCAGCTTCAAAGACAAGCATTATATATTTATGATAGTATTTGTAATATGACCCTACAGTACCACCTAGGAGTAATACCTAATCTTCTTACAATGCTAAGCAGTACTGCTATAAGTCTATTAGTGTGAGAAGTAAGCGATGAACAGAATGAATTAGTAGGTATTTCATCACTCATGGTACTGATAGCCTGACTTGTTGGACTGTTTGATGTTTGGAGACAGCGTATGATATTGAGTACCTAAATCACCCTTGGCAGGTTTATGAAGCTCTGTGCTTTTAGGTTAATTATAAAAATGTAATTAAAAAACATAAAGATGTGATTTTGCTCTCAAAAAGAAGAACATTATTACATTTTTGTTGTGTTCTGCCTTTGTTTTATTAGTTTTATTAGTGGTAATCAGTGAAAATAGTCTTTCTATAGTGAATGGATGCTTTTCTCATTTCCACCCCTTTTCATCAAAACAAAGGCCAGTATAAACACACAAGATGTATCTACACAGTAGCGCTGTCAGAGATATAGAACACAGCGATACATGTACATTCAGAGTGATAAAGTCATTTTGGTCTTGGTTAAGACTGCCAGCTTATAGTCATAGTTGGAGACATATTTGGACACAAGTTGACATATTTCATCATATGCCTTACAGCATGTGAAAATCACATGGTAACATATTTGCACTTAGTACTAACTACCTATAGCTTTATTGCTGTATCCAAACCATGGGCTCATTATTGCTGTAACTCAATCACCCCTTGTCATAGTTGGAGACATTTTCGGACACATGTTGCTATATTTCATCATATGCCTTACAGCTTGTGAAAGTCACATGGTAACATATTTCCAATCAATGTCCATGCCTGATTGCATCTATGTAAGCAAACATTCAAATAGTTGCTGGACATGAATTAGTAAAATATGAGGGGATTACAGATGTATTTTATAAATGTGAGTGGGTGAGTATCTTTTTACTCTATTAGCAATATCCCAGCTGCATCGGCTGGGAACATCAGAAATGGCTATACACATTATATTAATGTGTTGTATCAGTAAATTCCATGGATCTTGTAGGATTAAAATCTGTTTGAAAGGATAAACGTATCCTGTGTATGTAATGATTTATGTGTGCTGTTGACAGGGTCTTAAGATAAATTAGCTTCAGTTTATGGATTGCACAGTCAGCAGTGATGTACAAATGTATAGGAAGTGTAGAGTGACATGACCACTCTCTTGGGACACCCAACACTGGTTGATGGATGTTTGTCATGATATCCATATTATGATAAAACGAATGGGAGCTAGGTGTAGGGTCACTGAAGTCGCGGACTCCACGTGAAACATGTTCAGAGATGAGATGGTTTCAGACAGATTTGTTTTATACATGGTACATGAATGACAATCCTAGATTGATTATGCAAACATTGATGATCTTTCATGTCTACCTAGGTGATTCTGGTTGTAATCAGTTTAGAATCGTCTGCACTTGCAACAATCCAACTTAACACAGCAGTTTTAGACAGGTCCATTACAACTGAAAGTCAAAGGATCTTCATTGTGTATGTTGTGGATTGTCTTAAATTCCCTACATCCAGCTGAATAATTGATTATGAAAAATACGGCCTTAAAAATTCATTTCATCATATCCTGTTGAATTGATTCAATACTTACTAAGGTTCTGTGCTTCCAGACTTACTGCTGACTGAGGTGAAATTGGGCTTAACATCGCGTTATTGCCCTTATATAGCGACGTGCATGCACGTGTGTGTGTGGCTGCTTGTACTAGTCCGGACTGATGCCGATTTATAGTGCTAGCCCACTGAGATACCATGCCGCAGTTTAACATGAATACCCCACTCAGACACAGTATACTGACTCCGAGCCAACCAGTCCTTGTTTTAGGCCCTTAATGCCGAGCGCCAGACAGGGTAACAACAAGTACCATCTTTTAACGTCATTTGGTATGACGCGGCCGGGGATCGAACCCAGGACCTTCCGCTCTCCGGGCGGACGCTCTACCACTAGACCACGGAGGCGGTCTACTGATGACTGAAATTGAGTGAAGAACCTGTCTAGACTGTAACAGCTACATGCTGTATACGTGCACTCTGCCTTCATGGTGGGTGTAATTTGCCAAGGACAGGTTATACATGTCTCCACGCAATGATAGGAGATATCATTTTTATAGGGGCGGTTGGGTAGCCTAGTGGTTAAAGCGTTCGCTCGTCACGCTGAAGACCCGGGTTCGATTCCCGACATGTGTGAAGCCCATTTCTGGTGTCCCCAGCCGTGATATTGCTGGAATATTGCTAAAAGCAGCGTAAAACCATACTCACTCACTCACTCACTCACTCACTCATTTTTATATTCTTTTGTGTTAAATGACATGCCATTATCTGTATATGGTGGTTGATAGAGAAGGGATTTTAATGGATGCCAGTATGAGTATTGCACAAACACGGTAAAGTTCTTGCTACTGAGTCTTTGTCACTTTCACTGATAAACTGCAAGATTTAGTGAGATAACCTCATGTAAAGAAAGTTATGGATATGTTACCATCTCAGATAACCTCTATTCACATCAGTTAAGGCAATCAGGGCCCCGTTCCTCAAAGCGATCTTAGCACTAAGGTGATCGTAACTACCATACTTTAACATAGACTTACAATAGTCATAGTGCTATGATCGCGAGGAACAAGGCCCAGGGCCCCGTTCCACAAAGCCATCTTAGCGCTAAGGTGATCATAACTCACATACTTCAACCTAGACTTACGATAGTCGTAGCGCTATGATCGTAAGGTCAAGGCCCTGAGTCCCGTTCCACAAAGCTATCGTAGTCTATGTTAAAGTATGGGAGTTACTATCGTCTTAGCGCTACGATCGCTGTTTGATGGCAGTAAAATATTTGCACAGCAGTAGTTGCTTCATGTACTCGATTTCTTCTTTCCGAGACACAATTGTAGTACAGGGACATGTTTTGGTCAGTACTATCAATGAATCATGGCCTCTAATGTTAGGAAACATCAGTTGACCTCTCTAAAATTTCCTGCCTCCTTTCTCCTCCTTTCTATTTATGTTGACTACCATTTATTTTGAGCCATTGTTTTGTCCTGTTTTGTCCACAAATGGCTACTTGTGTGTAGCAATGTCCACTGTTATCTAAAGGAGGATTGTATTTTTGTTGGCGAGCTTGCCATGTGTTAAGTAGATGACTCTTCATGCTTCCGGTGATAATACCTCATACTCAACAGCAGTGTTGTCATCTATGTCTTAGTCTATTGCTGTCAGTCAATGTTGTGCATTTCATTCGGCTGACAGTGATTGCCTTCTCAAACAATACTACATAGATGTGTCTACGTTGTGTAGAAGGTTACATATTGTTGCATGGAGTATAAATAAGCAAATTGGACGTATGTTCCTTGATTTAAAATTTAAATTTGTTTCTGTATTAAATTTGGAAAGAAATATTTGAATAAGTATCATTTATCTGCTATATCATAAAGAGTGGATATGTTTCATACAAAGTTCTCTTTTTGAGAGACATTTACATGGATTGACATTGATAAGAATATCAAACATTGTGAGCTATATAACTTATGCATGGAGAAATGTTGTCTGTCATGATATCATAGGCAAATATATTGTGAGAATATTAAAAATATCCTAAAATGATATTGCAGGAAAGACGAATAAGATTAGATATATGTGTATCTAAATTGTGATATTGTATGTGTCAGGTTTAAAGTTTTGTTATTATCAATGTTATCTGATCAGACAAAGTCATACTCAGTTTCAACAATTTCTATTGCAATTTGTTTGATTGCAAATTAATGAATGATGATGAACATTTTTGTTCTTCAAATGTAATGATAGTGTTGAAGAAATATTTCTTTGAACTATTTTGGGTCTTAAATTCTTGTAAATGATCTCAAGAAACATGAAATACCTATCTGAGAGTGTTTGACAATGTCAATTACACTTGTGTTTGCATGGACACACAGTCTTCAAAACTTCCTATGAACATTGACTTCAGTGGTGTCCACCTTTCAAATTTACTGTCTAATAGTTGGACTTTCAAAACTTTCATCAGGTCCTATTACAATTTTTTCGGGACAGTTTAATGGTTATAGTCTATTGATCGGGGATATTGATCTATTCTATTATTTCAACTGGGTATTTGTTTTCATGGTTATTGCATGAGAAAATCGGGCACTTTTTTCATTTGCATGTCAGAATGAGGCATGTTTATTGCATGTGTTTATGTTGTGAATTCATCACCATAATTCCAAGCTATAAGTTATGTATAAATAAGATAACAGTTGCACTTGATTTTCATTTTCCCCCAGTAAATTGTTACTTTGACATATTCAGCTATCAAAATACTTGTAAAAAAAAAAAATATTAGAAAATAATATAATCATGATAGCGTATTTCCACACATGAATGATAACAGGAGCAGCTAAAATGTAGCAGGAACTTAGCTCTTCTCATTCAGATGCAATAAAGGAATTATCATCTTAGGAATCATCTTCATACATCATTGTTATATGGTACCATTTTCTAAGGCGGTATATACACATCTTCCTGAAATGATTTCTGGAGAGGGATGTTCTTTTAGAACATGGTTCCATATTATGTTGTTTTTAGTCAATATTTGAAAGAAATAAACATTTCTTGGGCTCTAAAGCTAAATGACTCAAGTAAGATATTATCAATCAAAATTCAATTGTTGAACTTGCAGAAACAATTCTACAAGGAATTACTGGTACTGAAATTTGAATGCAAAAGAATCAAGAAGGTTAAGATCATGCAACAAAATGATGTCTAATGCTATTATGGTTAAAACTGCAATTTTAGGAAATCATGGAATTATATTAACCCAATTTTCACTCAAATCTGTTTTGCTTATAAGATATCAGTTGAAGTGGATGGTGTCCATAGAAAGTCCGGCAGCACAACTGGCCAGTTCACCTTATTGTCCAGCAGTCTCCTATATGTTGGAGGGAGCCCCAACACTGCCACGCTGGTTGGTTCAAGGGTCACCCAGAACTTCAAGGGATGTATGCGGAAGGTCAGTATATGTATTTATAACAGCATATGCCAGGGTAATTGGTTAGAAAAACAAATTCCATGGTCCTGCTATTCCACAGTTAACTATGAACAAAGAATATCAAGGACAAGCATGAAACCAGTTTAGTTAGAAATAAGCACTAATAGATATGTTTTAGAAGACCAAGAAATGCACGATCTATCTGTCTTGCTGACCAAATTTGGCAGGACCTAGACATTCCTCTGCATAGAAGACCAAGGTGTACTGGGTGTGTCTCTGCCTTGAAGATCAAGACCGCCTCCGTGGTCTAGTGGTAGAGCATCCGCCCGAACAGCGGAAGGTCCGGGGTTCGATCCCCGTCCGCGTCATACCAAAAGACGTTAAAAGATGGTACTTGTTGTTACCCTGTCTGGCGCTCGGCATTAAGGGGCTAAAACAAGGACTGGTCGGCTCGGAGTCAGTATACTGTGTCTGAGTGGGGTATTCATGTTAAACTGCGGCATTGTATCTCAGTGGGCTAGCACTATAAACCGGCATCAGTCAGGACAAATACAAGCAGCCACACACACACACGTGCATGCACGTCGCTATATAAGTGCAATAATCTTGGACGCGACGTTAAACCCAATTTCACCCCTTGAAGACCAAGATGTATGGGGTCTGTCAATGCTTTGAAGCCCTAGATGTACTGGATGTGTCTCTGTGTTGAAGACCAAGATGTTCTGGGCCTATCTCTGTATCTCTGAAGGCCAAAATGTACTGTCTGTGTCTCTGCCTTGAAGATCAAGACATACAGAGTCTATATCTGCTTTGAAGACCCAAGAAGTTCTGGGTGTGTCTCTGCCTGGAAGATTAAGTCATATGTGGGGTCTATCTGTACCTAGATTTGTAAGATGTACTGGGTCTGTCTGTCTGGAAGACCAATATTTAAGGGTCTATCTCTGCCCAGAAAATCATGTTCACAATGCAGGATATATCTTTACCAAGAAAACCAATTAAGATGTGCACAACTTGCCCATGCCTTACTGTCGATGACACATTGGGCCATTCACTGATTAGCTGACCTAGCTATGGAGAACCTGTATTCACCCAAAAAGTCAGGACTATCTAATCGACTTGGTCATCCAAAACTTTCTCATCTGTAAACTTGAGTTTAATAATCTAGTTCAAACTGGTAATAACATTACACCCACATCAATCCCAGCTACCAAAAGAGGACACTCATTAAACAGTCTAGACAAAGATTTCACAATGCTACCAGACCATGAAGATTACCCTTCAGTTGATGTTTTCGGTGAGCAAACTGTTCTGAGCACTCCTTGCTACTGGATATTATAACATGTGATACTTAGATTCTAATGGGTTCATTCATGTGGAACTAGTTGAAACAGTAATGCTTGGGATGAGAGGGATGAAAACCCTCCTGAAAGGTGAAATAAGTCAAGATCCTTTAAAGAATTAATGATTTCTATTCATGCTTCTTGAAATATACTTCAAAGTCAACAGTTTAAACATTAACTTTAGCTTTTAAAACGTTATTGAATAATAAAAAAACAACTCATGGATCTGCAGAATTTCAGTGATTAGTTACATACACTGAGTGATAACATTGTCAAAACAACACTGCTTGAAAACATTAATGTTTATTACAAATGGAAGAATGTGAAAACAGCACAGCTGGAAATTATTAATGTCTGTTGCATATGAAAGAATGTGGAATTTACAGCACAGCTTAAAAACATTTATGTTTATTGCAAATTGAAGTTGTTGGACAGCCTCATGTTTGTATGAATATTGTTGAAATCCATTTGAGAGGAGTTAGATAAAAGTAAGCCAGGAAAAATATGGTAGTCTTCAAGTTTATTCTGTTTATTGTGTGTATTATCCTCAGTTACAAACAGGTCCTGGAGAAAACATATTTCTTGTTGTAGTATGACGATTGGTGGGAACATCAAACAATAGTTATCATTGTTAATAATTCTAAGAATACTACCTGGCAGCAATTAATTGTGATTAATTGACAGTGAAGAGGACGTCTGTTGAAAATCTGAAAATTTTAGTTAGTGTGATTGAAGCCAAAATACATGATTTATTGCAGATATGTAATAGAGGTAGAAGTTTCATAAGAATTATAAACGACATTGTTTTGATTGGAACTAAACATAAGGCAAGTTGTACAATGAGTAACATATGAATATAAACAGCACACTTTTACAAGACATTGTTTTATGTGGATTCGCATTTTCAGAAATTTTCCAAAAATCATGTCCAGCATCGGTACCTCAATGTCATTAAGACTCCCTAAGTAAGTTTTGAATACTTTAAAAATCATATAAAGAAACTCTCTTTTTTTCAATATTAAATCCACTGCCCTGTTGATTTATCTTGACATAGTTCTGCATCACAAAACCCTCACTTGTCAGCCTGCAGATAACCCTGGGACAAGGTCAGAGAGTACATAGTTTTATCCTGAAACAGAAGCCAGTTATTGTTTGTTGACAGAGAGGCTGCAAGGTGACGGGATTGGTTCTGGCAGCTAAGTAGCCATGAACTATAATCCAAAACTTATTGTTTCCTTCTCATTGGATTTGCTCTTGAGATAGAAGAAGTAATTGTTCATTACTGACATCAAGCATAGGCCAGAAGGAAGCTCATGAAGCTAATGGGATGTAGTGTAATTGTCAGACCATTTATGTGATATTATTGAGGGAAATTAATATGACAAGACCTTTCAAGTGAAGATGATTAAAACTGGTAAATTTCCGTCTGATCCTGCAACAAAAGCTTTGCTGATGCAGTTTACAGTACCCTCAAGATTATCAATTACAAGTAAGAGCTGCCATTGATAATTTGACAGGAAAAATATAATTGTTGGTCATGTGACTGCTGGAGAATAATTGTGATTTATTCATCTTAGAGAAAGAAAATGTTTGAAGATCAGGATGACGGTAGGAAGAAAACGAAGTTTATTGCATTGTTGATAAACCGTTACTGGTATGAAACAAATTCCTGTCTTATGCCTGGGTTCAGAGGAGGAAAGAAGTTGCATGGTTAGAAAATGTTGGCTACTTTGGGATTACAATGTAATACCATTATCTAGTATTAATGAGAGCTTGGGTATGAATACAGACTTAATACAAGATTTTATGCCATGTTGGTGTGCTTCATTATGTCTAAGTTAACTAATGATTTCTAATGGTTCAACTGATAAGTGACAAAGTTGATCAGATCCTCAAGTGTATTTTGGAACCACAAATGATATTATTCTTTTCCTTGTATATCGAGCAGTAATGCAGCAGCTCCAGCTTTTGGTGTCTACATTCCACAACCTTTGAGTTACAAGCACCATACAACTAATTTCTTAAGAGATCATGGTTACAGCATTCAAGATCTTAGGCTTTCAAAAGAATTTTATGGTAGACATGTGGAGGGCATTTCCAAATTTGATGCATCAGTGACGCAAAATTTTGAAAAAATAACAACAGATTTGACATTTTAATAGATGTGCTCATGCTTTACCTTGGATAAAGTATGTTTTGAAGACAAGATTTTTAGCTTGAAAAAAAAAATTAGCTTAAAGATGTCAGAAAATTGTGGGATCCATGTTTGACAGTCTGATAGATGATGAATAGGAGGACACAGGGAACACTAAAGAGATTGCCCGCAGTATTCCCCAATCAAGATGGCAGCCTGACATGTCAGATCTTCTAGTTAGATGTGTTCAGACAGATCTTTTCATATGTTGTCTCTAAAGAAGAATACCACTGCAAGGAATAATCAGAACCATTTAATTCAAACATAAGGATAATTCACAATAGTTGACTCAAAACTTGAAAATGAAGGATCATGTTTAAGCTCACCTATACCACATATGTTGTGTCTTAGTGAACATTTTCATTCTTTATGTCATGTTTGTCCCTACATTACAAACTATAATACAAATTAAAGACACCATGGCATTCAGTAATAATGCCAGTTTTATACCATAGTAACCAATGTGTGTGGTATTCATGTAAATTCATTTTTATCTTTTATTGATTTTATTAGAACAATTGAAATTGAGCAGATTGTTTTATGGATACATCCTGTGTACTGTAAATAAGCCTGGTCCAATTGGGACTCAAGTTTTGTTCAAATGGTATTTAAGTATTTTGTAAATTTAAATATTTTCAATGAAAAAACTTGTCTTGTTTTCTTCAGGTACGATACAAGGCAGACACCATCGACCTTGACCTTACAGAACTGGCCAAAACAGATCATGGTCTGATAACAGTCCATGGTGGTGTCATCTTCAACAAGTGTCAGGAGCTGGTGGAATCCCATCCCATCACCTTCGCAACCCCCAACTCATTCCTCACACTCCCCACATGGGATGTCAGGGATAGGAGAGGCTCCATTGCCTTCCAGTTCCAGACAACAGAACCCAGTGGCGTCATCATGTTCAATCCTGGCCCTGATGGACATGCAGACTTCTTTGCTGTAGAGATGCTGGATGGTCATTTGTACATGATTGTTGACCTTGGAGAAGGATCAAAGAAGGTCAAGGCCAGTCGGCATCCAGTCAGTGATGGCAATCCGCATGAAGTTTACATTGACTATCAGGGTCCACAAGGGTACATTACCCTTGACGGACAGAAGGAGTCCTATTACACTGATGGGAAGGATGTTGATTTGAACTTGTCAGGAATATTCTTCTTGGGTGGAATAAGTAAAAAACATGACACATCCAAGCTGCCACATTCCATGTGGGCGGGGATGCTTCGGCATGGCTTTGTTGGATGTCTTCAAGATTTGGTTGTCAATGGTAACAAAGTTGACCTGGTTGCCACGGCAAGAGCTCAGCGTGCACAGGGAATTGCTGAATACTGCCACCGTATGGAGCCTCAATGTGCAAGTCACCCATGCATGCACCGAGGACAGTGTCTGGAAGGCTGGAACAGATTTGTCTGTGACTGTAGATCTACAGGCTTCAATGGAGATGTCTGCCAGACAGGTTTGTACAATGCTCTCTATGGCCCTTTAACATTATATACCTGTATATATCGGTATATGGTCTCTGTATGGATATATTACTTACAGTATTTGAATTGAGCCATTTCTAGCTGTGATCAAGGATGAAGATAAAATCTGATTTTGTCAGAAAGCTTGCAGTAAACCATGTCAAGGTTGTTGCGGATAATTTATGGGATGATTTTGGGGAGATGTAGACTAAAAAATTCAGTTGATCAATCAATTATAATCTAAACCTTTTTTAACAAAGGAGGCTGAATGTAGATGACCTTTTCTTACTCACCTGTGGCTAAGAAACACATTTGAGATAATTGGTAATAAACGTGTGAGATCAAATTCCAGGGCTGTGATTGGCTACTCCATGGTAATGCGTCACTGATTGTAATTCATTAATAAGTTTCTTGTTCTACAGTCAAATTTACCTACATCTGTGTTGAAACTTTATGTGTTTAGACTGTTTAATGACCATTCTTTGATCTTACCTAGTTTGTATTATCATCATCGTCTTGACAATCCACAAACATACTTGAATTTTTGTGTGGAGAGTCACACTAGGTATATAAATAGTAAGTAGTTATCTGGATGACATTATTCATGACCATTGTGTTTTTATTACATCACACTGAGGTAATGAGAATAGACAAAATATACACTTGCTCATTGCTAAAAAGATGCGAGGCTGTGTAAGAAGCAGATTACTGCATTCAGGCTTATTGTATAGCATTTATCTTATAGCGTGTTTTCAACATGTATCGATACATATTGAAAGAACTCATAAGATAAAAGTATCTGACAGACATTTGTGTTGTAATCGCTATGTCGGTTATAAATAATTGATATTTCCAATCATTTATCATTATTCCAAACAATCATCCTTATCTCAATAGTACCTTTTAACATTAGGTTATTCATAGTTTTCTTGTACCCAAAAGTAAGGTGATATATACCAAGTATTTGTACTGCGTATTCTGCTGTGAAGATTCCGGGGTTGAATAGGTCTTCAGCAACCCATGCTTGCCGTAAAAGGTGACTATGCTTGTCGTAAAAGGCGACTAACGGGATCGGGTGGTCAGGCTCGCTGACTTGGTTGATGTATGTCATCAATCCCAATATTGCGTGGATTGATGCTCATGATATTAATCACTGGATTGTCTGGTCCAGACTCGATTATTTACAGACCGCCGTCATATAGCTGGAATATTGCTGAGTGCGGCGTTAAACAACAAACTAACCAACTACTGTGTATTTTAGAGCTAGACTGGTGGCTCAATGATGTGAAAAGCTGCCAATGTTAAACCACCACTCAGAAGACCAATAGAACAACAACTGACAACTCTAATTGATATTACTGTCAGTCACATTTTCATAACATATTTTTCATCGCCCTTTTACAATGAAAAATTAAGTCTGCATTTCATTGGGACTGTTTCCGTTTGCTTGTATAATCTGTGAGCAGCTGATAACAGCAACCATCAATTATTTCGGCTATGTTTTATTTGCTCGGTAGATGATGTATTGTCTGGCTGATGGATTAATTTAACTATTCAAATAACTGACCAGACTGTTACCTGTCAATACAACTTGTCCTAGGGCATGTATTAGAGAAAATTGGTCTGGGGGGAATTGAGCAGTGTTTCTCCTTGTGGCTCCTGCGACAGAGACTTGATTGGCAGTGTAGGTCAAAAGTGAATACTCTAACTTCATTGACATGACTACTAAATTTGTATTGAACAAGACAAGAGACTTTTTCACTGCCCAACTTGTTCTGTCACACAGTTAGCCTTGGAGGCTGCGTGTTGTATAAGTACAGTCAAGGTTGCAGCTGTCCGTAATGATTTTATTTTTGGTCTATTTTAAGATGTTTTTGTTTAGATTTTTTTTGTAAATGCTTGGAATGTTTTGAAATGTTGAGTAGAGGGCCAACAGACTTAAATGTACTGACTTTATTAAAGATCTGTCATCAGCTGTGGATTACATATGAAAGTCATGCTAATAAGTATTACATTTACAAATAATGGAAAATCTGAAAAAAGCATCTACCTTCGGTCACTGAAGTGCGTGAGTGAAGTGAGTGAGTGAGTATGGTTTTACGCCGCTTTTAGCAATATTCCAGCAATATCACGGTCGGGGACACCAGAAATGGGCTTCACACATTGTACCCATGTCGGGAATCGAATCCCGGGTCTTCGGCGTGACGAGCAAACGTTTTAACCACTAGGCTACCCGACCGCCCCTCAGGAGTGAAGTGACATCGCTCAGTCACTGGAATGAACAGTTAGCAAAATATACTGTTCATGTTCAGTGTAAATATGTGCAGTCTGATATGATTCAAATGATTGTACAATGTGGCATTTAGGATGAGGCAACATGACAACATTTAATTGTCCACACATCTGTTTATCTGACCTTTGCATACAATCCTTCCATTATTCTACCACCTATTTTCAGGTTTCGATTATTCAGTCATGAGATATTAGCAGCTGAATCTTAACCACAGCTGTGGCTACAAGAAATCATAACTACATATCTTTTTTAAGTACCAGTCAGCATATCTGGAGTTTCAATGAAACTTTAAAGGAGCTTGGTTAAGTCCCATCACTTACCAGGAGACACAATTCTTGCTTAGAAAAAAAAAAGTTACTTTGTTAAAGTTCATATCGTCTAAAAGTCATGTTTCAGTCTCACAAGATGGAGTGTTAGGTACGCCATGAGTAAACAGTTTTCCTCATTATTAACAAGGGAAAAACACATTGTCATCAATCTTTGCTTATAGTTTCACATTTTTTTGTTCAGTCTGGAGGCATAGCAAAACTGCATTATTTTTTCTCTTCTGAGTGAGTATCTAGCAAATAATGAAGCTGAAGCTGACGCTATTATCAAAGTTTTACCATGACAGCAATGTATTGTTTCTGGTCCAAAATGAAGTTAACTCTGGTGACAGTTTTCTGTATAGGAGCTCTATGGGAATGTACATATAAATTGCTCCTCGCTCTAGCAAGTGCAGGCCAGACAATATTTTATGGTATTTCCTATCAAAAATGACATTGAATTAAATTGACTTTGTTCTCATTTCCCCAACAGTGTTGTAAATCTCTGGTTGCATTGATTAAGCTATGTTGCCAGACATTTAAGTTTTAGGAGCTTGTTGTGAAAGTGTCTGGTAATCAATGTTTTGATTCCTTACTGAAGATACGTTGTTGGTAGGATGGCATGACCATAATGGCTACTATGCATGTAAAGTGCATACATGGAGGATATTTATGCAAGACCTACCTTCAGCTGTGGTTCAGTGTTCGATGTGTTATGTGTGTGGATTATAAGGCCTTTTGCACTTGCCGAGTGCAGTATATACATGCCCCCTACTAAACTTTCCATTGCTGCAAACCTGGCATTGTAAGACCAGAGACAAATAGATTTTCCCTCCAGAATACAAAAATTGTACATTTCCAGACAGTGTTTGTGAATCATGCAAATGAGCGTGTCAAAAAAAGAAAAGAAAAGTCGTTATGTCAATTTTGGCCAAAAGAAACGTCCAGAAACAGTGCTTTTGAGTGTCTTTTCTGACACTATGAACATTTATCTGGTTCAGTTTCGATTTCTTTATATGCTGGTATTATAGTACCATAATATTATTATAATAGGCTATTAATATTGTGCATATTTCCACACCACTTAGGTGGATGCTCTAAGCGCTATTATTACCCCTGTCACTGGATCAGTGTGCACTTAAGGATCATTCTCAGCTCCCTGGGGAGTATACAACCCAAGCTGCCTGTTAGGCGCTAATATTACTGACTTCTTAATGGGCCAGGGTGGTGGGGTAGCATAGTGGTTTAAGGCCCAAATGGATACAGTGTTTTGAGCTCTTTTCTGGTGTCCCATGCCTCCATATTCCTAGGATATTGCTAATGGTGGCAGATAACCATAATCACTCACTCACCTAACCCCCTTTCCATAAAAAAATATACACTCTCTCTTGCCCTTGATCATTCCCTATGGACTCCATTTTGGACAGACCGCCTCCCTGGTCTAGTGGTAGAGCGTCCGACCGGAGAGAGGAAGGTCCGGGGTTCGATCCCCAGCCACATCATACCAAAAGACGTTAAAAGATGGTACTTGTTGTTACCCTGTCTGGCGCTCGGCATTAAGGGGCTAAAACAAGTACTGGTCGGCTCAGAGTCAGTATACTGTGTCTGAGTGGGGTATTCATGTTAAACTGCGGCATTGTATCTCAGTGTGCTAGCACTATAAATTGGCATCAGTCTGGACTAGTACAAGCAGCCACACACACACACACACACACACACACACACACACAAACGTGCATGCACGTCGCTATATAAGTGCAATAATCTTGGACGAGATGTTAAACCCCATTTCACCTCACCTCACCCCCCATTTTGGACACCTGATCACCTTCTTAGTTGCTTTTAGTGTCAGGCATGTTAATAGTAATACATTTTACATTTGTATCAATATTCTCATATTGGATGAGTGTGACAAGTTGTTGTAGAATCTATTGATGCATTGATACTACCGTGTGAAAATCCTTTTACCCAGGACATCAAAGAAACTAGCTGTATGTTTGAGTATTGACTGAGAAGTGCAGTCAATTTCTCACCATGCATATCCTGGATTCAGTCGATGGTTCCTAGTAACTTAGTTAGGTTGGTTTTTAGGGTTTACATTGAGACCATTAAAGTGAATTAGTTGATATGATAATTGCAAGTCTGTGATTTTCATCAAGTTATTCCTGAAATCAAACCGGGAAACTTGTCACTGTCAGTCAGTGCTTGGATTGATGGTCTGCAAGGACCTCTGTCCAGTCTGAATGTCTATTAATGTCAGTCGTCAAACAGTTTTCTCAAATCCATGTTGGCGTTGATCTACTTTCATCAATAGCAGTCACATTTCAAATTAACAAGTGTTATATACAGAGACACACTGACAACAATTTGATCTGATCTGAGATAATTGAGGCTCCTATCTTTTATTGTAGACTAATGTTCCTGAATGGTATTACTTTCAGTTAGTTTTGAGAGACATTAAGTGACAAGGAGAATTTTGAGACTTTGCTCAAGGCCTGTGTCTAATGTTAGATTGACTTTTTTCTGGACATGAACGAACTTTGATAAAATTTAATCAAGTGAAATCAATGTGTCAGACAAGTAGGAATAGTTTGTGGAAAAGTAGTGAAATTTTTCAGATTGGTTTATCACGTTGAAAATCCAAGTCTGTATTATATAATGAATTTTTTAAAATAAACTCATCCACTGCTGTCTTATTCTTGAATGTATATTTTCATCATCTTTCAGTGAGACAAACATATGTGTATATATATACAGACACAGAGAGATGTGAAAATGGCTTAATCACTTCTTAAGAAAATAATACCAAATTTCAAAGTTTACTATCCAAGTTGAATTTTTTTTTTTAAACATAATTCACAGAAAAAAATCAATGTTAATGTTACACAGACTCTTTTTGGAGGCAATATGTATCACCCTTTGACATGATAAAAAACTAAAGGAATCTCAAGTTGTGTCCCTAGACAGGACCCAAGTAGGTTGGCCTGTTTTATAAGTCTTTGGACTGCCATACATCATGTGTTTTTGATACCACTGATGCTTTTTCATAGGGAGCCAATTTTGTTTCTGAGACATCTGATTTGGTTCGAAGCCCCCAAACACACTTTACTACTTACTTCATTCATCTTAGAGGTGAGGTGAAACAGGGGTTTAACGTCACGTCCAAGATTTTTGCACTTATACAGTGACGTGTATGCATGTGTGTGTGTGTGTGTGTGTGTGTGTGTGTGTGTGTGTGTGTGTGTGTGTGTGTGTGTGTGTGTGTGTATTAACATGAATACCCAACTCGCACTGTTAAATGACTCCCGAGTCGACCAGTCCTTGTTTTTGCCCCTTAATGTCAAGCCAGGCATGGTAACAACAAGTACCATCTTGTAGTGTCTTTTGGTATGATGTGGCCAGGGATGGAACCCAGGACCATCCATTCTCCGAGCAGATGCTCTATGAATCCCAATAGTGACAAGAACCTATGTTGAATGTTTTTGTGTGATGTGGCTGGATTTCCTACAACATTTTTTACCACAGTGGGATGAACATTTTTTAACCTGTGTAGCTTGACTTAGTTGCTGTCCTTTCCATGGGTATTCCAAGAAATTGGAAGACTGTTCTTAAATGATTCTGTCAGATATATTTCAGATATATCACAGCAGCCCATTAGATTCCAAGCACTCCCTTCGTTTGCGTAAGAGCTTACTAAAATGGGGATTGCAAAGAGTGATTGCATGTCATCGATTGACAGGATACTGTGGTAGTGCTCACTTACTCATTGTGAAACCATGTAGACACTGCAGGTACTTTCTGGTGTGATGTATGTTATACATGTTAGGAGGTGAGTTCATAATGAAAACTGCACATACCCAACACAACATATACAATGTTGTTTTTGTTGTGTTGTAGTTGCAACTATTAACAAAGTTCTTGCAACAAAATTAATGTTACATTGTGATTGTGCTATAGAGTTACATTGGTGTGATTAAGCAATACTATGCAACACTGTGATAACCTGGACAAAATGTATTGTATCTGCAGATAGAGTGAGGTTTGGTTCCAACATTCAATTGCATTCTAGCAATACCATGGCATTGTATAACAAGAATGGACTACACAATTTTTTTTGAGAATTCAAAATGATGTTTTGAAAACAATATGATACATGACAATACAAGATCAATGTTTTACTGATTGTTCACTTAACTATACATTTATATTACCTGACAAGATAGAGACAAATACTGAGAATAGGGAATTGATATGAACTACATAATTTCAAGTATTCACATGCTCAGTTGTTCTGTAACTTTCAGTGATGTACCTCTTTGTTTCAGCTGCTACAAGTCTCCGCTTTGATGGCACTCAGTATGTCAAGGTCAAGTTCCCAGAAGAGTCATCGACAGAAGCTGAAGACATTTCCATGCGATTCCGCACAATGCATCCCAATGGCTTGCTGTTCATGACAACCTCAGACAAAACATCAGACAGGATGGAGCTGTACCTTGAGGCTGGGGCTCTAGAACTAAGGGTTGATGTTGGCAGTGGCACTAAGGTTAGGTTTCACCTTAAAATCTGTCTCTAGATCTAAGGGCATAATGTTGCAGTGGCACTAAGGCTGGTTGGTAAACTGAGACATATCTTTAGAACTAAGTGTTGATGTTAGCAGTGGCTCTAACGTTAGTTTGTACATTGAGGCTGGGGATCTACAACTAAGGGTTGATGTTGGCAGTGGCACTAAGGTTAGTTTTCACCTTAAAATCTGTCTTTAGATCTAAGGGCTTAATGTTGCAGTGGCACTAAGGCTGGTTGGTAAACTGAGACAGAGCTTTAGAACTAAGTGTTGATGTTAGCAGTGGCTCTAACGTTAGTTTGTACATTGAGGCTGGGGCTCTAGAACTACAGGTTGATCTTTGAAGTGGCACTGAAGTTAGTTAGTGACTTCAGGGTGGAGCTTTAGAACTACAGGTTGATGTTGGCAGGGGCACTGAGGTTAGTCACTTATGGGTGGAGCTCTGGAACTAAGGGTAATGTTGGCGGTGGCAACTAATAGTGACTGTATAATGTTTACACTTAAGTTTACTTTGGTATTTAGAGGAAAGGGCCTGCGAACCTAAGTGAAATGTTGTTGGCAGTGGCAACAAGGTTAGATTTGTACCTGGAGGCTTAGTATTGGTTGTGGGGGGTCAACTGTGTTACATGCTAAGGGAGAATATCGCACTAATACTGATGGCTCCGTAATACAGTTGAACTCAGGTTGCTGGTTGGCGGCTGTGATGCTTTCAATTAAGATTAATGGTATTGACACCAAACTTAGTTTTGCACTTGGACACTGGGGGCACTAGATTAATTGTGTGCAGTCTAATGGGCAATCTGTTTCATTTTGTCTTCCATTCACTAACCCACCAGGTGCACTGACCAAGTCAGTCTAACCTAACCTTCAACTGATAGCTCATGTGGTATGTGCCATGCAGGTGGTAAATGTTACTGTAACACTCAAGGATGGTTAACCAGTGCAGCCTTTACCTTAGTGTCGTCGGCATTCATGCCTGTGTATGGACAGTACATCTATCCTTCTAAACAATTATATATCTATTGTCATGTCCTGAGATATATATGTATTTCCCAATGCAGTACTATGTCAGGGATGACCTAGCTCCGGTAACTATGTCTGTGGCCCGTGAAGATCCGTGCTTGCCGTAAAAGGCAACTATGCTTGTCGCCAGAGTCGACTAACAGGATCAAGTGGTCAGGCTCGCTGACTTTGTTGATGCTTGTCATCGATCCCAATTGTGTGGATCAATGCTCATGTTGTCAATCACTGGATTGTCTGGTCCAGACTCGATTATTTACAGACTTCCATCATATAGCCGAAATTTTGATGAGTGCGGCGTTAAACAACGAACAAACAGTATCTCTGTGCTGCACCCTATAAATGATTTTGATTTTGACTTGTCATGCTTCACAGAGCTACTCCTGTGTATTTCTTATAGATTCCCAATTCAGAACATACCCTGCCATAATGTACCGTACATGATTCAGATTCCCACAAAAGCTGCAGGCCTATTTACCTAGTAAAAATACTTCCAATACTTAAATACTTATATTAATACTAATATTTCAATGGGTTTTATGTGTTATCCTTAATGTTTAAAACGTCTGCCTTTAACATGAAATAGATATTAATTATAATGTATAAGTATGTATCTCATAATATTGCTTATTATATGCATTCATGTCTTGCTATTGCTAGCATGTAGAAGGTAATAAGTGATCAGTAAATGTGGTTGGTGTATGAAAAGGTTCAATGTGTGATTGGCATTTATGATAAGTAAAAGATACATGTGTTAAATTAGTTAGCTTTGACAATGATCAAATGATTACCAAAGGTAAAGCAAATTTAAATTCACTTTTTTGTTTCCACATTCTGATGTGATGAACAATGTCCACATGAACATAAGTCAATAATGTTGTTTATGTTTTCTAAAACTTGGATTGACATCCGCATTACACTGTCATAATACTTTATTTGATATATTTATATAATTTTGCACCTACAAATGTCATATACATTTACCCATGTATCATATGCATCTAAAGGCAAAGCTCCATATTTTATTACTATATTATGGGCACCAGTATCATAATGTTATGAAACAAATGGTTAGATACATAACACCTTTTACTTTCCATCATGTCAGGTCATTATTTAGATGCACAAAAGACCCGTGAAGATCCGGGATAGAATAGGAAACCTGTGCGTGTTGTAAAAGGCGACTAACAGGGTCAGGCGGTCAGGCTCTTGGACTTGTTTGGTGCATGTCATCGTATCCCGATTGCGAAGATCAATGCTTATGATGTCAATCACAGGATTGTCTGGTCCTTACTCAATTATTTACAGACCGCTGTCATAAAGCTGGAATTCTTGTGAATGTGATGTTAAGCTACAAACAAACAAACACACAAAGATTCACAAAAATTGCTATTCCAGAGTAACAAAATATATGCCATTGTACAGATAATCAGTAGGAAACAACAGTTTTTCAATGAAGGGGTAACAGTGAAGCGTTTAAACTTGGCTCTGTCTCTATATGTCACAGTACACATTGAGCTCAGAACCGTATACAAAGTGAGGTTGGATTTTCTCACTTCAAAAGGCCAGTTGTCATTCTTTGGGACACACAGATCTCCCTCTGTGTTGTTAGTGTTGAACAGATCCCGAGGCAGGAGTACTATACATTTACTGCAGATTATTATTCAGATCTTAGAACGATTACAAAATAGTAGGTGTTGCATTATTTTTACTGATACTTTCATTTCACAGGAACTGACAGTGGGGAGTGTCCTGAACGATGACCGCTGGCACACTGTTGTCATCAAACGTCGAGCCCAGACTATTGAACTTGGTATCGACTCTCACAGACCCGTTACAGGTAAAGGGAGACAACTGTCTAGAATATTTTATGTCACTTCAATGAATTGGAGTGATTCTTTTTAGTCATATGCAGTAAAAGTCTAAATTCCCAGATGACTTTGTCTGAAGGCCCTGTGGGTGTACATTAATTGATAGCAACAAATTTGTTGAAATAAGTTATTGTATTCCACATGATTAAATTACAGTCAGTCAAGGTGTTCATTCATTTATTTCTGGAAAAAGAAATTTTATTAAAAATCTTAAAACCACATGATATCATATATTTGTGTTATTGCATTTAATGGCTCACGAAAATGAAATGGGTCCAAAATGAAGTACAGTCGTGCCTGGTTTATACGGACACTTGCGTCATTTCACAATTCAGTCGTATAAACGAATTTCTGTATAACTGAAACCAGCTTCTTACTGGAAGAGTTACTTACCTTCAATTATGCAACTCATGACAGATGACAGAGCAAACAGATACATCCACTCAATCTTTATTCTTAAATAATAAATAAATACATTACGACTTGTCATGTCACACAACCAAAGATATAATGCATCTTCCAGCTTCTGGTGTTTTGCTACACGGGATTGTGACAAGTCATTTGAATTTTCCGGGAGATTTAGCCACTTCTGTTTGTCTTTTAAAATGTCACCAATTGTCGATTTTCCTATGGTATGTCCAAATTCAGTGCCATAATGCTTACTGATGGTTTCTAAACTGGCTGACGTGTGTTTTTCCTTAAACAGACAAATTTCCCTTTTTTCGCGTGCTGTAACTGTGTGTCGCTTACATTTCGCTGGTTGACAGGCCATACTTACACAACTTTGACCTCCGACCTCCACAGACGCCATATTTATCGAAGGGGATTACATGTACAATAAACAGGCCTGTCTCAAACATAACTCAGTGTCACTTGGTTAATTGACTTCTCACGAATCAAAGGATTACCACCAGCGGAAGTGTATTGTCCGGATAAGTGAAACAATTTTGTGTGCATTTCAGTGTTTTGTGTATGAAAATGACCGTCCGGTTCCGGAAACCTGAATTTCCGTATATACGGGTAAATTTATATAGTAATTATTTCATTTTAAATGAAAATCGTCCAGGAACCGAGGTTTCCGGATATCTGAAGTCTGTATAAGCGGGGCACGACTGTACCTGTTAACAATTGATAGGTAAATGAATATCATTAATAGTTCAGTGGATGGCAGAATTTCTGACTACATGTGACATCTTTCTTGAATCAATTCAAAATAATAAGGAAGTGATTATTTTGTCCAAAATGAATGGTATGGGTGGGACGAGTCGAAATTTACTCCTTGGGTACCAAATCCTATTACCCGCTGTAAGTATCAAGTTGGATACAAAATGTCCGATTCAGAATTGTTTTACCAGTATACTTAGCTACACTATTGTTATTTGCACTGAACAATATATCACGTAACTAACCATGGGTCCGGGTGGTCTTTGGGTACCCAGGTCCTATTCAGGACCCTACCGACCTGAGTTCCCGAGCTCCCCGTCCCAGCCGTAAAGAATGGTACATGGCACTAAAAGTATGGACTTGTACAGGAACTTGACATGAAGAAAGAAATATGATGAACCCTGTGTGTGTATTGTATTTCAGACCAGCTTCCAGGACAGGAGACCTCCTTAGATTCCAACGTCATTTACATTGGCTCTTTAGAGCCCCTTGCTGCTGGTATAACACCTATGTTTGTTGTGTATGGTGCCATGTGTCAATGTTTTCATTTTGCACTTATCATTTCAAGGTTTTAGTTTCAGAATTTTGAACAACATGGGCTTGATTTTTTGACAATTTTCTGTTTTATTGGGCACATCTTTCTTTGGTCATCTTGTGGTTTCCTCATCCAGAGTATTTATGTTACAAGTGTATCACGTGGGATGTACTGTTTGCTTCTTTTGGTTGCAACGCATCTTGATATTATGACACTAAATGAGTTCCTATATGTTTGGTCATGTTTTAAGGGGCCGTTTTGTATTTAAAACCTTTGCAGTAACAAATTTACCAGAAATTCCAGATATAATTTCTATACTCATAAATTGAACCAGTGCTTGAGCTTTCAAACGCTTTTATAGTCAGTACTAAATTCCGTGTTGAAAACACCATATTGTGAAATAATTATGAAAGGACATGTTTCTAAACCTCCACTCTTGCACTCCCATTTAAAACATGTTGGGGAGAAATCATAACTAGCTAATAAAGCCAGCAACCTAATAGAGGAATTACTGGTCATCTGACATTTAACTTGTTTGACTTACCTCGAACAATGCGGGAAACTGGTTCCGAGAGTACTTAACCATCACTGCATGATGACCTCTTTGTTTCTTCTACCACACAACTGCAAACATTGTTTTACAATGCTACAATTTAGTTTTGATGTAGAATCCACATTGTACCGTTAATTATCTATGTAAGCTATAAAACTTATATACAGCACATATTCTTATGAAGCATCTTCATGTGAAGCTGATTGTAGTGACTTGAGTAGTTAATGGGAGACAACTCTGTCAGTGCATGTAATGTGTCTTTCCCTTTGTTGTATTTTGGTCTGCACATTACAGTCAATCATATGAACCATGATTACTTCAAACTATGTTTTGTGATGTACAGGTATACCGTATCTGGCATATGATGAAGATAGATAGAGTTTCTTCATCTGTAGTATTTATTTATTTTTTCTATACTATAGCGAAGTATTCCTAAGGCTAACCTACTTTTCAAACAAGGATGAATTGGCAGTTTATTGGTATAAGTGACCATTCTTGTGTACCCAGGACTTTATATATCACATGCATCAATGTCACATTATGAAATGATATGCAATTATTGAAAACACACTCAAGTAGGCTTTAGATATTTTGGTATTCATCATTACTTGATTTATAAATCAACAAAATTTTAATCGTCAAGTTTCATCAACAGTGTAATGACATTTTTTGTCAGTCAGGCGATACTCATTCATTACTTCTGAAATTGGCCATTTTGACAGAAATATTAACCGTTATATTTATGACATTGCAGCTGACATGGGTGGGAGAGTGGAGGATCTGGACTTCCGTGGCATCAAGATCGGTCACATGATGCTAGACGATAATTCTCTCGGGGACTACTCGGGCTTCATCGGATCTATGCAACAGTTCCTCTTTAACAAGAATGCATTCTTCGAGCTGGCTAAAATAGGAGATATAGAAAACATTGTTGTGACAGCTAGATTTAGCACTGATGACTATGTTGTGAGGGACCCTGTAACCTTCAAGTCAGCATCTGCATTTGCAACTTTGAATCAGCTTCAAGCGTATGAGGATTTTTCATTATCATTTCAATTCAAAACAACAGAAGCTTATGGATTATTGTTTTATAACTCTGGCAGAGGGCAGGATTTCTTTGCAATAGAAATGTCAGAAGGATATTTGTACTATGTATACAACATGGGAGATGGCTCAGAACGGATACGGGCCAACTCCAAGTCAGTGTTGAACGACAACAAATGGCATGAGGTGAAGTTGTTGCGTCCACAAACATACAAACAGCTGATCAGGGTGGACGACAATACCCCAACCGTGGACAACCTACAGGGAGCCCACGCTGTTAACTTCAATTTGGAAGGACATTTGTATGTGGGTGGAGTGAGGAAGACAATGTACCACTCTCTGCCGAAAAATATCAAGTCTCGCCATGGGTTCCTGGGTTGTTTGGGTTCTTTGGATTTGAACAGTTACTTGCCACAGCTTGTGAAGGAGGCGGACACCATACATGAGTCCGTGGTAGAGGGATGCAAAGGTGAGGAGGTCCTATAATCTCAGCTTCACAGCATTGTGGAACCAGGGCCCATTTCATGAAGCCATATGACTACAATTGTTTGTCATCACTCCCATAATTGAACATCTACTTATGTTAGTCGTAGCCCTTAGATTGCTTCGTGAAATGGAGCCCAGACAGAAAATTGCTATTTGACTTATTGAGTGGTTTCTCGTTGACTGTTGACAACTTCTATTGTTGTGGCTGTTGTGAAGGATGGATTATTGTGTGAATTAAATTGAACATATTCACTCAGACATGAATGCTCGTGTGTTAATAGAAGTTAAGTGGAACTCTCATACCTGGTTCAATGAATGTAATGTAAGCCTCTGTCATGTAACCCAGTGTCACGTAACAGTGTCATGTTACACAGTGTCATGTTACACAGTGTCATGGTAGCATAGTATCATGTAACAGTGTCATGTTACACAGTGTCATGCAACCCAGTGTCATGTTACACAGTGTCATGGTAGCATAGTATCATGTAACAGTGTCATGTTACACAGTGTCATGCAACCCAGTGTCATGCAACCCAGTGTCATGGTAGCATAGTATCATGTAACAGTGTCATGTTACACAGTGTCATGCATCCCAGTGTCATGTTACACAGTGTCATGGTAGCATAGTATCATGTAACAGTGTCATGTTACACAACGTCATGCAACACAGTGTAATGGTAGCATAATATCATGTAACAGAGAATGCCCTTGAAGATTCCGGGGTAGAAAAGGTCTTCAGCAACCCATGCTTGCCATAAAAGGCGACTATGCTTGTTGTAAAAGGCGACCAACGGGATCGAGTGGTCAGGCTCGCTGACTTGGTTGATGCAGGTCATCGATCCCAATTGTGTGTATCGATGCTCGTGATATCAATCACTGGATTGTCTGGTCGAGACTCGATTACTTTACAGACCGCCGTCGTATAGCTGGAATATTGCTGAGTGAGGCGTAAAACAACAAACCAAACCAAATCATGTAACAGAGTGTTCTGTGCCTGTTGTTGATGTGACTTGCTTCTACTGTTTCCTCCTGCCCTTTCAGGCCCCACGACCCAGTGTCAGGCTGACTCCTGCAACAACTACGGCCGCTGTGTCCAGCAGTGGAACTCCTACAACTGTGACTGCGACATGACATCATTTGAAGGCACCACATGTAATGAAAGTATGTACAATCGGCATCCTATAGATCAACTGAAAACAATCACATTAGTCTGCTACAAACCCTACCTGAATTCATAAAGTTTTATATTGTGAGATACCGATACTATAGTGAGTGAGTGAGTGAGCTGGGTTTAACGCCACTTTTAACAGTATTCCAGTTATCGTTGCATGTCAGCTTAATGTGGGAGGAAAACCCGAAGTGATGCAGGTCCTAGACGTTTACCACTTTGGTGAAACCCACGAGCACAGGTATGGTGCTGACAAACCTAGAAACATAATTAGGGCGAACTGAAATTCAAACCAACAATCATAGGTTTCTGGTGTGCCCAAGGGACGCAACTGGGTGCCCCCACCGATACTATAACTCTTGTAACAAATTTATGTAACAAATAACATGAATATTTTAGTTTATAGAAGGGAACCTTGTAGTGATTGTTTCAGCTGAAACAATGTAGTTATTAAGCATCTTGCGAAACCTGAGTCTCATAAGTTTAGCTCATAACAGCCCATATATCTAAGGTTCAAAACAAGGTTCATACAGGCTTGAAAAGGACTTGAATTTTAGTGACAACCTTGAAAACCTTACAAATCACAAAAATAGCTTATAAAAGCCTCGAACCTGTATAAAATGACACATACTTGCAAATAAAGGTGTTAAATTTCATGATATACCTAATTTATTATCACCAACCACAAAGTGGGGCTGGGGATATAGGAACTGTCTGCTTCTCAAAGGAGACAAGTTTTTTCAAAAACAATTTAAGTTAGAGAAATGAAATTGTACACACTGATATTACTGGTGTTATCTTTAATGAGTCCAAAAATTGGTGCCTTAAGTTTGTTTCTTTACAGAGTTATGGCCCCAGAAACTACTGAAGTTACTTGAATGAAAGTTCCCTTGCTTAGATTTTGAGCATACACAGTTATGGCCCCTGATCCATGTTATTTTACACAGTGCATAGTGTCTGCAATGGGGACAGGTTTTCTCAGAAACTACTGAAGTTAGTTTATCTAAGATATACAAGACTGAGTTCAAGAATTGGTGCCATAAATTATCTTTTCCAGAGAAGGGGCCTTTTGTGTGTATTTATTTCACATTTAATAAATTTATTTGATTATGTGAAGCTACCCTAGTGCCCATCTCTTCTTAAGGCTTTACAGGACTCTTGTTTCATAGTTTATATTCACTACTATTTGAACAACCAAAATTCTAATGTGCCCCATTGCAGGGGATAGTGATAACGCTGTTTTCTTGTTTTATTTGTTGGTTCTTGAAATAAATCTTGTTGAAAAATCTGTGATGTTCAAACTGCCCAATAGGTGTTATGAGTAATATATTTTTCTGCAAAAAAAGAAACACAAAAGTAGTAAAATCGTAAATATCCAAAAATATAAATATGTTGCCAACATCTATACAAAACTTAGTACCAAAAATGAATTGGCCATTTCTGCATGGGTAGTGGAAAGAAAGGTAATGCAGAAATTTTGTGAAAAGATGGAAAAATCACAAAAACACAGCAAAATGAGAGCCTGGCACCGATGCAGTCCAACATGAAAATTTTGATAAAGATACAGGACAATTTGGGCTGTTTGTACAGTTATGCCTATCAGTGTGTGGGTCATCTTATGATGTCTGTGTGTTTGCAGAGAGCACCAGCTATGAGTTTGGCCCTAATGGTGGCATGGTGATCTTGTCCCACCCTCAAGGAAAACATCCAAATGCAATCCGGGACAACCTAGCCCTGGGCTTCACAACGCGGTCCAAGGATGCTGTACTTGCCAGAATAAACAGTGGGAACTATGATGATTACCTCGAATTGGAACTGGTAAGGAAACCCTTTGATCAAGGAATACTGTATGCATCTCAGTAATATCAAGTGCAAATATCTCCCAATGTGTGTGACTGCTACAATGGTATTAAATATGAAACATAAAAAAGCAGTGTTTAGTCTCACTGGCTTTAACAGATTTTTGTTTTGGAGGAGTGGGGTGCTTATAGATTGAATATGGTATTAGATTCCTATCTGGTAAATGATAGAATATGGGATAAATTTCATAGATATGATTCCAAGAGCCATATTTTAGGTGCTTGACTTTATTTGTTAGATATTAGGATTGCTTGATAAGTTCTGAACCGTTCAGAATGATTTGCATAATAGTGAAATCTTGTTTTGTTGACATGAAATGATGTTATAGAGGTATGTCAAAAAAACAACTGAGTCAGTAAAATAAGCAGGGGTCTGTGACCTTTGGGAAAGGGACATACTGGAGGAATATGAACTATTTTGTAATTCATTCTATGTGAGGCTCAGAACTTATCAATCAACTCTCGTATTAGGAACATGAGAAAAAAAGAGACTGCCCCATCACCAGTTTTTAAGGCTTTGCCTGAGAACTTATTTGTTTTTTCTTAACATGTGGTCCATTTTCCAGGTAAATGGAAACGTGTTTGTGGTGTACAACATGGGGACATCAGACCATCCAATTGGAGAACTGTTTGAGCGTGTGAACGATGGGAAATACCACATAGTCAGGTTTACAAGAAATGGCGCCAACTCAACCATCCAAGTTGACAACGCCATGATGCAGACGAAGAACCCCCGAGGTAGGTGTGCCCCTAGCGATAGTAACATTAACTGCATGATTGAAATCTCTAAGTATATAGTGACAATGTTGACATCTGTGAAAGGTCTCGATGGAGCATGGATGCATGTTGACAGAGAAGTGCTTTACCTATTGACATCAACTGATTCCTGTAGACAGTGATATTGACATGCTATATTGTACAGTCTCACTTGCATGAGAATGAAGAGTTAGAGAGGATACTAACACAATGCAGTGTCATGGTAAACTTGTAAATGTGCTATAAATGCTATAATTTACCTGTCAGGAAACTTATCATGCTGAGGTTATGTGGATGTAATGGGTTTTATTCTTCTAGTGTTTGTTTTATATGTTATTCAATATGTATGTATGAAATAACTAACATCTAATACAATTTTTCTTTGACTTTGTGATTACTTTGCTGGCCGGGAGTTGTTTTTTTTAATAAGCCTTGTATCAACTGTAAAGTTATTTCATGACAATAGCCATACAATCTATGAAGATATTGTTTCCATAATTGAAAAATAAATGTTTGTAAAAAAGTTGATGTTTTCCCTTAAAGGCAATGCAGCTTTTTGAATATTTGTTGGTAAAAATAATATGAATATTTAGATGGTGTGGCTATTTCAATGAAATAACGAAGTTTACTAGACAAATACTGTATTGTAAACCAAAATCAGGATAATCTTTGTCGTGTTCTGTAAGGAAGTTATGGAATGGGAGACAACTCTTTAAACACTAACAGTTTCACTGGGTGTGAATAGACCTCTCTGGTCCAAACATGACCTAAATTCTTCTTAAAAGTATTGATTTCAGTTTGTTGAAAAATATTGGATTATACTGTGCATCACTTGTATGGTGAAGGCTGTTAAGTATGACTTGTGGTGCTGATATATATTTCAGAATAAGTGAGGGAGTTCGGGATTTATACTGCTCTTAGCAATATTCTAGCCACATCACAGCAGGGGAACACCAGAAATGGGCTTCAGACATTGTGGGGAATAAAACTTGCGTCTTCAGAATGACAAGCCAACACTTTAACCACTAGGCTATCGGTATTGTCCCGGTATTGTTTTCTTTGTACATTCATACAGTGAAGCTGAAATTTTATACAGGATAAAACTAACGGCATAAAAAAATCAGTAAACATATCAGGATATCCTTGTGCAGAGTTGTGTCCCTTGGGCTTGCCAGAATCCAATGACAGTTTGTTCAATTTGTCCTCATTCATTCTAGGTTTATCAGCACTAGACTGGGTTTCACTATTGTGGCAAACTATTCTTAGACCTGCATCACTTCAAACTTTCCTCCCACATTAAGCTGTCATATGCCATGATATAACTGAAATACTGTTTAACTGGCATTTAATCCGAGTGACTCATTTATAGTTAATTTCTTCTACAGATATTATGGCTACAGCTTTTCTAAAAGTATTTAGATGTGGGTTCTGACATTAAGCCATATGGATGTTGTGACATTGATGTCATAGTGTGCTAAATGTCAACAATTACGATATCAAAATAATTTCATTACTTTTAGCGGCAGGTTAGAATTGGTCTGCCGCAAACCAGTCATGTTATAAACCGCAACTGGTGGTCAGGCTCGCTGACTTAGTTGATGCATGTCATTTTATCCCAATTGCATAGATCAGTACTCATGATGTCAATCACTGGATTGTCTGGTCCAGACTCGATTATTTACAAACCGCCATCAAATAGCTTTTAGTGGTTTTATTCACAGACCAGACTAAATCATGTGTAAAAAAACCCGAAAAACTTGACAGTTGATAACCTACAACAGTTGAAATTATGAATTATCTCTTAATCATGTATTAGATTTGTAATTTGTTAAATTTGTAGGTAGGGATTTATTATCCTGATTTTGGTAATCTAACGTAGTAGTCAGGGAATGTTGTATGGTATTGACAAGGGCACCGTTCCACAAAGCGATCTTAGCGTTACGACTATCATAAGCCAGTGTTAAAGTACGGGACTTACGATCACCTTAGCGCTAAGATGGCTTTGTGGAACGGGGCCCAGGATGACTTCCTGTTTGTCTATAATTACAACTGCAGTTGCCAGTGTAATTATTATCATGACTTAGCTAAAGATGAACTGTTTTCCCATGTTAATTTAATCTCACCTTTTCAATCGGAATGTTTGCTGACTTTATAATTTGTTTTAACTACTATGCTTTATGAATGTCTTTTTTATTATCAGCTTAATAACTACAACTAATATATAGAAATGTCTGGACAATTAAAAAACTTGCGTTAGAAGTAATGATTGAAATATATAATAAAATTACATAGAGTAGGTCCCCATGCTGGAAGGAAGCTATGCTTGTCATAAAAGATGTCTAAAGGGATCAGGAGGTCAGCCTTGGGTACTTGGTTGATTGATTGGAACATTGCTCATCTCGCCCATCCCTAGATTGTCTGCTCCAGACTTGATTATTTACAGGCTTCCATCGTATGGCTGAAATCGCTGAATGTGACATCAAACACACTGCTGACACATAAAGATGACTGTTGTTAGTGTGAGCTGTGTTGTTGCTGGTGCTGCTTCCAAGGAAATTTATAGAAATTGAGGTGTAGTGAGAATATCCTATAGGAAAAAAGTCACTAAGCCTCTTGGCCGTTTTAAAGTATTATGTTGTTCTAATTTAAAACTCTAGACAAACTTCAATCATTTATAATAACGCAATTCCCAAATAAGGCTGCAGCAGACGGAATTCTGTTGTTTCTAACAACAAATTCTACATGGAGGGTTTGTTTTGACAGCATGAATTTTTGATACTGTTTCTATTCCTGCATTGATTTTAACATGTTCATCTTCTTCGGGCCTAATTACACTTTGCAGTGAGATTTTCCTTCCTCCTCATGATGTTATGCTACTTGTCTGAATGTTTTCTTAATACTTCTGTGTATTGGCGAACACAGCTTTTCTGTATAGTTGCATGAAACTGCAATTTGATAGTTTTACTGCTGGGTTTGTACAACTTTACTTGTATTCAAATGATTTAAGAGGATTCAAAACTGACACAGAGTTATGATTACCATATATGCTGTATATTAAGTTCCCTGCACCGATTAGCATCCCCCACCGACTTCCAGACCAATTTGTAAATAATCTTTGTACGCACCCCCTAGTAAGACCAAAAACATATGTGACAGTCCATATTGTCTTGTGTATATTACAGATTATTTTTACAGAAAACAGATTCACAGGGTCATTTAAGTGGCTAGTAACTTATATCATAAATGCTTTTATATTGATGTTTGAACTGATTGTTTTCACTGCCGCTCTATCTCAGAAAATAAATTTAACTAATTATTTATGGTTTTAATAAGTGCCCCACTTTGTCCATTACCCTGTGCCCAGTGTGCTTATTAAGGTGAATACCCATGTTGTTGACATTCAATGCGATGTATGGTCTTTCTTCATTATGACTACTGTAATTGTGACATCAATCACTTTATGATCTGACATGAAACCTCTTTTTAACCAATCAGAATCAAGCATTCATCAATGTCATGGTCGAATTAATGATCTGACATGTTAATTTGTTCTTGTTTTATGGTCATGGTTTAAAAAACTGCTTTTGACCTTAGAAAATCTTTCATCATTTTGTATTTTCCAGTTGGTCTGGAAATAGTAAATACTGGTTAAACCTGAACTAATTTTTTAAATATTTATGATAGACGTATACAAACTGGAAACTGAAATTTTTGAAAGATAACCTTCCTTTAACAAGAAACAAAACAAAATTTGAACAATAAGGGCAAGGAAATTGATGTCACAAAATAATAGATTCAGATGCAAAACTGTGTGCATGAAAGTGTCATTTACATGTTTTGGGAGCTACAAACAGATGGTGAAATAGCTAATGACCTCTCGCTCTAGTTTTGTGGCAAAACTCGAGAACAACAAATGATTAATTTGTTGTGACATATGTCAATTTGGCTGTAACATGTACTGGTTGGAAAAACACAGCTCCCACTTTCAAATCCTTAATGACTCTTTTAAAACAAGAAAAAATTCTGCTTTTTGTTTCAACAAATATGGTATCTGTTTTTAAGAGCATTTTTCTTAGTGGTCATGGCATTTTCATATCTGAAATATTTGGTTAGGAACATTTTTGCATCATGAAAATTTGAATTGTTTAGCTGTACCTTACTTGATATGTACCAAGTCTCTTCTGTATCAACATTTCCTGACAAGAATAAGGTACTTGTCATATATTATAGGTGATGTTGGGCCGGTGAGAATTGGGGGATAGGTGTCTTGAAAATAAGACACAGTAAAAGAAGGAGGTCGCCTAAATTTATCACACCTATAGGGGTGTGTGGGGGGAAATGAATACAAAATTTATATAGTTAAAAATTCTTTCATATAAATCGGAACACTTTGATTCTAGTCATCGTATCATTATTATGCATGGTACCTGTGGCTGTTTGTTTTAGGGGAAGGGGTGGGTCATATGTTACATGTATTTGGGCGTGGGTGGGATATAAAAAAGACCTTCCATAAAATTGGTGGTGTGTGTGTGTGTGTGTGTGAGAGAGAGAGAGAGAGAGAGAGAGTGTGTGTGTGTGTGTGTGTGTGTGATGGGGTGGGTTGGGGTGAGGGAGGGGTAGCAACAAAATATGATACAGTCCTAAGAACAATCTTACCAGCCCACCCATTCCCCAGCAGACTTTACTGTGGATGATAAATGTTTGTGTTTTAGTTCATACAGCTACTTGAAAATGAGACTGAAAACAAGAAATACAATATGGTTTTGAAGGTTTCTTCTAAATAGGGGTACTACTTGGCACAAGTCTGCTTGATGGAGACAATTTTCACATTCTAAGCATTGTGTGACTTGGGAATAAGATCCCTTTCTAGCTGTTCTGAAAAGAATCTTCCCAGGTCCCCGTTCCGCAAAGCGATCTTGTTGCTAAGGATATCCCATGCTTTGACTTAGACTTGCGATCATTGTAGCCCTAACATCGCTTTGTGGAGCTGGGCCCTGGACTTTCGCAAGCTTAAATGGACTTCCCAGTCACCCAATATTTAAATTCACTTCCTTACATTTTATCATTTAAATTTCATTATCCCTCATTTCAACCAAGTATGAAGTTAATTGTTTCATTTACAATGCAAAACAGAAGACAAGTCTGCCTTGTATGACATGAACTCTTTGTAGAGAGAGATCTTGTCTCTACTTCCCTCATTTATAAAACTCACTCTTAAACATCAGAAGAGCTCATCAGGCCCTTCGTGACTACAGTATACGTGTGACACTACGGTGAGTGAGTGAGTTTAACTTTAACGTCGCAACAGCATTATTTCAGCCATATGGCGACAAGACCAAGTTGATATATTCACAAGTAAGCCATGAATGCAAAGCATATTTGGGCACAACAATATCATTTCACAGTTTAAAACACGAGCTATGGGCCATCAGTAACCAAAGCTAGGCCACCTCGCTGGGGATCATGGGGACTTACATTGCCTCTGCTTCCTGCTCGATACTCCAGCAGGATTTAGGTCATCACTTTACCTGCAGGTGGTTGTGCTTAATACTAGCTAATATTAAGAAATATTCAGCAATGAGTTGACTTAAAACACTGGTTGATGATAGTTACATGAGTTATGATGCGACTTACGTGTCACATACAGGGACAAGTGACACTATAGTGTTAATGATATAACTGAAGGGACTGACACCATACATAAACCAGTCACAAGTTAATTGCTTTTTGCACATGATACTCAATGCCTACAAATGAAAGTTTCTTTTTCATATTATTGACCACTAGAGAAATATTAATGTGAATTTAAAGATCACTGGGCCATAGTACTGTGTCCATGATCAAGTAGCATAATAATCAACATACAATAATTACTCTACTTGGGCACTTTGTTGTGGTGACCCGAAGCAACCCTCTATTTGTGTCATCAAGTGTCTGATGTTGAAATGGTGTATCTTTACAAGTACTGGTTTGTCTCACAGACTTGGATGTTGAGTTCTACCCCTGTTGACATTTTACTGAGCCTGTCAAAGTTACTCCTCAGCTTACTTGGAGGTTAGAGTGGGCAATGGAAACAGGGAGACCTTGTTAAACTGGACACTACAAGACACCGCTGCCAAGGAGAAGAAACCAAGAGGATCATGTTCTGAATTCAACTCATTTAGGGCACATTCTTGATAGTTCAAATTCAATGCATAAATGCCTTAGGGGAACTTATTTTCATATCGCTCTTACAAAACAGAACTTTTGATATCTCAAGACATCAGTGATATACAAACTCATGTCACTGTCAAGCCAAATCAAAATGATTAGAATGCCAGGACACAAATTCTGTGAGAATACTGATGGAGTCATGTGCTTGTATTGGGGGTGGATATGCAGTAGAGCAATGTGTTAACAAGCATATTTTCTCTGCAAGTCTCCTCTTGCATCCTAGACCTTTGGCCCTATATTTAATACAGTGTTGTTATAAATTCTGTGAAATATTTCACATTTTGGTTTTGATAACATCAGTAGGTGTTCTATGGCTGATAAGCCTGTTGGCAAAATTATATTTTGTTTTGTTGGATATCATATGAGGCTTCGAAAGTAAAACACATTTTTATTTTGTATCACATTGTTTTTCTTGAATTCAAAACGTCAGTGCCAGAGAATAATCAGTCTCAAAGGTGCCGATTTCATAGGTCCTAAAAGGCAAAATAATAATAAAAGATCATAATAGATCACCGAAAATCAGTGATGACACCAGGTGTTTATGAAAGGGTAAGCATGTCCTACTTTATTGGTAGCATTTGTGTTTAAATTTGAATTTAAAGTAGCATGAAAAATTCAATTAAATGGCAGACGCTTTTGAAAGATATTCTGGCAGAAACAAGAAGTATGTGTGCTCTAAATTAGTTGAATGCAGTCAGGAGGTTACTTCACAGAAGACAAGTGTCCAGTTTACCAAAGTCTCCCTGGCTCCTCCTCATGGTGTTTGTGTGTCATCTTCAAATCAAGAGTCAGAAACAGCTCTGTATGAGCAGATTTGGCACATCTTTCAAAGGCTGATTAACGATTGGATTCCAAACAGAACGGTAATAATGTATGTCGACTTCACAGAATATCTTTGCGGAAATATCACATATGATATGTTTTTTTGGCCTCCCACCATAAAAAAATATGTATACCCTAAGGAGAATTTGGAAAATAATTGAATACAACTTATTGTAATTTGATACATTTTTTTCTTCAAAATGGAATCTAATAAAATCAGTTGTAGATGCCAAAATCAGCATGACTTCTTCTAATGGCGCCAATTCTACTTTTGAAGTCCACTTTGGAGAAAAATCAATATCAATTAGCAAACACCTTGATGTCACATGTTTCTAAATTGCTCAAATGAATATTGTGCATTTATTCTACTCCTGGGAAAGCTGAGGGTTAACTAGTCCTAGGGAAGTTTCTATTTTCACCCTCTTTGCCTTCCTACAGTCTTTTCCTGGCTTTTGGATGAAGTCATCGACCCAGGTAATTGACAGCTGTCTGTCACAGGTTGCCATGGTAACCACTAACACTGCACAGACCACATGACTAATGTTCTGGTTTCCATGACAATGTTTTTCAGCAAACTCGGGCACTGATGCATGGTCTGATCACTTGGGCACGGGAACCGATACATCTTAATTGATTCAAATATTCTCAGAGTATTGATTTTGATGGAAAATTGCTGGCTTTGCAAAAGTTAAAGAGCAAACCGTGATTGAATGATGCACCCGATTATTGGGTTTATTGACCTTTGACCAATTATTGATCTGCGATGGTGTGAAGGCATACAGAACTACATCTCCTTACTCTGAATCAGTCATAGAGTTTCCTCAAATACAGTGCTGCCACTTTGATGTTTGGAAATCTCATATGCCTAGGCTTGGCAAATATTTATCCCTAGTTATGGAATCAGAGACACTGGCATATCCTGGAATCCTCTTTCTGAAGGATCATATTCGAGGAATATTTACACTGGAATATAGGATTTGGCTTCAAATGGCTTTTGCGTTTTTCAAAATCCAACTCTTTGGATGTCTAATTCAATGAAATCTTACTTGAATTATCTTGCAGTCTTTTTTGTATTCAGTCGCATTGCTGTTTTAGATATTTGAAACGTTTTTGATACTGAAATGATAAAATAGTTGATATTCTAACCTCCTGGTAATTGATATTCCCTTGAATGGACATGGGGTCATAATCCTCATATATCTGATGATACTCTGAATGCCAATTTCTACATTATCTCATAAAATCATAAAAGTGAGTCTCTTGCGTGTTTACATATATACTAGTATATCATTTTAATGTCTAGAATTCCTGACAGTGAGTGACTAGACTTTTGAATAGAATACACAGTGTGTCAGGTTAATGTTAGAGAAGGCCATTAGTGATGAAGGTCATAGATGTTTACAACTTTGGGTCAAATTTAGCATTTCTTCAAATATGGAATCGACTGCATTAGTTCTGAAAGTACAAAACTGTTCATGATCAAATAACTGAGTTTATGTTTATTTTTCAAGGCAGCCAGGACAATTTCTAATTTCAATAGATCTTTGCTAGATATAACTGAACTAGGTCAGTTAAGCTTTTTTTTTATAAAAACAACCCACTCTGGCAACAAATGATGACATTTTGTAAGCCTGTATAAGCATGTCTGTTAGTTTGCCCATATATGGAATTTATTACATACAGGCTTACTAGATTACAGTGTTTGTTGCTTACTGAAGCTGGATTAAATATTTAATATGTCAGTCAGTCAGTCAGTCAGTCAGTCGCAAGCAGGATTACTTGGCTTAAAAATCAATAAACCCACATCAGGCTGCTTTGGAGTAATCTTACAAGTTTTCATGTTTGCGTGGTATTTGTTTAATTTTTTTCTCGAAACTTAACACTGTCATTCTCAAATAAATTAAATGTATTCTATTTCTGGTTTGCTGATTATTCCTATGGCCTTGTTGTGCACATTGCCTGACCAGGGAGATCTGAATACATCATAGATCAGTGGAGAACAATGCTTAAACAATAGTTAAACAATGCTGAAACAATGGTGTGGGATGATTTAGTTACAGTGTATCACAGTGAAACACAACACACACATCTATCACAAGCACTATCAGTGCATCATTTTGTCAACACTAATTATGATGTCAAGAATGATTATTATCTTTATTTAAGTTCCCTAATTCATAGCTTACTCAAAATGTGGACACAATCAACATTTAATGTCATGTTAATTTAGTTAGATTAATTTAAAAGGTTTAGTGCCTTGTTCTCGTTTGTAAAGATAGATCCACTGCCTGCTGCATTATAGAAAGTGTAGGATATATATAGCCCTTATCATATGAGTGAATGTTGTCTTATGTCAGAGCCAGCAATCAACCAGCTATTTTACAGCAGCCTGTACATAATAAAATCTGTACTAGGTAAACAAGTGGTTGATAGCACAAGCTCTTCACACAAGGATAGGAACTGTCAGGGTACAATGACACACAATTAGCCAGGTTACATTCTGACCACCTTATCCCTGCTTTAGTCAGTGAGTGAGTGAGTTGGGTTTAACGCCGCTTTTAACAGTATTCCAGTTATATCACGGAGTGTCAGCTTGATGTGGGAGGAAATCCCGAAGTGATGCAAGTCTCAGACGTTTACTTCTTCGGTGAAACCCACGAGCACGGGTATGGTGCAGACAAACCTAGAAACATAATCGGGGCGAACCGGGATTCGAACCTACAATCATAGGTTTCTGGCGTGTCCAAGGGACAAAACTCTGCACAGCAAATCGTGGCGCCTTAGACAACTGGGCCACCCATGCCCCTTCCTTGCTTTAGTCAGCTGTTTGACAAGCATAGGGTATTGAGGAGATGGTCTTTCCCAGACTACCCGAGGTGTATCTTATCACATACAGAAAAGCAATAATCATTTATGACTACATTACATTACTTTTTAAATTTTGTCAAATTGATTTTTTTAAATGAGTACACATATCTTTTTTTCAATTCTTTTTTTAGAAAATGAAATATTTGTAAACTTAGTGTTCATGATTTGTGTCATACATTAAGAGTACCAATTATTCATCAAACTTTTCCAATATCTTTGCTGTATTCAGATTTTGCTGATATGTTTATGTTATCTAGTTTATGCACAGATGTTTATAAAGAAAGGGATTTCATCATTCTGTTCTTTTTTGACTAATCAGGCGCTCAGCTGGAAGTGTTCAATGACCAGGCAGAGGTTTTGATAGGTGGAAAACGAGACAAAGATGGGAACCTCATCAAACCCTTCGAAGGAACAATATCAGGTAAGATGTGACAGAATGATTATATACTGAGACACTGAGGTGAGAGTGAGTGAGTGTTTTTTAACACCACAGTTAGCACTATTTTAGATATTCAATTTACACAATGGTATAAATGTGCTGTCGTTTTACAGAGAGAGCTCAGTTGTCTGAAGAAAACATAACTCTTGATTAGGTACCACCAATGTTTTCAAGATACAGAAATTCTGCAATACCAACTGGATAAGTTACATGAAGTCAACATTGTATAATCTCCATGGAAACCTAAAGAAAGTTTACCCAAATAAAATATATATTGATAATTTGCATATGATTGCATGGTCCCTTTTCATTATTTCTTTGATATTTACTTACTGATAAATATTGGTGATGTCTTTTTGTGCAAATATAGCGACAAAACCCTTTCCATATCCAATAGAAATCTCTGCATAAAGCAGAGTCGATTGTACAATTCCAACTATATCATGAATCACTATATAACAGTAATGATACCAGGTGTTTGCAAAAAGGTGAGCGTGTCCTTCCCTACCAGTGGCACTCATCACAAATACATGCAAAGGCAAGTCAATTGTTCACCCGAAAAAATATGGGAACATATGGTTCAAGTCAAAATAGGGAATTGCATCGGATATCATTTTTGTCACTGATGGGTAAATGTCTTTGAAAGCTTTACTGAGGCCTTGAAAGTTGAGCTAGAGTCATATGACACTCTTTGAAACCTTGGTAGAAAGAGCATGTATCTCAAAAGTTGCGAAATGTAAACACCAAAGGCTGGAGCTGCTGGAATATTGCTCAACATGAAGGGAAAGTTGACTATTGGAAAGTTGAAGTTGTCCCTCTTATCATACAGTCTTGTATGAAGATATGAGGTGAAATGGGGTTTAACGCCGTGTCCAAGATTATTGCACTTATATAGCGACGTGCATGTACGTGTGTGTGTTTGTGTGGCTGCTTGTACTAGTCCGCACTGAGGCCGATTTATAGTGCTAGCTCACTGAGATACCATGCCGCAGTTTAACATGAATACCCCACTCAGACACAGTATACTGACCCCGAGCCGACCAGTCCTCGTTTTAGCCCCTTAATGCCGAGCGCCAGACAGGGTTACTACAAGTACCATCTTTTAACGTCTTTTGGTATGACGCGGTCGGGGATCGAACCCCGGACCTTTCGCTCTCCGGTCAGCCGCTCTACCACTAGACCACGGAGGCGGTTGTATGAAGATATGAGAATGAGCCATGAGAATGGATGAAGGTTGTGAAATTGGCACCTGCTATATCATTCATAGGGTCTATTAAAACTTAGGAAGATATGTATTACCAGCACATAGAAGATTCATCACAAAATATGTTATTGATATGGGAAATATGAACCAGTTGTCAGGAGATTGGTAGTAGTTAAGTCTATTCTTAGACTGATGACACCTGAATTATTGATGCAATACCTACGATAGGTTGATTTAAAAAATGAAGCGACAAAACCCTTTCAGTAGAGAATTGTATGTGCACAAAGTGATGATCTCATGGCATCTAGTCCATCAGTCCATAGACTAGTTAAAATCTTGAATGACTAATTATTTTCCCCTCCGATTTAGTTTCGGTATACATGTATTACGATATTCATCCCAAGTCTGCAGGAATTGTCAGGAAACTCCAAAACTGGAATACAAGAAATCCCTAATTATGTGGCATTGTGCAGTTGACTTGTATGTCCATGATAACAGTACCAATAAAGAGGAAGGTGAATTTTGTATTGAATGCAATGTTAAAATACTAAATAATTTTTAATATTAACTTTTGTGAAATCCCAATTTGCCTGCCAAGGGCGCTTTGTTTGAAACTCCAGATAAATCATTGCTCTTATCATGGCCGAGTATCATGATACACTGAGCATTATTTGAATGTGTACATCCCAAGCTGTTGTTTGACATTATATTGTTTAATATTACAATGTAACTGCTATTGCTGTGAACATTGCTCTCAAAGGAAACCTCTGGGTTTTGTTAGGTATATTGGGTGTGTGTGGGGTGGGCAGTTTTAGTTTAAATGCAAAGAAAAGAATAATGAACTGAAGACATACACCCAATCTGTTTTTCATTTCACATTTTGTGTAATGGTGGGCTCAAAACTTAGTACAAACAATACCAACAAATTTTCATTACAGAAAATGGGCCACCTATCATCATATTAAACCAGTATTGGTCAAATCAATAACCGGTAGATTCATTCACAAACTCTCATTGACCTACTTGTGATTCTTTGATCAAAGTTACCCAATTCAGCTGATAGAAATTACCGGACGCAAGTGTCCTTCAGCGCCGACAAGAAGGTCAAATCAAGAAAGTTGAATGGAAAATGTATTGATCCCTTCCAAGTATACTGGATGACAGATTTTAATCTGGTTCATATTGAGAAGTGTCATATGCATTCTCTTTTTCTTTATATGTAATGGTTATTTGGCTGAATTAACCCATTAAGATCTGGGTTAGAATAGGTCTTCAGCAACCCATGCTTGCCGTGAAAGGCGACTGTGCTTGTCGTAAGAGGCGACTAACGGGATCGGGTAGGCAGACTCCGTGACCTGGTTGATGTCATCATATCCCAATTGCAAAGATCAGTGCGCATATCAATCACTGGATTGTTTGATCCAGATTTGATTATTAAAGACTGCCATCATAGCTGGAATATGGCTGAGTGTGGTGTTAAACAACAAACAAATATATGGCTGAATTATAAATACTGTTTAGTAATGCCCAACACCATTATGCTTTCATTTGTAAAAATAATGCATTTTATTCACAAATCTCGCTGCCAGATATGCCATTCAAAAGTCCCTGATATGTTACTAAATGTTATTTTGCAAATACTGTATTAGAATCTTTCTTTGTCATGAAAATAATAGAATATATTAACAGTCAGTTATAAAGGAGACCTTAATAATATGGTCACATGGTCCTGTAGGCCTTTCTACTACGTACCAGTCAGTGGATAAATTATTTTGTAACACAAAACCACCCATCAGTGGTTTACAATTATGTTTCAAGCTTCAAATGACACTTTTAGGTTTTTCTTGTAATCTGAAATATTGCTAAAGGCTAATTAACCATCGACCTTGACTTAAGCAACTAGCTCCTGCTGAGCTGTCGGGGGGAGCTGTTGATGCATGCTTGACCCATCTGTCACAGTAAGCATTCAAGTTAGAACTCTAAGTTCTGTTTAGAACTTTTCTCTGTGTGTTTGCTTATCATATGTGAAGTTCAACGTTTGGAGTAACAGATGATCTCAACCTTCTTGATAATATAAATATTACATGCATCAAAGTTTTGTAAGTGAACAGCATACCCAAAGATATTGGATTCATTTATCATTGTTTGACAAACAATACTAAACAACACAAGGGAATTGTCATTTTTCTCACATAATTCTTTTTGCAATATTTATGACATTGGGTTATTTTCAAAAGAACAAAACAGTGTTGCTCACATTTTAAGATGTGAAAAGTGGTAATGTCTGAAACTAGCAGTTGTTGTTACTCTGAAATATTAGGTAATATTTTGTTGTCTATAATTTGTGAATAAGAGATTTCTTAAGAGTAAGTTGAAATACAATTGATTTGTCATGATATAAGGCTAAAACTGTTTAAGATGTGTGCTGTTTATACTGTCAAGACAGTAACACCTAAAAAAAAATACTTTAACATTCTTCTTCTTCTTTTTTTGGTATAAGTACAAAATAAACACATCATATATATAAAGTGAAATTATATGAAATATTTAAAGAAAAATTAAGATAGAGGCAGGCTTAAACAGTTTTCTGTTGCCTCTTCCAAAAACACATATATTGCAGTGATTGATTGTTTAGAATAGCAACTTTTGTTCAGTCTGCAACTAGAACATGAACTATCACATAGAAGGTAATAGACACCCTAGCTTTTTCTATGTCAGAAAATAACTGGCATTCACAGGTAACAAACACTGCATCGATGAAATAATACAAACTTATTTCATTTGTGTTATTTCCCACAACAGATGTCCAACTATTGCACATTATCTTTTCACAATACCATGGACTTCAATGGCATGAAGTCACATAAGTATACAGAGATATCAATAAAATATTGATGACATTGTGCAAGGCAGATATCAGTTGAAGTAAATTGCAAAAATTGAACAACGTTATTGATTTATGTTTGTGTGCAAATTGGAAAAATAATAGTCATTTTAGAACATGGAAACATTAAAGGTCAGGTGAAATTCAAAATGAGGTTTATCTACTGTAGTCATATGATCAATGATAAATGGGATGAAAGTACCAGACGTCAGTGAAATGTAAATCATTTGAGGTTGGAATAAATTCTTTATTTATTTAACTTGCTAGTAAAAATAGTGTATTTTGTGAGTGGCCTTTAAATTGCACAAACAAAATCCATATTAAATGTTTTTGTTTGTTTGTTTGACATGTATCAACCAAATCAGTGAGCCTGACCACCCGATCCTGTTAGTCGCCTTTTACGACAAGCAAAGTCGCCTTTTACGGCAAGCATGGGTTGCTAAAGACCTATTCTACCCCGGATCTTCACGGGTCCATATTAAATGTAGCATTTCCAACAGTCATATCATATTTTCCTTTTATGCAATTGAAAACTAATTGGCAAAAAACCCGCTGCCAACCATCCCTATTACCTTTAATCCACCACCCATATTATAAATACCAAGAAGGATTTGAGTGATTTGAAGTTCTCTTTTGGCAAACTATTAATTTTCAACATTTATTGAGTGTGTGGGTGTGGGTGTGGGTGTGGGTGTGGGTGTGGGAGTGAATCTCCTTGACATTATACACTACTACTTCAATAACCAAATGAGTTGGGTCCCTATGATATTTTCCAAAAGGGGCAGGGGGTGTCAACATTGCATGTTCACAAGTGTGGGAGTCAAACATCCAGAATAGCCCTTTGAATTCTGATTTCCAACCCTGATGTGGCACTGCAGCACAGAACATATTGCAGGACATGACCACTGATATATGATTGTTCATATGCAGTTCCAGTGTGTGTGTTTGTGTTTGTGTGTGCATGCTATTCAGATCATACTATACATTTATGCATATAGACATTTCATAAGTGATCAGGTATACTGAGATTATATGTTTTGAACAGCACCATTACTAAGTCATTTGATGATATGTTTTCAACAAGATCTATAATGGCAGCCTTGTGATAAAAAATTTCACCTCTCCTCTTCCAAAAAGCTGTATCCATGCTGAATGATTGTACTAAAAGACCCTTATGCATATTGTCCATACAACATTATAGATAAAGGATAAGGCTACATTGTTTAACCATCTATAAGTGTTGCAGTAACACCACATGAACTATCACTTTATGGTCGAAGCAGCACACCTACTGGGTAAGGGATAGGAAGACAAATTGAAAAAGATTGTCCATTAATCGGTTGGTCAGTGTCTTGTATCTGCTGTCAGATGATCCTTAAAGCCCCACCCTGACTATAAATAGACCGCAAGGTGGCGGTGTTTCAGTTTCAGTGTTTTACATGACATCACCCGTTTACGCATTAACCAATGAAATGTGTGTGTTATCATGACGTCATATTGACCTGTCAGATCACTCGTATAAGCTCCGCCCACTAGAGTGCGGTAGTTCCTACCGCAGATGACCCTTTAAACCAAACTATTAAAGAGTGTTGCCTTATTCATCAGTAAGAAAGTAGTCCTATTACATATTAGTATTGTTATGGTGTGTTTTTTAATAATAAGATACTGTGTTCTGGATAGACAATTGCAGTTTGCATGTATTTGATGTATAAGTAAAGTTGGATAATTACTTCCTTTTATCTCATAATGGTTGTCATGGAAACAGATCAGAATATGCTTTCCATATCCTTGGATCACAATTCTAAGCACCGTAACACTATTCGGTATCATCAATCTATTCAGAATATACAATCTAAGCATCCCAGTTGCTGTTCTACAGATGCTCATATTCTAATGTTCATTTTCATTTTCATAAAGATCCAGGTTAGAAAAGGTCTTCAGCAACCCATGCTTGCTGTGGGAGACAACTATACTTGTCTTAAGAGGCGACTAATGGGACTGGGTGGTCAGGCTTGGTTGATGCATGTCATCGCATCTCAGTTGCATGGATTGATGCTTGTGATATCAATCACTGGATTGTCTGGTCCAGACTCAATTATTTATAGACCGCCTTTATATAGCTGGAATACAGCTGAGTGCAACGTTAAACAACAAACAAAACAACAATAATAATCTCTTTATGAGAGAACTGGTGTTTCGGTTGCCATGTTTACATGGTTTCATGATGAGACAAAAAGAAAAAGCCTGATATGAGGTATGATTCAATCAGAGCGAGTGAGTGAGTGAGTTTGGTTTAACGCCACTTTTAACAGTATTCCAGTTATATCACGCAGTGTCAGCTTAATGTGGAAGGAAAGTCCAAAGTGATGCAGGTCTCAGACATTTACCACTTCAGTGAAATCCACAAGCATGGTGCTGACAAACCCAGAAACTTAATTGGGGCGAACCAGGATTCGAACCCACAATCATAGGTTTCGGGCATGTCCGAGCGACGCAACTCTGCAAGCGAATCTAGGCGACTGGGCCACCCGTGAAATCTGCCCTTGTACTTGGAGTGTGCCTTCCCGTTTTATCTACAGTCATCTCTGAATATGATCAACTCATATGACGTCTGTAGAAATCAGTTGAAATCTAATACTCACAAAATCGATCAAACTTACTTAATATTCTTAATTCACAGTTGTCATGAACATTGCCTAAGGATTAGAATTTACTCTGTTTTAGCCTTCTTAAGTTTGACATAAGTTTTGTGTGATGACAATTTTAGAATTGTTGGATATATTTTGTTAAATATATATACTCCTTATATATTACCCTTTTATGGAAGTTCCTACTGGGATCCTTTGATATTGAATGGGCCCATGCACCCTATGCTTGTTGTATGCAACTTACAGGAGAATTACAGTTGGACCTTTTATATCGAGATCCGTTATTTAGAGCCTACTCTCTGGTCCTAACCGCCTCACTACATAAATATATATAAATTTGATAGCTTATCACAATTTCGAGATAAGAATACATAGTGCTATCCTAAAATTTGGACTGGGTCCCAACTTTTAGTTTACTTTAGAATTTTGCACCTTTATCTAAAAAATTGCATGTCCCACATTTTGAAGAAGCGCAAATAAGCACTCCTCATAATGGTCAGCACTTCTCCTAGATATATCTAGAACCTTTTCCTTGCACAACATCGGCGTTAAAGGTCAGTGCAGATTGAACTGGTTCAACCAATTCTGTACTTGCCTTTTCATCCAATTGTGAAAGGTAATCATTATTGACAAATAAAACTACAAAACACTTCCTGGTTCCATAAAAAAAGGTGTTAATAAAAGTCGGATTAAAGGAGCTGCATGAAGCTACTCACAACATCCAAGCAGTGAATTATTAAGATTAAGGCGAGCGTGACACTTTGTTGTTTTCGTTAAGTGAACAGACTACATATATATGAATTTCGAACATAAGCTTTTCTCACTATTGTGAGATGTACACTGTACATAATTTGTCAAAATTGTTTATGATCATTGCCTGCAAAATACATTTCAATTTGTCAACGAATACACATGTTCTGTGCTTAATTTTTCATGTATGCAATCATATTGCTATGGACCTAAAATACTGTTACCGGTACTTGATCTGTCTGGCTGTCCATTCCTCGCTACGTCTAATGTCTGGATGTTTTAAAGTTACAACATCGTCCAACTAGGTTTGAGATAACTGGTTCCCACTGTGTTTACACTCTGCCGTGATACAGCGGGAATACTGCTTACAGCGGCATAAAACAACATTTAATTCATTACAGGTGAAGCCGACTGTGGTTCAACATCAGTAAATTGCTAGATAATCAAACATCTGGTATAAACAATACTTTATTTCTTCAAAATGAAGTGGTCAACGGGGGCAATTTGTATTTGATGCCTAGATTATCTTCAGTGTAAATGTCCAGTATATTAATCTCACCCTACATTATTAAATCCTCCAAACTAACCAGGATATTCCTACTCTTCCCCAGGTCTTGTCCTGAACAGCATGAGGATACTTGATCTAGCCAAGGAAGGGGATTCCAGGATAAATATACAAGGCGATGTACGGCTTAAGGAGGAAGAAAGGTGAGACTGCTGTTGTCAGCAGAAAAAAAACCAACATGTCAGGTACAGAATACACTTGGGTAAGCAAGTGACATGATGACTGGTGACTCATCTGATGCAGGCAGACAGATTAACATACTGTTTGTCTCCCCATCAGGAGCAGCCCTGCTCAGCCTCAGGAAAGTCTGACTACACTAATCAATTTGTAGGCAAATAAGTAGCTATTTGGGGGCATTTTTCTCCTTTCATTTAAAAAAAAAAAATTCAATGTTTCAATGTGGTAAGGATTGTTAATATTAAGGGGCTTGTTCCTTTAGAGACCTTGGGTATGGCAGTTCACTTAGCCATTCGTTTAGGGACAGGTCATTTATATTATAGGGGTGTGAGATTCAGGGGATGGGAATGAAAACATGACACAGTTTTGTTTTTAAAATTTATTTTTTTTACATTTAAAGATTGTTTAATATAAATAAAAACTTGATGTTGACACAGAGACAGAGTGTGTGTATGTTAGGGTGAGTCATAAAAACATGTAACATGTAAATGGGGGAGAGGGGGGAGTGGGTCATGAAAAAAATGTTACACCCCTATAATAAATGATCAGTCTGTCAGAGTACATGTTTGTTTTTTTGACGAAAAGAATGGTCATCTCCAGACATTGCTCAGGTTGGACATTAGCATGAAGACAGGCTGGTTTATTTTGTATGTCTACTTTCATGATGATAGGACAAGGCAAGGTGTTGACGGGAAGCAAGGTAAACAGAACTAGTCTTCTGCAAGGTTGGATTTGGGCGCTGGTTCAATGGTTTTTCCATCAGTACACAGTAATTTGGTAAAGCTGGTTGAACGGTTGATTGTACATTCACTTTTGCTTTAAGCTCGAATTGTACAGTGATCAGAGTTTGGTTTTGACAAAATACCCTTTACCTCTCGATCTTGTGGTGGTGTTTGTTGTTTAATACCACACTTAGCAATATTCCAGCTATATGAAAGCAGTCTGTAAATAATGGCGTCTGAATCAGACAATCCAGTGATTGAGACCATGAGCATCAATCCATGCAATTGGGATATGATGACTTCCAAACGGCCAAGTCACAGCGTCTGACTACCCGATCCATTTAGCCGCCTCTTACAACAAGCATAAGATGTTTGAGACCTATATTCTGACCTATGAATCACTATCTATAGATCTTGTGGTGTAGATTAGGTTCATTTAATACTTTTCCTAAATGTAGATGTTTATATTTTAATTATCCATACACTGCTACTGCAAACTAGTTGTGAACAGATGAATAAAGCATTGTTTCATGAATAAAATAATACTTTTTATCCAGGATTCCAGAGAGTAAAGGTGGAGGTCTGAGACAAGGTCATAAGATTAAACTATCTTTTTGTGATTAACAAGTGTGTTTTTGATGAGTGGACATGTCTTCAGTAGAGAATTCAAACCAATCCTGTTCTGAGATGAACTAAATTATTCAACATCAGCTTGACTGCAAAATAATGGCATGAAATTGAGACATAATGATGAATTCTATTTTGTTATAAATTACTGTTGTGGCAGCAATGAATAATTGATGTTCATGTCACATTGGTCTGGATAACTAGAGCATTGTAACAATCACTCTCCGCAATGCTTTATCAGAGAGTATGTCATCACCCTGACAGTGAATACCGAACAATTATAGTGAGTGAGTGAGTGAGTATGGTTTTACGCCGCTTTTAGCAATATTCCAGCAATATCATGGTGGGGGACACCAGAAATGGGCTTCACACATCATACTCATGTCGGGAATCGAACCCGGGTCTTAGGCCTGACGAACTAACGCTTTAACCACTAGGTTACCCGACCGCCCCCCGAACAATTATAGATACTGTAATAAGGAAGTAGCATTCCCATACACTGAAGATAGCTGGCATCCTAAATATGTATCTTATTCTTTTTTTACTTTTGAATTGAGATTAGGAAAACTTGTGTTTTTGTATCTATCATATCCAAGTTATTTTCAGTTGAATTATTTAGAACCTTTTGTTTTTGTTACATACGATTCCTCCTGATGTCATAGTATATAGTTCATAGTCACAACAAGGATTTCAAACTTTACCATGCAACAAAAAGTATGTGAATGTGCCCTTGACTTCTGGAAAGTTGGGTTTTATGTAGGAAAGATTTGAAATTATTGAGGTGTTGAATGTCACTTTAGGAACAAAAGAACTGACAATATTCAGTGAACTTCTCTAACCATAACCTAGAGAAACCAGTAGCAGTCTTAAAATCTATTGAATCATATTGCATAAACAAGACTTGAAAATATTCTTGAATAGTGAAAATGAAATGTCTCCTGCCCATAAGAGAGTGGGTCACAAACAGATTTAGATCTAAATAGGCAATGCGAAAAATGGTAATGAGAACGTTACGAGCAGTGCCAAAAAAAGACTAATCGATAAAGAGTTCTTAGACCCTTTTACAAAAAAGGAAGATCCAATTAAAACATTCACTCGTGTCTTAATTAATATATGTCCTTAGGTCATCACTATTTCAATAATGCATGCTACCCCTTTGAAATGCTTCAATTTTTTTCTCAATCTGAAAGTAATTATTGTAAAGCATTTCAATGGCAATAGGATCTATGCTGAAAAACATATTCCACGAAGATTAGATTGTTAAGAATTTATAGAAATAGAAACTCATGGAAATCATATTAGTATCAACAGAATGTCTTAATTTGACCATCCATGACAGTTTCATAAAAGTGTTTCAAAAGTGCTTCTGTGTATGTTCGTACAAGTGAGTGTTATGGTGTAGTCAGCAGTATTACTGGCCTATATAACAGTGCTCAGCTGAGATATCAACCCCCAAAGGTAATTTAAGCTGGAGAGTCAATGACTATCAGTGGATACAATCATAACATCTCAGATTGGAGGGGAAGCTATGCCAAGATTACACTATTCTACAGAGTACTTTAAACATACTTCATTGACAAACATTTAAAACTACATCCTGCTCAAAATAGTATTTTCTTGCTAAATGTCTACCATTTACCTGAAAGTGTTAGTAATAAATAATATGAAATTTGAAATTATTATTTTTTTAAATTATTTAACAACCCTTTCTGCAGTATCCATTTTTTTATATCATATCCATGTTTCACTGGGAAGCCATGTACAGTCAAATTATGAAGTTATGAACAAATAGCTGCTCATTGCATTTAGGTGGGATCCTATTCCCATTTCAGTAAAGATTTGTCTCGTTTTCTAGAGTAATATTAACATTGTAAACTGTTAGTGTGTAAATGCGTATTTACTATGGAGCAGACTGGACACAGACAACTAGATTTGTAGCTTCTTTACAAGGCGTACATGTTGTGTTCAAAGGATTACCAATGATGCATCGATTGTTTTTGTTGTTGTTTCGTATGATGTACTTACAGAAATAAAATTAGCAAAGTTAACCTGTCTGAATAGTTACAAGACCTAAATAATACAGAACTAAAAGCAGAAACAAGGTTATCTTACTTATGTCGATGGTCTGTTTGTATTAAAGCCTTTAAGAATTATAAAAGCTCAAGGCTTACTTTTGAGTGTTCAATGTTTTCAGGCAATGTTACATATATGAAAATGCTGTAATACAACTTCAGTCAGCCGTTATTCTAACATTGTAAAATCAGGCAATGACGCTAAGGTCTGGTAATTTTGTTGGACCTGTTTCAAAAGATGTCTTCTGTTTGCCAAATATCTCTGCATGGATTCATTAATGGAAACCACAGAGAAAACTAATCAAATCAAAAGCTTTTTCAAACTGGTCAATAATATTATGATATATGGGCTCTCCCTATGGTGGTCTCGGGTTTTTATGGCCACTTTCTCCACTCCAGTAGCCAAGTGCATATCATATGTTGATGCAAGGGTATCATGACACACATAGTTTTTACACACATACTTTGTCACACGTAGTTTGTTTGGCAAAACAAAAACGATATTTTCGCATTAGTGTTGTAATGATCCTGTGGTGCCACAATGCGATACACACTTTTATTTCACAAGTTGATTGTCAATCTCTTTGCTGGTGAATCACAACCCTGAATCATTTGTTTCTAAATTTCAGAGATCAGGATGGGATACTGTTGGGCAGAACCATATAGGCTAGGGGGCACTGTGGATGTCATGCTATTTGCAGTCATTTAGGAAATACTAGAGTACCTGCATATACTGGTTGTTGTACAGTTTCTGTTATTCACATTTTTACACCAAAATACCTTTTAATGTAATGTATCATATGTATCAGGATAAAGGGGTTGTAAATCAATGTATTGTATTCTGGGCCTTATATCGGGATACAATACTGTATCAGATAAATTGACTCATATCTCATGATCACATTTATAAACATGTTGAATGTGTTAAATATTTTATATCTAATAATACCAATAGAATGAAATTGCTATTTGAACAAATATGGTTTCAAAATCTTGCAAGTCTGAGTGTCTTGTCCTTGATTCTGTTATGCTGCATTTGACCCATATCACTGTGTCATTATGATCTTGATTTAGTACCAGTAAACTCTCGAAAACCTGATTAATAATAAAAGCCAGTCTTTGTGTTTCCAGCTCCACTTTTCCAACCATCAATGGAGACAACCCCTACAAAATTTGAACAGGAAAACTCAACTGAAAGACAGTATGAGTGTTGTTAAACTAAGTGTATCATTAAAGACAAGGAAATTGATCATCAACATGTCTCAGCCATGGCAGAGAGCTGTGTTCTTACTCACATCCCATCATTCAACTCTGCTGCACATTAGTTGCCCAATGTCAAGGTTGAAGACCTGTAATCTACTTTGTTGTTCATCGCTGGTGGTCTTGATTACTTTATTGATTTCGGGGATCAATATTCTCGTACCATCTGATTGATTTCTTTCAAGTAGACATGTGCTCCTCAACAGATCCTATCGCCTTGGATGTTGCAGTTGTAAATCCTGTTTCTAATACCCTTGGCTGTTATTATATTGGCAGAGCAAAGGATTATTTCAAAATATGCTTGTGTCAGCTTCTTTGATTTTATTTGGTTTTGTGTTTGAAGCTTAGAAAATACACATTGTTAAAATGAGATAAAAAATGGCTTAAGTATTTGACCTTTAACGTAACGGACGATGTGTTAGAGACAAATTTAAGGCTCTGGAACCTGATGCCTTCACATTGCTTATGAAAGGTCAACTAAAGTTTGTATTAGATAATGTTTGAATGTCAAGCTATGTGTGCAGTACTGTGAATTCGAAACCATATATTTTATTACATACATGCTCAGATGTGTCCCAACACTTGGTATAACTTTACAGAGATTCACTATTGGAGGCCCTTGAATTTATTGTATCTGTTTTGTTGAGACTCTTGTCCTCTTCTTGTGACAGATAGAAATACAAATACCTAAAAGCCATTGATGCCTTTATTTAACTTCAGTATTACAGTAAATTATAACATCACATGTGAGAATGGTGTAGTAAATTACATCATTGTTTCTGTATTACCCTGTATATATTCCAATGTTTGAACAGAAACCTTTTTGGTTCTAGGCATTTCAGCTTTCTTCTACCTCATGACAGATTTTCAGTTCTCAAGGAATGAAATAATTTTGATGAGTGTGTTTGAGGGGTCTGCAATGGCATAAGAAAAATCAGGTTTCACTTACGCACAGAAAATATATTCGATAATATTTGGGGGAAAACACATTTTAGTATGATTAATATTCTGACTGTGTGTGTGCTGGCTTCCTGTATTGATATCAAAGAGATACCTCTCTCTTTCCACTGTCAGCACTGATACATGAAAACTCTTCGTTTGTGAGCAATTCAGATTCTTCAACACAAACTGTCAGTCCTTTAGAATTTTTATGCCTTTGTATCGGTATATGAGCCACACCAAGACCTTCAATATAGATATCATATCGTCTGGTTTGAATCGATTTCTTCAGTGTCATTCAACTTTATTGTGCCATGGCCATGTCTTGGAAGGCTATTTGGGCAAAGATTCAATATTACGATCATTGCGAACTTGAGATTTACTCAATTTATTATGTCCTTCATTCTCGGGGTATTGGAGATGGGTTTGATGCAGCACAACTGAATAAGAGAAAAGGGAATAGAATTTGAAATTGTCTGAATGGAGATATGAGGACCATTTTGGGTTGAGATTTTAGCAAAAGTGTGAAAATGTTTTGTGCAGAATGTTTTTGTGTAGATCTTGAGTCAAATGACAATTGACAAAGTTGGTTTGTAGTTTATGCCCATGGTACATAACACTACATAAACAAATAACAAAGCAAATAAGTGCATAGTTGAGGTATCATTTTGATGTATTCCATGCATATGTAGGAGATGTATTGTATAAGAAGTTTGTTTATTAAACCTATGTTGGTGTAAAATCAATCAATTAACATGTCTATAATGGGGATTTATGATATTTGACACTGATGCAAATTTGCATTTATTACCAATGTTGTTTCCTTTGAAAACCACATTAACATATTTTCACATAACCCTTCGTCTACAGTGAAACAATAATAGGCTAGACTGAGACTTTATCAGGCTCTGTATCAACAATAAATGTTTATAATGTCTCTGACAGAGTTGTAATCAACAAAACATAAAAATGGCAGCAACATTACTATAGATTGGAAACCCTGAGGGACTTGATTGTTGCTCATGGTATCAACCACATGTGCGCTTTGAATATTTAAAGGCCTGTCTGATAAACCAGGACTATTGCTGACTGGCACTAGCACAATTCACTTCACTATGGTTATAAGATCACCTCATTCAGGGTTGTTGGATGCTACTCTACATACTCTTTTGTATTAGTGTTTACTTCTGCTAGTTTGATGTCCTTTTGACAGTTGCGTTATGACGAGTTGACTTTAGATTCTATTTTCAGAAATGTTTTTTCTTGTACAGTTTGACCTAGTAATTCCAAAACTTGACAAAGCCACTGACCTGTTTCCAGACATCAGATAAATATGCATTACTATTATTCAACTATAACATTAATATGTGTCAAGACTTCGTTTACTAAATATAGATATGCACATGAATTCTTAAAAACATAACAAAAAAATCAGACATTAAGCAATTGATTGTTAGATTTTCATCCTTGCCTGTCTCAAAACTAAACAAGCACCATGCCTCACATTATTTTATTGTCCCCAACAGAAAATCAGTATATGTGTTCCCATCTTTCTTTACTATGTTAATACACCCGTGAAGATCCGGGGTAGAATAGGTCTCCAGCAACCCATGCTTCCTGTAAAAGGCGACTGTGCTCTTCGGAAGAGGTGACTAACAGGATCGGGTTGTCAGGCTCGCTGACTTGGTTGATGCGTGTCATCGATCCCAATTGCGTGGATCGATGCTCATGATATCAATCACTGGATTGTCTGCTCCAGACTCGATTATATACAGACCGCCGTCATATAGCTGGAGTATTGCTGAGTGCAGCGTAAAACAACAAACCAACCAACCAACTTCTATATTAATAACATAGTCCTACCAAACATACATGCTCAATATCAATAGTTTTTTGAGTGATTGGCTTGACTCATTTTTATTTCTGACTAAATAGAACTTCAAGATAATTACAAAGAGTTATATAGGGAATCAATAGTTTGACATTTGAACATTTGTTTGAAGTTAAAATTCATCTTAGAATATTAAAATTGAAATTTAATCTATAAGAATGAGGCAGGAGTATTTTGAATAAAAGCGACAAAAACATTTCTATGATCATACGATTAATAATAATAATTAATGATTGATATAATCATAATCATTAATAAAATAATAGTCCTTTGTATGTTTCCGACTATATGTTGAGCATGTATTTATGAATCACTTTCAAATAGTGATGATACCAAGTGTTTGCGAAGAGGTGTTCTTTCTGGCCTCACTGGTGGCACCTGTCACAAACACATTCAAAGGCAAGTCAATTGTGGTAGAGATGTGATAGACATTTTAATATATTTTCTTTGAATTTTGTAGTGTGCAATTATACAAATCTCACTGATTTAACAATTTGGAAACATATTTTTCATTCAGCGGAAAGAAGTCTGAGACACACAAAAACAGGAACACCATACCAGACGAGTCTGAAATGCAATCAACAATGGGGTTCAGGGTAAGTGCAGTAGCAATCTATGGCCATTTCCAGTAGTGAATTATTGATGCAACATGTTGTCTTCTGTAGGTAGCTCTTTCAAAGGAAGTTGCCATTCTCGCATTATCATTTTGATTGTGAAATATTCATAAGCATTGTGATTCAGAGACTCTGTCAACTTGCACTAGCAGCAGCAGCGGGGGAGTCTAATTGTGGACTGTCCTACCACGTACACTAGCTGAAGGCTCGTCCTTACCTTGTACTTGGCGCCTGTTGACGATACATCAACAAGCTTTGTGTCTCTCTCAGAGTGGACTCTTCTAATTGCCGATTTAGCTCAAAAGAGGGCTTTTGGAAATTCCTACGTTGTACCCTGCCAGTATACTAGCAAGGACTGAGGAGTCACGATGTTGAAATATTCCTCCCATATCATCATTTGCCTTATCATGTGTATCAAGGTAATGTTGGCAATGTTCATGTCTTTGAGATTGAATGGTCTTAGTTCAGACTACATTTCAATGTAGCCATATGTGTCTGATGTATATTTTGACTTCATGTTCATTTCACATGATTGCAAGTTCTGTGATGGAAAGACTAGCATGACATAGATCACAGGGAGGAGAGAGAAAAATCAATACTCGTGTAGCATTTCAGTGAGTCTTCGTTTCAGGAAGAGATGTCTTTCCAGAAATTGTCTAACTGTTGTCCACTGATGGCATTAATGATGTTATGGCCTTAAATGGTTGTCTAGAGTTAATTCCTAACAAGTGTAATTGCAGACCTAAATTGTATAGCTTTTGTTCAACCCCCAGATTTTCCTGGCATCAGACCTCGGTGTGATGATCCATTGATCATAGTTATATGTGTTTGTGTTTGTTGTTGTTACATGCTTCTCTTTGTGGAATAATTCATCGTTGAATCGAACAGTTGTTATTGTTATGAACTGTAATTATTTCCTTAGGTTTAAACAAATCGATATTATTAGCTATTAGTTCTGTTAACATCGATTAATTCAGATATTAAAAAAGATGAAATAATTACGCCAATTGTGATGGGAGGTTTTGTGTTGAATGGTCATGCAAATAGCGTAACATCTTCTTTGAGAAAATCACTAAAACATATATAATTAATTTAATAACTTCCCTTTCAAGATTCAACTGGATTGCTCTAGTTGGATCATTTACAGTTAATTGGTTTTTGTCTAAACAGAGTAGTGGGGCTACATTAAATAATCATGGAACATAATCTTGTTATGATCGTAAGCTAATAGGTTGGTCAGGATATTCTACACTAATGAACTTATTGAGAATATTAACCTAATCTCCAGTCAAGCAATTTCCTGATTTGATGGCAATGTACAAGAGATGACATGTGCTGTATTTAATGTAATTGGGCTGGGCATCAGTTGCTGTGTGGAGAACAGTCCTACCATGCAGTGTACATTCAAGCTCACACTAATGATGCCATATTTTTGTTAAGATGGGGGCATGGGTGGCCCAGTTGTCTAAGGCGTCGCGATTCGCTTTGCAGAGTTGCATCCCTTTGGCACACCAGAAACCTATGATTGTGGGTTCGAATCCCGGTTCGCCCCGATTATGTTTCTAGGTTTGTCAGCACCATACCCGTGCTCGTGGGTTTCACCGAAGTGGTAAATGTCTGAGACCTGCATCACTTTGGGCTTTCCTCCCACATTAAGGTTAGACACTCCGCGATAGAACTGGAACACTGTTAAAAGCAGCGTTAAACCCAAATCACTCACTCACTCACTCACTTGTTAAGATGCATAAATAGGATTCAGGAATGATATGAATTCTTATTCAAAAGTAAATATGCTCGATTTTCTTGGCAGAATTTAATATGTGGTATTGATAATTACGGTGGCCCATAAGGGACATGGAGTCTGTTTTTCAATATTTTGATATTTCACTTACTTTTATCATAACCTTTTGCAAATTAACACAATTTGTCATACAAATATGTGATAAATCATGTATAAAAACAACCGAAAACATGGAAAATGTACTTTCAAGAAGCTATTGAATTGCTGAAATATGAAGCGAAAATGTCCTAAAGTAAAATGAAAATGTCCAAAACTAAAATGAAAATACAGAAAAGTATTTCCACAACGGTGATAATATTCCCACCGCGTTGATAATATTTCCACTGCGGTGAAAAGTATTTCCACTGTGGCGATAATATTTACACTGAGGTTCATTTTAGTTTTTGATCTTTTTGTTTTTGTTTTTGAGATTTTCATTTTAGTTTTTGATCTTTTCGCTTCACTTTTCAGCAATTCAATATCACTTTATACATGATTTATCACATATTTGTATGACAAATCGTGTTAATCTGCAAAATGGTGTGATAACAGTAAGTGAAATATCAAAATATTGAAAAACAGACTCCATGTCCCTTATGGGCCACCATAGGTAATGGCTTAATGGTTTGTCAAATAAGTATGATTCAAAGACAGTTTCATTAAAGTGATATTGTGTTATGATTTGGTAAAAATGAAACATTTTGCGCTTGGAAATATTCATTCTTGTGCTACTTTCTTAGATAAATGATAATGTTGCCATTTAAATAGTGTAAAACATAATTAAGGACCTTTTGTATATCACTGATATAGTTTTTTCATCCATTACTGGCTTAGTTCTTAACAGTCATCCTTCTGTGAAAATGCTGCTGTAACATTTTGATCAGAACAAGTTACACAGGGAGTAAGGTAGAGCAAATGAAATGAATTATTGATTTGTGTTGCTATAAATGGATGATATTTCTTGATGAAGTTACTGGGGAGGAAAGAGTGTCAGTCCTTTCTTTGCGAGAAGTGTCATTGTTAAGGATTTCTAATGTTCTATAAATCTGATTAAGATTTTGATGAATGTGCAATAATCTCTTTCCGAAGCCTCCAAAGAGCCAATAATATTTGCAGACATATAAATTCATTTTTGATGAGAATAAATTCTAAATGTTGGAACTGTAATACATGTACATATTAAAATATGCAAGTAAGGAAATCAATATTTAATCATGAAAAATATGATTTAATTGAACATATCTTTAATTCTAGTAAACAGTACAATCATTTAATGCTTTTGAGTTTGTAGAAAAAGGTCAAATTTTGAGAAATCCACAATAATGAGTCTGATATTAGGCTTTAGCTAATATGAACTTCATTGCATCAATTTCAAGCTAACTGAAAATGGTGAACCATGGACCAAGTATTCGCAAGTCACCACCCCTCTGCCGAGTGACTCAAAGGCACATAAAAAACGATCCATTATGGACAATTGGGAAATGGTCAACACCAATAAACTGCGACATTCACAAAGAAAACATAAGCGTAGAGACAGAAACTTGTACAATAGACAGTTTCGGTTGCTTGTATTGGGTGACAGAGATCCTGATGACAATTCTATGAAAAGGGACTGGGAAGTTGGAAAATCACGTAATCAAAGAACCCATGGTCGAAAGGGGACAACCCCTGATTGGCGACAAGACGATCAAATTGCATCTAATGTTCCTCAAAGGGTCTCATCAGAAGAAGGAACCTGCCATTTTGAAGCAGGAGGAAGTTTTGTGGATATGGAAGGTCATCGCTTTCAGGAGGGGAGTGGCGGTGACACACCCGAAATAGACCCTGAGGATTACTCAGACTATGATACAAGTACAGAAATTATTACAACTTTATTGATGTCTGACCCACCATCCACAACCCCTGATGAACCGGAGGAAGAGCCTGACACTTCTAGTGTTACCAAGGTTTTGGTATTCAAGCCAAAAGATAATGAAGTACATACACCATTGTCAAAGAACAGAACTGAAGAGACATCTCGCCACTTCGTTTGGACAAACAGAATGGCTGGACTGTTGAGTACAATTGGACCAACGTCAACTTTCATGGTATTTTATCTTCATATCTGGGCATGAATTGGAGATTGAAGATGTTTTCTGATATATAGAGTCTTTAGTTAGTATTTCTGGTCTTCAAATATTGACAGTGTTTGTATATGAAGGTTCATCTGTCTTTAACGTTTTACATTATATTTGACAGATTTTTATTTATTTCTATCTTTTATTAATTCAATTTAATGCAAGGGGTATATATATATTTACCTGTGTGTTTATGTAACTTGGCAGGAAAGCATGTAGGTGTACAAAGTGTTAACCTTTAGAATGCCAATGTAAAGTAATAATGACTTATGACATTCATGAAGAAACACTAAATATATTAAATTAATAGAAGGAATCCATTATTGATTGACTTTTAATAGTTAAACATTGATTTTGTGTGGTATGCATCTTGCAGACTAAAGGTTAAGATGTAGTCTTTTTGTGGCTTTAGCTGCTTGGTTTTGTGAATTGATGCATGTGCAAAGCTGCGGAGTGATATTCATTTATTTACATTTTGAAACAATTTATGTATATGTATATCTTTATCAATTTTCCAAAGACAGTGTCTTGTTTTAGTGTTTACGAAGATGTTTTGATTTGATTTTTCTGAGCAATATTTGATCAGTCATGAAGCATTTCCATTTTAAGATTAGTTCGTGGACATATTTACAAGGAGGTACAATGGTATCAGTGTAAAACAGGACATTCTGTCCTTGTTTCTCTGTATTGTGGGGGTGAGAATAGTGTAATTTCTAAGTAGCATTATCATTGGGGTGAGATTACTGTAAAATTGTAGCATTATCATTTTGTTCCACTTTCTATCATTCTTAAAGCAAATTTAGTTTTGAAACATTAGTTAGATGAAATTGAAAACTAAGATAAACGTGTTTTTGCATACCATCTATGCCGCTCAAGTTTACTTTGAAATATATGCACATAAATTCGTGCAGCGCAGTATTCATTGCAAATCATTATCCTCTAAATAATTACTGACTTGCCTTAAAACTGTGTATATATGTTTGAAATGAGTATGCCAATAGATTTGCTATGTAACCATGGTAACTGTTAGTAGTAAACATATCCTTCTACATATGAATGTACATTGTGGCACAATATTGGCATGCTAGTGTAATATGCATCTTCAAATAAACTTTTTTCAATTCTTAGTGTGTTAGTTTTCTTTCAGTCTTTGTACGATTTATTCATGGTTGGTGCTCTAGAACCTTTACTGTGAGTGTCTATGGTCTTGTCTTCATGGCACCGTATTTGAATATATGCACCACATGTGAATCAATAGTCATGTTCACTTGCTGTATGTTGATAATATGTATCCCTCATTCTGTACAAAGTAGCAATTCTATAATGAAAAGACAGCATATGTCAAATCAATATGCTTATTTGTGTTTCATGAAGGAAGGAAATTATGCAGATAATTTTAGAATTTACTGTAAACCTACATACATTTCAGAAATGTGCTTTTGTCCATCTTAGATAGAAACACTGACAGTAAATGTTAAGTGATGAAAATATTCATGTTCCGACTACTGCAGGCATATTCGCTACTTGTGATTACTGCATAAGTAATGACTATTTGATTTTTCATCATTTTTGCAAACGGATTTAGACGTAATATTAATTTTCCCATTCCTTTATTCTTCAGCAAATGACACCAAAGCTTGGTGTGACAGATGACATAATATATTTTCTATAATTGTCCCATTTTTTTAATTCAACAGCAAACGACACCAAAGCTTGGTGTGACAGATGACATAATATTTTCTGGAGCTGGCCCTGGCTGTCACAGTGATGACGAGGATGATTGTACCTCAGTGGGCTCCGGCACAGAGGACGACATCATCACTCCAACAATCATCATTAAAACTACACCCGCACCACCTACAACCACTACAAAAAAGTAAGGTTCTCTCTGTCACTTGCCAATTTCTGGAAGTTACTTAAATGTGACAATTGTCTTTCCCTGTTCATCAAATCCCAAACAACTGATGAAGATGCACATGCTTGTTTCATAGGGTGGATGAATACACTTCACCAGGTCTTTGCTTCCCCCAGAATAACCTATAGCAAGATACTAGATCTGTGCCAATAAATTGTAATCAGGAGATATTTTTTTATCTTTAATAAAATTAAAGAATTGAAAAATTGAAATTACAATATTAATTATATGAAAGTGGTAAATTTTTCTGATTGGATATTTTTGCAGCTTATTTTCAGTGTGTAAGTGATTTGTTTGTGGTTCTGGTTTGTCGGAAACTGGAAATGATTTCATATTTTTGAAGCAACAATGGGTCTCTTGTTCTGCCAACTTAAACTAAATGCCTTTCAAATATGTAAAATGTCAATGCCAGTGAATAACCAGTCTCGATTATCTGCTGAAACTGACAGCATTGGGCATAAAGGTCAACATAGTGAGTGAGTGAGTGAGTGAGTATGGTTTTATGCCGCTTTTAGCAATATTCCAGCAATATCATGGCGGGGGACACCAGAAATGGGCTTCCGCATTGTACCCATGTCGGGAATCGAACCCGGGTCTTCGGCGTGACGAGCGAACGTTTTAACCACTAGGCTACCCCGACCGCCCCAGGTCAACATAGTGATGGAAACTATATGTGGCAAAGGGCCTTTAGACCTTCAACATGTGGGTATCAAGTGTTAACTTACCACAAAATCTTGATTGTTTAATACATATGATTAAATAATATCTACTTGCCTTCCTTTTCAGACCAACTTGGAAACCACCATGTGTTGGATCCAAATGTCCCCGGACAGAAGAGGTTATGAGTTCAACATCTAACCGTGGAACAAGCCTTGACCCTGAGGGTAATGACGGTAGCAACACAGGCCTTCATCCAACAGGGGAGACAAGTGGGGGCTCGGTGGCCAACAATGGAGGCGGTACTCCTGTCAACATTGGACTCATCATTGGAATAGCAGCAGGGGTTCTGGTTGCTATTCTCATATTAATATTTGCACTGTACAAATTTCGCAGTCGAGATGAAGGAACATACAAAGTGGATGAAAGTCAGAACTTTTCCTATCTGGAATCTAAAAAGCAACAAGGCAATGGAGCTTTGTTAGGTAAAGGAGAAGAGACTGGCAAAAGAGGGAAGAAGAAAGATGTAAAAGAATGGTATGTCTGAGTGGAGAAACAGTCCCTGATCCTTGCCAACATTCTTGGAGTGGTGAAGAATGTCTTTGAGTTGTGATAAGAAGGATGATGTCATAAAAATGACTTGTCACAGTGTTATCAGATGGTACTTATGTTGGTAGTAGAATCATTCAAGGGAGGATTAATTGGTGGTGGCAGAGTTTTACTGCTCATGCAAAACTCAAGAATTGTAAGACAAGAACTTCATCAACAAATTGAGTGTGAGATACTCAGATTTGTAGTCATGAAGATTGCTTCTTGGAGAAAGTTGACAGAAACAATGCGATTGGATTAATTCTGTTACGACTGCAGCTAATGGAAGGAAATAACTCCATTACAAAAATGACCATAATATGATATATCATTATGTGGGCATACGTGTTCATACTACTTACAAGATACAGATAATTGCTCACATGTATATCAAGGTGCATTGCTGGTGAATAGAAATCAAGGTGGACCTGTTCAGTGTTGAAGGAGAAAGTGATGTGAGTGACTGGTGATAGGACGCTGGCTGGCGAGTTTTGGGAGCAGTTGTCTCCCTTGTTGTATCCTGACTATTCCTCCATGCCATACATGTTGATTGCAAATGTGATCCGAAAAATGAGTGAACGTGGTGCTGAGGTCGTGACCTTCAGGTCATACACATGACCTATCCTTGTTGACTCGTTAACTAATCTGAATCTGCTGTGCGGTGCATTAGTGTACTTGAGAGATTTATGGAAATGTATCTACCTTAATTTGATTATTGTGAAAACACTCTGGGTTGTTACATTGGAAAATATTAAAGTCTCTCGTGCTTTATTGTGTTGTTACTATGTTAAAGTGTTATGACAATTTTGATTTACAGCATCGGTTATTGTGTTAATTTTCAGGTAAAAAGTGTAACATTGTGTCATATGATTAGTAGATCAGCTTTACTTTCTACAAGTTACAAATATAACTAAGCATGCAGCTATATGATATGTTTTGTTTGAAGTTGTAACAACCTTGAGGTGTTTTGCTATAATCTATTCTCAGGTACTCTCAAGGAAATATTCATATTAACAAAGGATGCAAAAACATTTTGCATTATAGATATACCATAACACATTATAGGCAAGAATATTGACTATTTGCACATATCTTATTAACAACTTTTGTTGAATTTTGTTTTTGTTTGATGTTAGTGGTTGATACAACATGTACTCAGAATATACATAAAGTGCTCTGCGGTTCCATTTTATCTACCATCTTGACGACAAAAAATTATTTATGAAAAGAATGATGAAAATACTGATCTAACTGATATAACTCTTTGAATGTCAAATTAATGTCTAGTTTCAACTAAATCAAAATATGTGTTGAATTTTATTTTCTACATACTTTTTTTATATGATCAGTTCTTGCAACTTCCTCTTATATTGTGCTTATTAGTATTGCAAAATATTACTATTGCTGACATTTGAGATACCACATATCATTCTAACCTCAAAAATATGAAGGTTGTTATGTTCCTTCTCATTTTTAGTATATTAAGTATTTGGCCCTTGGTCTATTCTTCAATATTATGAATAGTGCAACTTAGATATGGATCTACACTATGTATTAATTAAGCAATAATGTAAGATACATTGACCAAATTAAAATTTATATTACAAGTCATATTTGAGAGACCATAATGTTCGATGATCATCTTATTGTTTAAATGTTTATTTGAACTATTTTGTTCATCAGTCCACAAATGTTTAAGATAATTGAAAATGTCATTACTTGATTTTGGTTTAGTACTAACATTCACAAGTTAAAACACCAATAATACAAATACTGCATAATTTCTGTGTGAAAGCTTTAATATTAAAGTTGTGTATTTATTTTCATTAAGTATACACAGATATTTACTGTTGAGTGATACTGAGTAATATTCCATTTTTGCTGACAATACAATGCATTCCAAAATGATATTAGTCATTGGATAGAGAATGTGTTGCAAGATGATTTCAGGAATTTGTTTTCCTATATTGTTTCCACCTTTTCCAAAGAATTGAAGTGAACTATAAATGACCAATGTTATGTCAGATGTTTTTAACCACTTTTTTCCTTTTTTGGTTATTTTCAAGGTATCATCTTTTGTTAGGTATTTTATCAAGACATATATACTGACTGATTATTTTACTTTTTTATTGTTGCAAATTAAACTTCAACAATCCATTTCAAACAAAGCAACAATTTATTTTTGGGGTTTAATACCAATTAATGATATTCAGTTTCAGTAAGTTCTTTCCTGTGTGTACAACTAGTTGTGATTTTACAGTGATGAATGCGCCATTCAAAACTGACTGTTTAACAGTATTTGTAAATATCAATGTCACAATTTTTGTCCTTTCATAAACCTCTTTGTCCAATTCCAGTTGTTCCATATTATGTTAGCAGAATGATCTGTAAAATAAAAGCATGTGAACATTGTAGATATGTATGTTTTTTGAAGATGTGAATGTGTTCATGTGCTTCTCGTCTTCATTGTTGCAGCTGTATGCTTGTACAATACAAGTCACCGTTAGATATATGAGTGTGTGAATGCTGGAGCACTGTCTCCATGTCCAGTACCTTTCAAAGCTATATCTACTTCCTAGTTATTATCTTTGGCTTCATGAAACTAAATAAAACTTGTCATTTGTAGTTAGTATCATTTCAATTTAATGCCTTGTAATGTCATTGTTAAAGAAGACTATACTGAATATCGATAAAACACTTTCCGCAGATATATAGGGACATTCTATATGATAGGAACTTTTAAAATTTCCCCATTCTAATTTCTATGTATGTCTTTCAATACATGATGTGTTTTATGATTTCACAGAGGGTTGACATAATACAAATATATCATATACCATTGAATATCTGCTAACAAGACCCCGTTATTGGTTGTATACATAAGACTAAGTGATATTTATTCTTGGTTGTCAGGCTCCAGTTATACAAATGAAACACCTATTTAGGATAACATTGAGTATCTGTTTTAACATGAGGAATGAAATCCCTTTCTTGGGTAGCAGTCTTCACTTTTTCAAGAAAGACTGTCTGCCTGCACTACTTTTGTTCCGAAAGCCTGAGAATCAATTATATTTCATCCTACTACATGTACAAACAAGGAGCTAACAATGTCAGCATTGTATACATAGTGATATATACTGGATCAAATTAACAACTTTTATCCCATATCAGGATAGTGAACAAATAATGTTAACAGTGGTAAATGAAACATAAAAAAAATTATGAATTGAAAATGGTAACATTTGTTGTATGGTAACTTAACAAAATAACGTTATAATATTAGTAATATTAAAAGGCAACTTATGGAACTGATATATCACTAGATGGATTACATTTTAATGACAGATCGTGTACAGTATCAGTTCTCAATGTAACTAGAACATTTTACATTGTATATTGTGTTTTGTATTATACATATACAGTTGAAATAAACGTTTTTGTAAATAAGCAACTGTGCATGCCTTATTGTCTGTTGATAGGAATGTGGGATTGCTGCTTTATAGGGCATATTCAACTTGTGGTCAGGACAATTTTGAAAAATATTGAAAAATGAGAAGAATTTACATTTTTCACCAAAGGATCTTGGTGTGGCAGAATTCTTGGTTAATCTACAGACTGCTGTGTAACTGTTGCCATTAATTATGAATGATGAAAATACACTCTTTGTTGTTTTTGTTCTTTGTGTATGTGGCAGGTGCTGCAGAAATGTTAACTGTGTGAAAAAGATGTTGTTCTCTGCATGTGGTGTTCAGCGTAGACATTGTCATGCATACACTGAAGTTGACTGAAGCTTTATCTTCATTGAAATATATAAATGAGTGAGTATGGCTTTACACCACTATTAGCATTATTTCAGCAATATCAGACAGAAAGGAATACCAGAAATGGGCTTTACAGAATGTACCCATGTGGGGAATCAAACCCGGTTCTACCATGTCTACTGGGGTGATAAGTGAGCACTTTAACCACTAGGCTACCCCAACACCCCTCAAACATAGAGTCAGAAGGAATATGTGCATAGTCAGAAAGAAATGTGAACATTAGGGACTTGTAGTGTAACCATTAGTTATTGTGAATGTTTGTCTATTAAATAATTTATTGATCCACTAAACACAGGTCCAGCTATTCCTGCGGGTACACGGGTCCAATCAGTACCCACCCGACCCGAGAACCCAATATTACCCATCCCAGTCCGAGAAAGAAACTTGCAAGAATCTAAAAGAGTCATTTCCAATAAGGCATTAAATATAGAACAGGATACTGAGCAGTTACTGTTATATATTCCAACAGTTCCAACAATGACCTTGCCACTCTTTTAAGGATGACTAAAATAGTTTGTTATGAGAGGAATACAGTATACAGTGGTAAAGTCTAATGATTTTTTAATGGGTATTGATTCTCCAGCATACCTAATATCAAGCAAGGCTACTCAGTGGAGCTGTATTATACCAGCACCATACAGTGTCCAAGGGTTTCACCAAAGTGGTAAACATCTAAGACCAGCATCACTTCTGTCTTTCCTTCCACATGAAGCTGACACAACATGATGTAACTGGAATACTGTGCAAAGCGACGTTAAACCAAACTCACTCACTCACTCACTATAAGATACAGTGCAGTCTTGTACCTTTTCTCATCTCATTGGGACAAAAACAAGGTGTAACTTTTGCAGAGCACCCATGCAATCACCCTGCCTTCACTTCCTGCAGGTTATGCATTTTTCTGCAGGTGAACAGAGGCACATTCAGTTAGGAGCTCTTTCCTGTTGTGAGGTGAGGTGAGGTGAGGTGAAATCCACTGAAATGGGGTTTAACGTGGCGTCCAAGATTATTGCACTTATATAGCGACGTGCATGTACGTGTGTGTGTTTGTGTGGCTGCTTGTACTAGTCTGGACTGATGCCGATTTATAGTGCTAGCTCAGTGAGATACCATGGCGCAGTTTAACATGAATACCCCACTCAGACACAGTATACTGACTCTGAGCCGACCAGTCCTTGTTTTAGCCCCTTAATGCCGAGCGCCAGACAGGGTAACAACAAGTACCATCTTTTAATGTCTTTTGGTATGACACGGTCGGGGATCGAACCCCGGACCTTCCGCTCTCCGGGCGGACGCTCTACCACTAGACCACGGAGGCGGTCCTTTCCTGTTGTGACATCTGGCAGTGCAACAGTGTGGGACAGGAGACCTAAACACTCTACAATCTGCAACCTGCCATGCTTCACTTCATCTGACTCTGAACGAAGTGTATTGCACTCCGTCAGCTTCTCATTAGATTTTATTGATTCAACAGCTTAGCCTATGTCTATACAAGTAATGACTTTGTTAGGACCTACTTGTAATTAGTAAGTTTCAAGTGCCCTCTCACAGTCACTGTAAATAAGATGGCCACCACTGCTGAAACATTTTTTTATAATATCGAGGTGTAAAGTTAAAGAAACTTCTTTGTCTTGTTATCTAGCTCACCTAGCTCACCTGTCTGAAAGTCAAGTGATTTACACATAAAATATTTGAACAGCAATGCAGACAGCACCCTTTGTTAATATCTGTTGATACTAACCCAGGTGAGCTACAGTGTCATGGCACTATTTATATTCTATTGTTTTCCTGCTAGTAAATAAAAGAGAAAAAAGTGTGTAAAGTGAAAAATGATCTAATAATGTATTTAACCTGAACTACAGATTAATGTTTGATGACTGCAATAAGCCTGACACCTCTCAGGCAGGTGTAATAATCATGCTTCTCCCAGTAAGCAAAAGGCAAAGAGTGATCATTTCACTTTAATAACGGTTTATCTGAGATATTATGACTTGCTGAATGTTGAAGGAAATAACAAAAAAAATGCAGATCAGGAATAAAATCGTTATGTCACTCAATGGAACAGCACATCAATGACCTTGTGACAGGATGCTATTTCTATTTCTGAAGTATTGGCAATATACATCACCTGCTCACAGTGTAAATAACAGCAGCAATGACAGGCTCTATGATCCTATAAAGGACAGATTATTGCAATAACCTGCTTGCAGTGTAAATAACAGCAGCAACATGATCTATGATCCTATCAAGGACAGATTACTGCAATAACCTGCTCACAGTGTAAATAACAGCAGCAATGACATGGTCTATGATACTATCAAGGACAGATTTTTGCAATAACCTGCTCACAGTGTAAATAACAGCAGCAACATGGTCTATGATCCTATCAAGGACAGATTATTGCAATAACCTGCTTGCAGTGTAAATAACAGCAGCAATGACAGGCTCTATGATCCTATCAAGGACAGATTATTGCAATAACCTGCTTGCAGTGTAAATAACAGCAGCAATGACATGGTCTATGATACTATCAAGGACAGATTTTTGCAATAACCTGCTCACAGTGTAAATAACAGCAGCAACATGGTCTATGATCCTATCAAGGACAGATTATTGCAATAACCTGCTCACAGTGTAAATAACAGCAGCAATGACAGGCTCTATGATCCTATCAAGGACAGATCATTGCAATAACCTGTTTGCAGTGTAAATAACAGCAGCAACGACAGGCTCTATGATCCTATCAAGGACAGATCATTGCAATAACCTGTTTGCAGTGTTAATAACAGCAGCAACGACAGGCTCTATGATACTATCAAGGACAGATTATTGCAATAACCTGCTTGCAGTGTAAATAACAGCAGCAACATGGTCTATGATCCTATCAAGGACAGATTATTGCAATAACCTGCTTGCAGTGTAAATAACAGCAGCAACATGGTCTATGATCCTATCAAGGACAGATTATTGCAATAACCTGCTTGCAGTGTAAATAACAGCAGCAATGACATGGTCTATAAACCTATCAAAAACAGATTATTGCAATAACCTGCTTGCAATGTAAATAACAGAAACAACATGGTCTATGATCCTATCAAAAACAGATTATTGCAATAACCTGCTTGCAGTGTAAATAACAGCAGCAACATGGTCTATGGTCCTATCAAGGACATATTATTGCAATAACCTGCTTGCAGTGTAAATAACAGCAGCAACATGGTCTATGGTCCTATCAAGGACATATTATTGCAATAACCTGCTTGCAGTGTAAATAACAGCAGCAACATGGTCTATGATCCTATCAAGGACAGATTATTGCAATAACCTGCTTGCAGTATAAATAACAGCAGCAACATGGTCTATGATCCTATCCAAAACATATTATTGCATTAACCTGCTTGCAGGAGCTCCAACTGAACACATAAAACAGCTACCAAACATCCACAGTTCATCTGCAAGAATTGTAACAGAATCCTGGAAATCCTGTCACATTCCTCGACTTATGTCCCTACATTGGCTTCCAGTCAAGCAGAAGATGTGATATACAGGACCCTACCCTCAAGCCCCAGCTGATATGTGTGAAATAGTGAAAGAGTACGTTCCTTGAAGCCCCCTACTTGCAAGTCACCAGATGTTACTTTAGGTCTCTAAAGTGCAGCTTCGTACATTCGAAAAGGTCTTTCACCTGTAATGCAGCTACCATATTCGACGTAATAAGCGCCCCGCTCTAATAAGCGCCCACGGCGACATTTGCTGATATATTGGCAGTGAACAATCCCAATTAGCACCCCTCACGATTGATCAATGTATGCAAGTCTTATTTATTCGTGTATAATACGTACTCGTGTGTTATATGCACCCTTAATATGCACAGACTTTTCTTTTGTATCATTTTAGGCTGTCAGCATAAATTCACCATCATTCAACTGGGTTTTTTTTCATCAAAATTTTATTCTATTAAGGGCCCCCTATTACTAATTTTGAGAGCTTGGCGCTTATTACGTCGAATACGGTATTCAGTAAAATCCCCTTCCTGTAGATTTAATCAGTTCAAGAAACAGCTAAAGATATACATGTTCCTTTGACATTTAAATATTTATATTTATCCTGGCACACATAGTTGTAAGTTAGCACTATAAAAGTGGCCATATTATTTCTTATTTTTAAACCCGGAGAGCGGAAGGTCCAGGGTTCGATCCCGGGCCGCGTCATACAAAAAGACGTTAAAAGATTGTACTTGTTGTTACCCTGTCTGGCGCTCGGCATTAAGGGGCTAAAACAAGGACTGGTCGGCTCGGAGTCAGTATACTGTGTCTGAGTGGGGTATTCATGTTAAACTGCGGCATGGTATCTCAGTGAGCTAGCACTATAAATCGGCATCAGTCCGGACTAGTACAAGCAGCCACACACACACATACACGTGCATGCACGTCGCTATATAAGTGCAATAATCTTGGACGCGACGTTAAACCCCATTTCACCTCACCTCACCTTATTTTTAAATATTTATAAATTTGTGAAACTTGGAGTACTGACTTGGCAACGTTACTGTTGTGTACCTGGGATAAGAGATGATTTATAAGCAATATGAAGAGTATTTTCTCATTACAAAATCACACCAACCAGCAGATTCTTCCAGCAAAGGGATGTAACTCTGCACAGCAGACACATTAACCACAAGGCCAACACATCACTCCAAGGCTAGAGTGGATTCAGGTGTAAAATATTTGATGATCTAGTGAAGTGGTTGAAAATGAGTGTATACTTTCATCAATGGAAAATGCATTCACCAGTGTTGAACTATGAAGAGGATGTTTCTTTTCATTTTTAACCTTCAAATCTAAAATGCCCCACTTCCTAATAATATTTTTATTCAGTAGTTCCTAACCGGTGAAGATCTGGGAAAGAATAGGTCATCAGCAACCCACGCTTGCCGTATACGGGCAACTATTCTTGTCGTAAGAAGCGACTAACAGGATTGGGTGGTCAGGCTCGCTGACTTGGTTGATGCATGTCAACATATCCCAATTGCGTGGATCGATGAAGTAGTTACAGAAACTTATTTATTACTTGCCTGTGAAGAGAGCACCCGTTTAATAAACATACAGCTGTATTACACATTGTGTAATACCAAAGCCGGTGCTTATGTACTGCGGGAACAAGTTCCACTAACAATCATTGAAAGCTCTAAACATCACTTGGCTTATTCAACGACACTGCGTGAGGAGATGATAGATCACTGAGTGGAGATTATGCACACTCAATGACCCCAGCAACTCCGTTGCTAGGCTGACATCACATGGCATTGTTTCACCGGTGGATCTTGCAACAAAATTTCACAAATCACGTCATAGAGTATTGTGAGATGATTGTAAACTTTGTGGTGCAGGTCCCATTCCACAAGGCGATCGGACTGTAGGTCAACGACAGTCGTAAGTTTCTGTTAAAGTATGTGAGTTACGATAACCTTAGCGCTACGATACCTTTGTGGAACGGACACCTGAATTCTAAAGGTGGGCCGTTGTATGTTATTAAATTAATATGTGCCAACAGTTGAGGTGATGGAAGTATTATTCTGTTAAACTCAATTGGATTACGCTGTGGATCATGTGTCTGCCTATTCATACACGACAGTGACATTCTAAAAAAAATTATAAATGGCAAGTAATAAATAAAATACTAAACTTGCTCCCGTGTAATACCAATTTTATGAAACCTGTGAATAGTTCTGGTATCTGACTCGCTTTCGCTCGTCAAATAGCAGAACAATTCACTCGTATCATAAAATTGGTATTACGTAGTAGCTTTTTTAGTATTCTATATATACCGTATTCGACGTAATAAGCGCCCCGGCAATATTTGCTAATATATTGGCTAGTGAACAATCCCAATTAGCACCCCTTCCGATTGATCAATGTACACAAGACTTATTTATGCACCCTTAATTATGGGCAATTAAATTCTGGAAAAATACATCGGTCGTATATAAACATTTCAGGCTGTCAGCATAAACCACAAAATTTATCTTTCAACTGTTTTTTTTTTTCACTCAAAAAATTTCTAATAAGAGCCCCCTATTTCTAATTTTGAGTGCGCCCTGGGTGCTTATTACGTCGAATATGGTATTTAAAAAAAAAATTTTTTAGACTTTTAATTAAAAAATTATGTTTTAGAAGCTGTTGCTGAAAAATTAGCCAATCTCCATACAAAATTCCAGACCCCCCATCCCAGGATATTAAATGGTCGGCCCCCTTTATTAATATATTTCCTCCTGTGCAGTACCAAGATAAGTAATAAAACATTCCCAAGTAATGCAAGGCAAACATACCAGTAAAATCCTAGAAATTTTTTATATTTGTATACTTATCCTGCATTACTTCTTTATGCATATTACTGCTTGTTCTTGACAGAGAAAAGAGCTGTGTGAAGATCTCTGCTTGAAGAAGTTGTTCCAACAAGCTGAGAGGCCAACCCTATCACACAGCTCACACATGACCAGGGGAAGTGACGTCACGGATCCTCACATTACTCGTCACTTGCTGAGTGAAGACCTGTTTTTGATCTGTAGCATAAATTTGTTCAACGCTTATGTGTTTTGCTTCTTGAGTTTATGCTCTTTGTGCTTGTGTTGTGGATGCGGTTTTTATCTTTTTACATTCTATGTTTTTAACATGTGCATAACTATTTTGACACCTGCTGGCGTTTTCTCAAAAAAGAAAACAATGGTAATCCCAGGTGTCTTGTTGTTTCAAGTAGCCATCTTGAATATTTTTTACGTGGCTATGCGATTATGAACTGGCTTATGTGCTATATTCTTCTTACCTGGTACTGCTCCAGTGCCATCCCTTTACATTAATTACAAGTATGTTGTCTTACGTTTTTCATAATATTTAATTCATAAACCCACGTAGTGGGTAACAAAGTATAGCATACGTAATCGGGCGGGGATGCAGTGTGATTTTACACACGTCATGTATATGTCAGTTGTCTTTACAGACAAAATGAAGAGAAATGATGTGGATAGCCTTTGCAGATTGTTACAGCTTGTCACTTCACTTCATCTTTCTTTTCAACATTTAACAGAGTGGGTTCAGAGTGTGAAACTAAACTAAACTAGGAGTACGTTAATATATTTTTCCCTGTTCTTAAGAGGTACCTGAATATGTTGTCTTATGTTCAGTTTAAGTTACAAGTTTAAAACAAATGTTGGAACATTCTCATTAAAATCATATCTTAGTTCTCCGCTAAGGACCTCTTTGAGGACTAGTCACCTCATAACGACCATTCATCTGACCAATCAGAACATCGCTTACCAGATCGTTACGGGCTGTATGACTGGTCAAGATCATAGTTATCTCTCGCTTCAATGGAATAAACATTTGAAAATGAACAGATTATCCATGGGCCGTGGGAAGTACTGCTTTAGAATCTTAGTCATCTATTAGACATTCCAGAATGTTCTTTTGTGAAGTTATCAAAATTTTAATCAAGAACTTTATCATAGTGTAGTCTTGAATGGAAGTTGTCACATGTGAAACTAAAGAGCTGCTTTCTAATTGGTTAATGTCAACTTCTAATTAGTCATTTCAATAGTCAAAGTTCACGAAAGGTCATTCTGACGTGACCTGTAATGTGATGTCCTCGCATCTTTGTGTACTGGCAGCAAGCACTAAGATCTGATTTTAATGTGATTGCAGAATCCTTTAAAACAATAAAATAAATCTTTCATAAGTTAATTGTGGTTATTCCCACAATAATCAACAACATAGTCATTTCTGCATTCAATGTATTTATTCTATATTAAACACATAAATGTGTACAGTTACCTGCTTTATACAATTTTCAGTATGCAGACACCATACAATTAAAAGACACATGTCACCACACAGAACATCCTAACTTCAATGCTTCAATTACAAAATTGCTCATCCCGCCTCACATGAATGGAATGATCCTCATAATGGTTGTGATGTAGAACTCTGAATGTTAATGTGTATATCTAAAGACTGTTTACAAATCACAAACTTCCTATCATAATTGACTAGTCACTAAATATTTACATGACAGAAATCCAATACAAGATCACAGTTGGTTTGAGTAATGTCAATCTTAACTAAAACATGTCTGATATTTCTAAAAATTTGTTCAAAATAGCATCCAATGTTATGTATCACATATTTTTTTCTTGCCTTTAACTGCTATGTAAAACTGTGAAGTATTCACAAAATTGCAATACCTCCATGGTGTTTCAAATGCATGTAAACACCAAGGATAGTTGAACAATGAATATATATAAAACACTGAATTGGCATTACAAATATCACATAACATGAAATTTCATGGGAGGTGACTATGATTGGGTTATTCAAAGGCACTAAATGCAATCATAATTTGGACAGAAGTAAACATGGTAAAGATGCCACACGTAGCTACCCATTGAGAGCAAATGGCAATCCCATTAAGGTTGATTCGTCTTTTGAACATGCATGCCTTAATATCACAAATTATAAGTAATATTCAACAATAAAAATAAATAAATTACAAATCTATTCTACTCAAACAGTCAAACATGTACAAATTCATGACTTCACACATTTCATACAAATAGGTTAGAGCAAGTTTACGGTTCAATTCACTTCATAATTAATATTCATGAAAGAATCCACAAGGTGGCTTATTGCCATGGGCCAGATCCATCCTGATTTGCCATCGAAGGGTCTGTCTCTTCTTCTCTGTGGGTACCACATACTTATTGGCTACAAATACTCGCTGAGGCCTCTGAAAATTAAAGCAAAATTGACATATTTAATAGAAACCATTATTTTCAATTACTTCTTTGAGAGCATACAAACTGCTAAGGCCATAATGAATTAATTGCTAGATTATCATGCCCACTTTTTTTCAAAAGTGAGGAGGGAGGCTTTTTTTCGTATTGAAGTCGTCAAGTTGACAACTGGACACCATGGTATGAACAATAGATGACTGAAATAACAAAAATAATAAATAAACATTGATTTCAACTGTAGCAGTCGGATGTATCTGTGTCAAACCTATTTCTGTTTTCCCTGCCCCAACTTGTACTGATGCGTTTATGAATTTATCCTCAATTGACGTTAACTTGTCAAATTTGCACAAGCAAACTTGTTAAAGATTTCCATACGAGTCAGATACTCTGGCAAAGGACAGGCATACCAGTGTTTAATGGTTTGACCAGCCTATCATATTTTCAAACTAGCGAGCACCATCTTGACAGCTGACAGCAAACAGCCGATGGGCAGGCACCCACCGAGAGTTGGTTGTAGACCAGTTTACGGCATGTTGTAAACAGTGCTCTAACATTTCACATGGGCAAATAAAATTAATTTGTTGGGGGGCTTAGTTGTGAGTCGGATGGGGATGACAATCTACCAATTAATTTGATATGGCCAAAGTGTCATCAATCTATGTCCTTGGTCTCATAGAATATCCCACTCTTACACAAATGCAATATTTCATGGTCATATATATAAGAAACTAATTAACTAAAGCACTGAAGGAAGAGAATTTATGGATGTAAACTTCTTTAAATGGAAGTTCAAAGACTTAAAGCTCTGAAATGATTCATATGTACATGTTGTGTGTTGCAATAACATCCTAAACTGCCATAGAGATATATTTCCTAATAAAACATGTGTGGCAACATTTCTGTAAAATATAACTCCATAATTCTAATCCCATGAGTTCAAATTTACAATCACAAGAACATAATGGAACACATAAACCTCACATCAAATATCAATTTCAAAACCCTTATACTCAAAACAGCATTACGTCATAACCACAAAATCAATACACCAACATAATCTAACAAAGCTTGTTTAACTTAATGCCCAGAGGATCTCCAGCCTGAGATGCATTGCACATGTAGAGTCCACTTAGATGCAGTATTGATATATTGAATGCTGTGTCGCCAGCTACCTTCTCGATGGTTTCATGCACCAGCATCTGTTCCCGGATGTTCCACCGGAGCCCCTTGTGCACCTTCTCCCCAGGGGCCTTCTGCACCTGCCAGGCCTGCTGGAACTGCTGGTACCGGGCCACTGGGTCGGACTTTCGGATATTGCGGGTGTGCGGGTGATCAGCCGTCCGAAGGATCACTTGACGTAAACATAACAGATGATGCTCAAATGTTCATAGGTAGCAGACAAGACCAACAGCATGCATTGGTTGAACGAACAGTACTATTGAAGGACGACAAGAATGTACTTTAGTTTGCATTATGTCAAGCACACAATTTTCAAGTTTTATATGTATTTTCAGAGACTTCCCTAGGAAATAAAACTTCGCAGACAAATTGGGAAAAAATACATTTTTTGTGCAATTTTGGGGATGTGCTCAGCATCAATGTTGAAGGGTCACCAAGGTATTTTGAGTGTCAAACATGAATATATGCCAACAAGCGTCAACATGGTCAATAGGTCTGTTGAGAATGTGATTAACAGTTGAAAAACATGTTATTTATGCCTATGTCACACTGATTGTATGCTCCATGAAACTGGGGAACATCTTTATTCCAGTTGGGAATTTTTACTGACATTTGCAGCAGACTTTGGGCTGAAGATTGGACTCTGAGCAGGTCCAAATAAATTCCTGATTTTGCAGTGCAAGTTCTAATATACATGAATGATTAAGAGGTGAGGTGAAATGGGGTTTAACGTCGCGTCCAAGATTATTGCACTTATATAGCGACGTGCATGCACGTGTGTGTGTGGCTTGTACTAGTCCGGACTGATGCCGATTTATAGTGCTAGCACACTGAGATACCATGCCGCAGTTAACATGAATACCCACAGTATACTGACTCCGAGCTGACCAGTCCTTGTTTTAGCCCTTTAATGCCAAGCGCCAGACAGGGTAATAACAAGTACCATCTTTTAACGTGTTTTGGTATGACGCGGCCGGAGATCGAACCCCGGACCTTCCTCTATCCGGGCGGACGCTCTACCACTAGACCACGGAGGTGGTTGAATGATTTAGACGATTGTGTGTATCTTGTAGATATATTTACTTTGGTACTCACCTGAGGAAGGTCTGGGGTCATCAGGAGATAGTCTATATGGGGCCTACAGATGACATAACAGAAGAATAAGTATCAAATACATTTTGAAAAGATTTTTTAACATTATAACAATCAATAACAACAAGAGTATCTAAAAAAAACCCTTGAATTCAAATTAGAATAAAAAATATTATCCCATTTAAATGTTATTGATATTTCACAACATGTCAATAACAATTATTCTTCATATGAAACAGATTCTCAAGTAATATAACCGTGATAGTGAAAGCCATCTTCTGGGACACTCACATCTGCAGGTGCGGAATGTGGTCGTCTTGTTGAGGCAATATCATCAGAATCTCGTAATGCCAATCGCTGTAGTCTTTCATTGGCATCAATGATACTTCCTTTAAGCACAGAAATTAAGAATAAATTCAATCTGATAATGATAACTGATATCATATCACAAAATGACAGAAGAGAGTATGAGAAACAAATATGCTAACTGACCAAAGGGAGATAATCTGAGTCATGATACCACACAAACCTAAGCAAATAAATCATGCAAGAATACTATCATGAAATGTACATGTCTCTTTAGATTTTTAGATTTATCAAATTGTCTAAAAATATTTGAAACAATTGATAATGTTTATCTTATATAGTATGCTATATACCATGATATACTGCAGACATGTACACAGAAAGGACAGAATTTTACGACCAACACATACCTGCATCACTTTCTGTCATGGATTCATCAATAAATTTTGAGCCTTTGTCATTTTTCCTGCAAAATAAATCAGACAAGTTGATTGACTCAGCATGCATAGTGAGTGAGTTTGCAGCGCTTCTAGCAATATTCCAGACTTATCAAGGCACAGTAGGCAATCATCAACTTATCAAGGAATATTACAGTTATCTAATATTAACAATATTAGATACTTATCCTGCTAAGACTGTCTGCAATTTCCTACTTGTTCTACTTGTACCCAAATCCCACAACACAGTGCCAACACACTCCCAAACCGGAAGCCGCCAGCACGCATGCTCCCCTCATGCCATGCAACTATCACACAGTAGAAAATCCGAACTGATGAAAACTGCAAACCGAAGCCCAGGTGGTGACTGCCATGTTCTAGCAGAGCTACAGAGAAGCTGCGTATTTGTGTAAAATACCCCCCAAAACTATTCAAAACCCAATTACTTTCAATTAGCATACAGAAATGCATGCATTAAATGAAAAACTCAATTGTTTGAAAACAGTACGCGTAAATACCCAATAAAGCTTTTTCAGCATGCGTAAAACGGAGCTAATTTCCAAGCACAATTACAAGCTAATTTACTTTCCGAGTCAAGTCTATATTAAGAACTGTTACATACGTCTAAAACATTAGTTAATTTTTACTCATTTTGGGAAAAACCCCAAAGAGTGAGGAATAGATGAGTGATTGGTTGGTTGGTTGGTTGGTTGGTTTGTTGTTTAACGCCTCACTCAGCAATATTCCCGCTATATGACGGCAGTCTGTAAATAATCGAGTCTGGACCAGACAATCCAGTGATTGACAGCATGAGCATCGATCCACGCAATTGGGATCGATGACATGTATCAACCAAGTCAGCGAGCCTGACCACCCGATCCCGTTAGTCGCCTTTTACGACAAGCATAGTCGCCTTTACGGCAAGTATGGGTTGCTGAAGACCTATTCTACCCCGGGTCGAAATAGATGAGTGAAAAAATATTGGTTACCAATGAAAAATGTAATGACCCAATTAAAATTGAAACCTTCAAGTAAAAAACACAATTGCTCAAAAAGTTATCTGGAGCTCTGTTCCAGACAAGAAAGACTTACATCAGATGGGGTCCACTTCACTCGACACCATCTATACCCCCTGTAAACAGGGAGTGGAGACAGGACAAATGGTAAGCACTGCAGTGAGACCCCACCATGACCGAGTGCACACCACAGTCCTAACCAAGTAAATAACCCCATCAACCCACCCAGACAAGCAATGGAAGGGACATACCCAGAGCTGTGAGAGATAACAACTAATTTCATGAGGATTATTAGCTTGAGGAGGGGCAAGACCAGCATTGTCACAAGCCTCCAGTAAAACCTCTGTTCGTTAGGGCTTTTTTAAAATGTGCCTTGCGTGCAGATCGAACAACTCTGGAGACGGATGGCATTGATGGGAGAGAGGATTGTGTAACTGACTCCTCCACTGTGGTAACTGAATGGGATGAGTGACGGACAGTAGGATGAGGTCTGTAAACCATGCCCGAGCCGGCCAATAAGGTGCGACCAAAAGCAGACTAAGAGTGGTCATCACTCGAATCTTTGGCAGGTCTCGGGGAGGCAACACATGGGGAGGGTAAGCATTGGCATGGAGACCCTCCCAGCTGAGTGACAGAGCGTCATGATTGACTGCTACGTGATCCAGAATGGGGGACACAAACACTGGCAGCTGGTTGTTGAACCTGGTGGCGAATAAGTTGATATTCGGAGCCTCCCCATTGAAGTGTTAGGAGTAAAAAGGCATTGGGGTGTAACATCCATTCTGTGGCAGCTACCTTCCCAGGCAGAGGACAAACTGCACCTTTTAGGTGAGGTGAGGTGAAATGGGGTTTAACGTCGCGTCCAAGATTATTGCACTTATATAGCGATGTGCATGTACGTGTGTGTGGCTGCTTTTACTAGTCTGGACTGATGCCAATTTATAGTGCTAGCTCACTGAGATACCATGCCTCAGTTTAACATGAATACCCCACTCAGACACAGTATACTGACTCCGAGCCGACCAGTCCTTGTTTTAGCCCCTTAATGCCGAGCGCCAGACAGGGTAACAACAAGTACCATCTTTTAACGTCTTTTGTTATGACGCGGTCGGGGATCGAACGCGGACGCTCTACCACTAGACCACAGAGGCGGTCGCACCTTTAAGGCCTCATCTGAGGACCTCTGCAACCCAAGGAAGACAGTCCCGTACTTCCATCAAACCCAGTTCAGAATTGTTACCCATCAGGGACTGACCCCTCACTGAGGACCTGTGACTTCGTTAATGGAGAGGCGAACCATAGTAGTCACCATGACCATCCTGTCTGGCAAGACCTCTTGTCCCTAACCGCTTCGCCGCTGTCCACTCGACAGCTTGCTCTGGACAGATGATGGTCCGACAGACGATCCTGTGATCTACCTGGAGACTAAAGACGACCCCCATATCTGCCAAGTGGCCATCAGGTCCCTCAGTGGACGAACGACAACATGTAGAAGATCACCAGCTATCCGGTGATCTGTCATATGAACTTCTACGAGACAAGCATCCTTCAGATCCCAAGTGTCAATCAGGAGACAACTCCAACGGAGACTGCTCCCTAGACTTAGACTACCGATGATCATCAGGACGCACAGGAGATAGCTGCCGACCCGACAACTGTGATGTAGATGGCAGCATACCAGAAGGTGAAACAGACTGAAAGACCGCGGACTGCAACACACCCGACTTTGAACGATGCACTATAGGCAACGGACGACATCCCACCAATTCCTAAGACTGCAAACCCTAAACAAGCATCTAGGTCTAGGTGATGCAACACAAGCTGACTGAAAGCTGGCGTTGAATCTAGAGGCCGTTGTTGGTGTGGCTGCAGTTGTTGGTGTGGCTGCCGTTGTTGCTGCAAAGTAGACTGCTGTACCAAGGATGTGACTACTGTAGAGATCTGAGCCAACAACTCAGAGGACAAGGCAACAAATGTAAAAAGAATACCTCAAAACACAAGCCAAATGAAAATTATTTATGTAAAAATGCTATGTAATACCCCTACTGCATATGCACACTTCTAAAATGATAAAAAAAACAATTGAGCAAACCTAGAAGGATGGAAAGTCACATAACAAAAGGATTCGAGAGCCAACCGTAAACACCAACCACCAGGGTGGAGAGACAAGTAGGAAGAGGAAGTTACATGGCATGAGGGGAGCATGCGTGGTGGCAGCTTCCGGTTGGGGAGTGTGTTGGCACTGTGTTGTGGGATTTGGGTACAAGTAGAACAAGTAGGAAATTGCAGACAGTCTTAACAGGATACGAAATAATGATATCTTTGTGGTTCACAATTTCATACATGATTGCTAAACTCTTACTGGCAAATGAACATCTCTTGTTTATTGATCCATCACCTCCTTCATTATTGTTCACTATCATGACAATGTACACATGTCTTAAACATCCAGCTGAACAAAAACAAATATATGACAATGGTAAAGCTCAAAGTGTGCTGTGTACATGGTGTATGCAGCAAAAGCAAATTTGGCCCACACCTTTAAAGTATATGTTGTTGCACATATGATTACTATGATGTTGTAACCAAAATGACCAAAGCTACCTTAATGTCTTCCTCTTCACCATCCTTCTTTCTGAGTCAGTCTCTGATACATCATCTCTCAAACCTGGAGGAATGGCATCCCTGTCGAACATGGTGAACATGTCATTGTGACCTCTTGAGGGATTACCAGTTACTGGCCTCTTCAAGACTGGCTCCACTCCATAATTATTCTCCTTTCCAATCCCTCTCTGTAAAATACAGTTGAATTAATCACTCATATTAACTTGATACCTAACATTCCGTAGGACACATGGTAATACATGATGATGGTTACATCACTGCTTGTTTTATGCTGCAATTAGACATATCATGGCGGCCTTGACCAGGCAAACCCGTGATTCAATATTATAAGCAATGTACAACACCTTCAGGTTACAATGACATGCAATCAACCAAGTAACTATGCCTGACCACCTGATCTACTTAGTCTCACCTTTCTACAAGCATAAAGTACTGGAGACCAATTCTTACACAAATGTCACACAAGGTGCTTTGATAGGGAATATGCAAACAAATTCAACAAACATAACCGAAAAAATAATTTGACTGAATAGAAATCATGAGGTTTGTTGACATATTTTACTGAAAGAAATTAACAAAGGAAACAATTATTTTTTATATTTTTGCTATGGCATAGATAAGCATGATAAGGTGTATGAAACCTACAAATGTAATCTGAAAATCACCATGATGACCTTTAAATTCAAACATAATTATACACAAGAACTAAAATCTCCAGTATTGTATAAATCATCCAGACCCAATAGTGAGTGAGTGAGTGAGTATGGTTTTATGCCGCTTTTAGCAATATTCCAGCAATATCACGGCGGGGGACACCAGAAATGGGCTTCACACATTGTACCCATGTGGGGAATCGAACCTGGGGCTTCGGCGTGACGAGCCAACGCTTTAACCACTAGGCTACCCGACCGCCCCTCCAGACCCAATAAGCAACCCCTGGCCAACTTCTAAATCAACCTGTAAGTAATCTTTATAACTACAGGGTAAGCGCCCTCTACTAAGAATTGAAAATTTTCTTCACAGTCCATACTTTCCTTTGGATATCAGATTTTTTAACAGAAAAACAGCAGGGTAGAATTTAAGGGGCATATACTGCCAAGAAACTGCCATCAAACAAGTTTTAGTTTCACTGATGTTTGAACATAGTTTGTCCATTACCCCTAGATCTCTGAAAACAAATTTGACTTGTGTATAGTTTAAAAAAACACCACAATTTTTTAAGCACCTGGGCCCCGTTCCACAAAGCGATCTTAGCGCTAAGATCACTTTGTGGAACGGGGCCCTGGGCTGCTTATTACAATAACTCTTCACTTATAAAATCTTAAATATTTCAAATGCAAAACACTAACTTGTGAATACGCATGCGTTCTGTAGTCAAGGTGATCCTGGTCAGAAACTTCCTCCAGTGGGATTCTCTCTCGCCTCACAGTTCCATGTGCTGAAAACAAGGACAACTGTGGTTGAAGTGATTGTCCTGGTAATATGTTACAGAGATGAATGTGTGTGTTTGGTTTGACTTTAATGCGGCTTGGAACAGTATTACTGCTGTTCCATTGTGTGAGCCCTTATTGCACAGCAATGCAGTCTTACATATTTACAATTCACTTCAGCCCAAGTTCAGGTTTTATTTATCGTGCATGTCATCGCCAAATCTTACAACTGAGATAGGCATCATAGCATAACAAAAAGTTTCCTTTGGTTATCATTGTCATCTTACCTGAAGAGGCTGAAGTGTCAGCAGCATCAGCTGCCAGGTGTGATGATCCACTACTGTTGAAGGACGAATTCTTGCTGCGCTCTTGTTGGATTAACCTCTGGAGGTCTGAAACAGTAATATGGTCAAATATGTATAACAATAATCGTGTAAAAGGCAAATAGCAAAGGACATTTTCATAATTCTTTTCAACTTTCAATACAACATTCTTCTATATTATCACCAAATTTCAAAATATCTGCAGGACATTTTGGATGACAATCAGTCAGTGTCCTAGAAAATGAACCAATTTGAAACCCTGAAAGTAGCTATGGAATGTCGTACTCAAAGCAACTAAGTTATCAATTGAAGCAACATATTTGCAAACCATGCACATCCATTTTTCGACATGCGGATATACAATTATCAAACGGACCTGTACACAGTGGTACACGGATACATATAGGCAGAACTTGCAAAATATTCGATTGATTTTCAGCAAATTTCGCTTCAAGCTAAACCAAGCCTAGCTACCCTAGTGCTACACGTTTCCATTACATTTTTAAAATAAACACTTCTCTACAACAGCACAATATAAGATAAACAAGATATAAAGAGGTGATTTTTCACTATTATGTGTGCATATTATACATTAACCATGTTGATTTGTAATTAATGTATAACTTACCTTTCTTGAATTCTCGTAATTTTTCTTCAGGAACATTTCTGTAACCCAGTCGTGCAAGTTCATCTTGAATTTCCTCCTCCGAAAATTCAATGCTTTGGGGGTCCATTATTGTCTACTGCAAATACATACACACCACGCCGTCACAAACACTTTATACTGGTATTGTACTTCAATATAATTTAAGGCCTAATTGCTTGATAGTCCAGCTAAGTTGCTCACCTACATACCTTTCATGAACAAAATATTTTCGCACTCAAACACGGTGAACAAGTCTAAACACGATGCGGTACGTTTGCAACATGTACATACCTTTCAATTTCACCAATCTCCAGACTATGACAAGAGTTAAACCATCACAAAACCTATCTAAGACACATAAACAAAATACCTTATCTCTCATATAACGCATAAACAGCAAAAAATGTCTATATTTTGAAGGGGATATGTGCTTATTGACCAAGCCTAAGAAGAATTTGCCGCCATGATGTAAACATAGCCGGGCATTGAAATACGTCAACTGATTGGTTGAAACTCGAACACACCAGCCAATGAAATTTCGTTTGACTCCAACTTGTTTACTAAGGGAGATAATCCCATTGTATATGGTCAGGGGACCGGTCAGTGTTTTCGTAAACTGAAAGAAACATACTAATATTAAAGAAGAGCACGTAAAATGACATCAGGCGATATGGTCAAAACGCCCAAGTTTGATAGAACCTGTCCAAACTTTGTTTTCTTCTCGCGATAAAACATTGCTATATGCACATGCCTAGTACGGTACCAAAAGGACATAATATACAAGGTGCAGGCGTGGTGGCCATCCTGTTAGAACAATATTAAATGAACAATTCTTTGTCAGATCTTTTCGTACGGAGACATAAATATATCAAACTTGAATACATTACATGGAGCAGCGTATTTCGCAATCATGCTACACGTGACGATTGCTTTGATATTTGAGCATTCCGTGGCGGATCACGATTAGAATCATGAAGAAAATTTGTCGTAAGCGCCGATTAAATGACTCAGTGGTCAGACTTCGACACGATTTGTCTCCAGACCCTACAGGACCACGTGGCTGGTCTAACGGGTCGTTGTATGTGCAGGCTTTGTCTACAGAGCTTGTATGTGCAGGCTTTGTGGACATTACTTGGGCAGAGCTTCTGATATTCGCTCTATCGTTACATGGTCCATTTTACTGATGTTTGTTAATAATTTGTACATGAAACTCTATCTCCTTAACAGAGTTATTAAATGTACAGATCTTATCAAGAATTATACATTTCCACCCATAATATTTTGTCGTAAGTATAAGACAATTGAGTATCGTCTCGTCGGTGGACACACTCTTTTGTACTCCAAATAATACTGTATCTCTGTTACTTTCAAATGGAGGTCATATCATTTATATTTACTTTCATCTATTTAAAAAAATGGAAGGACAGTTGGAGACTAAAACACATATTCTTGTCTTGTTTCCGACACTCCACATCTGTCACATTTATTACTGGTCTTGATACTACTTTTATGTAAATATATGTTACATGGAAATAGACTGTGAGTGGTCAGACTTAGTGACTTGGATGTTAGTGTGACATCGTACCCTGACGGCGTGTGACGTGGCTCAAAATATCAATCACCGTTTCTTTATGCGTTAAATATTATCTGCAACGCATTCGTATGAAATTGAGTAGATGACCTCTTACAGCCTATTATATTTAAAGAAAATTATATGGTCGGTAAAAAAATGTTATCAAGCAATAAAACACAAACAAGCATTACTTTTGCATTGCATTACCTAGTGGTACTTTAAGTCCTGGCTTCCAGCTGTCCATAGCTATGAGCGCTAATTACTGTGAAGTGTTGGCTTCCATTGTCTATTGCTGATCACCCTTCAGCGCCAATTATCTTCCCTTGTTAAGTTTCCACCCATTGTTATCTTATTACTTTTGTTGTTCTTATATGTTCACATATATGCTACCTCTTGCATTATAGCATTCATCTGATGAAGGAGTAAGCATATACTCTGAAACGTTGTGTTGCTCATAATAAAGAAGTTGACATCCATAAATTCTAAATGCCTTTCAAAGACTTGACTACTTTTCAATATTGGTCTTTCCCATCGTGCACTCCCCTTCACGTCGAGCAATATACCATCAGCTCCATCTTATGGCGTCTACAATTTCCAGCTTCTTAAGTACTGAAGAGCATGTGTATTTCACGGAAAGACACTTTTTGGCTACTCAAGGGACTGGTCAAGTATTCGAGACATTCAGAGACATTTACTAAGTATGACACGTGGCTTGGCAACATGAGATGCGCTAAGCTATCCTATACTATGACCTTTAAACACCTCTAATACTAATCCCAGTACCGACTCAAATGATTTTAGAAAGTGACCATACTTTCCGCACACTCATAATTAGGGTATTCAATACCTGGTAGATTAATATACAACTTTAGTTACCAGACAAACAAAATGTTACTTAAACGAATCGAATTGATGCTGTACATGAATCTGCCTGGTCTGTTAGTTGTATGCGTGACGTGTAGATTGATCTGTGTTGTTTTAGTAGAAAGGAAACCTTTCACATCTGCGATCGAAGATAATTCTTTACTGAAATATGTTCCGTGCTGGCATAAATTCATAGATTAAAATATATTCCCCTTGTGTAGTGCATTAGTTGGATCAAATTTGGAGTTTTACCGATTTACATGATAGAAAATGAAAGATGCTTATTTGTGAAGTGGATGTCTGGTGTCTGAAACCGAAAGCCCCGACAATCGAGCACTTTCTACGACGAAGGCTACAACATTTATGACCTCAGAAAAAAACTTTCAAAGGGTTTTAAAGTAAACATGTAGAGGACATTTCAACTTTTACGAATCAGTGACAAAAATGATGTCCGATGCAATTCCCTTTTGACTTGTACCGTACCCAGGTGAACAATTGACTTACCTTTCTATGAGTTTGTGACTGGCTTCACCCATTGTGCAGGATACGCTCACCTTTTCGCGAACAACTGGTATCATCACTATTTGATAGTGATTCATAAACACATTGTCATGATAATATTATAGTCGGAATCGTACAATCGACCCGGTTTTTAGCAGAGATTTCTTATGAATATGGAAAGGGTTTTGTAAATAATTATGGAAATGTTTTCTGTCGTGGTGCTGTGATTCGAACACGCGATCATAGTTTTCTGGTACGTCTAGGAGACGCACAACGAACTGCGCCGTCTAAAACGACAGGGCCAACTGTGTGACATTTGAAAAAAGACCGGAGTAAAATTAAATAGAAATGCAAAGTGTTTGTTGGAAAAAAACCGTTTGGTTTATGAAAACCGACAGAGACAATAACGATATATGAACTAATTTCTAAAGCAACGATGAAGGATTTGTTTTCATTTTGAGAAGAGCAAACCACACTGACTTTGCTACTTTGAACCATTGGACCTAACAAAAGACTAGTGGAGTTGGTTTGGTTTTGACTTTGCAGTGCTTCCTGGGAGAATTCCCATTCGCTGCCTGGGCTGCGTGCAGAGGGAGCAAGGGCCCTGAGCTGATGATGAGCGTAACCAGCCTGACTGTGCCAGGAACACCCAAAGGCTCTTTGCTGAACTTTTTATTTGAATCCTTAAATAATATAATAGTACTAATAATAATAATTACTTGGACGAAATCAGTTTGCCTGAAAAGTGAAACAGCAGGCTTTCTGGTTGCTGTTCAGGACCACTCAAAACCTTCAATGTGTGATTTTGCATCATAATGTAAATATGAAATGTAGATTATGCAATGAATTTAATTAGACTGTCAGTGGATGCCCAGCTTTGGCACAAACACAGTATCTTAGGCTTATGGTATTTCCACACCACACAGGGGCATGCTCAATAGGTCAGTGTGCATTTGATTTCCTTCTCAGCTCCCCAGGCAGTATACGACCCGATCTGCCCATGAGGTGCTAGAAGGATAACAGTCACATAACCATTTCATCCTACCGGGTACCTATTCAAAGCTGGGTGAACAAAGGCATATCGTCACATTTAAAATAGACAGCCTAAATATCCTTTTTGAGTCCTAACGAATTCTGGTGGTACATACCTCATACGTCCACAGCTGAGAAAGAAGTCGCAAAACACCTTATTTACACAGTGCACGATTGCCCCATCCTCTGTATCCACTGGCTTAAACCTCTGGCATATTTAATAATTTTGCCAAACGTTTACAACGATTACCATCAGCTATATTGTTTTAAGATGTTACCAGTAGGTCGGCATCATTTGATCATTGCAATAACGAAAAGTAACAAATAATGATTTAGGCAATGTTTGCTATCGAATTACAAGTGAATGTAAAATGAGTGAATGAATAAGATAAACGTGTACTACCTACTTGAAATATCTTCGTTCGGGATAAACAAGGCCCCTGCGGTGGATACAGCAACGCTGAAAAACAGATGCAGCCACATGCTCTGCTCATGAGCCAGAACTTTACAGGTGTTCTTTTCAAGAAAGCACCACGTGTTCTAAAACCAGTACAATGTCTTTGGACCCTTCCACTTTCATTGTGACCATGGCTCTTGCATGAAGAATTGAAAAACGCCATGAAATGTCATTTCGAAATAACACTGTATGGGGCATTTCGGCATTTATTGATTTTCTCCTTTTAGAACCTTTGTACATTTAATATACTAGTAGTTTGTTACTCACAATAATCAACCGTGAATTCACAGCAACGGAAAGTGCACGGTATATTGATTTGTGCGAAACACTTAGCGTTCTGACAGAAATTTCATCGGTAGTTTAACACACAAAGCTATGACATTCAAAATGTTTTTATCGTTTTTGTAATCACCACACACTGATCATCGATGGGTTATTCATTCCAATTCACTGCAATTTCCGTCAGATACAATTAACTGTGGAGCACGTTCCTGAACAGAAAATGGAATGAAATGTTCTCATTACATTAGGTACCATACTACCCTTTGCTAGTAAAAACTCTTAACACATAACCTATAGGTTCAGCCAACAATACATTGTTGACTGGTTTTCACTGATGATCCAATTTTGATAAATGTCACCATGTGTCTGTAGTTGGAGGCTGGTGGGTGTTGTTGATTCACAGGTGACTGGGTACTAAAACAGATATAACAATGAACAGTCATTTCACACTGAAATATCATTGTAATGAAATTCGTTGACATGTAATTAATCCACAGTGATCACTCCGCGACAAACGTGTAATTTCAAAAGAGGATTGTAAATGTTTGTATTATTGGTGTTGATGATATACTGCTGAATGATGGATGATGGAGAAACGACCAGTTAATAAAATATTCATGAATGTATTGTGTGTTGCTAAGGAATAGGATTTAGTTTATGACAAGTGTGCACTTTTAAAGATTGTATTAAAGACTGAATTTAAACAGCAATTATCTTCAATGATGTATCTTCAACAATTGTATTTCTGTATTTCTAACACACACACACATATATATATATATATATATACAGTATATATCGTATTTATATATTTATATATCGTATTTGTATTATCATAAATGTACGACTATGATTATTGGAAGAATCTGATATAATACTATTTTAATTGTACCATATATTATACCATAAGTGTAGTATTCATTTTTACAGGGTGTCGTTTTTCATCAGCAACAAGACCTCACACCCGAGCCTGTGTCATGCTTTACCGCATCCGCACACATTCCTGGCTATTAAACACTTATAATAACATTCGTCACGTTCTCACATAAAGGACAGACAATTTGTTAAAAAATTATATTTATGCTCATAGTTTCCTGGTTTTGCAGCTGAAGCTGTAAAAATATCCAATCTCCAGACAAACCCCCTTCCTCCAACCGAATTTCAAATGGTTGGTCTCCAATGCAGTCTGCAGGTACATGTACATCAACTTCAAGATTATGGATTAAGGGAATTATGGTGTAGTACACTATCTTATCTTTATTGTTATCAAAATAAGAGAACAAAATCGCTCCGACACCAAGAGACGCGTGATATACAGAGAATCACACCCTTGAGTATTTTAATATCAAATACAGCAAATTTCTTAGGCTTTTTGAGTGATGATATTCTTGATTTCAATAGACACGAGGGTGAGATTTTATTTGTTAACTAATATCGTTCTTATGAGTACAAAAACAATGTATCAACAATGCAATTTTAAATTGTATGGTAAATAAACCTCAGATAACAATTGCTTTCAGTTTGACAACTTGTCCTGAATCTGTGACGATAGAGATGCAACTATGAACATGTTTTGTGGCAAATGCCCCATTCATCAAGGCATGAATTGTTTCTTTAAGATTGTCATGTGGGATATTGAAAACACAATGTTTTTCACAAAGTGGTCAAATGTAACTTTCTGACTAGAGTACAAATTCTAGTCCTTTATGGGGTTGAGTCCAACCCGAGATCCGAACATACATTCTTAGAGTGAGGCACGTAATCGCCAGCACACTAAGTCAGTGATCTACCCACTCAGTCACAGAGACTTTATTTGCACTTTATAAGAAAGTCTTATCCCAAATATAACATGGGGATATTGGTGCACAAAGCGGGAACAAAACGTGTTCTGATAGAATTGATATATTTTCTGACATTGCAAAACATTAAGCAAATCCTTTGAGATTTTTAGAATCCACATAGTATCAATTCCACGTGTTTTAAACATTTACTGTGCATATAAAGAAAGTACTTCCTTGATCGTATTAAGCATTATTATTTATCTTTGAGACGCGGCTCTGGTGGTATGCTGGATCTTGCAGTATCTCTCTGTGTACAGATTGTAATGGGGCTTTGGAATCAAGGAAAGGACATTTCTCGAGGTTTTAGAGTCAAGTCACAAGTCGATATTACTGATGGGTGGATCATGACTGCTACACCTGACCTTCGTAACACTACGGTCGTCACCAACCAGTTCAAACACTGCATCGCCAATAGCCTTTGCTTCCCTTTCTTTTGAGTGCTTGGTAACGTACCAAAACTATCCGAAAGAATCAAACATTCTCGGGAGATGACGTGTTTGCGTCCAATGCAACTTGCCGCCACGTGCATAGAAGTACATAGAACTTCGATTTCACAGTGTGATTTCAGTTGGTCGTATAACAGTGGATATCATCTACTCCACACTGTGAAAGCGTCGTTTCCGGGTTTGGGGAACATTTCCTTTTTAATTAATCATTCAGCACCGTGAAAACAGCGATAAAGATGCATTAAATTTAACCTTCATTTGACGGTCAAGAAAATTAGGGTCGATAGATCCGTAAACCAATGAATAAAAAGCACGCTTAAAGATATGTATTAGGTTTCAAAAAGTATAATTTATATCCTAAGACTATATTTCAAATGTATGATCTTTCAATAGCTCATTGTTTAGAAACATAAATATAATCATATATATACTAGTGGTTGTTATGCAACGTTGTCACCATGGAACTCAACGTTATGTTATAACGTAGCATTTCCACAACTTATCCACATCATTATATATGTTTTTCTGATCATATTATTTAGAAAAAGAAGAAAAATCAATTGGCAACAATATTGGGTATGTTGCAGATTTTATTTAAGCAATTCTACCTTATGAACACATAGCCTGTAGCATCAGATCCAGGCGCGAAGCAGTGTGGGAAGGTGAGTTATATAACATTGTTCCATTGAAACAATGTGAATTGTCAGTATTTGACCACTTTTATCAGGTATTGTTTCTTAGCAACTCTATAAGGTTTTAACATCTTGGAGACAAGACGCGCGAAGCCTCAGATGTTGTTTCTTAGCAACTGTATAAGCTTTCAACATCGTGGACACAAGATGACCAAAGTCTCGGATATCCCTTCTGTAATCTTCCTGCATTTCCGTGGCAATGGGAATACATGGTGCAGTCACTTTTCTGACAATCTGAAAAAAATTATTAGTATGAATATGAAAACAAATGTGAATTAACTTATATACTGTCTGCGTCATAAAGGAGCACTAGTTACCCAACAGCTCCTTAATATACACGGGAACATGACACAAAATAGTAACACGGTTTAGTCCACACGTAAATGAATCATCCGGCAGCCACATTTATGGATAAAATAGCAGTATTGACAAACATACCCCTTCATCAAAGACAATGCATACATTGTCCGTCTCTACCAAGCCATTGACTAGTCCATTGGAGTGAAGGAGGTCCACAGATCTGGCTAGCTGCTGAGCAATGATTAGCATATTTCTGGCTGACGTCAGTGAACCAATGTAAGAGGACAGACAGACCGAATTTGGGGGCTGGCTCTGCAATAGGAGTTCTTTCTTCAGGAGATGAGGGACAGAAGACTTAGTCCTGACTGTAAAAGCACACACATATAAAGAAGTTATTGTACCGTGTAAAAGTTGCAAGGTACATATGAAAGAAAGAACTCAAAATAGCAAAAGAAAAATCTCCTCGTTTACACATTATAATTTTGATCATTAGTTTACTTCATGGCTACGATAAAATATGAAAACATCTTGGCATTGGAGCTCACTGATCACAACCTGTAAAACATACCTGTTGATCTGGTGGTAATCAAAGTTGTGTTTGCTTTGTTTAGCTGAAAAGACATGGGCGTAAATATTCTAACATAACAGATATGTTATTTTGGTACAGTGTTTTACCACTGCGAACCGATAAATAATGAAACTATAAAATAACCACACTCAAATTATTCAAGCAGCAGGAGTGAAAAGGGTGAACGAACTCAGTAAGAGTTTGACGCCCCCACATTACCTACCTCCTAATCGAATTTAAGGTGCGATGTTTTTCGCGACACTCGTACATCAAGACGTTTTGATCTCAAAACTGTCAGACTTATATAATACGTCATTCATGATTTCTTTAACGTAAATCGAAAATATATGAAAGCAGTGTGTTCATAATACATATGATTGACATTTTTCAATTCTTATAATATTCTGTATATTAAAGGAATTAAACTCACATTACATGAAGAAGTTAAATAATGGATTCTTGGACACAGCAAGAAAAAGTAGGATTATTGCAAAAGGACAACGGGTACTTAAGACACAAAAAGGATATCATTGGTGTTTAAGGTAGGGGTTGCATACTGAGATCGTACAACCGTATTATTCCCAATTGCACTGATTTGTTCAGGGAAAAAGGACATGATAGAAGGCAGCGGGGTACATGGGAATCCATTGTATATTAAAGGAGGGTTGTAAAAAGGCATGTAATGTTATTATCATAATTTTTTTATTCCTGTGGTGTTATATAGTATTTTGGTACAGAAATGTTTGGCATACACGCAATAGACATCATTGCTACCTTCCGTTTTCTCATTGTGTCAACTGCTGAAAGGGTGTAGATGATGGGGTTGAGAGCGGAGTTGATCGGTAGAACAAACACTGCAACCCAAGCGTACACTTCAGAGTTGATCACGTAACCCTGGAGAGCAATCAGACCTGTTGCAAGAATAATTTGATTTTATAAACCCGTCTTATCGTCCTTGAAGTACATGTTTAGTCGAGATGGCAATTTTCCTGTCATGTGCGACAGCAACAATGATGGAATTTTTAGGGAATATTACAGACAACGTTATCACTTATTGTGAAGTGTTATAACTTACCCATGACACAGATGGGGAACCAGCACACAAAGTCTGTCAGAACTATGAAGGAGAGCTTCCTGGCAATGGCCATGTCGTTGGTTGTCCGCCCCTTCCTTAGCTTCTGACTGGCCCTCACTGCCTGGTAGATGATAGCCTGACCCATAGCGATGAAGACAAAACAGATGAAGTTCCAAATGACAAAGATAGCGGTGGAATACTCCCATCCCGGAGGCCTGTTCCTGGTGAGTGGTAGAGCAAGACAGACTCCTGATCGAGAATAGAAAGACTTGGAAAAGTAACTGATCGGCAAAAGGGGAACCCCTGCCATCAGGAAACTCACAATCCAGACTAAAATGCTGATGAACTTCGAACGTTTCTTAAAGACGTCATGGTCTCTCAATGGAAATTTGACAACAAGGACTCTCTCCAAGGTGATTATGCAGAGGAACATAACTGATGTCTCACTTGATAGGGATGCCAGGAGACCTGCCAGCTGACACACCCAGCTGTTTCTCCACGCCTCATCATTCCAGCTGTACACTCCTCTGTAGATGACGTCAGCACTTGCTATGATGATCATATATACACCCATTACTAAGTCAGAGATGGCGAGATTGGCAACAAAAAAATCATTGCTGCGTTTGAAACTCTGCCTATCGTAAATGCATCGACAAATAAGTGACAGGAAGTTGGCAAGAAGAGCTGAAAAGCCCAGAACCCACATGCAAATTCTAAGAACTCCATTCCTCATTAGGTCTGAGCAAGAAGAAAACTCGTCAGCCGCAGGTAGACATTGTTCATTTGGGACACTCTGAGGTTTGAAGCAACAGAAGACATACTTATCACTGTACAGGTAGCTGAGCTTTTCTAAGCCGTAGAATAGATCTCCGGTGAAATCTGTGATAAAATTGTGTGTCAGATCAAGTGTGTGCAGTTTACTGACTCCACTGAAACTCTTGTCTTCTATTGCTGTGATCTTACTGTCAGAAAGGTTCAAATTCAGAAGACTGGATAACCCATGAAACATGTCCCTCTTCAATGTCCTAAGAGCAATACCAGAAAGGTCGAGTGAAGGAAGGCTTGTTAGTCCATCAAATGATGCCGCAGTCAGTTTGAACGTTCCATTTCCATTGAGTAATAATGACATAAGATTTCCCATACTCTGAAATAACCCTTCAGGTAACAAGCTGATGGAGTTCATACTGAGGTCCAAATGCAACAAGTTTTTCAGTCCACTAAGAGAGTTTTCTTCAATCACATGGACTCCAAGGTAGGAAAGGTCCAGGAGTGCTAAGTTTTCCATATGGCGGAAAGTATCATTCTTCAATGTTTTATTAAAACTTCCCCTTAACTTGAGAACTCTTGTATATTTGGGTAGATGTCGAATCATGTCGAGGTAGAACCCAGTACAAGTGATATATGCACCCTCACACAGACACTCATCTGGGCAGCTGGTGTCACAGAAATATTCATCATCTCCTTCAGGACAATGTCGGATTGTATCACACACCTGCTGCCATGGAATACACACCATGTTACCATGACAACGGAATCTACCAGGACAGGTAATATTAGCTGGAAAATAATACAAGAGGCATGACGCTCAGCGATACTTAAAGTGTAAACAAGAAGTGAAGATTCTATTTTATACGATAATTTAAGGTTCTGGATGTTTACAAAAAAAATACTATTACAATTTGTAAAATAATATGCACTGTTCCTTCGTATTCAACAATAACCCACCATCTTTAGATTTTTCCTTATATATTATGCACGGATCACAAATTGTGGGGATCATCACAGCAAGGCACTAAGCTCTATGAGCCTTAATATGGAGAATTAGCGAATGAATCCAACTATGATTGTATAGTGCTTCTTTCAAAGAGAAATTGAACTGTAAATGTCTAGTATTATTTGAAAATGTACCACATTTTATACCTCTATTCATCATAGGAAACAAGGCAAAAATCTCAAAATCGTGTTACTTAAACCTACTACATCCTCTTTCGTCCATGCCGTCAGCACAGTCTGGGCGTCCATCACAGACCAACCTGATGGGGATGCAATAGCTAGAGGGACACTTGATGTGATCTACTGGGCACTCGTGCGTCTCTGGTGCAATGGGAATATACATTTACAAACAAACATGTAATAAATCTGTTAAATACTGAAGTAAATGTACTGTATTTACTGGTATGTGATTTGAATTCGTTAATTTGTCAGGAGTCCTTCTGAAGAGGAGTACAAACCGGCGATGAATAACGAAACGTATAACCTAGGGAAATTAATTCTTCACGTCAGCTGGGGAAAAGAAGAAAAAATAGGATATATACCACGAGCACTGAAAAATATCCTGATGTAGAAAAACATGTTTTCATTGTCACACAGTTGCTATCATCTCAGTGTGTGTATTATAAGTATGTATACCACATCAATGATGCAGAACGGATATCTTACGTGAAGGATAGGTTATGTATATTTGACATCTCATTACAGGGTTATATCCCATTAGTTAGACGTCCCAATTGTTAGACATGTTTATTTAGGCAAAGAGGGAATATACCTACAGGTGTAATGGATCAGTCCTAATTAGATTAAAGTACTGAGTAGGGAGAGGGGACTCACAGTTTAGGGAGTATATATGTTACAATTTCGTTTAATTAACCTAAATTACCTTACTCTCAGCACAGGTTAGATAGGCATGAGATTAACTATGTAAACTATGGAGTAACTTAATTGTCTTACTGTATGATCAGTTGAAGGAGTTGAGTTTAGATTATCTACTCATCAAACAAATAAAAATGATCTTGGGTTACGTATCATTATCAGTGTCGATATGGCTGGTTTAAGGAAAGTAGAGTACATCACCTCTCGGCTTGGAAGTAAGCAGCTGATATTAGATGGATATATTTACAACAGAAACCGCGAGAGGCAAACCTGCACACATTGGAGATGTGTCGTCAAGACGTGCAATGGGAAATGTACGACTGTCGGTGACTTTCTTCGCAATCAGTCGGAACATAACCATCCGCCTGAAGATGAAACCAGAGTGAACTTTGTAAGCAATCTTCGTAAAAGAGCGCGAGAAGAAACCACACAGATGCAGGTATTGTACGAGGAGCAAGTCACTCAAGTAGATGAAGCCAACATCCCAGCGATGCCATCATTTCAGAGCGTGAAAAGTTCACTTTACAGGTAAATATCATCCCGTATTTTTGACTTGGTTAGAATTAACTCTTTTTTTAGGTCCCAGGGCTCTTTAGGGCTCTTAACCATTTCAAGTAAATGAAATCATTATCATGTAACATATGTAACATATGTGTAACTGTTCCTTTGCTCTTTTTCAGGCATCGTCGCAAGACCATTCCAGCGTTACCCAGGTCGCGGTCAGCAGTAGACATTGAAGACAACTGGTCAGAGACAACAGATGGACGTCCCTTTCTACTGTTCAGCGACGGCGACGATGATAAGATCCTGGCGTTCTCCACTGTAGAACAGATGCAAGCCCTCCAGGAAGCTGACACCCTTTACATGGATGGGACCTTCACAGCATGTCCAGGTTTATGGGATCAAGGATACACCATTCATGCCAGAGTTTGCCCCAACACCTTCCCTCTAGTGTTCGCCCTTTTGCAAGATCGTCAAGCAACAACCTATGGCCAGCTTTTTCGACAACTGAAGACAGAAGTTCAAGAGCGACTCAACAGACCACTGTCACCTAGCAAGATACAGATCGACTTTGAACAAGCCGTTGTCAGCGCGATCGCCAGATTCCCAATGCGCATGTGCAACCATTTCAAAACTGATGGACCCAGAACCAACAACCACCTTGAGGGATTCCACAGCCGACCGAGCTACCTACTGCCACATGTTCACCCTAATATCTACAGATTCATTGACATCATCCAGAAAGTCGAGTTCAGTGAAAGGACTAAGGTGATGCAATTGAACTTTGGTGCGGCACCATGCTGCCGCAAGAAAATCTACAGAGACACAGAGAACCGCCTGGTACGCCTTAAAGATCAGCTGCAGCAGGGTGACAAGTCTGCTATTGAGTATTTAGATGCTTGTGGACACTTGCTTCGTCTGGGATAAATAAACTGTAAAAGTTATTAAATGTAAAGTGTACATTACCAAAAACTGTCACAAAGTGTTGTTACAAACTGTATAAAATTTATCAAAATATTAAAGTATCTATTTAAAGCTGCTTTGCTTTGTTTTTGTCAGAATTATCTGGACTATTCCATTTTAAAGTCTGAGGTAACAAGCATAAGGATTAGCGTGCACTCAACCGTTTAAAGTGTTGTTATAAGCTGTCTAACTATTGGGACGTCTAACTAATGGAAGGACACCCATTACAGTTCAGCACAATAATGATCTTACTTGTCTTCTAGGCATTACATGGTGTAATATGTATTGATAAATACTTAAAATGTCCAAAATTTAATGTTTATCGACTACGCATGCCAACCACAATCCTGTATATGTGTGAGGTCACGACATCCTGTGTATTGCTGATAGATGTCGTAATCCAAGATGCATCTGTGTGAAACGTCAACGACTACGCCACTCTTACACATGAGGGAACTTGTGTGAGTTCGTGATGCTGAAATACAAAACATGTTTTGGAACCTGCTGTAACGAAACGGGAATTTTCAAACCGTAAACGTAACAATACATTATCAAAGAAATCGCTTTTGGATTTACACGTATTCATGCTTTGTCGACTTTGCTTGTTATGTTTATGGCGTAATTACTGACCCGAATAATTCTCTATTAAATCTTTATGGACCCCCATGGTATTTCCGGGTAAGAATTGGTCCCAAGCAATATGCCAGCAATACTGTCTCTTATGCCACAACAGACCATATCACAGTCTGAACATTTTGGTCACTTACGTTCTTCGCAAATGAGCGGTCCAACAAGGTGTCTAACTCGGCTTAATCTTAGCTGCGCTCTCATCCATAGCTGTGTTATGGGCAATCTATCCATGTCGTCAATGTATCCACTGTCAGATCCCCATGTGTTGTCATCTGCCCTGGTTAAATCGTCTCTCGTATTGTCACATGCACATCTGTTAAACATGTAATTTGTAGGGTAATATATAAGTCTATGTCTTGCATAATATTATGAGTGAGTGAGTGAGTGAGTGAGTTAAAATTTAACGTCACATCGGCAATATTTCAGCCATATGGTGACGAGTATAATTTTATGAACCATAACTAGTATTTTAACTTAACTGGCAATGTGTTATCAACACATGATGTCAGAATCCCCTGGAGACAAATTCAATGTGGTCCACACCCATCAATGTTTCCTCCAGTTATAACAAGGATGGTTATCTAATATAAGACTCAAATTAATGTGTTTGACAATTTAACCCCGCCTCCGTTTATCCGGACTGGTAGATGAAACAACGTGGCCAAATTGATCAAATGTTTATGCCATTGTCCCAAAACCAGTCTCAGACCAATTCTAGACTGTACATGCGACAATCAAATAGTGACATGTGCATACACCTGGGTATGCAGTCAATCGATGTCAACGATTACGTTTTATTTAGTTAATTTCCAAAATTTTCATATTATTCCACTTGAAAAAAATAATTGTGAAGCCTATCAAAGAACTAAACTCCAAAATAGTAACTTCACATAGAATAAATATCAGAAAAATGCTTTTCAGTGAAAATGACACACAAACTTTACTTGAATGACTTTCTCTGTGCCAGTCAACTTATAGTCACTCAATACCTGTTTAGATGGCAGCGCGACCGGTGTCCATGCAAAGTTTTATTGACATACAATAAATGCTTCTTAAATACTCTCCTGGCTATCTATCACCTTGATCCTTGACCTGACTGGTCAATATGGCAAACACAATTCCTTGGGATATTAAGAAAACATATATGACATCTCTGAGATGTCCAAGCACCTCATCGTTTCAGAACAAAGTGCCGAGATGGCAGTCAATTCAGACAAAAAGCATGGGTATGCTTAATTTCCTAAGCGAAGACATTTTTATATTATCTGGGTTTTTTATATTTTGTACTATCCATTATTTGCGTACTATCCCAGAGCCGCATCATTCGGGGTGATTGGGCTTCATTACCATGTTTTCTGTAATGTCTGCCTTTAAACATGCCTTGATGAGTTACTTATGACTCTTTATGTATCCCACTATCTTTGCCCTATAATTTATGTTTTGTATTATTCTACAAGCATATAATTTTAACAATCTTGAAAACTTTGTAAAGCTTCAGTTTAATCAGCTTTAGTACTAAAAAGTTGGAACAAAAGGGGAAAACTTACTTCACTAACTAAAGTTGAGATAAGGCTTTGAAAAAATGTTTGAACTGTTGACAGAACCCATTGTTCGAATTTTAAACTAAACTACATGTTCGAACAATGGATAGCACTGCATATAAGAAAGACTGGAAGAAAAGTTGTCTTATCATTTTGGCCTTGAAATGAGTTTTTTGGACGGTTTTTACAGATTTTGTTAGTCATAATCCTTACGCAAAATGTGGAACATTCAATAAAGACGTGACGAACGACGGGCTCTATGGCACCGAAGAGCCCAAAGAAAGAAGAACATGTAGACGTACATAGTATACCAGGTTCTTGGTATAAATTATACCAGTTTGAGGTGATAAAAAATACATAGGGCTGTTGTGAACCAATGTCACCCATTTACTGTCGATATTGGAAAAGAAGAAACATTATGCAAACAAAGTTCATTCATGTTTATAGGTCATCACTATTACAAAGGTAACCTACTTTGTATTGTTGTCATTGCAGGCGTCTCTCAAAATGCAGCTACAGTTACTGTTCGGGTCATCGTAAAAGTAGTTACGTCTTCCACGTATGTCCTTCCAGTTTGAGCGGCCCCTATAGAAGTAATACGCCTGTAGACAGTCAAAGTGAACGTGTTGCCGACATGCGAGGGACGCCGACTTGATGTATTTGATGACATTATTCGGGACATCATAATAGAAGTCCTTGAGATACCCTGGTTCCTTTGTCACTGTCCAGTCCTCCAAGTCATGATGGATGAGTGTTGTTATCATTCCTTCTCTCATGTCGAATTTACACTCCACCGAGTACGTCTCTGGAAGAATGTTGTTTAACATAAATCTTAAAGTTAATTGATAGTATTAAACACACCATATGGTTATAATCAACAGCAAGTAAACATTGTCTTGGTATTTTAATCATTTATAAAGTAACTCATTTAATAAATTGATAATGCTACTTAATAAAATAAAGAACACATGCAAATGACCCATACTGTCCTCAATCGCAATACTATATTCGCCATTCTCCCTGGACCCAAGGGCATACCACGCCCTACAAGACGGCTGACTGTTTGTGGTACACTGAGTATCCTCGTCTTCTCTGTACTGTCCCACACAGTCCACAAACCCGTCACACACCCTGGCTGGGGGCAAGCACCGTCCGTCATAGCACTGGAAGAAAGGCTTCCGACATGCTGCCTCTGTGAGAGCAAATATAAATCTTCATACATTTGCAGGTCAAATTTGATGTCCTAATTCAAGAGCATTATACCTGTATTACATGCACAATTCGCATCTACACTCATTGAAATGTAGCTTTGAGCTGATATTTGTAAACGATACTGAGCCAAAGGAATATAAGCACATGCACACATAAAAAAACAGATGTCAATTTGTGACAATTTGAAATTGATAAATGTTTTTATACCTGATATTTGGAGCAATTGTCTACAGTTTGATAGTGGCGTCGATGTCAGTAATGTATCATAATTACATGTTTGGCTAATCAATGTAAACCATTTGCGATGAAATTTTAGCATCTATTATTCCTAGAAACACACATACCCAAAATGAATGTTCAGATACTACTGTTATTTCAATGGAACAAAAGACAAAATGTCTACATCCTATGGCCATATTTGAATTCAGAAATGTGATTTTCCCACTGCAATGCGCTTCATCTGATCCGTCAACACAGTCCTGCAGGAGGTCACACCTCTGGTCAGCTGACACACACTGTCCACTGCTGCATCTCCACTGGTCAGAGGAACATTCACTGGACACTAATAAAAGATAACACTTGTACACATGTAATTCATACATGTATGAGTCCAAGCTGCAATGCAGTAACGTATACACACACAAGCATGGTATATTTGATCAAGAAGTGGTAAGAATAGTGCCTTGTCACTGTAGTTATCCTCGATATGCAGTCAATATATATATATATATAGTTTCTACAGAAAGCCCTGAGGAGAATATGTTTACAGAGACGAAAATGCTATTTCGGATGATTTATAACATGCTATATAATGTATTGTGAAAAACAGAACATGTGTTGAGTCCACTACATACTAAATATACGCCAAATGTATTACATTTGTTAGCATAAATGGCTGAGTAATGGCCACAGACATGTTTTACAAAGTAGCTTCTGCCATGATGAAACTCTTAATGAAATTTCATCTTCAGTTCAGTGGTTTCTGAGGACGAGAAGTTAAAAACTGCCAACAAGTGCAGTTTGAAAGAATTTGAAAGCATGGTACAAATGCAAAAGTCGACGTGAAATATAGGTCACAATTTAAAAGGTTGTAAAAATTATGTTGAGTCCGGACATATAACATAAGTCATTACATTTTGATCAACACTCACTAATTGAATTTCATTGTAATTACTGCATTCTGATTAGCTGAATTGGTCACGTGTCATTGTATTAATTTTCCAATGAATGTAAAAAAGTATGCCACGCCCGCCGATGCGGACTACTCTTATCACTGCGGAATGTCGGAGAATCCCAATATTACGTCTACAGTCAAGGGAATTATCCAAACCATCCTTTGACACCGAAGGCCGAAAAGGAATGAAACAGCAAACGTACAGGCTCGCTCGCCCGTGTTCCACATATTTCTTTGGTTTTCATTTCTAATCCGCATTTTTTCCAACTGTCTTCCTGCTCTCAGGGAACTAATGTTTGAATCTGGCGGTAACTGACCATGTCATTTGAAACAGGCGCCTTCTCAAGGATATATTTGTCCCCGTTCGTTACAGCCTGACTGTTGCAGTTCGTCTCGCCTCTTGCCTTGATTGGCAGGTTCTTGGACTAAGTTTTGATCCTACTCTCCGTTGATTGGCTACTGACTTTGTGGGCGTTATGTGCATAAAATAAACAATCACCTGAATCATGCCACTTCACATTATATATTCCTACACCTGGAATGTTTATCAATCGCGTCACTTTTGTCAGCTTTGATATATTCTGTTTCGTTAAACTATTGTACATGTTTACGTTGTCCAATTTAATTATAAGGATTGACTGTAGATTGTTTTCGGTTCAATGAGGTATGAATCGAAAACCCGATGTGCAAACGCAGAGTCAAAAGTCAATTACTAATTGAGGAATGACCATGCATTTTGTTTTCAATAAGGCTGTCTTGGCGTAATTATATGCCATCTTCGCTTTTCTTACCACAATTTGTTTCATCTGATCCGTCCTTGCAGTGTTCTTTGTAGTCACAGTAGAAGGCGAAGTCAACACATCCCCCATCAGTGCAGGTGAACATGCCACGTGGACAGGGGTCTGAAACACAAATGCAATCAAAGCATTATTGTTCCCCTTCAAGTCTAATATGTAAATGAACACTATCAACATCAGCCTACCTGTAGAACAGTCATCTTCATCGCTCCCGTCAGTGCAATCCATACTTCCGTCACACGTGTACAGTCTCGATATGTACTCGCCGTTGGCACAAGGAAAATAATAGCCGGTCTTTGCATCACTATCACTGCCGACAGGAATGTTGTTCTCTGCAAATGTTAATATGCGTGAAACATGATCAAAGAAAGTGAATTGTTTTATATTTGCAACATACTAGATAAATTTTTGAATTATCAAAAATAAACAGCGTTCATGTACATGCAAAAAAATGTCGGCATATTCACATACTTCCACGCTATCAAATTTCACAAAGAAAAGTATCATCATGGACAAAATAACAATTCATATTGTTATTAGAACAAACGTAAAGATACAAAATGCATACATTTTGAACAAAAGAATTAGGGATCGTTATTTAAAAAATCATGATCCCTGACTTTTTGGGTCAGTGTACATCGCATAATAGTTTATTGTGAGTACACGATATTTACACTATATCAAATTTAACTTAATAAAAGTAGCGTTGAAGTATTAGTTGAAAACGACATTTTGAAAATATGATTTGAATTATATAAGAATTCCATGGAGACACCGATACTGGGATCATCAATCGAATGTTTCTGCACCAAAGACATTGTACTGTCAGATTATATCAAACTGTCTAAATGTTTCTAAATGAAATCCATCTAAATCGAGTGACTAATACACATATGGATCTGAACGAGGTGTCGCATATCAAAGAAATAAAATCATTACCTTAGACATATATCATACTTCATAAAAGAGGTAATCCAGCATAAAAAGGATTTCGTTATGTATTACGTTACTACTGCATTCGAAAACGTTTATTTGTTGACATGTATTAAATACTGAGACACAAAATAGAACCTGGAGCAACCAATATTCTGTTTGACGTCTCACAGATATACTGTGAGATTTTGTCAAAAGCACATGCAACATCGTGCCAGTTAGTGGTGGATCTGATGCTTGAGATGACCATCATGGTACACGCCTCTCTCTCAAACCCGTCGGGTTGGGATGCTCCATCAGAGTCCCCAGCATACCTGCAAATGTAATGTAAAGTTTAATATAAACATTTGTTTATCAGATGGTTCGTAAGGGGGACACAAAATCTATGTAAATGTCCATGTGAATGCAATACTGTTCATGAAATTGATAAGATGAGACTATTGTCTAGCTGCTAGGTATAACAATGTTTGGAAATTGATTTTGTACTTTAAATATATAATTGGAAGTTTCTTTTTATTTCTTTATTACATTGTTGTATTGAGGTGCATTACCATTCAATCCGCGACAATGGTTTTCCATCCGTCCACATGTAACGACCGTGACTTGTTTTTTGTAGCCCTGTACAAAATAAAGCGAAACACTTACAGACATATAACAGATAATATGCTTGTATCATTTTCCCCAAAAGTGCATCACTATTTCAAATTTCAGGAACCCCGAACATTTTGATTTTGCTATACGAACACCATTACATCAAGGTTGTTCAAATTTAGGAAAGTGTTGCGGAATGTGGACTACTTGTTGCTGCCAAGACTCAGCATATTGCTACCATCTTGTAGGTCATACAATGTAATTGTAGGTTGACAATAACAACCTTCGTCAGTCATTCAAATATGGACTAAAATATCGTAAACAGCCTCCTACCAATTTGGACCACAATGCTGTCGAAGCATATGCCAATACACGGGCCAAGAGAGAAGAGGAAACTGTTGAATGTCTTTCAGAGTGGGTTAAGTCATTGTTTGATATTGTCATTCGTAGAATGCAAAAACTGAAAAAGAGGAAACAGAATGGGAATAAACCAATTCTGTCCCAGCTAGTTGTAATCCAAAGTCTGGCTGCCCAACATGTTAAGTTTGTAGTTGTTCCCAAATACAAGGCATCAAATAACATAACCATTATATGTAAGTATCACTGCATTAAATATTTGATCAAAGAACTTTAGTGTATCTCATATCATGTGGCATATAAGGCCAGAATGTTGAATGAGAAAGAAATATGCCAAAAGTATGCATCAGTACTGACAACTTATGGTTTGATTCCACAACCTGAAGGCATGTCCATTCCTCATTTGTACTGGATTGCAAAGCTCCATACAGATCCGTACAAAGAAGAAATAGTGCTGGGTCGAACAAATGGACCACCAAATCCCCGTCTCAACGACTAACCACAATGCTTAGTACAGTCAAGAACATTCTTTATATTCACAGAAAATATTTGCGAAAAGGGGAATAAATACCATGTAGATTCTCAAAAACTCAAGGGCGTTATCGAGCAATATTCCTGTAGCTCCAGCTCTTGGTGTCTACATTTCACAATTTTTTAGGTACACTCGAGCATGCTCTTTCTATCAAGATTTCAATGACTCTTGCTCGGAAGATGTTTGATCATGGCTATAACATTCAATGATCAGTAAAGTTTTGAAAATGTGGAGGACATTTCCATACTTGACGCATCAGTGACAAGAACGATGTCCGATAAACCTCGATGGAGTAAACTACCAGGAGTAACCCAATAATAAACATATACTGTATACCATGGTTGTGATGGTCGTGATACGAAAACATATTTTATAGGGCCTGGTCCCAATCTTGCAACGTAGAGACAAAACCGTACCATTGATCTTAAGCGATCATTGACATTGTGTCATTGGTACCACGGTTACAAATATTCAAAAGAAAAAACTGATTCTATTTAAAAACATGACAGAAACCAGATTGTGAGCTACTATTCTTTTACAAATGATTTATTATACATACGGCCACACTGTAAATCTTCAAGAACCCATCCTTGCTCCTAAATCGATGTGTAAGTAATGCTTGCTATATCAATAAATTCTTTTACCTATGTATGTTTCTTGCTCAGCGAAAAGGTTGTTATTAAGAATGGTGGAATGGAGAAACTTCGTCTCATCATGGTCGCTTATGCTGACAAGATGTCCCCCAGCGTAAATGCAGCGTTTCTCAGCATCTATCCAGGTGAGACCGTCATCACTTGTGATAAAGCTGTAGCAGCTGTGCCTATGCTCATACCAATTCTCGTTACAATGACCTACAAATACATAACTCGGTCTAAATAGGCATACAAAACAAGCACCTTTACTGACAAACATGTTGTCAGACTGCACATTATTCATAACAACGATGCCCACATTATTTTATATATTGGTTTAAAAAAATGAAGACCAAATATTATTTAGTGAGTTTGGCAAATAGAGACAGTGCTCCAGTTCTCGTGACATACACCTGTAAAATACATGCTTGGATCTAAATTGGCATATGAAACCAGCAACTTTTAAAAAAAGAGTGTTATTAGTCAGCACCATATGTACATCAATGGTGACAACATTGTATAATGGTTTCACAAACGATGCTTATATTGTCTGCCGGAGACAGTGAGAAATAGAGAGACATTTGGAAAACATATTTTTGATAACGTGTATATGTACCTGACACATTCAGGAAACTAGCACTGAGTTCAATCGTTTGCAGTGTATACTTCAGTAAGAACCCTGTTCCAGCAGTGTCAAAGTCAGAATAAAACTCCACATCCATAATCTCCCAACTACTCTGTATTTCTCCAATCGGTCTTCTATGTTTACAAAACTTCCCCATCAATGTTTTCTTTCTTGCACGGTCAAGGTCATAGAGGCTGACATGGTCTCCCTCACATTCTCCATCAGCTATGACATCAATCATATTAAATTTCACAGTGACAAACTGCCCAGTCTGACCCTGTATTCTCCAATGGCAACTGGCCGAGACCGGGTAAAAATTGGGGAAGGCAGCACTGGAGATGTAGCCACACTGGTGAGAACACACGGCCTGTCTGGAGCAGCTGGACTCACCCTGGCCACAACCGCCGCAGTCTAAAATTTCAAGAAGACGTAAAAAGTCAATGGCATTGCAGACCTACTCTAGAAATGAACTGTTGAATCCAATTTTATAACATAAAAATAGTGCTACGGAACCGTAGCTCGCCTTGATATGAAGTCAACAATGAGAACAACAGACACAGACCCGAAAACATGTTACACATAGTATCTGCCGACTGACGAATACAAATATGAAGTCATCAAATAAAAAATATAGCCAACTCACTCGGTCTAAAATATGGTTTGTATAACAGACACATTTGTGTTCGTTAATATGACTGCCGAACCAAATGGCCTAGTAATGGCCATATGTACCTTTTGCAATATTTCTTCTATAGGAGTCATATTGAAAATCGGATTCGAAGCTCCTGAGCATATTGTTAAGACAACCATGTAAAGATTCAACTTCATTTGTGCAATGTTATCTGTGGAGATGACTTTGGAGAAAATCAATGGTCGTGGTACAAACTTGACTTTCCATAAGGTGAGTTAACCTCCCACATTTAGCATAAAAATCATTAAAGCCAACTGTTCACCACTTGTGTGTTGGAGGAATATTAAATATTTTATGTATTCTGCATTTCACGCTCTTTCATTTCCTTTTATATCCGGCTTTCTGAGAAGATATTTAACAACATTTGTATCTCAAGCCCTAAAGAATACCGACATGTATCAAATGTTCATCCCAAATCTAGGTGGTTCTATAGAAGATGTTTAACAGGCACCAGTCATGACAATAGTGAGTGAGTGATTTGTGTCTAGCGCTGCTTTGAGCAGTATTCCAGGTATATCATGACGTTTCAGCTTGTTGTGCCAGGTCACGGACGTTTACTACTTTGGTAAAACCCACGAGGAGCACGTGTACGGTGCAACAAAAACTAAACATATACATACATATTATGTGACGGGTTTACAGCTTCTCTACATAGACATCTGGGTTGGCCTCTCTCAACATTTAGAAAACTTTACCTGTTGCATCCACTTTGATGGTAAAACCTCGAGCATGTGTTTCTTTTATTCGGGGACAAGCTATCAAGTTGATCTCGACCTCGTTCGAAGAGGACAGATAGCGTGGTTCCTCGAGGGTTTCAAATAAATGACCTTTCATGAAAGCAATGATATGGTTGCCACTTCTGTGCCGATCGTAAATTGTCAGCGTGTCCTCGCAGTCAAAATAAGCGGATGTTTCCTGTATAAGTAAACACAATTAATCATTACAATGATGCGACAAATTCGGATATTTATTGAAGCAATAAATATGTGAGATATTTGAAGATGCTATTGATTTTAAAGTACAATAAACAATAAACTCAGATGCTGAAAGATTAATTGCCAGTTGCATAGCTACTATTTCTTTAAAGGATGCCACACATCCTAGACTTTCCCTTCATGTATACTTAAAAACAGATTATCACAGTCTCACATAGTGTTCTTCCTTTGAAGCCAGATCTACATCTACAAGGTCAAGTCTGACAAAGGTTCCTTCCTCAAGTCTCACAATCCATGTACAGTTAATGTTCTCTCCATAGTAGAATGGGTACGAAGGGGAGATTATCTCGCCAGTGTGCTTCATGATGCCACCACATTTATATACATCTATAGAGGTATCTGAAGTAAGAAAGAGCATGTCATACGTCATTAGCTTAATAACGTTTGCCTTGTTCCTAAATTAAGAAAAAGGATTATACAAGATTCAGACTTCAGACTTCAGACGTCATTTTAAACATTTATCATTCAACATAGCACCATGAAAATAGTTTTATGCATTCAAATATGATTTGAATACCTCGACAAAGATTCAAGTGATGATTGGTCATGTTTTTGAAGATGTTTTCGGAGTTTAATTCAGTAGGATGAATAATTCACTGCTAAATGTGTTTATTGAATTTGCATCTAGACCCTTCACTTCCACAATGAATAAATCATATACCATTTAAATGTAAATGATGATTGAATATTTTGTATAATACAGTCTCAGAAAAATACGGCTTTATGTTGCTAAACATCTGTTTGCACTGGTGATGTTGAACATAGATAGTATCAACTAAGATGTTGCTCTATTTCTGTAGTATATCAACTCTTCATAGTGAACAGAAACATATCTTGAATAGACACCTAGTTTATTCCCCTTGAATCACACTCAAACTGCACTCAAAATAGCACTCAAACACCATACCTGTATATTCAAGTGAGAGTAAGAGAGAGTTTAACGCTACTTTGAACAGTCTTTCAGTTGTATCTTGTGTCAGTTTAATGAGGGAGAGCCCGACGTGATGCAGGTCTTTTACCTCAACGATACTCGACAGGTCGACGTTTACCAGGTCGACAAAACACACAAACTCATGGTTCTGTTACGCCAAGGGACATAAACAGCCGAGTTGTGGATTCGAACCAACTATGGCAGGTTTATGGCACGTTTAGGGGACGTGCATCTGCCAACCGAATTAACGCGACAAAGCCAGTCATCACACGACACATTTTCATGCGTAAGTTTTCTGAACGTTTGTTAACCAAAAGTAAAAGGGAAGCCATTCCACCGAATGTGTGGAGTATCACCTTTGACCCAACTGTGAAGTCGATTATTCTGGTGAGATAGCAGCAATTTTTGGTTTCAACAATATCAGTAAATAGTCTATCATATCTGGACCACTTGATTGTCTGGTTTATTTGCTGGATGCCATCGCGTATCAGGAGTGCTGCTGTGCGGCGTCAGGTAACATACGCTTACTTCTTTATGCAAATTGTGTGAGTCGCGGGTGTTACCGTCAGGGTAGGACATGTTTACCCTTTTCGCGAACGCCTGGTGTCATCACTGATTTTTAGTGCTCAATTCATATAATTTCCCCCACTATTTTGCCTGATGGAATTCGTTTCGGTCGATGATCGAGAAGTTTTTTATTCTTAAAGGGATATTGTAGCGTACTTCACTGAAAAGACAATACCTACACTATTTAAGTTATAAACAAATGTGTTGTATTCACGTAATGATGTACCTCTCATGCACACATCTTGTCCATATTCAGTTTCTGGTCCATATCCTATTTCCCAACGGTTTCGATAATGGCGGCTGTACCTGGTTCCAATCAACATGATGCACTGCTCTTTGTGAAACTGGTAAGCCACATAATAATTTCTGTTTGATGAGTAATAACGGCGACACGTCTCCATTGTCCTGTTCTTTATGATATACGGGTTGATATTTTCAACCGACGGATAAATTCTGTGCGTGGGCATCCTTTGTAGGCCAAGCTTGATATTCTGCTCCCGGCATTTCACATCCAAGTTCACTGCGTACAAATACATGTTGCAACTAATGCCATTAATGCCGTATACTAGTTTTACTGACAGTGATAATTGTTCGAAATAATATGCAGGGAAACCGCGTTAATCCATAATTTCCACTGACATCGAACGGGTTAACATCTTTAGTGGATAAACGAGTCATGACCGTTCCTGGGAGTAACTGCCCATAAGGTGTTTTTTCCAGACTAACATGATCATTGTATCTGCTGTTGGAACTTCATTCGTCATCTTGATATTAAGAAACAGACTTAATGTCAATATACTATACCGTTTTACTGTCATTTAACATGAAGTGGTTACCAAGGATTTATTGATTTAACTATTTATGTAATAAACACAATATAAAACTTTTTTGTTTGGAGAAGAACTAGGCTTACCTCTTTTTGGACAGCCAATTAGGTCAAATTTAACACAAGCAGGTGGCTTGTCCCGAAACAGATGGAGTCGAACAATCTTTGTGAGTTGTTTGGAAAGTTGGAACTTCTGAGATACGTATGACGGATAAGTCGGGTTAAGATGAAAAACCTTAAATGCAACATTTTATTATATACTTCATTAAAAAAATTGAGAAAAGTGATATTTTCATTGCAGTGAACATAACACTTGATATTTCATTGCAGTAAAAACAACGCTTTGACGGAACTCTTGTCATACAAGAGTGACGTCCCCTCAAATTGTCTCCCTTTATAGTAAGTGTCTAGCCCGCAAAATAAGTGTTGCCTTCCTTTTTACGGTAGTTCCACATTGACATGGAAATATAATGATACAAGCACATTTATGGAGCGAATATCGCGCCATGCCGTTTGTTATTCTTCTGAAAATGTTTTGTTATAAACTGTTAACATCTCAGTTAACTCGTTTTGCAGAGAGCAATTTTGGTTACTTGACCAGCGTGTATTCTTTCGTCGTATTGCGCAAGAATAATTTTGGGTAAAGTTGATTTTGGATATAAACATATCTAAATATATAATACATGATGTTTGTGACCCTCAGTATTGTTTGTTACTTTTGTTTATATTTTTAAGATTTTGCAAACACGAAACCACATATATATATATCTTGTACATACTTCTTTTAGTTCGCTCCCACAACACGCTTAGTCTTATTTGGGAGTCTTATTCTGACCTGGAATCTACACGGGTATAAATACTTAACATCACTCAGATCTATCTTAGTCAAGGTTAATTAATTAATTATTCAAGAATTACACATACAATTCACATAGGACAACATGTCATTTACTTTTTCGCATATATTAATCATATGTACCCAGGGACGTAGGATTTAAAACTTAAAGTGGCATTTCTTCAGTAGTGTTATTAAGAAAGATATCTGTCTTCCGATCTAATAATGTGACTCTTGATAAAGGAGACGACACGCATACTTCAGTAATAATCATCCAATCTGAAGTGCAATGTCGCTATCTAAGTGATACTTAAACATCAGCTATAAGCACGCTTATTATATCCCATTGGATTTCAATGGATAACGTAATATTGGCCATAACAGTTGTCATTGACAATCTTGAGTATTTATTTGTTTTCTTTAGTCACTGCAGATAAGCTTACAGTCTCAAAATTGATTGGCTCTGATGCCTACATCCAGTCACACAGTATAGTTAATATTTCGATATGTACTACCTTGATGTCGCCAATACTATTTAAATGGGCTTTGAGGTTGTGATCTTTCATGCCAGTCCACAGCGTAAAAGCATTTATGAGAAACTCATTTCTCCCATCAGACCATCCTTGTATGACAACCTGTTCCAGAATCATCGGTGTCAGGAGATCCACCTAAAACCAATTGTTTCAAATGTCATGAACCTTTACAATCCGATGTCAATTCTAATATAAAATTACAATAAGGTCGTTCTTTTCTGTTCGCTTAAAACCTCTTTAGAACACGAGATACCTTATGGACAATTTCCCTGAATATATTTCAAAATACTTTTACCAACCTTGTTTCCGTTTAACGCTCTCGCTCATTTTGAATAAGGGCGGTGGGGTAGTCTAGCGGTTAAGGTATTCGTTTGTCACACCGAAGACCCGGATTGGATTCCCGACATGGGTACAATGTGTGAAACCATTTTCTGGTGATATTGCTAGAATATTGCTAAAAGCGGCGTAAAACAAAACTCACTCACTCATTTCGAAGAGGCCTTGTGCTTGATCCAGGTCGGTTTTCCTTTTCTTAAATAACTAAGTGTTTGATAACTATGCTATTAATATCCTTGTATGATTAGACAATTGTAACAGCAAAAGTCAAATGACTTAGATTCAGTCATATTTACATCAATTGCATTACGGGGGCTTGATAGGTCCTATCGCTTCTAAAGAAGTTGTCATTAAGTTAGTTGGATTGTGCAGTTGTATCATTGAAGCGTAGTTGCGATGTGATTTCCAGGATGTACCTGTATGTAAGGATCTGTATCTCCCGACTGAGCACACCATCCTGTGGCTCTGTTTAGTCTTGCATGATATCCATAGTAGCCGTTAGCACCAGTGGAAGAACTGAACTGGAAATCTTTAACATCACCAGTCCTCACACCAAGGGATTTTCCACAGCCGGTTGCTTTGAACAATGATTTCGTGAAGAATGATTATCTTTATCATAGTTGAAATTATTCTTGGGAGACATTTGCGGGCCAAAACGAATAAAAAAATCTTTACGAACACTAAACCCAAAGGAAATCAATATAGATGCAGAAACAGTAGAAGCTCCATTCCAATCTTTTCCTGAATGTCCCAAAATAATACAACCATGTATCATGACCACGTTTGACGTTACCTAAACCAGTCACAGCTGACATGACCAATATCTGTCTATATTCACCTCATCCATAACTTAGCCATATGCCTTTAGCCACCCTGGCTATAAACATTTCTTGGTCTGCTGAAAATCATATATGTATATACTCTGAATTGTTCTCTTTCTACGTCTTTCAACTTGAAAATTACCTTGACGTGTGACTTGACCTTGCCAAATGGCAATTGAGAAACAGTGTAAAATCTTTTGTAGCATCGTGAATAAAACAAACTGTCCATATTTTGACAATGATAGACTCGTCAAATTCCCATGACAAATACCAAAATTATCGTGTACTCCATCTGCCTTGTTCATATTGAGTGACCTTGACCTTCAATGACACGATCATACCGCCTGTATTTTGTTAGTTTTAGTCGTATAACTGTCATAAGCCTGGGGCTGAGTAAACTAAAATGCATCAACGGCTGTGGTAGAGCTCATATTTACGCAAATACAGTTGGCAGCTTCATAACCGGACAGAAACCACATTGATCACTGACAGATAAACGTACCTTTGCCTCTGATTACAATTTCTGAGGTTTCAAACTGTAAGAACATATTCTGGATGTAGTCAGGATTATAGCGCACGAAGTTTTGCACTGTGACAAAGGAACCAATCAATGGCCGGCGACACTGAAAGCGGAATACAGAATGCCTTCCGAGGTCAACTGGTCCCTCACAATTGTAGGCTCCAAAGGTGAGAAAGTCCCACTGATGTCTGCTGACATAAGTTACGAGCCGAGGGGCGAGATATGGTTCCCAGGCTGCAGGTAGAAGGAACATATCAAAGTGGCATTTGATTGTCAGTTATTGATCACACTGGATGGTATAGAAAACATAATGACATAATCTGTCCTTTTTATGTCCAGTTTGGAAGTTAGGATAGAAATACTCTCAGTACTACATACTGATCGGCTTAAAATGTAAAAACATAAAATTGTCATATTTCTCAACATCCCTATGTAATCAGTAGGTCCTAAACTTTTATGTACGAGTAATTCGGATATATTAAATATTTACCTGTGTAATAGTTGGACATAAGGGTTATATGACTTGCCCACTTGTGGAGCAATTTATGATAAAAATGACACACAACAAATAACATAGACAAGATTGATATATCATCGATGTATTCATACTCAGGTAAGGATAATATTGATGATAAAGAGGATGACGATGATGACGATGATGTTAATGTTGATGATTTTGATGTTTTGGGGTACTGGTTGTATTCAGGTACTTTTCCATGTGAGTACAACAACTTCTTACCGCGACTCCTTTTGACCGTGATCGAGTTTATCTCGTAATCTTCATTGAAGTCAACTTGTACCCAGGGTTCTACAGTAGGTCGTGCAACAACAAAGGATCCTATAAAAAATATTATTACATATGTGTACAGAAACCCGTCAAGGAATGCACTAGCCAGTCGAAATTCTACTAACCTTACATTTGATATACGCACAAATTAGAGAACGTAAGAAGAACATATTCGACGAGTGGTTTTCTTTTACCTGTCCAACGATGAACTATGTTTGCAACTGGATTTTGTGGAAGGGTCGGAGGAGAACGATAAATCTTCTTGTCAATGACGTTTGGTAGGTCGTAAGAGGAATCTGTAAATTGCAAAATTCGTTTGATTTACATGTAACATGTCAAACACAGGTGAGACACACCCATTTTATTATCATTAAGTTCACAATCACAAACTACAAACAGTTGACCGCGACAATCCACTTCCAAAATGTGTCGAAAAATCGAACAGGATTGATTTTTTTTCTCTGTATTTAATAGGTCAGGAATTTGAAGAACAAGGAACGGATGAAAGTATTTACATCTTACCACAAACTGGAATGTCACAATGATCCAGACTGCCACTGACAATACAGTATGGCCTGGACTTCACATCAGATGCTTGCCGACAGAAATTATTTGCTCTTTTCCTTCCTTCCATTGGGTAAGAACGTTTGTCCCATGTCTGACAAGGTCGACCTGCGGCGGTTATGTTGACCCGACCGTTGTAGGACACGCCATTGTCCTCTTTGTACATACACTCACGGCGTTCTGAAAATATCACAACATAATCCATCAAGTGTGAATGATCGCATCATTGGCTTATTATATTGATAGGTTAACCTTCCCTTCCCTTTTCGTTAACGCCTGGTATCATCACTTATTTTCAATGATCCATTCATATAATTAGCTTTTACGCTCACTTGAATCTGTTACGTCGGATACTCGAGAGTGGCTATTCTCTGGCGTTGACTTCTTGCATTTTCTAGAAGTTCATTGGTCATGATATTATACATAATAGTAATATTAACACCAATAATAATGATAACCAATTATAATGGGAGGACGTGGTTTGATTAGCATGAAGTCTCTTCGAGATAGAATTGTATTGTGCACTTTTGCGCACATTTATTTGTCTGATGATCCTCTGTGTGAAGCATGTCGAGACTCATGATGAAAACAAGACATTCCACAGTTTTTTTAAACGAGCCAATGATGTGGGACATAATCTCAATGTCAATGTTGATTTTGTTGATGGTTCTGTACTGCTAGACGGTACCGAAATGAGTGTCAACCAAGCGAGGTGTCATATCAAACCGGCCAAGACTCAGGTTTTCAAGGAGAGGCCATCTGAACGACGACTGCATAGAGTATATGTGCAGTGTGTTGAGAAGATCAGCAACCATGCATAGTCCTTCACTTGGATGAAGTCGGCTGGCATGAAAAATGAAACAGAAGGCTTTCTGTTTGCTGCTCAGGAACAGTCACTTTCCACTCGAAAGTCACTGTGTGATTTTGCACAGCCATGGTACGACCCAGAATATGTAGAGGGCGTCATGGAAAATGATAAATACAAAGTTCTTTGGAATAGGCCCGTACACAGCCTCAGATCTATCCAGGCCAACAAATCTGATCTTGTCCTTTTTGATAAATCAAATGAAATAATTTATATCATTGAATTTTCTCTCCCTTTTGACACTAATGTGATGGACAAGATTCAGGACAAATGGCAACATGGCAAATATGTAGACCCAGCTTTCGAAATGTCCCGCTTGCACCTAAGTACCAAGTTGCCCGACTCCCTATTGTTCTCGATGCCTTAGGTTTGGTATCTCCCAATCTGTTGACTGACATTGGGAGAGTACCCGGGTTTGCTACCAGGAATACAGCCCTTCTGACAATCTGAGTAATGCAGAGCCTGCAGTGTTGGGGAGTCTTCACATACTCCGAAAAGTTCTTGGTGGGTTTGACTAGGCAGCATTTTCCTGGGAGAAGTTCCATTTGCTGTCTGGGCTACGTGTAGAGGGAGCAAGGGCTCTGAGCTGATCATGAGCCTAACCAGCCTGACTGTACCAGGATCACCCAAACCCTCTTTGTTGCATTTTATATTTTAATCTGATGCTAATAATATGTGCAGGTTCTTTATTTAGCTCCAACGTATACCATCCAATGGAAAGCCTCTATACCATGACACTCCTTTAGCTCATTCAACCAAAAAAGAATGTAGCACCATATATGAAATAGAATATAGGTCAATGAAATCAAATTCATATACACTATGTTACAGCTAAATGAGTTATATTCATGTGTGACACTAATAGTCCATGTGCCGTCATGCACCCCACGATATATGGTGAAGAAATCATAGACTTCACCCAAACCATACAGTTCACTGGGCTGTGTGTCTGCCTCTAGGGTCTATAAATGCTTGTCAACGTCGCCACAACAATCTTGTTCCAATTCTACCAGTGCATACTTTCTGTTTCAGATGAGTATAGTTGGTAAAAGCTAATCTTGATCTCAACCTTGCGTACCCAATTTGAAATAAAAGCGAGAAAACCCTTTCCATATTCATAAGAAGCCTGTGTTTATAAATCACTATAAAATAGTGGTGATACCAGGCGCTCGCGAAAAGGGGAGCGTATTCTGCCACACCGGTGGCACTGGTCACGAGCTTATGCAAAGGCACGTAAAGTGTTCACCTGTAAATACACGGGTACAAGTCAAAATAGGGAATGTTATCGGACATTATTCTTGTCACGGATGTGACAATGTTACTTATCCAACATATCAAGGTAAATAATATTGTAAAGATACATGCAAGGATCACCTTCTGAATAGAAGATTGACACCCTCCTAATGATATTCCATGAATTAAGTTAATTCATCACACATAAATTTCCCTTGCCGCGTCATTACGAAAGACGTTAAATTATGGCACATTGTTGCTATCCTGACTGACGCTCGGCATTAAGGGGATACAACAAAGGATGGTCGGCTCAGAGTCAGAATGTGTCTGAGTGAGGTAACACTGTTAGATGTGGCATGACATTACAAAGTGGCACACGGACATGCGCGCATGCAAGTCTCTGTATGAGTAAAATTATCGTGAACGTGACGTTAAACCTCATTTGACTTTATCTCACCTCTAAATATATACTCCAGTTACAGTGTACACAAGGTTTTTTACGTCTGGTTCACGGCATATAGCATAATTGTATCGATAATCAAGTGAGAAAGAACACACGCAAGCCCATTTAGGAAACACACCAACGGTAACAGTGTTAGAACCTACACCGAAACGGCGCTCCTAATTGTAATAAAGAAGTTTTTCATCCATATATCTTATCCTTACGTAGTACTCCAACTTCTAAATGCCTCTCAAAGAAGGTAAATTAGTATGTTCAAAGTACTGACATGTACCTCTTTTTTCTTCGTATGCAAGTAGATCCTAAACGTATTTACGTAGATAAAATTAACAAAACCTTTCTTCACTTATGAGTAAAACACAATAGTATAACTGCTTCGGAGATCAACGTATCTAGCAAATGTTTAATACCGAAACATTTCGCTACCTTTTTCTGCTTGCTCATTGATTTGATTATCAGTATATATTCATTCGGTGATATGTTATATGATTGGGCGAATCGTGACTGTATGTCTGTATGTGAAGCAGTCAACCTCTTATGGAACATCGTTGGAAACTTACTATATGGTTCATAGTAGCAGAAAGTGACCTTAAAGTAGTTTCCCGACTCCTCTGCCACGAAGCTTCCCTCCCTGTTCAACAAGCTCCTGTTGGAGGTCTGCACGAAGGAGAACACTTCCTCTGTCACCACCATGTCGGAAACTGCCTGGCACGCAACCTTTGGTGATGGCTGTTCATGTAGAAGATACAAGTGCAAATCAGTGATGGTTTCTTGAACAAGGAGTGAGGAGTGGAAACCTATATATCTCCGACCTCGATGTAAATATAAAGGAAGTCATCTTCCTTATGTTTTATGTCAGTTAACGTCCTGAAGGAGGTTTACCAACAGGCATGACGCCCTGAAGTAACATGCGACATTAATAACTCAAAATGGGTGTATTGGTTGATTAGAAAAAACACCTTCCAATATAAACATAACAAGATGATGTAAAGAGTTTCGGTTTTTAGAGGAATGAAACTGTGTAGAGAATGAAATTGGTACATGACCTCCTGATCCTGAACGCCAGGAGTCAGACTATTACGGGAAGTCTTTGGGCCGACCATTTAACATCATAGGGAATGTTGAAACAAATAATAATGTCCTCAGATTTTACAAAATGATATGCTGGATGTATTACAAAGCAAAATATTAGGAGTTTCAAAAATAGTTTGTTTCCTCCTTTCTAAGTGAGTGAGTGAGTGAGTTGGGTTATTATTATTCCAGTTTTATCACGGCGTGTCAGCTTAATGTGAGAGGAAAGCCCGAAGTGATGCAGGTCTCAGACGTTTACCACTTCTGTGAAACCCACAAGCACGGGTATGGTGTTGACAAACCTAGAAGCATAATCGGGGCGAACCGGGATTCGAACCCACAATCATAGGTTTATGGCGTGCCCAAGGGACGCAACTCTGCACAGCGAATCGCGGCGCCTAGGCCACCCGTGACCCCCTCCTTTCAGAGGAAAAGAAATTGTATGGTTTGAGCATCGAGTGAAAATATGCATTCTGTCGCAAACAAATAGTCCAGGAAAAATATGTTGTGGTTGGGCCCTTCATTACTTTATGAATATCATTGATACTACAGGTTGCAAACGTGAAATATTCATTCATGAATGTGTTGTAGCTATCCTTTTGTGATTCTATAATTCAGTACCTAAAATGCTGCTGGATGTATCGATCTTTACAAGTGATTACATTTGACCAATAGAAATATGCTATCAGGACTCAATGTTTAGCTGGATCGCCAAATCTCTGTTTTACCAACGTTTTGTTCCGAGTCGTCGTCCTGAGTATAACTGGTTTGCAGTCAGTAGTGTTACAATTGCAATGGACTATTCATTTGATGATGTGTTCTTTATCCCCTAATCCGCCCATTACGTTTACGGGACATAGTTCCTAAACCACTCAATAATTACTCTTATAAATCTCCAGTTACATCCGATGGTATTGTAACATATGAATGTTCCTTCCTCGAATTTAATGAAATTAAAATCTTTTATATTCATTGTGTCTTAATTGCAGCCGTTGTATCTCTAGCCCAGTGAGTGAACCACAGCTACAAAGGTGCTGATAAATCACAATGCTTTTAGGAATCTCTTTTTCAAGTACATGTTCGCGAACAAGAGAACACTAAAGTCCATGGAAAGAGTTTATGAAACATAAAATTGTTGATTATTATTTTCAGACTATAGACAAATTGTCCATGTCCTTTGAAGACAGAGATGTACATGTAACTATATCTATGATCACCACGTTTAGTGACAAATATTTGGACACAATTGAGTTTGTACGGTATTTTATGGAACCAAGTACAAAAGAGGAAAAGTTGTTAGCATTGATGCGTGGTTTTCGCATGTTCGCTTTATCTGTGGTATTATTTAATATCTTACTTATATCAAATTTACTGCTGAAATGTAACTTTATGTTAATATCAATATTAACAATTAGTACCTTCATCAAGTAGAACGGAAATGTTGAAGGTAGTGCCATTGTGTCGATGCCAGCGTCGTCCCTGCAGCACAGTGTCAACTGAATCCCCGGACCTGTGATGTCCCCGTCTGGAACCACGCCATCTGTTTTCATCAACACTCTGTAGTCGGGTAAGGGGAATAACCCTTCCTGGAATCCTGTGAAAATGGTTGCTTATATTTTGGGTACAATTATTGGATGAAGGGTACAACGTCATTGGGCAGAGTAAAAGGTTCAATATATCTATATATGGTTTATGGTAAATACCAGACAATCTGTGACAAACGTAATGAAAATACATTGTTCCAGTGTGTACATTAAAAATGGAAACTTCTCGTGAAATACCTGTAGAACAACTCTGAGGTTGGTAACGCGGATAATACGACCCATCGTACGGTAAACAGTGGACAGGATATTGTGTGTACAAATTAGGGCTTTGGAGTAGCAGTCAAACTTGATTGACACTGTGACACAATTATAAGCTTGCCCCATTCAGACGTTTGTCAAAGACTTTTTTAAATAGATATTGTTTAACTTTTAACACCAGGGTTGTCAATGTTTTTTTGGTTGGTCTGTTTGTACGCCGCACTCAGCAATATTCCAGCTATATGACGGCGGTCTGTAAATAATCGAGTATGGACCAGACAATCCAGTGACTGATATCATGACCATCGATCCACGCAATTGGGATCGATGACTAACTTCAACCAAGTCAGCGAGCCTGACCACCCGATCCCGTAAGTCGCCTTTTACAAGACAAGCATAGTCGCCTTTTACAGCAAACATGGGTTGCTGAAGACCTATTCTACCGCGGATCTTCACGTTTGGGTTGGCAATGTATATGATGTTGTCATGTTTGAAAAATACCTTGGATTAAAGGGTTGTTCCTTGGTTCTTCCATACGCCGTGCTTTATTTATTATGGGTTTGAGAAAGTTACATGGGGTATGGGCCATGAAGATGAGTAGTCATTAGAAAGATGTAATCAAACTTTTAAAAAACCCTTAATCTTTGTCTCACATGAAAATATTTATTTTTTAAAACATTCCTAAATGTCAATTATTACACTAAACACCTTTCTGTTATTCGGCAACAATCAACACAGGGAGCCACGTCCTGTCCTAGACTGGTTTACATGTCTAAGAGCGCTTGCCGCTTGGAGGCGAAGGGCACGGTACCAGTCAAGTTCTATCTGACCTATTTCCCTATACAGCATTTCGTTGTGGTGAATCGTTGACCCACTTCCGAGAAGCGGGTCTGTCTGTCGAGAGGGTCGGGAACAGGCATGTAGCATATCGCTATGCGGAAACGTTGACCCAGTTCCCGTGTAGCGAGATATTAGCACTTTTTGACACTGTGACTAACTGACGTGCAACACGAGTACACATATTTTCATTGGGGAGGTAACTCTGATAGAGAAATATCGTTCATGGTTAAAAATAACATATGCAATCACAACATTGTGGGATTTCAATTTTAACGATATCGACATGCTAAAAAAACCATACTGTAGCTTCTACTTTGAAAAGCTTAATTATGAAAACAATATTTATAACTTTAGCACTGTAGATATATCAACGCCAACAGTACCATGTATGCCGCTATGATTGTGTAAAAATAATACTTCATGTTCAAATGGACAAATTATCTTAACCATTCAAATAATTGTTATGGCCCTTGCTCCGTGCTTTTTCTCGAAAACTACTCAAGTTACATGAATGAAACTTGAGGTGGGAAATTGGTGCCGTAAATCAACTTCTTTACCGAGTTACCGTCCTTGATCCATGTTATTTTATTCTGATGCATAGTGTCAGAAATGGGGGACAGGTTTTCTCAGAAACTACTGAAGCTAGCTTAACTAAGAGATACTTATCACGACTGAAGTTTTCCAGAGAAGAGGCCTTTTGCGCGTATTAGTTTCACATAAAGAGAACATTTTTCTGATGATATAAAACGGCCCCAGTGCCTATCTTCTTTGTAGGCTTGATAGTAATCTTTACTATAGTTAATATTCACTAATATATTATCAAACGAAATTCTAATGTGCCCCATGGAGGGGGATAATAATGACATATTTTATAAAGGTGACATTATAACCATGGAGGGCTATCGTCTTCATGAAACCTAATATATACCTACCAGCCGGACACTGCCCTCCACTTGGTTTAAAGAAACAATACTGTCCTTCAGGCCATGAGCCGTTAACAGCTGAATCAGTCCTTGAACAGAAATTGAACTGGAAGTGTTGTTTGTGATAAGGCCCCAACATCCGGAAACGTTCTGGAAACCATTGTCGATAATTGGTTTTCATTGACAGCGTTAGGTTGATATAGCCAAGACTCCAGCCGTGGCTCTCCGGTTCCGGGCATCCAAACACCGTTGACAGTAGGCTATAGGAACCAGCTGGCCATTGGCTTAGTTTCATTTCTAAAATATTAAAAAATGTGTTGAAGGCAAACATAAACAATGTGCGGTATGCACATGTAATACGTTGAAGCAGAATAATTTACATTCCCTTACAATGACACGTTTGATAACTTTAATAGTTTGACAGGAAGTCCTCATTTTAATGATAGGCCAACTTAAGCTTACCAACACCACACAATATCCCTGCATAGCCTTGACGACAGATGCAACCACAGACATCATGGTCGGGGCTCCCGCCATTGGCACAGCTAAGTCCAGGACACCCTGTCATAATAAATGCTTTAATATTTATTACGATATCAATAAACAGAGCAACAGTAGTTTCAAAATTTGAGGAAAAATAACATTTGAATCTGATGGTAAATTCCTCATACGTCCATACATGTAACTGATAGATAATCCACGAAACAGCCTATTTACACAGTTCGTGGTGTCTCCCTCCTCCTTGTTATCCATTGGTGCAATGTCAAGTAGAAGCAATGACGTTCACGTCATTCCACAAGTTTACAATGATATCCCAGATCAGTTGTATTATTGTAATTCATCACCAATAGAGTCAGTGAGTATTGAGTGAGTATTGTGTTACGCCGCTTTTAGCAATATTCCAGCAATATCACGACGAGGGACACCAAAAATGGGCTTCACACATTGTACCAATGTGTTGAATCGCATCTGGGTCTTGGCATGACGAGCGAACACATTATCCACTAGACTACCCCACACCCTCATTAATAGAAGCAGGAAATATTTTTATACCAAATCAAAAGTGAATGCAAAGTACGAGATAAAGGTGTAACACTTACTTGAAATATCTTCGTTCGGGATAAACAAGGCCCCCGCACAGTATATAGTAACACAGAAAAACAGCCTCATACTTTGGGTCGTGAGCCAGGACAAACGGCATTTCTCTTTAAATACGCAGATGAACTAAAAGCTCGACCAATGACTTTGCATCTTTCAATGTTTTCGCTAGGCTTTAGTACAATGTGTCATCATGGTCATTACTCGGACAGTTCAATGAAACGCGAATGTCATTTAGAAATACGCAACATTGTATGGGACATTTCGTCAATTTTCCCTTATACTCTTTTTACGGTTGGCATTGAATATTTTGTAACTGTTTGCCATGGGTCGACACTGCAACAATATACCTTTCAATAGTACCCTTTCATAGCAAATAATTCAATTTGCCTGATGTGCTGAAAGAAATCTCATCTGTGGCATGACGCTCAAGGTTTATGCCATTCGAAATCTGGCTTGACACATTTACATGTTTGTCTTTAATCAAATACATTTCATGAAGGTTCATCCTAAATTGTGTTAGATACAAATCATTTAAACACTTTCCTGAATGAGGAATGGAATAGAAATAGTCATTACATTAGGTATCACACTGCGTTTTGATAGCAAAACCTTTTAACACAAACACTATGAGTTTTTCATTTAGACAAGAATACATTGCTCCCTGGTTTTCATTAATTATCAAATTCTAATAAAAGTGACTATAGCTATTTGATTGACGTGTGTTGTTGATAGATAGTTTCCGGGATAATAAAGTCTGATATTACAATAAAAACTCATCTCACACTGATTATAGCATCACATTGTACTTCGTTGACTGTGTCATCTCCAGTGATCACTCTAATGACTTCAATACAATCGATTTTGACATTAGCAATGAATATGTTTCCTCTTCCTCTTACGAAGTATCTACGCCAAACGTATATGCCATTTCATATGTGAATTATTATAATAAAGTATATACCGATATAGGATATAGAATTTACACTCCAAAAACAAGTCTTGAAATATAAATGTTATGAGCGGTCGTCAGAGGAAAGATCAGCTTTGAAATATGACTGCCAGAGATAGAACGGTTTCGGAACCAAGACCCTAAACAATACATGCGGGCGTTATAATTTCTCTGTGCATGTGGGCTGGGGGTTGAGGGTTGTGGGTTTGGGGTTTGAGGTTTGGGGTTGCTTTGGGGGTCATTCTTAATATTGACACTGTAGTGAAAGGTCGTCAAACCGCTCTGAGCCATTAGTATTGTTGCTTTCCATTATCTACAGTAACACGTAATCTCCTTACTCTTTCTCTCAGTATCTACGGATACGGAGAACGCGAGAATATCCCTTACATTATTCCGAACTATGACCTTTGGAAACACCCTAAATATGCCCAAAGTGCGACAACGCGAGATTTGGTCATCGCATCTCGCGATCTCGCTTTTTCATGCTGTTTTTAAATTTTAATTTCTGTTAAAGGTCGAGAAAACAAGATTGTGACATTTTTACATGAAGCAAAATCTCGAAATCTCAATTCGACTTGTCAAATCAGGTCACAAAAAGGGGAAACCTCTGAGGTGCGGTGGGGTTAAATCGTACGCCAGTCATCGGTGAAGACCCTGGTTCGATTCCGCACGTGGGCACAATGCATGCAACTTCCACAAACAAATTCCTATGTAATACACAGTCCTCGCCCATTGTTACAGTTCGTAAGTAATTTAAATTGAACCCCTTAAAATGATGAGTACACGTTTACCATAACACATTGTAATTAAAGTCCAAAGTAATAACATCAAAGTGTCCGTGTTACTCATAGAAACAATATTCAGTTCGGACATGAAATCGTTAGGTAATATCCATATTGTTAGTAGTTGTTATACATCTATATACTACTGGAATTACTACATCGATCCAGGGGCGGCGCAAGTTTTGCCCTCGGATGGTAGAAAAGTGGGACGATGGAAGACAAAATTCCGGGGTGAAGTTTAACAAGATAGCAGCCATGTTTATTGTTGCAGATTGCTGGATATCATGCTCAAAGTGCACTGAGAATTATTAAGGAAAATGGAGCAGTGTGCACTCGATTTATATACTCAGCTCCCGGGGAGTGCTAGATAGTAATCTAATCCAGGCAATCTAGGCCATTTTTGCACTCAACTTGGAACAAATTGCAACAGAATATATTTCACCACAAGGTATTTCTACAAGGTCCCAAAAACATGATGCTAAAAGTCCCAGGCAATCCCAGTTTGGGAAATATGTCTAATTTGCATCATCAAATATGGCCACCAATTATCAATATATCTTCCACATGTAAGATGAGGTTCAAGGTTTTGATGAAAAAACATGTGTTGTATTGCGAAATAGCCGTATTATGTTTCTAAAAAGATATTCACAACTACTGAACGTTTTCGACTATTGACAAATCTACAACAATTCAAGATGGTCGACAAGTTGCCTAAACGTGTGTTTAAACTGTTGAATCTGTTAACTCTAAAACAGTGTGCTAGGACTTACATGCATATAACTTGGCACACTAACTCACTGAAGTATAGTTAACACTTTTAGATAGAAACTCCGTCACCAGAGCCCCTGGTGGCCCAATATTCCAAGATGGCCGCCAAGAGTTTGATGGCTTGACATAGAATATCAATACGCTGTTGGTCTCTGATGACACATCTGAGTGTTTTGAACTTCTACATTGGCGTAAACAGACCCAAGCATGCATGTAGAATACTAAATCATTTGCATAAATCCAATATAACAACCTAATATCAATATTTATTTCTTAAATGACATGTTTTGGTGAGTTTAAATATCAATGTTGATTGTTATTGTCTGAATCTACTTATTAACATGACAATGAATGCTATAACAAGTTTCGTTTTCATATATGTAAATACTTGTTGGAAAAAAGTATGACCTATATCAGGTCCTCTCAGAATTAGCCCAAACCAGTTGTTTCACAAGAAGTCAAAGAGTTATCTCCCCTGTAGTTAATTTGCGGAAATTCAGTATAACCACCAAAAACCAATATTTGAATATAAATCTGAAACTTTTTATCCACTGCTCCTTCCGTCACATGATTGTGTGATTCATGAACAATATTACGTGATGAAAAGTGGAAAAAATGTCACGGTGAATGCTGTAGCTTGACGTCGCAGGGTCATTAAACACATGTACCTCGAAAGTCTCAACAGGTTTGTCATCCCCTGAGAAGTCTGGTAACTGTTTAGGTACAGGTTGTACCACGGTATCCCCGCACACAGAACTTCAAGTTAGACCATTTTCTGGTAGTGGACATAGGGGCTGTGGTATCTTGCGGCTGAAGAGGTTGGTTGACGAGTTGACGAGTTTATGGCTCTGCGTGTGATCAATTATTCGTCACCTTCTGCCCCAAATCACTTGTATCATAAGCTATGCAGTCCTTCCACCTTACATCTGCGATTTAAAGACACGTGTTCACCAGCTTCGGTGATGACTTTTCATCCCCAGTTTCTTCTGTTTGGCTGAAATGGTTAGTCTGATGGCAGAACAAGGCACCATTCATGATCTTCTTCAGTGCTGGACCCGTTCCCAAGCCAAACAGGCGAGAAGTGGTGCCACAGCCAAAAATTACATGTAAACAGAGCACATGCTCACATACTTCACTGCCCATCAGCCACATTGTTTGCTTCATGCACCAAATCCTGTTCATTCTTGAAGCTTGCTTGGGTTCTGGTGCCAGGAACAAGTCATGTGCTTCCTTTTCAACATGATGATGAGTGAGTGAGTATGGTTTTACGCCGCCTTTAGCAATATTCAAGCAACATCACGGCGGGGGACACCAGAAATGTACCCATGTCGGGAATCGAACCCGGGTCTTCGGCGTGACGAGAGAACGCTTTAACCACTTGGCTACCCGACCGCCCCACATGATGAGGAAGGAGGCTAAGCAAATCTGTGTCATCTCCCACCAGGACAGTGTCTGTTTGTCTTTGCAGATGTGACATCGTCTTGTTTTGCCAGCTCTCTCCAGTTTATCACCCAGATAGGCAATAAAGTGCTGTTTGTGTTTTGCTTTGTTCAAGAATAGACCGATCCAGTCCCGACCGATAAGCCCCGCCCACAAGCTGCCGTCCTCGTTTTAAGCGTTAGGGGGGACAACCACTGGCTATTCGCTATATGGCGTCATAGTCGGCGAAACTTAATTGCGCGGGCGATGAATTTGGCTCAGAATAGAATAAAAGAATAGTTGATAAAATAAAAGCAGTACATTATTTCCCCTCACTGCTACATTGGTTTTTATTATACAATAAATCAATCATAACAAAAAATCTATATTTCATTGGGCATCTGGAACGTGGGTTGGGCATGTCAACAGGGATAAATCTAGATCTGCTCAGAGGCTGATATTCAGCCCCAAATCTGTAGCAGATGTCAGTAAACTGTCCCTCTTCATAAGTTTTAACATATCTATGCCATCCTAAAATAATGCAGAATGTAAGGAAATTATACGTTATTAGTTTTTTCCCCAATCTGTTTGCCAAGGGCACTTAGTTTAGAATTCTAAATTTTGATAAAAATCCCTGGTCACACTTCCAGAAAATTGGACTTAATAAACTGCCAGTATTTAGGTACAACAGTGGAAAACATTGAGAGGATCCAAGATAAAATGAGCCTATAACTGTCATGGTTATGGCAAATCAATCGGATCCATGTTCCAGAAAAGGGAACCTTATCTGAAGATGGACTATCAATTAACTTTCATTGATAAAATAAACAATACAAATTCAAATTCATATATGATCTTTTATTCAAAAGACTTGTTATGAATCAAAGAATTATTACTGTTAACAACTAAACATGTAAATTAAGTACAGCAAATATCTCATAAGGAAGAGAATTTATGGATGCCATCCAAAGACTTAAATATGTCATAAGTTCAAAGCTTTAATCAACAAAATCACCTGTTGACATCATGACTGTTACTTAGTAAGAAGAAATAATGTTTTTATTGCCCAAGAAAACACATGCCTAAAAGGACATAAGACTAAAAAATATATGTTTAATTTTACAAATCACATGTGAAGTGACAAGTTTGTTTGTTTGTTGAACGCCGCACTCAGCAATATTCCAGCTACATGACGGTGGTAATAAATACATCGAGTCTGGACCAGACAGTCCAGTGATTGACATCATGAGCATTGATCCAAATGATTCAGCGAGCCTGACCACCCGATCCCGAAAGTCGCCTCTTACGACAAGCATAGTCGCCTCTTACAGCATGCGTGGTTATTACCTATGCATGAAACAACATACATTTAGATGCAAATATCAGGTAGCTGGACCCCTGGAGTTCATTAGATATTTAAACATATATCCCAAGTATGCTTCACAAATACTGATGTGAACATAACTTTTCCTTAAATAATAAAAATACACACAAACAGGGATTCAGACCAGTTCCTTTTCTAGGATACTGACTGATTGTCATCCATAATGTCCTAAGGTTGTTCAAAAATTTGGTAAAGTCATTTCAAAAGATAAAAAACCCACTTGAAAATGTCCTGAAGCCAGCAATATCACTGTGAAGTAAATATGAAGCTCATTCTCAACATAATCATAACCAAAACTTGAACAATATGTAAATAACCAACATCCTTAATAAACACGAGCTCTTGTCAATTACCAAATATTGACAATCTCCTCAAATCATTGTAAAAAGTCAGTTTGGGTTAAATACATTTCAATATTCATGACAGTTATATATGAAATGTATTAAGAATTATATAATTTATTCTGTATCAGGCACTCTGGACTCTGGACAAGATATATCTTGAAATAAGTTTCATGCGTTATGATACTGGTAATCACTTTCAACACTATCTTTTTGAAAAATATATTATTTAAAAAGAAATAATATTATGTCCTATAGAAAAAGCCAACAAGCTAAGTTTTGTACCAGGTGGATGTTGTACCATCAAACATTTAGTGTGTGTTAGTTAGTGCAATTAAATCATATGAATCTGACTTTTATACGGCATCAATTAAATAACTGATTTGAATAATTATTAATTACTTGATTAGATTATAATTTATATCATTACTTGACCATGTTACTCTGAGTTCATAAAAAATCTTGCTATTATTTCCAGTAAATTAATTAAAATGACTTGACACTTTTAATCGTTTTTAACAGTTATATTGTTTCACTAAAATGTATATCAGTAAGCTTCCACTACCAGTGAATAACTTATGTTGCAAACAGTTGTAAACCAATGATTTTTTTATATTAACTAAGATGTGTTTTTTTAAAATTTCAATCTGTCAAAATATTTCAGTAATTCACTTCCTTCTCATGAATTTTTCCTTTTCTTTCTAACCTTAAAGGGATGATTCCATTTCACAAGAATAGGATCAGGTAATTCATTACTGCATGGGTCCTGTCTCTTCATAGAGATGCTGAAATATTCAAAGCATGATTTAATGGGAACTTTTATGAATTAAATTGAACGATTTTGTGGAACGAAAACCATTGATTATAATTATATTTCTATGTTTAAAGAATTATTACTGCTAGAGTAATTTGCAATATTATGCTCGAGTAATTTGCAATATTAATAGATAGGCTTATTGTGAGTTTTGTTATTTTGAAACTAAATCATATCTAAAAATATGTAACAAAATAAATAATATCTAATAGAGAGGAATACAATTTCCACCAGATTGTACTTCAATGTAAAAAATAGTAGATTTCGTTCTGCGCTAACCGAAATCAGATCACTGTCATATTTGTTTACAGTGTGTCACGGCCGTCTCGCATGTCACATTTCAGCAATATGACCTGCTAACTCAATGCCGGATGTTGCCAAAATAGAAAATTCAAAAATGATTTTGTAGTTACAAGCATTATCCTTGTTTATAACCTGCGTAAAATCATAACTTGCAACGTGTTGTCATTTACCCATATTGAGTATGCATATATGCAAAAAGGAGGAAATTCGTGAAAATTCTCACCTTTGAGCAGACGTTGGTCCCGTGGAAGATGGTGGCGACATATAGCTGATGGTGAGGCCTACCGCACATCTTGATCAGCCTCAAACATTTTCTCCCGACCATGTGGGTTTGGGTAAAGGTATACATCTAATCCCAGCGATACGTAATGGATATCGCGAGTGAAAATAGCAGAAACCGTAGCCACGCCGCTTCTCGGGTATCGTTTGAACCCGGAAGTAAGTCTGACAAATCCGCAAAGCGCGCTCGGCCTTCTGATTGGCTCAAACGGACGCATGCGCCAATTTTGATTGACAGACTGGATCGGTCTATTCTTCCATCCACGATTGAATGACCATTTCCCCCGTGAAATAATCTGTCTCACCAGAGCAGGCCCCTGTTCTTCTCATGAGTGTGGCATCTTTCGTTGATGAATCATCATTTCGGCCATTAAGGACAATGTTAGCAGCAGCATATTTCTGCACAACCTATAGATGGTATATAGTTGAAATACGTGATATAACGTAGAACCTCTTGGTCAGGGTAGCCGGCGAAGTACAACACTACAACCAAGAATGTACTGGACATTTCCAGGTTCTTGTTGTTTCACTTGGAGGGTTTTCCAGATAGCATCCGCAAGGGTTGCCTTCCTGACCTTAAGGTAATTCAACAATGCTGGTGGGTGACTACAGAGTTCATACTTGAACAGTGCTGGTAGATAGATCTTGTACTATACTGGTTTGACAGTTTATTTCACGGGGAAATGATCATTCGATCGAAGAGGGAAGCATTCTTGAAGAACGCAAAAAACAAACAGCACTTTATTTCCCGTCTGGGTGACAAACTGGATAGATCTGGGTGCAGTTCTGCACATACAAAACAGGCGAACATTAACTTGTGTCTTTATGGTGGAAGTAAGGAGGAAGGACTGGACAACTTAAGGCACAAGTGATTTTGTGAGAAGGTGACGAAGAACACGGGTAATGGGCATGCTTCAAACCAGTAGAACTCGGAGAGTGATAGCCAATATGTTCAATGTGTTCAGACTTTGGAACATGTTTCTGCAGACACAAAATGTTGATGATCGACCCCAGGTATTGATCGAAGACCAGGATCGACTAATCAGAAGCCAGCATTTACGAAATCGAGCCCAAATAGCCAATCAAATCGCTGTTCACTTACACCAGTACACGAGATTTAAAGTTACTGACAAGACTTTAAGAAATTGTCGTCATTCTGCTCAACTGCATGCTCGGCAACCGCGTTTGGTGCCACCGTTAACAAATCCACACATTCCTACCAGACGCCAATGAGGTTTAGAGCATAGAACCTGTGGGAATTACCAAGTCTCGAATAATATTTTACAAAATTCAAGGCCTTAGTAAAGCTTTATAAATTCTTTATGGTAGACATCTGGAGGACATTTCCAAATTTGACGCATCAGCGACAAAACATTATGTCCGATGCGATTCCCTGTTGTGACTTGTACCATATGTTCCCATGTTTTGTTCAGGTGAAGTCCTGACTTGCTTTTCCTTGTGTTTGTGACGGGTGGCGTCGGTGGGGCAGGATGCGCTCACCTGGTACTGAATAGGTACATTCAAATTCTGTTTACTCTTTTCCAGTTTTTACATTCTAACAATGACAATCATGCATTCCATTAATATAGCAGTCATATGTGACCAACTGTAGTCTGATGAATCTTGGAAGCCACAAACAGTGTAAGTTACATCACGATCTGCCAATTCAACGTTCTGCAACATGTTCCTATAACTAGGAAAAAGTGATGTTTTACAGGCAAATGAAACTGTTGGTGGTTCATGAAACTGTTGGTGGTTCTTGAAATTTGAAAAATGGTCGGACATTTAGGGAAACTGATTTTTGTCAGAGAATGTTACTTAAATTAAAGTATAAATTCCTCTTTTTCGGCAAATTTCAAATTCAGGAGCATGTAGTCTTTGTCTGATTCATTGGACTCTTTTTCTGGTTTGGCCAAACGTTTCAAGGTAATATCAAGAACTGCATGTTTTCTCTAGTCGATATTGTGGGCTCTTACTGCTTGTTGACCCATCCATTAGCAAACGTTGCTTAAGGCATTTTATTTCTTTCATCGCCTGAATGTATACATAGTCTTGTTCTTCCTTTGTGCATTCTCAATGGTTCCTGAAGAAGGGACGACACATCTTGCAAATGAATGGTATCTTTAATTTGGTTGGTTGGTTGGTTGGTTGGTTGGTTGTTTAACGCCGCACTCAGCAATATTCCAGCTATATGACGGCGGTCTGTATATAATCGAGTCGGGACCAGACAATCCAGTGATTAATATCATGAGCATCAATCCACGCAATTGGGATCGATGACATGCATCAATTAAGTCAGCGAGCCTGACCACCCGATCCCGTTCGTCGCCTCTTAAGACAAGAATAGTCGCCTTTTACAGCAAGCATGGGTTGATGAAGACCTGTTCTACCCCGGATCTTCACGGGTCGGGATCTTTGGAAAAGGTTTTGTCGCTTAAAATTTACTGCAAAGGGAGATAATTCGTTATTTTCCTTTTGTGTCCAAATTACCATTGTGTAGATGTAGAAAATACGATAGGTTTCCTTGATCACATTCCCTTAAATATTATCTGAAAAAAGGTGAATCAGCGCTATTGGTTATGTTGCAGATTTTATTTAAACAATTTTAACTTATGGCACAATGCCCTTTGGTAACATGTCCAGTAGCGAGGCAGGGTATGATATCCATACATAACGTCATTTCATTGAAGCCATTTGAATCGTCAACATCTGACCATTTAAACCAGACGTTGTTTTTTAGCAGCTGCATAAGCTTTCAACATCATGGACACAAGATGACCGAAGTCTCAAATGTTGTTTCTTAGCAACTGTATAAGCTTTCAACATCTTGGACACAAGATGACCGAAGTCTCGGATATCCTTTCTGTAATCTTCCTCCATTTCCGTTGCAATGGGGACACATGGTGCAGTAACTTTTCTGACGATCTGAACAATAATAATATGTATGTATGAAAAATAATAAATAAACCGATATACTGTCAATATACATGTCTTCGGCGTGACGCACTGGTTACCCAACCGTCTCCTTTATATGCACAAACTAGTAACACGAATAAGTACAAATTAACGCACAAGCAAACTTATCACCCGACAGACCTTTTTAAAGATTAAGTATCAGTATTGATAAACATACTCCCTCATCGATGACAACGTATACACTGTCTGTCTCCAGCAAGCCATTGACAAGCCCATTGGAGTGAAGAAGGTGCACAGATCTGGCTAGCTGGTAAGCAATATTTAGCATATCTTTGGCTGACGTCAGTGACCCCATGTAAGAGGACAGACAGACCGAATTCGGGGGCTGGCTCAGCAATAAGAATTCTTTCTTCAGGAGGTGAGGGACAGAGGACTTAGTACTGGCTGTAAAAGCATACACACATATATAAATTAGTTGTACGTGTACCCTGTGCACTGGAAATATTGCAAGGTGAATATGAAAGAGAAGATACTGAAAATAACAAAAGTAAAATCTTGTCGTTTACATATTTTAATTTTGATAATTAATTTACTTCATGGCTCGAATTTTCCAAATATACCACAAACAAACATCTTAGCACTGTAGCTTAATGAACACAACCACACAACATGTTACACGTACCTGTTGATCGCGTAGAAGTCCAAGTTGTTTTTGTTTTGTTTTGCTGAAAAAACATGCTCGTAAATAATTTATCTTCATACATATATACCTCTGTATAATGTGTATCACCACATTATGGAATAAATAAGGAAACTGTATGTCCTATTTGTGAAATAATACCCCCCTCTATATTTTCTCCCGATTCATTATATTTTATGAAATTGAAAACATGACTTCATTTGATTTCAAGGGTCCAGTTAAATAGTGGATTCTTAGACAGAATCTTAGGAATATCGCAAAAAGATATTGTACAGTAAAGACAAATAAAAGGTATGATGGATGTTTAAAGTAGCAGTTGCAAAGTGAAATTCCTACTGGGAACCGTGTTGTTCCCAATGGCACGGATTTGTTCAGAGAAAAAGGTCATGGTAGACGTCTGTGGAATGCATTTCACTTCTGGTATTTTTAAAGAGGGTTGTTAAAAGGCATATCATGTTATTATCATAATTTCGGATTCCTTTGGTATTATTTAGTATTCTGTATTTGGTACAGAAATGTTTGGTAAACACACAATAGACATCATTGCTACCTTCCGTTTTCTCATTGAGTCAACAGCTGAAAGGGTGTAGATGATGGGGTTGAGAGCGGAGTTGATCGGCAGAACAAACACTGCAACCCAGGCGTATACTTCAGAGTTGATCACGTAACCCTGGAGAGCCATCATACCTGTTGTAAGAATCTTATGTAATTATTATAACCCAATTTGAACTTCCTTAAAATACATGTTCAGTCAAGATTCCAATGTTTTCCTGTTATGTGTGACAATAACATCCATGAACTTTTTAAGGAATATAAGACATTCCGTTATGTATTACTGTGGCTGTTATAACTTACCCATGAAACAGATAGGAAACCAACACACGAAGTCCGTCGGAACTATGAAGGAGAGCTTCCTGGCAATGGCCATGTCGTTGGTTGTCCGCCCCTTCCTCAGCTTCTGACTGGCCCTCACTGTCTGGTAGATGATAGCCTGACCCAAAGCGATGAAGACAAAACAAATGAAGTTCCAGATGACAAAGATAGCGGTGGAATACTCCCATCCCGGAGGTCTGTTCCTGGTCAGCGGTAAAGCGAGACACACTCCTGATCTGGAGTAGAACAACCTGGAAAAGTAGTCGATGGGCAATAGGGGCACCCCTGCCATCAGGAAGCCAACAAACCATATTGAAATGCTGATACACTTCGAACGTTTCTTAAAGACCTTAAGTTCTTTGAATGGGAGTTTAATGACAAGGACTCTCTCCAAGGTGATAATGCAGAGGAACATCACTGATGTCTCACTTGACAGGGTTGCTAGGAGACCTGCTAGCTGACACACCCAGCTGTTTCTCCACGCCTCATCATTCCAGCTGTACACTCCTCTGTAGATGACGTCAGCGCTTGCTATGATGATCATATATACACCCATTACTAAGTCAGAGATGGCGAGGTTGGCAACGAAAAAATCATTGCTGCGTTTAAAACTCTGCCTATCGTAAATGCATCGCAAAAGAAGTGCAAGGAGGTTGCCAATGAGAGCAACAAAGCCCAGAACCCACATGCATATTCTCAGAGCTTCATTCCTCATAAGGTCTGAGCAAGAAGAAAACTCGTCAGCCGCAGGTAGACATTGTTCATTTGGGACACTCGATGGTTTGAAGCAACAGAAGACATACTTATCACTGTACAGGTAGTTCAGCTGTATTAAGCCATCGAATAGATCTCCCGTGAAATCTGTGATCAAATTATGTGTTAGATCAAGTGTGTGCAGTTTACTGACTCCACTGAAACTCTTGTCTTCTATTGTTGTGATCTTACTGTCAGAAAGGTTCAAATTCAGAAGACTGGATAACCCCTGGAACATGTCCCTCTTCAATGTCCTAAGAGCAATACCAGAAAGGTCGAGTGAAGGAAGGCTTGTTAGTCCATCAAATGAGGCTGCAGTCAGTTTGAACGTTCCATTTCCATTGAGCAATAATGACATAAGATTTCCCATACTCGGAAATAACCCTTCAGGTAACAAGCTGACCGAGTTCATACTGAGGTCCAAATGCAATAAGTTTTTCAGTCCACTTAGAGAGTTTTTTTCCAGTACATGGACCCCAAGATAGGAAAGGTCCAGGAGTGCTAAGTTTTCCATATGGTGGAAGGTATCATTCTTCAATGTTTTATTAAAACTTCCCCTTAACCTGAGTGCTCTTGTATAATTGGGTAGATGTTGAATTTTGTCCAGATAGAACCCAGCACATGTGACATAGGCACCTATACAATCACACTCATCTGGGCAGCGGGTGTCACAGAAATATTCATCATCTCCTTCAGGACAATGTCGGATTGTATCACACACCTGTTGCCATGGGATACACACCCTGTTACCATGACAACGGAATCTACTAGGGCATGTGATATTAGCTGCAATATAATTAGACAGGCATGTTTTTTTCGATACATTAAGTGTTGACAAAACATTATTTATATTAAGGTAAACTAAAGTCTGAATGTACACAGTGGGTTACTATTACCATTTGATAGATAGATATGCGCAGTGTCTTACGAACAATCCATAAACAATAATCCATCATCTTTAGGTCGTGCCTGTGGCATTATGCATGGTTCATAAAGTATGTGGAGGATTACTGCATTTTATGTTGAATCTTTGTATTGACGAATAAGCACATGACTCCAAGTATGGCTTCACTGTGATTCGTTCACAGCAAACTTGAACCGATTTTATGAAGAAATGCTACATTTATTAACACGATGTGTGACAGGAAAACATGACTAAAGTTTACAAATATCATGTAACTTAAACCTACTGCATCCTCTTTCGTCCATGCCGTCAGCACAGTCCGGGCGTCCATCACAGACCAACCTGATGGGGATGCAGTAGCTGGAGGGACACTTGATGTGATCTACTGGGCACTCGTGCTTCTCTGTTGTGATGGGAATATACATTTACAATATATCAGATTTGCTCAGTTCATAGTAAATGTATTGTGTTTAAATGGGAATTTGTCCTGATTCTTCCCCAAAAGGAATGCAAACTGACGAGGGGACCACAAATGAATGCAAATAGTTTTACCTCTGTCTTCGCGAACACCTGGTGTCATAATTGATTTTCAGTGATCTATTCATATAATGGTCACCACAATTTTACATTTAGTAGTAGAATATGTTTCGGCAGACAATTAAGACTGATTATTCTCTGGCGTTGACGTTTGATGTTACCTGTGTTTCTTTACAATGTGTGAACAAAATACGTTCGCGGGATTCATCCTTATCGACAAATGCGTAAATGCATGTCAAGATCTAAGACTAATGAAATTGATTTTTTTATTGAGAATATTGATTGCATATCCCAACCACAATTCTGTATATGTGTGAGGTCTCGGCATCCTGTGTAGTGTTGATAGATGTCGTAATCCAAGATGCATTTATGAGAGATGTCAACGACGACGCCGCTCTTACAAATGAGGGAACTTTTGTTGGATCCTGATGCTGCGATGCAAAAATAGTCAGTGAATCAAAGAATCATGACTTTTGAAATTACAATGGACACCACGAAGCATCATCAGTGAGTGAGTGAGTTGTGTCTAACGTCGCTTTTAACAGTATTCCAGTTATATCGCGGCGTGTCAGCTTAATGTGGGAGGAAAGCCCGAAGTGATGCAGGTCTTAGACGTTTACCACTTCGGTGAAACCTACGAGCACGGGTATGGTGCTGACAAACCTGAAGCATGATCGGGGCGAACCAGAACTCGAACCCACAATCATAGGTTTCTGGCGTGCCCAAGGGATGCAACTCTGCACAGCGAATTGCGGCGCCTTAGACGACTTGGCCACCCGTGCCCCCGAAGCATTATCAAAGTAATATTTTCTTTTGGATATGTATCTACGCTATTTCAAGTTTGACTTTAAAACTTCATTAACTTCATGCCAAGTGAGTCTCTTATACCTTCAACGATCATACAATCTGAACATTTTGGTCACTTACGCTCTTCACAAATGAGAGGTCCAACAAGGTGTCTAACTCGGCTTAATCTTAGCTGTGCTCTCATCCATAGCTGTGTTATGGGCAAGCTATCCATGTCGTCAATGTATCCACTGTCAGATCCCCATGTGTTGTCATCTGCTCTGGTTAAATCTTCTCTCGTATTGTCACATGCACATCTGTTAAACATGTACATTAATTAGCTCGGTAGTGCGCTTTTGATAAGTGATATGATTGCTTTTATATACCAGATCTTTTATTCCTTTGTGCTGAGCTGTAAATATGTATTATAGCTATCATCAGGTGATTAACCCAATCCAAACTCATTGTCCATAACTATGACTGTTATCATTCTTTGTAAACAGAATATACCGATTTGACCGGCAATACATTTCAGTCAAAAAATGTCAGTCATTTTATTTTCATTAGGTATATAATGATGACGAATACCATGAAATGTATATTCTATTTCATCACCCAGTGGCTGAAAATGATAACATTAAAGATAGCGAAAGTCATTGTATAATTTTTTGCATTTGATGGCTTCTAATCCTGGCATAATTAGTCCATCTTGACGTCTTTTGAATTTCTTAGTAACTTTAGTCAATCAATTTCCGTTATTTTACACATTGACTGTAACATACATATATGCTCAAACAAATATGATACTTACTACCCAGCTCCATAGGAGATTGGTATTACGGATTATTTCGTTTGTAACTGTATTTTTTTGGTTATGTTCAAATAATGAAAAGGAATAATGGCAAGTGACTTAAGATTAACCCGATAGTCACCTGTTCTTAATGTGAACAAAAACATGGTCAAAGGTGACTTTCAGTTTCGAAAACTAGCACTTTGTGGAAGACTTGATCAATATAAAATAAGAACTTAATTCCAACATATTAATCTTGCAACATTGACCGTTAAATGCAATTTTACATCACATTATTTCGAAAAACACTGTTAAATGTCCTTCAAACACAGTTCTTTTATGTCTAACATGCTTTCTGCGGACAGTGATATCTATAATAAGTTTGGGTTTTTCTATTGTTTCACGAAAACACCGTTCACATGTGCTGCATTTCGCAAAACTAATCTGTCCATTAGCAGTTACACACACACGTAATACACATTATGAACATTTTAAAACCTACCATCTTGTTGTGACCGTGACCTATATCTTTAGAACCTGACACTGTGCAAAAACAATTAACATACAGGGAATCAGCGATACGACGATCCCTTCTTTTGATTTGTTTGTTGTTTTACGCCGCACTCAGCAATATTCGAGCTATATGACGGCGGTCTGTAAGTAATCGAGTCTGGACCAGACAAGCCATTGATTGATATCATGAGCATCGATCCACGCCATTGGGATCGCTGACATGCTTCAACCAAGTCAGCGAGCCTGACCACCCGATCCCGTTAGACGCCTCTTAGGACGAGCACAGTCGCCTTTTACGGCAAGCAAGTACGTTTGCTGTAGACCTATTCTAACCCGGATCTGCACGGGTCACGACCCCTTCCTACTGATTTCTTTTACTGATTTACCAACTGAACTAGAAATAAAAGAGACCACCTGTTTCATATTTAGATATATAGACTGAGCGTGACAAACATACGCCACAAGACCACACGTGAAGACAGATAACATTTGAGGTTTAACCGAACATCCTCTTTCTCCGAAGATTTTTAAGAACGTCATACAACTCTTGTTCCCAAGCTGTTTGATCATGGCTACAACATGTATGGCCTCATGTGAACATCTGGTTTTAGAGAAACACCTTGAAATGGTTTGCACTATAACAATACTATTACTTCCCTTCATATACATTTTCAAGTCATAATTTCGCAGAATGCTATAGTAGGGTCCAGTAAATATACTATCACATGCCTGTCTCACAGATTAACGATAATCCTTATTACAATCAAGGAAGGGCTCTCTTTCTGTCCAAAGTTGTTTGATGAAGATTACAACATTCAAGGCCTCGGTAGAGCTTTGAAAAGGTTCTATGGTAGTAATGTGGAATACATTTCCACATTTGACGCATCTGGTACAACATGTATGTCAGATGCAATTCCCTTGACTTGTACTATTTCTTCTTGTGTTTTTTTCAGGTGAAGAACTGGCTTGCCTTTGCATGTGTTCGTGACGGATGCCACCGGTGGCGCAGGACACGTTAACCTTTCCGCGAACATCTGGTGTCATCGTCATCTGATCGTGATTCAGAAACACATGCTTATGATATAGTCGGAATCGCACTCTGAACTCTGTAGAAATTCCTTATGATTACGAACATGTTTTTTGTTCCTTTTTATTAGCGATGACATTGGCCTTTAACAAACTGACATTTGACATGCAAATATGAAGTTTCCTGTTTTGGCTGTATTATTAACTTGAATGCGGTTCAATGTGCATGAAGGAAGGATGGACATATCTAGAGGTAAGAAGTATGCCAGTCCATTACAATAAATCATACCAGTTGGGGTGATAATAAATAGTAGGGTTGCAATAGGGTTGCACAAATTCTTGGATGTTTCACCCAATTACATCAGACATGAAGAAAACATAAATGCAACCAAAGTTAAGTTTTTCCTATACGAGATGAATGTAAACTTGCCACCTACAGTGTATTGTTCACATTACAGGTCTTGTTGGTGTTAGGCCTAGGTAAAATTAATTATTCGATTTTAAAGAAAAATATACGAATAATGAAATAGCTACCATTTTATAAAACATGGGAAGAAATTATCACGTTTCCAGCAGTCCTTCCAGAAATAGGCATTTCTTCATACTGGCCGACTTTGTGAATCATTATCCATATGCAAAATGTGGAATATTCCATCAAGAACAAGACAGGGTTATTGTTCAGACATGAGACGAACAACGGCAGACTATAAAACTATGGACAGGCCGTTACAATAAATCATACCAGTTCACCCGAAATAATAATAAGGGAACTAGGCTGCTCAGCAAAAAAATATATGCGTAATATCGCGCCCAATTACTGTAAACATGGGACACGAAGAAAACATGCATTCGATCTTTCTTAAAGGACATAAATATGAACCTACTTTGTATTGTTGGCATTGCATGCGTCCCTTAAAATGCAGCTACAGTTACTGTTTGGGTCATCTGTAAAATATTTTCGAGTTCCTCCTGTGTCCCTCCAGAATAAACGATGCCTGTAGAAGTAATATGCCTGTAGACAGTCAAAGTGAACGCGTTGCCGACATGCGAGGGACGCCGACTTGATGTATTTGATGACATTATTCGGGACATTATAATGAAAGTCCTTAAGATATCCTGGTTCCCTTGTCACTGTCCAGTCCTCCAAGTCATGATGGATGAGTGTTGTTATCATTCCTTCGCTCATGTCGAATTTACACTCCACCGAGTACGTCTCTGGAAGAAAGTGGTTTACATGAGGCGAAAAGATCTGCAAAATTATAATATTCTACATTAATACAAAAAGAAGGGTGTCTGTTTATGAAATTCATAAAAAAACATTTTTTTTATTGCTGAAAGAAAGATAACGATCAATATGTCTTCCATGTTTGGGCTGTATTTTACATCATATATGAATTAACACCTTGGGGGTGGGTACCACTGCGCGGTGCAATGTTGCTTCACTTAGGCATGCCAGAAACCTGTGATGGTGGGTTCGAATCCCCGTGCGTCCTGGTTACATTGTCGGGACCATACCGTTGGTTTTACCAAAGGGGTAAGAGGCGTGCATAACTTCGGGATGTGTTTATATACTCACACGCAAAAGAAACGCAAGTGGTTTTAAGCAAATAGGTAACAAACACGGAACCATAAATTGATACGAGTTTTAGCATGTAGTGAAGCCTGATGGTGTTATCAATATTTTTGGTTGCATTTTGGAAGCCCCGGTTAAAAACGCAACATAAAAAACGAATCGCCAAAACGCACCATTTCAATGAAAATCTGGGTATCATGCACCCATTTCTCGCGAGATCGAAAATGCACGAACTATCACGAACTGTAGAGGGTATAAAACTGTGGCCGATTCTTGGACCTACCACTCCTTGGTCAACAATGCCACGCCTAACTCAAATTCAGAGAAACCAGGCTATCGGACGTTTGGAAGCTGGAGAGTCTGTCCAAGATGTTGCCCGTCATTTCAACGTTAACATAACCACAATTTACCTTCTCCTGCATCGATACAATGCTACACAGACCACAGATGACCTTCCTCGGAGCGGTCGTCCTAGGTTCACCACACCTCGACAAGATCGGCAGATTACCCGTCAACACCAGCGACATCCGTTCCTAACTGCAAGTGAAAGTGCTCGACAGACCATAGGAACACATAATCGACACATTAGCCGGGACACTTTGATCCGACGTCTCCGTTCCAACAACCTCAGATGTGGCCGACCAGCACTTCGTCCTGTTCTCGAACCACGGCATCGACAAGCACGACTTCAGTGGGCATCGGGTCATCGCAATTGGCGTCATCGTGGGTGGATGCGTGTCATCTTCTCTGATGAAAGTCGCTTTTGTGTCTCCCATGCAGACGGAAGAGTCAGAATTTGGCAGCGTCGAGGTGATCGTTTCGGTGACAGAAACGTTGTGGAAAGAGATCCATGGGGTGGACCTAGCGTCATGATATGGGCAGGGATTGGACTTAATGCGAGACTTGGACCCATGTGCTTTCTGAATGTTGGTCAAGGTCGGGGACACGGTGTCACTGCTCAGCGGTATATCGACGAAGTGATCAGACCCCACGTTGTTCCATTTTTTGCACAACATCAACAACACATTTTCCAGCAGGACAACGCTCGTCCCCATGTTGCCAGAGCTACCATGGCCTTTCTGCAACAACACAACATCCGTGTCTACCGTGGCCAGCCCTCAGCCCTGATCTGAACCCTATCGAAAACTTGTGGGATGAGGTTCAAAGGCGTCTGCAGAATGTGCGCCCAGTCCCTACAACTGCCGATGAACTACACACAGCTGCTCTGGATGTGTGCAGGAGGATCCCTAGGGCCTTCACAAATCGTCTGATCCACTCAATGTACAAGAGATGTGTGGCAGTGATCAATGCTAATGGTGGTCACACCGGGTATTGACTGACATTCTGGGTATTGACCCGAAACTGTGTAAGCCCTTAACATTTGAAAAAAACAATTATGTCATCCATTAAACTGCCTTCAGTCAAATTTTTGTCAATCTTGCCCTATTAGTATTTCTTGTCTTTACTGTTGAAGATAAATAACATGTATACTGCATACTCGACTTGCGTTTCTTTTGCGTGTGAGTATATTAAAGGTATAGCTTAGAACCCTTACTGCCCTCAATCACAATACTATATTCGCCATTCTCCCTGGACCCAAGGGCATACCACGCCCTACAAGACGGCTGACTGTTTGTGGTACACTGAGTATCCTCGTCTTCTCTGTATTGTCCCACACAGTCCACAAACCCGTCACACACCCTGGCTGGGGGCAAGCACCGTCCGTCATAGCACTGGAAGAAAGGTTCCCGGCATGCCTCTGGAAGAAAAATGTAAATCTTCACAAATTGACTAATCAAATTGTTTTGTTTTTTCAAAATTATGCATTGTGGTGTTTACGAGTCAACGATTAATCTATTATTACATAATGTATAATGTATATGTACACCCTCCTTTCAGCACTTTACATTCTCCATATATAAACTCTACTATAATTGAAAGTAATAATTGAAGAGTAGAGGACACGTACATGTGACAAGTACGTCTTAAACTAATATTAATTTGCGTATGTTAGATAATTGAATTTATGTCTGATATCAAAGGTACATGTGTTTCTAATTAATGCACAAAAGTGCAATTAAGTATTCTTAATGGCATTTACAAAATTAGCATTGACTTTCAAAGCAGCACATGCCAAAATGTCGACATCTCACGGACTTACCACAATGCTCTTCATCTGATCCGTCCACACAGTCCTGCAGGAGGTTACACCTCTGGTCAGATGACACACACTGTCCACTGCTGCATCTCCACTGGTCGGATGAACATTCACGGAACACTGGAAGATATAATATCTGTACCTACATAATTCATATAAGTTCAAGTCAACATAATTCATATGAGTTCAAGTCTATGTTTACGCGCACTGGCATGACATATCACATCGTTATACAGTCGTGCCCCGCTTATACGGACTTCAGATATCCGGAAACCTCGGTTCCCGGACGATTTTCATTCAAAACGAAATTAATTACTATATACTATATGTATAGTAAAAAGTGAAATCATGTACAGCAAAGGTGATAGTTATTATTGGGTTTTTTCTCTTTCCCATCAGCAGAAAATCCATACTCGTATCCGAGAAAACGCTTAAATGAAGCTTAAGTTAAACTTCTTGGCCAAATTCTCTTGTTTTGATTTTGCTAATCCGAGACGAAATTCCTATGAGCAAGGAGGGGGTCATAATGGGTGTTCTTGGGGATGCCAACTTCTTGCCTTATCTCCAAATTTCATTCACATGTTATCAATGAGGAAGTCCAGCATTTCACCAAAAACGATTTCTCAGTAAGCTTCAGACGACATTTGATTTCATTTGTCTAAATGTGTTTTATCAAGATTACAACAGTCAAGGCCTCAGTAAAGCTTTCAAAAGGTTTTATGGTAGACATATGAAGGACATTTCCATATTTGACGCAACAGTGACAAAAATGATGTCCGATGCAATTCCCTGTTTTGACTTGTACCATACAATCCTTTGTTTTTTCAGGTGAACTATTGACTTGCCTTTGCATGTGTTTGCGACAGGTGCCACCGATGAGACATGATACACTCACCATTACTCGAACTTCTGGTATCAGCATTATTTGAACTTCTGGTATCATCATTATTTGAAAGTGATTTACAAACATATGATTTTGCTATGGTAAGAATCGCACAATCGACTGGAGATTTCTTATGATAATGGAAATGTTTTTTTTGCTTTTATGTAAAGCCGAATTAATTTATCAACAATAACAAACATGGGTATGTTACTGATAGGTCAAGGATAGTAGGGGTAATTTGAGATTCGAACCCATGATCAATGGTTGCGAAAGTACTCAACAGCAACATTGCGACGTCTTACTGAGGCTTGGATAACGTGCATACTCATTACTTTCTCTTTGTTTCATGTTTGTCACAGCCCTAATTATGAGAACATATCTTGCTTATCTTAGGAACACGCCCATTTCGTATTCTTTGGGTGGGGGCAGAAATGGCCGGTCTCTTACCACACTTTGTTTCATCTGATCCGTCCTTGCAGTGTTCCTTGTAGTCACAGTAGAAGGCGAAGTCAACACATCCCCCATCAGTGCAGGTGAACATGCCACGTGGACAGGGGTCTGAAATACGAATACAACCGATGCATTATAGCATCAATTCACCAATGCATCAAGTCTTACGTTACAATGAACACTAGAAATATCAGCCTACCTGTCGAACAGTTTTCTTCATCGCTACCGTCGATGCAATCCATAATACCGTCACATGTGTAAAGTCTCGATATAAACTCGCCGTTAGTACAAGTGAAATAATAGCCGGTCCTTGCATCACTATCACCGCCGAGAGCAATGGTGTTCTCTGTAAGTGTTTATAATTATAAAATTGAATTGTTTTATATTAGCAAGATGATAGATAAAATTATAAATGGTCACATACCAAAATATATCCAGAAAATGTGACATCTGACGAGTACTATAAGAACAAACTTACAGCTTTAAAAACTGCATATACAACGCATCATAGTTGATTAATAGTACAACGCATTTTCTACTACAAACAAATTTTCCCAGAAAATGCTTGAAACAAATATATATGCATCAAACTGTTGGATATTAATAGAAATTGCCTGCCACAAAAATACATCGTTGAAATATATTTCATATTAGATGAACAATTAGGCTCATAGATTTAATTAAAATGTGTCTTATGTAAAATAATAAAAATAATAAATTGACATCTTAAAAACACACTCGGGATTAAAACCGACCGTATTCTATACGATATCCAAGATTAAAATAATTTGGTAACGCTGAAAGATAAAACAGCATGTATGTTAAATCATTTGTGTAATTACAAGTAAATTATTCTAATACAAAACGCATTAAACCTGGTGAAGCCAATGTACTGTTTGACGTCTCACAAATGTACTGAGAGATTTTGTTGAAGGCGCAGGCCACGTCGTGCCAGTTGGCGGTGGATCTGATGTTAGAGATGACCATCATGGTGCACGCCTCTCTCTCGAACCCGTCCGGCTGGGGTGCTCCATCAGAATCCCCAGCATACCTTAAAACGATAACGTCAGCAAACACAAATCTCGTGGTTTGTACATGCACCTTCTATCTTTGTTATGTTTTTTGTGAATACAATTTGTTTGTCATATTAATATGATCAGATGAGAATTGAAAGATGTTATCAAGCTGCAAGGTAATTGATAACCTGAAATTTCCCTCAGTTGGAACATTTCTTTATTTATTTGCGCCAAACATACAATGATTGTATTGAGATATGTTAGTTACCATTCAATTTGTGATAGTGGTTTTCCATCCGCCCACATATAACTGCCCCGACCTGTTTTTCGCAGCCCTGAACAAAATGAAGACAAATACATTGGGACATACATTTCTAAAAAAAAAGACCATGTGAGTCAGGAATTCACTGGCCACTCTGAACGTTTAAAACTGACGCAACTATAGGTCATAGGTCATTATGCAAAATTGTAACGAAATTATGTATCTTCCCATAGCATGGTTATGTCGGAGAAATAGTGCGAATAGTGTGATTCCGGAAGTAGTATAAAGAAGTTTTCTTTTGATTTCTCATAACACATTCAATGCAGGAAGGCAATGCTAATTTCAGTACAGAACCCGCAATGGTAGCATGTTGGGGAGTTACTTTTCTATTACAAAGCATTGATTTCATAATGTCATTAGTCTAGTCGCATTGAACACTTAAGAGCAAAGCCTTGCTCGTAAAAGTCTATGTGCGCAATGTTTGCTATGTTAATTGTTACATTTACCTATGTATATTTCTCGCTCAGGGAAAAGGTTCTTATTAAGAATGGTCGAATGGAGAAAATTCGTCTCATCTTTGTCGCTTATACTGACAAGATGGCCTCCAACTTCAATGCAGCGTTTCTCAGCATCTATCCAGGTGAGTCCGTCATCGCTTGTGATAAAGCTGTAGCAGCTGTGCCCATACTCATACCAATTCTCGTTACAATGACCTTCAAATACATAACTCGATCTCAATAGGCATACGAAAATAGAAACTTTACTGGAAAACATGTTGTCAGTCTGCACATTATTCATAACAACGATGCCCAAATTATTATATGTATTGGTTTAAAAAAAAATGAAGACCAAATATTATTTAGTGAGTTTGGCAAATAGAGACAGTGCTAAATAGGCAGACTGTGCATTCAGAATTTGTATTTGTTTGTTCATTATTAGGGAATATACCTGACAAATTCAGGAATCTAGTGCTGAGCTGAACAGTCTGCAGTGTGTACTTGAGTAGGAATCCTCTCCCAGCAGTGTCAAAGTCAGAATAAAACTCCACATCCATCATCTGCCAACTGCTCTGTATTTCACCAATCGGTCTTTTACTTTTACAAAACTTTCCAATCAATGTTTTCTTTTTTGCAAGGTCAAGGTCATAGAGACTGACGTAGTCTCCCTCACATTCTCCAACAGCTATGACGTCAATCATGTCAAAGGTCACAGTGACGTACTGGCCCAGCTGGCCCTGTATTCTCCAATTACAACTGGCCGAAACCGGGTAAAAGTTGGGGAAGGCAGCACTGGAGATGTAGCCACACTGGTGAGAACACAGGGCCTGTCTGGAGCAGCTGGACTCACCCTGGCCACAACTGCCACAATCTTTCGAGGAGAAATCAGTTAGCAATGAGATTCAAAATAAACAATAATATAGAAGTCCCATGATATGTGAGGTGAACAAACTGACACATATAAAGCACACAAAAGTTCATATGTGTGCAATGTTTTGTGCAGAAGCCTTTGACAAACTCGAACTACTTTTGATCAATAGCATTACTTCAGGAATTTGTGTACGCTTTGTCGCTCGATATCCAGTGAATACTTACGGTTTCTTATTGTAGTAGTGAAATGTATCCATTCTTAGTCAACTTGAATGGAGGAAATGAGGAACATGACAATAGTAAATATTACAAGGGAAATATTGCCGTGTGTGCGATTGCTCATTGGTCTGAGTTATCGCTGGTTTCTCTTTGCCTCTCCCAGACCCTGTTTTGATTCGTTGGTAACAAATAGAGACTACACACGGGTGATGTAAGAGCGGAGTGGATACTAAACCTGTGAAGATGATGGCCATACATTAACACAATGTTTCAGCTTTCATATTCATTTGGCCTCTCAATTTAAGTTCAAGTTTTATGCTTACAGCAAACAGGTACCAAAGATTCATCTTAAATTGCAAAGCACTTGGAAGACGCTTGACAGGTAATACGTTTACAAGCTTAAACAGGTTTATGGCGTAAGTCAATATGGCGCCTCAAGCTAAATGAATGAAAAGCTTACCATTATGACTATAGGTTTCTTAGCTTTTGTAGATAAACATTTGGATGATCTATGTCAACAGGTAAAATACTTTACCGGTTGCATCCACTTTGATAGTAAAACCTCGAGCATTTGTTTCTTTTATTCTGGGACAAGCTATCAAGTTGATCTCGACCTCGTACGAAGAGGACAGATAGCGTGGTTCCTCCAGGGTTTCAAACGAATGACCTTTCACTGATGCAATGACATGGTCGCCGCTTCTGTACCGATCGTAAATTGTCAGCGTGTCCTCGCAGTCAAAATATGCAGATGCTTCCTGTATAAGTAAACACAATTAATCATTACACTAATGTGATAGATTCAGACATCTATTGAGGCCATAACGACTTTGCTTTTATCATTTTATGTGACATAGCTTGAAGGTGTTATGATTATGAAGTAAACAAACTATGAACCAAGATGTTGAAAGATGTTGTATAGTTATTATTTATCCAAAGGATAACACATTCCATAAAGCTTCCATTAATGTATACTTTAAGACTTAAAGTAGAGAAACATATTATTACAAGAGTCTCACATAGTGCTCTTCTTTTAATGCGAGATCTATATCAACAAGGTCAAGGCTGACAAATGTTCCTTTCCCAAGTCCCACAGTCCATGTACAGTTAATGTTCTCTCCATAGTAGAAGGGGTAGGCAGGGGAGATAATCTCGCCAGTGTGGTTCATGATGCCACCACATTTATATACATCATTGGAGATATCTAAATTGAGAAAGAACATTTCATATTTCATGAACTATTATACTATTGAGATAAAATCTGCTTGTTGCTCGTTCAATTGAAACAATGTCTTTGCCAGACACCAACTTCAGGGCACATCATATGAGTGAAAGATCCCCTTTGTAGCAGTTCATTAGCAGGGACAGCTTCATGGCTTTACCCATGTGCTCCTATTCACTAACTCGACAGTATGAGTCCATTAACCAACGGAGAATGTAGCATGCATCCTTGGTTAATGATATTTTCTATTACAGATATACGAGCTAGAGAAACTGTGGCTTTGGCGAACAGAAAACAGTTAAAATTCAACAAGGACACCATAAATACTTGTAGAACACTATGTCTGTTTGTTTGTTGTTTAAGGCCGCAGTATTCCATCTACATGACTTTTTTCAAGTATGAAGCTGATCTGCTACAATGTAGATCGTTTCGATATTGATTCAAGGGATCAGCATTATATTTTGTAATGCTTAGGAGCACAATAATTTTTCAAACACTAACAGGTGCTCAATTATTTTTTTATAGATATATAAAAGTAACGACCTGTATTCTTTGATAGAGTCTGCAAGAAAAGGGCACGTTATTTGTTATCACATAATGCGAGGCGCATGTACATTCTTTAAAGGTAAAACAGGGGCTTGAATAGTCTTTAAAAAACGATCAAATAGATGCTCTCTTATTCAAAATTTGTTCAAATCACATATACATGTACCTCTTATGCACACATCTTGTCCAAATTCAGTTCCTGGTCCATATCCTACTTCCCAACGGTTTCGATAATGGCGACTGTATCTGGATCCAATCATCATGATACACTCCTCGTTGTGATACTGGTAAGCTAGATAATGATTTCTGTTGGATGAGTAATAACTGCGACACTCCACTATGGTCATGTTCTTTATGATATACGAGTCGATATTTTCAACTGACGGATATATTCTGTGCGTGGGCATCTTTTGTAGTCCCAGTTTCACATTTTGGTCCCGGCATTTTACATCAAAGTTCACTGTGTAATGATATAACAATATTGCCATTATTACCATTTACTCTGTTTCATTAACATCGGTAACTACAATGAAACCTCGTTAATATGTACGGTATACAACGTGTTTTAACTGAAATCGTCTGGGTGAAGAACATCACACCGGATGAACGAGTCATGGATACATCATAATGCCTCTTTGTATATATTTTAGCGTCCCCGACAGTAATGGGCGATCTTTTTTAAATCAACTTCCCTTAACTAAACAGCTAGATGCGCTGTACCAGCAGACCCAACTGACAGCGCATGTGGCATACGCCATACGAGCGGTACATACTGTAACACTTAAAGACGGTTAACCAGACTACCAGAGTATAGCCTTCAACTTCATGAAGGTGTATGGGCAGTATATATTTCCGCCTGAACAATGGTATATCTACTGTTATAACATGTCCTGACACATGTTTCCCATGATTCAGTCATATATCAGTGATGACCACGATATTGCTTCTTTTGCAATTGTGAACCACTTGATGGCTGTGCGAAGCCAGGTGGTGGGATCAGCTGATCGTTTTTTCAAAGTTGCTTTGTTAAAAATGTTATCCTTGATTTTCAATTCCACACTTTTGAACATGTATTCTATTTTAATTGTATGCGTCTGCGTCTGCGTCTGCATGTCGTGTATCCCCGAATAAGCTATAAGCATTAATTTCACCACAGGGGCAAGGTGATGGTACGTCAAATATGAAGAAGGTCTTATGCGCTTTGTAATGTTTTGAATCCCATTAGACCTTAGTCATTTCAAGTGTGCATATTTAAAAACCACAACATTCCTATATTTGCATTACACAATGTCCCCATATTAAAAACAATTAACATTTTTATAAATTGTATATTGCATTACACAAGCATGCCTTTCAGCAGTAATCATCCGTAAAATCTTCTATTCATAACCGCGACCATATAAATATAATTATATATAGCATGTATATGCAATTGGGGTCGCAGTTTGCAATATGTCATGATAAACATAATATGATTTTAAACAATTTATTGAAAGCAAATTGGAATTTAAACATGTAAACACAAATTGGATTACACTTTTTCAAATCAAATTTATCATGACTGATAAATAGACCTAAAACTACGGTTGTTTTTAAATTGCTGTTGAATGAAAATCATGATTGCAGGATACTGCATTGGTTGAAAGGGAACCAACAGTAGAAAAAACTAGTCAACATATGTTACCAAACCAAGAAAATGCTACAATTACCATATACAAATGTACATATATTTAAGTATCATGCATGTCAATGTCATACGTCAATGTGATTTCTTATTTGTTGGAATAAATATCTGTAATTTACTGCTGTTTTACTAGCGTCAGGATCTACATGGTGCAAACAATATGTCAATTTATTTTACACCTGTGATGAAGAAGAGGACTAAATAATGGAAACATTTTATAACGGGCAGACTAACATGGATAGATCTTTCAAAAAATGATGATCGTTAGTATATTGCGATTGATTGGTTGAGAGATGCATGGTAGATTTTTCATTTTGATTATTTCTAATAATTATCAGAAGTTTTCAAATGAAAACAGCGGCAAGACGAAATGTTTATATGAAAGTGATATTAATGATTAGTTCTTTGCATGTTATTTCTTATTTAATTATTAGTAAAGGCAAGGATGTATAATAATTTAGGTCCGCGGTAGAATATGTGTCAAACTATGTCCGGGTGCTGCAGATGTATCTCCGTGTACTTTTTAAATCCATGGTAGTATGAATACTATCTGGTAGATTTGATTTGAATGCTGCAATGGTTAGGGGTTTGTCATAGGAAATAACACAAAGGATGATAAATCATATGGATTTGCATTATTTCATTGATGCTCTATATGTTGCCCTGGAATGACAGAATGATTCGATCCTCGTTCCTTTATGACGCAGAAAAGGAAGGGAAAACACATTTTTTCCTGGCGTTTTTCCCGTTACCGCCCATTGTGTCAGTTCGTGTTTTAGTTGTAGACTGAACAAATGATCATATTCTAAACAAACTACAATACAATACATGTGCTAGTTTCGGAAATTCAGTTGTAAACGACCTTTTTGTTATGAAGGTTGGTAGTTTTGTTGACATTAATTATCATAAACGATGTATTGTTGACTTTATCTTGTTTCCAAGTACAATCATAGAAGAACATAGCTAACCTCTCTTTGGACAGCCAATGAGATCGAACTTAAGACAAACAGGTGGCTTGTTCCGATACAGGTGTAGTCGGACAATCTTTGTGACTTGTGTGGAAAGATGGAACTTCTGAGATATATGTGATTCGTAAGTCGGAATAAGGTGAAAAACCTGGAATAAAACATTCATTTATAATTAATCAATATATAACTTCTTTCGTTATTTATCATTATGAGTTTGTGTAAATAGTTAAAGCTGTTTTTATCAGCCAAGACTGGCACCCACAGGAAATATCGCAAAAGAAATGTCTGAGGAGATTTGTCCATTGACATAAACGTTAGCTTTGTGTTTAAATTTTCAAGTCTAACACAAGTGATCTTACACTAGTCTTTGATTAGGGTAATTTGACGTCATAATCCTGGCAGTATTTCCCAACAGATTAACCACATGAACAAAAGAAAGGCTTCAGCTATCGTTTTGAATTAAGAAACACAAGTAAAGGCAATATGTAGGCATGGCTTTGTCATTAGCTAGGCGTATCAAATAAGTGCATTTTGATCTTTTGGCGATGAGATACGCCTTTTTAATTCAAGACGGTGTCAAGCGTCAATATGGTCATCATCTTTAATCTAACGCGTTTGTCCTTAGAGATTGAGAATGATTTTGATTTGAAAATAAAGTCTCTCCCCCGTGTCTCTCAATATCAAATACATCGACACTCGTCTATAAAAGTAAACGAAACACGGGTGAGATTCTATAAACAACTGTATATTCATAACTGGTGTTCGAGAAATGTTCAACTAAACTCGTGCATATTGCTAGAAAAAAACAACAACTTTCAAATGGCCATAACATGCAATGCCTATTGACCAAAATGACTTTAATTAATACTGGTTTTAAACAGATTCTATTGGGCGTAAAATGCAAAAGAGCAGTGAAGCAAGTAGGCAAGATAGTAGATGATGACGACTGGGGAATGGCTTTCCACATTTTCAAACGACTGGAGATTATGTAGATGGAGTATGGCATGGACATATTTACCTCTCATTACAATACCAAAGTGCAAAGTGTCCCTGTTTTGTCTAGGGTGTGCATTCATTGATACTTCTACAGAGCATAAGTGATTTTTGAACAACTGGATAGTTCCATAAATGAGGTTGTGCAGAACCGAGAGTACTCTCATTGTTCCAGTGTGGTATTCAGCTATTTATTGTCCGTTATTGTGTCCAAATGGTAATTTCATGAATGTTTGTATTAGATTTCATATATTTACCTATAGAAAGAGAAGCCTCTGTGCCAAGCATACATCATGGTGTATCGTTCCCCTCCTCCCGAATATGAAATGGTTATTCCCTAAAGGCAGGCATAGGTGGGCAATGTGCCCATTGAAATCCATGTACTACCTCTTAACTGTGCTATTCATCTGGATGCTGTTATGAACCAAAGTGAGCTGTTTTCACCCGTACCTCCACCCTTTGGGAGTATTCGTCAGGCTCATCATATCATTCGATCGCCAACGCCTAAAGATAATGTTTTTGAGGCAGTGAAGCGTACACTTTCTGAACCAGCTTGTAAGAAAGAGCCAATTTCAGTTGGTATTTTAAAAGGTTGTTCATTCTGAAGTTAAATCTAGATGTTTGAAAGATAATACAGATAATGATATGAAACGTATAATATCAATGTCTTTCATTGCATATGCAGGTTTCGTGAGATTACCTGTTAAGCCCAATGGAATCTGTTTCAGCGGATAATCGAGACTAATTGCTCTCTCACGCAATATTGCTGAAGCTTTTTGATAAAACCTGTGGTCTCATGTGTCGAAGACTAAAGTTGGACAAAATCTAAGAAGACACGTAGACCCGTTCTAAAGATCATGCATGTATAGCATTTTCTAATTTTAGTTTCTGCGATGTGATATGCCTAAAGGCATAGAGGTTCTTGTGTTCTTGTTATCAGGTTCAGATGAACTTTGTATTTGGTATCCCTGACATCACACATTATATTTATTATTATATCGATTTATACTACCTTAATTTGGCCATGGTTATTTAAATAGGTTGTGATGTTGTCTTCTGTCATTCCAGTCCACAGAGTAAAAGTGTTGATGAGAAACTCATTTCTCCCTTTGGACCATCCTTGTATGACAACTTGTTCCAGAATCATCGGTGTCAGGAGATCTACCTGAAATCGATTGTTTCAAATGTCTTGTTGCAATCTGTGGCAATACAAAGCCATGTCGAATTTAGAATTTCAAACACGTAGCAATTTACTTCAAAACGAATTTCTTTAAAAATCAGAAGCCTTGATGTTTTTTCTGAATATATTTGACAACATATTTACAAAAAAATGTCATTGTTATTTTGTTTATTAAATCGAAAATTTTGTCTTTGAAGGGTAAGAGCAATGCACTTCACTGTGGTTTCTAAGATGTACCTGTATGTAAGGATCTGTATCTCCCGACTGAGCACACCATCCCATGGCTCTGTTTAGTCTCGCTTGATATCCATAGTAGCCCTCAGCACTAGTTGAAGAACTGAACTGGAAATCTTTAACATCACCAGTCCTCACACCAAGGGATTTTCCACAGCCGGTTGCTTTGAACAATGATTTGGTTATGATCGTGTTTAAACAACCTTTGCCATAGATAGTCCTTACTTACTCATGCATGGATCAACGTTCTCTTTGAGAAAGTAAAATAAACGAACTATGTATTTAGAACTTTAATATCCAACACCAATATGATATTTGTGGGCTGTAAACATGCTATTGGACACTTTCGTTAAGTTAAAAGTTCAGAATGACAAACCACCTGTTCAGACCCTCTGTTCAAACCTCCCCCGGGTGTAAACCGCAGTGTGGCGAGACGTACCTCCCTCCATGTCATCGGTTCTGATACAAATGATGCCATGGGGAATATGGTGAGAGACCGTGCACGATATTTCGGAGGTTAATGTTAAACAGAGCGCAAACACATTTTTCACAAAACAGATACCGCAGTGTAAGAGCTTCCACCTTAGCCCAACTCGCTTACATGATTTAAGGTACATCTTTATGCTCGCGGGCTTACATCTTCACACAAAACCGAGGAGTGTTTTATCCAACTTATGAACCGTCTAAAAGCAAGAAATGCCAGACAAAATAGGGAAACATCGAGATACTTTATAGTGGAACAATACAGTGTGTCGCGACATAAAAGGAATTCGATCAAAGCGTGCTAGAGAATAACACGTGCAGCATGGACACAACTGAAGTCATGACATGTAATTTGAACAACATTTCATCCGCTGCGGTGGCTCAGTGGGAAAACAGTGAGTTACAAAATTAACACAATACATGTATGTGAGGTTGCAGGTTCCATTTACGTCAAGGAATTTTCCTGTAAAACAAATTGTGACTTTCAACCAATCCAAATTTAATAAACGTCAATTGTAAACCTAGGTCTTACAATTGAAATGTAAAAACTCAAAGCAGGTTTAGAAGTGAACCGCTTCAAAACCTAGTCTTGGAAGAGGAGCTGGTTACTGATTTCCTTTCCATCTAGGTTTAGCCAAGGTTGTCAGGATGTGGGGTTTACAGTGACAAGTTTATAATCACATTAGTATATCACCTGATCCCTGGTATAAATCTATCTCAACCTTACTACAGCCATCGGATACTTCGATTGTATCCACCACATCGCACCTGTCGCATATTGCGATGGAGAGATTTGTGTCATGTTGGTGAGAGAGATATGTGTGGCATATATGCATGTAGTTGAAAACATTTCAAAGCAGATTTAGCATTAACGGTCTTGAATTTCCCTCCCTTAACCATGAACTAAAATTATGATCCATTACTTTATTTTTATTTTAACCAATCAGAAACGGTTGCTGCTTGACTTATATCGAGATTTGATATAATTTCAGCTACAGCGACAAAACCATATCCAATATTCAGATCACCTAAAGTAAATCCTATGTCTGAGACATTATTTGTGAGTTGTGATATCAACATTTAGAATTGTGTAACCATTTTTTGCATTTTGCAGACGTAGTTCCGATCAAAACTAGATCGTATTCATCGAAAAATCTTCTAAAAAATGAATAAAACCAAAGAAATCATGTATTTTTAGTTTCGTCAAATACTACTAATAAATATTTTTGTAGAGAAGCTACACTCAGTGACCTGCACCCTCAATGTCATCCAAACACGTTTGGTTAGAAAAATCATTCATTTTTCACGAATTCCTGAAACTTTTGCCATCTATCATAATGGCCTTGATCGTATATTGTGGTCACCCAGACGTTTACGCGATCAAGACCCGCCCTAGGTATCATGTATACTAGGGTCCTTCAAATCCATTCATGAATACTCAAGCTATCCAATAACATGTAAGAACGTTACTTAACATTATTGCATACTAAAGGTATTACACATACGTTGTCTTCATACCACTCTGACACAATTGACACATTCATAAATTATACTAAATGTATCGTGTACTGCAACTTTTTTAACACTGAGTGATCTTGACCTTGAATGTCAGACACATTTCTCAGTGTTGTATTGGAGGTCTCTCAGGTATGAAGTCTGAATCAATTGTCATAAGAGGGGGCGGTGGGATAGCCGAGTGCTTAAAGCGCCCTTGCTTCTCGCCGAAGGCCAGTGTTAGACTCCCCACATGGGTACATGTGCGAAGCCCGCCGTGATATTGGTGGAATATTGCCAAAAGCGGCGTAAAACCATATTCACTCACTCTGTCATAAGCATGTGGTTGGAAAAAACATAATGCCGCGATTTGAGCAATCAATGGGGGCTATATATTTACCAACTTCTCGGTAGAGACCACGTTGCGCACTGACAGATAAACATACCTTTGCCTCTAATAACAATTTCTGAGGTTTCAAACATTGAAAAGACATTCTCATTGTTGTCAGGATCGTAGTGCACATAGTTTTGCAATGTGACAAAGGAACCAATCAATGGTCGGCGACATTGAAAGCGGAATAAGGTATTCCTTCCCAGGTTAAACGGTCCGTCACAACTGTAGGCTCCAAAGGTGAGAAAATCCCATTGATTTCTGCTGACATACGTTATGAGACGGCGCGCGACATATGGATGCCAATCTATAAATAGAAGGACGCTATCTTAGTGGCATTTGATTGTCAGTTATTTTGAAACATTTCCCACTTGTGAATGGTATAGAATCATCAGTGTATTAGAACATGCAAAAAGGTATTTTTATGTACACTTTAGAAGTTAGGCTCGACACATCAGCGCTACAGCTCAACACATGAACATATTTTGTCACATTTCTTAACAACCCTATATCCCATTTATGTCATAAAAGTTTATATAATTTGGATATTACTTGTGTCAAGATCAGAATACATGACTGATTTATAATCGTTATATCTATATATCCAAGTGATGATGGAGATACACTTGTGTCTCAGAAGATTAATTAGCGCAGCAAGCGGAGGACACAAATATTCACAGTAGTTTCCAAGTTTCAACTAAACAGGTCGGCAACAAGGTCTTACCGCGATTTCTTCTGACAGTTATTGACTGGATCTCGTAATCTTCATTGAAGTCTACTTGTACCCAGGGTTCTACAGTGGGCCGTGCAACAAGAAGGGATCCTACAAATATATCTTTGTATTTGTATTGGTGAAATGTATTACGAAATTATAGCTAATGGTGAATATGCTGTTCAAATGTTCCCAGGTGTAATAGCAATCTTTCTGCTTCTTTTTTTCGATGATGTCATTTAGGTATCAGATTCTATTGTAGGACTACAAATGCAACTTAACAATTTAGAATGTTGCACCAAAGAGCGAAAACTTTATATTAACTACAATAAGACAAATATTGATATTTTCAGAAAGGGGTCCGGAGGTATAGGATTTAAACATCTCGTAACATTTTGTTTGTTTGTTGTTTAAAGGCGCATTCAGCAATATTCCAGCTATAGGACGTCGATCTGTAAATAATCGTAGACAATCGAGTGATAGATATCATAAGCATCTATCCACGCAATTGGAAAACAATGACTGACATGCATGAACCAAGTCAGCGAGCCTGATCACCCGATGGCAGATACCGGTGATATCTCAACTCAAAAATTAGATATTTGAAATGCTGGTTTAATATTCTTGGAATGCATTAAGGGTGAATCCCAAAACTTGCTTATGATATGCTTGTACATTTAGATAATGTGTGCTAAGTAACATGTTTTCTCGCGGCAACGGCTTTGTATGGTTAAATGGAACAGTTTGGGTGTTAACCCAAAAATGGAATTCCACTCCAGAAAACAGTTCACGATATGACTTGAAGAGAACCTTTGAATCGCCTTAATCAACCATAAAGACACATTATTGTATCAACGTTAATAAGAAACATTTAGACGTCCATTTAATCAATTTAGGCTTGAAATGTTAAATCTCATGACAAAATAAGGAAGAAAATTGTCCACTGTAAAATCGAATAGGTTATGCCTAGTTCGTTACTCACCTAAAGAAAATGAAAACCACTTCACCTTTGTACGTCATTATTATTGTGACCAAAGAAATAAGTTTATACCAGAACACTATATGTCGAGTTATCCTATACCTGCTTTAAGTTTACTTCTCGCTTCAAGAGATGATGTTGCAATACAAAACTGGCTTTATATGACAAATCAGCTACTCAGAAAACAACTGTTTAAAACATATATATGAAAACATAAAACTATGTACTTATATGTAACTCCTAAATATAAAGGCCGGATGCTTTCAATGCAATATATAACTATGACTTTTGACTGGGACCTTTTTTTACCTGTCAAATGACGAACTATGTTTGCAATTGGATTTTGTGGAAGGGTGGGGGGAGATCGATAAACCCTCCTGTCTATGACGTTTGGTAGGTCGTCAGAGGAATCTGTAAATGTTGAAAAAAATTAATTGCATCATTTTTATTATCAACATAATATTAAAAACCCTTGACCTACTCATTTGTAAACTACATGGCGTGTTCAACCACAATATGTAATAAAATATATTTTACAGAATATCCTTGACACTTCCATGGCATATTGTTAAACTCAAAATGTCAGATATGCGACATGGAGAATACAAACAGCTCCACATAATTAACATAATTCAGTTTTTTTTATAAAGACACATATAGAACACAGTGTAATACAGTTTGCATGGACAATTGTTTCATATTGTGTTTCTACAAAGATTAAATAATCATTTGCAAGTCATCTACCAGTGTCATCGATACCAAATGCGGGGATCGATGCTCATGATATGAATCACTGGATTGTCTGGTCCAGACTGGATTATTTACAGACCGCCGTCATATAGCTGGATTATTGCTGAGTGCGGCGTAAAACAACAAACCAAACAAATTGAGTGACCAAGAGACTTCGACTTGATAGTACAATCTTTAACATTTTGACCACCCCACAATCTCTCTATTCTCTTTTTGTAAGTTTGTTAATATTCATCTATAGTTCATCATCTTTCAGCCGGAAACCGTTATTAGTGCAATTCATGTGAATTTACCATCTGTTGTATGTTGTTTTGTTAAATGCAATTTAAACATTACGGTAAACGACGAGTGGGAGTTTACCCTAAATAAAACACAGCGGGGGATCAAACCATGAGGGGCGCACAAGTCGTATATTTCTTTAATGAGATATCAACGTTATGTACAGCCTCTTTAAGGATGTTGATAAAATGTACAAGCTTTAAGAATATTTACTCACATTTTAATAATGATGAGTCCCTGAATAAAATCCGACCTCGAAAATGTCAAGTCTATTTTACAAACAGGTGGGTTAAGGTATTTTCCGCATATTTTCACAATTCTCACGTCGAATATGTCTACATGTTCTCCTTAAAAAGAATTGTCATATCTCTGCCACTTTTGGATGCGATCGTTCGGCCACTGCATATAACTGCGTAGTCCAGCTCATCTATGGGGAAGAACTTACTGGACACTTCCCCTTAACAAGATAACGTCGTCCACTATATGACGTCATCAAATTCAAAAGCAAACTACTTCAACGTTTTAAGTTAACAATTGCAAAGTAAAAATGTACAGGGCGACAATCCATACAAAAAATGTGTGACAGTCTAATATACCGCAATACTGATTTCTGAATCAGAATCGCAGCGCCACTTTAATAGCTCTATATATGCATATCTATGAACAGGTGATACAATTGTTGGTTTGTTGGTTTGTTGTTTAACGCCTCAATATTCAAGCTATGTGACAGCGGGATATAAGAAAGTGACAACTTACCACATACTGGAATGTCACAATAACGCCATGTGTCATTTTTGACACAGTATGGTCTGTCTAGGGTAAACACTGCATGCCGGCAGAAATTCTCGTCGAAAACCCCTAAATAATCATATAATACTTCTTTTATGTAGGAAGAACTGTTGTGCCATGGATCACAGGGTCGACCTTCGGCGGTGACGTTGACCCAGCCTCTGTAGGACGCACCCCTGTCCTCACTGTACATACACTCACGGTGTTCTGTAAATACAAAGAGAATGTTACGACATATTATACCAAATGTGAGCGTCAATCTCATTTGTTTTTACATTTTCACCTTAAACTTTCATATATTTTTTCACATTTACCACACAAATAAATCGAAGATAGCAGTAATTTAGTCTGAAATGCTTCATTGAACATGTCATTTTAATTTTATGAATAAACTTTGTCCTGCGCTCATACTTAAATAAATTACGGAATTATTCAAACGCATATTCAAAGATATTGTTAACAGAGCACTTAAATATGCCTTATGTGATCTCATATTTAGAAACAAATCTCAGTCATACCAGTTCAGATTAACTGAAATGCAAAGTCAGATACAAAGACTGTCGCGCAAAAGATATTATACACCCGTGAAACAAACGAGAAATACTTAATCGATGGTGATGTATTTCACACGGGTGTCATAGTTGTGTTTTTGAACTTAAGTTTGCAAAGTTTCGGCGACCATTTACAGCCAAGTAACGTTTTGATAACGTTTGTAATTATTTGGTCAAATCCATTTTTCAAATGTATACTTTCTTTTGCCCGGAACTTTACACACACAAGACCGGTTTATGAACGTCTCTATACGTGACACTATTACTAAAACCTGTAAAAGGTATCTCCGCAGTAAGCTATAACCCGCCGGAAATGATCGTAGATTTGTCATAGGTAAGTAACGTCATCAGTGGTCATGCTCAGGCCATGGCTATAAATCGCATCCGGATACAATCTTCACAAAAGACAATGGCAAGAGAGAAAAAATATAGTTCAAACTTCCTTATCGTTGTGATCTCGTAGTCGAAAAATATTTGCCTGAAAGGTGACGTTTTTGAAACAACATCCCTGCAGGTATCGATAATTTCATTGCATCTTAGTCAAATAACTATTGCGTTTTCGCGAACACCTGCAGCTGGTATCGTCACTATTTGACCCGGAAGTGGATGTCAAAGGAGATAATTCCAACCACTACAACGACTAACAACAACGTTTCACGAGGAGACGGTTAAGGCCAATACTTTCGTGGAAAATAGAAGGATAATATTAGCACACACCTGCCAAAAGAGAAGATTTGATTTTATGAGAAACAAAAGAATACATTGGTAAAGGCTAGGAACAAACCCAAGATGTTTAAAAAAACACCTTTAAGACAATGTAGATGTACCTCAAGAATATCCAAAGCCACATACCCCAGATCAGAAGCTTGGATATTTTCAAAATCTTCTAAGTATTGAATAAATGGTAACTTTCTTTGATTGCAAGCATCCATGTGCTCCAACTAATCATCTTGTGTTCGAATGAATGATGGTCTTTCTGATTATTTTCACTTGTAATGTCTCAACTAGTTAGGGAAGTGTTTTGAGCCCAAAACTTTTTGTTACCTCACAGTGATGGCATATTTGATACTAGTGAGTGAGTGAGTGAGTTGGGTTTAACGCCGCTTTTAACATTATTCCAGTTATATCACGGCGCGTCAGCTTAATGTGGGAGGAAAGCCCGAAGTGATTCAGGTCTGAGACGTTTACCACTTCGGTGAAACCCACGAGCACGGGTATGGTGATGACAAACCTAGAAACATAATCAGGGCGAACTGGGATTCGAACCCACAATCATAGGTTTCTGGCGTGCCCAAGGGACGCAACTCCGCACAGCGAATCGCGGCGCCTTAGACGACTGGGCCACCCGTGCCCCTTTGATACTAGTGAAATGTCACACCTATTTGCATTATTATACGCAGGCAGCGTATCATATGTTGCGGACAGTGCCACGAAAGAACATCGTCGTTCTTGTATCTTTCTGTGTATCCACTGGAATGGAAGTAAATTTAAAGACAACTAAAATTAAACAAAAAGTGGAATATTGAAAAGCTACGAAAAATGGTATTTCAGAGAAGAAAGAATTTAAGTTGTATATTTTTATACATGTTTTGGAACAGTTTTCGTGGAGCAAAACATTCATTAGTCTGAAAGCCCAAGCAAACAATCAATGAGAATTATCAACTACTATCAAAAGTAAAATGGATAGCTATCATTCCAAAATGGCTTTAAAATATTTGGCAGTGTTGTGCCGATCTTGAGTTAGGGAGCTGAAGATTAGGGAACATCGTGCAACTTATTTCTAAATGTCCACACATGTATACTGAACCGCAAAAGAAACGTCACCATGGATAGATATATGAGAAACCTTATTTGTCCAAACACTGCAAACATACTATGAGAAATAATAAAAAGATGAAACTTGGCAAAAGTGATCATCAAGGTTGAAATTAAAGTGTCAAATGTTCTTAAAGTGAAACACAACACTAGTCTCTGAAAAAATGGCATCACAAGTCAGTATCTCGTGTGTCCGCCATGTGCATTGATGACTGCCGTGCAAAGTCGATAAATGGAATGGATGAGGCGGTTGATGAAGGCCATAGGCACTTGAGCCCACACTCTGAGGAACGCCTGATGCAGTTCAGCTGCAGTTGTCGGCCTTGGTCGGACGTCATTCAGCCGTCTTTGAATCTCGTCCCACAGGTGCTCAATGGGATTTAAATCGGGACTGAGGGCAGGCCACTGCATGGTCATTCTGCTTGAGGAAGTCTCCTGTTGCTCTCGCGGTGTGGGCACGGGCGTTATCGTGCTGAAACTCGTGGTTGCGGCGACGTGCCAAATGAGGTATGGCGTGTGGTCTCAGGACTTGATCAATGTACCGAGCTGCTATGACACCATTGCCTCTCCCTGGACCTATGTTCTGGAAGACCACAGGACCGACCATCTGTGCAAGACCAATTCCACGCCACACCATGATGCTCGGACCACCCAACGAGCCTCTCCCAACAACACAAGAATCCGAATAACGTTCCCCACGGCGTTGCAAGACTCTCTCTCTCTCTCTCTCTCTCTCTCTCTCTCTCTGCTGTTGAGATATAGTAACGGCTCTCGTCTGAGAAGAGGACTCTTCTCCGCTGCTGGTGGAGCCAACACTGGTGGTGTGTTGACCACTGAAGACGGTCCTGGCGATAGCGTGGTGTCAGAATGGGTCCTCGGTGTGGCCTGTGACAGAGGAGGTGTCTGCTCGTCAATCGTCGACGCATGGTGTCCCCACTAATGTGTCGCTGGTGTGTCCCCATGGTCTGTCGAGCAGTTTCCGAAGCAGTAACAAAGCATCTTGAAGATGCTCTCGCACAATCTGACGACCCTGGCGTCGGGTGGTGACCCTCGGTCTTCCACTACGTGGTCGGGCATCTGTAGTGTTGGTGGTCTTGTACCGTTGCTGGAGTCTGTATATGGTCCTTACGTGGACTTGAAATGCATTGGCTACTTGCCGGGCAGTTTGTCCAGCTTGCAGTCGTCCAAGGGCATAGTGTTGCTGATTTCTTGTCAACCTTGGCATGTGGTAGCAATTCAATAACGAATGAATGTTATCCGATCTGGGTGGATTTTTATAGGGCAAGAAATGGGGGAACGCATGTGCATTTCAATTTGCACGGAACTCACGTGCAACGGGTTACCATGGCCGTTGCCGTGAAGCGTTTGGGCGATCGGTTTTATTTTCATTTGCTTTGGGGTTTTTTCATCAAATTTCATTTTTCAAGACAAGGTAATGTTAAATTTTAGAAAATTACCCAGATATCTAAATGACAACTTTTCAAGCAACTTTACTTGGGGTGAATTTTTTTTTGCGATTCAGTATATATATATATCCTTCTGTAAACGGTATCTTCGTCTCTTTAAGGATAAACCTAATAATATGGTACTTGGGGAGTCCCTCTGCAAATCTATCTATGTGACAAGAACAGTGATATATTTGTGCAGACTTCTTGATCTTGACTCTCACAGATTACGTCGTCAAGCCTTCTTAAATGCTAACACAGAGCGATGAAGTGGACAAAGTGACATGGACTACATCAATTAAACATACGTTGTTCAGTTTAGGTTGTGGACTGGTCTGGATACATAGAGGTTACGCCCAGTGTTGTGTACAGGAAGTTGACAGATTTCGAGGCGAAAGTGTCATGGTGTGGGGTGCTTTCTGTGGCAATGCACGTTCCAGGCTTCTTGTCATCCGTGGCAACCTCGACGCTGCTGCTTACCGCGACCAGGTACTGGCACCAGAACTTCTGCCTTTTATGGCAGCACATGGACCCGGTTTGATCTTCCAACACGACAATGCCAGACCCAATAAAGCAATTTTGACGAGGAATTTCCTTCAGAATGCGGGGGTCAACGTCATGGACTGGCCGCCAAGGTCTCCCGACCTCAATCCCATCGAACACGTATGGGATGCTCTTGGCAGAAGTCTGCGCACTCTCCAGAACCAACCACAGAATTTGCAAGATCTTGGCACCATTTTGCAGCAACAATGGCGTCGTCTTCCCAATCATGTGTTCACAAGCATCACAAGGTCCATACGGAGGCGTTGTGTGGCAGTTGTCAACGCACATGGTGGCCATACACGCTACTGAACTTGTGTGCCATCAGATTCTTGTGCTTGGGACTTATAATTTAAACTGTTGATGTTATTACCGAATACCGTAGGTGCTTGGAACAAATTATGGTTACCACCGTTAATTAAAATCCTTCTTTGGACATTAATGATTAAAAATTACCTTCTCTGATACATTTGTCCGTTGTATATCATATATGGGATTACTTTTTAAAATGTGAAGTTTTTTAATTTGACTCAGTATAGTTGATTAATAAAAGTTATCACGCGAGTGTGTTTGGGGATAGTAAATATCCTGCATTAGGAATAAACATACTAGTGTTTATTCCTAAAACAGGATATTTACTATCCCCAAACATACAAGCGTGATAACCTCTTTATCATATAATGTCATTCTTTAATACTGTGCTACAAACTCGCTTTCCCTCTCTCACAAACATTACCGAAACATTGCGAGTTTTCCTGGAATGCGCGCATTAATATTTATTACGTCACAGGGTAAGTGATGTGTCAGTCGGACAGTGACAGTAGCCAATATAGTTCCAACTGAAATCTGTTTCTTATCCAGTGGTGAACCAACATATACGGAAAACAACAATTGTTTTTAATTGCCTTTCGCGGCAATCCATCGATCTGTCCACTAGAGTAACTGCCCTTTGTCAAAGGGAAGCTCCTCTAACCCTAGTCTATGGGACGTCACGGCCACGGTCAGACGTTGTTGATAGTCGGTCTGACCTGTCATAATGTTAAGAAGTGTAGTCAGATGTATACACAGCGACAAAACGAATCAAGGTAACATTTCAAACATATTTCGGCCAAATCCAACTATTTTAATTTGTGGAGAAGGTTTCAAGCCGCAGAGGTCTACAACCACAGATACGGATACTGATCCCGCTTGGCTAGGCCTCGTGCCCTCGCAAAATTGTTTCGAAATTTATATCTCCAAAGTTGCCAAAACTTATAAAATGCCTTAGCTACGTCACAGTTAGACACTGATTTTCAGTATATTAGACTGTTCTTTTGATAATGATATAAATTATCACTGTAGTTTGTCCAGATTCCCGATGGTTAATTCTGATTCGATCGCCGAATGACGAGGGCGACGCCATGTTTGTTTATAAACAGCGAAAGTAGTCCCTACTTGACCTTTGATATTTGCATCTCTATCCGCATATGACCCCAACGGATATCGTTTTTATCCGTTGGCGTTATCCTGCCGAGACACCTACCCATTATATGATAAAACAAGAAATCGGTGATAAAACTTTATTCCTAAATGAATTTCAGCAAAGATTATCAAATAATCTCTATTTAAGTTGGTATTTTTCAATGAAATTTTCTTCGAAATGTAATTACTGTGTTCGGTTCAAATCTATGTTGAAGCCCTCAACGTTATTTAACAAGTGACATTCCACAATACATTGCAATATATATTTCAAAGTTTAGATGTAATGATTTCCGTTTAAATGTGGACCTTGGAAGATTTCTGTGATTTCTGTTTGTCCAAAAACTGTAAATATATTGAATACGAATACCATGTGTTGTTTATATGTGAACGATATGCCACTATATGAAGAAAATATATCTCGCCACATTACATTGAATATCTTCTAGAATATATATATATGGGTGTGTTATTAGCAAAACCCAACATATTAAGATATACCTTATACCTTTTTTCATGAATGAACTTGTTATATCCATGTTCTTTACTCAAGAATTCGTGGTTTATCATGCTATACTAATGTGTCATGGGCCGTTGGCCTCTTACTGAATTACATAATCACAATATGGAGTTTGGCGTTTTTGCTTGATCTCACGGGTAATGACAACATTCACAACCGCGAAACTTACCATAAGCTTCATAGTAGCAGAAGGTGACGTTAAAGTAGTTCTCCGACTCCTCTGCCACAAAGCTTCCCTCCCCGCTCATCCAGGTCTTGTTGGAGGTCTTCACAAAGGAGAACACTTCCTCTGTGACCACCATGTCGACAACTGCCTGGCACGCAACATCTGGAGATGGCTGTTAACGTACGAGAATGCATAAAATCAATGATGAATTCATCAGGAAGGTATAGGGAACACAGGGTAAAACATTATTCTTGATGTCTTGAAATGTATTAAGTAAATAAAGTTGCTCCATCCCTAATATGTAGCGAAATGAAGATAGTTTTGCCCACAGCTATTATATGTAATAGACGTTATAATAGTTCAAAGAAATCAAATCTGTCATAATCGGAGCTGTAAACTGATCATCCTCGACTATGGCTAACTCGCGGGCTGTTCTGCCGGCACCCTATACGTTACGTGACAAAAAACGTTTTATACATATAAAACACCACTAAACTGTATATTTTATGGTTAAAAATTTACATTTTATTATCCGTTAAGTGTGTGATAATCCATCATCAAATGTAGCAATAAATAGGATTTGAATTTAATTATTTTTATGAATTTGCTTCGGTTAAATCACGCGACTCAAGCATTCCACAGGTGCCTTGTGGGACCAACACATGAATACACAACCGAAGTTCTATGTCGCTGGTTATTGCGGGTTGGGGTGATATTCTGCCATGAAAGTTTGGTTACACAACTGACGTTAGCAGAGTACTGCGACTTGAATTGACGGCTTGGGGCGTAATATGGCATCGCTGTCGGACGAAAATGGCGGCGGACGAGCAACAATAAGAATACTATCCAATTTAAAGTCTTAAGAACCAATTTCAACGATCAATATTTGACATGGATATGCCATCTTGATTGGCAGAAATGATGGGACAATGTTCTATCACTATCACGCAAGATCACAAGGGGGGTAATTTGAACAGCGTCATGACTTTAGATGATTATGACGTAGGACAGTCGACGCCTTTGATCATTTAGTGAAGCATCTTAGAATCTAGATTAAAGCCAGCACCTGCTATGTACAACCATGCCAATACGGCTGTATCAGTGTGCGATTTAGAGTCTTGATGGTGTAAATTAAATTGAAATTGTACCTTGGTTCAAAACACGAAAAGGGCAACATTTCTCAGACTATCCACTTATTGAAATCAAACTTTGCACTGCACCTCTCTTATTGGTATAGAAACTGTACCCCCAATTGGAAAAGAACCCATTGAGTAGTTTTTAAGTTATAGGTCGCACAAGTAGAAGTTAAAGTAAAAAAATATTCAAAGTTAAGGTTAAGTCAGTGTGTGATGTGACCCGTGAAGATTCCGGGTTAGAATAAGTCTCTGAAACCCATACTTGCCGTAAAAGGCGACTATGCTTGTCGTAAATGGCGACTAACAGGATCGGGTGGTCAAGCTCGATGACTTGATTGATACATGTCATCGATCCCAATTGCGTGGATCGATGCTCATGATGTCAATCACTGGATTGTCTGGTTCAGACTCGATTATTTTACAGACCGCCGTCATATAGCTGTAATATTGCTGAGTGCGGCGTTAAACAACAGTGCGTGATGTTGTCATTGATAGAAGGAACAAACTTAAAAAGAGGAAACGGAATTGGAATAAACCCATTCTGTCCCAGCCAGCCGTTATCCAAAGTATGACTGCCCTACATGAAAAGTTTGTAGTTGTTCCCACTGACAAGGCCTCAAATATCATAACTATTATATGTAAGCATCACTAATTGTTTGATCAAAGAACTTGGTATAAATGATATATTCAATAATGCCACATATATGGCAAAAACCAGAAATCAGTACTGTCAACTTTTGACTTGACTCTAAAAATTGAAGACATGTCCATTCCTCTTTTGTCCTGGATTCCAAAGCTCCATAAATATCCGTACAAAGAGAGCTATATTGCTGGGTCAAGCAAAAGTACCACCAAATCCCTGTCTTAAAGACTGACCATAATCCTTCATACAACCAGGGAAGGGCTTTCTTTATATTAAACTGGGCGGCAAAAGAAAGTATAGGTCGAGTTCCATGATTGATAAAAAATAACAAGAAGAGGTTTTGTATATTATAATATAATCTAGGGAGGTAACAAATGATTGATCATCCACAGTTTGAATGAAATTGTGCAATCACAGGTAATGTAAGCTCAAGGTAAACAATGGAGGGGTAAGAAATTTAATTTTCAAAAGTTGTCTGAAATGTCACCAAAAAGTTGTCAGACACACTACAAGTTCACTGTCGACACAGCTGCCTTCAATAGCGTGTATGACCTCCAGCTGCCTCAATGCATGCTGTGATACGCCGCCTCATCGATGACGTCAGTCTTCTGATGACGAGGACTGGAATCCGTTGCCACTCGTCTCTCAGGGCCTGTTGCAATTCTTGTCTGTTGACGGGAGGCTGATGGCGTGCTCTAATCTGTCTGTCAAGATGGTCCCACAGATGTTCAATAGGATTCATATCGGGTGAGTGGGCAGGCCAGGGCAAAACGTCAACGTTCTGCGGGTTTAGAAAGTTCCGAGTCAGTCTTGCAGTATGGGGCCTGGCATTGTCGTGTTAAAACAATGTCCCCTGCTGGAGGTTTTGTAAGAACGGAAGCACAACTGGCTGCAACACTTGGTCTCTGTACTGCACAGCGTTCAGGTTTCCCTGTATAATCACCAAATCAGTCTACTGATCTCCACAAATACCGCCCCACACCATGACACCTCCCCCGCCGAATGGATGGACCTCTCGAACACACACCGGAGCCAAACGTTCCCCTTGCGTCGATAAACTCGTTCTCTGCCATCATTTCGAAACAAGTTAAACCGACTTCAGTAAACAGCACTCGATGCCTCGTCCTTATACGGAAAGACATTACTATGCTTACCCTTTCCGATCTATAACACCACATATCTCCAATTGTACGTTAGTAATAGTTTATTTGATTCTATTTAATATTTATTTAAATGATTGGATGATTGATATGCATGATTAAATGGTTGATGTGTATTATATGCATGATTAAATGATTTAATATGCATAAAAATATGCAGTGCTATTGTCTCTAAATACGTGACTTATGACAATTTGCAATTGTGGGTGAAGATTCGTTCATTGTTCTTATCAAAGATTAATATGATCAAACAAAAAGACGGCTGATCAAAGACATTAAAGATCCACATGATCAAAGCAAGTTGATCAAAGACATCAAAGAATTGAGATCAAAGACGGGAGGGTGGGAGGTTCCTTTGTGACGTCATTGTGACGTCATGGATGGCTCAATGGCTGGATACTTCCACAATATCATCTACTCTTCTGGCAATTTGGACCTGTGATGCCCCCATTTCGGCCATACCGATTGCTCTCTCTCTCATCGCCTGTGACACTCGTGGCATTTCTTTTGTGTGCTTTCATCACGTGTGGTTATACCCTGCAGCCGAACGCATTTATACAGCTAACATGCACGTGCAGTTTATTCCATAGGCGGGAAACCGCACGAGCGCCGTCAAAGGTGGCGCGTTCGGATGAGGTGGTTTTTTTGTACCTGTTCCTGGGCAGTCATATTTCCTATACCAACTTTCAACAAATTCAACAATTGTTTTAAGGAAAATTTCAAATTGCCAACCTATTCTTTCTTTTGCCGCTTAGTTTATTATTTTAACAAATAGTCTATTCCCTTCCACCGATTTACCCAACTGAACTAGAAATAAAGGTGACCAGTGAGACCGCTTCATCTGTTTTATATTAAGATCTGTGCATAAAGATTCAGAGTGACAAAACACTCTCCACAAGACTGTGTGACACGTGGGATTACTTAAACTTTCCCTTCACGTCAGGCAATATTCCAGCAGCTCCAGCCTTTGGTGTTTACATTTCGCAACTTTTGAGATACAACCGAGCATTCTCTTTCTACCAAGATTTCAAAGAGTGTCATACGACTCTTGCTCAGAAGTTGTTTGATCAAGCTTACACATTCTAGGCCTCAGTAAAGCTTTCAAAAAGTTTTAAGGTTGACATGTGGAGGTCATTTCCAAATTTGACGCTTCAGTGACAAAAATTATGTCCAATGCAATTCCCTATTTTGACTTGTACCATATGTTCCCATGTTTTCTCCGGAGAACAATTGACGTGCCTTTGCATGTGACGGGTGCAACCAGAGGGGCAGGATACACTCCCCTTTTCGCGAACACCTGGTATCATTACTATTTGATAGTAATTATATAGATTAGTATAGTGATTCATAAACACATGCTCATGATATAGTCTGAATTATACAATCTTCACACTGCAAGTCTATAGGTGTTTAAAGTGTTCGCGAAGTTTGAAAAGTATCTATGTAGTTGTTTTTAAGTTTTAGGTCACACACAGAAATGTCCACTGAGGACGGACGGAAGCCCTTGGTATAACTATATACCCCCGCCCTTTTATGTCGGGGGTATAATAAACCTATCCAAAGTATGCCACTGACAAGGCATCAAATAACATAACCATTATATGTAAGCATCACTTATTGTTGGTTCAAAGACATTGACATGAGTGACATGTCAAATAATGCACCATATTTAAGGCCAGTATGTGAACTGAGGAAGAAATCTACCAAAACCACGCATCAGTACTTTCAACCCTTGGTTTGACTTTAAAATCTGAAGACATGTCCATTGCTCCTTTGTATAAGATTCAAGTTTAATTCAGTCAAAACACGACAAACTTACGGAAAAAACTTCATTTCTATCGTCAAAGGTTCAGGACAATTTGTCCAAAATAAAACCAGATGTCAACTGCTTTTTACTGAAAAACAATATGCAAGATGCTGGACTTCCTCTTAGATAACACTTATATGAAATTTGGTGGAAAGGATTTCTAGGCATCCGCATGGGCACCAATTGTATTTGCCTCCTTGTCTATTGATGAATACATGTTGGTATTTCTGTTCGGATTGTCAAAATGAAAATATGGGAATTTGTCTTAGAAGTCTAATTTTAGCTTCGGGTATATCAATGAGGCGAGGAGGTGAGATGGGGTTCAACGTCGCGTCCAAGATTACTGCATTTTTATAGCGACGTGCATGCACGTGTGTGTGTGTGTGCGTGCGTGCGTGCGTGCGTGCGTGTGCGTGTGTGTGTGTGTGTGTGTGTGTGCGATTGTACTTGTCCGTACCGATGCCGATTCATAGTGCTAGCTCAATGAAATACCATGCCGCAGTTTAACATGAATACCCCACTCAGACACAGTATACTGACTCCGAGCCGACCAGTACCTGTTTTAGCCCCTTAATGCCGAGCGCCAGACACGCGGCCGGGTATCGAACCCCGGACCTTCCGCTCTCAGGGCGGACGCTCTACCACTAGACTACGGAGGCGGTCGTATATTAATGATCTGCTATCGTTCAATAATAGCCAATTCCCTTCCACTGACAAAAAGACCAATGAAACTTCTTAATCAGAAGTTGTTTGAATACAAAACCATATTAGCTCATGAATAAAGCTGAGGTAAGGAGCTATGAATATTCAAAATCATTTACTTTCATTAGGTAGAACGGAAATGTTGTAGGCAGTGTAATGGTGTCGATGTCATCATCGTCCCTGCAGCACAGTGTCAACTGTATTTCCGAGCCTGTGATGTCGGGAACCACGCCCCCTGTGTCTTCCGCCCACACTTTGTAGTCGGGCAAGGTGAGTAACCCCTCCTGGAATCCTGTGGAAATGGTTGAATTATCTTTACCTCTGCATGTTATCGAATCCAGTGTATTAGGCAAATTCGGTTCAGTAAAATGTTCAAGATATGTTCTGTTAAACATTCGGCAATCTGAGACAAATATATGGAAATACATTGTTCCAGTAAACAGTGGACAGCATGTTGCAACATGTTTTATATGGAGTATATGCTCGAAAGTGTTGTCGGCTTCATGAAACTATATAAATACCATCTGGACACTGTCCCCCACTTCCTTTAAACAAGCAATACCGCCCGTCAGGCCATGAGACGTTAACAGCTGAATCAGTCCTTGAACAGAAATTGAACTGGAAGTGTTGTTTGTGATAAGGCCCCAACATCCGGAAACGTTCTGGAAACCATTGTCGATAATTGGTTTCCATTTTCAGCGTTAGGTTGATATGACCAAGATTCCAGCCGTGGCTCTCCGGTTCCGGGCATCCAAACACCGTTGACAGTAGGCTGTAGGAACCAGCTGGCCATGAGCTGCGTTGCATCTCTAAGATATATAAAATGTGTTGAAGATAAACACAAAGGATTTGCGATATTAACATTTACAAATAATCGCTTTGATATAGGTACACTTGTAATAAACCATGCTAACAAGAACTATTTTTTCTGAGAAGCCGTAACCACACATTTGCCACTATAACACAGCTTGATAGACACTGGTCATTTTAACGGTAGACCTGCTTTATAAAAAGAAAATACATTCCGTAATCAACAGGGCCTTTGTTTCCGAGAATCTAAGACAGTTCGGATTTCAATAATGATAGTATCCCAGGGTTTAATGGATGTTATCATTTGTTAAAACTGAAAGTAACTCAGAAATATTCATATTCACATGAGTTGCTGTATTTGGCGACTGACATTATAACATTTGGGGATATGACATTTAAACAAGTAGTCTGTATCTCCATGGGTAAAGGGTGTGCCCCAATCCTAGATAATCTGTTTCTCTTTGCATAGAATTCAAATGTTTTTTACTTCCTGTGTTAAATCAAAGAAAGGATAAGTTGCCAAAACGTTGAACCTCAGATTAGATTAGATTACCTCATTTCTTTCAACAATGCCAAGGTAAATCAGTATCTTCACCTAATGTATCCACCAGTGTTGGAAATCAAATCAGCAGCTGAGAATCGAACTTCAATGTCCTATGTGAATCGGTTCATAGAAACCCCGATGATGGCAAGAGGGATGATTTCGATTTTCCAATGCCCCTTTATGTCGAGCAATATACCATCAGCTCGAGGTTATGGCGTCGTTTTAAGACTGATCATTTTCTTGCATTGGTGTTTTATATTCACACCACCTTACTCACCGGCACTTACATCAATTGATTGGGTGGTCAGGCTCGGTGCTTGATACCCCAGCGTCGTACCCTGACGGCATGGATCATTGCTCATAATAGCAATCACTTGATTGTTTACAAGCCGCCGCCATATGGCTAGAGTATTGCTGTGTGCTGCATTAGGCAACCGTTAAAGGAGGATATGCTTACACTTTTTGAGAACACCTGGTGTCATCAATGCTTTTCAGTGACCCATTCATATACTTTTGTTTGTTTGTTGTGTAACGAGGCACATATCAATATCCCAGCTATATGACATGGGTCTGAAAATAATCGAGTCTGGACCAGGCATTTCAGTGATTGACATCATCGACCTACGCAATGGGTATACGATGACATGCGTCAACTAAGCAAGCAAGCATGACCACCTGATCTCGTCAGTCGCCTCTTACGACAAGCCTAGTCGCATCTTACGGCAATTAAGGGTTGCCGAAAACCTATTCTCTGTCCGGATCTTCACGGGTCTTTTCATTACTTTTTTGCCTTTTTCACCCTTTGAAATCTGTTTCAGCAAATTTTCGAGACTGATAATTCTCTGGCGCTGATTTGTAGGAATTAGCTTACCAACACCACACAATATCCCGGTGTAGCCTTGACGACAGATGCAATGGCACATAGCGTGGTCAGGGGTCCCGCCATTTGAGCAACTAAGTCCAAAGCACCCTGCAGTATCAATTAGAATGAGTAAATTTGTATTGATATAAAATAGTTTTCACTCTTAGAAAAGCAACTAGCGATGTGTCTTGACAATTATTATTACGTAATTCGTGTAGCTGTTTGAACAAGTCCGGACTGATGCCGTTTTATAGTTTTATGTCCCACTGAGATACCATGCTTAACATGAACACCCCACTCAGACACAGTGTAGTGACTCCGAGCCGACCATTCCTTGTTTTAGCCTCTTAACGCCGAGAGCCAGGCATGGTAACAACAAGTACCACCTTTCACACCCTTTGGTATTACGCGGTCGGGGATCGAATCCACGACCTTCCGCTCTCCGGGAAGACTGAACTCTATTCTTCAGACAACGGAGGCGGTAGAAATAACTTCATGAGTACATGAATATGTTTTCTTTATTTAAGTGCCAAGGATACATTCTTTTTAATAATAAATTTAAACTTTGTAGAAAGTTGATATGACGCAATATAGATATACATTTTGCATTACATTGCATTCACTTCAGGAAGACCTGTATCTTTATACAATTATCATGCAATCTGAAACCTTTTATTATATGCTACCGGTAGGGCAGGACATGCCTACCCTTTTGGCAAACACCAGGTGTCATCACTGATTTTCATAATCCATTCATATTATTTTCACCGCTATTTGGTATTTTACGCCCAATGGAATTGATTTCGACAGATAATCGAAACTGATTATTCTGAAGCGTTGACTTTTATTTATTTACTTGAACTGGGTCGATGTTTCTGCAGGTAGACTGAAATCCCCGAGTTTCATTATGCGCTCAGTAACATAGTGGCTGAATCAACCACAAAGGAAATGTATGGTCCGAGACATCAAAACTGCCCCAGCTGTGTTGAAAACGAACAATTCTTAAACGTTTCTCTTCGTACAGCACACGTAATTCAAAATAAAAGCGACAAAACCCTTTACATATTCATAAAAACATATCTGCCAAATGTAGAGTCGATTGTACGATTCCGACTATATCATGATCATGTGTTTATGGATAACTACCAAACAGTGATAATACCAAGTGTTCGCGAAGAGGTGAGCGTATCCTGCCCCACTGGTGACTACAGTCACAAAGACACGCAAGTGAATTGTTCACCAGAACAGGACTGTCTGGTCCAGATTCGATTGTTTCCTGGCTGTCGTCGTATGGCAGGAGTACTGTTATGCGGAGTCAGGCAAGAAACAAGCTCTTACTTTTATTGCAAATTGTATCAGTGGCGGGTACTATCGGTAGGGCAGGACATGCTTACCCTCTTCGCGATTTTCAGTGATTCATTCATATCATTTTTACAGTTATTTTTGCGTTTTACACCCAATCGAGTCAGTTTCGACAGATGATCGAGACTGATTATTCTGAGGCGTTGACGTTTTATATTTACTCGATGTTTCTGAAGGTGGACTGAAGTCCCCGAGTTTTATCAATTATGCTGCTTCAACAACAAAAGAAATGATTGGGCCAACAAAATTAAACTGCCTCCTACTGTGGCGTTGTATATATTTTTGGTATGACGCGACCGGGATTCAAACCACCGACCTTCTGCTCCTCGGGCAAACGCTCTATCCACTACACCACGGATGCGGTCGTAAATAAGGACATGACGGACATTAATTCAAGATTAATACTTACACGAGTAAACATACTGAAATGATTGTATGCTGTGAAACTCGGAATATAAACAGTTCCACAGATTAATTGGGGTTTGGTTGGTTGATTCAGGAGATGGTTGAGGTCCTAATTTTTACTTTATGATCAATAGTGTAAATACGTCTCTACTGTATTATTTCCTATGCTTGGTAGCTCTGACGTTTTGTAATGAGACATTGACGCAAACTATTTAACGTGTGCATTTGTTAACTTGTGTTTAATCAGTAATGTGTTTACAATGCATGCACATTATAAGTGAGTGAGTATGGTTTTACGCCGCTTTTAGCAATATTCCAGCAATGTCACGGTGGGGGACACCAGAAATGGCCTTCACACATTGTATCCATGACGGGAATCAAACCCGGGTCTTCGGCGTGACGAGCGAACGCTTCAACCACTAGACTACCCGACCGCCCCATGTACAATATGAGATACATCTGGAGTGACAGGGGAGAACGGTCTCAGTAGAGTTAAAACGTTCTCCGTAGGGATTAAAAGGCAGAATAGGTCCTCAGTAGCCATTGATTAAGCTTTTCTAAAAGCCGACAAAGGAGGGTGCTATAGCTGATGAATAAATAATATTGTTCTACTTTATCGATGGAGGAATTGTAGTTGTTCTCATGTAAACGCATTTTACAAAATCTTGTCAAAATCTACGTCATCCATAACCTAAGCCTAAGTCAATTATAGATAGACAGACAGACATGTTTTATTGCATTTCAGGCCACATGACCAAAGTACAAATAGTATTAGAAATACTTTTAGAGTTACCACTACTCTCATATTGACTTATATTATAAATTATCAATATTAATGAGGTTTAGCAAAAGAAAATACATTCGAGAAACTTAGTAAATGGAACTAAATATTGATATCTTCTGAGGTACACAAACTTTTAAGTGAGTACTACTGGTTATTGCTTAATCTTGGTAGTAAATCCTTACGCTTATCTTCATAGAACATGCATACATATAAAACATGTGCTTCATCTTCAACTGATCCACAAATGTTTACAAAGAGTCTTAGGATCACCTAAACGCAATATTCTTTTTCGATAATATTGTATACCCAATTAAGTTAACGATCTTTTCTGTAAATATGATAGCTGCATAGATCAATATCGTTCATAATCTTACAAAGATTTTTGCGTTTTGTAAGGGAGGAACAAGTATACAATATCCCTTTAAATTGGTTTACAAATAATTCGGTATCTCCAACATTTTGAGAGATCCATACTATACCATAGCCATATCTAAATAACAGATCGCGTACATGTGTTGCCCAATTTGGACGTTTTCTATCGATAATAGATAATAGTGATAAATAACATTGATATGGATACCTATCTACATTCATTTGCAAAAATCTTATCCAGTATTTGATACATTTAACACTATAAACATTATAAAGAGAAACTCGCCCACACTCTCCATATGCAACAGCATTAGGTGATTTATAACCAATATGTAGCATAAATTTACAAAATTTTCTATGAACAATCTCTTTACTTTCAACTCTACGAAATCCCAAAATGTCTGCAGCATAAGACAAAATTGGTACAATTTTTTTATCAAACAAATAAAAAGATTCATTCAGAGACAGTTCAAAACGCCGAACAAAAGATTTTAAAGCCCACAAGGCCTTATTAGTTTCTTCAGACAAAATTTTACATGCTCCCGTCCCTACAAGTTTAGGGGTTATCATAAGACCTAAATATTTATACATATTGACAGTTTCCATTTGCATACCATTATAATACTATTTTTCAGATTTAGATAATCTTCCACCATTCTTAAATACAATTATTTTACTTTTTTCAACATTTATTTCCATACCCCATTTCTGGGAGTAGGATTGCAATTGTTGAGCATCCAGACGCCTCTGCAATTTCATAACACTATCGGCAATTAATACAAGATCACCTGCAAACAGTAAAGCTATTTTGTTTAACATACATTCTGACACAAAAATACCATCCGTAAACTTATTTTCTAAACTAACAACTAATTCATTGATAAATATAGAAAACAACACTGGGCTAAGTGTGCAGCCTTGTCTAACAGTACATGTACTTTCAAAATATGGACTTAATGGACAATAATTAAATGTTACAGTTGCGTTAACGTTTTTGTACATACTTTTCAACACATTAAAAGTTTGCCATGTATACCATTTTTGAGGAAAGTATACAACAATTTCTGTCTATGTTCCATATCGAACGCTTTTCGAAAATCAAATCATAGCAAAATACACTTTACCATTTTTTCTAGAAATATATTTGTGAATTATAGATTGGAGAATGAAAAGACTATCGATTGTTGAGTGGTCTTTCTTGAAACCTCCCTGATATTCACCAATGAGTTCATGCACGTCAAGATAGAACTAAAGTCGTTTGTTTAGGATATATGCAAAGATTTTACTAACAACATTCGACAAAGAAATCCCCCGATAATTATTCGGATAATTTTTGGGGCCTTCCTTATACAAAGGTTATATAACAGCACTGCTCCATGATTCTGGATAGTATCCGGAATGGAGAATTTTGTTAAACAGTTTTACTAGGTAAGGCGTTATAAGTTCTTCTGCAAATTTAAAGAATTCTGAAGGTATGCCGTCATCACCGGGTGATTTATCGTTTTTTAAATGTCTAATGGCATTCACTACATCTTGTTCGGTGAAATCATCTGATAGTAAGTCGTCCTGAGAAAGACACTTATCACAAAGAGAATCATCATGATTGCTTAAATAGTATTGTATGTTTTTGGAGAAGTCCTTATCTGCAGATACAGATGGATACAGAAGTTCCTTGAAATAATCAGCCCATGTTGATGAATCGATATTCGGTTCTTGTGATCGCGTCAGAATCCAGTACAGTTACTATATACTATATATATTTACAAACATTAAATGTGACTTTAGAAATTACAAAAACGACATCGGTCCATTCATGATGGATTCGCTGAAATAGTGAGAAAATATTATGTTTCAAATAAATTGCGACACCTCCGCTGAATCTACCAACAGCCTTTTCACGTGGACGGATAGACTGAAAAGAAGAAAAGTTATTAATTATATGTTTAAATTTATCAACTGACTTAGCCCATGTTTCTGTTAAACAGATAATATCAAAATCACTAAGAAAAACAGTAAAGTCTGTATTAGAAAAGCTTAAACAGTTCACATTCCAGCACAACAGTCTTGAAATAAGTCTCTTCGGCGTGATGCACGTGCTGAGAGGGGTGATGTCAATATCAGAAACTGGGTCACGGCCGTGTTGCTACAAATCATTACTGTCAATGGAGGTTTGCGATTGTTGTCCATCCCTTTTCTTCAGACGGTTTTGATAGTCACTTGTGCTTGTAACTCGAGTATCTTTTGACTCTTCAATAAAGTACTTTACATTATCAACGAATAGATAATCTTCTTTAAGAAACGATGTTTGATCCAACTCCCGAGCGCGCTTCAAAAACGGAATAAGATCTTCTTGATCTTGTTCTAGGTGAAAGGTCCTCCGCAACAAGAAGATTCTCATTTTCACGCAGCTCTTTTCTGTCTTCAGAACCTGATCCCTGTCATCTTTAGAGATAAACCTCACCAAGATTGGAGGACACGCCGAATTGTTTTTTTCTTCCCCAATCTATGTACTGTATCGAACTTGTTTCTATAGTCCATATCTAGTTCTCCATCGAAAAACTGTTTCACTTTATGAATAGTGTCACTATTATCTTCTTTGTCTTCCATGTCTATTCCAAATAAAAGTAGGTAGTTTTTCCTAGAGAAAGTTTCACTTCGATCGAGTCTATCTTCAAGTGATGAAATGGTCACAGATTGTTGGGCAATTGTCGTCTTTAGCTCGTTGTTTTCTTTTTGGATAGCTTCTAATTTTGAATTAACATTAGTGTTGTTTTGGCCCACTGTTGTTTTGAGGGTTGATAGAGTTTCGTTCATCGTGTTTATCGTTCGATTCAAAATGTCTAATTGGCATGAAAGTAATTTCATGGATTCACTTACACTTTGTTCTTCTGTTTGCGTTACATTTCCTTCTTGTGCAGTATTAGCTCGCGTTGCTGGTCCAGGGTTAACTTCGACATCGCCCGACATTACAAACCGCTATGTTGGATCAAATGTAAACAGTGTAGAAATGTCCGTGCATCTCGTGTCGCATGTGCGTGTGAAAAATTCCCAGATGAGCAAAACAAACTATCTGTTGATGGTGGTTTGAAGATTGCATCTATGAAAATACTTGTACTGTCACCCTTCCAGAGTTTGATTAGAAGTAGAGTTCTTAGGAGTAACACCAGAAAACTCAGGGATACGATGTAAAGCCTGTAGCAAAATCCCATGCCTGTCGTCCATTCTGCCTCACAGGTGTACCGTTCCACCTTGTCGATCTGTCGGCAACCTCGTGGCATAGTGTAACACCCGATTCTCCACCGGAAAGTCATCAAATCGGTCCCCATTGTTAAGCGTAAATCAGGCGTTCAACAATTTTGGCTGAACAGCGACGATAAATTCAGAAATTAACACAAAATTTCTCCGGCGACCGTTCGCTGTGCCTCCATAAGGGGCGGGTAACTCCCCCTAAGTCAATTATGTTCACATTTATATTATTCCTTTTGCAAACATCTATTACGCTGTTGATAATTACCATATACTTTATATGAACTTTCTTCTTCTTTATCAATACTATAAATAAGAACTATGTATTTGATTTTCTAAATTGTATTAACATATCTTCTAGAAAAAGAACAACAGTAGTTCCAATATTAGAAGCAAAAATAGTTCATAAACGCCCATAACTGAGATAGAATCACAAAAACAGATGTATTAACAAAGTCTATCACTTTTCCCGCCCCCATTGATATCCACTCGCGTCAACTTCCATCTTACTAGTGAGTGAGTGAGTGAATATGGTTTTACGCCGCTTTTAGCAATATTCCAGCAATATCACGGCGGGGGACACCAGAAATGGGCTTCACACATTGTACCCATGTCGGGAATCGAACCCGGATCTTCGGCATGACGAGCGAACGCTTTAACCACTAGGCTACCCGACCGCCCCTCCATCTTACTAAATCAGGTTGATTTCAAATAATAAATGACATCAAATTACAAGTGAATGCAATTTATACTATAAAACTTGTATTACTCACTCGAAATATCTTCGTTCGGGACAAACAAAGACCCTGCATTGTATACAGCAACTCCGAACAACAGAAGCAGCCACATGTTGTTCATAAGCCCCAACAAACGTCAGTTCTCTTTATGTAACCCCCACGTCTTCTAAAACCACGCCCAATGACTTTAGACCATTCCACCATTCGCTGGGGTCAATGACAGGGTGGATCGTGGGCATGGCTCTCGCATGAACAAATCAATAAAACTCAGATATTATTTAGAAATACGGAAGCCTGTACGGGACATTTCTATTGGACTTTTGACATTTAATAGTGTTCTAAGTGTTTGCCTGAGGTCGATACTGCGATATGGTCCCATACAGTAGTCAACAATTAATGCATACCCAAATAACGGTATGAATCGGTTGCTTGAAGTATTTAACGTTTTACATAATGGTACAAATATTTTTTGTTAGCGCCATAATGACATCTTGCAAGTGATATTAACAGTCTTATCACCATGTGCAGATGTAATTGGCAGTTACAGTAATATCTTGACAAACAGAAAAAACAATGATGTCGCAAAACTGCAATCACAAAATGCCTCCATAAACGCAAAAACATATTGAAGTCAATTCTTATAAATAAATACGCCAACAATAAGAACTGCTTATCTAAGCATTAACACACACTAAAACTGTAGGCAACGGTAGGCAATCAGTGACATCTTTCAGGGCAATAATTAAGAAATAAACGACGAGTGGGAGTTGTTTATCGTACAATAAAACAATGCAGGGAGAATAAATCATGAGGGGCGCCTTCTCTCCACCACTGCCGCGTGCAATCTATCAGGCAAGATAGTAAATTCATGGTTTACTAACCTGCTTACCGCTGTTTCTAATTAAGTTAATAAAATATACTGAACTTTTTTCTCAGTGCAGGTTAATCCCTGTTGACGGTGACCAGTGATATATAAGTTGTCTTCTGTTTTTGTAAGCATCAATGAACATTTGTGTTTAAGTTGCGGTTGTCAGCACAATACTCAGGGGCTTCACAAAAATGTAAAACGTTCTTGACTTTCCTCCCAATCACGCTGAGAACGAAATGAAAAACTGATCGAAGTTGCCTACTCTCCAAATCATGCTTAGGACTATATACTTCTGTGTCATATCACAGCCATAGTGACTAGGTCAGTTTCGGCATTGAGGTCTTGGGCTTTATTTTCTTCACAAACAATTTCAATTGACATTTTAGTGTTATCTTTGAGTTTTGACGATGTTTGGGAACAACATATTAAACTTGAATCCATAGTATACGATATTGCTTAAAGTGCATATCGTCACCGTTAAAGCTATATACCAATCAAAATTATAATATGTATTAAATATTATATTATCTAGGACATACAAACATATATTGTTAATATATTCTCATATGGTGAACATTAGCAACAAATATAACGCCTCACGCAGTTACTGAAGGCCGCTATTTTACTGAAAGTTGTGACGTCACATAGAAACGCCATTAAAATCTAGACACCATTCGTCAGTGCGACCTCCAAGAGAAGTTTTGTTCAGTCTCCCTTAACGCGAACTTATTGTTTTGGAAAACATGACGTTTGTGTTCAAACCTGGTATCATATAATACCCATGTCAACTGTCTATCGCCAAGCCACGTGCTGTTAACACCACATTTTAATGAGTGTTCAGTAGCTGATATGATATGTTATCATCGGATGTCATTCCTTAAGGTCTTTAGTTCTTATACGGTACGGCCGACATTGTCGTCGTGTATCGTGGGGAAAATATAATGTCACACGGCAGATTGGTACGACGAAAATTTCTTCCATTTATATTTGAAAACAAGGTATTCATGCTTTGGATATGATAAGGGCAAGGAGATAGCATGGCAAATACTATATCCAGGTGAGGTGAGGTGAAATTGGGTTTAACGTCCCGTCCAAGATTATTGCACTTATATAGCGACGTGCATGTACGTGTGTGTGTTTGTGTGGCTGCTTGTACTAGTCCGGACTGATGCCGATTTATAGTGCTAGCTCACTGAGATACCATGCCGCAGTTTAACATGAATACCCCACTCAGACACAGTATACTGACTCCGAGCCGACCAGTCCTTGTTTTAGCCCCTTAATGCCGAGCGCGAGACAGGGTAACAACAAGTACCATCTTTTAACGTCTTTTGGTATGACGCGGCCGGGGATCGAACCCCGGACCTTCCGCTCTCCGGGCGGACGCTCTACCACTAGACCACGGAGGCGGTCTACTATATCCAGGAAAAGGATTCTGAAACCTAAGAAACCACAGAAAAACGATGATTCGATTCTTTCGTCGAGACTGATAACGTTTGGCTTACTTGGTCTGCAGTATTAATATCCTCGCAAATTACTGTTGACTGCGCTCACCACTTGCGGAAATAATTAACTTTCGAACGAGTGATTAATGGAATGTTGCAATGTTGCTATTTATATGCAATTGGCAATTCAACCCAACTCACGTACTTTTGTTAAGGTATGATTTGCATACCATGTGACCGTGGGGTTGTGAAAACATCTCAAACGGGACAATTTGTTTGGTTCCTAACATTGCTTGTTAAATAGGTACGAACGACTGCGGGAAGCTTTGAAATACAGAGCAGATTGCTTTCAGATTGTGGAAATGGTTTTGTATTAATATTGGCATTGCAGGTATATTTCCCAAAAGTCTTGTTCTTAAAAAATTTCTGGTCTCATTATTATCTTGATGTTTCCATGTGACTATCGTTGATTGACTGATGTGTATTGTTGCTTGATCGAGGTGGGGTCATAAAAGCAGATATTATAATTAGAACCTCTAATCTCACACTGAATTATTTGAATGTGCTTCATTGACAAGAATGATTAATCTAAACACATGACCATGGCTACAATGCAATCGACATTTTGCAGTGAGTATTATTCTTGTTCATGTGAAAATATCTGCGACAAACTTATATAATTACTGTTGTCGCTGACAGTAAGGACAGTAAAACGTTACTGATAATTAACGATTGTGAATGCAATCTGACGACACGACCGGTAACAAAGAATATTCAAGAATGTATATAGTTTAGTCAATGTATATGGTTTTAACATATCGTTATTTCATATATGAAATCCGGATTGTAAACAAGCAAAACATTGCTTTTATAGATACCGCTCCTGGAATATGACGGATTTCAGTTGTTGAATTTATGTGAACAAGTTCTTGTTGAATATACATGTACATTTATACAATTAATATAGACTTAGTAGTGTCCGAGCTAAAGGCATGCAGTTTCACGGTTTCAATTTTGTTTTAAAAATTGGATTTCATATAACTTTGAATCTTTTGCTTTTGACAATAATATCGTAGACTGATTGGAGAATTTACTTGGTGGATTCACGAACTGAAGAGCTGCCGCATAAAACTGTTTTCAGGTTATATCGATGGCTGTACATGACATACCAGTTTTCATTCTTTTTTGTATAGTTTCTGCATGTAAATATGTAAAATGAAAACCATATTTGCAGTCTGATCTGATAGACTTTATTTGCATATAATTAGCTGCATCCGAGTCTGCGGCGACTATGCATATATGGACAGAATGTATTAATTATTAAAATTTAAATTTATAAATCAATTTGTAGTGTGAGGGACATTGGTTACAGTGTAAAAGTCTCTTAATGAGCAAGCCCTAATAAAGTCCGGAAGAGCGTTCCACACTCTATACGTACTAGGAAGAAACGAGTTTGCATACCTTTGGGTCCTACAGATGATGTTTTGTAAATTAGGTCGATCCCTAATATTATAGTTGTTATTATCTGAGACTTGTGCTGGAATATACTTACTGATATACACAGGTGCAATACCGGTATTCGTTTTATAAAACGTCTTGAATTTGAAAGGGTATCTTCTTTCTTAAAGATATTTGAAACAAGTTTATCATGACTGGTGCTTCGAACCGCACCAAGACTATTTCTTAAAGCGTCCAATTGCAGGTCTTCCAATAACAGAGATTGTTCGTTTGTCCAATTGTCCCAAATATGACACCAATAGTCGAAAAAAGGCAGTTTTGTGCATACATTAGAGTTTTCTAGTGAACCGGTATTTTAAACTCCTTAAGCAGCTGATCATTTGACGAACCGTTACGGTTTGACAATATCATCAATATGCATTCTCAATGCACAATCACAATGAATTATAATACTCAAGTGCTTATGACTTTCAAATCTTGAATGGGAGTATCGTTAATTCCGCCTAATACCGGTATCGGTGAATGTTATACTTTCAGTCTTATCGGGATTGAATCCTATTTTCCATTTGTTGCCCGAGTTTGAAATTTTAACCAAATCTTTATACATACATGTTGCTTAAACTGGATCATTGTGGTGATGAAATATATTGATGTATCGTCGGGAAGAAGGCGTATGTTGCTCTGTATTATGATAAACATCTAACATGATAAAGCCTCATGAAATCATGTTGAATTTGTATGGGGTTGTGGAACACATGACATAATGCCAACGTGGCAAAAGTTCAGTGAGTGAGTGAGTTAGGTCTGACGCCGCTTTTAACAGTATTCCAGTTATATCACGGCGTGTCAGCTTAATGTTGGAGGAAAGCCCGAAGTGATGCAGGTCTCAGACGTTTACCACTTCGGTGAAACGCACAACACGGGTATGGTGCTGACAAACCTAGAACCATAATCGGAGCGAACCGGGATTCGAACCCACAATCATAGGTTTCCTGCGTGCCCAAGGGACGCACCTCTGCACAGCGTGCCCCCAGCCTCTGCGTGACCAAATCACAGCTGTGATCCACATTTTATCCCTTCTGCACATGCAATTTGATGAAAACTATGTTTGACGCCTTTGCTAAGAATTCAGGAAACGTATGATCAGCATATTGCCCGGACAATGACCACTACCACCATGACCTGCATGATAATTATTATTATGAATCAATCTTCGTTCTACATGGGGCGGTCGGGTAGCCTAGTGGTTAAAGCGCTCGCTCATCATGCCGAAAACCCGGGTTCGATTCCCGAAATGGGTACATTGTGTGAACCCATTTCTGGTATCCCCCGCCGTGATATTGCTGGAATATTGCTAAAAGCGGCGTAAAACCATACTCACTCACTCTACTTCATGTTGAAACAGACAAATAAAAAATCATATATCTGATTTTACAATGAAATAACCACCGATAGTAGACCAATGCTTATAGAAATAGTAAAGAATTTACGTGAATGCCACGTACAAATATGGACGTTATAGATAGTTACATATGTTCTGCTTGAGTGTAAGTATTGAATGTACCATTCTTAACACAATAAACGTTTCTGATGACAGCAGTGCCTATTCCATTATAGAAGGAAGTGGAATTCGTGTTGAAATATGATCATTGAATTTTATTTAACAAATTGAGAACATTTGTATAAATAAACAGGAACTGTTTCTGAACTGAAATCCTAAAGTCACCAGACCAATAAGCGGAATTTTGTCACTTATCTTCCTACTGATGGAAACACATAAGGCATATAAGGCATTTAGCACATAAAGCAGACTGCAGCTATGTCCATACAATGAATTCATATGTGAGGAGTTTTTATGTCTTCACTAACTCGCCTTTTTGTCCTGGTAGTACAATCAAAGTCCCTGCCATGCCGAGATAATCAGATGCTTCTAAATTATATATACGAATACATCGATGTTTTAGCTATGTATCTGAAGCGTATGGTTTTTTTTTCATACAACCACAGTCATCCTTTTGGGTTTTCCATCCGAATTAAGCTGACTCGCTGTGATATGATTGAATACTTTCGAAACGGCGTTAAATTTGCCATATAGAAGTGATTCGTAGACATATGCATAGTAGGAATCGTGCAATGGACTTTTAAACAGATTTTACTTGTTTTTACTTTTGCAATGAGTTTCACGTGTTTTTTCAGGTGACCATTTGACTTGCCTTTGCATGTGTATGACAGTGAATGTAAACATATCAAGAATCATTATTCACTGCATGTATTTTTTATTTTCTGGAATGTCATGTTTATGCTATATATATATATATTTATATATATATATATATATATATATATATATATATATATATATATATATATATATATATATAAGATAGGAACGCGATAAATTGCAAAGAACAATGAAGAACGATGTGTTGTTTATTTCAAGAAAACACATTGTTCTATCATGATTCGAACATGCGCTCGCAACTGGATGAAGTCGTATATTGGACGACGTTATTTTGAGTGGGGAGTGTCTAGCTGTAGCTGGGCAACGCAGATAAACGCGATGACAGAACGATCGCATCCAAGAGCGGGAGAGATGTGACAATCAGTATTAGGAGAAAAGGTAATCGACGTAAGGATTGTGAGAATATGTATATTTATAATTTGATGCTATTATATTTGATATAGTCCACCAGGCGATGGGCATTCTACACAGAGGGTTCATTCACGTGCACTAGTTAGAAGATGAATACTACAGTAACTCTTCGGCAGAGTGTCACTTGAAGCCCAGCGTAGATTTGTGAATCACCGTCTTCATTTGGGCGGCTTACATATGAGAAACTGTATACTGCAGCAGTATAACAATATAATATAATATGTTTGAACATAGCTTGTGACATTGTCCCCCTGGCCACATCAGTACCGTCGCCAAAACATTTTGGTCTTGCAACCCATCTACACCGAAACTATGGCTCCCGAAGACTGGTGAAATGAAATGTACCACGTGGGTTACAGTATATCCTACACTGAAACTCGTCGGTTCCAAACGTCTGCAGCACATAATATCCGTGAACAACAAATCCCAAATACATCTTGAGCTTACATACCCCAAGAAATCTCTTCAAGAGAAAGAGGTGGAAAACTCATTGTTGAAGCTGCAGACAACTGGAATCACAACGATAGGCCCTCATATGGCAAGCGAACCACCCATGCCATGACCAGCATCCTTGTGCAGCACAAACATAATCGAGACCACCAAGAATACCCCCGCATCAAGCGTGTACATAGATCCTGCTATTATTCCAGGTATTAAAGAAAGTTTATACCTTTATCCCTAATGTATATGCATGCAATGCCTATCTCGACTATTCAACCATAAAAGGGATTTACATTTTCTATGTATCAAATTTGTAACTTGTAAATTAGCCTGGTTTATGATCAGATGAGGTTTTTTTCAAATTCTGGTAGTGTTGTTTCTGCTTTCAGGTGGCAACCTACCAAGAGACCAGAGCCAACATTTTAACTACCCATGCTAGCCACTGAGGTCAAGATGCAGAGTGACTCGACTGGTGTTGTAAAATCAAATGCCATTGAACTGATGTATGTCATAGCTAGAAGGGGCTTCTTTAGCAAGTAAGCCACAGAAAACACTGTTACTTCGTAGGGCCTATTCCATGCTTGAATGTAGTTTCCACTGTTGCATTCAACACTGTCCTCATGACGCCACCAAGTGATCTATCCAATATGTACACTACACTGAAGAGACAAAGGAAGCCAGGAATTCCCAAGGTCAGCACTACGTCCCAATGTACCTTGATATGTGACTGCTCACAAAGGCCTATGAAATAACTTGGTGAAAACCAGATGACTGAAAAGGTGTCCTACGATGTGAAGGTGGTGTGCACCTATTGATGCCAGTCTTTCAGCACTTGGTTACCTGTATGGGGATGCTGGCTTGAAACAGCCTCTACACGAATCTGGGATGTATGCTGCAGGCACTTCAGAGCACATATTATCGGGAACAGATTTTGATAGAGCACTGTATGGTCCTCGACAGGTGGATGAAGTCTTGAACAGACGCTTTCTGCTACATTTCAAGGGCTGGTGTGAGGAGGAACATTCCAGACCAGATCGGTGAATTGTTATCTGGCATGAGAACAAGGATATATAACCCGAATTCTTGCCCCTCTTGTTTGCAACAAACCGTACGCACACCTCCCACTACTTGCCAGGCTCACTGCTGATGACGAACAGGCTACAACCAGAGATGGTGACAGGATTTGAAGATGAGGACTTCACTGCAAAGCTGTCTCGTGGACAGTTAAATGTTATCTTGATAGACTATACTCTGGAGACAACAGAAAACAAGGCACTGAAAGGGGAGGATTATTGTCGAGACACTTTCTGGTTTCTGGCTCGTCCGAAATGTTGTGTGTCATGCTGGCCAGGTTGACACCAACGAGAAGCCTCAGTACCATGCAAGTGGAAGAGCCGCACAGAAGAGGTGGAATACAGATATGGAATGTAGATATAGATGTCAGATGTTTGATGGAGCCTACATTGATCCGTCTGAACTGTCTGCAGAGTCATCTTCTCATCTGGTGAACTTTGCAACTGGAGCAGTTGTACCACCGCCAATCGGGACATCATGTGCAATGCCTTATCAAAGGGTGCCACCATCGCTTCAACCTTCATTGCTGATCGCTTGATATCACCTGGAGGAGATGGTGTACCCAGGAAAGGGCAATATGATGCAATCCCAAAGTCAGGATTTGTTGAGCATGTGTACCGTCAACTTGGCGTCGACACATATTTCCAAATCTTTTAATGTTTTCAATCAAGGTGCTCAAGAGATATAATGCATTTCGCTAGGTAAAACCCGTTTTGCTGCTATAAAGATCTTTATCATTGATGATGTCTATCCGGGCGCCGCCATTTTGTTTGAAGCAAATGCAGGGGATATGAGAGGTAGAATCTGATTGGTCAGTGGGGGCATGGAAGGGACATAATAGCCACTCGTAATAGCCACTGGTGACGCTACGATCGAGCCCAGTAATTACAGGCTAGTTCGGCAAGGGTGGAAACTGGTTACTCCCTCACCTCGGGAAAATTACCTCCCTTGAACAATTTAAATATATGAAAACCTGAGCTTTTCCCTATTGACAAAGAACAGTGGGTTTTTTTTAGACAATAATGGTGAAGGAGGGTATGTCATATAAATGTTTTGTATAAACTTTAATATGTGATGTTGTTTTGAAGGCTGAAGGCAGACACCTTGCATTATTATGATATAGTGGACCATTTATTAAAGCCCCACTCTGACTATAAATAGCCCGCAAGGTGGCGGTGTTTCAGTTTCGAGCAGTGACTGACAATGTAAACACAACCGAGTGTCGGGAGAACCTTTTTGAAAACAGTACGCAAACAAGATCACCACTGACCGTCAAACTTCGTATCAACATGAACGACAAACCCTGGATACCACAAATGGCTCCATATCTAGATATAAGTCAATACATTTTCTGTAGTTTTATCATAAAAAATCGAATCGATCGAGTTTAGCGTCTGCATCAATCACAGTGGGCGGAGCTTATTTACGGTTGCGCTCTTATTAGCAAAGCACATGATCATGTGTACATGTGACACATTCAATGCATTTGTGGTCAAAGTGTTTTGTTTTGTATATTTTTACGGCAGAACAGAAGCAGAACAACAGTTTCGGTTAATGTAACAGTAACGATACATAAATACGTAATTGACGACAAGATTCTTTCAGTTCAATCCGAATATTACAGATATTTCTTTTAGTTTTGGTCATTTGGATTCAACAGTTAGATCTATACCACGCAAAAATCAGATTATATTTATAAAACTTCAATTATTACACAAATTTTTCAACTAGTGTTTAGGAAGGGGCCTAATTTGAAGCACCAGAAGTTGCGCCAATATTTCTTAGCTTGACTACAATATATGAATATGTCACATGTATCAACATAACAATGCACATGAGCAACTAATAAATACGTAACAATATATACTTGATGTTTTGACATACATTAGACCTATCTAGATAACATTGTACTTACGATAAACGAAATACGCATATTCCAAGACAACTTTAATTATGGATTTCCTTTCCATTCACATAAGTTTCACACACAAAACTGAGCTTGATCATTAGATCCAGACTTGTCCCATGTATTTTATGTTCGGGGGATTTGGATACACATCGCGCACAAGTTTTAAAATACAATCTGGGATCCCTTTCCCATTTCGCCACACCACTCCTACATCTGCTGCAACGTTTAATAGCCGTTTCTTCAAGTCCGAGTATCTACGATCTTTCCAAACACTTCGTTTATTTAGCTCAGCTCAGCTCAGTCCAGAAGTTGGTGGCCGCATCATTACCTAACTGCGATTGCCTGTGCTGTGTCACGAATGGTTGACAAAAGAGGTGTGTGCATACATATTCGGCTTCATCTGGTTCCACAATGAAATATCGCCGTGACACTGATTCACTAATCCCAAGAATCGGCACAGAATTTGGCAAAGTTTCTGTTGCACTTCCAAGGGCGGGAAGAGAGGCGCCATCTTGTCGATTCGAGTTGACGATCGGAATTATGTCATCTTGAATATTTGAACTTTCTCCAAGATAAAGCCATCAATGTCATAATCTAAATGACCCAAGGCTCCCTGGTCATCCCGAACAACTCTCCGTCAAATTAAGCGTCACATGAAAATGTTTTGTTGCTCATATTGAAGACAAGCGAACTTGCAAAGTTCTTGACAGTTGTAAGCAGCAATCAACTTGGATGCGCTCATGGGGCGTGGTTGCTAGGAGATCGCCCGGTCAGAAAGTGGGAAAACAAAAAAGTTTTAGAAACTAATAAAAGAAATCCGCAGTGCAATCCAAAAGTACCATTAACGGATGTCTTTTGCAAATAATATTAACGAAAACATTCTTTTCTAAAAATTCAAAATAATTTATTAATTCATCCATAGGTCGTAACCCTGATCACGTGGTGGGTATTTGGAAGGAATCTTGTGATGACGCCGTGAATGAGGCTGTGTGTATTACATTGTTGAAATCAAATGACCAGGAGGATTGTCGAGGCATTGACATTATGACAGATGCTCGCCATGGATGGATAAAAAATGTATCCGAGAGAAACATTGTTGCTTTGAGCTTCGAGACCAAACGTGTTCATCTCGAATAAGTTAACAAGAGAGGATGATCTGTGTAGCCAGCAACCTGAATAAGCTTGATGAAAATAATGTTGACATCCATGTTCACGCACATGACAGAATTAATGTGAACAAATATTTATCTGAACATCGTTTCGAAGTCTGTGAGGCTGTCCGTATTTTATCTCCATTCCGACGTGAAATAATATAAAATTTAATTGGATAATTACGCACCGATCTAATAAAAAAAATACTATTAGATATGCCTTTACACCGTCATAAAAGAGCCAGGCCAACTTGAATCATAGACTAGATTTTAGTACCAAGTGTTCAAACGGTTTTTTTAAAATGTCATAAAATAACTTACACAATTATTGATAGACATTTTTATTAAGTAATATATTAGTTAGTTGAGGCTTTTGGATTTGGTTTTTGGTTTGTTGTTTAACGCCACACACAGCAATATTCCAGCTATATGACGGCGGTCTGTAAATAATCGAGTCTGGACCAGACAATCCAGTGATTTACATCATGAACATCGATCCACGCAATTAGGATCGATGACATGCATCAACCAAGTCACCGAGCCTGACCACCCGATCCCGTTAGTCGCCTTTTACGACAAGCATAGTCGCCTTTTACGGCAAGCATGGGTTGCTGAAGACCTATTAGAGGAAACACATACCAAAAAATATGGATGACCTTATGCAAATGACACTTGGCATGCCAATCAACGGGGAATCTGGGTCACTGCATGGGACCCGCCAAGTTTTACGAATCGAGTGACTTCGGCATGAGGAGCTTTCGGACAAGTGTGACTTTGCCAAAACACATTGCTCCGGGGCAGTGAAAACATGTGGCGGAAACGACAACGATCGTTGTCATCCAGATTCCAGATGAAGGCAAGACGAACACGGTTGAAATCACCGATTGCCGTATATATTGTGAGAAATGCTATTCATAAACTGCAGATATACCGTACACCACAGGATTACGATTGGTGCCGTGACACATATAATGTTTTTTTTGTTCAATTACACTGCTCTTACTCATCACGACAAACGCATGTCGTTCTCGTCCAGAGAATAGCTCAGAACTATAATTTGTGTGTTGGACTGTGTTCCACGTGGACATTCCACGGTATCATTTTATGAAGATGTGAAGACGACACTGTAGGTAGGTTGTTGAAAAGTCTTGGAATCGTTGATGGATATTTATTACCATTAAAACTTACGTCCTTGTTGTCAAACGGCCCACGTGGGTGGGTGTTAACATGACGTCCCCCGTTTACGCATTAACCAATGAAATGTGTATGTTATCATGACGTCATATTGACCTGTCCGATCACTCGTATAAGCTCCGTCCACAGCAGATGGGGCTTCAACCCTCTTGGTGCCACGGGACCATATATGGTCCCTCACTTTTCACACCCGCATAGTGCCAGGGGACCATATAAGGTCCCGAGAAAATGCCCTTTTTAAACTGTGAATTTTGATATTTAACACTGAGTGCGCAAAGTCAAAACTATAACCATCATCACCCCAATCATCTTAGCTTTAACATCGTGTAACTCATACTTTATACAATGCTACGGATTGCGAAATATGGCGAGATTAGTAAAGTGGCTACTGCTCTTCTCGGCCTTTTTCTGCCATGTTTGAACAGCAAGCGAACGACGGCGAATTTTGATGATGCACCAATGTCACATACACGTAAATATTTTCAGACAAAATCCTTGTTCATAAGAAAAAATATGACCTGAGTGGTCAGAAAGACATATTTTTCCCAACTGTATACTTATTCACGTAAATACAATTCTGTTCACTCCTTTATGAACAAGTTTATTTACACGTTTTGTATATTTTTATCGACTATCGGTAATGGCGGAATGGTCGGTACACATGAGAAAACGACAGTGTATATTTCCATTACATTTATGCCGTTCATTGAATGAATTTATAACCATCATCACCCTAATCATCTCAACGTTAATATCGTGTAACTCATATTTTATGCAGTGCTACGGATTGCGAAATATGGCGAGATTAGTAATGTGGTTACCGCGCTTCTCGATCTTTTTCTGCCATGTTGAACTTCATGCGAATGAAGGCAATTTTTTATTATGCACCCATGTCACATACACGTAACTATTATTATATCAGACATATATATTAAAATTTGAAAAAGATATCTGATCGGACTGGTCAGAAAGATTTACTAGTCCCCACTGTACAGTTATTGGCGTAAGAGTACTAACGTTTAGTCGGCCACGGAAGTTTTTAGTTCAAGTATTGCATATGTTTATCGACTGTGTGTCATGGCGATTTAGCACGGCGGTACATACCAACCGACAGTGCAGATTGTATTTTTGTTTATGATGCTGATTTACAGAAAATATTCAAATCAAAGATATGGAAAGATAGCTATAATCGTTAATATTAAGTTGGTATAGTGTATATTTATGGGCAGGAGGTTAATGATCAAAACCTAAACATTGAATGGCCAAGCCCAAAGTGATGAACAGTACACGTTCGCATCATAGCTGTGCCGCGATTTCTTGTTTACCGGTTGTCCTACATACTCGCCCGTTCAGACAAATAACCGCTACTTTTTTCATATGAAATTACTAAGAGCCATGTGTGATTGCTCAAACTAGCTGACCGTGTGAGTGACTTGCCCTAACTGTTTCACTTTTTGTCGCAAATGGAGATTTTAAAAGTGTGGCCACGACATCTAACGTGAGTCGACGCCATATTGTAAACAAATTGTGTCAAGGTCGGTTCCACATGTGGTAGCTCTGTCGATTGTACACGCGATACAAGCATAATGCAACTACTGAAAACATCAACATAACTTCTACAATGATGCCAGCAATACCTTTTTGCATTTGGGTGAACCGCTTATGGATACGATGTGTTGTAAAGTTCGATTTGGATTTGTTTTTCCTTTCATTGAAACTGTGATAATGGCGCTGTGATTGGTTTGCTGAAATAGTATTTTCCATGAGTCTAATGTACATGGTACATGCTGTGATTGTACAAGATAATTGATAACCAATTGTGTATGCGTATATATCATCAAATACACATTACTAATCTCTTCAGAAAATGGAATATATTATAGCTCGTTTTCAAACATTCTGCCATGGATATTAAATCAAAAATTAATATTAGATTTACAAATTATTGATGTACACTGTACTCTCAATTAACGTATGATAATCTATTGCAAGTCATCAACTCTTATTTGATATGTCATCGGAAATGTCAGCAATGAGTAAAATTAATTTTATTTCGTTACAATATGCAATTTTATTCAAAAGGCTAATAGACGGTCGGTGATTTCCCGCCGCTGTGAATTTGTCGTCTGGACAGGTGCGCGTGATTTGACCTCGCGTGTTGTGACGTGGATGACGTCACATGAAACAGCTGATCTAATGTTGTGGTAGTATAATGGATACACGTGGTTTCATTTTCCAAATAACAATATTCTCTTTGACTGAACTAGAAAGCATATCTAGTACATCACGATTGGAAAATGTCTACGGCGACCGAGTGAATGAGACCGCATATCATTTGACGAACAGTGTTAGAATATTTGGCGCAGTTTTCTAATTTTGGTATGTTGACATGTGCTTTTCATATCTGTTTGAATGCTTGATATTCCAAAAATATAATGTGCATTTAGTTGAGTACAGTGAGAAAGCTGTCAAAATGGATCCAATATTAAACAACCTAGATTTTTAACATTTTAGCTTCATCTTTTGGATCTCGAATGGTTCAATTTATAACATAAACAGTAAAAGTAATTAGATCTACTCACAATGTATAGATAATCAATTTCTGAAAGACAAAAGGTTTTCAGTGTAAATGTGATTTCGTTTTGATGTTTTATATAGTTATATTTATGTCTTTTTTCACTCTGCATTATCTAAGTAACCAAATACTTCGACCAGTGACATAGTAGTACATTAGATTCTACTTTGTTTTGTATCCTAAGTATGAAATAGATTTTTTTTTTTAAATAAATATTTGTCTAAGAGCAAAATCAATGCATTCTTGTGGTTTTTTTTTCACCATTTTAATTTGTTTATCTTCCCCCCAAACTGTAGTTTAGCTAGGCCAAAATTAAGAAAAAAAGGAAAGACATAATAAACCATTTTTATTAAAGACTTTGCTGGTTAAATTTTCGAAGTTCAATACCAAGAATATATTTTTCCTTTTATGACAAATAATTCCATTACTTTCATTGACCTACGATCATTATCTATTTCAAACTTTTCCTTTAGTAGAATGGGATGGAATGGGAAACTAGTGGAAATAAACTATCACGTATGTCCTTAAATGTACATGTACATACCTAGCTAGGTGTAAATACACTTCTAAAGTCGTATTTATAAATCAAATGAATAAATGAAAGAAAAAGTGGTATTTCATGGACTGGCCATACAAGTATATTTTAAGCAAAGGTCTAAGTTAGGCAGCCAAGTGCGAAATACGAACTGATACGAGGATGTATGTTTTCTGGTGGTCAAAGTGACACAATGACATATGGCGCCCGAGTTGCGAGTCATCGAAAATAGGTTTGTTGAATAGATTTGCTGCCCATGAAAACGTTTCAACAATTTTGATTGAATCTACATGTACTTACTCTTGGGTGGTATTACGTTAGTATAATCTTGTTAATTATTAAGAAATAATGATGATGCCCGATATTGAGCGATGTCAATTTGAGTATTGTTAGGGTTGTTTAGCGATCTTACACATTTTGTCCTTTGAAAATGTACGATGTCAGTTACCCCGAAGTTGTTTTTATAACTAATAAAAGAGCACGGTCACTGAAACATACATGGACGTAACCGGGATTTCTTCAAGATATACATTCCAAACTGTCATTCGTTTTGTGACATAATCTTTGAAACAGTCTGCGTATGAATTAATCACGACCACTTCCGTCAATTTTGTTTTGACGTCAAAAACACGCACAATTTCATCGGGATTTTTTATCGGTAAATATAACTCACGGAAAATTCTCAGTGAATGTGTACTTCAACATTAATATCATATGTCTATCACTGTTAGGACATGTACTTGCCAATGATATGAATTATTGGTCATTTAGATTTCAAACAAGGGCGCTCACTTGACTTTGCTTGCCATATTCGGGTGCGTCCATATTACGATTAATGTGGTAAAGTAGGAAACTTATAATACCAGCACTTTTATCGATGGCTGGGCAGTGCATAGATCTTTTGGATTTGGTGACTTTAGATACTGTTGGAAAGACAATCAACTCGAGTTGCATGTTATACAATTTGGTTACACTGTGTGAAGAAATAAAGACGTTGCAACGCGACGTCAGCACAGTGCGGCACTAAGCGGTTTGCAGGCTGACTGACGTCCAGGCACCATGAGGGTTAACCCTCTTGGTGCCACGGGACCATATATGGTCCCTCACTTTTCACACCCGCATAGTGCCAGGGGACCATATATGGTCCCGAGAAAATGCCCTTTTTAAACTGTGAATTTTGATATTTAACACTGAGTGCGCAAAGTCAAAACTATAACCATCATCACCCCAATCATCTTAGCTTTAACATCGTGTAACTGATACTTTATACAATGCTACGGATTGCGAAATATGGCGAGATTAGTAAAGTGGCTACCGCTCTTCTCGGCTTTTTTCTGCCATGTTTGAACACCAAGCGAATGACGGCGAATTTTGATTATGCACCCATGTCACATACACGTAAATAATTTCAGACAAAATGCTTGTTCATAAGAAAAAATATGACCTGAGTGGTCAGAAAGACATATTTTTCCCAACTGTATACTTATTCACGTAAATACAATTCTGTTCACTCCTTTATGAACAAGTTTATTTACACGTTTTGTATATTTTTATCGACTATCGGTAATGGCGGAATGGTCGGTACACATGAGAAAACGACAGTGTATATTTCCATTACATTTATGCCGTTCATTGAATGAATTTATAACCATCATCACCCTAATCATCTCAACGTTAATATCGTGAAACTCATATTTTATGCAGTGCTACGGATTGCGAAATATGGCGAGATTAGTAATGTGGTTACCGCGCTTCTCGGCCTTTTTCTGCCATGTTGAGAACTTCATGCGAAATAAGGCATTTTTTTATTATGCACCCATGTCACATACACGTAACTATTATTATATCAGACAGCCAATTTGAAAAAGAAATCTGATCGAACTGGTCAGAAAGATTTACTAGTCCCCACTGTACAGTTATTGGCGTAAGAGTACTAACGTAGAGTCAGCCACGGAGGTTTTTAGTTCAAGTATTGCATATGTTTATCGACTGTGTGTCATGGCGATTTAGCACGGCGCTACATACCAACCGACAGTGCAGATTGTATTTTTGTTTATGATGCTGATTTACAGAAAATATTCAAATCAAAGATATGGAAAGATAGCTATAATCGTTATTATTAATTGGGTATAGTGTATATTTATGGGCAGAAGGTTAATGATCAAAACCTAAACATTGAATGGCCAAGCCCGAAGTGATCGACAGGGCACGTTCGCATCATATCTGTGCCGCGATTTCTTGTTTACCGGTTGTCCTACATACTCGCCCGTTCAGACAAATAACCGCTACTTTTTTCATATGAAATTACTAAGAGCCATGTGTGATTGCTCAAACTAGCTGACCGTGTGAGTGACTTGCCCTAACTGTTTCACTTTTTGTCGCAAATGGAGATTTCAAAAGTGTGGTCACGACATCTAACGTGAGTCGACGCCATATTGTAAACAAATTGTGTCAAGGTCGGTTCCACATGTGGTAGCTCGGCCCCCGTTTCAGTCGATGGTACACGCGATACAAACATAATGCAACTACTGAAAACATCAACATAACTTCTACAATGATGACATCGATACCTTTTTGTATTTGGATTAACCACTTATGGATACGCTGTGCTGTTGAGTTCGATTTCGATTTGTTGTTCCTTTCATTGAAACTGTGATAATGGCGCTGTGATTGGTTTGCTGAAATAGTATTTTCCATGAGTCTAATGTACATGGTACATGCTGTGATTGTACAAGATAATTGATAACCAATTGTGTATGCATATATATCATCAAATACACATTACTAATCTCTTCAGAAAATGGAATATATTATAGCTCGTTTTCAAACATTCTGCCATGGATATTAGATCAAAAATTAATATTAGATTTACAAATTATTGATGTACACTATACTCTCGATTAACGTATGATAATCTATTGCAAGTCTTCAACTCTTATTTGATATGTCATCTGAAATGTCAGCAATGAGTAAAATTAATTTTATTTCGTTACAATATGCAATTTTATTCAAATAGGCTAATAGACGGTCGGTGATTTCCCGCCGCTGTGAATTTGTCGTCCTCGCGTGTTGTGACGTGGATGACGTCACATGAAACAGCTGATCTAATGTTGTGGTAGTATAATGGATACACGTGGTTTCATTTTCCAAATAACAATATTCTCTTTGACTGAACTAGAAAGCATATCTAGTACATCACGATTGGAAAATGTCTACGGCGACCGACGAGTGAATGAGACCGCTTATCATTTGACTAACAGTGTTAGAATATTTGGCGCAGTTTTCTAATTTTGGTATGTTGACATGTGCTTTTCATATCTGTTTGAAGGCTTGATATTCCAAAAAAATAATGTGCATTTAGTTGAGTACAGTGAGAAAGCTGTCAAAATGGATCCAATATTAAACAACCTAGATTTTTTATATTTTAGCTTCATCTATTGGAATCTCGAATGGTTCAATTTATAACATAAACAGTAAAAGTAATTAGATCTACTCACAATGTATAGATAATCAATTTCTAAAAGACAAAAGGTTTTCAGTGTAAATGTGATTTCGTTTTGATGTTTTATATAGTTATATTTATGTCTTTTTTCACTCTGCATTATCTAAGTAACCAAATACTTCGACCAGTGACATAGTAGTACATTAGATTCTACTTTGTTTTGTATCCTAAGTATGAAATAGATTTTTTTTTAAAAATAAATATTTGTCTAAGAGCAAAATCAATGCATTCTTGTGGGGTTTTTTTCACCATTTTAATTTGTTTATCTTCCCCCCAAACTGTAGTTTAGCTAGGCCAAAATTAAGAAAAAAAGGAAAGACATAATAAACCATTTTTATTAAAGACTTTGCTGGTTAAATTTTCGAAGTTCAATACCAAGAATATATTTTTCCTTTTATGACAAATAATTCCATTACTTTCATTGACCTACGATCATTATCTATTTCAAACTTTTCCTTTAGTAGAATGGGATGGAATGGGAAACTAGTGGAAATAAACTATCACGTATGTCCTTAAATGTACATGTACATACCTAGCTAGGTGTAAATACACTTCTAAAGTCGTATTTATAAATCAAATGAATAAATGAAAGAAAAAGTGGTATTTCATGGACTGGCCATACAAGTATATTTTAAGCAAAGGTCTAAGTTAGGCAGCCAAGTGCGAAATACGAACTGATACGAGGATGTATGTTTTCTGGTGGTCAAAGTGACACAATGACATATGGCGCCCGAGTTGCGAGTCATCGAAAATAGGTTTGTTGAATAGATTTGCTGCCCATGAAAACGTTTCAACAATTTTGATTGAATCTACATGTACTTACTCTTGGGTGGTATTACGTTAGTATAATCTTGTTAATTATTAAGAAATAATGATGATGCCCGATATTGAGCGATGTCAATTTGAGTATTGTTAGGGCTGTTTAGCGATCTTTCACATTTTGTCCTTTGGAAATGTACAATGTCAATTACCCCGAAGTTGTTTTTATCACTAAAAAAAGAGCACGGTCATTGAAACATACATGGACGTAACCGGGATTTCTTCAAGATATACATTCCAAACTGTCATTCGTTTTGTGACATAATCTTTGAAACAGTCTGCGTATGAATTAATCACGACCACTTCCGTCAATTTTGTTTTGACGTCAAAAACACGCACAATTTCATCGGGATTTTTTATCGGTAAATACAACTCACGGAAAATTCTCAGTGAATGTGTACTTCATCATAAATATCATATGTCTAGTACTGTTAGGACTTGTACTTGCAAATGATATGAATTATTGGTAATTTAGATTTCAAAGAAGGGCGCTTACTTGACTTTGCTTGCCATATTCGGGTGCGTCCATATTACGATTAATGTGGTAAAGTAGGAAACTTATAATACCAGCACTTTTATCGATGGCTGGACAGTGCATAGATCTTTTGGATTTGGTGACTTTAGATACTGTTGGAAAGACAATCAACTCGAGTTGCATGTTATACAATTTGGTTACACTGTGTAAAGAAATAAAGACCTTGCAACACTTTTGATACAATGTATACGTTTTTGTAACCGCGACGTCATCACAGTGCGGCACTGAGCGGTTTGCAGGCTGACTGACGTCCAGGCACCATGAGGGTTAAGAAGTATCAGAGCAATGAAAATTATTTCATAAATATCCAGCCTTTTAAACAGATTTGGTATTGAACAGATATTTTGTTATTTAAATTTGGTCCGATAAAAGTGAAATGTAGGATTCTATCCAACAATCCGAAGATAACATTTTGCCTAGTACAAGCCTGAAATGTTAATTAATTGTATTTTCACTGTGACTGGGAGCATCCTGCAACCTCAGCAATGAGGATACCTGCCATGGTCTTGATATTGTGGAGCTGCAGACAAAGTATGGGATTGGCTGGCCCCTTTGCACCTACTGCTAGTCAAAGGGAGACAACCACAAGTCAGATGTGCTACCAAACCACTTTTAATTCAAACTTTCTTCTTCTTCTTTTCCCCGATCGATCTTAAAAATAATTTTAGAAGTCTGTAAACAAAGAAATAAAAAAGGTCGAGCCTCAGTACAGTAAGGTTGTGCCTAGTCACATTTACACATGTTTCGTTAACCCTGTGATTTGGAAAATAGATCTCAACCAAACATGGCTTTTATCATCATACTGTTGTTGCCATAAGAGAATATGGAGTTTTAAGTAAAATTATCTGATTCAGTCTTTTTTACCATCTGTAAATTTCAATATGACCATCGACTGTCATTTTACAAGTTGCAAGCATCATTTTCAATGCTAGCCGAATTGATCTACACGTATTTTCCTATATATCAAAGACGACACAAACGTTTGCTCCAATCCTTCGGATTCATACTTGTGTGTATTGACGTTTTGTCCTTTCTGAAATATATGTATATATTGTTCTACTAATAAGAATCGGCTCAAATAAATGTGATGAACTGGTCTTTTGACGTTTATCGCCAAATGAGAAGTAGAGCATATTTATAAGGGGCAGCTGACCATTACTGAAAAGTGCACTCCGACACCGACCTTGATCACATTTTCACCTAATGTCAAGTCATTATATTTTCCACATTTTGTTAAGCCTTAAATGAAAGAGCAAAATGTCTTTCACTGAATATTTATTGATCAAATTAATGATATCCTATTATAAAACAACAAAACAGGAAACAATAATTATTATTATATTTGCTGCTAAATATATCATTTAGTACCAACGGGTTAGTAGTTCATTGGTCTCATGCTGTGTGTCCCTACATGATTAAATCCAAACAGAAAGAAAAAGTAGAAATATTGCAGATTTTAGTGGTCATGTCCATTCGCAAGGTATGGTGGGGAGGCGGTATCGCATTTGTATATCACATTTTTCCATTGAAGCAATGTGAACTGTCAGTAGTTGACCATTTTTGCCAGATGCTGTTTCTTTGCGATTGTTTAAGCTTTTAACAACTTGGACAGAACATTGCCAAAGTCCTGGATATCCTTACTATACTCTTCTTCGATTTCCGTTGCCATGGGCACACATGCTGTTGTCACCCTTTTGTTAATCTGTTGAATGATAGGACTGATAAGCAGCAGAATATCACCTGTGCACGGCAGACGTAATTCAAAATTAACACATTGTATTTTTATAAGTTACAACAAAATCAGTAAATGCACTATCCTGTCACTGGATTTTCTAGTTCATCGATCACTTGATTGTCTGGTTTATTTACAGGCCACAGTCGCATGGCAGAACTACTGTTGTGCGGCGTGTGGCAATAAATACTCACCTTTTCCTGTAAAATGTGTGAATGGCGAGTGATACCGGTAGGGCAGGACATTCTTTCCCTTTTTTGCGAACACCTGGTGTCACCACTGATTTTGAATGGTCCGTTCATATAATTTTCACATCTGCTTTGCCCTCTACGCCAAATGGAGTCTTTTGCGGTGGATAATCTAGACTGGTTATTCTCTTGCATTGACAATTCATATGTATATGTCGCAATGTACCCATGACACAGAACCAATGTCCACGGGATTCTAATCTGTTGGATGGTTTGTGGTCACGCTATGGGACGTCAATGTGACTCGTGGTTGCATTGATAAATACAATTAACGGAGAGATATTTGGGGATTTTACGAGCGCTTCAGCCTTACAATTAACAACCACTGATTCAAATTAAAATAGTCTTTGTCTATTCCTCAACAAAAGCAAAATATAAAAGCTAATGGTTATTGACCAGATTTGCTGAATCAATTATTAACGAAGGCAAATAGTTGAGTATATGGGCAGGATATGTGTTGAATGCACAGGACACTTTTCCGTTTGTATGAACCAGATTCAAAGCATTGATTACAGTTGTTAACATCACTAACATATGCGATATCTCAGTGAGGAGGAATTAAATCGCTCAAATCTCACCTCTTATATTTTGAAATCGTTAATCCTTTGAATGGGCAGTACAAATGCAACGAGAGAATTGCTATCACAATTCCGCTATTGTTACAGAATCTATAAAGTCGGTACCATGCGATACATGACAATGGCAGTCCATTACAACTAGCCTTGTCTGTTCCAATAACAATTTGAGAATTAAGCTACCTTTGTCTTTTACTAGTAATCCTTAACCAGCCCAAAGTGACATGTTTAGAGATTGCTTTATGACAATCAATGTTATAATACTTCGTATAAAACATTCAACACGCGGACGTTCAGTACAGCCAGACAAAACCATTACCGCGCCCTCCTATTATTGCATTTATATACGATAAGCCTCGGGGTATACCATGTGATATTCGGGATTGGGTGGAAGATAGTGCAGTGAGGGATCGTTGATTTTTGGTTTAAAATAGTTTGTATTGAATATACTGAACAAGATAATGTCTCGTTCACACACACACACACACACACACACACACACACACACACACACACACACACACACACACACACACTCACTCACACATGCACAAGCTCTCTCTCTCTCTCTCTCTCACACACACACACACACACACACACACACACATATCCTTTTATTAAAATATCATCAATGTGAATAAACAGATTGATAAAATGATTATTAAAAAACATCCTGTACATTGTACTTTATGTATGCACTGTGGATTTCTTTTATTACTTTCTAAAACTTTTTGTTTTCCCCCTTTCTGATCACGCGATCTCCTAGCAACCACGCCCAATGAGCACATCCGCTTAGAACTGTCAAGAACTTTGCAAGTTCGCTTGTCTTCAATATGAGCAACAAAACATTTTCATGTGACGCTTAATTTGATGGAGAGGTGTTCGAGATGACCAGGGAGCCTTTGGTCATTTAGATTATGACATTGATGACTTTATCGTGGAGAAAGTTCCAATTCAAGATGATGACATTCCGACCGTCAACTCCACTCGACAAGATAGCGCCTCTCTTCCCGCCCTTGCAAGTGCAACAGAAACGGATTAATCTGTAACATGTATTTTCGTACCAAATATGACACCAAAGTTTGCTCAAATGGTTGAGATTCCTTCCTGTATATTACCATTTTATCCTTTCTAAAAGAATTGCAATTACGTTTCTACTAATGGGAATCTACAGAACTAAATGTGATGAACTGGTACTTTGACGTTTATCGCCAAACGAGAATGATAGCATAACTAGAAGGGGCACCAACATTTAAACTGGACCTTTTCCCCAATTAAAAAGGTTCATTTGTGTCCAAGTTTGAATAGTACACTCCGACACTGATCACAATTTCATCTAAAGCCAATTCATTATGATCCATATTTCGTTCAGCCTTAAACCTAAATGCTTAAGCTCTTTCAGTCGACATTGACATAATATCCCAATAGATTACGAGGAAACAGAAAAAAATAATTGTGACTATAATTGGTGCTAAATATACCATTTGAAGTTTCATTGGTCTCATGCTGTGTGTATCTATAATATGAAATCGAAACAAAATCAAACATTGTTTATATTGCAGATTTTATTGTTAACTGCGTCGCACAGTAGTTTTCGTCATCATGTCCATTCGAAGAGGAGGCGGTATCGTATCCATATCTCTTTCCATTGTCAGTTGTCGACCATATTTGCGAGACGTTGTTTCTTAGCGACTGTATAAGCTTTCAACATCTTGGATACAAGATGACCAAAGTCCAGGATATCCTTACTATACTCGTCTTCGATTTCCGTTGCCATGGGAACACATGCTGCAGTCACCCTTTTGATAATCTGTAGAATGATAAGATTTATGTGAAGCAACGAAATACCCCAACAATGTTCGATAGCACCAATTCTAACACGATGACAAGACACAAAATGCACATGAATCACATTAAAATGTCTAAATATGATTCGACAGCTATATTATTAAAAGAGACCTCAGAAACATACCCCCTTATCAAGGACAACGTATACACTGTCTGTCTCTACCAAGCCATTGACAAGACCATTGGAGTGAAAAAGGTCCACCGATCTGGCTAGCTGGTGAGCAATGGTCAGCATATCTCGGGCTGACGTCAGTGACCCAATGTAAGAGGACAGACAGACTGAATTCGGGGGCTGGCTCAGGAAGAGGAGTTCTTTTTGCAAAATATGAGGGACAGAGGACCTTGTCCTGCCTGTGAAAGCAAACAAAAATAAATGAATTATTGTACCTTGTAAAATGTACCCGCAAGTATGTGTTAGCGTAATAACTTGTTCAAAATGACAAAACTTTCTACACTTTTGAATTGGCCAACGTTTAAATTATTAATATATAAGTTGTGATTACTTCAAGGTTACACATCTGAGATAAAACAAAGCAAGATTAATACATTAGTACATTTCCACATAAGCACTGTTTAAGAAAATGCATAATTAACTCATCGTCACTGTTACTTGTCACTGAATCAACAACACACACACACACATACCTGTTGATCGAGTGGTACTTGAAAACGTTTTTTCTCTTTTCAACTGCAAATATAAATTGTCAATGCCAATGAATAACCCGCCTGGATTATCCACCGAAATAGATTGAAAACTGGAGCAAATGTTAGAATAGCTGTGACAATTTTATGAATGGGCCGCTGAAAATCAGTGATGACACCAGGCAAAAGAGGTAAGCATGTCCAGGCCTACTTGCAGCTCCCGTCATTCACACAATTTGCATAAAAAATAAGGATTTATTTACGGCGGCCTGTAAACAAACCACACAATCAAGTTATCGATGAACCAGGAAATCAGGAAAGTACATATACTAGTTTTGTTGCAACTAATACACTGAGGTTAAAGCAAAGAACATAATCTGTGAAATCCCGAATTTTCAGCATAATCATCTTTATTTGAAACGAGATTTTATGTTTGTGTTTGTTTGTTTGTTGTTTAACGCCACACACAGCAATATTCCAGCTATATGACGGCGGTCTGTAAATAATCGAGTTTGGATCAGACAATAAAGTGATTGGCGTCATGAGCATCGATCCAAGCAGTTGGGATTCGGTGACATGCAACAACAAAGTCACCGAGCCTCACCACCCGATCCCGTTAGTCGCTTCTTACGACAAGCATAGTCGCCTTAACGGCAAGCATGGGTTCCTGAAGACCAATTCTACCCCGGATCTTGACGAGTCTTTTTTACGCTTGTATGTGCACAATAGAGACGATTGCTACCTTCCGTTTTCTCATGGTGTCAACTGATGACAAAGTATAGATGATGGGGTTGAGAGCCGAGTTGATCGGGAGAACAAACACTGCAACCCAGGCGTACACTCCAGAGTTGATAATGTGGCCCTGGAGAGCCATTAGACCTGTAGTCAGAAATCATCCGATTAACAATTATAAATATCCCCATGTTAGGGGATTTTGGACGCTTAAGAAACATTCGTAGTTTTCTTTTTAATCACGTTAGCAACTGTAAAGCATGTCATGCGCTTATAAAAGACAATTTTCAATGTCTGTGTGATGCTTTACCCCGTTATAGTGCGAGTCATCGCGATAGACAAGGCAGTGTATGACGTCGGAAAACCTATGATCCGGTGATATATTTAAAAGCAAATTCCTGCAATCTGATTGGCTGAATAGATAAATTACTCTTGCGTCCATTGTAAAAAAATAAACCTTTCCACCGAGAGGGACAACTTCAACCACAATGGAATGTTAGGGAACACCATTGTAAGTTGAGGTAATCAACTTGCCACCTTCAAGTTGGGCCCATGATCTCATCGCTACAATTATTGTAATACTATAAAATTGCGATTTTAGGTCTCGGCTACAATCGTTACGCACTTGCTAATTGCACGTGTAGGCTAAAATCTTTGCGAGGTAAAACCGAAGTTTACCAGTAGTCCAGACTAATCTTTAGCAAAAGTCACTGGCATGCAAGGGAAGGTCTGTTTCAACGTGATACTCTGCTGCACATTGACATTCGCTTTGTTAAACAGTGTGATTGAAATCGACACTTCGAAGAAACACAAGAATGTTCATAATCGCGATAAGGAGTTTCGATACAACTGACAGTTATAAGGATTGACTGTGTATTTCCTTCGGTTCATTGAGGTATGAAAGGGCCCTGATGTGCTGTACTGATTCTATTGCATGTTCACTTGGATGGTTTTTGAAGAACTATATACGACAACGTCATGCATTACTGTGGATCGTTATAACTTACCCATGACACAGATGGGGAACCAGCACACAAAGTCCGTCAGAACTATGAAGGAGAGCTTCCTAGCAATGGTCATGTCGTTCGTTGTCTGCCCCTTCCTTAGCTTCTGACTGGCCCTAACTGCCTGGTAGATAACAGCCTGACCCAAAGCGATGAAGACAAAACAAATGAAGTTCCAGAGGACAAAGATAGCGGTGGAATACTCCCATCCTGGAGGTCTGTTCCTGGTGAGCGGTAGTGCGAGACACACTCCTGATCTTGAGTAGAACGACCTGGAAAAGTAGTCGATGGGCAAAAGAGGCACCGCTGCCATCAAGAAACCCAGAACCCACACTGAAAGACTGATGTACTTGGAAAATCGTTTGAAAATATTGAAATCTCGAAAAGGAAATTTGATGACAAGGACTCTGTCTGCCGTGATCATACAGAGGAACATCACTGATGTTTCACTTGATAGGGTTGCTAGAAACCCTGCCAGCTGACAAACCCAGCTGCTTCTCCACGCCTCGTCATTCCAGCTGTACACGCCTCTGTAGATGGTGTCAGCACTTGCTATGATGATCATGTATATTCCCATCACAAAGTCAGACAAGGCGAGATTAGCAACAAAGAAATCATTGCTGCGTTTCAAACTCTGTCTGTCATAGATGCATCGAGACAAAATGACCAAAAGGTTACCAACAAGAGCAGTGAAACCTAGAACCCACATTGAGATTCTGAGTGCTTCATTCCTCATCAGGTCTGAGCAGGAAGAGAACTCGTCAGCCGCGGGGAGACACTGTTCTTCTGGAACACCCTGTGGTCTGAAGCAGCAGAATACATACTTATCATTGTGAAGATAACTGAGCTTGTCTAGGCCGGAAAATATGTCTCCAGTGAATTCTGTTATGTCGTTATTTGTAAGATCTAGAGTTTGGACTTTGCCGGCTCCAGTAAAGCTCCTGTCCTCTATCAAGGTGAGTTTATTATGCGAAAGGTTCAGGAAAATAAGACTGGATAACCCATAAAACATATTTTCAGCTATCGTAGAAAGGGCCATATTCGACATGTCGAGTGATGGCAAGTTTGAAAGTCCATCAAACGACCCGGGGTATATCTGAAGTATATCATTGCCAGTAAGTAACAAAGTATGCAGATTTCTCATATTCCTGAATAGACCATTTGAGATTTTCTTCAAAAAGTTCTTGCGTAGATCTAAACGTAGTAAATTCTCCAGTCCACTAAAACACTCCTCTTCCAGTTCATGCACACCGAGGTTGGACAGATTGAGCACCGCTAGACTCTCCATGTGATAGAAAGTGTTATTCTTGATTGTTATATTATAAGTCTTACTTAAGTCGAGTACCCTAGTATACCGAGGTAGATGTGCAATAGTGTCGAGGTAAAACATTCTGCATGTGATTTGTGATCCTTTACAAACACAATCATCAGGGCAGACCTGGTTGCAGAAATATTCATCATCTCCTTCAGGACAATGTTTCACAGTGTCACACACCTGTTGCCATGGGATACACACTCTGTTACCACGACAACTGTATCTGCCAGGGCAGGTGAAATTTACTGCAACGAAAAGGTAAAACGTTTACATACAATTGGTTATTTTTTAGGCTTTATCTTTTTTAAGCTTGTGGGGACATGCAGGACGCGATGTGTGGTGATAAGATTTTTTTTTATATAAACATAAACAATCATCAGATACTATGCAGTAGATGTTTCTGTTTCATAATTTCAAAAATATCAAAACAAATTAAAAGAAACCTACTGCATCCTCTTTCGTCCATCCCGTCAGCACAGTCCGGGCGTCCATCACAGACCAACCTGATGGGGATGCAGTAGCTGGAGGGACACTTGATATAGTTTACTTGGCACTCGTGCTTCTCTGTCGAACAGAGCATCGCATAAATAGTGTGCCACGACATCATACATTTTACGCCATGGAATGGTGTGTATCTAACTCTCAAAGTTTGTGCACAAGGTTCTTGGGCAGATAGAGAAGGTTCATAGGCAGATTATAACATACCACAATCCTGTATATGTGTGAGGTCACGACATCCTGTGTAGTGCTGATAGATGTCGTAATCCAAGATGCATCTGTGAGAAGTGGCAACAACTACGCCGCTCGTACACATGAGGGAACTCGTGTTTGATTGCAATCCTGAAAGAACAAGGGTTGCAGAACAAAAACGTGTTCATACAAAAATATACTCTCCGAACACCTGAAAATCGACCTTGTCCTGTTTTTACATCTCATTCGTTTTGTCATTGCATGACAACAAGCTATAATACATCAACCATTAAGTCATGTGACTATCTACATGTTCTCATAGTGCAGATGATGTTTAGTGTTTATCCACTTACGTTCTTCGCATATCAGAGGCCCGACCGTATGTCTCACACGACTTAACCGCAGGGTATCACCCATCCATATCTTTGTTATTGGCAAGCTGTCCATGTCATCAAGGTACCCGCTGTCAGTCAGCCAGACGTTGTCGTCAACCAGAAAGAGATCGTTTCTGGTTTTGTCACAGGCGCACCTACGCCAGGTGCAATGAATTAGCTAGATATAATATCCAGGTTGAAAACAAGACAATACGTGTATTGTATTCAATACATTTTTTCTTATAAAATATGCATATGCCCATTCGTCTGATTCAAAATAACATGAGGATTACTCCATGACGTCACCTCTGACAACAAGATATATCTGCCGAATCCCAAGACAGAACATTTGCGGGGTAATTATGTTTTTTTCGCCACACTGAACCCTAAATCATATGGTGATAAATGGTAATATAGTAAAGGCTGGTTATAAAAAAAGCAAGCAATAATGATATTGTATTCATTTTCTTTATCCATGACGTTGTTCATTTTGGGGATTAACGGTTACAGTGAAATTGCACACATCAAGGTAGTATCGAATATTAGACTCGTTTATTTAATGAATGACAGGTGTAATCAAATGAATAGAATATTTACTTTGTAATGTTACCAACACAGACATCATTGAGAATGCAGCTACAGTTGCTTCCGGTGTCAGCCACAAAAGTCCTCTTCTTCTTGTTCACATCATACCAAGCAGAGAAGCTTTCGATCAAATCAAACGCTTGGAGACAGTCAATGTGCACTGACTGGCGGCATGTATTAGACATGGACATGACATAAGCAATGGCATTCTCAGGGAGAGTGTAGTGAAGATCTTCTATGAATACAGAATTCGCAGTCACTGTCGAGTCTTCCATGTCATGGTGAATGATGGTCGTTATCTTCCCCTCAGTCTTGTTGAATGCACATTCCACAGAAAACGATTCTTAAAGGACGAAGGGGAACAGCACTGTATATTATTTTAAAATAGTAGGATTAAAACAAATAAAATTTGTCTTTTAATCCCAGCATAACTAGTCTATTGTGATGTTTTTAAAGCCTTTTGAACTTCTAAATTTACTTTTAGTCAAGCTGACGGAAAAATATTTGTAAATTGACTGAATTAGTTTGGCCTTGTGTAAATTGCCTTGGTGGAAATTTTAGTCAGCTTACACATTTACATATATACGAAATGATGTGAGATCCAAGACCAATACTATTTTATGTTTTTATCCACATAACTTTATTCGTTTTAATTAGGTCATAAGATAGCATAACACTATAAAACAATAGGAATAACATTTGAAACATATTTTATGCAATATAGTATCATTTTTCTTTGTGAAAACTGATGAAAAAATGCATTTTATCAAAACCAGTCTCTTCGAATATGCATAAGGATGAACATTAACAAGAGCGCATCCAAACATGTTGGTATGATATTGGTTCTACCAGACGTTTCTTGCATAACAATGCTGTATTTGCCACTGTTCCTAGCTCCTAGGGCATACCACGCCCTGCAGGACGGCTGACTGTTTGTTGTACATTGTGAACCCTCATCCTCCCTGTACTTTCCCCCACAGTCCACAAAACCGTCACACACCCGGGCAGGGGGCAGGCACCGTCCGTCATAGCATTGGAAGAAAGGTTTACGGCATACTTCTGGTAATAGCAAAGAGATATGGCCCATGGATGAGGTAAAGAAATTGAGAGATATCATCGCAGAATTAAGCTTTCTGTTCTAAAAGCGATCATGCTAGAAGGCAAATTCCCATTTAAGTTACAATTGCACCAGCCGGATGAAAAAGGATCAAAAGTTAGTCAAAGCTGGTCATAGGTAATGAGCCTGGGACAATCCCAGAATTGGGTTTATCGCTGGTTTCCTTTATGGAGCTAATAAACATGTAAGACTTTGTGATTCTTTGATTAATATAGGACTTTGTGCCTTCATGACATGTATGCAGACAATGTACATGGATTATTTTGCTCTTATTCCAATAAATGGGATCATACCACACTGCTCTTCATCTGATCCGTCCACACAGTCCTGCAGGAGGTCACACCTCTGGTCAGCTGACACACACTGTCCACTGCTGCAGCGCCACTGGTCAGAGGAACATTCACGGGACACTGCGTAGAGAATCGAGTATTTCACGGTAATAAAGTTACAATTAGAAACTGAGTATACTGAAATAAATAGTAAAATTATAAGACTCTCACCACACTGAGTTTCATCTGATCCGTCCTTGCAGTGTTCCTTGTAGTCACAGTAGAAAGCGAAATCCACACATCCTCCTCCAGTGCAGGAGAACATGCCGAGTGGACAGGGGTCTGAATGATGAAAATGATGAAGAGTCTGAGACCGTCTTCAGTGATATTTCAAAAGCAGTGTGGAACTAGTATAAGTCAATTTTATTTAGAGGGTAACGTCTAATATTATTCGCATACATTTCTTTGTTTACTCTTTTTGGGATATGCTCACTGAAGCTGATTGTGCACAATAACTATTATCAAAACTGAACGCTATACCTGAAGTGCAGCTATCCTCGTCACTACCATCAGTGCAGTCCATACTTCCGTCACATGTGTACAGTCCAGATATGTACTCGCCGCTTGTGCAAGGGAAGTAATAACCAGTTTGGGTATGACTGTCGTCATAGGTGTCCATCATGATGTCTGCAGCTCCTCCAATTAGCACTGTGAATATGTTAATGGCAACAACGTTCTATTTATTTTACTTGATATACTTAGACATTCCTTAAAATGTTTACTTTTTGCCCTTCCTTTTGGGAATTGTACAACCTTGTAGGCACATATGATGGGTGTCAAAACGATAAAATATGGAGGGGACTTTTAAGCAATGTGGATGTGAAAATCCGTAAACCTGAAGGATCCGATGGTTTGTTTGTTTTTTCACAGATGTACTGAGAGAGTTTGTTGAAGGCACAGGCCACGTCGTGCCAGTTGGCGATGGATCTGATGCTGGAGATGACCATCATGGTGCATGCCTCTCTTTCAAACCCGTCCGGCTGGGGTGCTCCATCAGAGTCCCCAGCATACCTGAAACAAATAGATTTTTTCATATATTCGTATAATTGCAATCTTTTATAACCATTTGCTTCCTGTGGTTGTTTATACAGTGTTGCATGTTATTCGTCGGTGGGGTGTTGAAGTTCTTAATTTTCTGATCATCCGATTAACTAATATATACATTTTTTCTCTTTATTTTCCACGTATTTCTACGTCGATGTGTACAAACTTGTCATGTTTGACTTTACAGCTGAATATCTGTACACCTATACATGGATGGGACAAATTAATTTAAAAGTGTCTTTAATGCAGTATGTATCAACTTATTTTACCATTCTGTATGGGATAAAGGCTTTCCGTCTGTCCATACAAATCTGCCAAGTCCTGTTTTTCTTAACCCTGTCAAACATAAAACGAACATAGAAATATCATGGGCATACCTCCAGACGTCTTAATCGATACCTTTCCCTTAACTCATCGCAGAATATAACACACATGTATTTACTTATGCAAATATTAGGTGGAGCTAATATATTCATTCAACCAACATAATTACGCCGATACATTTGAAAAATACAAATGTCTTCTGGGTAAATCACAGGATAACGTCCATACTTTCGCTGACTTCACCTATATAAATTTTCTGTTTAGTGAATATGTTGTTGTTAAGGATGGTTGAGTGGAGAAACAGAGCCTCGTTCAGGTTACTGATGCTGACGAGATGTCCTCCAGCCTCAGAGCAACGACGTTCCGCTTCAAGCCAAGACAATCCATCATCGGCTGTATTGAATCGATAGCAGCTGTCATCATATTTATACCAGTAAAGTTCACAAGCCCCTGGAAACGAAACGTTAGTTGGCAGTCTTAGCTATGAAAGGTATTTCAGTTGCATCTATTGGTTGTAAGCGGATCACTGCACAGCTCAGAAACGACACTCTGCATAAGGACATTTGTCCATCATTATTTCTAATGGGCATTAAAGTACTCACCGACGGAGTAAAACATGACTATTCATTTAAAACTATGCAGGTGAAAATAATACAGACAATTTCTGAAGGAGATTGATATTGCACGACACATTCCACGAAAAACGGTTACCCTTAATGTTGTGGTATCTTTACCAGACTGAGGTGTCTGAGATATAGATATGTTCCTACCTGACGTATTCATTGAACTAGCGCTGAATTCAATAGTCTGCAGGGTATACTTCAGGAGGAACCCTCTTCCAGCAGTATCAAAGTCAGAATAAAACTCCACATCCATCATCTGCCAACTACTCTGAATGTCTCCTATTGGCCTTCTATTTTTACAAAACTTTCCAATTAAGGTTTTCTCATGTGCAAGGTCAAGGTCAAAGAGACTGACGTAGTCTCCCTCACACTCTCCAACAGCTATGACGTCAATCATTTCAAAGGTCACAGTGACGTATTGTCCAATCTGACCCAGTATTCTCCAATGACAACTTGTCGACACCGGGTAATAGTTGGGGAAGGCAGCACTGGAGATGTAGCCACACTGGTGAGAACACACGGCCTGTCTGGAGCAGCTGGACTCACCCTGGCCACAACCGCCACAGTCTGAAATTGGCAAAGTCAGCTGCAAAACCATAATGATGGTGTTCTTCTGCATGTAAAAGTATTGTTCCAAATCACTTATTAACATGTCTCCCTGTTTAATTACAAATGTAAATGAACTATTCGAATGGACCATAATAATAAAAAAGGTTTCTTTACAATGTTTACAGTAGCAGAATCATGTTAATTCTACAAATATTATCAATTCCATACACGTATGTAAACGTATCTGGCACCTCAAAGGAATATATAAAGTACTCGCTGGGAGATGACAATCACATTATTGGTTCCAATGAAATGTCTGCTTTAATGACTGATGTCCATCGGGTATGTTCTCTAGTAATATGCTATACCTGTTGCATCAACTTTTATTGTAAAACCTCTTGCTTGAGTCTCTCTTATTCTTGGACAAGCGATCAAGTTAACCCATATTTCGTTGGAGGACGATATATAGTGTGGCCCTTCGAGTGTTTCAAACGTATGTCCTGTCAGTGTAGCGACAATATGGCTTCCGGCACGGTTTCTGTCCGATATTGTCAGTCTATCCTCACAGTCGAAATACGCATTAGCATCCTGAATAAAGAGGGACATATGAACAACAATCTAACGAACCATATTTTCCTTAAGCACATATGCATTAATTATACATATGACAACATAGCTTACAATGTTCACTTCACTCCATATACAACATACATACATATCCTTGTAGTTGTTAAGGACCAACCATTTGATGTTCTTGAGGACTGTTGTTGTTGTTTTTCAATAAAACCATGTGTCCTCGAAAGTTCTTTACCTGTATATCCCGAAACACCTATTCTGATAAAAACAAATGCGCGCCTCAAGAGAAGCTATAACTATACCTAGAAGAAGTGACAATAACGATATTCTATCTTGAAAATTTCCAAGCCCCGTCAAACTATTAAATTGTCCGCCACTGAATTGAACACTGATTCATAAAATGTAAGAATAATATTACATAAGATTCTTCTTTTGTTGCCAGATCTAGATCTGTTAATCCAAGTCTGACAAACGATCCTTCCTCCAGTCTCACAGTCCAAGTGCAGTTTATGTTCTCTCCATAGTAGAATGGGTACGAAGGAGAAATAATCTCCCCAGTGCTGTTCACAACGCCACCACATTTGTAAATGTCAGCAGAGTCTGAAAAAGGGGATTAAAATATTAGGCATATTACAGTCTATCCAAACAGTTCACTAAATTTCCAACATATGAAAAACACGAATATTGTAGTCACTTAAAACAGTATTATAATGTTCTTTTTAAAATATGATTCCATCTACAAAATGCAGTTTGAGAGTTTCAAGGTCCTACCTACCAGCCAGGCACAACACTTGTCCATATTCGGTAGCTCCTCCATATCCTGTGACCCACCAGTTTTGATTGTGACGACTATACCTATTCCCAACTAGGTATGTGCAATATTCGTCCGGAAATGAATATCGATAAGAGGCGTAGATGTGTGTGTTTGACAGATACTTATTCTTGCACTCCTCTGAGGTAACACCTGGTGTTACAAAGCTGTTGTTGTAGACATTCTGGTAGAAACTGTGGCCTGGCATTCTGTACAAACCCACGCTTGTGCTCCCTTCAGCGCATTTTAGGTCGACGGTCACTGTGTTAAACACATAATAAAGGATAAATAGCACCCATGTTGCGCCATGACTGTGGATTATATATATCTAATATATTTTAACTCTACGTCTAGGCGAGTCCTGAGCGAACTAAACCTAGTCTAGTTTCCTTTCCTCTCAAATGATGATATCACAGAGAGGCAGTTACCAACGTTAACTCATTACTATAATGAACCACTGAACGACTCACTCAACATTTTACGTAGACACCATTTCCCCCCACAAAGCCTACCTCGTTTGGGGCATCCAATAAGGTCAAACCTCACACAAAGAGGTGAAGTTTCCTGATACAGATGAAGCCTAACAACTCTTGTCAGAACTCGTGTGGAAAGTAGGAATTTTTGTGAAACAGTTGAAGCATATGTCGAATCAAGATGAAACACCTGTAAAAAACAAAAAGTAACAGAAAATCATACTTTTTTAAGTTAATGTGTTTGTTTGGCTAATACACTTTGAATAATGTTCTCAGTCGGAAAAGAACTTGTTGGTATACAATAACCCTTCTCAATAGCTATGATGCTCACTTTCACAGCCATATGATTATTATGACCGACATGTCTATATCTGCATGCGGATAAAGAAATGCCAACATGGAAAACAATGACGATTCGATTATATGAACATTTTCAGTCTTTACTCATTAAGAAAGGACTAGCAGTTAACCTTGGCATCTCCAATTCTGTTTTCGTATACTGTGAGATTGCCTTCATTAATTCCAGTCCAGACTGTGAAGTTATGAGGCAGATATTCATCTCTGCCGTCATTCCACCCTTGTAGGATGACTCCTTCTAGAATCATTGGGGTCAGGAGGTCCACCTGTGCAGACACATTTCAAAACTTAATTCGGCATGGGTCATGTCAACCTTAATTAGCAACAATGCACAATTACTATGTTCAAATCGGACCATTTGTCTATTGACATTAATGACAGTGGGCGGATGTTTCTGGATATTTTTACAGTTGCAATCTTCGAATTTCAGAAATGTTTTATCAGTGTCAAAATGAATACCTCAAATGTAGTTGATTATTGTACTTTTCCTCGTGCATCTATCCATTTGCATAGCATTCGTGATTCAAAATGCAACGATGACGTCTTGGATTCATGGAAGAGAATAATCAATCAATATCGCTGTAGCCTCCTTAACTAGTAATCAGAGACTTCGTAAACAATGCAAACCAATCGGTTTTGTTATAGGTTGACATAAAATTGTATCTGGCAGATAGGACTAAGCAAGTTTTGCTTTATTAAAACCAATTACCTTTCAGAGAATGCACACGATTTTATTCCATCTCATTTACCATTGTGAAATATATCGAGTAGATTTTGTAAAGGCAATTAAAAAAGATAGTTCCAGTGCAATAATTATCTCGAGTCAGATTTCGAATTTCTTTAATTTAAGTAGAGTGTGTAGGCAAGGAGATCCCTTGGCACCATATATATTGATGGCATGTGTTACTTTTAATTTTCAATGAAAAGATGAATGTCATCGTATCCCAACTGCATGGATCGATGCTCATGATGTCAATCACCGGATTGTCTGGTCCAGACTCCATTATTTACAGACCGCCGTCATATAGCTGGAATATTGCTGTGTGCGGCGTTAAACAACAAACAAACAAAACATCATACAGTATGGAAAATGATTGACCTTTCGATCATTCCGTATTACTTGAAAATGAAATGGATTTGGAGACATATATACTCACAAGGAGTATTTTGGAAAAATGTCACCTTAAACTTCAGTTTATGAAAATTGTCACCCCCTAGTACAGTATATCAAAACTTAGGACATTTGTGACGATGAATATCTACAACTACCGATTGTAAATTTTGCTCCAATTAATCCTACATCCTCTTTCTCAAATTGTTCGAAATATATGAGAAACCTGAGTACAAATACGGGACAGTTTAATTATTAAAACACTTTAAGTACAATTTCATTTGAGTGGAAAATACTAATTATATGTTCAGCTATTAAATATCACAAATATCTCGCTATTTCAAACACATTTAATAAAAGATAATTAGATAAGAAATTTCCAAAACAAAGTTTTACATAGGATCCTTACAACAAAACCCTTTTCATGTAAGATTGGTATTAGTGATGAAAATGAAAATGTTTAAACAGTCATCACTGCTTCCTATATTGAAGGTGTTGCTATTAATTATTTACAGACTTAACTTTAATTGAGTACATGTCACTTAATCATGGCAGCTTTTACTCAGGCCACTCCACGATTTCCTTTCTTCAATGTTTCATGCCGCGTAGTGTTTTACATGCTAACTTGTGTTTTGAGTTCGACTTATCAGGGAAAGTGTTAAGTTAAGGTTTACTGGGAAAACAATACGTTAAATGCAGGACTTCTTCATGGATAACATGTATGTGAGATTTGGGGATAGGACTCTTTCGGAAGTATGCATTCCCATGGGTACCATTTGTTTTCTGATCCTTGCTGATCTGTTTTTATTTATACAAGTCAGAATTTCTGCTAAGACTGGGGAAATCAAACCAAGTGAAATTTGGTCTAAAACTTCAGATATATCGATGATCTGGCACCGTTTAAAGATATTTAAATAAACAATTCCATTCCACTAACTTACCCACCTGGGACAGAAACAAAAGATATTCACTCAAAACGCTTGGCCTCTTTCATATTTAAATATAATAATAAAGATTCAGAGTGACAAAAATGTGACTTCAACTTGCCAATAGTCAGCTTTCCCTTTATGTCGAGCAATATTCCAGCAACTCCACCTTTTGATGTCTACATTCCACAACTTTTGACGTAAAATTGAACATGCTCTTTCAACCAAGATTTCAAAGAGCGTCATACGACTCTTGCTCAAAAGTTGGTTGATCACATGGCATCATGACTACATCAATTTGATAGTGATTCATGAACACAGGCCCATGGTATAGTCAGAATTGTACAAAGGTTTCTGCTTTTAACAGAACTGTCTAATTATTATGGAGGGGATTTGTCGCTTATATTTCTCATCATAATATATACCATTTAATAATTTCCCTACTTCAAGTGACCCGTGTATGACCTACCTGAATGTAAGGATTTGGATCTCCGGAATGAGAACACCACCCTGTGGCTCTGTTCAACCTAGCGTGATATCCATAGGATCCCTTTCCATCAGTGGAAGATGTAAACTGGAAATCTTTAACATCACCAGTTCTCACACCCAGGGACTTTCCGCAACCGGTGGCTTCAATGAAATGACCTTATTGTGTGAATCTCAAAATTTGTGATTAAACAGAATTCGAAATCAAGACAAGTTATACGAAATACAAAAATGGCGTGCCGTTTTCGTCAATATATATAGTTATTGAGCGCAAGGAAACATTTTACTCGTGCAGCCCATACATTGTGGAGACGTATACATGTACAGAAGTTACCTTTTCCACGGATAACTATTTCTGACACCTCAAAATAATTATAATTGTCCACATTATAATAGGGGTCATAATGAACGAAATTATGAAGTGTGACGAAGGTGCCAGTTAACGGTCGACGGCACTGGAAGCGAAACGATTTAGTCCTGGCAGGGTTGTACGGGCCATCGCAGTTGTAGGCTCCGAATCTGAGAAAGTCCCACTGCTTTTGACTGACGTAAGCTACAATTCGACGCGTGTTGTAAGGCCACCAATCTGCAAATAAAAAATATAAAATATCAAGTACAGGTTTTATGAGCAACAACTGTAGGAGTAGCAGTAGTAGTAGTAGAAGTAGTAGTAGTAGTAGTAGTAGTAGTAGTAGTAGTAGTAGTACCAATGCTACCACTACTACAACAACAACTACTACTACTACTACTAGTAGTGGTAGTAGTCACTTTAATTACTACTACCGCTTCAAAATTAATATTGCGACTACATCCAACACCAGTACGACATAACTACTACTACTACTACTACTACTACTACTACTACTACCACTACTACTACTATCCGGGTTAGGATAGGTCTTCAACAACCCATGTCATCGTATCCAGACTGCGTGGATCGATGCCCATGATATCTATCAGTTAATTGATTGGTCCAGATTCGATTAATTACAGATCGTCGTCATAACGCTGAGTGCGGTATTAAACAACAAACAAACAAACTACAACTACTAAAAGTAGTAGTAGTACCAGGTGCAGCAGGAAGATCTTATTCAGGTCTGAAACTACATATATTTTCCTATCTAAGTTGTCATCATTTATAATGTACAGATTTCAGCCTTGTTCGCTGTTTATGCGAAATAATTCTTTTCTTTTCCACTTACTGTAGGCCTTGTAGACTGTTATCGAGTAGATTTCATAATCTTCACTGAGATCAACTTGTAACCATGGCTCTACAAACGGTCGCGCGATGGCAAATGTTGGTTTTCCTGCAAATGATAGCAAGCTGAAGAATAACATGTGTGTTGGACACCTATGGCTGGCCCTCCCAATTACAGTCATAGATCAGAGATAATAATAGGAACTTTAAGATTCTATGGAGACAAGAAGATATTCATGCTGACTTGACAAAAAACAGTTTACGTAATTGAGTGAATGACTGAACAACTAAGGATCATTATCAGGTCGTAGCTGAAAATAAATCCCACGGTAATAGGATACTGACATTTGTCACATCTGACGTGTTGTAATGTTTCGGTAAAATGATTTTACAAAAAAAAGTGTTTTCAAATATTACCCTTTTCACCATTCACGATGTTTTCAATGGGGTTGTCAGAACGAGATGGCGGAGAACGATACAGCTTCCTCATTGCGACATTTGGAAGATCGCCAGTAGAATCTGAATATTAAAATGACATATTATATGGCATTATGTGGCATAACACCCTCCGTCTAAAGTATCCTCTCCCACTAACTCCCGTTTCATGTACGCTCTCCCACACCCTTCGTCTCACGAAACTCTCCACACACTCTGTCTAATTTACCCTCTCAACACCCTCCGTTTAAGACACCCCTCCCACAGTCTGTCTCATACACCCTCCCCCATACCCTCCGCCTCATGTACCCGTTCCGATACCGTCTGTCTCATGTATCCTCTCCCATACCCTCCGCCTCATGTACCCGTTCCGATACCGTCTGTCTCATGTATCCTCTCCCATACCCTTCGCCTCATGTACCCGTTGCGATACCGTCTGTCTCATGTATCCTCTCCCATACCCTCTTCCTCATGTACCCGTTCCGATAACGTCTGTCTCATGTATCCTCTCCCATACCCTCCGCCTCATGTACCCGTTCCGATACCGTCTGTCTCATGTATCCTCCCCCATACCCTCCGCCTCATGTACCCGTTCCGATACCGTCTGTCTCATGTATCCTCTCCCATGCCCTCCGCCTCATGTACCCGTTCCGATACCGTCTGTCTCATGTACTCTCTCCCATACCCTCCGCCTCATGTACCCGTTCCGATACCGTCTGTCTCGTGTACTCTCTCCCATACCCTCCGCATCATGTACCCGTTGCGATACCGTCTGTCTCATGTACTCTCTCCCATACCCTCCGCCTCATGTACCCGTTCCGATACCGTCTGTCTCATGTATCCTCTCCCATACCCTCCGCCTCATGTACCCGTTCCGATACAGTCTGTCTCATGTATCCTCTCCCATACCCTCCGCCTAATGTACCCGTTCCGATACCGTCTGTCTCATGTACTCTCTCCCATACCCGTTCCGATACCGTCTGTCTCTCCCATACCATCCGCCTCATGTACCCGTTCCGATACCGTCTATCTCATGTATCCTCTCCCATACCCTTCGCCTCATGTACCCGTTGCGATACCGTCTGTCTCATGTATCCTCTCCCATACCCTCCGCCTAATGTACCCGTTCCGATACCGTCTGTCTCGTGTATCCTCTCCCATACCCTCCGCCTCATGTACCCGTTGCGATACCGTCTGTCTCATGTATCCTCTCCCATACCCTCCGCATCATGTACCCGTTGCGATACCGTCTGTCTCATGTACTCTCTCCCATACCCTCCGCCTCATGTACCCGTTCCGATACCGTCTGTCTCGTGTATCCTCTCCCATACCCTCCGCCTCATGTACCCGTTCCGATACAGTCTGTCTCATGTATCCTCTCCCATACCCTCCGCCTCATGTACCCGTTCCGATACCGTCTGTCTCATGTACTCTCTCCCATACCCGTTCCGATACCGTCTGTCTCTCCCATACCATCCGCCTCATGTACCCGTTCCGATACCGTCTATCTCATGTATCCTCTCCCATACCCTTCGCCTCATGTACCCGTTGCGATACCGTCTGTCTCATGTATCCTCTCCCATACCCTCCGCCTCATGTACCCGTTGCGATACCGTCTGTCTCATGTATCCTCTCCCATACCCTCCGCCTCATGTACCCGTTCCGATACCGTCTGTCTCATGTATCCTCTCCCATACCCTTCGCCTCATGTACCCGTTCCGATACCGTCTGTCTCTCCCATACCCTCCGCCTCATGTACCCGTTCCGATACCGTCTGTCTCGTGTATCCTCTCCCATACCCTCCGCCTAATTTACCCGTTCCGATACCGTCTGTCTCATGTATCCTCTCCCGTACCCTCCGCCTCATGTACCCGTTCCGATACCGTCTGTCTCATGTACTCTCTCCACACTCTACGTCTCACGTACCCTGTTCACACACCCCTTCTCACGTACCTTCCCAACTCCCCATATGCATCTTCCTCATCACGCATTTGGTTATACAGTTTGATGTTTAATATGATACATCAGGACACTACTCACCACAGACAGGAATGTCACACCCATAAAGCTTTTCATCTATGACACAATATGGTCTTCTTTGATAATACCATGTCTGACGGCAGAAATTCCCATCAAAATCCCCGTCATAATGTTTTTCAGCAATGGGATACGAATTCTCGTCCCACCGTTGACACGGTCTGCCGTCGGCGGTGACGTTGACCCAGCCTCTGTAGGACGCGCCCCTGTCCTCACTGTACATACATTCACGGCGTTCTGTAAATATTACAGGAAAGGTCCGACATAATATTTCAAAAGTGAAAGGTCATCTCATTGGTTTATAATTTCATAATACTAGTGTCCAATGGCTGACAGGGTCGACCTGCACAGGCGACATTGACCCCGCCCCTATTGTACGATCTCTTGTGCCACTGTTACACTCATGGCGTTCTGACCACTTGACCACTTCCCTTCAAATAACACCTGGTACAGATAGTATGTCTGACATATTCATGGTATCGTATTGTCATGCATAATAATGTGGAATGTTACTGAATACAGTTCGCGAAGAACGCCGTTCCGATACCGCCTGTCTAATTATCCCTCTCCTATACCCTCCGCCTAACGTACCAGTTCCGATACCGTCTGTCTCATGTATACTCTCCCAACCCTTCGCCTCATGTACCCGTTCCGATACCGTCATGCATTATACTGTGGAATGTTACTGGATACATTCAGTGCAGTAAGTAAAAATGCTATTCAGCATTTCTCAATATCCCGAATCATCAAAAGGCACCAGTTCACCACTAGACGGATATGTATAGTAAGTGTCATTCCAAATAAGTCAACGGTTTTTGAGTTCAGGTTCATAATTTAAATTATAATTTTTTTTCTGGTTTTGTAGCTCTAGCTGAAATATATTTCATCTCGATACAAAATCCAATTAACCACACACACCCTCCCCTCCCCCGTCCCCTACGAAGACACAGACACACACCCCATCACCAAGAGGCGGAAAAGTACCATATGCTTCATAGTAGCAGAAGGTGACGTTAAAGTAGTTCTCCGACTCTTCTGCCACGAAGCTTCCCTCCCCGCTCATCCAGCTCCTGTTGGCGGTCTTCACGAAGGAGAACACTTCCTCTTTGACCACCATGTCGGCAACTGCCTGGCACGCAACCTCTGGAGATGGCTTGAAAGAAAAACAAATACAACAGTACAGAACATCATTGCAATATGGTTCAATGTTCAGTGTGTTCAGTTAAATATTGTAATTATATTAAGGAATCTGCACATATGCTGATATAATAATAAGTTGTGGGGTAAAGCCATTCTCACTCACTCACCATCAAAATAAGATCAATGCCATATGTACATATTTCCAAATATGCAAGGCAATAAATTGAAGGGGTTGACCTTAACTAATGAAAAGTTGATTTTTATTCGAATCCAACTAAAAAACCAGGCTTTATGTGTAATGACGCGTCTGTATGTTACACGTTGCAATAATGCTGACATCATGTTAAATTCATATGCCAATTCAGTGATTATTTTGATGTCAACATAGCAGAAAGTAATTATCACTATATATTAATGCAACCTCAATGGAGTGTCGACCCGAGCCAAATTAATCACTTGATCAAAGATCCACGTGGTCTGCAATCTCAAGTCAAAGAGTGTGTCCACTCGATCTAATTATTGTCGACTAGTATGACAGAGATACAAGGAACCTATGTTATTCCAGGATCCCACAGGGCTCCTCAGCGAAACTCATGACGTATATATAAGATACACATTCTGTGAAGATATGTTCCAGCAATGTCTGAAAGAGGTGTATTTGAAAGGTTAGACCTATTGTTTGGTGAGCTCTCACATCGACAAGTCTCCTTGCTTTTGTACTTTCATCAAACAGAGCATTATGTTGACCGTTGCCACTGGTGTTCTGCAATGTATTATGCAGTGGGTCAATAGAGCTATAGTGTGTGGTCAACAGTGTATTACAATTGTTCTTTAATACTACATCGATTTAATACCTTCATCAAGTAGAAAGGAAATGTCGTAGGCAGTGTAATGGTGTCGATGTCATCGTCATCCCTGCAGCACAGTGTTAAATTAATCCCCGGATCTGTGATGACCGCGTCAGGAACCACGCCCCCTGTGTCGTCCTCCCACACACTGTAGTCGGGTAATGGGAGTAACCCTTTCTGGAATCCTGTGAATTAGGATAAAAGAAAAACATGCTTACTGCAGATTATATATATTTCTATTTAGAATGCTCAAGAGGCGGTGGGGCAGCTAGTGGTTTAAAGCGTTCGCACATGAAACCCTACGCCCGGGTTCGATTCTCCACAATGTGAAAAACCCATGATATCTCCCTCCGTGACAGTGCTGGTATTGCTACAGGCAGCGTAAAACCAAGTATACTCCCTCACTCGCTTTATCCAGAAAACTCTGTTTGACAGTGGACTCCTTTGATGTCTTAAAAGATATACAAGATATGTGGTTACTGTGGTTACTGCGCGTCAGCTTAGTGTGACTAGTAGCTAACTGACTCAGGCCTTCGACCAGTTTAGCGAAACCCACGAAAACAGGGATTGTGTTACTAGACAATGGTTCAGGTTCAAACGAGGTTGCGGTGTATGTCAGTAAACGACAACTGAGATGACTTATTCCCATTACCATCCACACAAAACTCCCATCAGAAGAGGTAAACATTCACTTATCTGACCCGGCCGCGTCATACCAAAAGACGTTAAAAGATGGTACTTGTTGTTACCCTGTCTGGCGCTCGGCATTAAGGGGTTAAAGCAAGGACTGGTCGGCTCGGAGTCAGTATACTGTGTCTGAGTGGGGTATTAATGTTAAACTGCGGCATGTTATCTCAGTGGGCTAGCACTATAAATCGGCATCAGTCCGTTCTAGTACAAGCAGCCACACACACACACACACGTGCATGCACGTCGCTATATAAGTGCAATAATCTTGGATGCGACGTTAAACCCAATTTCACCTCACCTCACTTATCTGATGAAAATGAATCAATGGTGAAGGGAAGGGAGTAAACAAAACCTCACCATTGGAACACAATTGTCCTTCAGCTTTGAGCAGACAGTAGCGACCAGGAGGCCACTCACTGCTTACTGCAGGTTCGGCTCCATCGTCAATCCTTGAACAGAAATTGAACTGGAATGTCTGTTTGTGGTAAGGACCCAACAGTCGGAATCGTTCTGGAAAGCGTTGACGAGAAGTGGTATTCTTTGACAGCGTTAGGTTGATATAGCCAAGATTCCAGCCATGGCTCTCCGGCTCCGGGCATCCAAACACCGTTGATAGTAGGCTGTAGGAACCAGCTGGCCATGAGCTGCGTTGGACTTCTGAAACAGGAATGTCCCTTCTCATATCCTTTTTTGCTAACGTAGCCCTGATTTTTTACTAGTATGACAAAAATGTCAATTTCAAAATAAATATATACTATGTAAAAAACATTTCAGGTGAAGTCAAGCTCCCAAACACAACATTGTGACAGTCATGAAGCACGTGACATCGGACACCACGTTTAAGGGATGGTATGCCAGATTGACCGTTGTCACTTTGACTCGGTTGTGAGCGGACGCATTGTTTTCTTGAAACCAAACGCTTACAGACAATTTATTAAACACTTTTAATCAATAAGGAAGCAACAGCATGCGACGTTTGCAACGTGCTGAACGTTTACGTGCCACGGGCATGTTGCAGGTGTGCACACTTCAGAATATTGCTGCCCAAACGCTGCATGTTCTTAATCTGTCGTCAGCAGATTGTGGGTCCGATATCAACAAACACATCACTTCGATGATCGACGTCACACAGCCCAGGACAGATTAATCGAACGATGTAGTTTGTAGTTTGATTATTTCTTTGAAAAGGAATTACGGACGATACGCTTACCTGTATTACACAATATCCCTTTGTATCCTTGATTACAATGACAGATGCAGAGTTCAAGATCAGGAGTCCCGTCATTCTGACACTGGAGTCCGTAACACCCTGTGAAGTCAGCAGGAATTAGAGAAAAATCAACGAGATGCGGGGAAATGCGTATCATAGGTCCCATGCCAATGACATTCGCAACGTGTTTTTCGCGACGAACGTCCAGCATTCAGGACTGATGTTCCGTATTGAAGATTAAGTTTGAAACTTCAGACATGCATGGAAGTCAGCCTTTCGTTTAGATAATATAATGTGTTCAATTGACGATGTCATGAACAATACAAAACAATATATATAGTTGAATGAATAGAGGTTATCACGCGAGTGTTTTGGGGGATGGTAAATATCCTGCATTAGGAATATTAGGAATAAACATTGTATTTAGCGAGCCTTGGCGAACTAAATACATAGTGTTTATTCCTAATACAGGATATTAACGATCCCCAAACACACAATAACGTGATAACCTCTTGATCATATAATGTCATTTTTTAATTCTGTGCTTCAAAATTGCTTTCCCTCACTCACAAACATTACCGAAACATTGCGAGTTTTCCTGGAATGCGCGCATTAATATTTATTACGTCACAGGGTAAGTGATGTGTCAGTCGGACAGTGACAGTAGCCAATAAAGTCCCAGCTGCAACATATACGCAAAACAACAATTATTTTTAATTGCCTTTCGCGGCAATCCTTCGGTCTGTCTGCTAGAGTAGCTGCCCTTTGTCAAAGGGAAGCTACTCTAATCCTAGTCTATGAGACGTCACGGCCACGGTCAGACGTTGTTGACAGTCGGTCTGTCCTGTCATAACGTTAAGAAGTGTAGATGTACACACAGCGACAAAACGAAACAAGGTAACAATTCAAACATATTTCGGCCAAATCCAACTATTTTAATTTGTAGAGAAAGGTTCAAGCCGCAGGGGTCTACACGCACAGATATGGCTACTGATCCCGCTTGGTTAGGCCTCGTGCCCTCGCAAAATTGTGTCGAAATTTATATCTCCAAAGTTAGACACTGATTTTCAGTATATTAGACTGTTCTTTTGAAAATTGAAAGCAATTATCTCTATAAGTTTATCCAGATTCCCGATGGTTAATTCTGACTCGATCGCCGAATGACGAGGGCGACGCCATGTTTGATTATAAACAGTGAAAGTAGTCCCTACTTGACCTTTGATATTTGCATCTCTATCCGCATATGACCCAAACGGATATCGTTTTTATCCGTTGGCTTTATCCTACCGAGAAACCTACCCATTATATGATAAACGGTATTATTCAGTGATAAATGTCCAAGGCTAAGAGTATATGTTGTAATGCGAGTGTTAGAATGTGAGTGATTCTGTGTATAAATGTACCAATCTTTGTCAAAGTATCCTAATAAACACTTAACCCATACACAAATAGAAACACCTCTTTTGTAGATATTTTCCTTTGGTCCAGGCACGATCACTATTTAATTATCATTTATTTATATTTGATAAGTAGAGCCCTTTAAGTAGAAAAACACATGTTATCCAGATACATTTCCTTGGTCCCAAGAGACATGTTGCAGGGTGTAAAATTGACTTGATAAGTCGAATAGCAATCAATGCTGTTTTAAACGCACTACTGGCTAAGTCGTCTCTACACAATTGAGTAATTAACAGACAATTGCAAGTATTAATCCAACAATTTAGCTGAAGGCCTCGTGTCACTTGTGTCTATTAACTTTCTGTCATCAGTATGTAATCGATGCCCCGTTGTAGCGGGTGACACGTATCTATCGGCTTATACATATTTTATAACCACCCTATACATATATCGTATTAAAACATACGTGATGAGACCTCACATGTTTTCTGTGTGGACGCTTCTTATTCCACTGAAACATTTCAAAAGAGCAGATGTTTTATTCACCAGCCATTGTGAATCCAAAAGGTGGTTTGGAAACTCTTTATTTGAAACGAAACAATGGGTTTTTAAAAAAACAAAAGTAAGCAATATCTCATCTTAACAAGAACCACGATATTGATTGATATTTAATAAACCCTATGTAAATGTGACTTGATTTTAGTTCTCTTTATAGTCCTCGGGATCACAATCAGCAGGCAATAGCAACACAAGCACGGCTACAAACTTTCTACTTACGTGAAATATCGTCCTTCGGGTGAAACAAAGCCACAGCACTGTAAAAGCCAAAACTAAACACCAGAGGTACCCACATAGTCAATCTGCCGGAGTACAACTCAGGGTTTCTTTAAATAGGCAACGATTGTACTGACACAGAACCAATGACCACGGGATTCTAATCTGTTGGATTGTTTGTGGTCACGCTATGGGACGTCAATGTGACTCGCGGTTACATTGATGACCACAATTAACAACCTTTGATTCAAATTAGCATAGTCTGTGTCTATTCCTCAACAAAAGCAAAGTTATATAAAAGCTAATGGTTATTGACCAGATTTGCTGAATCAATTATTAACGAAGGCAAATGGTCTAGTATATGGGCAAGATATGTGGTGATATGCACAGGACACTTCCGTTTGTATGAACCAGATTCAAAGCATTGATTACAGTTGTTAACATCACTTACACATGCGATATCTCAGTAAGGAGGAATTAAATCAATCAAATTTCACCTCTTATATTTTGAAATCGTTAATCCTTTGAATAGGCAGTGCAAATACATGAGAATGGTTTCCGCTTCCTTTTATGTTTATGTACATGTAGTTAAATGCAGCAGGAAGTCAACAATCATTTCAACCGCAATGAGAGAATTGCTATCTCAATTCCGCTATTGTTACAGAATCTATAAAGTCGGTACCATGTGATACATGACAATGGCAGTCCATTACAACTGGCCTTGTCCATTCCATTACAATTTTGAGAATTAAGCTACCTTTGTCTGTTACTAGTAATCCTTTATCAGCCCAAAGTGGCATGTTAAGGGATTGCTTTATATCAAACAAAGGTATAATACTTCGTATAAAACATTCAACACGCGGACGTTCAGTACAGCCAGACAAAACCATTACTGCACCCCTCTTATTATTGCACTCACTCACTCACTCACTCACTCACTCACTCACTCACTCACTCACTCACTCAACACGGTTGAAGAATGTTCCATGCGCATATGTTGTGACAACCAGTTGGGATCGGGGAAATGTATATTTCCAGTATCTGCAGATGTTGACACCCATACCCCCAGGGGATTTTAAACTCAAGTTATTCCTGTTCACGTCCACTCAGACACACGATGTGAGTTTAGTTGATTCTTGAGCAGTCTTTAAAAGGGGCATCTGCGGTAGGAACTACCGCACTCTAGTGGGCGGAGCCTATTCGAGTGATCTGACAGGTCAATATGACCTAGTGATAACACATGAATTTCATTGGTTAATGCGTAAACGAGGTGACGTCATGTAAACACCCACCCACGTGGGCCGTTTGACAACAAGGACGTAAGTTTTAATGGTGATAAATATCCATCAACGATTCCAAGACTTTTCAACGAACACGTAGGTCTTTGGTTTCAAAACCTACCAACAATGTCGTCTTCACATCTTCAGAAAATGATACCGTGGAATGTCCACGATTTATCCAACAAAGTCCAACACACAAATTATAGTTCTGAGCTATACTCTGGACGAGAACGAAATACGTTTGTCGTCATGAATAAGAGCAGTGTAATTGAACAACAACAAAACACAATATGTGTCACGGCACCAATCGTAATCCTGTGATGTACGGTATATCTGCAGTTAATGAAAAGCATTTCTCACAATATATACGGCAATCGGTGATTTCAACCGTGTTCGTCTTGCCTTCATCTTGAATATGGATGACAACGATCGGGTAAAAAACCCGGCAATGGTCAAAAGTATTTTCAAGTAATGAAAGTAGTTTTTTGTCTTTTCCGTGACATGTTTTCATTGCCCAGTAGCAATATGTTTTGGCAAAGTCACACTTGTCCGAAAGCTCCTCATGCCGAAGTAACTCGATCAGTGAAACTTGGCGGGTCCCAGTGACTCGGCTTCCCCGTTGATTGGCATGCCAAGTGTCATTTGCATAAGGCCATCCAATTTCTCTTCTAAAGCCCCAGGGGCGGTCGGGTAGCCTAGTGGTTAAAGCGTTCGCTCGTCACGCTGAAGACCCGGGTTCGATTCCCGACATGGGTACAATGTGTGAAGCCCATTTCTGGTGTCCCCCGCCGTGATATTGCTGGAATATTGCTAAAAACGGCGTAAAACCATACTCACTCACTCACTCTAAAGCCCCAACTAACCAGAGAGCGGGCGGACGAAATAAAATATATTACTTATCAAAAAATGTCTTAACATTAAAAATAACATTTAAAAAGTAAAGTTTAAACAATTGGTACTAGAATCTAGTCTATGAATTAATTTATGATGTAGATCGATTCGCTTTGCTTCGGAAACGAATTTTTAATTGAAGAAAGATCAGTTCACCTGGTTCTTTTATGACGATGGAATGGTAGATCTAGTAGTGTTTCTTTTATTAGATCGGTGCGCAATTTTCCACAGCGGCAGCTAAATTGAGACACGAAAAATTTATAAAAATATTATAATACGGACAGCCTCACATACTTCGAAATGTTGTTCAGATAAATATTTGTTCACATTTATTCTGTCATGTGCGTGAAAATGGATTTCAACATTATTTTCATCAAGCTTTTACAGGTCGCTGGCTACACAGATCATCCTCTCTTGTAAACTACTTCGGCATGAAAGCATGTTTTGTCTCAAAGCTCAAAGCAACAATGTTTCTCTCAGACGCATTTTTATCCATCCATGACGAGCATCTGTCATAATGTCATTGCCTCGACAATCCTCCTGGTCAGTTGAATTCAACAATGTGATACACACGGCCTCATTCACGGCGTCATCACAAGATTCCTTCCAAATACCCACCACGTGATCAGGGTTACGACCGTGGGATGAATTAATAAATTAATTTGCATTTTTAGAAAAGAAATGTTATCGTGAATACTATTATTAAAATACATCCTGTACATGGTACTTTTTGACTGCACTGCGGATTTCTTTTAGTACTTTCTAAAACTTTTTGTTTTCCCCCTTTCTGATCATGCGATCTCTTAGCAACCACGCCCCATTGGCGCATCCGCTTAGAACTGTCAAGAACTTTGCAAGTTCGCTTGTCTTCAATATGAGCAACAAAACATTTTCATGTGACGCTTAATTTGACGGAGAGTTGTTCGAGATGACCAGGGAGCCTTTGGTCATTTAGATTATTATAGGTCTGATTATCCGACCGTCAACTCCAATCGACAAGATAGCGCCTCTCTTCCCGCCCTTGCAAGTGCAACAGAAACTTTGACAACTTCAGTGCTAATTCTTGGGATTAGTGAATCAGTGTCACAGCGAGATTTTATTGTGGAACCAGATAAAGCTGAATATGTACGTTCGCACTTCTTTTGTCAACCATGCGTGACACAGCACAGGGAATCGCAGTTAGAAAATCATGCGGCCACCATGTTACAGAAATTCGTTCGAAACTCGAGAACTGTGCTTCCAATTCTTCTGGACTGAGCTAAGTAGACGATGTTTTGGGATATTAAACGTTGCAGCAGATGAAGGGTTGGTGTTGACAAAATGGGCAAAGGGGTCCCAGATTGTATCTTTAAACTTGTGCGCGAAGTGTATCCAAATCTCCCGAACAAAAATACATGGGCCAAATATAGATCTAATGATTTGTGTGTGAAAATTCTGTGAAAGGAGAGGAAATCCATAAGTACAATATTATCTAGACAGGCTTAATGTAGGTCAAAACATCAAGTATATTTCGTTACTTATTTATTAGTTGCTTATGTGCAATATTATGTTGATACACGTGACATATTCATATATTGTAGGCCTAGTCAAGCTAAGAAATATTGGCGCAACTTCTGGTGCTTCAAAATAGGCCCCTTCCTAAACACTAGTTGAACAATCTGTCTAATAATTTAATTTTTAAAAATATAATCTAATTATTTGTGTGATAAAGATCTAACTGTTGAATCCAAATGACCAAAAATAAAAGAAATATCTGTAATATTCGGATTGAACTGAAAGAATCTTGTCGTCAATTTCGTATTTATATATCGTTACTTTTACATTAACCGAAACTGTTGTTCTGCTGCTGTTCTGACGTAAAAATATACAAACAATACACTTTGACCACAAGTGCATTGAATGTGTCACATGACCATGTGCTTTGCCATTGACGCAACCGTAAATATGCTCCGCCCACTGTGACTAATGCAGACGCTAAAGACGATCGATTTTTTTTTTAGGATAAAACTACAGAAATTGTATTGACTTTTGTACAGATATGGAGCCATTTGTGGTATCATTCAAGTTTATACGAAATTTGACGGTCGACGGTGATCTTGTTTGCGTACGGTTTTCAAAAAGCTTCTCCCCGACACTCGGTTGTCTTTACATTGTCAGTCATTGTTCGAAACACCGCTACTAAAACCTATGAAACACAAAGTCTTTTCATTAAGCATAAGGCTTATATTCTTATGAGATGTCTGACAAATGGGATATGATCGGGACTAATCCATTTTACCACTTAGGTAGCAAACATTGGACAGTGGGAGAACTCAACCGTGGATTTTGAGATTTTAAGGTGTCTGACAAATGGGGCGAGACTGCTCTATATGGAGTATATCAAAGCGGCGTTATACCCTACTCACCGTTGTTCAAATTTATAACTTATTTACTTTAAAAATAGAACTGTGTCATTTTATTTTGCAAAATAATAAATGTGTCTGAATGTGAATGTCACAGTGTAGAACAAAATATAAACTCTTTTCAAATAGATTGAGAAGTGCTATATTTTCAAACATGCTTTTGGTGTGACGGAGGAGATCTTATGTTTCTGTGTAGTACATGGATGTTGTTGGTGTAACGAATGAGCGAATTATCAATGCATTGCCATTGTCTATGTCCGATGACAACACATCGATGACAAGTTTTAATATCTAGAGATGACATATGTATTATCTCTACCTCAAGTTCAATATGTTATCATTCTCATTTAGTCAGAACACAAAAAGAATTTAATTCGCACAAGCATGAACATGTATGATGAGCGGTACACCCGGCCTTGCAACATTCTACAAAAAGAATTACGAGGAATACCAAACCTCCCAACAGATGGATTACATCTGGAGGTTCCAATGTTTGAAGCTTTCACTGGTGGTGGGCTTGATCACCATTCTGCGTTTTGGTCAGTACAGTTGGCATGCACACTGATGTTCATGGTTGTATAGCGACCTTCTCGTGACTGATCGCACAGCTCACATGGAGACTACCTACTACTCAAGCATGATGTAATATTATAATGTTTGTCTGTCTGAGCATATTTTGTGTGCTTTGAAGGCTGGAAGCTGACACATTCCTTTATTATGATAATTTAACCCAACAATTCCGGGATATTCCCTGATATGTTATTAAATTAAGTTTTTCCCAATTACTAGGTGTACTCTGCAAACTGCCATGATGACCATGCCTTGGAGATGTAGAGAAAGTATGAGATTGTCAGGCCCCTTTGAACCGTCTGTCAGTCACAGGGGCGACAACCACAAGTTAAATGTGCCACAAAAATGAACCGAACCAAAAGAAACATCGGACACTTAAATACCACACGCGACGATGTGGTATCATTGTCCCGTTGAACCAGTCAACGTGACCAAAATCATTTTCATTTTCGTTGATTTTATTGCATAGTTTGTAAGTACTAGTAACATGCATACCACTGGTCGCGTAGATATAGAGAATGAAGGTTCCAAAGTTACCTTTTTCTCTCGAACGACATAATATAGAAAATAAAAATAAAAAACGTCTGGCCTCGGGACAGAAAGGTTGCGCCAAGTCTGAACAATTATACATTTTTCGTTAACTCTGTAATTTGGAAAAAATAAGATCTTGGCCAAACATGGCTTTTCATCATAACACTGTTGTTATATTAAGAGAATATGAAGTAGCATTATCTGATTCAGTCTTTTTCAATATATAATTTAATTTCAGTATGATCATCGACTATGATTTTACAAGTTACAAGCATCACTTTCAATGCGAGACGGATTAATCTGTAACATATATTTTCGTACCAAAAATGACACCAAAGTTTGCTCAAATGGTTGAGATTCCTACCTGTATATTACCATTTTATCCTTTCTAAAAGAATTGGAATTGTGTTTCTACCAATGGGAATCTACAGAACTAAATGTGATGAACTGGTACTTTGACGTTTATCGCCAAGCGAGAATGAGAGCATAATTATAAGGGGCATCAACATTTAAACTGGACCTTTTGCCCAATTAAAAAGGTTCATTTTTGTCCATGATTGAATAGTACACTCCGACACTGATCACATTTCCATCTAAAGCCAATTCATTATGATCCATATTTTTCTCAGCCTTAAACCTAAATGCTTAAGCTCTTTCAGTGAACATTGACGGATAATTAATAATATCCCAATAGAATACAATGAAAAATAATTGTTACTATAATTGGTGCAAAATATACCATTAGCAGTTTCATTGGTCTCATGCTGTGTGTATCTATAATATGAAATCGAAAAACAAACAAACATTGTTTATATTGCAGATTTTATTGTTAACTGCGTTGCACAGTATACGTAGTTTTCGTCATCATGTCCATTCGTAGATCGAGGAGGCGGTATCGTATCCATATCTCTTTCCATTGTCAGTTGTCGACCATGTTTGCGAGACGTTGTTTCTTAGCGACTGTATAAGCTTTCAACATCTTGGATACAAGATGACCAAAGTCCCGGATATCCTTACTATACTCGTCTTCGATTTCCGTTGCCATGGGAACACATGCTGCAGTCACCCTTTTGATAATCTGTAGAATGATAGGATTTATGTGAATACAACGAAATACCCCCAACAACGTTCGATAGCACCAATTCTTACACGAGGCACAATATAAATGTCTAAATACGATTCGATAGTTATATTATTAAAAGAGACCTCAGAAACATACCCCATTATCAAGGACAACGTATACACTGTCTGTCTCTACCAAGCCATTGACAAGACCATTGGAGTGAAGAAGGTCCACCGATCTGGCTAGCTGGTGAGCAATGGTCAGCATATCTCGGGCTGACGTCAGTGACCCAATGTAAGAGGACAGACAGACTGAATTCGGGGGCTGGCTCAGGAAGAGGAGTTCTTTCTGCAAAATATGAGGGACAGAGGACCTTGTCCTGCCTGTAAAAGCAAACAAAAAATAAATGAATTATTGTACCTTGTAAAATGTACCTGGAAGTATATGTTAATGTAATAAAATGTTCAAAATGACAAAACTTTCTACACTTTTGAATTGGCCAACGTTTAAATTATTAATATACAAGTTGTGATTACTTCACGGTTACACATCTGAGATAAAACAAAGCAAGATTAATACATGAGTACATTTCCGCATAAGCACTGTTTAAGCAAATGCATAATTAACTCATCGTCACTGTTACTTGTCACTGAATCAACAACACACACACATACCTGTTGATCGAGTGGTACTTGAGAACGTTTTTTCTCTCTTCAGCTGTAAATATAAATTGTCAATGCCAGAGAATAACCAGTCTGGATTATCCACCGAAGTAGATTGAAAATTGGAGCAAATGTCGAAATAGCTGTGACAATTTTATGAATGGACCACTGACACCAGTCGTTCGCAAAAGAGGTAAGCATGTCCAGGCCTACTTGCAGCTCCCGTCATTCACACAATTTGCATAAAAAGTAACGATTTATTTACAGCTGCCAGTAAACAAACCACAGAATCAAGTGATCGGTGAACCAGGAAATCAAGTACATATACTGATTTTGTTGCAACTAATACACTGATGTTAAAGTAAAGAACATAATCTGTGGCTTCCTTAAATTTCAGCATAATCATCTTTATTTGAAACATGAGGTTTTATGTACGTGCTTTGTTGTTTGTTTATTGTTTAACGCCGCACTCAGCAATATTCCAGCTATAGGACGGCGGTCTGTAAATAATCGAGTCTGGACCAAACAATCCAGGGATTGACGTCATGAGCATCGATCCACGCAATTGGGATACAATGACATGCTTCAACCAAGTCAGCTAGCCTCACCACCCGATCCCGTTAGTCGCCTCTTTCGACAAGCATAGTTGGTTAACGGGTTGCTGAAGACCAATTCTACCCCGGATCTTGACGGGTCTTGTTTATGCTTGAGTGCACACTATAGAGAAGATGTCTACCTTCCGTTTCCTCATGGTGTCAACTGAAGACAAAGTGTAGATAATGGGGTTGAGAGCCGAGTTGATCGGGAGAACAAACACTGCAACCCAGGCGTACACTCCAGAGTTGATAATGTGTCCCCGGAGAGCCATCAGGCCTGTAGTCAGAAATCATCCGATTAACAACTATAAATATCCCCACGTTATGGGTTTTCGGACGCTTAAGTAACATTCGTAATTTTCTCTTTAATCACGTTAGCAACTGTTAAACACTTCATTCACTTATAAAAGAAATTTTCTCTTAAAAACAAGCCATCATCTGAGTATTTAGTATTTGAGTATGTCTGTGTGAAGCTATACCCCGTTACAGTGAGAGTTATCGCAATAAAAAACGCAGTGCGAACGTGTTTGACGTCGGAAAACCTATGATCCGACGACAATTTAAAAGCAAATTACTGCAATCTGATTGGTTGAATAGATCAATTACTCTTGCATTCATTGTAAAAGAATAAACCTTTCCACCAAGAGGGACAACTTCCACCTCAATGGTAAGTTGAGGTAATTAACTTGCCACCTTCCTGCTGGGCCCACGATCTTATCGCTACAAACTATAAGATTCCGATTTTAGGTCTCGGCCACAATCGCCATACACTTGCTAAATGCACATGCAGGCTAAAATCTTTGCAAGCTAAAAAGGTTTACCAATGGTCCAGACCAATCTTTAGCAAAAGTCATTGGCGTGAAAGGGGAGGTCTGTTTCAACGAGATACTCTGCTGGACATTGACATTCGCTTTGTTAAACAGTGCGATTCAAATCGACACTTCGAACAAACACAAGAATGTTCATAATTCGGATAAGGAGTTTTGATACACGAAACTATCCGTAATAAACAATAATGCAATAAACCGGACACAGTCTGCTATTTTGGTGAAGGATGTGCCCAAGCGCCTAAGTAACAGTTATAAGGCTTGACTGTGTATTTCTTTCAGATCATTGAGATATGAATAGAGCCCCGATGTGCTGCATTGATTCTATTGCATGTTCATGTGCAAGACTTACTGGATGGCCTTTGAAGAACTATATACAACAATGTTATGCATTACTGTGGATCGTTATAACTTACCCATGACACAAATGGGGAACCAGCACACAAAGTCCGTCAGAACTATGAAGGAGAGCTTCCTAGCAATGGTCATGTCGTTCGTTGTCTGCCCCTTCCTTAGCTTCTGACTGGCCCTAACTGCCTGGTAGATAATAGCCTGACCAAAAGCGATGAAGACAAAACAAATGAAGTTCCAGAGGACAAAGATAGCGGTGGAATACTCCCATCCTGGAACTTTGTTCCTGGTGAGCGGTAGTGCGAGACATACTCCTGATCTGGAGTAGAACGACCTGGAAAAGTAGTCGATGGGCAAAAGAGGCACACCTGCCATCAAGAAACCCAGAATCCACACTGAAAGACTGATGTACTTGGAAAATCGTTTGAAAATGCTGAAATCTCCGAAAGGAAATTTGATGACAAGGACTCTGTCTGCCGTGATCATACAGAGGAGCATCACTGATGTCTCACTTGATAGGGTTGCTAGAAACCCTGCTAGCTGACAAACCCAGCTGTTTCTCCACGCCTCGTCATTCGAACTGTACACTCCTCTGTAGATAGTGTCAGCACTTGCTATGATGATCATGTATATTCCCATCACAAAGTCAGACAAGGCGAGGTTAGCAACAAAGAAATCATTGCTGCGTTTCAAACTTTGTCTGTCATAGATGCATCGAGACAAAATGACCAAAAGGTTACCAACAAGAGCAGTGAAACCTAGAACCCACATTGAGATCCTGAGTGCTTCATTCCTCATCAGGTCTGAGCAGGAGGAGAACTCATCAGCTGCGGGGAGACATTGTTCTTCTGGCACACTCTGTGGTCTGAAGCAGCAGAATACATACTTATCATTGTGAAGGTAACTGAGCTCGTCCAGGCCGGAAAATATGTCTCCAGTGAATTCTGTTATGTCGTTATTTGTAAGATCAAGAGTTTGGACTTTGCCGGCTCCAGTGAAGCTCCTGTCCTCTATCAAGGTGAGTTTATTATGCGAAAGGTTCAGGAAAATAAGACTGGACAGCCCATAAAACATATTTTCAACTATCGTAGTAAGGGCCATATTCGACATGTCGAGTGATGGCAAGTTTGAAAGTCCATCAAACGACCCAGGGTATATCTGAAGTATATCATTGCCAGTAAGTAACAAAGTATGCAGAATTCTCATATTCCTGAACAGACCATTTGGGATTTTCTTCAAAAAGTTCTTGCGTAGATCTAAACGTAATAAATTCTCTAGTCCACTAAAGCACTCCTCTTCCAGTTCATGCACACCGAGGTTGGACAGATTGAGCACCGCTAGACTCTCCATGTGATAGAAAGTGTCATTCTTGATTGTTATATTATAAGTCTCACTTAAGTCGAGTACCCTAGTATACCGAGGTAGATGAGCAATAGTGTCGAGGTAAAACATTCTGCATGTGATTTGTGATCCTCTACAAACACAGTCATCTGGGCAGATCTGGTTGCAGAAATATTCATCATCTCCTTGAGGACAATGTTTCACAGTGTCACACACCTGTTGCCATGGGATACACACTCTGTTACCGCGGCAACTGTATCTGCCAGGGCAAGTGAAATTAACTGCAACAAAAAGGTAAAACGTTTACATACAATTGGTGTGTTTTTCAGGCTTTATCTTTCTTAGCCTAGGGTGGACGTGGAGGACGCTGTGTGTGGTGAAAGCAGTGTTTTTTATATGGACATAAACAATCATCAGATTCTTTTCAGTAGATGTTTCATTTTCATTTTGTTTCCTTTCAAACTGATCAAAACAGATAAAATAAAACTTACTGCATCGTCTTTCGTCCATCCCGTCAGCACAGTCCGGGCGCCCATCACAGACAAGCCTCATGGGGATGCAGTAGCTGGAGGGACACTTGATGTGATCTACTGGGCACTCATGGATCACTGTAAAATAGAACACCACATAAACGGTGTGTCGCGCCTCCATGCATAAGGTTCACTGGCAGATAGACATGGGCAGATTATAACATACCACAATCCTGTACATGCGTGAGATCCCGACATCCTGTGTAGTGCTGATAGATATCATAATCCAAGATGCATTTGTGAGAGATGTCAACGACTACGCCGCTCGTACACATGAGGGAACTTGTGTTTGACTGTAATCCTGAAAGAGACAGGTTTTCCTTGCATTGATATTTGCGGAACAAAAACAATTTTCAACAGTAATGAACTCTCAGAAAACCGGATAATCGATCTCATCGCTCTTTTCATCTTATTCATTTCGTCTCATTGCATGACATCCAGTTGTAAATAGCTCAGAAGTCAAGTCATGTAAATGTGACAATAAGTGTTTATCCACTTACTTTCTTCGCATATCAGAGGCCCGACCGTATGTCTCACACGACTTAACCGCAGCATATCATCCATCCATATCTTTGTTATTGGCAAGCTGTCCATGTCATCAAGGTACCCACTGTCAGTCAGCCACACGTTATCATCAACCAGAAAGAGGTCGTTTCTGGTCTTGTCACAGGCGCACCTACGCCAGGTGCAATGAGATATCCAGGTTTAACACAATAGAATATGTGTATTGTATTCAAAACTTTTTTGGAAGAAATATGCATATGCCCATGCGTCTGATTCAAAACATAATGAAGATTAACCCATGACGTCACCTCCGACTTCAATATATATCCACCGAATCCCTAAACGAGAACATACTTGCTGAGTAATTATGTTTTTGTCGCCTCTGAGATTATACTGTGACAAGTGGTTATTTAGAAAAGACGTTTTTGTATGAAAACAAAATAATGATACTGTATGAATATTATCTATTTATTTTTTATGACGTTTTTCAATTTGGGGATTTATGGTTACAGTGAAAGTTCACACTGCAAGGTGGTTTCTAATATTAGACTTGGTTTTGACAAGTATGGAGTAATCAAATGAATGGAATATTTACTTTGTAATGTTACCAACACAGACATCATTGAGAATGCAGCTACAGTTGCTTCCTGTGTCAGCCACAAAACCCCTCTTCTTCTTGTTCACATCATACCAAGCAGAGTAGAGTAGGAACAAATTAAACGCTTGGAGACAGTCAATGTGCACTGACTGGCGGCATGTATTAGACAGGGACATGACATAAGCAATGGCATTCTCAGGGAGAGTGTAATGAAGATCTTCCATAAATACAGAATTCGCAGTCACTGTCGAGTCTTCCATGTCATGGTGAATGATGGTCGTTATCTTCCCCTCAGTCATATTGAATGCACATTCCACAGAAAACGATTCTAAAAAAGACGAGGTCTGAGGTTAAGACACGTCGACACGTGTTATACGGGTAACAGGAACAGCACTGTATGTACAGAATGATGAGACCTTCAAGGCCAATAGTATTTTATCTTTTCATCCAGATTATCTTGTTATAATGCAAAGTTATCTTTTTTACCAAATCTGAAACAATTTCGGTTTGCAACAGATAAAAGACTCCTGTAAGTGTTCAAATGGTTTAATTTGCATACTGACTTCAGAAAATGCGTGATTTCATAAAAAACATGATCATGCCAAAATGTCAATTCACAAATCAATAGCGTGTGTGTCCACCTCTGGTTGCGATGCAAGCAACACATCTTCGTCTCATGGAATGGACCAGGCGTCACACAAAGTCCAGTGGCATATCTGTCCATATCTGCTGGAGCATGTTTCGAAGTTCCTTGAGTGGCTGGGGAACACGTGGTTGACGTCGAAGGCGCCGATCCATCCATCCGACATGTGAGAGATCAGGGGAGCAAACCGGCCAGGGTATGACATTCACGTTGTTTTGTTGAAGAGAATCCTAAACAAGTCGAGCAATATGAGGCCGGTCGTTGTCATGTTGAAAGGTAATGCCTGGGTCATGACGACGCAATAACGGTAGAACTACAGGGCCGATGATCTCTTCGCGGTAGCGCTGCCCATTGAGATTTCGCTCTACCACTATCAAACGGGTCATCTGTCTTGCTGTAATCCCACCCCATACCATAACGCTGCCGCCTCCGAATCGATCTTCTTCCATGACACAATGATTGACGTTCACCTCGACGTCGGTACACTCGAATCCGTCCATCGCTGTGGCTGAGGTAAAAACGAGACTGGTCAGTGAATAGAACTTGTCCCCACTGCATGGCCGTCCAGCGTAGACGCTGTCTGCACCACTGTAGACGTGCTTGACGGTGGTTTCCTGTCAAAATGAGACGTCTGGCGGGTCTTCTGGCGACAATCCCTGCACATCTGAAGCGACGACGTACGGTTTGTGAAGATATTCGTCGAAGGCCAGGGTTGCTTCTTGCAGTCACTGTTGCTGGCTGGAATCGATTTCGTAGGTGTGTTGTTCGAATCCAGTTGTCTCGTCGATTATTGGTTACGCGTGGCCTGCCACTCCGAGGATGGTCTCTGATTGCATTCGTCTGTTGCCAACGTTGCCATAAACACCAAATGGTGTTTCTGTGGACGTTTAATTATCTTACAACATCACGTTTACTCGATGCTGCTTCAAGCATACCAATGGCTCGCAGACGCTCATTTTCGGACAGGCGTGGCATTTCGTAATGTTGAATAATTGCGTAATTTTGTTGTTTTTCGGAATGGTTGTTGTCAGCACGATGCTAAACAATGCATATGGAATCCCGTTAACGCACATGTTTTTATACCCATTCTTGGGTAGTGAAATGCATGGGGCTTGCATAAAACTCAACTTTTGCATGGAATGCATGCCTTTCCTTTAGCAGTTGCGTTTTTGTGACTTGATTCCATACATGTACTACAATATTGACAACCAAACTTTACTTGTTTGAAAAATACACTAAAATATTGGTGTCACAGGAACTTTTGTTTTTGAGTATATCATCACACTATACTTAAAAAGCAATAGGAATAACATTTGAAACAAATGCACCTAGTGTCATTCTTCTTTCTGAAAAAGGATTACTTTCTTTCCATGCGGTTCATGCATGTTCAATGTTTTTTCAATTAATTGGTGACGAAATGCGTTTTATCAAAACCAGAATAGCCATAAGGATTAACATGCATCTACATATCAAATTAGATCTCATCCAAACATGTTGGTATGATATTGGTCCTACCAGACGTTTCCTGCATAACAATGCTGTATTTGCCACTGTTCCTAGCTCCTAGGGCATACCACGCCCTGCAGGACGGCTGACTGTTTGTTGTACATTGTGAACCCTCATCCTCCCTGTACTTTCCCCCACAGTCCACAAAACCGTCACACACCCGGGCAGGGGGCAGGCACCGTCCGTCATAGCATTGGAAGAAAGGTTTCCGGCATACTTCTGGTAATAGCAAAGAGATATGGCCCATGGATGAGGTCAAGAAATTGAGAGATATTATCGTCAGAATTAAGCTTTCTGTTCTAAAAGCGATCATGCTAGAAGGCAAATTCCGATTTAAGTTACCAAAGCACCAGCTCAATGAAAAGGGATCACAAGCTAGACAAAGCTGGTCAAAGCTAATCATTTGAAAACATGCGTCTGGGACCATGCATGAGATTTATAAACTACCACATGGTGAGTGGTTGAGTTGGGTTTAACGCCACTTTAACACATGGATATGCTAAACTTGTGAGATGAATGTTTTGACTCATTGCAGACGATGTACATGGATGAGTCTTCACATGAATGTTTTTGCTCTTATTCCAATAAATTGGACCCTACCACACTGCTCTTCATCTGATCCGTCCACACAGTCCTGCAGGAGGTCACACCTCTGGTCAGCTGACACACACTGTCCACTGCTGCAGCGCCACTGGTCAGAGGAACATTCACGGGACACTGCGAAGAGAATCGAGTATTTCACGGTAATAAATTAACAGTAAGAAGCTAAGTAAACTGAAATAAAAAGCAGAATTATCAGACTCTCACCACACTGAGTTTCATCTGACCCGTCCTTGCAGTGTTCCTTGTAGTCACAGTAGAAGGCGAAGTCAACACATCCCCCATCAGTGCAGGAGAACATGCCGTGTGGACAGGGGTCTGAATGATCGAAGAAAGAGCCTGAGGCCGTCTTGCAAATTGACTCATATTTTACAAGCAGTTTGAAATTGGTATAAGACCATTCTATTCAGAGGGTAACATCAAGTATTATTTGGCTACCTTTATTGTTTACAACATGACAGTTCGGATATATAAATTTCAAACATTTATTTTGAGAAAATGTCTTTACACTACCTTATGCTAGAATAAGCATCTCCCAAAATGTTGAACTATTACTGCTAATAGAAATATAACAATATTAATGCACTAGGGAAACATACACCCTTAAAATGCAGTCTTCTGATAAACTGCTCGCCGTGATATTTATTTATTCATTATGATAAACTGCATACCTCTAGATGATTGAGAACAATAACTATTATCAAAACTGAACGCTATACCTGAAGTGCAGTTATCCTCGTCACTACCATCAGTGCAGTCGATACTTCCGTCACATGTGTACAGTCCAGATATGTACTCGCCGCTTGTGCAAGGGAAGTAATAACCAGTTTGGGTATGACTGTCGTCATAGGTGTCCATCATGATGTCTGCAGCTCCTCCAGTTAGCACTGTGAATATGTTAATGGCAACAACGTTCTATATATTTAACTTGATATACTTAGACATTCCATGAAATGTTGACTTTTTGTCCTTCCTTATTGGAATTGTAAAACCTTGTAGGCATATATGATGGGTATGAAAACGATAATATCTGCAGGGTACTTTTAAGCAATGAAGATGTGAAATCAGTGAACCTGGTGAATCCAATGTACTGTTTGACGTCTCACATATGTACTGAGAGATTTTGTTGAAGGCGCAGGCCACGTCGTGCCAGTTGGCGGTGGATCTGATGCTGGAGATGACCATCATGGTGCACGTCTCTCCCTCGAACCCGTCCGGCTGGGGTGCTCCATGAGAATCCCCAGCATACCTGAAACAGAAAGGATGATTACAAATATTCTTATATCCATTTGCTGCCTATGTTGTTGTTTTTATTCAGTGTTGCATGTTATTCGTCGTGCCAATCATCAATGGAATGAACAGGGGCAAGTACGAACTAACAATTTGGTGGGAATATGTTCAAATATTTATATTTTCTGATCATCCCATTTAAATATACATTTCTTCTTTTTCTTTTAAACATGTTTTTTCGTCGATGTGTATTAACGTGGCAAGTATAAATGTACAGGTTAATACATGTACAGTCATTTAAAAGTGGTTTTGTTTATAATGCAGTACGTATCAACTTATCACTACCATTCTGTATGGGATAATGGCTTTCCGTCTGTCCATCCAAATCTGCCGAATCCTGTTTTTCTTAGTCCTGTCAGACAAAAAACAAACATACACGTGTTTGCCTCAATATTGTCAAAATGATAAGAAAAAAAACTAACATTGACACACACCCCATTTGCCTTAATCGATACCTATCCCTTTACTCGTCGCATAATATAACACACATGTATTTACTTACTTAAATAAACGGTAGAGCCAATATATTCATACAACCAATGTAATTACTCCGATTCACGTTTAAAAATACACACGTCTTCTTGGTTAACGTCCGTCTATTGTCGCTGCCTTCACCTATATAAATTTCCTGTTTAGTGAATATGTTGTTGTTAAGGATGGTTGAGTGGAGAAACAGAGCCTCGTTCAGGTTACTGATGCTGACGAGATGGCCTCCAGTCTCAGAGCAGCGGCGTTCCGCTTCAAACCAAGACAATCCACCATCGGCTGTGTTGAATCGGTAGCAGCTGTCATCAAATTTATACCAGTTGCTGTCACAAGCCGCTGAAAAATAGGTACCGAGACGTTAGTGGGTAGTTACGAGTCTTGACTATGATAGGCATTTCAGTCAAATCTATTAGTGTCAGCGGCTAAGAAACGCAACACAATTTCTTCTGGGCATTAAGTACCCACCTACGGTGTAATATATGACTATTCATATACAACTATGCAGGGGAAAATAATTCAGACCATTTCTGAAGGAGATTGACATTTGACGACACATTCCACGAAAAACGGTTACCTTTAATGGTATCTTTACCAGACTGAGGTGTCTGAGATAGAGATATGTTCTTACCTGACGCATTCACTGAACTAGCGCTGAATTCAATAGTCTGCAGAGTATACTTCAGGAGGAACCCTCTTCCAGCAGTATCAAAGTCAGAATAAAACTCCACATCCATCATCTGCCAACTACTCTGAATGTCTCCTATTGGCCTTCTATTTTTACAAAACTTTCCAATTAAGGTTTTCTCATGTGCAAGGTCAAGGTCAAAGAGACTGACGTAGTCTCCCTCACACTCTCCAACAGCTATGACGTCAATCATTTCAAAGGTCACAGTGACGTACTGCCCAATCTGACCCTGTATTCTCCAATGACAACTGGTCGACACCGGGTAATAGTTGGGGAAGGCAGCACTGGAGATGTAGCCACACTGGTGAGAACACACGGCCTGTCTGGAGCAGCTGGACTCACCCTGGCCACAACCGCCGCAGTCTGAAATTGGCAAAGTCAGCTGCAAAACCATATTGTTCTTCTGCATTGTAATTAAATGTGTAAGTATTCCAAATCTCCAATCAACATGTCTCCCTGTTAAATTGCAAATGTAAATGTAATATTTAAATGGACCATACTAATATGAACGGTTCTTTTCCAAAGTTCACACTAGCGATATCATGTTACTTTTACAAACAAATATCAATTCCATACACGTGTGAAAACGTATTACTGGTACTGCAAAGCAATATATAAAGTACTTGCTGAGAGATGACAAATTACATTATTGGTTCAAATGAATATCTGCTTTAATGAATGATGTCCATCGTGTATGTTCTTTAGTTATATACTATACCTGTTGCATCAACTTTTATGGTAAAACCTCTTGCTTGAGTTTCTCTTATTCTTGGACAAGCGAACAAGTTAACCCAAATCTCATTTGAGGAAGATGTATAGTGTGGCCCTTCGAGTGTTTCAAACGTATGTCCTGTCAGTGTAGCGACAATATGGCTTCCTGCTCGGTTTCGGTCTGATATTGTGAGTCTATCTTCACAGTCGAAATATGCATTAGCATCCTTAATAAAGAAGGACAAAAATCAACTGACACTCAAACGAACCATCTTCTCCTTCAGTACATATGCATTAATTACAAATGTGACAGCATAGGTTACCAGGTTTCACTCAACGCCAAAAACAATCCATATAACGTGTAGTTGCCGTGGGCCTTTGGCAGTCTGATGACAAGACATGATTATTTCCATAAGGTGATATAATATCACAGAATGTGGGATTAAAGACCAACCATTAGATGTTCTGGGGAATGTTTTTGAATAACACTATTTGTCCTCGAAAATACATTTTCCTGGATGTCCTGATAAACCTATTGCGATAAAAACAAATGCGCGCCTCCAGAGCAACTTTAACTATAACTAGGAGAAGTGACAATAAAGATATTCTGTCTTGAAAAATCCCAAGCCCCGTCAAACTTTTAAATGGTCAACCATGGAATTCAACGCTGATTCATAAAATGAGAAGAATAATATTACATAAGATTCTTCTTTTGATGCCAGATCAAGATCAATTAACTCAAGTCTGACAAACGATCCTTCCTCAAGCCTCACAGTCCAAGTGCAGTTTGTGTTCTCTCCATAGTAGAAAGGGTAGGAGGGAGAAATAATGTTCCCAGTGCTGTTCACAACGCCACCACAGTTGTAAATATCAGCAGAGCCTGAAAAGGGGTGATAAAATATTATTCATATGTCAGTCTATCCAAACAGTTCACTCTGTTAAAAACATATGAAAACACGCTATTTTAGTTAAATAAAAAAATATGTTTCAACGTTCTTTCAAAAGTATGATTCTAACTACAAGATGAATTTTGAGAGTTTCAAGGTCCTACCTACCCGCCAGGCACAACACTTGTCCATATTCGGTAGCTCCTCCATATACTGTGACCCACCAGTTTTGATTGTGACGACTATACCTATTCCCCACTAGGTATGTGCAAATTTCATCCGGAAATGAATATCGATAAGAGGCGTAGATGTGTGTGTTTGACAGATACTTATTCTTGCACTCCTCTGAGGTAACACCTGGCGCTACAAAGCTGTTGTTGTAGACATCCTGGTAGAAACTGTGGTCTGGCATTCTGTACAAACCCATGTTTGTGCTCCCTTCAGTGCATTTTATGTCGACGGTCACTGAGATGAACGCATGATAACATGTTAATAGAATATTTCTCCCTGAAGATAAAACTGAAACATGTAGGAGAGCAATTCATGTTGTTTGATTATTTTGTGAATTTGTTGATACAGTAAACTACGGTTATAACGAACTCAAAGGGACCACCAATTTTAGTTCGTTATTACCGTAGTTCGCATATATACAAAAATGGCCAGGGCTAAAAATAAGTTCGCTATATCGGTCAGTTCGTTATAAGCGTGTTCGTTATAATCGAAGTTTACTGTATATACATATTTGACAATAGCAGCATACAAGGAATCTGATCAAATGATGCTCTTACAAAGAGGCAATTAACAACATTAACCCTTTACCATATTGAACCACTAAACCAATCACTCGGCATTTTACGTGGACACCACTTTTTTCCCTGAGCTTACCTCGTTTTGGACAACCAATGAGGTCAAACTTCACACAAAGAGGTGAAGCTTCCTGATACAGATTAATCCTAACAACTCTTGTTAGAAGTCGTTTGGAAAGTAGGAATTTCTGCAATACAGATGAGGCATATGTCGAATCAAGATAAAACACCTGTAACAGAAAAGTAATCGAATATTACAATTAAGTTTGTTGAATAAATGTTTTTGTTGGGCTAATACACGTTCAATAATATTCTCAGTCGGAAAAGAACATGTTGGTATACAAGTATGCCTCTCGGTGACAAAAATGCTTAGTTCCACGGTCATTTTTTATGACTTACATGTGTTTAACAGTATACAGATAATGACATATCAATATGACACTGATCTTTCGATTGAACATTTTCAGTATTTACGAATGAAGAAAACTTATTACTAAACAGTTTACCTTAGCCTCTCCAATTCTGTTTTTGTAGACTGTGAGATTGCCTTCATTCATACCAGTCCAGACTGTGAAGTTATGGGGCAGATATTCATCTCTGCCGCCATTCCACCCTTGTAGGATGACTCCTTCTAGAATCATTGGGATAAGGAGGTCCACCTGTGAAGACATATATCAGAACATGGGTCGGCATGGGTCATGTCCACCTAATGAAGCAACATTACAAACAATGCATAGTTAATCTGTTAAAATCCGATCCAGAGAAGTGATTAACACTGTGACAGTGGGCAGATTTTGGGGGGTTTTTTTACTGTCGCAATCTTTGAATTTCAGAATGCTTTATCGGCGTCAAAATGAATATCTCAAATGTAGCTGAGTATTGTATTTTTCCTTTCAGCATGCATGCATTTACATAGCATCGATGATTCAAAATGCAAACACGACGTCTTGGATTGATGGAGGATATAGTTGAAGAATGACGCTGTTGCTTCTTTAACTAATAATCAGAGACTTCATGAACAACAAACCAACTGGTTTGATATAGGTTTATTTTAGTTGGATCTTGTACCAAAGCACATGGGATGAAGCAAGTGTTGCTTTATGAAAACTCGCTTCATTTCAGAGAATACAAACATTTTATTCGATCTCATTGACCATTATGAAGTATATCGTGTACCAGGACTGTTGGTTACAGTAGACTTTGAAAAGACTATTTCAAATTTCTGAAATTCAAGTAGAGGTTGTAGGCAAGGAGATCCCTTGTCACCACATTTATTGATCGCGGGAGTTGTGTTACTGTCAATTTCAACAAAGTCCTCGATAACAAGTCCCTTGATGGTTCAGAAAAAAACTGGCAGAAGTTAATGGAATTGCAACTTGTTCTTTTTAAAAAAGAAACTGCAGGAAGAGCTCCGCAATGTTGATTGGATCTAAAAAAAAGACTCAAATGGACGATATGTTCTCATATATGTCTTTTTTTGTCGAAAATAAAATGTTAATTTCTTTCAACAAATTTGAGTGACAAGTTAAAAAGAAACCTTGACAGACAATTAATTTTGAAAGGTACTAAAGTAATATTTTTTCAGGAAAAAATGAATGCTCAAATTGCAATGAAAAATTATGATGATCAAATCACAAATTTCACTATTACTTACACACTTTTCTGTGTTAGCTGAATCCTAGCGCTGAATATCAGTGACAAAATTAAATGTCAATTGTTTGCTATTTTGGTTAATTTGGTCTGGAAAGCGTCACACAATAACAAAAGGCGTTAATAAATAGGTGAGCTGTTTGAAAATGATGGACATTTAAATCATTCTGTAAATACTTGAAAATTAAATGGATAAAGAGACTTCTGTCCTCACAAGGATTTTGGCAACGTCTATCGATTCAATATATTTGAATTTCTATACGTGCATTTCGAATTGTTTCATCTTGTCAGAGTAAGGAATTAAGCATATTTTGGAATGATGCCACCTTAAACCTTAGTTTATGAAAATGATAGGCCCCTGGTATAGTATATGAAAAGTAAGGAAATGTATGTACATGAATTTCGACAACTACCGATTGTAAATGGTACTCCAAAAATACATCCTTAAATTCGCAGAGAGCAGGCCTGAAATATACTAGAAACCGGTTTACGAATACGGGACAGTTTAAATACTTTGAAACACTTAATTCAATTTAAATGTAAAGTACTTATTTTATTATTACCTAATTCGAGGCCACATAAATATCAAATATAACTCTCTGTGTTTTGAAATCAACCATGACAGATAATTAGATAAGAAATTTCCATTCCAAAGTTCTGCATAGGATCCGTACAACAAAATTCTTTTTATGTAAGATGGGTATTAGTGATGATTGTTCTTGTACATTTTGCCAAACTAAAATTTAAACAGTTGTACACATCTTTTCTTCTCTTGACAAAGGGTTGCTAAATTGCTGTCATACTTCAAAATTGGTACAAAGGTAAATCGAAACGTGTCCTGCTTGGAAACAAACAAATTTCAATATCCAATATGTCTCTTGATGATCAAATAATATACAGTCGAATCCATTGTTTCGAACTCCTGGTGACCATAGTTAACAGTTCAACTTATCGGGGGTCCGACACATCCGTCTCGACAACTTATTACCGTCTGGCCATCAGACAACTCAAAGCAAATGTTTAAACAGTCATCACTGCTACCCTGTTTGAAGGTGTTACTATTAAGTAGTTACAGACTTGATCTTAATTGAGTACATGTCACTTAATCATGGCAGCCTTTACTCAGAGCATTTAACGGTTTCCTGTCTTTGATGTGTCACGCCATATTGTGTTTATAAATGCTAACTTGTGCTCAGTGGTGTTTTGAATTTGACTTATCAGGGAAAGTTTTAAGTTTACTGAGAAAACAATATGTGAAGTGCTGGGCATCCATGTGAGACTTCTTGGGAAGCATGAATCACCGCGAGCACCAATTGTGCTCTCATCCTTACTGATCTGTTTCTTCGTGTATACAAGTCAGAATTGGCCTAAAACTTAAGCTTCAGGTAAATTGATGATCTGACATTGTTTAAGAATGGTCAAATGGACAATTTCATTCCACTGACTAACCAACCTGGGCAAGAAACAAAAGATGACCACTGGAACCGCCTCATCTCTTTCATATCTAAATTTGTGCATAAAGATACAGAGTGGCAAAAATGTCAACAACACTGTATGACAAGAGGGATGACTTCAACTTTCCAATAGTCAGCTTCCCCTTTATGTCGAGACATATATTCCAGTAGCACAAGCTTCACGACTTTAGAGGTACAACCGACAATGCTCTTTCTATCAAGATTACAAAGAGCGTCATACGACTCTTGCTCAAAAGTTGTTTGATCAAATGTTATCATGACTACATCAATTTGATAGTTTTGCATAAACACGGGCTCATGATATAGTCGGACTTGTTCTAGGTTTCTGCTTTATTTATGGAAAGGATTTGTCGCTTATATTTCTCATCATAATATATACCATTTAATAATTTCCCTACTTCAAGTGACCCGTGTATGACCTACCTGAATGTAAGGATTTGGATCTTCGGAATGAGCACACCACCCCGTGGCTCTGTTCAACCTAGCGTGATATCCATAGTATCCCTTTCCATCAGTGGAAGATGTGAACTGGAAATCTTTAACATTACCAGTTCTCACACCCAGGGATTTTCCGCAACCGGTGGCTTCAATGAAATGACCTTATTGTGTGAATCTCAAAATTTGTGATCAAACAGAATTCGTAATCGAGACAAGTTATACGAAATACAAAAACGGCGTGCCGTTTTCGTCAATATTATATAGTTACTGAACGCAAGGAAACATTTTACTCATGCAGCCCATACATTGTGGAGACGTATACATGTACAGAAGTTACCTTTTCCACGGATAACTATTTCTGACACCTCAAAATAATGATAATTGTCCTCATTATAATAGGGGTCATAATGAACGAAGTTATGAAGTGTGACGAAGGTGCCAGTTAACGGTCGACGGCACTGGAAGCGAAACGATTTAGTCCTGGCAGGGTTGTACGGGCCATCGCAGTTGTAGGCTCCGAATCTGAGAAAGTCCCACTGCTTTTGACTGACGTAAGCTACAATTCGACGCGTGTTGTAGGGCAACCAATCTGCAAAGAAAAAAATATAAAATATCCAGTACAGGTATTATGAGCACCAGTTGTTTTATTATCAGTAGTTGTAGTATCAATAATTTGAAGTTTTATTGGCTGCTAGTGGTGGTAGTAGTAGCAGCAGTATTAGTAGTTGTAAGCAACAACAACAGCTACTACTACTACTACCACTACAACTACTATCAGAAAGTACTACTACTACTACAAGTACTACTGAGAAAGTCCCACTGCTTTTAACTGACGTAAGCTACAAGTCGACGGGTGTTAAAGGGCCACGAATCTGCAAAGAAAAATAAATATAATTTCTAGTTCAGGGCCCACTTGCACAAAGCGATCTTAACGCTAAGTAATCGTAACTCCCATACTTTAACATAGGCTTACGATAGTCTTAGCGCTAAGATCGCTTTGTGCAAGAGGGACCAGGTATTATGAGCGACAGTTGTAGTAAGAGTAGTCACTGTAGTAGTAGAAGAAATTGATGTTGTACTAGTAGTAGTTGAAGTAGAAGTAATAGTAGTTGCTGTTGTTTTTGTAGTAGTAGTTTTCTCTCTTGTAGGTCACTTGTAGATCATAGATAATTGTAGACATGCGTAGCAGTAATATTACTTGTGGTGGCACAGACTTAGTCGTGGTGGTATTATTGATTCGCACTGGTGGTAGAGGTAGTGGTACTATTAATAATTATTTGAAGTGGTAGTGGTAATTTGATGGCAGTAGTCTGAGTGGTGATATCATTGGTGCTTGCAGTAGTTGTTGTACTACTCTAACAGATTACGAGGAAATTTAATATTAGTAGCTGTAGTATCATTAATTTGTAATTGTATTGGCTGTTAGTAGTAGAAATAATTCTTTTCTTTTCAACTTACCGTAGGCCTTGTAGACTGTAATCGAGTAGATTTCATAATCTTCACTGAGATCAACTTGTAACCATGGCTCTACAAACGGTCGCGCGATAGCAAATGTTGGTTTTCCTGCAAATGATAGCAAGCTGAAGAAAAACACGTGTCTGGGACACCTATGACTCGCCCTCCCAATTACAGACATGGATCAGAGATATTAATTGGAACTTTAAGATTCTATGGAGACAAGAAGATATTCATGCTGACTTGACAAAAAACAGTCTGCGATATTGAGTGAATGGCTGACCAACTAAGGATCATTATCAGGTGGTAGCTGAAAATACATCCCTCGGATCCTGAACTTATCACACCTGACGCGTCGTAATATTTAGTTAAGTTGAGTTTACAAAAAAAGTTTTTCAATAACTACCTTTTTCACCATTTACCATGTTTTCAATGGGGTCGTCAGGACGCGATGGCGGAGACCGAAACAACTTCCTCATTGCGACATTTGGAAAATCGTCAGTAGAATCTGAATATTAAAATTGCATAATATATGGCATAATGTGGCATAACCCTCTCCTGCAACCACCGTCTAAAGAACCTCCTCCAACTACTTTTGTCTGATGTACCCTCCCCAGCACCCTTCGCCTTTTGTACCCTCTCCCACACTCTCCGCCTCTTGTACCCTCTCCTACCAGCTCTGCCTCACGTACCCTCCCCCCATATCTTTCGCCTGTTTTACCCTCTCCTACTACCTCTGTCTCACGTACCCTCTCCCATACCCTCTGCCTCACGTACCCTCTCCCAATACCTCTGCCTCACGTACCCTCTCCCACTACCTCTGCCTCACGTACCCTCTCCCATACCCTCTGCCTCACGTACCCTCTCCCAATACCTCTGCCTCACGTACCCTCTCCCAATACCTCTGCCTCACGTACCCTCTCCCAATACCTCTGCCTCACGTACCCTCTCCCAATACCTCTGCCTCACGTACCCTCTCCCATACCCTCTGCCTCACGTACCCTCTCCCATACCATCCGCCCTTTTGTACCCTCTCCCACTACCTCTGCCCAACGTACCCTCTTTCACACCCTCCGCCTTTTGTACCTTCTCCTACTAGCTTTGCCTCATGTACCATACTCCACGCCCTCCGCCTTTTGAACCCTCTCCTACTAGATCTGTCTCACGTACCCTCTCCCACACCCTCCGCCTTATGTACCCTCTCCCATACCCTCCGTCTTATGTACCCTCTCCCATACCCTCCGTCTTTTGTACACTTTCCCACTACCTCTGTCTCAAGTACCCTCTCCCACACCCTCCGCCTTTTGTACCCTCTCCTACTAGTTCTGCCTCACGTACCCTCTCCTATACCCTCCGTCTAAAGAACACTTTCCCAATACCTCCGCCCCATGTACCCTCTCCCACACCCTCCGCCTTTTGTACCCTCTCCCATACCCTCCGTCTAAAGAACACTTTCCCTTTACCTCTGCCTCACGTACCCTCTCCTATACCCTCCGTCTAAAGAACACTTTCCCTTTACCTCTGTCTCACGTACCCTCTCCCATTCGGTCTGTCTAAAGAACACTTTCCCTTTACCTCTGCCTCACGTACCCTCTCCCATACCCTCCGCCTTTTGTACCCTCTCCTACTAGTTCTGCCTCACGTACCCTCTCCTATACCCTCCGTCTAAAGAACACTTTCCCACTACCTCCGCCCCATGTACCCTCTCCCACACCCTCCGCCTTTTGTACCCTCTCCCATACCCTCCGTCTAAAGAACACTTTCCCTTTACCTCTGTCTCACGTACCCTCTCCCATTCGGTCTGTCTAAAGAACACTTTCCCTTTACCTCTGCCTCACGTACCCTCTCCCATTCGGTCTGTCTAAAGACACTTTCCCTTTACCTCTGCCTCACGTACCCTCTCCCATACCCTCTGTCTAAAGAACACTTTCCCTTTACCTCTGCCTCACGTACCCTCTCCCATACCCTCCGCCTTTTGTACCCTCTCCTACTAGTTCTGCCTCACGTACCCTCTCCCATACCCTCCGTCTAAAAAACTCTTTCCCTTTACCTCTGCCTCACGTACCCTCTCCCATACCCTCTGTCTAAAGAACACTTTCCCACTACCTCTGCCCCACGTACCCTCTGCCACAACCTCCGCCTTTTGTACCCTCTCCTACCAGCTCTGCCTCATGTACCCTACCCTACGCCCTCCGCCTTTTGTACCCTCTCCCACTACCTCTGTCTCACGTACCCTCCCCCACGCCCTCCGCCTTTTGTACCGTCTCCCACTACCTCTGCCCCACGTACCCTCTCCCACACCTTCCGCCTTTTGTACCCTCTACTACTAGCTCTGCCCCACGTACCCTCTCCCACACCCTCCGTCTAAAGGACACCCTCCCAGTACCTCTCTCTCACGCACCTCCTCCCCAACCTTCCGTCTTTTGTACTCTCTCCCACTACCTCTGTCTCAAGTACCCTCTCCCACACCCTCCGCCTTTTGTACCCTCTCCTACCAGCTCTGCCCCACGTACCCTCCTCCACGCCCTCCGCCTTTTGTACCCTCTACTAGTAGCTCTGTCTCACGTACCCTCTCCCACACCCTCCACCTTTTGTACCCTCTCCTGTCAGCTCTGCCCCACGTACCCTCCCCCACGCCCTCCGCCTCATGTCAATAAAATCTGACTATTGATATTACATAATATATGGCATCATGTGGCATAACACCCTCCGTCTCAAACGCCCACTCCCACACCCCATATCTCTCATGTACCCTCTTCACACACTGTCTCATGTACCCCCCCCCCCCCTTCCCCATCTCCGCATTTGGGTATAAAGTTAGATGTTTAGTATGGACACAACTCACCACATATGGGAATGTCACACCCATAAAATGTTTCGTCTATGACACAGTATGGACTTAGTTGACTCTTCCATGTCTGGCGGCAGAAATTCCCATCAAAATCCCCATCATAATGTTTATTAGCGTAGGGATGCAAATTTTCGTCCCAACGCTGACACGGTCTGCCGTCGGCGGTGACGTTGACCCAGCCTCTGTAGGACGCGCCCCTGTCCTCACTGTACATACATTCACGGCGTTCTGTAAATATTACAGGAAAGGTCCGACATAGTATTTCAAAAGTGAACGGTCATCGTATTGGTTTATTATTTTATATTACTACTGTCCAAAGGCTGACAGGGTCGACCTGCGGCGGCGACATTGACCCCACCTCTGTTGTACGATCTTTTGTTCCACTGTACTTACATTCAGAGCGTTCTGAAGCGATAGAACTGATGAATCGATCACTTCCCTTCGAAGAAACTCGCACATATTTTATGTCTGACAATTTCATGGTATTGTATTGTAATGTGCTATTATGCAAATCTCAATCAACACATGCTTATAAACATAAGGTTCACGAAATAATTCATCTTGAATCATTCTCTGTTATTGTATGTATTTTTACGCACCAGTCAGCAATATTCCAGCTATATCACCTGTACATTATCTGGGTCAGATAAATCCGTGGTTGATACAATGGGAACGATGACGAAAAAACCCCAACCAAGCCCGACTACCCTATTCATTTAGTTGCGTGTTACGACAAGCAATAGTGTACTGGCTACCTATTTAAACTCGAGACCTAACGTCTTGAATCATGAACGTTCAAACTGATGTGTGGTGCTGGGGAAATACTGTAACTCTGACACGTATGTGAGTTTGTTGCGATGTTTATCATTGAATATGAAACGTCAACGTCAGAGAACAACCAGCCTCGATCACCGGACGAAACAGATTCCATTGGGCGCCACAGGCAAATCTGTGGCGAGAGCTCACGAATTGACCACCGAAAATCAGCGATGGCACAAGGTGTCATCGAAATATGCAAGGCCTTCATTACATGTAATTAATTTGTGCAAATATTCTCTTATGACAGTACATATTCATACGTGGAGTGTTGTGTGCAGGGCATGCTTACCCTGTTCGCGAACACCTGGTGTCATCACGGATTCTCATATTATTTTCACCACTATTTTGCCATTTTGTTTTCTCATGTTCACGTTTGATATGTACTCAAAGAAAAAAACTACATATTGATTGAATGTAGTGGATGCTCATATCTACAAATGAGTGACTGAGTAAGTATGGTTTTACGCCGTTTTTAGCAATATTCCAGCAATATCACGGCGGGGGACACCAGAAATGGACTTCACACATTGTACCCATGTCGGGAATCGAACTCGGGTCTTCGGCGTGACGAGCTAACGCTTTAACCACTAGACTACCTGACCGCCCCTCTACAAATGATGCATACAGGTATACATGTTATCGACAAATATACGTTCAACTTGTAAGTTAAATATTATATTTAACTCTAATTTTATCTTTTTAGAAGGTTGTAATTACTTCACTGTCCCTAAGTCGGAAAATTCCGATTTAACACGTATATATTGTGAATATCATATTATCAGTGTCCAAATTTAGTGAGTGAGTTAACAACGCTTTGATCTCTTTTTCATATATAAGCGTGTGGGAGGAAGCCCGAAAGATGCAGATCTTAGACGTTTTCCACTTTCATGAAACCCACGAGCTGATGTATGGGGCTGACAAACCGAGAGACATAATCAGCGAACCAGAATTGGAACCCACCATAATGGGATTCTGGAACATCACAGGGACGCAACTCTAGACAGCGAATTGCGACGCATAAGACGACAAGGCAACCCGTGGCCCCTGTTGGCGTTCAGTATATCATTACACATACATAGTCAGTCCGTACCCAACAGTAAATAGTGGTACAGTATACAAACTGTAAACGCCAACGTCCCTGATCAACGCGTTCTTTCATGATTCAAGTTGGAAAAAAATATTTTTGAATGTGGCGCTTGAAGGCATCAGAGCAATTAAAACTTTATGACATTTTACATTTGAAGAATTTTGAAACGTCTCAAACTATTAGGGCTGTATGAATGCAATTCTTTAGGGGCAGAAAACTTCCCTGGGAAACCTAGAAATTATCATAATTTACATCAAATCAAACAAACTGATGACAACCAAAACGGAAAATTCGACTTTATCCTAACGATATTAATATGTACAAATTGCACACTCTATTTAATAACAATTAGATTATCAATCTCTGCGTTGATTGGCAAAACTAAACTGTGAAACTTCTTAGACTGTTTGAAAACAAATGTTCCTGAAAATACGGAAAATACATAACCTTGCAACGTGTTTTAAGAACAAAACATTTGTGTGGAGGAGAGGCTGGATGTTCTGAAAATATAAAAAAAACGTAAACTGCGTTCTGAGACGCCGTGATATAACTGGAATACTGATAAATGAGGCGTTAAACCTAACTACCTCACTCCTCATCCTTTTCAGAATAATAAATGTATGTTTTGAAACACTGACTGCAAATGTATCCTGTCTCTAAGAAAACTCCCAGGCCCCTCCAAGGATATTAAATTGTTGATCCCTACGCGTGTGAATCAAGTCAACTGCGAGTTAGCAGTTATTGAATAGCTGTGTTACAAGTCTATTATCCTGTCTCTCAAACACTGTGACATACTAAAGACAATGTAGATCTGCAAAACATCAAATAGTCAAATGGACAAAGAGGCAAAAACGTACCATATGCTTCATAGTAGCAGAAAGTGACGTTAAAGTAGTTCTCCGACTCCTCTGCCACGAAGCTTCCCTCCCAACTCATCCAGCTCCTGTTGGAGGTCTTCACGAAGGAGAACACTTCCTCTGTAACCACCATGTCGGCAACTGCCTGGCACGCAACCTCTGGAGATGGCTTGAAAGTTGAAAGGTGATTGCATGCACTTATATAGCGATGCGCATGCACGTGTGTGTGTGTGTGTGGGGGGGGGGGGGGGGGGGGGGGGGTAGGGCTGCTTGTACTCGTCCGGACTGATGCCGATTTATGGTGCTAGCTCACTGAGATACCATGCCGCAGTTACCATGCCCTTTGAGTTCGTTATAACCGTAGTGTATGAGGGGCGGTGGGGTAGTCCAGTGGTGAAAGCGTTCTCTCGTCACGTTAAAGACCCGGGATCGATTCCCCACATGGGTAAAATGGCAGCTGCCCATGTACGGTGTCCCCCGCAGTTATATTGCTGAAATATTGCTTGAAGCGACGTAAAACCATTCTCACTCACTCACTCACTATCAAAATACTTTAAATGTACCATTCATAAGACCATATGTACATAGTTCTACAGATGCCAGGTAATGCAGTGGAAGGTAGGGGAGTTAAACTAGGAGTTGTTTCTAGGCGAACTTTATAAACGAAAATGTCAGAAGCTATGTATTTTTTCGAACCCTCTAAACGGAAAATATGGTGATGCAAATAATCATTAGGTTTTACATTGAATGGCGCGTCCGTATGTTACACACTGCACTAATGCAAATACAATGCTGACCTCATGTTATATTCATTTGTCAATTTAGTGTCTGTTTGATGTCAACATCGCAGTGAACTATTATCGGGATAAATTATAGCGACTTTAATAGAGTCTGGACCCGAGCCAAGTTGATTACATGATCAAAGTGCCTGTCCTACCCAATTATTGTCGACCCTTGGGGCAGAGAAACCCCCTCAGGCTCCTCACAGAAACGTATCAGTTTGATACATATTCTATGTATTTGAAGGTTACTCTGATTGTTTGGTGTGCTCTCACATCGACAATAGACGGTTGACACCGGTGTACTGCAATGTATAATGCAGTGAGTCAATAGAGCTATAGTGTGTGGTCGACACTGTATTACAATATTACTATATCGATTTAATACCTTCATCAAGTAGAAAGGAAATGTCGTAGGCAGTGTAATGGTGTCGATGTCATCGTCGTCCCTGCAGCACAGTGTTAAATTAATCCCCGGATCTGTGATGACCGCGTCAGAAACCGCGCCCCCTGTATCTTCTGCCCACACTCTGTAGTCGGGTAAGGGGAGTAACCCCTCCTGGAATCCTGTGAATTAAGGTTAGAACATGCTTTAAGCAAAACAAAATCAACAGGGCCTATTACTGCAATTGACATGAATTGAATTCAGATATATTTATATCTAGAATGCTCTAGAGGCTGTGGGGTAGCTTTTGGTTTAAAGCGTTCCCTCATCAAGCCGTACGCCTGGGTTCGATGAAAAGCCCATTTGTGAAATCCCCCCCCCCCCCCCCCAGATATTGCTGGAATACTGCTGGAATATTGCTAAAAGCGGCGTAAGACCAAGCACACTCACTCACTCACTCACTCACTATATCCAGAAAACTTATTTTGACTATTTTAGCGTTAAAGTGTTTTGTACGGAAGCGTAGGAGGGACACGGTGAATTTTTTTGTCTAAGTATCTCCTACGTAGGACTTAGTATCTCCTAAGTAGGACTTACTGTCTCCTACGTAGGACGTAATATCTCCCGAGTAGGACGTATTATCTCCTACGTAGGACTTAGTATCTACTTCGTAGGATTTACTATCTCCTACGTAGGACTAAGTATCTCCCACGTAGGACTTAGTATCTCCTACGTAGGACCTACTATCTCCTACGTAGGACTTAATATCTCCTACGTAGGACTTCCTATCTCCTACGTAGGAGATACTAAGTCCTACGTAGGAGATAATTATTCCTACGAAGGAGATACTTAGTCCTACGTAGGAGATAGTAACTTTGTTGTTTAACACCGTACAATATTCCAGGTATACAGTGGCGGTTTGTAAATAATCGATTCTTGAGCAGACAATACAATGATTGACTTCAAGAGCATCGATCTACACAATTATGTTATGATGACATGCATCAACAAAGTCACCGAGCCTGACCACCCGATCCCGTTACTCGACTCTTACTCCAAACATGGGTTGCTGAAGACCAATTCTAACACGCGTACTTAGTCTTGAAGGCTACAGGTAACTCAAAATTATCATTCTGAGCAATGAATGTATGTCAGTAATGATGCCTGACAGCTGAGATGACTTAATTCCATTCCCCCTTTACTCAAAACTCACATCTCTAGATGGAACTAGAGTAAACCTTCACTCATCTGAATGTAAATGAATGAGCAAAAGTATATAGTGAATAAAGTAAACAAAACCTCACCATTTAAGCACAATTTTCCTTCAGCTTTGAGCAGACAGTAGCGACCAGGAGGCCACTCACTGCTTACTGCAGATTCGGCTCCATCGTCAATCCTTGAACAGAAATTGAACTGGAATGTATGTTTGTGGTAAGGCCCCAACAGTCGGAATCGTTCTGGAAACCGTTGACGAGAAGTGGTTTTCTTTGACAGCGTTAGGTTGATATAGCCAAGATTCCAGCCATGGCTCTCCGGTTCCGGGCATCCAAACACGGTTGACAGCAGGCTGTATGAACCAGCTGGCCATGAGCTGCGTTGGATTTCTGAAACAGGATATACATACGTGATTTAGCTGCTTGGGTTTTTATTGCTTGAAATGTCACATCTCTTTTTGCTTACGAAATTCTGATTATTTATAACAAAAATATCAATTTCAAAATAAATATATGGAGACGACTACAATTTAAACATTTCTTTGCTGGAAACATTACACCTTATGAAATATATACCGAACAGATGCAGATGGCTTTTAAATTTTGGTCACACCTACAATGTCGTGTCTGCCGAAGGGACATACCCCAACTATAACGTTTAAGGCTCCACAAAAGGAAATTTGATAATTTCTTTGAACAGGAATTATGGACTTCGATGAGCTTACCTGTATTACACAATATCCCTTTGTATCCTTGATTACAATGACAGATGCAGAGTTCAAGATCAGGAGTCCCTTCATTCTGACACTGGAGTCCGTAACACCCTGTGAAGTCAGCAGGAATTAGAGAAAAAAACAACGAGCTGCGGGGAAATGCGGATTATAGGTCCCGAGAGAATGCAATCGTAACGTCCACAGTATTTTGCGACGAACGTCCAGCAGACAGAACTGATGTTCCATCAGTCCAACTTTCGAGAACGTTACCATATATGTGACCATTAAGAAAGAAAAGGAAGATAATAGTATGTTAGCTTTTTGTTCAGGTAAGATAATGTGATCAAATGACGACGTCATGAACAGAACAGTATAGTCACATCGTACTTTTGAATGAATTGTATTATTCAGTGGTAAAAAGGCCCAAGGCTAAGAGTATGTGCTATAACGCGATTGGTTGATTGTGAGTGGTAACTGTGTGTACATGTACCAGTCTTTAAATAAGAACCCTAATAAACACGGGTCCCGCCTATATCCCTCCTTGTCCCATGAACTATCGTACATTCCTGAAATAAACAATAATGGTGACGTAATATTGGCCATGAACTTTGAAAATCACTAAAATCCAAAAGTGCAAATACTCGATTATGGGTAGCATATGGCTATAGCTTCTGTATCTATAACACACATACTATATATTTTTAGCCAGCACATATAGCAAACATTTGCTAATTATTATCTCCTAATAGATCAGCATGATTAGCATTACTTGTAAATGTTATATGACTGGCTAATCCCATTGTAAAACCCCATAAAAGTGGGTAGGCCGACCTGTACGGACATCATGATATCAGAGTGTTTACTATGAAGTCATCTGTTTTTTAATGTTATAACTGACCCTGTTCACATCATAAATACACGTGAAAAACACTTTCCATAATCATTGCACATCTTTATTGCACGATACCGACAAGATCATATGCATGTGTTTATGAATCACAAGGGTTGATATCAGGTGTTCACGAAATGGGGAAATGCCACCGGTGGCATCCTTCACAAACACATGCAAAGGCAAGTCAAGTATTCACTTGCAAAAACATGGGAACATATGGTACAAGTCAAAATTGGGAATTACATCGGACATCATATTGCTCACTGATGCGTCATATTGCATCCACACTTATGTTTATCATGTAACCTTTTGAAAGCTCTTTGAAATCTGGGGGCACGAGTGGCCCAGTCGTCTAAATCGCCGCGATTCGCTGTGCAGAGTTGCGTCCCATGGGCACACCAGAAACCTATGATTGTGGGTTCGAATCCCCTTTCGCCCTAATTATGTTTCTATGTTTGTCAGCACCGTACCCGTGCTCGTGGGTTTCACCGAAGTGGTAAACGTCTGAGACTTGCACCACTTCGGGCTTTCCTCTCACATTAAGAGATTATTATGTAATTATTAATGTTAATTTGAAACAGATGAGGCGGTTTTAGTGGTCTCTTTCATTTCTAGCTCAGTGGATTGGAATTGTCAATTTGACCGTTATGAAACGATACCAGGTAATCGACAACCAGAAACCTACGTTCAGCAAGATCAACAGGGAGGTGACATTATTGTTGCCCATGGCGATGCCTACTTTTCTCAGGAAATTTTAAAATTTCAGATATTTGCTCTCAATGTTTTTACAAAATGTAAGAGAAATGTAAAATATCTTGTGTCGCCACATTTGGTGACAAAATGCTACATGTGTGAATGAATTTTTTCGTTACGTTTATCGTTTTGGATAGTGGTGTTCAAAGTTGAAAAATCAAATGTTTTGACATAATTGGACGTGGTTCTTTCTGAGATTGCAAATTCTGTTTGTGTTTTGAGACTATACATGGTATCATTTACACGACTTTCTCAAACTCTTTACTTGGTTCTATATATCAAGGAGTATACTTCAATCTTAGCTTCCAAACCGAAACCACTGAGGGCCGCAATATCAAGTCAACCTTAAGGCCAACAGTCATTACTTGAACATATTCTGTTACAAAACATCAAATGGATTAGACACAAGTTACACACTTACCAAGCTTTCTGCTAAAGGACTCGTAAGCGTGTCAATTGTGCCTAATCCCAGGTAGATTTGATATTGACACGCAGACGTATTTTACGGAAAGTAAGTCTCTGTAACTTGTGTACACGTAATGATAAGGTCCTTACATGTGTCAGCAGCAGTTTGTACTGGATTTTACCAGATGAGCTTTAGTGTACTCACCTCGATCTTCCGTAGTGTATTGACACCTGTCAGGGCGGCTTCACGCGGGAAGTGTAAGTACACAAACACAGATTGGCAAATTTCAAAATGTTTGCAAACTCGTGTGTGTTTTCACGCGACAAATGTGTGTTGTTGTTGTTGTTGTTGTTGTTGTTGTTACTTAGTTCCTCAACCCGTGGGGGCACTGTTGGCCCAGTCGTCTAAGGCGCCGCGATTCGCTGTGCAAAGTTGCGTCCCTTCGGCAGGCCAGAAACCTATGATTGTGGGTTCGACTCCCGGTTCGCCCCGATTATGTTTCTAGGTTTGCTCGTGCTCGTGGGTTTCACCGAAGCGGTAAACGTCTGAGACCTGCATCACTTCTGGCTTTCCTCCCACATTAAGCTGACACGCCGTGATATAACTGGAATACTGTTAAAAGCGGCGTTAAACCAAACTTACTCACTCACTCACTCCTCAACCCGTGGTAAGGATATAGGTCCCGAGCAAACTATGCTTGTCGTAAGAGGCGATTAGATGGATCGGATGGTCAGGCTCGGTGACTTGGTTGACGCATGTCATCGTATCCCAATTGCCTGTATGGATGCTCATGATGCCAATCAATGGCTTCTGTTGTCCAGAATCGATTATTTACAGACCGCCGTCCTATAGCTGGAACATTGCTTGGTGTGGGTGTTTAACAACAAACAAACTTGGTTTCTCTCTACTTTTCTCTAATGCCAACGCGGTTTTGTAGCAGACGTATACCAAAAAGTTTGAAAAGTTAAATGCTGGCCAAAATATTGGTTAAAATAGAGACGGATTCTATTTCCCGCCAACAATTTGACACACTTAACAAACTAGTTTGAAATCTGTTCGTAATGGTCACACACACGCACACACAAGCAGACACACACACACACATACACACACACACGCGCGCGCGCGCGCGCGCACGCACACACGCACACACACGCACGCACGCGCACACACACACACACAAGCACGCACGCACGCGCACACACACGCACGCACACACACACACACACACACACACACACACACACACACACACACACACACACACACACACACACACACACACACACACATCCAGCTATTGAAACATGTAAATATAAAAGGTCAACAACAGAGAATAATAGGTTTCGATTATTAACCGAAACAGATACCATTGGGCGTAAAAAACAAAATACACCAGGTGTTCACGAAAAGGGTAAGCATGTCCTGCCCTACCGGTAGCGCCCGCCACTCACACATTATGCATATAGAGGTTTGTTTTTTCCTGAGTGGGGACCAGTAAACACATCAGATAATCAAGCCATGGTGATAATCAAGTGACCACAACATCCAGTGACATAATGGTTTGTTGAAGCCATGACATGTGCAGAGACTGTACAACTCACAGCATATGTTGCATCACCCTGTACAGTATTTATAGGAAATAGACACTTTCTTGTTCTCAAGGCCAATAAAATACATAACACAAGTCCTTTACACTTTTCTCTAATTTGTGACAAAGCCGCTGCAAACTAGCTGTGATTATATATTATCATATAAGAATAACTGTGGTATATATATATAATCAGTAACATATTTTGGGTTGATTTTATCAATAAGGTATGGGTTTCTATTCGTTCCAAAATTAAAATAGCAGACCAACTATTTTTAACGTGTTTCCTTTACTCCAGGGGCGGTGGGATAGCCTAGTTGTTAAAGCGTTCGCTCGTCACTGTCGTACAATGTGTGAAGCCCATTTATAGTGTCCCCTGCCCTGATATTGTTGGAATATTGCTAAAAGCGGCGTGTATCCATACTCACTTTACTTCGGTGAGAACTAGGCGTGAAATACCAGCGGACATGAATTAAGAATGCTATCAACATGTGAAATGCGTTAAAGGAGCTTCTCATATTTAATAAATGTATTAAATGGAATGAGTCCAAGCTGGAAATTAAAAACAACAACAACATAATCCCGAAATGAGAGTAGAATCGGAATTAGTTTTTACATGAACAAAATGGATGTCTAACGGGAAAGTGTATTGGCTCGGCTTGGTCTGTGGTTCTTTGTTTTTTTACTAAATGTTGTACATGAAATATTTATTGATAGTTTTCTCTCATAATTTATGTATTTTTGGGTTTGGTGGGAGGGGTGGGGTGTTGTGGTTGCATTTTTTATAGAATGGTGATTACCACTTGCAGACAAAACTTTACACGTTCAGAATGGTTTAACGCCCCTTTGAGCGACATTTCAGTTATACCACGGCATGTCAGCTTGCTGTGAGAGGAAAGCCCAAAATAATGCAGATTTTAGGCGTTTACAACTTTGGTAAAACCCATAGTCATGGGTATAGTGCTGACTAATTTAAAAATATAGTCAGGCCAAATCCCGGTTTCTGTCGCTTGGCTTGGCGAATTGTGTCCCTTACGCGACTGGGAGATCAATTCATAAGACATATTAAAATCAGAATAGCACATTCTATTTACAATGTGCACATGCATATTTACCCACGGCGCACTATTTAGATGGTTGCACGTTTGTCGGAAGCAAAATACTAACACGTGTTTTTCGAATATGAACAGCACTCAATGATTGTTTAGCTAAATGTTGCTCATAAAACACCTTTGTTTAACCGTAAACGCAATGCCACTGCTTCCTCAAAATCAACGCGTGGTGGGTATGCTGCAAACTGGAATGACTTTAAACGAAGTTGTCAGACATTTTAATGTTCACAGAAACACAATATCATCTCTTTGGAGATGTTATCTACACCAGGGTAACATTCACGACTTGCCATGGGCCATCGTCCACGTATGACGTCACATCAACAAGACAACCATATTCATTTGGTGTATCGGGGGACGGTCGGGTAGCCTTGTGGTTAAAGCGTTCGCTCGTCACGCCGAAGATCCGGGTTCGAATCCCGACATGGGTACAATGTGTGAAGGCCATTTCTGGTGTCTCCCGCCGTGATCTTGCTGGAATATTGCTAAAAGCGGCGTAAAACCAAACTCACTCACTCACTCATTGGTGCATCTACGGAATCGATACCAAACTGCCACATAAACAGCTCGGACTATTCCTGGGTTGAGAATACTTGGTGGCAGAACCGTCCAATTTTGCTTCTACGTCACCGTCAGGCAGGCCTAGTAGCAAATGGTGGTCACGCGCCGATATTGACATTGTTAATTGAGTTGTTACAAAACCCCTCTTAATGGCGTGTCGCTCTGTCTGAATTTGTTATGATAAAATATTGATCAGACTTATGAGCAAATATTATTCTGTTATTTTCAATAGAATAACATCTACACCACTTTATATGAAGCACGGTTACTTTTTTCCGTTATAATAGTAATTACGGCCATTGAAGCATAATTCTACCATTAATGCTATCAACTATTGGTTAGCTTTGCTCAATTACAGACCATCAAGATAAAGCTGCAATATCCATAACCCAGAGCGTATGACAAACAATGTGGGGAACCCATTCTTTGGTTTTCCAAGCCGTGATATAGCTGTAATATTAAAGCGGCGTTAAACCTAACTCACTTACTCACTCAAAGAGATTATAAACGAATAACAGAACGGCTAATGCACTGGTAAAACATCTCCATTTCGTCACCATTTCTAGGCGCTAGATGAAGTTCCATTTTGAAATATGTAACTATTCACTTGTATATTTTCAAATAATAACGAGTGAGGACACACGCGCGAGTTCACGAGGATATATTTATTTATTTATTTATTTTATTTTTGTTATTTTATTTGTTATTTATTTTTTATTATTGAATAGTCTCTTTAGAAATATGCCCCAAAATGAATAGTTTATTTTGTGGAAAATAACCAAAAGTGAATTATTTTGTGTCAATAGTGAAAATGAAGAGATTGTTTGACAGTTCTCAGTAAATGAATACTTTGTTAGATATACCTGGGGAAATTGATTTTAAACAAAATGTCCCACTCACCCAATACAAATCAAATGGATGCATTCCCATAAAAGTAAACTGTATCCAACCTCCCTACAGCAGTCATTACCACATCGAGGTTCTTGTTGTTGCTTAGATGGAGAAAAAATCTGTTTTAAAAAATCAATAAAACGAATGTCCACATATCGACGAATATTATAGTTTCGGATAATCTGTGATTATCCGTTTCCATTTTTAACTTTCTGTCAATTTAATACCTTTAACTTATTGAGACGTGTCCGACTTACAACTGTCTGAAACTAGTGCCTTCTGTGTAGTGGGTGATAGATCTTTACCAGCTTATACATATTTAATAACCACCCTATACATACATCGTATTATAACATACATGGTGAGTCCTTAGATGTTTTCTGTGTGAATGCTCCCAATTTCAATGAAACATTTCAAAAGAGAGAAATTGTGAGTCCTAAAGGTTATTTTTGTTTGGAAACTCCTTATTTCAAACAAAACAAAACAGTGGATTTTTTTAAAAAACAAATAGTAAGAAATTTCTCATCTTAACAAGAAACGTTATATTAATTAATATTTGATAAAAACTATGTGACTATGTGTTGTGTTTAGTTCTCTTCATAGTCCTCGGGATCACAATCAGCAGGCAATAGCAACACAAGCACGGCTACAAACTTTCTACTTACGTGAAATATCTTCCTTCGGGTGAAACAAAGCCACAGCACTGTAAAAGCCAAAACTAAACACCAGAGGTACCCACATAGTCAATCTGCCGGAGAACAACTTAGGGTTTCTTTAAATAGGCAACGATTGTCTTGACACAGAACCAATGTCCACGGGATTTTAATCTGTTGGATGGTTTGTGGTCACGCAATGTTACGCCAATGTTACTCGTTGTCACGTGGATAACAACAATTAACAACCACTGACGCAAATTAGCATAGTCTGTGTCTATTCCTCAACAAAAGCAAAGTTATATGGAAGATAATGGTTATTGACTAGTTTTTTAGTGAATCAATTATTAACGCAGGCAAATGGTTGAGTATATGGGCAAGATTTGTGGGGAATACACAGGACACTTTTTCGTTTGTATGAACTAGATTCGAAGCATTGATTACAATAATTACCATCACTAATGCATGTTATATCTAAGTAAGGAGGAATTAAATCGCTCAAATTTCACCTCTTATATTTTGAAATCGATAATCCCTTGTATAGGCAGTACAAATACATGAGAATGGTTTCCGTTCGCCTTGAAGTTTATGTACATATAGCTAAATGCAGCAGGAAGTGAACAATCATTTCAACCACGATGACAGGTTTGCTATCTCATATCCGCTATTGTTACAGAATCTATAACAGTCGGTACCACGTGATACAGGATAATGGCAGTCCATTACTACTGCCCCTGTCTGTTCCAATACAATTATGAGAATTAATTTACCTTTGTCTTTTAATCTTCTATCAGCCCAAGGGACGGGATTTAGGATTGCTTTATAACAAATATTATATTCGTTATACTTCGTGTTAAACATTCAACACGCAATGGCTCAGAACGTATAACCGAACAAACTAATTACTGCACTTCTCCTATCCTGTAAGGGCATTGACATACGACAAACCAAGGCGATTAGGGGTAGACCATTTGATATTTGATTGGGTGGAAGGGAGTGCAGGAGGTGATCGAGGGCATATTAGTTTTAAATACTTTGTACCGGAAAAAAGCTGAAAAATGATTTCTCCTCATATTTTAAAACAAAACATGGTGGACTGAAACATAATATGCTGTAGGTTCCCAAAAACGTGCTTTGGCCCTAAACACACATACGCGCGCGCGCGCACACACACACACACACACACACACGCTCTCTCTCTCTCACTCACTCACTCACTCTCACACACACAAACACAAACACAAACACACACACACACAGACTGAAATCGTATCCTAAGTGGCCAGACATTAATCATTAATGTGGAATTACTTAATTGTGTGGTGCGCTCATTTGTCACCTGTCAATGTCTCTCAATAGCCTTACCTATCTGTCAGCTTATACTACATAATATATGTGTACTTAATAGTAACAGAATATTATGTAGCTTCATGCCTTTCACTATTCAAGCTACATGTTTAATATGCCATGCATTAATTTTAATTCCTTACTTTAGTAACATCATAAGTATGCCTTTCTTGGGCATCACATATGGCCGGGAACTACTCTGCAGTTTTACTGTGATGCGAAACGGTGCAGGACTGTCCATAGCCACGTCAAAAGAAGTATCCGTGTACATTAAAACGATTGGCCCATTTTCAATGGGACAGGTCGTAAAATAGACATGGTTGTTTTAACTTGTTTCCAAAGTCCCCGATCATCCTTTTATCAAATATCATCAATGTAAAAACAGTACTTTTGTACTACGCATCATCAATGTGATTTTGGAGGATTTTGTGTCACCTGAGCAGGTGACCAAATCAAACATGGTTGAAGAATGTTATATCCATACATGTTATGACAACCATAAGACCCAGTTGGGATTCTTAGGTAGAATTATTTGACCTCCATCAACGATGGTTATCGTCAGGGGCAACTGATTTGTTGGGGCAGTCAAGCTCGGTGACCTGGTTGATTTGTTTGCATGTCATCGTGCCCCAATAGTTGGCCACGCTGCTCATAGTAGCAAGCACTAGTTTGTCTTGTCCATACTGGATTGTTTACACGCCGTCATATTGTTGGTGAGCTGAGGTTAAAGTGGGTTTAACGTTGCGTTCAAGATTAGTGCACTTATAGACCAACGTGTATGCAGTATACCGGCTCCGAGCCGACCAGTCCTTGTTTTTGCCCCTTATGCCGACCGCCGAACAGGGTAACAACAAGTACTATTCTTTTAACGTCTTTTGGTGTGACGCTGACGGGGATCGAACCCTGATCTGCTCTTCGGGTGGACGCTCTACCACTAGGCGGTTCTGATATAAATGGACTTTTCCTGACAACAAAAATTCCAAACAAACTACTATAAGATTTACAAACAAAATGTCTATTTCTGGCATCTGTAGATGTTGACGCCCACACAACCAGGAGATTCTAAACTGGAGCATTTTTGTTCACGTCCGTAAATACGCTCAGACGCACGAGATGGTTGAGGTCATCTTCACACGACGAGGATAAGAAATAAACAGATTTGGTTGTACAACTACCAAAGGAAAAAATAGATTTAAGTCGGGCCAAACCAATATGTTTCATCATTCTGTTATCATTGTGTACTTTACTTCCATGAAAGAAAATCACAAACTCGAGAAGATCTTGCTGCAAAACAGCGTGTCCTCAATTATCTAGGGAAGACAGAACTGTTGACACTTGGTAAATTGCTTATATTATATACCAGTGATAACAATTTAATGAATTGCAATTAAGTGCTATATCAAAGGAGTATTTCATCCTACCTGCTACGTGTATCACGTACCACAGGTAATTTCTGATTGCACCAAAGTATCATATTGGTGGCTGATGTTATTGTTACCTGTGTTACATATGATACATTGCGGAAGTATCATTCTGCTTTGATGTTATACATTCTAATAAATTTCGCATATGTTATTTCATATGATGAATTATGAAAAAAACATTCTTTAATACTTTAACCCATAAAATAGATTCAAAGATCAGCCTTTAAAGGGAAAGTACACACGAACATTAACCTGTTTTTCTATTACCTTTTCAACATTAAAAGTATTTACCTAGTAGTTTCACTGCCAAGACAATACAAATATCATAAGTTACTAATATATTTTATCCATTTAATCGGTTCATATTTTTCACATCTACCGAGAGTAAGGGGGCGTTATCTCGGAAAACGAAGGACTCATAACGACAAAACATTTTCACACTTATTGTGAGCTTTCTACTTTCACCGTGACAAAAATGAGTGTGTATTTTCAAACACTGATATTAACCAAATCTAAAATTGCTTTTTCTTTCAAAGAAGAAAGAAAGTGATTTTTGAGTGAACACTTCCCCTTTTTACAAGTGAGGGAGTGGGTTGGGGTAACAAAAAAATGAACATTTATTTTCAGCTATGCTACGGCATATCACCTGAATGGTTGCGGAAAGTCTGAGGTGTAAGGTGTTAATAAACCATGGATTATAATAAGGTCGATCATTCATTAGATCAGGGAAAGTTATCTATATAAGATATGCGTCTACATAGGATAATATACCAATATCCGGCATATACAAATTATATTCTTGAACGTCATCGCGTAAATATAAATTGCCAATGCAAGGTAATAACCGGTCTAGATTATCCGCCGACAGATTCCATATGGCGTAAAGGGCAAAATAGATGTGAAAAATATGTGAATCGACCACTGAAAATCAGTGATGACACCAGGTGTGAAATGGTTAAGCGTGTCCTGCCCTACAGGTAACACCTGCCATTCACACAATGTGTATAAAGGAGTAAGTATTTATCGCCGCACAGCAGTCCTCCTGCCACGCCACGGCGGCCTGTAAACAAACCAGACGATCAAGTAATCAACGAACCAGAAAATCAAGTGACACGATAGTGTACATTCACCGATTTTGCTGAAATCCATTAAAACGATATGCTAATTTTGAATGATGTCTGTTGTGTACAAATGTAGAAAAAGCGACTAGGCACTTTCCATAATCCTATGAAATCATTGTACGATTCTGACTATATCATATGTATGTGTTTATGAATCACTATCAAATAGAAATGATACCAATGTGTTCGCGAAAAGGTGAGCATAATTATGGTGTTTCTGAGGTAAGGAATTAACATTAATGCATGGCAAATTAAACGGGAGAAAATGTTGTTTGCATATACTACACGGAGCTCCTGCACGACAGAAGTGAAAGGCATGAACCTGCATGATTATATTTACCTCAAATGAAACAAGGCTGGTGTGCAGCATGAGGTTTCAAATGTTAAATTTAGTGCGGTTAAATCCATAGGTAACCTAGCTCTACATTGAAAACACAGTATGTTTATCTCCATTCTACAATGACTAAATAAAACGCGAAATCTTTGGTGTTAGCAAATATATTGAATGAAGCGGGAAGGGTTGAGTCCAGTGTTTTGAGTGGGTTTTGATCTGAATTACGGAATCACCGACAACAGACTGTAATCATAATATGGTGCCGTATATGCTCAAGCAGTTTGTTTACACCGTAATACGTCACTCGAACACATGACAGGCATTGCAAGCGCATAAGCATGGCAACTTGGTCAGCTAACATGAGGTGGGCAGATCAAAAGAAAACTAAGTGAGCTTTGCAAGGTTTATTGTGATTTAATAGTCTCTGATTGACCAATCAGAATCGAGTAATTTCAAAACTCATGGTAGAATAATTTATAATCACATTGTTTTTGCACTTTTCAAAACGAGGCATATGGTTATAATAATGTAAATGCAGATAATAATAAGTCCTCCATATGCAAAAATAAGTCGTACAAAATGGAAGGTATTTGGGGCACAAAAGTAAACATCCCGCGTACAGTGAACTCGCTATATTGTGAAAATAGGTAACCGGACGTGATGTCATACGTCAAAGTGGTTGTACATATTGGTATTGTCTTCGAGGTGCGGGAAGTAGACAACAATTATTCATTTCATGAAATACTTAACAGTTTCAATATCGAAGTATATTTTGAATATCTCTATAATATCTTTTCACCAAATAAATATCAATGCTGCAATATAGGTATATATATCTGTTACTGTTTGATATTATTTATAATGCCATAATGATATTAGTTATGAAACCTATGATAATCTGATGTTTATCAGCACAAAAGGAATTCGCATTCATCGTGTCGAGTAACGCATCTCCTTCCTTTAGATGTTAAGTGAATGTAACCCAGTGCAGCATATACATATTATAGGCAGAGAATCGGCAAATATATAGAGATTGTTAGAGTGTGTTCATGTCTTTATCTTCCATTATCTTAACGCGGTTTGTCGAATGCAACGAGTTAAAATCTAGTTCACTGACCAAAAGGCAACCCCGTTCTAAATATAAATCGAAGCGAAGATCGCTATGGATATCCCTACCACGCATATGGAAATAGTGCCAAGTAAGTAGACTCCTTTCTTCAATAATTAAATGATAGCTGAGACAATTGTCACTTGAAAATGCATTTTACCAATGCAAATGTATTGAATAACTATGTTTAAATATATCCACATCATTTGATGTAAAATATTCCGGTCACGCGGGATTTCGAGCATTCAGATACCGAGGCCAAGATGACTGGACTAGCCGGGTGTCAGTTTCTTGTGTCACTGAATGCCAGCAGGAGCAATAACTGTGAGATAAGAACTAACAAGAACTACTGGGAGAAGAACAAGGTACTGTGGCGAGTACATATGGACTGTCTGTTCATCATCAGATGATGACAGGAAAGGTAGCAATGCGTCTACGTTTAGTGACTGGCTAATTGTCAAGTGAAACGGAAGGATTCGTGTGGAATTCCCAACGTTGATGTGGAAGACCCCACCGTATCTAGGACCGCCAAATACCGTGTGAACAAAATCAGATGACATGTCTCTACTGGTGTTGGTAACAGATGCAAGTTGTGCACTACTTTGGCATGCAGCTTCAGGGACAAGCTCTGGTGTCGACGTTGACGCCGACGTCACAGTGGGTTGACGGTAGTGAGACATTTGCCTTGTCATATTCTCGGATGAAGAAACTAGACTGCCTAATGCCATGTGATGTGCGTATGAAAGGCGAGAATAATTTTTATGCACCGACAGTTGGTGCAACGTTGTTGTATTGCAACGTTTGTATCAGATGTTTACGAGCACTGTGGTTCGTCAGTCGTTTGTCACCGGTGATGTAGGCTCCGGAAGTCAAGTTTTTCATTATACTTCCGAGTTGTTATTTACTATTGGCTGCCTCTTAAATCAAATTTGGCCCAGAAGTGGCCAACATTTACAAGCAGAAGCAAGATAAAAGAGGCTGTCAACTTTACAGTAATTCCTGGGTCTGAGTGTTTGTTATGGACTGCCCAGATAACCACAAGTTTTCTACTTCCTCATCTGCCAGGGAATGATTTGTTGGGTAAGTTGCACATAGCCTCTCTCTTTAAGTGTCTTTGTTGTGACACCAGGATAGCTTGCACGTACCCTCTCTCTTTAAGTGTCTTTGTTTTGAAACCAGGAAAGTTTTCATTCGCCCTAAAATGCTGTCCTTTGAGAGTGATTTGCCATACTTTAATTGCCTGTCAAAACTAGCAAGCATTCCATGTAATGTAGAATTGCTTTTTCTGGCACTCATGAACAATCTTGACAGCATTTCATTTTATTCAGTGAAGGGAATATCTTGACTTTGTCTGTGATCATGTTCGATTGTGGTTATGTAGGAGGTCAAAATTGACATGTCGTGTGTTTTATTCTTTTTTCTTTTCATTTAAGAAGTCAGCAATGTCTGTGTCAGCCAAATCTGTACACATTTGGCTCATAAGAATAATTGTCATTTAAAAGTTCAGCTACTACTTGTCTGTTTTGGTGTGTGTGTGTGTGTGTGTGTGTGTGTGTGTGTGTGTGTGTGTGTGTGTGTGTGTGTGTGTGTGTGTGTGTGTGTGTGTGTGTGTGTGTGTGTGTGTGTGTGTGTGTGACATTCTTCTGTAACATTACCAACTTTGAAATATATCTTCAGGAAACTCCCAGAAACGTAAACGATGTGAAACCCTGGGTATCAATATCGATATTTTCGTTACACACGAACAAACAAATGCTTGAATGTATTGTCGCTGGCCACTCGGCTGGTGACAGCAAAGTCTCACCACGATCACGACAAAACGGATACAGAGTTACAGTGGGCTTACAGTTCAGCTTGGCGGAGTTATGTTCCTTTTACTTTGTACATGTACATTAAGACTTTTCCGTCGTGTTATGACGTCATAGCGGAAAAATGACTTTCGTCACATAAAACATAAGTTTTCGTATTGAATGTGTCACGTTATACATAACCATATACTTATCATATATGTGGCATTATGTCCTTCAGATATAAGGCAGTATTTTGTTCGCTCACAGTTTACATAATGCTGTCAAATAATAAATTTCGTCGCACAGTACGATAAAAAGTGGCTACATATCGTAGGCTTTTTCGTTATCGAAACAGAAACTTGGAAAACATTTAGTACTTTTGTCTTTTCAAACCCGTTTTTACTTTTTTCACTATGGGGTACTAAATACAATAATACACAACTCCGTTCAAGTCAGGGGTTGGCTCTGTGCCGCGCGACCGCAATTCCGGCACATCGATCATTTTTCAAAACTGTGCGTCTGAAAACTCGGCAACCAGGATTCAAGCGCCTATGTAATTAATCAGAATATTTTTGGTCAGAGATCTCGCGAGATCCGAGGTGTATCCAACTCGATGCCTTGTTCAACTAATTGCAACACACAACCACGGGGGACTGGCTAATTACAAATATGAAACAAAATAAAACAATTCCAAATATTTCCAGTGAACATGCGCATCCAAACAATCAAACGTGTGATATGTAGAATGCTGAATTGAGCCATATTACATTGGTAGGTCATAGTTCGCGAAAGGTTGTTCTGACGTGACCTGTAATGGGATGTCCTCGTCCATAATCTGAGCATGTGATTTATCCTGTTTTCTTTATTCAAAGCATTAATTGTTTATTGATAAGCAAGTTTATCTTTGCAGCCATTGTAATACGCAACTACCAGCCGATTCGTCTCTCATCAAAACACAGGCTGTGTACTCGCGGGCAGATGACCACGGAGTGCGCTGATCACTGTGTCGGATTAACGAGACTGATTAACGAGTGATTTCAGTAATTCGTTGCAAATTAGGTGTGTCGGAGTCGGAGTGCGAGACTGTCGGATTAACGGGTCTAAATAGCATTGATTTAATCGGTTCCCATCATTAGTGTCGCATAAAGCCGATTGTCGGATTAACGATTAAACGAGACTTGACTGTATATGTAACCTAAGATGTTCTCATTGTTCATCATTAATTAAAAACAAGCAAATTAAACGATATTTCATTGGATTACTGAGGAATATGTTATGTTGTTAATAAAATTTCTGGATGATAGTTCTTCTTTGAAAAGAGTGTGTCAATCGGAAAATTAGTCCTTGAGGGAAAAACGACATAGAATTATTACATTTAGGGTTTAATAATGGCAGCCAAATACCAGGAATAGTCAGATACAGAAATTACCTGCATAACGAGGATTGTGAAGTATCTTCTAATACTGGTAACAAATAGCATTAACATTTCGTGCGCATGATTTTTATGTTTCTGTACAATCTCATTAAAATCAGACCTTAGTTCTCGCTACCGCTTAACAAAGATCTGAAGACATCCCATTAGGGGTCACGTCAGACGACCTTTCATCCGACCAATCAGTGCGTCGCTTACCAGATTATGAAAGTGACAGTCGGAATGTGATTTCTAATCATGCAATCTCGAAAACTTTAACATTGGGTATTCCGAACAATAGTTACGGGTTTAACGACTGAATCCTTACAATCTAGACCATCTATTAGCCATTCCAGAATGTTTTTTGTTCAGGTTTCATATTTGTAATCGAGAATTTGTCAAAATATGTTTCGAAGCGTAGACGCCAATTTGAAATTTGTGCCGTAAAGCACGAGAAAGCTGCCTTCTGATTGGTCATTCCATTGGTCGGTCAAAGTTCGCGCAAGGTCGGTCTGACGTGAACCGTAATGGGATGTCCTCAGATCTTTGTTTAGCGGTAGCGAGAACTAAGATCTGATTTTAATGAGATTGGTTTCTGTAAGTCCGTGGATTTAAATTTCAATAAACCAAAATGGCGAAATACATGCTATAAAATTAATGTAACCTCTACACGCTTGAGAAAACACGTAGATTTCAAGAATATCAAACATCTGTGGTCAATAGAACAACAGCTGTGACAGGAATCAGAAGCAAAAGCTACAAAAAATCCATTTTTTCCCTTTAGCTGTTTACAGCTTTTTCTATTTATGATTTGTTTGTCTATTGCAAGCATATTTACAACAATCAGTTGTTGGGGTGATCTGGGGGTAGTGTAAATCTGGTGTAAATATGGGGGTAAGACAGCAGATACATGATCGGTCGACAGACGAAAGAGCTGTGATAATGACTGCCAGATATAGAACGGTTGTCGGAACCAAAACCTAACGCACCAAAACACCCGAAACCATTCAGTTCATCCGTGCATGTGTGTAGGGCGTCATTCTTGAATTTGACACTTCACTGAAAGGTCGTCAAATTGCACTGAGCAATCAGCGTTGGGTTTTTTTCGTTATCCACAGTGACACGTAAGCTCCCTATTCTTGCTTTAATGCAGTAGCAAGCGGTATTATTTATTCATAATGTTGTTTTTCGGAGTTCTAGTTTCCAGTATGCCTATAACGTTGTCTTATAAGTAGGTGGTTTCTGCACACAGTTTTAACCGTTCTTATGATAATTTTCAGGAAGTAAACTGTGAAAGCATGAAGATGAAAAAACTTAATACTGTGAAAAATGTTTTACATTATAGTTCTTAATCAAAGCAAACAAAATATTTATTAGATATAGGTGTTACAATAAATGTAGAAGATCTGGGAACTTTGCGTATTGCATTTCACATGAATGTGAGGAAGGTAACACTATTAATATAGGTAGCGTATTGCAATACAATGGCTATGCCAAAATATTATTGTTCTATATTATTCACTGAACAAAAGATATATATAGGCTAATGTCGGAGGTAATACGCTTCATAACTGCATATTCATAACAATCCCTTTATAACTTTCCAACTTTCACTTAATTGTCACAATGTTTATCCCCTGAAAATGAACCCTCACAATTATATAAACATAACTGGTCAGTAATTGTGTTCAGAAACGCCCATTATATACTGGAAAAAATAATTCGGCTTCAGGATTATACAAAAAGAATTACAGTAAACTACGTTTATAACGAACCCGAATATATCGAACTGACGGATATAACGAACTATTTTTTTGCCACGGCCATTTGCTGTATATAAGCTGTAAACATGTTTATAACGAACTACGTTGTAACGAACAAACTTAGTGGTGCCTGTGAGTTCGTTATAACCGTAGTTGACTGTATAATAATTGTCACTGGATGTCCTAACACAATAGGAGCTGTGGTTCAAATCAGATTGTTTGACACCTCCTTACAAAGAAAAAGAAGTGACAAAACAAATTCTCTGTTACTATCTCGCTATTTCGAATCAACATTCGTGACGTACAACGGCTTGTAGAAGGGAGAATGATTTGAAGGATTGACTTCCTTTTTTTTTGCTCTTTTATACCAGGCGTACTGATCAATATATGAGGCTATATAATCCGCATTATCAAAGTATTTTCCGTCTACTTTATATCAGCACATTAACTTTTCACCTGGTTTACAAAAATTGATGTGAATACTTTATACTTTTGTCTCACGGCTGAGTGAGGTTTGGGTAAACGTTTACTAGTTGCGTTAAACCAACCAAATCAGTTATAGTGCGGCGAAACCTAGAAACATATCATGGGCAAATTGGAGTTTCCAACTCATGTGCATAGCTTCTGAAAAACCTAAGGGACGGAACTGTGGTGCCTTAAACGACCTGGCAACCTCATATCCCCTTCGAAGTTCAATACATGTATGAATGTGACTCCCTTTCAACAGTGCAGAACAAAATACTAACTCATTTCAAATAGGTTGAGCAGTGCTTTATTTTCAAACATGCTTATGGTGTGGAGGGGTAGATCCTATGTTTCTGTGTAGTATATATATGATTGTTAGAGGCGTAACGAATGATTTAATTATCAATGCCTTTCAATGCATTGTCTATGGTCCGATGACAATACATACATGGCAAGCGTTAATATGGAGATTTGACATGATACTATTTTGACTATCGAAAACAATGAAAAACATACATATTATCGCTACCTATAGTTAATACTTTACCATCCGCTAGTCAGAACACATAAACAATTTCATTTACACTAGCAAGCATGATAAGCGGTACCTCCCACAAATTCCATAACAATCTACTGAAGCTGAGACATGTTCGGCCTGGCACCATGTCCACTGAAGCCAGAGTACTATCGAAATTCATTTGCAATGGTGGTATTAGTATATGGTATTATCGCAATCGTGTTTTAACCATCACGATTACAAAAATTAAAATGACTTCCATACTCTCCAGTACTATCTATACTTATAAGGGAATATGGATGTTAAGTCCGTTATTACAGCAGTTCCTGCTTTAATTGCCTAATACAAATACTCGTACCCTGTCAGTTGCTGCGTGTGTTTATAAAGGTATGCCGATGTTACCATTATCTGTCATTGTACCAGCACCTGTTCTACAGGTCTAACCATAAGTGTTATCAATACAGTTCCGTGTTTTAGCAAAGGCTATATGGATGTTAAGTCCCTCGTTCTACCATACCCTGAATATCGTTCCATGTATTAACAAAGGATATATTGATGCTAGGTTCATGTATTAACCATCAAATGATATTATATAGACGTTACGTCCGCCGTTTTACCAATGACAGAACTCCTCGTTACTCCACAGACTATCAACAAAGTTGCTCTAAAGGCTCTACCAAAGAGGGAATAAAATACAAAGTTTATTGAAAGTTTAACAACTATGAATAAATCTTTTAATCTTAAACTATAGGGATTTTCTTGAAACAACATTGCTGCTGCAGAAATTAAATGTGTGACAAGCGATATAGATGTAATGGCAATGACAACTACAATAAGTTTTTTACCGTTGTCATTTGGCAGCACGGACCTCCGTGTCATTTGAATTCTTGAATAAATTAGACAGCAGTTAGAAATGGTGAGAGCTATAACTGGGATGAAGCACTGGACGATGAAGGTGACATATCCCGAATAAAACACGGAGTATCCGTACGATGTTCGGTACGGATTACCATTTGCGTGGAGCCATGTTCTGTTGAGTTCCTGATCAAAGTACAATTGAGGACTGAGGGCAATCCAATGAGGAACGCTTAAAGCGATTGATGCGATTCCCAAGAAGATCAACATCTTGTTTATGGTAGATTTGTGCACATATATATCAAACATCAGGGGCTTAGTTAAAGCAAGTGCTCTTTGCATTGCAATTAACACAGTCAGGTATATTTCGTATGTGTATACCGTGAACGCAAGAGGAGACACAAACGGCTTTAGACTTGTAGAGATATGTCTTGCAGTTATGAAGTCCGGTAAGGTTTTGCTGAGGAGGCAGAGCACGAGGGCGAATATTTCTGTGATTGAAAGATGTTTCAATAGACGTGTTCCTTTCACTGTTTGTTGAACTCGCAAGAGAACCACCACACAGAGCATATTTCCACCAACTCCTAGAATTGTCAATGTGATCATCACGAATGCAAATATTTCCGCCTCTGATTGAATGTCGACTTGACTTCCATCCGTCGAGTTATAGCACGTTACAGTGCAGTTTGTCATTGTGGATCGTGGTACCTAAAACGTGAACAAGACGTTCAATATCAATGTTATTACCATTCACAATGACATATTTCATATTTCTTTTGGGGATAACGATATGTCTTGCTGACGTAATAAAATGTCATTTCTTTCTAACAACAATATAAGATAGCGAAAACAGTTTATGACGAAGACTGGTAACCAGAACCCAAAACTGAACCCAAAACTTCAATCATGAGATTGAAGTAACGTAATGAGTGAGTGAGTGAGTGAGTGAGTATTGTTTTACGCCGCTTTTAGCAATATTACAGCACTATAACGGCGGGGGACACCAGAAATGGGCTTCACACGTTGTACCCATGTGCGGTATCGAACCTGGGCCTTCGGCGTGACGAGCGAACGCTTTAACCACTAAGCTACCCCACCGCCCTTAATAATTAGTAATGTATCACCGACACGTTTGTCATCAGTGACACAAGAAATGTAAACAATGTAGAAGAGCACTTAATTCTTATATATCATTATGTCAGGTATTCCGTAAGTGATATTTTATGCCACTTGTAGTGGTAATGCTGTCATATAATACAGAAATACCAGAATAAGAGAATGGTATTCAGGCTTCATAAACAACAAATAAGCAAATCCAATGACTCAAACAAAATTATCGCAACTGGGAAATGGCGTATCTACTTAAAGTAATGGCTTACCTGTTCTTAAAGACACCCTACTATTACCAGTAAAACAAGATCATGTCGAAATATCAAAAGGGACAATGGATGGAATATGAAAAGGATAAACATTTGAAGTTTGTTTCCACGTAATTATGGCGCAAATCACTACCTTCAGACTCTTACCGTGGTAACAGCTCTCTACTGAAACAGAGCACACCTCTTTGTAGGTGTATTGCTCATGATAATTTGTTCAGAAAGCATCCCACGGACATAGAACCCGTGGTGTGGCCCACCACACTGTGTGGCGATGTCCCGGCGAAACTGAGTCAATCGCTGTAATCATGCATGACTACCTGTAGTTACACCAGACTAACACCATGGGGTTGAATGGTTCGTCCCCAGAATGACATCTCAATTGAGGAATAATTGGGTAATTAGGATGTATTTGGATATACTGCATTGGCTACATATCGTTGGGTGGTTAGGAGGGATTATCTTGGATTTGTTATTAGTTCTTATTGATTCCACGTCTTTATCCGGCAACACGTGTAATCCTATAACTTGGATTGCAGTAGGACAGCCGATCAGTGCCCCATGTTCTAAATCCGTCATTACACGCAAGAAATGGTATTCCAGTGGATGGAATTTGAAGGGATTTTGTGTGCCTGTTTATCATCACTGAAACATCAATAATAGTTTTTGGAGTCACAGTTATGCGTGCGTCTCTCTACCTGGTCAATACATAATGCATTGTGGTACTTGTCTTGTTGTATACGGTACGAGACTACAATAAACTATTTTGCATTGTATTATATTGTATTGTACTAATGATGATCGGGGGGGGGGGGGGGGGGGGGGGGGGTGCAGTCGTCTAAGGCGCCGCGATTCGCTGTGCAGAGTTGAGTCCCTTGGGTGCGCCAGAAACCTATGATTGTGGGTTCGAATCCAGGTTCACCCGATTATGTTTCTGTTTGTCAGCACCATACCCGTGCTCGTGGGTTTCACCGAAGTGGTAAACGTCTGAGACCTGCATCACTTCAGGCTTTCCTCCTACATTAAGCTGACACACCGCATATAACTGGAATAATGTCAAAAGCGGCGTTAAACCCAACTCACTCACTATTAACTCAAAGGATAAAAATGTAACATTTCCCACCTTGACACTCATTAATGCAACAAATGACTGTAGTAAAAAAAAAACATTTCAGCTCACTGAATCAGTATGGTTTAAAGCCGCATGCAGCAATATTCCAGTTATAAAACTTGGGTCTGTAAATAATTAAACTTGATCAGGCAATCCAGTGACTGACATCATGAGCATCGATACAAGCAGTTGGGATACGATGATATACACGACTTCCCCGGGGACAGTGAATCAGTGAATGAAAAGGCTCCGATCAGTACTAAGATGTGCATCCTTTGAGAAGGAAAGTTCAAAGCAAACAAATTGTTGCTCAGACATACATGTAGGTGGTACGTGACCTGGATAAGGCTATACTGGTTTCCTTACTCAGAATGGAAACTCGAAAAAGTGACCCAATATATTCTTTCATGCTCCCCTTTTAGGAACAAGTAAATATGATTAAAGATATACAATAGCACCGCTATACCAAAAAATCAGAAGTTGAATTGTTGCTAATGAACAAAATGAAATTACATTGACTAGGACCGCCTCAGTGGTCTAGAGGTAGATCTCTGCCCGGGGCGGAAGGTCTGGGGTACGATTACCCTGTCTGGCACTCGGCATTAAGGAGCTAAAACAAGGACTGGTCGGCTCGGAGTCAGTATACTGTGTCTGAGAGGGGTATTCATGTTAAACTGCGGCATGGTATCTCAGTGGGCTAGCACTATAAATCGGCATCAGTCTGGACTAGTACAAATTATAACATAATTTGTTAACATTTTGATAATATCGCAATTGAACAAACAGAATATATATATATATATATATATATATATATATATATATATATATATATATATAGATCCATGCGTCAGCCGAGGCGGCCTATCGAGGAACTTGACAGTTTGACATTGTCACCAATGACAATATTTCTCGTTATAGGTTTCTTATTCTTGTTTATTGTTTTCTATTATAGTTAAAATCAAAAGTAATTTAATATCTATATGTTTAACAAGGCAGATACAACAAACCAGTTCCACCTTTAAATGATTCTTTGTGATTAACAAGATATCGAAGATGACATTCATTTTCTTGTGGAAAGTTCATTCTACAACGCCTAGAGAGAACAGTTTGAGCAGTGAGTATTTTGTACATGGAAGGAAGAGGGAGGGGCTAAGGGTACGAATTTCACGGAGGTGGGGTTGGGGGTGAGGATGTGATAAGATTGAGTGAATATTGATAACGTTGGATGGGGCTGGTGGGTTGGTGGGTGTACACATGTTTACATGAAGGTGTGATGCGATTATGAAAGTTGTTTATTTACAAGGTGTCTTTAACGCCCTGTGTAATGTTTGTGCCGCTATTTCTGCTGCTGCTACTACTACTACTACTACTACTACTACTACTACTACTACTACTACTACTACTACTACTACTACTACTTATTACGTTGGTATAAAATTATACATGTACAATATGTATCAGTCTCAACAAATAAATTTCGCATCTTTTAATCGTCTTATTTTTCCGATATGGCGTCTCGTAAAACCGTGTTGAATTGTGTTTATGGCAGACGTTCAGGCAGATCACGTTAAAAGGGTATAAATACATAACACCAGTGAGACGGATTATATATCGCATTCATGTCTGTTTTTTTCTTTTCGTTCTCGCTGAGTTCAGAGCTGTTTCAGTAATAATGACATCTGATCACGACTACAGAATGAAAAATGAAGCATGGCTGTTTGATAGGAATACGTAAAGGGCGTTATTCCCCCCCCCCCCCCAAAAAAAAAGTCAAGGCAACACATGTAGTGATTTTTTTGTTGACACGGCCGTTACCTGGTTACGGACATATAGGCTACGGATACGCTCACCTATTTATGATTGTGTTTCATAAACACAAGCTCATGATATGGTGCGTGACATATATTTATTGAGAGGAATGTGACATATGTTGATAGAGAGGTGTGTTAGATATATTTATAGAGAGGTGTGTGACATATATCAAAAGAGAGGTTTGTGAAATATATTTATAGGGAGGTGTGTGACATATATCAATAGAGAAGTGTGTGACATATAGTAATGGAGAGGTGTATGACATATTGATAGAACGGTGTGTGACATATATTGATAGAGAGGTGTGTGACATATTGATAGAACGGTGTGTGACATATATTGATAGAGAGGTGTGTGACATATATTGATAGAGAGGTGTGTGACATATATTGATAGAGAGGTGTGTGACATATTGATAGAACGGTGTGTGACATATATTGATAGAGAGGTGTGTGACATATATTGATAGAGAGGTGTGTGACATATTGATAGAACGGTGTGTGACATATATTGATAGAGAGGTGTGTGACATATTGATAGAACGGTGTGTGACATATATTGATAGAGAGGTGTGTGACATATTGATAGAACGGTGTGTGACATATATTGATAGAGAGGTGTGTGACATATTGATAGAACGGTGTGTGACATATATTGATAGAGAGGTGTGTGACATATTGATAGAACGGTGTGTGACATATATTGATAGAGAGGTGTGTGACATATATTGATAGAGAGGTGTGTGACATATTGATAGAACGGTGTGTGACATATATTGATAGAGAGGTGTGTGACATATATTGATAGAGAGGTGTGTGACATATATTGATAGAGGTGTGTGTGACATATTGATAGAACGGTGTGTGACATATATTGATAGAGAGGTTTGTGACATATATTGATAGAGAGGAGTTTGACATATTGATAGAACGGTGTGTGACATATATTGATAGAGAGGTTTGTGACATATATTGATAGAGAGGAGTTTGACATATATCAATAGAGAGATGTGTGACATAAAGTGATAAAAAGATGTGTGACATATTGATAGAGGGGTGTGTGACATATATTGATAGAGAGGTCACATATTCATTACACTATATATATCTAGCGTAATGAATATGTCTCATACATATTGCAATATTTCCCACTGAACATCAACTTAAACGCCTGCATTCTTACTGACAGTCAGAAATTGTGCGCAGGGAGCCCACTGTTCATTAGAAAAAAATAGGTGCACCGGACAATGTAGGAACGAGAAGGTGTGAGACACTTCTGTCCAACTGACTAATACGTTCCTATTTTGTGACCCTGGGTACAAATGCCGTTGGGAACATTGCCAATACACAAACTTTTCACTCTCATTCATCTTACTTACGACAGCCAACATAATTCTATATAAGTCCTTTAAAGTGTGTCAGTGAGTTGGGTTTAACGCCGCTTTGAACATTAGTCAAGTTATATCACGGTGCAGTCCTTGAAACAAGTGGGCATAGCATATCTGAATGTACTATCAGCGGTCGTAGCACTTAGCATTACAATGTTTGTGTTGAAAGATTCAAATTACTGGACGTGCCGTTACATAGTAAAGGGATCATGCGTTGTATTTTCCTTGTATTTGACCATTCTCGGAAATATAAAACCCTTTTGAAGTGTGTGTAATCATACTACTACATTGCAAGCCAATGTCATTGAGGTGGTCACTATTGACACTATTTCATCGACTTCTTTAGAAGAAACAACATGACATGACGGCAATGTGGGAAGTGAGTGCTGTATATAGGTTACTTAACACACACACATGACTAAACTGTGACAGCCAGTACAAACTATCTGCGGTCCAATCATGACCTATAGCCAAAGAGTAAGATATATAGCCCTGTGTAGCCCATACATATTGCATTCACTTTGATGCGGGCTAACCATTTGGACATGGAGTTAAGAGAGATTCAAATGGATTAATGTGATTAAGTCATCGTTTTGAAAACCATTACGTTTATATTCAGAATGCCCTTGTCACGGAAGAAAATAAAGGTTGGCCTTATCGGAGTGGTCACTCTAGGTATGGTTATTACCTTATTTGTATTGGAAAGATCGTCGACACAGCCAGCAAATATTGGCATTGTAACAAAGGACAACCTCTATGTGTTGAACACATGCATGCCTCCACGATCTGATGCAACGCCCAGGGAGGAGGTTCGTAATGACACAGAGACTATCTTTATTGGACGCTCTCCTTGCTTAACACACAATGGTTCTAAACTTGTAAACATGCCACAATGCCAAGCAGTCGTAACATCCTCAGGTGAGTCGCATTAACATGCCCCTGGACATACACGTGCTTTGTTCTCAAATGTTGTGAAGGAGTTCTCCTATATAATCATTACACGTTAGCTGCGTATACACCCACTTTATGTATCTCATCGGGGTCAGAATACGTCGCCGGCAAACTATGCTTGTCTGTGCATGTATGAGGCAGCTATATGAACCGTGTAATCAGTTGGTTGGTTCGTTACATGGGAAATGTCCCTAGCAAACTATGTTAGACGTATGAGGCAGCTACACGGACCGGGGGTCAGACTCGAAGGCTTGGTTGGTTGCATTACATGGGATAAGGCCCCTAGAAAACTGTGCTTGACTATTTAGGGAGCTACATGGACCGGTGGTCAGGTTCGATGGTTTGGTTGGTTCCCGCACACAGAATAGGTCTCCAACCTAAATGTATGCTTGTCGTACGAGGCAGCCACATGGATCGAATGTACATGGATCGGATGTACATGTACCGGATGTACATTGACCGGATGTACATGGACCGGGACCAGTGGGGATCCGGTTTAGAATAGGTCTTCAGCAACCCATGCTTGCCATAAAAATCGACTATGCTTGTCGTAAGAGGCGACTAACGGGATCGGGTGGTCAGGCTCGCTGACTTGGTTGATGCATGTCATCGAATCCCAATTGCGTGGATAGATGCTCATGATATCAATCGCTGGATTGTCTGGTCCATACTCGATTATTTACAGACCGCCGTCATATAGCTGGAATATTGCTGAGTACGGCGTAAAACAACAAACCAACACAAACATGGACCGGGTGGTAAGGTTTGGTGATTTGTACACTTGTCACGGTATATTTCAGCTAGGAAACTCATCCCCATCGACGTTATACCCCAGACTTTAGAAGCACTGGAAGGCATCCACGGGAAACGCTTGGAGCTTGGAGGAATGTACACTCCGCGAGGGTGTGCGCCCGTCCAGAGAGTGGCCATTGTGGTGCCATACCGAGATAGAACCTCCCATCTCAAGATATTTCTGAAAAACGTGCACTACTTCCTGAATAAACAAGGCATACAGTACATGATTATTGTTGTAGAACAGGTTTGACAATACCTTCGTACATTTCACAAATTTATAACACATGTTCATATGAAGACTAAATGCAATGTATTATTGACCAACATTGAAAATTAGTACCGACTTAGGTACCGGCAACGAGTCGCAAACTGTTATTTGCATGTACCAAATTGAAGATGGATGTGTACTTATGTATGTATAATATATGTATGTATTAATGGCCAAGACTGGATCCAACATCTTATTATCCCCATCACAAGTAAATTAGGTTCCTATCCTGGGTGGATTCCACTCAAGAAAGTACCAGAATTTGGAAGAGAGAGAATTATGGATGTCAACTTCTTTACATGAGGAACACAACGTTTCGGAGTTTATGCTTACACCTTACTCATTCAGCTGAGTTAGCAGATAATCTGAAATGTTCCTCATGTAAAGAAGTAGTCATTCATAAATTCTCTCTCTCGTGTGTATCTCTACAAAATCACATTCAAAGACTTGATACCAGTATTTCCACTTTACTATGAAAGTGTAATCCCAAATATAACATAATTTGACCACGTTCTAACAGTCATTGTCTGTTCAAAGCTTTCGGCCATGGGTGCCGTGCCAATCTACACTTATCAGAGGGGTATACAAAATACGTGATCTAGATACCAATTGTCGTACTTCCATTTTTTGTGGGAGCCTCGGTGGCTGCGTGGGTAAGGTCGCTGACTTTGTGACTCTAAGAGTGTGGGCTGGAATAAATGTTTTGTTTAGTATATGTTACAAAAAGTAAAGTAATAGTTTCTGCCGTCTGGTATTATTGTTTGCTTGGACAGAATTATTTATTTCAACTTCTACATTTGGACGGCAATGATTCCCTCTGTGGCGCAATTAAAGATGATGATAAAATAACCATGATTTACATTTTTATAGTGAGTTTGTTTCAATGCCGCTTTGAACGGTTTACTGTGTTTCAGTTATACCAGGTGCGTTAGTTTGTGGAAGGACAGCAACTACTCATACGGGCGTTAGACTCACGCGTACGGGTATGGCGCTGACAAACTAGGAAATTAAATGGGTGAACCTTGATTTGGACCCAATATCACAGGTATCTGACACGCCTGTGCACAGTGAATGTGGATGCCTTTGACGACTGGCCCACTCGTGTCCTCCTTTACGTTTACAATTTGTCATCTTATATATTATAGGCACCAGGCTCCAGATTTAACAGAGGGATGTCAAGGAATATCGGCTTCGTTGAAGGTGAAAAAATGTGTGGCTTTGACTGTTATGTCTTCCACGACATCGACCTTATCCCGCAAGTAGACGCCAACGCCTACATCTGCGACGACATGCCACGCTTTCACTCAATCAACTTGGAGCGCTGGAATCACCGGTGACTTATGGTGGCTTTCTTTCAAGATTTCGTGTAGTTAGTTCACGAACAACAGAGTTCACAATGAATATAACACGATGTATAATCAAATATTCTTTAACCATAAATAATAATCATAATTATTATTATTTGTAAACTATTTGTCAATGGTGTGTGAGTTTAGCGATGCTTTGCAAAGTACTTCAGTTATACAGCGTTGTAGAAGTTCAAAGCTTATAGTCCTTCTGTGACTACTTAAAGCTATATGCACTACCTGATCATATACACTGGGTCACGGATTGACCAATTCTCAAAGGCGCGGTAGCCCAGTAGTCTAAGGCGCCGCGATTCACTGTGCAGAGGTGCGTCCCTTGGGCACGCCAGAATCCCGGTTCGCCCAAATTATGTTTCTAGGTTTGTCAGCGCCATACCCATGCTCGTGGGTTTCGTGGTGCTCGTGGTAAACGTCTGAGACCTGCATCACTTCGGGCTTTCCTCCCACATTAAGCTGACACGCTGATATAACTGGAATTATGTTAAAAGCGGCGTTAAACCCCACTCACTCACTCACTCACTCACTCACTCAAAGGCGCCGCAATCAGCTGCCACGAGTTGCGTACCTCCCTACCCTGGGTTCGGCTCCCAGATGTGTATCATAGTATCATCCTTGGACTGTCAACACCTTACCCATGCATGTGGGGTTTTCCTCCCACACCCATCTGTAATTCCGTCACAAATGGCATTCAACTAAATTCACTTCTTACATCTTTCAGTATTCCGCCCCCAGTACGATTTGGCGGCGTGGTGAGCTTTAAGCCAGATGTGTTTAGACGAGTGAACGGCTACTCCAACATGTACTTCGACTGGGGAGGGGAGGACGACGACATCTACTACAGGTACCTGTTCATGCACGAAGGTTGGGATCTTGTGAAATTTCTTCTAAGTTCATAAATGTCAACAAACCTTGTCATCTCAGGCAATGGGTTTATTATTTCATGCCTTCACAGGGAGGTAGGAAAAAGGGGGGAAAGTTATAAACTAATTATACTGTATCATGGTTTGAAATGTGAAATGTACTTGTATATTGTTACAGTTATATTGTTTTTTGAGACTCCTGTTTGTTCTCATACATAGCCTGTCACAATAATGTTCTTTTGTAGGGTCCGTGAAAGAGGTTACCACGTAGTCAGATATCCGATGAATGCCTCCCTGTACTTGGATCTCACTCACCCACAGAGCTGGATAAATCCTAGCAGGTAACATATATATTAAGAGAGAGAGAGAGAGAGAGAGAGAGAGAGAGAGAGAGAGAGAGAGAGAGAGAGAGAGAGAGAAAGAAAGAGAGAGAGAGGAGAGAGAGAGAGAGAGAGAGAGAGAGCGAGAGAGAGAGACGCACGCATAAGAGAGAGAGTAAAATCCGAGACCAGGTTTAAAATGAAAGCACACGCTTCATGTAATATATGTGCGATTCGAATTTGGAGTAGTTTACAGCAGCATGAGGCCATATTTTTTTAATGATAAATCAGATTTTTTAACATCGCTGAAATGCACATTTAAACTCTGTGTGTGTGTGTGTGTGTGTGTGTGTGTGTGTGTGTGTGTGTGTGTGTGTGTGTGTGTGTGTGTGTGTGTGTGTTTGGCTGCTTGTACTAGTGCCTATTGCCAATTTTATAGTGCGAGCCCTTTGAGATATCATGCCGCAGTTTATTGAGTACCCCGCTCAGATATACTGACTCCGAGCCGACCAGTACTTATTTTAGCCCCTTAATGTCGAGCGCTAGACAAGGTAACAACAAGTACCATCTTTTAACGTCTTTTGGTATGACGCGGCCGGGTATCAAACCCCGGACCTTCCGCTCTCCGGGCGGACGCTCTACCACTAGACCAGGGAGGCGGCCTATCACGGCTGGGGACACCAGAACTGAACTGTGTTAAGAGTGAAGAGTTAAATAGTGTAAGACCTGGTGTAGGTGTGGTAGACTGTGCCAACATATACACATGTGTTACCTGACGAAGACAACCTTGTCCTGTTGAAAATGACAATAAAATTTAAAGTAAAGGCACAACGTAGAGAATAGAGGTGCTATTCATGATGTACGTTTGGGTTTATTCAAATTGCCGTTTCAGATTTAATTATTTGAGGTCTGGATTGGATCGAATGACGACTGATGGGCTAAACAGTTTGAAGTACAGGAGATATCTGGTTGACTTCAGAGGACTATATACATGGATTTATGCCGGAATCGACGAGAGAGAGGTACTCCAAAATGTCCAGCAAAGACAGGGTTGAAAATGAGGAAATATCAAATAAAAATAAAACTTTATAGTTCAAATTTTCTGGTCAGTATATACCGAAAGAAACATGGATTTTTTAACTTGTTTATGTCTCTAACAGGTGTGTTTTGCTCACAACTGATGTAATAGGCGATTCATCATGCGTAACTATATACATGTACAGTATTGTGTTGGTTGGGTGGTTTGTTTTTTAACGCCGCACTCAGCAATATTACAGCTATGTGACGGCAGTCTGTAAATAATCGAGTCTGGACCAGACAATACAGTGATTAATATCATGAGCATCAATCCACGCAATTGGGATCGATGACATGCATCAACCAAGTCAGCGAGCCTGACCATGCACCCGATCCCGTTAGTCGCCTTTTACGACAAGCATAGTCACCTTTTACGGCAAGCATGGGTTGCTGAAGACCTATTCTACCCCGGAATCTTCACGGGTCACGGTATTTTGTAAGGCAAGGCGTATTGTTGTATTAATTGTTATAACACTGTGGCATATTATGGTTAAGCGATACATATGTATGTTGTTAAAAGTGTGAGCTATGGATCATAGCAGATGAAACACCCTACATGCACCTTACACGTTAAATGCTCGTTAAGACAATGAAACTACAAGGTCACAGTAACCTATGTCAGCACAAGGGGCTGAGATCAACTCAACTGTAGTCGGCATGCTGTAGCGGTTACCAACTCAGCTGTAGTCGTCATTGACTAAACAGTACTCGTCAACATCACAACTGTAGTCGTCAAGGTGTAGTCGTCACCGCAACTGTAGTCGTCACACTGTAGTCATCATCACCTCAACTGCAGTCGCCATCATCTCAAGTGTACCACCAGCACCACCACAACCACCACAAACGTACACATCACTTCTCACATATGGAACTAGAACAGAGTATTCTCTGTTGAACCACCAATGGCTAGAGATCAGAGATACAACGCTTATTATTTATTTGGTTCAAGAAAAGCGAGTTCGTAAATTGTGGCCTTAACTGGTGGTCATTTGATGTGTTTCCTGGGTACAAGACAATCGTGAAACCTTGTTTGTCCGGAAACCTCCGTTCTTGTACATACAAATGGACATTACTCCTTAACCATGATTGGTTAATCCGGACAATGTCACTTGTAACTTTACCGTTGGGATTAACGAGGTTCACTGCAAGCGAATAAGCCGGGTACAGACAGTACTTTGGAGTAGTTTATACGATAACGTTAACTGTCCACTCGGTGAGATCTCAGTGAGGTTTCGTCCTGACGCCGGAAACCTATCTTCATGGGTTCGAGTCCCAGATTCTCTCTAATAATGTTTCTAAGTTTGTCTGCATCCTACCCGTGCTCGCTGATTGAACAAACCAAGATAGTAAAGGTCTAGTACTTGCATATCTTCGGGCATTCCTCCAACATCAAGGTGACACGCCGCAGCATAAATGAAGTGTTGTTAGTGCCGATCAATCAAACGCAAACAGATGCTCTTTCTTGTTGATGATTTCTCGGCTCTAAAGAGCTACGCTAGTAGCGAAACAACGCGTCCTGCTTGAAACACGACACACAAGTAACGCGGTGCATGACGGTAATAATAACAATGATTTCACGCCACGTACAGTAATATTCCAGCAATAATACACCAGAAATAGGTTTACACAAAGCTAACTCAGCGTCCCACTATGGTGGTGATATTTGCGTCAAGCACAGCAAATAGACAACAACTATTACGAGGAAGAGCTTAAACGTTCGAAGAACAAAGGATTTAATACCAAGTGGGGCAAATAGTTACTACTTCACGTTAGTCTCAATTATGCTCTTGGACCGTTTATCCTCAAAGCTACTTATGCCAGCGAAATGTAACCCTCATGATAGGTCCATCAACGACCCTTCTGTTGAGGTCTTCAAGACTTTCAGCATCTTCATATCGGTAATAGGCCGTCACATTCCGAAACAGATAATAATCACAAGGTGGCATAAAAGTTTGCTGGGTCGTCATTTGACTTTAATAGGACTTCGCGAATTGATACCACCCTACGCTGGCAAATATCTGTAGCATTTACAACTTCCCCGGTGAGTAACGTGATGATGGTTCATATAGGTTCTCATCTTGTCATACGCGTGGTTTCTGGTGTGTAGGTTTACTGTTACACATATCTTGTGAATAGTTACACACAACCAAATGTTTTTTTCCAATAGACTCCTATAGTAACGTTATATTTTTTTAAATAACTAGGCATTCAACAGCCATTACATATACATATATGCACAGTCTGGCCTTAAAGCTGCAATAAATACACAAACTTTAGCCAGCTCCTTTTCCGAGTACAGGAAGCTGAACACACCATCCCCAGTTTCGCACCAAATGTCTCCTACTTGAAATATCTGTGCTCACATAAAGCACAAGTCATCTTGTCACAAATGTCAGCACCAAATATTGAAAAATATGGGCAGTTTTAATTACTGGATGGATGGACATTTAACAGACATAAACATCTTACACAATATCATCCAAACGCAGCCTGCATATATCTCTCGATCTGCATTGAAGGCTCTGTCGCAACCGGTTCTGATTTTGTGTATTAGAACCTAATATAATATCTTGAAGAAGAAACTTGATATTGATGAGACTGGAGTACGAAAGAACACGCTTTCCGACCAATCCAAACATTTGTTGGTGTAGAAAGTTTATCTTGTTCTTTGAATTTATTAACTTGCCCTCGTAGCTATGAAAGAAATGAAAATGAGATGATCAATATGTCTGCTTTATTTAATTATGGAAACGCCAGCTCATTTCTGAAAGGTGAATAGACAAAAATAAAATAGTGTCGTGGCAATGTAGCTCACCTAGATATGTAGTCAACAGGTTAATATATCAACAAAGACTACAACTTAATAAACGTTACTGTCGGCATTGCTATTCAAATATATTCTGCATAAATATTGGGGATAAATTATTACCAAATATGAAACAAGTTATTCCTTAATATTTCTAACACTGCAAGAATGACTTAATATTACTGACATATTACTGTAGAACATTGTTGCACTACACAATATTTAAATTTACTTCACACAAAGTTTCAACCCTGAGCCATATATACCTTTTAAGAAATTTTTTTTTCTGATGTCATATATTGTTTCAAATTGTTTCACACAAACACGCCAAAATCGTAATCAAGAGAACAAAATATTATGTGATTAGGAGATACGTGTCAAAGTTCAGCTTCCTTAGTCTGGCATTTTCAGAGGTGAAGATGTTAATTGTTTACAGAGAAAAACGCATTTTGAGAGAATGTAAGAGCATTACAGTACATTTAAAGCAGAAAGGGCTGAACAGTGGCCACAAACATGTTTTTCAACATGGTTGTCCAATATAAACCTCTTTAACAAATTATTAAGTATTGAAGCCTCGTGGCTCCAGAGGTTTCTGAGGATATTATGTTTACAGTGCCAGGACATGCTTTTTGAGAGAATTCCATCACATTTTGAACACAAATGGCTTGGTAACGGCTATAAGTTTCATCTTTCAGTATGGTCGAACTGCACAGGTAAAGTCAAAGTTAAAATCTAATACTGCACAAAACAGAAAAGAAATGTTGAGCCCTACGACTCGTTACACATCTACAAATCCGAACCTCTTAAAATGCAGGTGTCACCATTGGTTGGAACAAGCATGCGAAGTTTCAGCTTCATTGGTCAAGGATGTTTCTGAACAGAAGATGTTGACGATGTTACAGATGTTGACGAAGACGCCGGGTCACCGGACGTAAGCTCACTTAACTTTTAGTCAGGTGAGCTCATACAAAACGGATATCAACAAAGTTGCAATGGTGGTCGAAAATAGTTCTAATTGTCGCACACAAATAGTTTCTTCCAATTTGAGAGCAGATCTTTGTAACTCGTGATAAATTCTTTGTATGTGTCAGTAGCGATTTTACGAGGAGAACGTTGGTGAACACCATCTTCGGTCTCTAGGTGTCCATAGTGTACGGGATATTACAAGCTAAACCGGCACCACGAGACCGAAAGTCGAAGGCTTACCCGTACTTACTTCTCGTATAATCCCGTACATCCCGCTCCTGACAAATCAATGGCGCAAGGGATACCTCCCAACGCATTCGGGGTTCTCTCGAATTATTTTGTAGCAGAGCAACATCATATAAGCCTACTGAGAAACCTATAAGTGAAATGCTGGACTAGCCTGTTGATAGCAATGTGCAATTTGGCGATAGGACATTTAGGCAAAAGAAGAAAGCAACCCCAGGGACACTAATTATGCCCCCCTCCTTGCTGACATGTTTCCTTATGTATATTGGTTCTGAATGCAATGTAACACCCGCGCGGAGGTTTTCTTTTCGGCCTTTCTATTTTTTATTGAGGGAGGAGAGAAGAAAGGGTTGATGTAGGGAGCCCTTGCTCATGCTTTCAATCACTGGTTTGTCTGTTCAATCTCGTTTATTTACAGACTACAGTGATTCAGTAAAGCTGCTGAAAGATATCGATCACTAAAGTAACGCCATCGAAAGGGAACATGAACCTGACTTGTCATTGGTCAAAAGTGTTGTTTTACAAAAGCATATTACAGTGCAGTTCAGATCCGTACTGCAGTCTTAATCTATACTTCACAACAGCTGAATTTCTATTTGGAACAATGGATGTCGTGGAATGGGAGGATGTAAATTTTGTCCTTAGGCATGCAGGACGGATGGGGCTGGTCAAGAAGCGTTGTCACGTTGAATGTCTTCGTCAAAGCTATGTGAATCTCCTGCAACAAGGTGCGATCCTGTAAAAAAAGGTTTGAGAAAACATTTTGAGAATACTTAGCAAACGCGGTGGAAATGTAGCCCACATTAAAAGTTAAGAATACCTATTGTAAATATAGGAGACTTTGCATTTCTTACTCTGACATGAGGAAAAGTATGGCTAAAATAAGTGAAAGAGGCACATTTTTCGAATTTCCAAAACAACTGAGAGAAAGTCCGTTACCCAGGGTGTACATTTACTAAATGTGTCATTATTTTACCAATATTTCCTAAGAAATTCAACTTGGATGAAATATGTCTATTCAAATATTACAAATATTATTACTGACACCTCTATAATTCCCGTTTTACCATCCTCATTTAGAGTCATTACAATATAAAACGTCAACACCAGAGAATAATCATTCTCGATTTTCTGCCGAAATAGATTCCATTCAGCGTAAAAGTCAAATAGTGGTGAAGATATATGAATGGATCACTGAAAATCAGTGATGACACCAGTTGCTCGCAAAAAGGATATGACTAAGCATGTGTTACACTCCACCCGCCACTCACACCATTTTCATACGAAAAGTAAGTGTCTGTCTGTTGCCCAAAGCTGCTTAGAAGCACTCCTGCCACACGGCGGGGATCTGTAAACGTAAATAGTCGAGTCCCGGCTAGACAATCCAGTGACTCAATAACGCGCTCATTGACCCTGTCAAATACAACAACAATGTTAATTTGTTATTTCGTGTGCTGCCTCATGTAGAGAAATTCTGCTGCTTACAAGTTAAAGGAACAATTTTTCGTTTTGCATGGGGGAGGGGGTTTGTCGGGCAGTTATAATGAGTCGGCCCAAATATTTCTTTTGTAGTTGACATAGTAAATAGCTACTGTGCTTGTGATGGCGCTCCGGGACTTTAGTCCACCAGCAAACGCATGGCCGGGAATGGTGACTTCCATGACAATTTCTAGAAGTTTTGCTTATTTCTTAAATCACCCTTGAGATCAGGTATATTGTGTAGTGATCTAACGGCCGATGGTCTGGTTTTGTCTTTTACACCCAATGGAATCTGTTCAGGTAGATAATGGAAACTATTGAATTAAACATATTTATTCACAAGGAGTGAACGGGATTGGGGGACAAGTTCTTCCAACTTAGAATGCCCTCTCCCTGGTATTTACAAAAATTTCGCAATTTCAAATTCAATATAAATGCATACAACACTATAGATGAGAGAGAGAAAGAGAGAGAGAGAGAGAGAGAGAGAGAGAGAGAGAGAGTAAGAGAGAGAGAGAGAGAGTAAGAGAGAGAGAGATACATTGTTAAATGAACAGTTCTTTACACAAATATTTTAGTTGTACATATATAATGTTGTACTGCCTTAAATATAGCTTCATTTTCTGTAACAACGTGATCTGAATTGCCGTTTAATAGTAACTGTACATCAACAGGTATGTTATGAACAATATTATTAAGGCTGTTTAACATAATTTCACGCTGATGACTAAACATTGTACATTCCATGAGATAATGATATGCATTTTCACATGTATTCGAACATGTACAGTTCGGGTGATCTTTTATACCAATTCTATATAAATCATAATTCAATTGACTGCACATGTATCTCAGTTTTGTGTGTAAGATATTATATTTTCTTTTTCCATAGAAACTATGGAAACTATTCTCTGGTGTCTTTTACTTGCGGGCCCACTAGGGCTGCCACGTATAATATTATATGATTGGAACACTAAAGTACGTGTGGTGTAGGACATGGTTGATTGTGTTGTGTCTTCGGAATGTGAATATGTGGTTCTCCTATTACCGACCACTGGTTTGTCTAGTCCAGGTTCAGTCACTTCACATATCGCTGTGATAAAGCTGTAATTTAACACTATTTACACTCTCACTATGACTTTTACCATTTTTGTTTGCCTAGAACACTTCATCTTCAGGTTCGTGTTGATCCGGAAGTACTTCTTGACAGCATCTTTTATGGCATCGATCTGTAATGTAAATCGTTACTTTGTTATTTATTTCTATTTAAGGTTATACAAACGTACCCGTGGTTTTAGAAACAGAAGTCCACGATGAAATATGTTGATCTAAGAATTCCGTATACACCACAGAGAGTGTCCGGACTAGCGTGAAACACATGGTCGAGAATAAACCACCCCGGTCAAGACGAATGAACACACAGTATCCGCGTAAAACAATGATGGGGAATGATAGAGATACATGGTCAGAATGAAACGCAGGATGGAGAAATATGAAAAACACATTGTCAGATGGAACCACTTTGAACCACTATAAACATATATGTCTAAATGAAGCACAGGAACGAGGTTGATTAGGACACATGTCCAAATGAAACACGGTTCGATATTGATACGCATATTCAAATGAAGCATTTTAATTGGATTGGTAAACACTCGTGTATAAATGACGAGACTGATAAACAGACATGTCCAAAAGGAGCACATGAGCGAGATTGACAAATACACAAATAAAGCACGCGGACGAAACTGATAAACACACATGTCTAAATGAGTGAGTGAGTATGGTTTTATGCCGCTTTTGACAATATTCTAGCAATATCACGGCGGGGGACACAAGAAATGGGCTTCACACATTGTACCCATGTCGGTAAAACGAACCCGGGTCTTCGGCGAGACGAGCGAACGCTTTAACCACTAGGCTACCCGACCGCCCCCATGTCTAGGCACAGGGACGAGATTGATAAACACGAATGTCCAAATGGATCACAGGAACACGGCTGATAAAAAATCATGTACAAATGAAGCACAGGGTCGAGAGAGATTAACACACACGGCCGATAAAGATGAACACAATTGATCAGTGTGAGACACATGTAGCCGTGAAAGGGAACTGAGACTCACAAGTTGGGCCAGAAATAAGGTTGACACAGATGGCGTCCACCGGAGAGCAGTAGAAAGCTGCTCTGATTTGATGGGAAAACGTTCAGAGACACACACCACCCTATCGTAAAACATTTACTCACGGAATATGCCTTCGAACATGATGGAGTGATGCCAGCCTTCTCAAGCGCCCTGTCATAATAATAAAAACAAATCCGTATAACAGTGTTTGCTATGAGTGCATATCAACTTTCTTTAATGTGTACGGTAACATCGGTTGAGGCAGTATTTATCTAACCGAGGCTTGCACGAATTAAAAATTAAGGTCGGAAATATTTCAGCCATAATTATTTTGGCAAATTCATATTGTGTAGGAATGAAGGTTTGAATGGAAGCGCAAAGATCGACCAAGAGAGAGTAGGTATGAAGGATTGAATGGAAGCGCAAAGATCGACCACGAACAGTGTTTAATGCTAATGACTTACTTTTGTGGATTAAATGCAGAAATACTGTTGAGACTTAGAGCCTTTTGGAAGTAGCGCAACTGGTTGTCGGTGGCTTTTAGGGTTGCAGCGCAAGTGCCGTGTTTTTGCCATTCATGCTTCCTGAAAAGCAGAGAATATAGTAATGGTGAAGGAACATAGTGTAGAAGTACTGGGGTGCACATGGTCGGTCCGTACCTGTAGCTAGATGCTACCAAAAACTATTGGCATGCTTGACATAAAAGGCGACTATGCTTGTCGTAAGAGGCAATTAACGGGATCGGGTGGTCAGGGTCACTGACTTGGTAGATGCAAGTCATCGTAACCCAATTGCGTGGATCGATGCTCATGATATCAATCACTGGATCCCCACTCGCTTTTTTACAGGCCTCTGTCATATAGCTGGAATATTGCTGGGTGTGGCGTTAAACAACAAACAAACAAACAAACACACAAACAAACAGAACTATTGGTCGGCCAAAACGTCAGTTTAAACGTGATATCATGTTATGAACCCAGAACCAGAATATCTCCGCCGGACCTTTTGGCACTAATGAAATATAAAGGTGTGTATCACCTACCAAAGCCACCGATACCGCGTTTTATCCAACATGTTAGGCCAGCTTGCATTCAGTTGTTTTTCAAGTGACTGAAATAGTGAAGAATGCAGACTGTAAAAAATAAAGTAGCAATTCATTTTATTTTCCTGGAAACACATTACATACACAGGACACGGTGTGTCTACTCAGTGACCAGTTAAAAAAATATCAGGTTAGAAAACTTTAATTATGCCTACCTTGACCATGTCCCAATTAAAATGCCAGCTGTTGTTGCAGCTCATGACTTCCTCATCATCGAAGTTGGGCCTACAACGGGATACAATTTTGGCCAAATCTCGCGTTCTCGCGATCTCGCATTCTCGTGTTTTGGGTATATTTACCTCGTTTCCAAAGGTCGAGATCGCGAGAATGCGAGATCGCGAGAATGACCCTTACAGTATTCCATACTATACCACCTCCTCTAAATCACATGTCCTCATGGTACAACGTGTTGATTCCAGTTGAGGTGCTAGCCGTGGTGGATGAACGATTTCACAATGCATATTGAATGCATCACCTTAATGATATTTTTGAAATTTAATTTTTATGTTTTTTTTGTTATTTATCATTTTTTGTTTGGTTTTTAAACTATTTGCTTTTGGGAGAGTCTTGATAAGAAGGATAAGAAATTAATTCGAAATAATTAAAAGATAAACTGTGTTGGTTGAAACCATTATTCAAAAATACATATTGGTTAACAAACTGGGGGTTAGGGAAATGTTTCAAAGACTTACCACAGGCCGTGAACAGTCCAGGTTTTCACTTGGTTGGGAACGTGATTACACTTGTGCTGAAAAATGTAATTCTTGAATGAACAATCTATAATAGTGGATAGTGGAAGTCCTGAACAGTGCAAGGGAGGTAGATACGAAATACCCCCTCTCGATTCCAGAGCTTTAGAGCGTGCAATCAATAGTACCATGGCGAACGCATATAAACACCGTCCTATTACTGTTAAGAGTCGACACTAAGACGACAAGTTACAAGCTGCGTCAATAAGTCGTGTCCTTAAAGATGAAGGGTATGGCACTTCTAATGACTTGACTATCAATCAGGGACGGGAATGACTAAATGTCGAACAGATGACCCAGACACACGGTAATACAACCTGGGAACGTGGCAAGCGAGCTGAAAAATGTAATTCTTGAATAAACAATCTATTCGAGGGATATTAATAGTTCAGATGCATCGAACCTTATTCCAGTCGTAAATGATCACACCACTGTGTCCCACCATCTTGAACCATCATGAATTAAACGAAGCATACTTGGTTAATTTGAGAATTGATTTTCATGTGCAAAATAAAACGTCTATGTTCAAACGTACTGGCTCACAAGGTCATGAATCAAATGTTTGCGTTTCATTTGATATCTGGCACTAGTTGACATGGTTTCCAAATAAAATGGATCCTTGAGTTTAATTGTGAATGTTATTGAAATATATATATATCAGAAATCCCTGCCAAAAATAGAATCGATTGTACGGTTCCGACTTGAGCATGAGTTTTTGAATCACTATCAACTAGGGATGATACCTGGTGTTCGCGAAGAGGTGAGCCTATCCTGCTTCACGGTTGCACCCGTCACAAACACATGCAAAGGTTGGTTAGTTGGTTTGTTTGTTATTTAACGCCGCACTCAGCAATATTCCAGCTATATGACGGCGATCTGTAAATAATCGAGTCTGGACCAGACAATACAGTGATTAATATCATGAGCATCGATCCACGCAATTGGGATCGATGACATGCATCAACCAAGTCAGCCAGCCTGACCACCCGATCCCGTTAGTCGCCTTTTACGACAAGCATAGTCACCTTTTACGGCAAGCATGGGTTCATGCAAAGGAAAGTCACCTGAAAAAAACACGTCTTTCACAAAACATTTTAAAAGTTTTACTGAGGCATTGAATGTTGACCAAACAGGTCGTTGGCGCAAACAAAGTTCATTTCACAGATGTTCATTGGGGTTGAGGTTAGAATTCTAAACTTGTCAAGGAAGTACCTAGATATCCCTTGTCATGTGAACTCTGGCATAATATTTATTCAAAAAGCTTGAAAATATTTTGTGGATATATATTTTCAAATAAGACAACTTTATTCCTGGGACTAAATGTCATTATTTGTCATATTTGGACCATACTGGTCGTGCTGTGACAATTATCGCTCACTTCGGCCTAAATCGAGAGAGAATCTCGATTCGTCACTGAACGTGTTCTGCGCCAGTAACGCAGCAATACGCTAAGGGTGACGTGTTCCGACGCCAGTAATGCAGCATTACGCTAAGGGTGACGTGTTCCGACGCCAGTAATGCAGCAATACGCTAAGGGTGACGTGTTCCGACGCCAGTAATGCAGCATTACGCTAAGGATGGCGTGTTCTGACGCCAGAAACGCCACACTACTCTAAGGATGGCGTGTTCTGACGCCAGTAACGCAGCATTACGCTACAGACGACGAGGCTGACGCCAGTAACGCAGCATTACGCTAAAGATGACGTGTTCTGACGCCAGTAACGCAGCATTAAGCTGAAGACGACGTGGCTGACTCCAGTAGAGCACCATTACGATAAGGATGACTTACACCTGCAGCTTTAAACGGATTTCGCTCTGTTCGATCATTTAATCTCCTGTAGGTAAAACAGCGTCCATGCTTAAGGATATGATGTTTCCTTTAACGCTATCATCAACCTGTCTAAGTGAGTTCCCCGACCTAATCATGCCTATTTATTGATATTTGTTCGCCGCTGTCATGCATTTTCTAACAATGAAGGCTTTTGCTGCAAAACATCAATTTGTCATCAAACTATTACTTTATAGGATGTATGGGTGGCACAATTTATGTGACTGCCATACGAACTTAGCCTCGCCCACATGAATAGGGGGATGCGGGTGGCCCATTCGACGAAGGCACCGCAATTCGTTGAGCAGAGTTGCGTCCCTAAGGCACGCCAGAAACCTACGATGGGTCCCAATCCCAGTTCGCCCCGATTATGTTTCTTGGTTTGTCAGCACCATAGCCGTGCTCGTGGGGTTCTACAAAGAGGTAAACGTCTGAGAACTGCATTACTTCGGGCCTTCATCCTACACTAAGCTGAAACGCCGTGATATAACTGGAATACTGTTGAAAGCGACGTTAACCCAGTTTACTCACGCACCTGTATTACACTATCCCGACAGTTTAAAATTCATCCATCTACTCAAACAGCCTCCTTCATCATACAAACTGTTCCTCTTGGGACTTCATACATTCAAAATAAATGTTTCAAAACAATAACACGAAACATACCTTTAATGATGATTTAAGACATGCAGTCGGGGGCCATTGTTGTGCAAAGACGAACAGATTCCACTTCTTGTCCCGGCTGATTGCCCTGTAATGACATGTGCGTTGTGTACAGATATCATGGTAGTCTGGTAGTGATATATAAGCATGTATATTGCATACACATACCCTTGTAGTCGAGTAGTGATATACAAGTATGTACGTTGTATACAAATACCATGGTAATCTAGTAATGATATTTAAGTACGTAGGTTGTACACAGATACCATGGTAGTCTAGTATAATATTTAAGTACGTAGGTTGTACGCAGATACCATGGTAGTCTAGTAATGATATTTAAGTACGTAGGTTGTACGCAGATACCATGGTAGTCTAGTAATGATATTTAAGTACGTAGGTTGTACACAGTTACAATGGTAGTCTAGTAATGATATTTAAGTACGTAGGTTGTACACAGATACCATGGTAGTCTGGTAATGATATTTAAGTACGTAGGTTGTACACAGATACCATGGTAGTCTAGTAATGATATTTAAGTACGTAGGTTGTACACAGATACCATGGTAGTCTAGTAATGATATTTAAGTACGTACGTTGTACGCAGATACCATGGTAGTCTAGTAATGATATTTAAGTACGTAGGTTGTACACAGATACCATGGTAGTCTAGTAATGATATTTAAGTACGTACGTTGTACGCAGATACCATGGTGGTCTAGTAATGATATTTAAGTACGTACGTTGTACGCAGATACCATGGTGGTCTAGTAATGATATTTAAGTACGTACGTTGTACGCAGATACCATGGTGGTCTAGTAATGATATTTAAGTACGTAGGTTGTACGCAGATACCATGGTGGTCTAGTAATGATATTTAAGTACGTAGGTTGTACACAGATACCGTGGTAGTCTAGTAATTATATTTAAGTACGTACGTTGTATGCACATATTCTGGGGTTGCTATGGCCTGGTTATAGAATAATGATATGTAAGCATGCACATGTCATGGGGTCGCGATGCCCTGGTAGTATAGTAATGGTATATATTGTAGCCATACATCCCTGCAAGTGGACTGAAATGTCAAATCTTAAATCTAAGTATGAACATGTCCGTGATCCGAGATGAAGTTTTCACCACATAAGGACGAGATTATATGACATCCATATATTCTGTTCCTCGTGTGTATCACATCTAAATGCCTTTCAAAGACCTATTCACCACATGTTTGTAATGTTTTTATTTAAGTCTCCTAAGAATATCAACCAAGGTCAAAGACTTGCCCTTTTTCAAATATAAAAGAAGCGTTAAACCTCTTAAATCAGCCTCTTTCACACATTCAGCCTGATCTATGTATGTACTGTTGTTTTAGGTCCCAACCATGCATTTGTTTCAGTGAACAAAATTTAATTCTCATGTATATGAACATATCTGATAACTTTCAAAATTAGGTATTCCCTATGACTTAATTAAAATATATCTCGTGGACAAAAAAACGTATTTATTACTCCTTGTCCTTGTGAAACGAACTGGGTACTGCATAGGTTTACAGTTAATTTACAGCTGCAGAAAAGATAAACACTATGCCTACTTTATTTTCATAAGCATGAACTTCCGTGTAGCTTGTGGAAACATCTACGTATGACACTGACCTCATTTTGGATAATGTCTCAGATTCCACCTGATGAAAAGTTGGTGAAGAAAGACCCAGTATAGGACATTTCCCCACATGGACAATTCCCCACACTGACATTTCGCCACAAGATTATTGTCCTTGTGAGGAAATGTCCATGTGGGGAAATGTCTGCCCCCCCACATGTTCTTTTGAATAGACACACGTCCTGGCTCATATCATACAGTGCAAAGACGCCTAGAAAGAAATTCTCCCTGTAGCCAAGTAACTATTTGACAAATTGCAAAACATGTCATTAGAAAATCGATTTCGGTTTCACTTTGTATGTCACTTTGGGAAAATAAACACTTATCAGTAAATTAATACAGGATACGATTTTTATAACTGTCTACTTTAATATGGAAATATTCGATAAGCGGTGCTAAATATTATCCCAGGTGTATATTTTAATCCGGTGGATTTTAAGACAAACTACTTTAGTTTCATGGTGAGGACAGAAATGTTTATCAGCATTTGGTTACTCAAGTGTCGTTTTGTTTACTACGGAACCCTAGTGGCCCAGCCGTCTGGGGGATTCAGATGTTCGTCCCTTAGGCGTGACAGACACTTATGATCGTTGGTTCTAATTCCGGAGATTTCTATATATGGGTTTCACTAAACATCTGGGAGACATCGAAGACCTGCGTCCCTTCGGGTTTTCCTCTAACATTAAGCTGACATAACTGAAAAAACGTTCAAATCACTCTCCACTTTATTTTTTAAATTCATGGGTGACAGCTTTTCGATACTATCAGTCATTAACAATAATTAAAAACACTCACATGTTTATCAAGGAAAGCGACAGTACGATGACAATTCCCCGTACCGCCATTTTGTACAGCGTTTAGCGACGGAGCTCTCAACTGAAAATGAAAGTTTGCCATAAAACATGCATCACATAACATTTTGTGATATAAATACCACTCAACTTTTAATTAAGTGTCTAGGGGTAGAGTGAATGTGACTTGGAGACTTGTGCTATGAAAATAGTTCGATATAACAATGTACTCGAGCACTTTCAGATTCATTTCAAGTTGACAAAAAGGACGCTGGAGTTCCCCAAGCCGTTCTATGCCTGGATTATTGTTAAATGCCCTACTCACCCATTCAAGTTGACACAGATGTAAATATAAAATGTCAATGCAAGAGAATAACCAGTCTTGATTATCCGATCATCCGACAAGATTTGTTGTAACCTGAGTGAGTGACTAATGAACTTTCACAATGATTCTCGCGGGAAGAGCAGGTTTCCTTCCTTATCAGGTGACTTAAACACGAGTATTAACACGTGTTAACTGATCGATGTAATTTTGATCAAGAGTAAGACACCATGTTACGGGGTTGTTCTCGTATTTTATCTATAAAGAGCAAATTCGATAAATTCAATATCCTTGGTCGGCTTTTTCCTTGCCATTTTATCAAGATAAACTTGTGACACACACGCATAAGGTTCATATCACTGACAGATTTTAACATGTTCCCAATTTCTGTCCACTCATTATCCCAGTATCGCAGTAAAGAATGAGTGAGTGAGTTGTTTAACGTCACTCTAAACAGTATTTCAGTTATAGAAACACACATATGCCGACTGAACTTCAGACAGAAACTTCGAAATAACAATATTTCGAAATAGAGTATAATATGAAACATAGGAAGACTGTTTATAACCCTTCTTCGTGTTTGGATTAGATGGCGTGATTTCTTCAGTTAATATTAAGAAGGCGCATATTATGAGAAAAAGAGTTCACAAGAGACAGTTTCATTCCTTCATTGGTAGTGAAGCACTGAGGGAAATAACAATGATATTTTCACTAGTGAAACAACAAATACGAATTACATTTCTAATTTACTAGACGTCATTCGACGGGTCATATTCATGGAAGTGATGGCCTGTAAATAATCGTGTCCTGATAAACATTCCAGTGATTGATATTATGAACAATGATCCACGCTGCCTGGTATGATGACGCGCTTTTAACCAAGTCTGACCACCCCATCCATTAAGTCGCCTCTTACAGGGACCAGTACTAACCCATAAACCCCACGGGGCAAACGTAAGAGAGCCGATAGGATCTTGAGAGACCAATGGCCATAATCGGAGCGAAGACCCAAGTAATATAACATGATAACAACAGTTAATGACCATCTATTAACGTCTTTTGGTATGGCGCGGCCGGGGATCAAACCACTGACTTCCGCTCCCGCTTCTAACCCATAAACCCCACGGGGCAAACGTAAGAGAGCCGATAGGATCTTGAGAGACCAATGGCCATAATCGGAGCGAAGACTCAAGTAATATAACATGATAACAACAGTTAATGACCGTCTTTTAACGTCTTTTGGTATGGCGCGGCCGGGGATCAAACCACCGACTTCCGCTCCCGCTTCTAACCCATAAACCCCACGGGGCAAACGTAAGAGAGCCGATAGGATCTTGAGAGACCAATGGCCATAATCGGAGCGAAGACACAAGTAATATAACATGATAACAACAGTTAATGACCATCTATTAACGTCTTTTGGTATGGCGCGGCCGGGGATCAAACCACTGACTTCCGCTCCCGCTTCTAACCTATAAACCCCACGGGGCAAACGTAAGAGAGCCGATAGGATCTTGAGAGACCAATGGCCATAATCGGAGCGAAGACTCAAGTAATATAACATGATAACAACAGTTAATGACCATCTATTAACGTCTTTTGGTATGGCGCGGCCGGGGATCAAACCACCGACTTCCGCTCCCGCTTCTAACCCATAAACCCCACGGGGCAAACGTAAGAGAGCCGATAGGATCTTGAGAGACCAATGGCCATAATCGGAGCGAAGACTCAAGTAATATAACATGATAACAACAGTTAATGACCATCTATTAACGTCTTTTGGTATGGCGCGGCCGGGGATCAAACCACTGACTTCCGCTCCCGCTTCTAACCCATAAACCCCACGGGGCAAACGTAAGAGAGCCGATAGGATCTTGAGAGACCAATGGCCATAATCGGAGCGAAGACTCAAGTAATATAACATGATAACAACAGTTAATGACCATCTATTAACGTCTTTTGGGTATGATGCGGCCGGGGATCGAACCACCGACTTCCGCTCTCCGGGCAGACGCACTATGCCCTGGACCAGTCAAATAATATGACAAAGTGGTCGTGCACCTGGTTTATTCACATGCTACTGAACTGCCATAACATTAAACACATAGCAAAAGCCGCGTGTGGGGAAATATAACGTATTGCAGAATAAAAAATGGAAAAAACATAATCTGGCCTCGGGTTTCAAATCAGATAATTGTTCATTAGACGTCCTTTAAATAAGAATAGGACCGAAAAACACTTCAGCTAAAAGAATTGTATATCTGTATGATGTTTGTTTGTTGTTCAACTCAGCACTCAGCAATATTCCGGCTATATGACGGCGGTCTGTAAATAATCGAGTCTGGATCAGACAATCCAAAGATTGACGTCGTGAGCATCGATCTACGCAAATGGGATAATATGACATGCATCAAATAAGTCAGCAAGCCTGACCGTCAACCCGATGCCGTTAGTCGCCTCTTACGACAAGCATAGTTGCCTTTTACAGCAAGCATTGGTTGCTAAAGACCTATTCTACACCGGATCTTTACGGGTCGTATGTCTGTATGAAACAAATAGGGATCAAATATAGGGAAGTGGTGCAAAACTAACGGAGCAATTAACAACGAATAATTTTCCGACCGTTTCACCAACCGATGTATACATTATCAATTGAAGCGAATGTTGTTTGAGTGTAGACGTCCATACTTACAAGGATACAGACAACGAACAGTGTATGCATGAAACTTCGCTGCTGGAGAACACTGACTTTGTAAGGAGGAGCGGGGCTCAAGTTCACTTGGTGACAAATTCAACTCCTATTTCCCAATGGCGCCGAAAACCGCTTGTTATAGCATTTCGACAAACATGGAACTGTCGATGTGACATAAAAATAGACGATTTACTTCCTCGCGTTCCCGTATAGCGAGCAAAGTTGTCCTTATGTCCAATATGTTCATGCCTTTCTTGACAAATCCCCAGTAGTGCCAGTTGGAAGTTCCATCATGCTAAATAGGGAGTAAAACACTGGTATTCCGAGTTCCAAGAAAGTAACAGTTGAAACACACAATTAAGCCATGATTGAACATACAAATGCAATAGTCAAGGTTTAATCCAAAAGGAATAATCCACAACAGTAACAGTTGTATTCTGCTACAGTATATATTTCTTTTTAAGAAAAATGGAACCCATATTTTTGTGAATTACTTCTACCCTGTGAGAGAATATTTTGGGGTCACGTGACTTGAACATGTTCTCACAACCTCTACAGTGCATGGATGGGTTATATTTTCGTTTTATTTTGATAAATTGACACACAGTACGCTTATAACGAACTGGCGGATATAACGAAATGTGTTGCCGTATGCTTGCTGCATATATTCTTTATATATGCTTATAACGAACTACGGTTATAACTAACTAAAACTAGTGGTTCCTTTGAGTTCGTTATAACCGTAGTTTACTGTATGTGGACATTGGAAATATTTGAAAACATAACATGTTCATATAGGATTTGTAATGAAAGGTTTATATGAGGTAGGGCTAGAGCCCAGGATTTTTCACTTCCTGTGACAGGGGTCCCTTGGGCACGCCAGAAACCTATGATTGTGGGTTCGAATCCCGGTTCGCCCCGATTATGTTTCTAGGTTTGTCAGCACCATACCCGTGCTCGTGGGTTTCACCGAAGTGGTAAACGTCTGAGACCTGCATCACTTCGGGCTTTCCTCCCACATTAAGCTGACACGCCGTGATATGACTGGAATACTGTTAAAAGCGGCGTTAAACCCAACTCACTCACTCATTCCTGTGACAGGGATTAACGTTGTGACGTCACTATGGGGCTTTTAGCATTGAATCTATTTATAACCTGTGTGAAAGCGAGGCTTGGTTATCATGTCTAAGCGGTAACATTGGCTGAGCTCGCACACTGTCAGATGTAAGGAGGAGCTGAGGTCAAGTACACGTGGTCACAAATTCAATTCAATTTCTCAATGGCGCCGAAAAACGCTTGTTATCGCATTTCGACAAACAAGGAAAAATAATAGACGATTTACTTCCCCGTGTTCCCGTGTCACGAGCAAAGTTGTCCTAATGTTTAAAACAAAGCTAAATGCAGTATTTCAATGACTATTACAATAATTCCCATACCACGCCACAAGCCCGGCGTTACCCAGATCTTTAAGACAGAGCTGCTTCACCCAGGCCTACCTTACTGCTTGACGGGTTCCAGAGATGTGCAGCCAGGCAGCTGTCACTCCAGTCAGGGCAACACTTTCTGGACATCTGCATTTTTAGTATCTATTTCCGTTACTACTTTTCCTCATATGAAGTAATCAATTTCCTTGCGACGACTATCAACTCAGAAATGTTTTTTTGTCGCCAGCAACTATGTGTAAGATTTATCCGTAACTGATATTCGGCCCACTTTGATATTTGTACGCAACTGGCAGGTTACGGTCGTGTACTTACTTACTGAATACGTACTGTTAGCTCTTCAGTCGTGGCGTTTCTTTACATATCATAACCATACGTCAGTGAGTTCAGTTTTGCGCCAATTTTAACAATATTCCAACAACAGCAATATTGGTGACACAAGAAATGAAATTCACACTTTGTATCCAAAGGGGAAATCGAACTCGGGTCCTCAGCGTGATGAGCGAACGCTTCAACCACAAGGCTACCCCACCGTACCTCATCAAGATACGTGAGTGAGCGAGTATGGTTTAACGCCGCTTTTAGCAATATTCTAGCAATATCACGGCGGGGGACACCAGAAATGGGCTTCACACATTGTACCCATGTCGGGATTCGAACCTGGGTCTTTAACCACCAGGCTACCCGAAGGCCCCATCATGATACGACTCAACCTGCTAACAAAAGATGTTCCAGAAGCAACATATACAACCAGAAAAGCCGGTAAACACCTCTTACTTTATATTCCATATAAAAGGTATTTGTTTAAATGTATTATCCTGTATTTATGTTCTGATGAAACATACTTGTCTTGGTTTCCAAAGTGACATTCTCATATTGAAACACCGAAACCGAAATCGTTAATGTTATGACACAGTTTGTAACTGTTTCATGGCAACAGTGATTTCATTACCCGTTAAACTGTTTCCTGTTTCTTCGTATCATAGTGGAGCGGTTTGGTAGCCTAGTGGTTAAAGCATTCGCTCATCACACCGAAGACCCGGGTTCGATTTCCGACGTAGGTACACATGTGAAACCCATTTCTGGTGTCTCCCGCTGTGATTTTGCTGAAATATTGCTAAAAGCCGCGTAAAACCAAACTCACTCACTCACTCTTCGCATGATATGGTGTGACCAGGTTCTTGCGGCATAAGGAACATGGGGTGTCCTTATACAAACCTTTTCATCAGACAGTTACAAAAATAAGGTCATGGTAGACGTACATATTTCCAAAATATAGTTTTGAACATATGAAAATACATTAGTGGTGCTTAAACTTTTTCCAGGTGTATAGATGAACCTGGTTATATCAAAACCTTCATTCGTGAATGAGTGAGTGAGTTTGATTTTACGCCGCTTTTAGCAATATTCCAGCAATATCACGGCAGGAGACACCAGAAATGGGCTTCACACGTTGTACCCATGTTGGGAATCGAACCCGGGTCTTCAGCACTTACATTAAGGCGCCATTACTTAATGATATTATCATTGATTATAGCTAAAATGGATAGATTTATCATAAAAACGCCCGCATGTTATCAGAAATGAGTGGGCCACTGTAACTTGATAATGCCCTCCTATTACTTGACGACGGGCCATTATCACGCCTGTTGTTAGGTGACGTCATAGGATGGGGATAGGTGACGTAACGTTCAATAGTGACGTCATCTGGTTTGTTCTATGACGTTTCCATATTTGTAAAAGTGGGTCAGTGACATTCATGTTGATTGCAGTAAATGTTTCAAAATCGACATTGTTGTTTCTTTTTATTTGATAACAAATTCCATTCATTTTAGCTATAATAACGGTAACGCTATTTTTCAGGGCATTATCATTTGCAGAAGCCCTCAGTCTTTTCAACTGCCCTCCTTCGTCGGGCAGTTAATGGAAGACCTCGGGCTTCTGCAAATGATAATGCCCTGAAAAATAGCGTTACCCTTATAGTAATGGAGCCATAATGTAAGTGTGGGGTGGTGGGGTAGTGGTTAAAACGTTCGTCGAAGACCCGTGTACGATTCCCCACATGTGTGCAAATTGTGAAGCCTATTGATAGGAAGGGATATCTCCCAAGGTAAACACACATTATAGCTAAAATGGATAGAATTATCATTAGACCGCCCGCACGTTATCAGAAATGAGCGGGCCACTGTTACTTGATAATGCCCAAACTCCGTCGCAGTAGTGACTCAGCATAACACCACTGCCACAGGCTAATTTGCATATCACGTGACCGGACTTTTCTCTTGTTTGTAAACAAACGCGCTTTTTCAGAAATCAGTATAGAACGGACTAATGCAAGTATTTGGGGGCGCTTTTGCATAACTATATAGATATGCTACTACAACTGCGACAGTGAGTTGCATGACAATATATATTTATGCATCAAAGTGACCGTGTCGCTAGCTCTCGGTTGGGCTTCGATGACAGCACGTGGAGCCGTACAACCAATGTAAACATAGGATAACTACGCAAAAACAAGTAGATTTTTACGTATTTGCATACTTTCTCAATGAAAGTTAACCATTCTTTGACATTTGTTTATGAAAATAATGTAGACTTGTCAAACATGAAACGGATGAAAAGCATATGCAATATCTTGAATGGACTGTGAAAGATGTGACGAATCGTCACATGGCGCTGGCCTGTGGCAGAGGTACTATGCTAGCTGGCTGCCGGCCGCATGGAACTCTGGGTAGGAGAGTGGATAATGCCCTCATATTGCTTGACGACGGCCCGTTGTTAGGTGACGTCATAGGGTAGAGAGAATGACGTCACGTATTATAGTGACGTCATCTAGTTTGTTCTATGACGTTTCCATATTTGTAAAATGTGATCAGTGACATTCGTGTTGATTGCAGTGAATGTTTCAAAACCGATGTTGTTGTTTCTTTTTATTTGATAACAAATTCCATCCATTTTAGCTATAATAACGGTAACGCTCTTTTTCAGGGCATTATCATTTGCAGAAGCCCTCGGTCTTTTCATGGAAAACCTCGGGCTTCTGCAAATGATAATGCCCTGAAAAAGAGCGTTACCCTTATAATAGAAACCACAAGCACTGCGTGGTATACCAACATTTCCATTCTGGGCCAAAGAGGGTTGTTTCCCTTGGATCATACTGATTCAATATAGAATGAAAGCAAATGTACTCTGAAGTGTACTGAAAAAGCAATGGGTGAACTGTTGGACTGGGGACATAAAGGACATTCAGCGGTTGGCATCCTCATGGACACTAATTGTGCATCCCTCCTTGCTGGTGTTTTCTTTGTGTATATGAATCGGAATTTCTGGTCGGATTGGCAGAATCAAAATGCGGGAAATCGGCCGAGAAGTTTAACTAAAGCTTCAGGTACATCAATCATCGATCATCTGATATCCTTCAATAATGGTCCAAATTACGTTTCACTGATTTACCCACCTGAACTAGAAATAAGAGAGACAACTGAAACCGACCCATCTGTTTCATACTTAGATCTGTTCATAACAATTCAGAGGGGGGAAATGCCATCCCCGTGACTGTGTGAGAGGATGGATGACGTCAACTTTCCAAAAGTCCACCTTCTCTTTATGTCGAGCAATCCTCCAGCAGTTCCAGACCCCCGGAGAGCGGAAGGTCCGGGGTTCGATCCCCGACCGCGTCATACTAAAGACGTTAAAAGATGGTAGATGGTTGTTACCCACTCTGGCGCTCGGCATTACGGGGCTAAAACAAGGACTGGTCGGTTCGGATTCAGTATACTCTGTCTGAGTGGGGTATTCATGTGAAACTGTCACATGGTATCTCAGTGGGCTAGCACTATAAATTGGCATCAGTCCGGACTAGTACAAACAGCCACATACAAACACGTGCATGCACGTTGCTACATAAGTGCAATAATCTTGGACTCAACGTTAAACCCCATTTAATCACACCTCCAGCAGTTCCATCGTAATCGGGAATAGCTCTTTCCAAGAAGATTTCCAAGAGCGTCATTTTCTTGCTCAAAAGTTTTGGTTTGATCAGCGTTCAATTCCTTAGTTAAGCTTTCAAAACTATTAACGGTAGACATGTGGATGATATTTCCAACCTTGACGCATAACTGACAAAAATCCATATTTTGCCTTGTACTTTCTTCCCGTGGTTTTAGGCGCGGACCTTGCTGATTGCGCTCTATCTCGCTCTGATGACGTGAGTCGTTGCTCATGTTTTCAATCACTGGTTTGTCCGGTCATACTCGTCTAATTTCAGGCTGCCGTGATACAGGAAATACACTGACCGTCGCGTTGAACAAATACCACTCACTCGCTAATTTTAAGAATTCTTTATTCGGTAAAGAGGCCGCCGGCTCATTAGAAACAGGACGATACAGGTTACATAACAAAGTGTTATGGAGCGCCTTTTATAAGGTAAATCAAAAAAAAAAGTGATTGTCACAAGTTGGACATGTATACGCATCATCACTGATATGATTACAAAGTGTACTGTATACAACACACATTCCTCCTATGGGTTTACTTCAGAATATGTAAATATAAAAATTATACGATACAAATTAACACAATTGTGTTACCACACGTATGTACTATTAAGCTTCAGATGCAGGAATACATATAATATACACTGAGGTAAAAAAGACAGGGCGTAAAAAGCAAAATTGTGGTGCAAACTGAATGGATCACTGAAAATCAGTGATGACAGCAGGTGTTTGCTAAAAGAGGAGGCATTTCCTGCTGTAAGCACTCTATTGAATCTCTATTAGAAACAATCGATATTGTGGACTGGGAAGATGAAAATTTTGTCGGCAGGTTTGCAGAATAGTATTTCATCCTTGGGCATTGCAGTCACGTTGAAAGTCTTCAACAATGCAATGTGAATCTCCATCAACAACGTGCGACCCTGTAGAAAATATAGAAACGATAAATATTTTGAGAATACCTTGGAAACGCGAAAGAATTTTATCCCACAAGGAATTTAAGAATACTTATTGTAACTATAGGAGACTTTGTATTTTATATAGAAAAGTTGTCTTCTCTGACATGGGAAAATACATAAGTATGGCTAAAAGTAGTGGCGCAGACAGATGCTTCGAATTTCGAGAGAGCATCTTACTGTGTGAGGTGAGGTGAAATGTGGTTCAACGTCGCGTTCAAGATTATTGCACTTATATAGCGACGTGCGACTGGTCCTTGTTTTAGACCCTAAATGCCGAGCGCAAGACAGAGTAACAACAAGTACCACCTTTTAACATCTTTTCGGGATGACGCGGACGGACGCACTACCACTAGACCATGGAGGCGGTCTCTAACTATGAGAAAGTCCGTGATCCATCGTGCACCCTCACTAAATGTTTGTCTTGTTTAATCAGCATGGGTAAAAATATTTGAAACAGAGACAGACTCGGTTATCTGCCGATACAGATTTTATAGAGCCGAAAGGGCAAAATAGTGATTTGAATGATACACTGAAACTCAGTTATGACAGGGTGTTCGCGAAAAGGGTAAGCTTGTTTTGCCCTTACCGGTAGCAGCCGACACTCACACAATTTGCATAAAAGAGTAAATGTTTGTTTATGTCCAACGCACTAACACTGTCGAAACCAAAAAGGATATATTCATTTTGAATCACCAGTGCTGCGAACAAGCGCTACCAAGAGAGCCATTTAAGAAAAATGTTCGTTCAGCAACATAGTATTGGGGGTGTAGTTTTATTGTCTCGGTCCAAACATTGTACTTTACTCTGCATAATTGATGAATGCTTCTGAGCTTCGGGGATTTAGTACACCTGTAGAAACATATTCAAGTCTGAATATTTCCATAACGTGACATTGCATGAATAGTGCTACTTACTTACTCCATAACGATTTCTAAAGTGTATGCTTATTTCCTAAATCTTAAATCGTTCTTGAGAACAATTCTTTTGTGCAGTGCTCTGGCGGCCAATGATCGGATTGTTGCCTTTTACGTCCAATGGAATTTGTTTCGGCTGATAATCGAGACTGGTTATTCTCAGGCTTTGACGTTTAATATTTACTTGCGTGACCACTATGTCGCGTATGAATATTGCATCACTGAATACTAAATATGTGTAGCATTGGACATGGTTGATTGTGTTGAGTCATAGAAATACGACCATGATGTTGTCCCATTACCGACCATTTGTTTGTGTGCTCCAGGTTCAGTCTTTTCACATGTCGCTGTGATTTAGCTACCTAACGTTTAACATCAATTATACCCTGACTGGGGCTGTTACCGTATGTCTCTGTCTTGTACACGCTATGGTCATGGAGGTGTTTATCTTGAAATACTTCTTAACAGCTGCTTGGATGGCATAAATCTGTAAAGTAAATCTTGCTGTTAAGAACATCGTCACTTTGTAATCCTGTTAACAGACTATACAAACGTGCCCCTGGCTCTAGAAACAGAAATCCGTCATGTTATATGTTGATCTAAATACAGTAAACTACGGTTATAACGAACACGCTTATAACGAACTGACGGATATAACGAACTTACTTTTTTGGTCCCGACTATTTGCTGTAGTCATGCTGTTTATATGCTTATAACGAACTACGGTTATAACGAACTAAAATAAGTAGTCCCTTTGAGTTCGTTATAACCGTACTTTACTGTATACCGTATATACCACAAGGAGAGTCCGGGCATGCGTAAAACACATGGTCGTGAATAAACCACCCAGTCAAGATGAGTGAACACTCACTATCCGCGTGAAACCAAGGATGGGGATTGATAGAGACACATGGTCTAGAATGGAAAAGACACATGGTCTAGAATGAAAACGACGCAGGATGGAGAAATATGAAAAAGACACAATGCTGGATGAATAAACACGCATGTTCAAATAAAGCACAGATACGGGATTGATAAACACGCATGTAGAATGAACTACTGGGATAACACTCATTAACACGTATGTCTAAATGAACCACAGGGACGAGACTGATAAAAACACAGTTCAAATGAACCATAGAAACGAGATTTATGAACACGCATGCCCAAATGAAGCACAGGGGTGAGATTGATAAACACACATGCCTAAATGAAGTTTTGTTTGTTTGTTTAATGCCGCACTCAGCAATATTCCAGCTTTATGACGGCAGTCTGTAAATAATCGAGTCTGTACCAGACAATCCAGTGATTGACATCATGAGCAACGATCCACGCAATTGGGATACGATGACATGCATCAATCAAGTCAGCGAGCCTGACCACCCGATGCCGTAAGTCGCCTCTTACCACAAGCATAGTCGCCTTTTACGGCGGGCATGGGTTGCTGAAGACCTATTCTACCCCGGATCTTCAATGGTCCCTAAATGAAGTAGAGGGACGAGACTGATATCACGCATGTCCAAGTGAAGCAGAGGAACGAGACTGATAAACACGCATGCCCAAAGGAAGCACAGGGACGACATTAATAAACATGCATATCTAAATGAAGCACATGGACGACTGGTGAAAACACATTGCAAAAAATTATAAACACCTGTGGTCAGAAATAATCACAAGATGGCGAAATATGATACTGAACAAAAGCGATAAAACCCATTCCATATTCATAAGTCGATTGTACGATTACGACTATACTATGAGCATATCTGTCTAAATGAAGCACACGGTTGAGAAAGATGAACACACTTGATCAGTGTGAGACACATGTAGCCGTGAAAGGGAACTGAGACTCACAAGTTGGGCCAGAAATAAGGTTGACACAGATTGAGCCTATCGGAGGACAGTAGAGACCTGTTTGGAGTTAGTGGGAAAACGTTTAGGAACAGATCGCCTAAATTATAAAACATTTACTCACGGAATATGCCTTCGAACATGATGGAGTGATGCCAGCCTTCTCAAGCGCCCTGTCATGATAAAAAAACAAATCCGTACACACACGTGGTGAGGTGAAGTTAAGCTGGGAATTGACGTCGCGTTAAGGATTGTTGCATTTACAAAGCGACGTGCAGGCATGTGTGTGTGGAAGGGGGTGGGTTGGTGGTGGTGGTGGGGGGCGGGGGTTGCTCATACTAGCCTGGACTAATAGTGCTAGTCCACTGAGATACCATGCCGCAGTTTAACAGGGAAATCCAGATATCCCACACTCACACGCGGTGAAATGACTTCCGGTCGATCAGTCCTTGTGTTTTAGCCTCTTCCTGCCTCGCGCCGGGCTGAGTAGCAACAAGAACCATCATTTAACGTCGTTTGGAATGACGCGGCCGGGGATCGAAGCACCCATCTTGCTTTACCATGAGCACTACTCAATGAATTCAAACTCTAGTAGATCAATCATCCATGACACATATTTCTTTTATTATTAACTATTTTTATATTTTTAATTCAACGTTGGAAATATTTCAGCCATATTCGTATTGGCAAATTCTTTTTGGGTAGGTACGAACGTTTGGACGGAAACGCCGATATCGATCAAGCTACTACTCGCGTCAAGAGGTTGATCAAGGGAGTGAGTGAACGGTGTTTGCAAAATCACATCTTACACTTAGTGTCTCGGTGGGGAAAACAATTACGAACCGTGTTTAAAGCAAACGACTTACTTTTGTGGATTAAATGCGGCAATACTGTTGAGACTTAGGGCCTTTTGAAAGTAGCGCAACTGGTTGTCCGTGGCTTTTAGGGTTGCAGCGCAGGTGCCGTGGGTTGTCCATTCATGCTTCCTGAATGTAGAGACAATATCAGTGGTGCCTGTGCCTAGTGTGGGCGTACTTGTGGGCAAATGGTCGCCGTGCTTTTAGTTACATGTTACCCAGTACAATAGGTCGGCCAAAACGGGAAATAAACACAGTAATATTTTGTCGTATCTGTGCTCTTAAGCATGATGGCCACTGGATCGGTGTGCACTCAATTACAATCTCGGCTACCTGGACGTATACAACCTGTGCGTTATGCATAGGGTCACGTGCCACCAATGACCTCGTGACCCTACGACAAACATTAGATGTTCAGCCAAACCCGTTAATCCAGATACCTCGAAATATCACATTCCCAGTTTAGCGCATGACTGTTGGGGTCCAGTGTCGTGCGTAGTGTCATATACGCAGATGGACAAGACAGTAAAATTAACCGAGGGAGGATTTTGATATTCTTGACCCCTCCCTTTTAAAAATGCTGAATCCTTCTACTACTTGGTGAAAGCCAAGAGTACAGACAAGGCTTCGCTCCCGCGGTCAGTGGATTCTTGGGCCACCTGTTCGGCTGGACCTTTTGGAACTAATGAGGTATAAAGGCATGTGTCACCTACCAAAGCCCCGTGTGGTCCGTGTCGATGAAAAGATTGGGCCAGCTTGCATTCAGTTGTTTTTCGAGAGACTGAAATAGAAGTGAAACTGAAACAGGAGTCATTTTCATTTTCCCGAAAACACATCAAATTCACTGGACATACGAGATTGTATCTACTCAGGGTTTTCAAAAGTACCACGCTGGATAAAAATCTTATTCGTGCCTACCTGGATCTGGTCCCAGTTAAAATGCCATTTGTGGTTGCAGTTTTCGATGCTCTTTTTACCAAGGTTGGGCCTACAGGAGGAGAAGAAAGAAACTTTTATTGGGATTATATATTATATTACAATCGCCATATGATCATCACAAGTTTATAAATAATTGCACGTGTGATAGAATTTGGTAGTGTTATCGAACACTCTCATCCGGGAGGCAAAATACTGTTGTAATTCTCTTTAGCTGCATTCAAACACATGTATCAATATTTCTTCCTTTACAAATTTTAAAATCATAATTAGTGAGCGAGTAGTATTTTACAAAGCTTCCATCAACTGAATATCACGGAAAGACACCAGATATAGGCTTCACAGTTTGTACCCGTTTGGGGAATCAAACCTGAGCTAATGCTTTAACCACTAGACTACTGAACCATCCGAAACCATAATGAATGAATGAGTGACTGTGGTTTTACGCCGCTTTTAGCAATATTCCAGCAATATCACCGCGGGGGACACCGGAAAATAGGCTTCACACATTGTACCCATGTGGGGAATAGAACCCGGGTCTTCGACGTGACGAGCCAACGCTTTAACCACTAGGCTACCCCACCGCCCCCATAATGAATGAGAAAAGACACAGAGGGTGAGTGTGTGAGAGAGCGAGTACGGCTTTTACGCCTTCTTTGCCATATTCCAGCAATATCACGGCAATATCACTAGAAGTGGGCTTCACACATTGTACCTATCGAATCAAACCCGGAACTTCGGCGTGATGAGCGAACACTATAACCACTAGGCTACCCCCACTGCCCCTAGAGACTAACATAACTTGTTATGATGATGTGAGAGCATATGACAATTGAAAGTAAGCCACTATGTGACTTTATCCTGCGTTTGGCAACATCACTACCAGCATCTATATGGTGAAAGTTGTACACGGTTGTATACGGTTGTTAGCAGCCATTTCATGCCGCGGGGCGCCAGGCTATGCCACCACCTCTCAAACACACGTGTTTACCATCCTGAATTTGATTTTATGTAATTGTTTTAAATAATTAAAAAATGAATTGTGTTGACACCATTTTTCAACAATATATAATGTTCAACAAATCAGGCTGTAATGTTCTTAGGGGAGGTGGGGTTCAATGACTTACCACAGGCCGTGAACAGTCCAGGTTTTCACTTGGTTGGGAACGGCTTTACACTTGTGCTGAAAAGTGGCAATTCTTGAATAAACAATCTATACTGGAAGTAGTGGACCTACTGAACGGTAAGAGGGGTAGCTAAGAAATGTCGACTCAATTCCAGAGATAAAGAGCGCGCATGCTATATTTCGAAAGAGGGCCCCAATAACCCCCCACCTCTTATTGTTAAGGCTCTAACTAAGACGGCAACATGCAAGCTGCGTCAATGAGTCGTGTCCTTAAAGGTGAAGGGTATGGCACTTCTAATGACTTGACTATCGATCAGAGACAGGAATTAGTTTATGCAGAATAGACGACCCACACACACGGTTCTACTACAAAGGAGGGAAACTTGTGAATGACCCCTTAGAGTTGAGAGATACTAGGAAAGATGAAGCTACACGGGAAAGCAGATCTAGAAGCACAGACAGAGAGGATGGACGATAGGGTGGACGGGGGTCAAGATAAGAGACGGGTGAGTAACAGTGGGCAGCAGTAGGGGGACAGTGATAAGGGCGTGGCAAGCATTGATTTTACTGCTCATCAAGGCGATGCAATAAGTCAGAGAAGAGACAATCATAATCGACCTCATTAACTTTATCATTTGGAAGGTTTCAGGCATCAAACATCAGTTAACAGATAATGACTGGGTTGATTATGTGAAAAAATTCATATAATTGGCGCCGCAGACACTTTGTTGAATAATGCAGAGGGAGTCAAGGACACTTTCACAGATTGTATTCTTTAAAGTAATAGACAGTCAGACCTTCGTGTGATATAAAAGTACTTATACGGAAGCAACTACTTAGATTTATTAAAAGTGTAAAGTAAAGGACAAGTGTATATATCTATAAACGTGTTGATAAATCTTTGTTCGGCCGACAGTCTGACAATTATATGCATGTGTATGTAGATCCGTCCTGGGGGATTTATTTGGTGTAACATTTCGTCCGTTGTCTGTAAAAAATGGCATCACTATATTTCAGAACAGTTGGTGAGACATTTTATCAGACTTAAGAGATGCTATTGTTATTATCACATATATCATACATCAAATATAATATACCAGCTGTTCTTAGAGACACCCGCAAATCAATGTTTAAAAACAATTACATAAAACTTACCTTCAAATGTGATGCGGAATTGCAAACAGAGGGAGGCCATTGTTGTGCAAAGACGAAGAACGTCCACTTCTTGTCCCAACTGATGGCCCTGTAATGATATGTAAGCACGTATGCTGTATACAGATACCACGGGGTCACTATGCCCTGGTAGTCTAGTAGTGATATGTAAGCACGTATGCTGTAAACAGATACCACGGGGTCACTATGCCCTGGTAGTCTAGTATTGATATATAAGCATGTACGTTGTATACAGATACCACGGGGTCACTATGCCCTGGTAGTCTAGTATTGATATATAAGCATGTACGTTGTATACAGATACCACGGGGTCACTATGCCCTGGTAGTCTAGTATTGATATATAAGCATGTACGTTGTATACAGATACCATGGGGTCACTATGCCCTGGTAGTCTAGTATTGATATATAAGCATGTACGTTGTATACAGATACCATGGGGTCACTATGCCCTGGTAGTCTAGTATTGATATATAAGCATGTACGTTGTATACAGATACCATGGGGTCACTATGCCCTGGTAGTCTAGTAGTGATATATAAGCATGTACGTTGTATACAGATACCACGGGGTCACTATGCCCTGGTAGTCTAGTAGTGATATATAAGCATGTACGTTGTATACAGATACCACGGGGTCACTATGCCCTGGTAGTCTAGTATTGATATATAAGCACGTACGTTGTATACAGATACCACGGGGTCACTATGCCCTGGTAGTCTAGTATTGATATATAAGCATGTACGTTGTATACAGATACCACGGGGTCACTATGCCCTGGTAGTCTAGTATTGATATATAAGCACGTACGTTGTATACAGATACCACGGGGTCACTATGCCCTGGTAGTCTAGTATTGATATATAAGCATGTACGTTGTATACAGATACCACGGGGTCACTATGCCCTGGTAGTCTAGTAGTGATATATAAGCATGTACGTTGTATACAGATACCACGGGGTCACTATGCCCTGGTAGTCTAGTATTGATATATAAGCACGTACGTTGTATACAGATACCACGGGGTCACTATGCCCTGGTAGTCCAGTATTGATATATAAGCATGTACGTTGTATACAGATACCACGGGGTCACTATGCCCTGGTAGTCTAGTATTGATATATAAGCACGTACGTTGTATACAGATACCACGGGGTCACTATGCCCTGGTAGTCTAGTATTGATATATAAGCACGTATGCTGTATACAGATACCACGGGGTCACTATGCCCTGGTAGTCTAGTATTGATATATAAGCACGTACGTTGTATACAGATACCACGGGGTCACTATGCCCTGGTAGTCTAGTATTGATATATAAGCATGTACGTTGTATACAGATACCACGGGGTCACTATGCCCTGGTAGTCTAGTATTGATATATAAGCACGTACGTTGTATACAGATACCACGGGGTCACTATGCCCTGGTAGTCTAGTATTGATATATAAGCACGTATGCTGTATACAGATACCACGGGGTCACTATGTCCTGGTAGTCTAGTATTGATATATAAGCATGTACGTTGTATACAGATACCACGGGGTCACTATGCCCTGGTAGTCTAGTAGTGATATATAAGCACGTACGTTGTATACAGATACCACGGGGTCACTATGCCGAAGTATGTTCTATAAAGATACCATGGGGTCACTATGCCCTGGTAGTCTAGTAGAGATATATAAGCATGTACGTTGTATACAGATACCACGGGGTCACTATGCCGAAGTATGTTCTATAAAGATACCATGGGGTCACTATGCCCTGGTAGTCTAGTAGTGATATATAAGCATGTACGTTGTATACAGATACCACGGGGTCACTATGCCGAAGTATGTTCTATAAAGATACCATGGGGTCACTATGTCCTGGTAGTGTAGTAGTGCCATACATGTATAAGCATGTACGTTGTATACAGATACCATGGGGTCACTATGTCCTGGTAGTGTAGTAGTGATATATAAGCATGCAAGTTGTATACAGATACCATGGGGTCACTATGCCCTGGTAGTGTAGTAGTGATCTTTGAGCATGCAAGTTGTATACGGATACCATGGGGTCACTATGTTCTGGTAGTGTAGTAGTGATTTATAAGCATGTACGTTGTATACAGATAATATGGGGTCACTATGCCCTGGTAGTGTAGTAGTGATATATAAGCATGCAAGTTGTATACAGATACCATGGGGTCACTATGCCAAAGTATGTTCTATACAGATACCATGGGGTCACTATGCCCTGGTAGTGTAGTAGTGCCATACATGTATAAGCATGTACGTTGTTTATAGATACCATGGGGTCACTATGCCCTGGTACTTAAGTGAGTGAGTTAAAAGTTTAAGTCACATCGGCAATATTTCAGCCATATCGTGATGGTACTTTAGTAGTGATATATAAGCATGTACGTTATATACAGATACCACGTGGTCACTATGTCCTGGTAGTCTAGTAGTAATATTTAAATCTAAGTATGATTGGTCCGTGACCCGAGATGAAATATTCACCATATGTTTGTAACGTTTTATGTACACCCCATAAGAAGACCAGTCTAGATTAAAGACTTGCTCTTTTTCAAATTTTAGAAAAGCGTTATTTGAAAACCTTTCAAATCAGCCTCTGTGGCACGTTTAGCCTGATCTATGTATTTACTCTTGCTGTAAGTCCCAAACATGCAATTGTTTAAAATTCTAATTCTCATGTATATGAACATATCTGATAACTTTCAAAGTGATTTGTAGAGGTATTCCTCATGACTTTCTTAAAAACATGGGCCAAAAAGTATTTTTATCACTCCTTGAAATGAAAAGGATTATGCATAGCTATACGGTTAATATACAGCAAAAAAAGCTAAACACTACTCCCACATTATTTTCATATGACTTCCATGCAATGTTTGGAAACATCCGCATATGGCACGGACCTCATTTGGACAATTGTATCAGATACCACTGCTACCTGACCAGGTTGGCAAAGGGAGACCACATGTTTCTTTGGATGGACACACGCACTGGTTCACATCATATGACGCAAAGAAGTAGAGGAATATATGCAGAGTTGCGTCCCTTGGGTGTGCCAGACACCTATTATCATGTGTTCGAATCCTGGTGATTTCTATGTTTGTCAGCACCATACCCATACTCGAGGGTTTCACCAAACCGGTCAACATGTGAGACCTGCATCACTTCGGACTTTCCTCCATCATTAAGCTGACACGCCGTGACATAACTGAAATACTGTTCAAAGCGATGTTAAAACCAACTCACTCACTATATGTACTGCACTCATGGGTGAATTTCAGCATTCGAAACTACCAGTCATTGAATTTAATTTAAAAACACTCACGTGTTTATTAAGGAAAGAGACAGAACGATCACAATTCCCCGTACCGCCATTTTGTTCAGCGTTTTGCGACGGAGCTCTCAACTGAAAAATAAAGATGGACATAAAACATGCATCACATAACATTTTGCGATGTGTATACTACTCAACTATTGATAGGGATGTATTGAGTGTCCAGGGGTACAGTGAATGTGACTTGGAGACTTGTGCTTAGAAAATAGTTCGATATAACAATGTACTCGAGCACTTTCAGATCCATTTCAAGTTGACAAAAAGGAGGGTGGAGTGATCCCGCCGTGTTGGCTCCCCAAGCCGTTTTATGCCTGGAGTATTGTTAAATGCCCTACACACTCATTCAAGTTGACACAGATGTAAATATAAAATATCTGTGCAAGAGAATTTCCAGTCTTGATTATCCGCTTATCAGACCAGATTTGTTGTAACCTGAGTGAGTGACTAATGAACTTTCGCAATGATTCTGCTTCCTTATCAGGTGACTTAAACACGAGTATAAACACGTGGTAACTGATCGACGTAATTTGGATCACGATTTTGTCCCGATGCCACAGGCTTCTTCCGTGTTTGCAAATTCTAATCACCATTTCAATATCCTGGTTCGGCTCTTTCCTTGCCACATTAGAAACATAAGCTTGCGACAAACACGCATTAAGTTCATATAACCGACAGTTTTTAACATGTTTACAAGCACAGTACTCTCATCATCTCAATAGCGTGGTCAAGATAATGTGAGTGAGGGATTTTTCAAATAAATAATTTGTTCCATCAGTGCCCAAAATAAATAGTGTTTTTGCACTGGTGGAACAAATGTATAGTTTGTTTGAATTGTCAAAAATCAATAACTGTATTTCTTGAAATCAAGTTATTATTAAACCTATGTACAACGGATAATGAATGGGTTGTTGCATGCTTTAACCCTGAAACAATTATGTACATCTCAGGTACCCTGAAACACTGTACTCACTGTGTCATTATAAAAAGGAAGAGTTACATAGTAAAATGCAAAATCTGTCTCAAGAGACATGGTGTTACAAACAACAGTAATACATGGGGTTAGGTGAGGTAGAAAAGGGTGCATTTATATAACGTGTGTGTGCGTGCGTGTGCGTTCGTGTGTGTGCTAGTCCGGCCTTCAGTGTACTGACCCCGAGCCGACCAATCCTTGTTTTAGCCCCTTAATGCCATACGCCAGGAAGGGTATCAACAAGAAGCGCCTTTCGACGGAAGCGATCAGTAATACAATCATGAAGAAGTAATAGTGTATTCTTAAGTGTAAATGTGAAAACCCAATCAGTCATTGGACGGACGATAACGCAGCTAAAGTGGAATGTCGATACGTACACAATATTTTGTGGAAAATACAAAAACATCAAAACAAGTGTGTGCTTTACTCGTGAAAATAATTAGTTTGTATCAGGAGGCTCAGTAAGGAAATAGTTAGTTAGATATAGCTTCGGGGGGGAGGGGGGGGGGGGGGGTGGTAGTTTCGAATAAATACTGCAACTTCGCTGCTGGAGAACGCTGACTTTGTAAGGAGGAGCTGTGACGAATTCAACTCCTAATACCCGCTTGTCATGGCATTTCGACAAACATGGAACTGTCGAGGTGACAAAATAATAGACGATTTACTTCCCCGTGTTCCCGTGTCACGAGCAAAGTTGTCCTTATGTTTAAAACAAAGCTTAAAGCAGTATTTCAATGACTATTACAATAATTCCCATACCATGCTACAAGCCTGACATTACCAAGTTCCTTAAGACAAAGGTGCTTCACCCAGGCTTACCTTGCTGCTTGACGGGGTCCAGAGATGTGCAGCCGGGCAGCTGTCACTCCAGTCAGGGCAACACTTCCTGCAACGTCGAAAACGGAAGTGGAGTTACTAACACAAATCAGGACGAATATTATCGTGTAATACAGCTAAAATGGCAGACCTCGTTCTGAAGATGATAATGCCCTTGAGATAACGTATAGTATTTACTTCCGCAATTAGTTTCCCCATATGAAAATATTCATTTGCTATGACGACTTCCAATACAGACATGTTTGGTCGCCAGCAATTACGGTAAGAATTTTATTTCATTTGTCCTGCTTTGATGTTGTTGTTTTTTTGTGCAGCTGCATCTATTTTGGTCAAGCCGACAGTTTAGGGTCGTGTAATTATATACTGAATACTGAGAGGGAGAGAGAGAGAGAGAGAGAGGAAGAGAGAGAGAGAGAGAGAGAGAGAGAGAGAGAGAGAGAGACTGCTCCAAGTGCTTCACCACACTGAAAGTTGGACACACTATGGTTTAGGAAATGATTTTGTCGCTTTTATTAGCATCTCATTGTGATACGAATCAACCTGCTATTAACAGAAGATGGTGTAGATGCAGCAAATACAACAGTAAAACAATGAAGCATCTACATTGTTTCATTGAATTGTTTCCTGTTTCTTCATATCATGTCACGTGACCTAGTCTGTACTACATCATCACGAACTGAAAACAAAGTACAGATGCTGTACTTAAAGCGCTATTGACTTAGTTCGAGATGCATGCACTGCCAACGATAACATCACTATAGATGGCTGTTCATAACTGGGAATGGTGGTATGTTCTGTAGATCACCTGATAGTTGGACATATATGAAGGTACAAATAATTGAAACAATGTATTATGGAGAAAACTGTCATGCTTGATATTGGATCAATATTTACAAGACTCTCTGATGGACCACGTGCTTCATGGCACTGTTCAGTGTAATCTTTGCACATTCGTTACTCAAATGCATATGCTTTAACTGTCCTAGCGCTAAGATCGCTTTGTGGAACGGAACCACCACTTGCACAAAGCGATCTTAGCGCTACGACTATTGTAAGCCTATGTTAAAGTGACCGCCCCCGTGGTTTAGTGGTAGAGCGTCCGCCCGGAGAGCGGAAGGTCCGGGGTTCGATCCCCGGCCGCGTCAAGATGGTACTTGTTGTTACCCTGTCTGGCGCTCGGCATTAAGGGGCTAAAGCAAGGACTTGTCGGCTCGGAGTCAGTATACTGTGTCTGAGTGGGGTATTCATGTTTAACTGCGGCATGGTATCTCAGTGGGCTAGCACTATAAATCGGCATCAGTCCGGACTAGAACAAGCAGCCACACACACACACGTGCATGCACGTCGCTATATAAGTGCAATAATCTTGGACGCGACGTTAAACCCAATTTCACCTCACCTCACCTATGTTAAAGTATGGGAGTTACGGTCATCTTAGCGCTAAGATTGCTTTGTGCAAGTGGGCCAGGTGTCACGCCAGGTAGTTCTCTTTTTTTATATACTGTTAGAAACAAAAATGCGAACATACAGTGAGTATATATATGCTCTTTTGAAACTAATTTCTGTTTGGCAATAGGTCATGTTTGGTAAATAATACTTCATTATTTTTTACAGTACGTTTGGGGGGTTTGTATTGTATGCTCCAACAACGCCTTTTCATAGCACATGTTACTGAGTGGGTGAGTGAATATGGTTTTACGCCGCTTTTAGCAATATTTCATCAAAACCACGGCGGAGGACACCAGAAATGGGCTTTACACATTGTTCCCATGTGGGGAATCGAACCCGGGTCTTCGACGTGACGAGCAAACGATGTAACAACTAGGCTACCCCACCGCCCTTACATCAATACAGAAGAGAGTAACTTGTGCATTCAATGTAACTGCTTCATATCAACATATAAGATATTGAAAACTTTGGACAAATTTGTGCGGTGTATTTATTTTCTTTGGCCTGATTCAGTTGGTTTACGAGCCGACCTACAAAAAAAACTAAAATTTGGGATGACTGCATCACAATTAGAAACGAGATTTTATCTTTGCTGTTCTTAAGAAATGAATAATACGTAAAAAAATAATAATAATTAAAAAACAGTCGATTATCTTTCGGTATCTTTTCGCAATCCTACTTCTGTTGTGGTGTGACCTACGAGTTTGGTTTTCAATAACGGAAACAGTAGTTTTCGACCATCCAACTTGAATTTTTGGTCAAGCACTTTGTAAACCAATTAATTAAAAATATAACGCCGTTCCATCAGTATATTTGTGATAAAGAAACCTCGTAAGTACATACCCTGCTATTCCGGTCCGTGAGGATCCGGGTTAGAATTGGTCTTCAGCAACCCACGCTTTTCGTAAGGTGCGACACATGGGATCGGGTGGTCAGGTTCGCTGACTTGGTTGATGCATGTCACCGTATCCCAATTGCGTGCATCGATGCTCACTGTGTCAATTACTGAATTGTCTGGTCCAAGCCCGTTTATTTACAGACCGACGTAATATAGCTGGATATTGCTAAGTGCGGCGTTAAACAACAAACGAACAAACAAAAACAAATTAATGCTATTCTGGATGATCACTGTTAGAAAAGTTTCAAACGATACCAAGGACCTTAATCCGAAACCATGATTCGTTAATCCGGTAATTTGATAATCTGGAGTATTTGGGTCGGTACCCTCCATATTGACGAGGTTCCACTGTAATTCTAAATCTTGAACAGAGTATGGCACTAATCACTGTCGCCTGTTAACCTAGCTTTCGGGAAACATTACATCTCAGGTAGGTCATAGGGTGTTTCTGTGGATGGTAGTTTCTCCGGCAACCATTCCCGAACTACACGAGTACATCAAGCCTCTGTGATAACCACCTTTGTGAATATTGGATTGTAGTAGTGGCACATACGTTTATTTGCGGATGACACTATTTGTCAAAATATTATTGAAACAAGTATTTCAGGATAGTAATTGTACATGCTGACAAATAGAAGGTGAATTTCAAAACAGACAATAATATTGGTTAGCTAGCGTGTCGGGGGGGTCGTGGGGGTCATGCGAGGAGAGGGGGGTTATTGGGTGTGCTAAACCTACCTGAGCCCGTATTATCAATGGGGGGATGGGGGTCAAATTTAAAGTTGATATTTTCTTTGACTTCCGTGATAACAGGTTTTATATGTGAAGAAAAATAGTTAAATAGAAAATAATATTCTGTAATTTCATTTCGTTTATTGCACTTAGTTAATTCACATTATATCAGGAATTGTGTACCTTCTAACACATGAGTATGTGAGTTGTTTAGTCTTGACAAAACTTGCCAATTAATGAAAGGTTGAATGGAAAACAATTCTTTGAGTGACAACTTAGAATAAAAACATATTAATCTTCCTGTGAAGCTCGAAACTATTTCCGCGATTGGATTCATTTTTGGTAGTTGAGGGGCAACTGATGTAACTTGTTTATCTAGAATTTGCTGTGCCATACGATGTTACTTAAGATTAATTAAATACAGCTCTTACCCATGGAATTCAAACAGTACGTATGTATGCTTAGAAGAAAAGTAGGTTACCAACATGGTGAAAGTTAGGGATAGTTGTGTAACCGTTCATGTTTAGATATTACATTGGACGATTATTAGAAGCGGTCTAAATCATTGCATTTAAAATTTGTGTTAGAAACAGGCAAAAAACCCTGAACTGTTATGTTAACAGCATATCGACCAATGGTTTCAACAGGTGATGTCATAGATCGCAACAGGCGATCGCAACCCAAGCGTTCAGATTGACATTGACCTACAGTTGCTTTGTAAAATAGGCGTAACTTCATACTAAGTTAACCTTGATTCAAATTTTAGTGGTTAGGGTTAAGCTTAGCTAAGGTTGTTTCATGTTATGGGTCCTTTACTGTCTACTAATAGCTCATCTGCAATCATTCACACACACACACACTAACACACACTAACACAAACACACTCACACGCACACACTAACCCACACACTAACACTAACACTAACCCTCACACACTAACACTAAAATGAACGCCCCAACATTTTAGAGGCAGCTGGAAAACTCAGAAACTGACACAAGGGAAGAAGTTTATACAATGCACTCAATAAATGGCAGCATTCCTGGTAAAATGCTTTCTTACCTGGCGTCATATTGCTAGAATATCACTAAAACAGTAAAAGTCAGACAATCTCACTCCCTATTTAACAAGTTTAATTAGCATCTTCAGTGTCAGTAAATGAAATCATATATTAGATAGCATTATTTGTAGATACAGAATCATCATTGCAAGACTGGAACACTTTAAACATTCATATACAAAACATAAAAACAACAGAGGCAAAAATATTTATTCTCAAAATATAATATGAAATAATTCTAAATAACTTTACAAACCCTGAATAGCAGCATCAGTTGTGAGGACAAGTGGTTTTTCATATAGGAGCATGGAATGCATGATGATGTTTAGAAGCAACCAATTCCGTTACAGTAGCACTGTAAATGGAGATGTACATATAGCAGCATTTCACAGAAGAATTTAAACAATCTGGACATATAATACCATACATTGGGTAATAAAAGAACATCTCTGTTGATGGAGTCTGTCACGACTGTGTTAACATCAAAATGTACCCTTGGTTCATTTGGCCATACTCACTGACAAGGGTTCAGTTTCACAAGGACATTGTAGTTCTGCAACTGCCGCAAATGCCATAGGGTAAATAGACTTACAGTAGTCATAGCTTTATATGGCTTTGTGAGATGGGTCCCAGGGCAGTACTTTTACAGGGTGAAGTGACACTATCTTTGTACCTAGAGATTCATTAGTCAGAGTCAAGTGGTGACTGTGGTAAAACTGTGAAACTATCCCTATAGAAACTTGTGTATAAAGCAACGGTATCTAATGATGTAAACATACATCCCAGGATACATTTAGATATATGGAAATAATAATAATAATAATAATAATAATAATAATAATAATAATAATATGCACTAGATTCTATACACTAGTGCACACTCAAAGTACTACGTCATTATCACCCCCATGAATTACTCAGTATGCTCTCATGTCATTCTCAGTTCTCAAATGTGTATACAACCCATGCTGTCTGAGGTGCGAGAAGGTTAACACTTACATGACAATCTCATCCTACCAGGTACCCATTTACTGCTGGGTGAACAGAGGCATATTTCAAACAATGCCACATGCCCAAACAGACGTGGGGCAAGACCAAATCACCATAAACTCTCAAAGTGTCAAGTTTTAACCAAGTCACCCATCAATCAATGTGAATGAACTTTACATGGCACCATAGCCGAGATACACCCAACCAGTATTACTTCATTAACCAATCACCTCACAGCTGAAATTGGAACAAACCTGGCTGCCAACATCACTACTGCAAAATCTACTTGTACCAGTCTTGAATTTGACCTTAGCACTGGTTTGCCTCATGTCTAATCCTTGTCCCGTATTTACTAAACATAAAGATGTCCCACACACACCTGTAACAAAAATATGTGTAACAAACCAATATACGATTCATAAATGAGGTAACAGGAGATATTACAACACATAACTAAGCTTCATCACAACTTATACCTACTATTACAAGCAGATCACCAGCCACCAGGACCCACATTGCTAAATATTCCACATGCATCAAGCAGACACACAGAAAACAGTATTCAAAAGTGTATACAGCAGGTAATTTCAATAGAAATCATAATGATAAAGTGAAAACCCTTCTGCTTCAGTCTGCATTGTAAATAAGTGTTATTTACCGTATTCGACGTACAAAGCGCCCAGGGCGCTCTCAAAATTAGAAATAGGGGGCAGAGTTAAAAGATAAATTTTGTGGTTTATGCTGACAGCCTTATATGTTTATATACGACAGATATATTTTTCCAGAATTTATTTGCCCATAATTAAGGGTGCATATAAAACATGAGTGAGTATTATACGCGAATAAATAAGTCTTGTGTACATTGATCAATCGGAAGGGGTGCTAATTGGGTTTGTTCACTAGCCAATATATTAGCAAATATCGCCGTGGGCGCTTATTAGAGCGGGGCGCTTATTACGTCGAATACGGTATGCATATTCCTGAGAAAGTTTTGATATGACAAATAACATACAGCCTCAACAATAGGCATTTTAGTGGAACTTATCCACAGTTTGAGAATCACAGAGACTCAAACAAAAGAAATAAGAGAATGAAAAAGATTAAATTAGAAAGCAGATTACATGCAGAGCCTTTTCTGACCTTATCCATTGAAGACTGTATGACATCGTCATTCTATCATGATAAATACATCGAACCATTCAACGCAATATTTACATTTTGAATCTTGTTTGAATGATCGACACTAAAAATAGCCATCCAAAGACCAAACTATCCTGTTCTTTTAGAATTGACAAGCAACCATATCATCAGTACTTGACTCACCAAGTTGGGTGCTGTCTCAAATACAACTGGGAAATTACAAGTAGCAAAAAGACTTCCCTCTCCCTATCTTAATACTCAAGAAAACACTTTCTAACTTTACGGTCATCGTAACAGACTTCTGATTGGATTAAATGTATCAGGGGCATGCTGGTATAATGCCGTGATCTTTAATGTATATCGATGCCAAACTAACGTTCAGAGGAGCCATTTTGATTGGCTATTGATTTCAAGGGCAAGAGAAAATCATTGATATGTTGCTGATAAGAAAGATCACATCACTGTGTCCAGAGTATATATATACTAGAATGGAGTGAGTGAGTGAGTGAGTGAGTTGGGTTTAACGCCGCCTTTAACAGTATTCCAGTTATATCACGGCGTGTCAGCTTAATGTGGGAGGAAAGCCTGAAGTGATGCAGGTCTCAGACGGTTACCACTTCAGTAAAACCCACGAGCACGGGTATGGTGCTGACAAACCTAGAAACATCATTGGGGAGAACCGGAATTCGAACCCACAATCATAGGTTTCTGGCATGCCCAAGGGACGCAACTCTGCACAGCGAATCACGGCACCTCAGATGACTGAGCCACCTGTGCCCCCTACTAGAATGGAGATATGACACACTTGATAATCGAGGATGTAGCTCCTATTCTTTTCACAACTAAATCTACTATCCACCTGCTAATAATGTTCCATTCATTCTGGTATTGTAAAATAATGTTCATGTGCAAGTCAACTGTATTTTCTTCTTAATTTCAGAATGTATCCAGTTTTGAACTTTACTCGTTTTTTTACAATATTTGTCGCAAGTTTATCAGACAGTTTATTTCTAGATACAATAATGCCATACCTGAGCTAACACTATAATAAAATCAATCTATCAGTAAAGGAAATATTCCATTCACAACACTTTTACATTGACCATATTGTGATGACTGGTGTGAAACTATGCCATATTGTATTGATGCACTGGAGCTATATGCTGCCATACAAGCTATGCTGCCATACAAGGATGCATATGTATGAGTGTCACACTGTATCATTTTGTTTGTTTGTTTGTTTGTTCTTTAAGCCACACTCAGCATATTCCAGCTAAATAATGGCTATCTGTAAATAATTGAATCTGGACCAGACAATCCAGTGATTGACATCAGGAGCATGCAACTGGGATATGATGACATGCATCAGCCAAGTCACTGAGTGCACCACATTGAGCATTAGTCATCACATAATACACCATAATACATAAACATCAGTTACAGTCTAAAATGAATCCATACACTGATTTCTCCTCCCCCATCAACAATGCTATGCACAGGATATTGTTCATGGAACAAAATAAATTCTATTTTGATGCTAACAAAGGCTTATAAGGTCAGTGCTTCTTCACAGAAGTGGAACCCAAGGAGATCCACCCAGGGCTCTAGTGACAGAGAGAGAGAGTTGGGTTCAACATAACAGCACTGATCCCTGGCCCTCTGTAAGTATTGTTGAAGTAATCTCCTCACAGAGCCTGTAATGGGCAACTATAATGTCCAATATACTAGTATATAATACAGAACAGATATAGAAAGAATCAATCATTAAATCCAGGTTTTTAGGACATTGTGTACAGTTTTACTTCAGCTGACAAAATGAAGGTTTTGCCTAGACCCGAGATTACTGACAATGAATTAGACCGTAATAAAACCATAATACATTTCTGAACAGCGGACCTTCTTAATGCACATTTCTCTCATATGTCCTAAATTGACCTTGTCCATTTAAGAAAGAAAATTAATTTTTTACACACCTCAATTTTACCAAACAGCCAGGATGGAAACTATATGATTAATTCACTGTGGCCTAAATACAGACAACAGGAGGAATGTATACCTGGGTTTGAAACCTTAAAATGAAATTTGAACAAAATATCATTTTTGTGTGTCCTGTACTTTGTCATGGTCAATGCAAAACATCTTGTAACTTTGACCTCTAAAAAATAATGAAAAGTTTCTTTCATTGTCTCATTATATCAACATTGTGGCTGTAAAAGACAACCATGAACAGGCCTGCACATCAGAATGAGTAGGGTCCAAAATGCATCCAAAAGACAACAAACACTAGACTTAGGCACATGTGGCCACCTCTAACTTTTAAGAATCCAACAGTTTAATGTAGTTCATCGATAAGGCTACTCAAAGAGCACCCAAGTCTTTCATCTTACCACAGTTAATCTGTAATGCTATAATTAACTATATGAGGTTAACTAATGTAATATGAAAGAATTGTTTTGAGTAGTATATATGTATTACTGAACTTTACGTAGCTAGCACCGGAACAAATATGTGTCAAATGGGTTTTTTTTCATGTGAAGTATTTTACGCTGAAACTTATAAAAATAAACTATTTCTGGGAAATGTAGACTTAATGTTTTTTATTGGAATTTGCTGTAGGAAGCGGGTAGAGGTAGGTTATTTCAGAAGATTGGCATTCTTCAGCCTGGGTCAGGTTGGCCTGGGCAGATAGGAGTTTGGAGTCACAATCCATCAGCTTGAAGGATTTGTCAACACATATCTCAATCTCCATGAAAAACTGCCTCTTTGTCGCCTGAAGAAGTAAAGTGAAATTGGATCAAGACCGTGTTCTCAAAACATTCAATATTATTTCATCTTTATAAATCCAGGGTTTTGGGGGAGATGTTGAAACTTCAGTAATACTAGCTTCAGGGGACTATGAATAGGACACATCTAAAAGGTCACATGAGTGCCATATATGGGATAGACAAATAAGAATTTTTAATGAACAAGATTGCATAGTTTTGAAGGCAAGCTCACGTGTTGTAACATGAGTTCCCCTTAACAAGTGAGAGTGAGGTAGCCTAGTGTCACGCTGAAGACCTGTGTCAGCTCCTCACATGGGTGCAATGTGTGAAGCCCTTTTCTGGTGTTTCCTGCCATAATATTGCTGGAATATTGTTAAAAGCGAGTAATACCATACTCACTCACTCACTAACAAAAAGTACCTTTTGGTATGAGCAGCGCATCACAGGAGTTGATCCAAAATATTTCTTCAAGAGATCACTGACTTCCGTTACCTGAAAGGTAGTGGAGAATAAGAGACAATGAACTCAAGACACAGCTGAGGTTTTCTTCAGGTGTTGAAAGCTATGTCACTAAACATGGAAATATCAGCATACCTACAAGCTTGATGTGATTATTACAAATTAGTAGGAAAACTTTTCCAAACACACTATATATCACACCACTATAAATAATGTCACAAGTTTGTAAACATTCCTGACAGTGAGTGATTTCTATATAGCAAGTGTTGAGTAAAGTGTAGATTTAACTTTTCAGTAAATGAATGTATGTACCACATTCAATACAATAGTCCAACCCATCATTCTATCAGTAAAACTACATTTACCAATTACCAAAGATGTAAACATGTCGGAATCTCGAGTCTGGTAAAATTATGTTCAGTCAAGTAAAGTCTGCGAATAATAGTCCAAATAGCACTATACTTATAATTACTCTTGATGAGATCAATATACGACAAGGACCCAAGGACCCAACCCCTGAGGTGGTCATACGTCCTTGTTTTCACATATTTACCTCCTTAATAGTGATCATTTGTCTTGTTATACCAAAATTCACTTGAAAGTTTATGAAGTCTTTAAACTGTCCTGTTACATTACAGTAACTTTTCTGTGAACCGTGAACTGTTCGTTCCAGACGCCATCTTGTTTTCTAGCAGACGAGTCAATATTCATCACATGACAGATGAATACTAATCATGTGATAAGTCATTATTCGAGGTCAGTGTCAGATACATGATTTATGGGTCTACACTGAAATGTTTTGTTTCTCCACATGATATGGATTGAATTGCAAGATTCTTAATAGAGGTATAACACAACACTCTACTGAAACTGATACTTATAGCGCTGTTCAGGCTAGTGGACCAAAATATTTGAAACAGACTGATGTAATATAGAACATATTACGCACACAGATGCTGATCAACAGCAATCATCAGGGATGGATGAAGGATTTTGAAAAAAGGGGTGCACAGAATATCCATGTCATGAATTCACTTGGCCGAGTGCACAGCTAACATGTAAGGTGTCTGAAAAAAGTGGGGGTTGCACACCCTTGCAAACCCACACCACACCCTTCCCCACATCCCACCCTTCCCCACATCCCACCCCTAGATCTGCCAGTGATCATTCAGGTGATGAGAGACTGACCTTGTAGCCAGTGCTTTTAGATGGGATGACATCAAATGTCTTCAGCACCCTGAAACATGTAGAAGTTCTTGTTAGCTCTGATGACTACACTATTCAACACTGGAGGCACTGATAGTAACATAATTATAGCAGCTTTAAACACACATTCCATAAAAAAATAAAAACATACAAGAATCACACTTAATACATTCTACAAACAATAGTGAGTGAGATGCTTTTAACACCGCTTTAAACATTATTCCAGTTATATCACAGCGTGTCAGCTTATTGTGGGAGGAAAGTCCGAAGTGATACAAGTCTCCGACGTTTACCACTTCTGTGAAACCTGTGAGCATGGGTATGGTGCTGACAAACCTAGAAAACATAATCGGGGTGAACTAGGATTCAAACCCACAATCATAAACTTCAAGGGACACAACTCTCAGCACCTTAGATGACTGGGCCACCTGTGCCCCCCCCCCCTACAAACAATAAGAGAGTGCTCAATTATGGCGATATACTGCAGCATGTGTACATGCATATTTAAGAGATATTAAGCCATTAAATACTCACTGCCACAAGAAACACAAACCATAGAAACATATAGAGAAGTATGAATGTTAACATTGTTAAGAAGAGATTTTTCCAATGTGTACCAATTAATGACAAAACTAACAGTCAGTCAAGTTTAACACAGAGTTTCTTTAGTCTTGTCACGATATGCTGCACATGATTAAAAGATTTCCAAACTTTACACACTAATCCTGCACTAATGGTGCATCTCAAGTCATGGATCTATGCCATCACATATACACAGCGCAGGGAAACAGAAAGTAAGGTTCACCAGAAAATACCTAAACAACCTAAAGAAATTGTAAAAAGATAGTGTCATGTTCCTTGTTCCCACTACAGTATAATGTATGTCCATCCAAGAAAATATAATCTAAACAGGAAAACGTGTGTGCACATGCCCTTTTCCATTCATCAATATCAATGCCTCCACATCTATTACTGCTTTGTTGAAACAAACACTACATGGTTACCATGTTACCATATTGTTTTTCACAAACGACTGTCATATTATGCACTTACCTAAAAGTGTGGCATGGTTGGAAAAATTGTTTGATTTATATTCCACTATTCCTCTTTTCTAAATTGCTGTGGTGAGCAACTATAGACATGATAAAATAATGATTGCTGCAAGAATTTTGAGGTAAAATGAAACATTTTTATACAAATATGACCTTGATGTACATTTTGAAATAATTCACCACAGCATCCAAGGAAGGTGGTCCTCTATTAAATCTGCTACCATACTTACTGTTGTAAATCAAGCTTCTTATTGAGTTGGAGGGCTGCACTAAAGTATTTAAACTCATTGTCTGTGGCCGGCAGACTGGTGGCGCAGGTGCCGTGCTTGTCCCATTCATGTGACCTGCAACACACACACACAGGCATTGTCAAGAATTATACTTCACTTCAGTCAATCGTGAATTCTGGAAATTATCTTACCAAGAAACAATGTATTGGGAGTTAGCTCCCTTCAATAGCTTGCACAGGTGAGTGTGTTCAACACCACTTTGACCACTATGTCAGATATATTACAGAATGTCAACTTAATATGTGTAGAAACTAAAGGTGCTGCCAGAACCTACCATAATCCAACAAAATTAATTTCCAATCTTGTTAAATTTGTATAAAAAGTTCACATAAAACTAGACTAATTAACATAACAAAATGCCCCTGATCATGTTGACCATTGGGTGTAACCAAACACTTTCAATGCTTCAGCATGTTACTATCGTCGACATTAATATACATACCAAAAGTCGTTTTTGGCTGTATCAGTAAACAGGTTAGGCCATTGTGCAGTCAGGTTGGTCTCCAACGACTAAAACAATGGATGAAAGAAAAGATGACATAACAAAATGGCTGACAAAAATAATAAAATGATGCTGAAGACAGAAGTCATGAAACACCCTCAGATTACTTATCATGTCATAAGATTTTTGCAAATCTTTTACAACGATATTAAATTAAATGAGAGGCAGGTTTCCTTGATGCAATAATACTCATCAGTCTGTTCCAAACATTGGTGAGTGTTCCAGCCAAAACTTGAATGTGGCATATTTCAGTATATTTTAATGTAAATACATGTGCCATTTTTAGCTGAGCTTACTGGACAGAAACAATTACTTAAAGTTGCAGAACGACATATGGACACAAAGGTGTCATTTTGAGATTTATTTTCCCCAATCACATCATAGCAACGACAAAAGGCTGTTGTCTCACCCCTCACTTGCTTCAGTACCTCATACCATCAGGGATTTACACTGAACACAAAATGTTACTGTCTATACCTAGAAATTCAGAATGGACCTCAATTAATGAATACCGAGAATTCCATGGGACACAAACTGACCTCCACAGGGGTCTCAAAATGATTAGACCCAGGTACATCGCTGAACCACGTACATCCCTGTTCCACGTACATCCCTGTACCAGGTACATCCCTGTACCACGTACATCCCTGTACCGCGTACATCCCTGAACCAGGTACATCCCTGTACCGCGTACATCCCTGTACCGCGTACATCCCTGAACCAGGTACATCCCTGTACCGCGTACATCACTGTACCACGTACATCCCTGAACCAGGTACATCCCTGTACCGCGTACATCCCTCTACCGCGTACATCCCTGTACCACGTACATCACTGTACCACGAACATCCCCGAACCAGGTACATCCCTGTACCGCGTACATCCCTGTACCGCGTACATCCCTGTACCACGTACATCCCTGTTCCACGTACATCCCTGTTCCACGTACATCCCTGAACCAGGTACATCCCTGAACCAGGTACATCCCTGTACCGCGTACATCCCTGTACCGCGTTCATCCCTGTACAACGTACATCACTGTACCACGTACATCACTGTACCACATACATCCCTGTACCACGTACATCACTGTACCACGTACATCCCTGAACCACGTACAACCCTGTACCACGTATGTACCACGTACATCCCTGTACCACTTACATCCCTGTTCCACGTACATCCCTGTTCCAGGTACATCCCTGTACCGCGTACATCCCTGTACCGCGTACATCCCTGTACCACGTACATCCCTGTTCCACGTACATCCCTGTTCCACGTACATCCCTGTTCCACGTACATCCCTGAACCAGGTACATCCCTGTACCGCGTACATCCCTGTACCGCGTTCATCCCTGGACAACGTACATCACTGTACCACGTACATCCCTGTACCACGTACATCACTGTACCACATACATCCCTGTACCACGTACATCCCTGTTCCACGTACATCCCTGTTCCACGTACATCCCTGTACCACGTACATCCCTGTACCACGTACATCACTGTACCACGTACATCCCTGTACCACGTACATCACTGTACCACGTACATCCCTGTTCCACGTACATCCCTGTTCCACGTACATCACTGTACCACGTACATCCCTGTACCACGTACATCACTGTACCACGTACATCCCTGTACCACGTACATCACTGTACCACGTACATCCCTGTACCACGTACATCACTGTACCACGTACATCACTGTACCACATACATCCCTGTACCACGTACATCCCTGTACCACGTACATCACTGTACCACTTACATCCCTGTACCACTTACATCCCTGTACCACTTACATCCCTGTTCCACGTACATCCCTGTTCCACGTACATCCCTGTTCCACGTACATCCCTGTTCCACGTACATCCCTGAACCAGGTACATCCCTGAACCACATACATCCCTGTACCACGTACATCCCTGAACCACGTACATCACTGTACCACGTACATCCCTGAACCACGTACATCCCTGTACCACGTACATCCCTGAACCACGTACATCACTGTACCACGTACATCCCTGAACCAGGTACATCCCTGAACCACATACATCCCTGAACCACGTACATCCCTGTACCACGTACATCACTGTACCACGTACATCCCTGTACCACGTACATCCCTGTACCACGTACATCACTGTACCACGTACATCCCTGTACCACGTACATCCCTGTACCACGTACATCCCTGAACCACGTATGTACCACGTACATCCCTGTACCACGTACATACCTGTACCACATACATCCCTGTACCACGTACATCACTGTACCACGTACATCCCTGAACCACGTACATCCCTGTACCACGTACATCCCTGTACCACGTACATACCTGTACCACATACATCCCTGTACCACGTACATCACTGTACCACGTACATCCCTGAACCACGTACAACCCTGTACCACGTATGTACCACGTACATCCCTGTACCACGTACATACCTGTACCACATACATCCCTGTACCACGTACCTTAATTTTATCGAAGTCGAATGGCCATGAGCTGTTGCAGTCACTGGGTTCTTTACCACTGCGACTGTTGGGCCTGCAGATGAGACACATTTGAATAATGAGCATGGTCATGTTACATGCTCTAATTACCAAACACAAGCAGATGTCAGAGATTTATGATACTATGACATGCATCAACCAAGTCAGCGAGTCTGACCACCCGATCCCAATAGTCGCCTCTTACGACAAGCATAGTTGCTTTTTACAACAAGCATCGGTTGCTGAGGACCCATTGCTCGACATATAATTGCAACATGTATATGACATCCCACAGAGAGTGCACGGGGAATGGTGTAATACACTGTGCACCTCGGCATGCACTTATCATATACACAGCCGAATAAATGATGTACATATTGCAGCACCATCTGGTGTTCTTTATTGTCAATGTTGTCCAATAGTGTTTGATGTCCGTTTGTACACATTAGTACACATTGTTCTTTCTTTCATATGGCGTCTTATATTTAGGGTTGTTCACCATTTTCACTGGTATTTGCTTTGTATTTGAGTTTCATTATACACATGCAAATAATGACCTTTATTAGCAACATTTAATACTTGATTCGTAAGATTTTACTATTATTGGTTATTACAGGTGACCTTTTTTTCAACTGATGTACTTCTGACCGAATGGATGCCCACAGAGAATCTTGTTCCCATGGTAACTCACCATAAGCCATGGACTGTCCATCCAGTCACCGCCTCTGGAATACCACACTGATGCTGCAACACAAGAGGTGACATGTTTATTATGCTTAAATTTACAAACTATAGCACAACAAACACGCCAACAAAACCTTCCAGTATATGGTACAACCCATAGGTGTTATTTTTCTCCTCATACAGGGCCTTTGGGTAGCCAAGTGGTGAAAGTGTTCTTTCGTCACACCAAAGGCTCAGGTTCTATTCACAAGGGTATAATGGGTGAAGCCCAATTCTGGTGTCTCCCCCCCCCAATCTCTCATCATCTTCCCCCTCTGATTGCTAATATATTGCTAAAAGCAGCAAAAAACCATACTCACTCCATTCACAATACTATCCAAGTTTTCCTCAACAGCCATACACCATTTCAGATATATTTTTTGGATCCACACAACCATGCCATGTATGTGAAATACAGATGTAACCGACCCAAAGTCTGCAGCCAGACAGATATTGCAGCTTACCTCTGAAGATACATCGATACATACTGATGGAGCCCATTGTTGAGAAAATGTGAAGAAATCAAACGCACTCTCTGCACTCACAACACTGAAACAGTCCAGAAAATGCAGTTTAGCAAACAGTATCAACATGATTAGCAAAGAAACAAAATATCTATAATCAATACAATTACTGGATGGTGCTTACATTAAAATATATCAAATGTTTCTCTGGCAAACACGTGTCACGTAAAAAGTTGCTTTTTCAATTTATATTTTTTAAATATAGTTCATTTTCTAAATTAATATGTACTGCTTCTGTTGTTCATTTATGATCACTACATCATGATGACTTCACCAAAGTTCAAAGATATATTTTTATTTGAGAAAAAATATAAAGTTGACCTCACTTGTTACTTCTGTTAACAACAAAATATGAAGAATAATTTTTTTCCAAATAGATAATATTGAGGATTAGGGTTAACAAGAACCCCAAATTTAAATTAATTAACTATTACTGATAATAATTGAAGTCAAACCACATTTTCACAATTAAATATTCAGGATTTCTTTTCCTCCTTTGTCAACACTTTCATGTGCAGGTTCAAACTTACACAATCACAAGACAGCTCACAAATAGCAGCAATCTATTTCTCAGCATCTTCTTTGCCTGATGTCTTCACCAAATCTGAAACATCAAATGAACATCATCATCAAAATGGTAATACCCTTACTCATGCCGTTTTCTCCACATCATTGAGTGAGTGAGTGGGTTGGTTTTAACGCCGCTTTTAACAGTATTCCAGTTACATCACGGTGTGTCAGCTTAATGTGGAAGGAAAGCCCGAAGTTATGCAAGTCTCAGACGTTTACAACTTTCGGTGAAACCCACGAGGAGGGATATGGTGCTGACAAACCTAGATACATAATCGGGACGAACCAGGATTCGAACCCACAATCATAGGTTTCTGGCCTGCCCAAGGGACACAACTCTGCACAGCGAATTGCGGCGCTTTAAACGACTGGGCCACCTGTGCCCCTTTGCTACACATCAACCCTAGCTGGAGACAGATTTCTTGTTCTTCAACATTTTCATTTCAGTAATAATGACTGACCATTGTGGGAGAGGAGGAATGAATTCAGTGGACACTGAAGAGAATTTGAAATAGTTTTCCCATGTACGAAGACAGAGGAGAGAAGTCTGGATGCTAAAAGAAGTTCAAATTGAAAAAGTCAAGGACAAGTGACATCGTCTCTTGTTTCAGTAAAAAAAAAACAGGGTGGGTATGGCTTTATGCCAATTTTAGCAACAATCCAGAATATCATGGCAGTGGACACAAGCAATGGGCTTCATGTATACTGTACTCTAAAGAATCAAACCCGGGTCTTCTGTGAAACGAGCGAATGCATTAACCACTAGGCTACCGTTCCAAAAGAACAGGTAACTCAGGTAGGCCTACTTGTGTCGGATGGGTCCTGAGTAGGCCCCTTTTTATCCACAGAACTACCTGGACCCGTGGTTAGTCATGTGATATATTGTGTAATTAATGAGAATAGCATTAAGCACCATGGTTACACTACAAGCGCTATCGTTCAAACATTTCTTTCATACTTTTATATGTTTGAAAATGATAAAGCTTCATTCACTGAAGCATGCATGAACATATCATTGTGTCTGTGTAGCTAAATACTTATTTTGGTCAGGGCTCAGTAAAACAATTCCCAATATGACAGTTTGTACCCAAATTGGGACAGGTAGCGGGTGCGCGTGTAGGGATGCGTAAAAGCGGGTCCCGGGGAAATTTGGATTTTTCCAAGCCTACGGGCGGAAGTCTTACCCTCACAAAAAAATGAGACTGAAAGGTGCTAGTATGATTGAGTAAATTGTGAGGTAAATCAGAGGCCGAGGCAAGATTTCTACTGTCCGCAGCTGTCGGTTGACGTCTGTCAAAGCTCAAAAGAGTGAAAATTGATTAAACTATTGTATCTTCTAAAAATAGTATTACTTAATACGGGTATACTTACAATATATACCACAACTATCCGCTTAGAAATCCTTTTAAGACTCCTCTGTAAGATTGTTTTGTTGTCGCTCTGCCCTCTGATCAGCTGACAAAGACGCACCCTATGTGATTCCAAGGGAAGTAACTCCAATGTGTTCTCAACCTAGCTAACTTTACAAATGCAAATTTCACCGTATATCGTAATAGTTCGAATCCCATTAATTGATACGATAATTATATATTTTCCTTCGTCAAAAAAACCCGATCTTCTTTTTTTCTGAAGTGAATACGGTACATATGAACTATATTAGATATACATAGTTGCGATGTATTGAGGCGTGAGTTGTCTGGGTATATTATTTATGTAAAAACCGCCTGCCATACCAAAAATAACGATTTCACATTAGGTCCGTTGCATGTTTTAATTGACGACCCCTAATGATTTTATTAATTCTCATCGACACAAACGTGAACTAAACAAACCTCTGAAATATAAAGTGAAAGAGAAGAGACTCACTCAGCACAAGTTATGTATACCACACTACGCGATAAAAAAAACGCGAGAAAATGTCTACCAACAAATTCTAAGAGAGCGTTGACAAAATTATAGACATTTCATCATCCAGATTTACTGGTATTCTGTTATTCTGTTTCCATTAATAATCACGTCCAAATGCGTTACATGCCAACGCCATCCTTTTCGTTGGATAAAACGTAGTGGAAACAGTGTTACCTATGGGACTGTTACCTGTGTACACATCTGGCTTCGGGAACGATACATACATAAACTATCACAAATGGATCTAGTCATTTATTTAAGAAATAAAAGACTCGTGGTCGTTGTATATCGTGCAGTATAACACCGCAGGGAGAATATACCATGAGGTGCGCAGCCCCGAGTAGTTCCTTCTCTCTGCAGTGTTTTACTGCACGATGCACAACGACCACGAGTCGTTTAATTAATTCTTAATTGAGACATCAACATTATGTACAGACTCTTTAAGGATGTTGATGAAATGTACAAGTTTTTAAAATATTTACCCAAATTTTAATAGTGGTGACTCCCTGAATAAAACGACCACGGAAATGTCGGACAAGTCCATTTTACGAACAGGTGGGTTAAGTTTGGTATTTCCCACATATTCTCACATTGAGACATTAACACATTTTAGCGATGACAAATTGAAAATCAAATGTATTTCGCAGGCAATTATCAATAAGAATTGAGACAAATTTTAATTATTATATATTTTAAAGAAAATAGTCATCGACCGATATTTGTTTGTTATTAATGCCCAAGGCGTCTGTGGATAAGTGTGACAATGTTACCTCCGAAGTTCATGTTTATTTTGTCGGTCCACATGAATATTAGAGATAACCGTTTTGAATATTAATCATATGTGGTTACACACCATTGTTGTCTCGCAGTGTTTGATGCTTTTACTGAGGTACTTTCTCATTACTAACGCCTTATCAAAATGTATTATTGTGTAACAATGTAACATATACTATTATATATGCAATGTATTGGTATACATGTTGGATATATTGAAATATGTATTACCTTGACAGGTCTGGTAGCGTGCTGACATGAAGTGTCACGTGGTGTCACGTGGTGTCAATAACGGGGTCAACGAAATATGTGACAGAGGTGATCTATTCACATGTGATGTAGGTAGGTCATATTTCCTTTGCGCACAATCGAATGTGTCCAATGTCCAACAGTTGTATAACACCACTACCTTATTCAACCTTTCCTTATATAAACCTGTTTGCTTGACAAGAGGAAGTAGTGGCTGCGTCACCTTGGCGACCGTCATATGTGCAGTTCAAGTACTTCCTTGATCTCCTAAACCTCGACACCCATCCAAGCTCGAGTGTAAATATTCATGCAGGGTCTTGTTATGGTAATGTGGGTGATGTAAATGTAATTTCCATATCATTGTATTATATTAGTAAGTATCAAGGTTTTATGCTTATTAGTGGTGGTGGGTGAAGTGGGTGAAGGGGTGGGCAAAATGATGAAGGGTGGGTGGAGAGGTGGTGGTTGGGGTGGTGGTGGATGGAGTGGTGCTGGGTGGAGAGGTGGTGGTGGGGTGGTGGTGGTGGTGGATGGAGTGGTGCTGGGTGGAGAGGTGGTGGTGGGGTGGTGGTGGTGGATGGAGTGGTGCTGGGTGGAGTGGTGGTGGGTGAAGTGGGTGAAGGGGTGGGCAAAATGATGAAGGGTGGGTGGAGAGGTGGTGCTGGGGTGGTGGTGGATGGAGTGGTAGTGGGTGGGGTGGTGGTGGTGAATGGAGTGGTGGTGGGTTGAGTGGTGGTGGAGGATTGAGTGGTGGTGGACGGAGTGGTTGTGGCGGGTGGTGTGGTGGTGGATGGATTGGTAGTGGGTGGGGCGGTTCTGGATGGAGTGGTGGTGGAGGATTGAGTGGTGGTGGACGGAGTGGTTGTGGCGGGTGGTGTGGTGGTGGATGGAGCAGTAGTGGGTGGAGCGGTGGTGGATGGAGTGGTTGTGGCGGGTGGTGTGGTGGGGGATGGAGTGGTCATTGGTTGAGTGGTGGTGAGTGGAGTGGTGGTGGACGGAGTGGTGGTGGACGGAGTGGTGTTGGGTTGTGTGGTGGTGGACGGAGTGATGGTGAGTAGAGTGGTGGTGGACGGAGTGGTGTTGGGTTGAGTGGTGGTGGACGGAGTGGTTGTGGTGGGTGGAGTGGTGGTGGGTTGAGTTGTGGTGGACGGAGTGGTTGTGCTGGGTGGAGTGGTGGTGGACGGAGTGGTTGTGGAGGGTGGAGTGGTAGTGGGTTGAGTGGTGGTGGATGGAGTGATGGTGAGTAGAGTGGTGGTGGACGGAGTGGTGTTGGGTTGAGTGGTGGTGGACGGAGTGGTGTTGGGTTGAGTGGTGGTGGACGGAGTGGTTGTGCTGGGTGGAGTGGTGGTGGACGGTGGTTGTGGAGGGTGGAGTGGTAGTGGGTTGAGTGGTGGTGGATGGAGTGATGGTGAGTAGAGTGGTGGTGGACGGAGTGGTTGTGGCGGGTGGAGTGGTAGTGGGTTGAGTGGTGGTGGACGGAGTGGTTGTGCTGGGTTGAGTGAAGGTGGGTTGAGTGGTGGTGGATTGAGTGATGGTGAGTAGAGTGGTGGTGGACGGAGTGGTAGTGGGTTGAGTGATGGTGAGTAGAGTGGTGGTGGACGGAGTGGTTGTGCTGGGTGGAGTGGTGGTGGACGGTGGTTGTGGCGGGTGGAGTGGTAGTGGGTTGAGTGGTTGTGGACGGAGCGGTGGAGGGTAGAGTGAAGGTGGGTTGAGTGGTGGTGGATTGAGTGATGGTGAGTAGAGTGGTGGTGGACGGAGTGGTTGTGGCGGGTGGAGTGGTAGTGGGTTGAGTGGTGGTGGACGGAGTGGTTGTGGAGGGTAGAGTGAAGGTGGGTTGAGTGGTGGTGGATTGAGTGATGGTGGACGGAGCGGTGGAGGGTAGAGTGAAGGTGGGTTGAGTGGTGGTGGATTGAGTGATGGTGAGTAGAGTGGTGGTGGACGGAGTGGTTGTGGCGGGTGGAGTGATGGTGAGTAGAGTGGTGGTGGACGGAGTGGTTGTGGCGGGTGGAGTGGTAGTGGGTTGAGTGGTGGTGGACGGAGCGGTGGAGGGTAGAGTGAAGGTGGGTTGAGTGGTGGTGGATTGAGTGATGGTGAGTAGAGTGGTGGTGGACGGAGTGGTTGTGGCGGGTGGAGTGGTGTTGGGTTGAGTGGTGGCGGGTGGAGTGATGGTGAGTAGAGTGGTGGTGGACGGAGTGGTTGTGGCGGGTGGAGTGGTAGTGGGTTGAGTGGTGGTGGACGGAGCGGTGGAGGGTAGAGTGAAGGTGGGTTGAGTGGTGGTGGATTGAGTGATGGTGAGTAGAGTGGTGGTGGACGGAGTGGTTGTGGCGGGTGGAGTGGTGTTGGGTTGAGTGGTGGCGGGTGGAGTGATGGTGAGTAGAGTGGTGGTGGACGGAGTGGTTGTGGCGGGTGGAGTGGTAGTGGGTTGAGTGGTGGTGGACGGAGCGGTGGAGGGTAGAGTGAAGGTGGGTTGAGTGGTGGTGGATTGAGTGATGGTGAGTAGAGTGGTGGTGGACGGAGTGGTTGTGGCGGGTGGAGTGGTAGTGGGTTGAGTGGTGGTGGACGGAGCGGTGGAGGGTAGAGTGAAGGTGGGTTGAGTGGTGGTGGATTGAGTGATGGTGAGTAGAGTGGTGGTGGACGGAGTGGTTGTGGAGGGTGGAGTGGTTGTGGCGGGTGGAGTGGTGTTGGGTTGAGTGGTGGCGGGTGGAGTGATGGTGAGTAGAGTGGTGGTGGACGGAGTGGTTGTGGCGGGTGGAGTGGTAGTTGGTTGAGTGGTGGTGGACGGAGCGGTGGAGGGTAGAGTGAAGGTGGGTTGAGTGGTGGTGGATTGAGTGATGGTGAGTAGAGTGGTGGTGGACGGAGTGGTTGTGGCGGGTGGAGTGGTAGTGGGTTGAGTGGTGGTGGACGGAGCGGTGGAGGGTAGAGTGAAGGTGGGTTGAGTGGTGGTGGATTGAGTGATGGTGAGTAGAGTGGTGGTGGACGGAGTGGTTGTGGCGGGTGGAGTGGTAGTGGGTTGAGTGGTGGTGGACGGAGCGGTGGAGGGTAGAGTGAAGGTGGGTTGAGTGGTGGTGGATTGAGTGATGGTGAGTAGAGTGGTGGTGGACGGAGTGGTTGTGGAGGGTGGAGTGGTGGTGGACGGAGTGGTTGTGGCGGGTGGAGTGGTAGTGGGTTGAGTGGTGGTGGACGGAGTGGTGTTGGGTTGAGTTGTGGTGGACGAAGTGGTGTTGGGTTGAGTTGTGGTGGACGGAGTGGTGTTGGGTTGAGTTGTGGTGGACGGAGTGGTGTTGGGTTGAGTTGTGGTGGACGGAGTGGTGTTGGGTTGAGTGGTGCTGGACGGAGTGGTTGTGCTGGGTGGAGTGGTGGTGGACGAAGTGGTTGTGGAGGGTGGAGTTGTAGTGGGTTGAGTGGTGGTGGATGGAGTGGTAGTGGGTTGAGTGGTGGTGGACGGAGTGGTGGTGGGTTGAGTGGTGGTGGACGGAGTGGTTGTGGTGGGTGGAGTGGTGGTGGACGGAGTGGTTGTGGTGGGTGGAGTGGTGGTGGATGGAGTGGTGTTGGTGGGCGGAGAGGTCGACTGGTAGTGTGAGATAAATACAACTACACCATATCCCTGTCGGACTGAACAACACCTCACCCAAATCCTGTCGGACTGAACAACACCTCACCCATCTCCTGTCGGACTGAACAACAGCCTGAACAACTAATTGAATTATCTTCGCAATTGGGACACGATGCATCAAGCAACCCAGAGTTCCTGACCAGTTAGTGAACACCGACGTTATATACGTGTAGTTGGATTTATTGCTATAAGAGACGTAAAACCATTCTTGCCCACTTAACCATCACGGTGGGGTACAGAACTCCAAAGTAAGCTATAGCTGTCTCAAGAGGGGTACACGGATCTTGTGGTGAGGTTCGATACCATGGCTGATTACTCTTGCTGCCAACCACTGGTTTGCCTGACCCATAGAGGAATGTTGTGAACTGCAGTGCTAAAACCCCCTGAGAAACCATGCCACAGTATAACATGAATACCCCACTCAGACACAGTATACTGACTCCGAGCTGACCAGTTCTTGTTTTAGCCCCTTAGTGCCCAGCGCCAGGCAGGGTAACAATAGGTATCCATCTTTTAACGTCTTTCGGTGTGACCGGCCAGGGTTTGAACCTCAGACCTTCCGCGCAACGATCACTAGATCAAGGAGGCGGTCCCCTGTTTAATAAATTCAAAACAGTTGATTATGCGATTAGTTTTCCGATGGGTCAAGCATTTATAAACTCGCTCCCTTACTGCCGAAACACGGTGTTTACAGCAGGATCGGTTGTATAGTGAATAATGGCCTAACAACGAATTCTTAGTGGTCGATAATGTCTTGTCCTTCCTCAATGACTCAGGTGGACGTCTCCGGAAGAATTAAAACTGATATATACACCTGGAATAAAGTTAAGCGTCGGCCCTGCTATATTCTCATAGAGGGGGGGGGGGGGGGGGGGGGGGGGGGATCCAGTGAGGTATGTTGAAGACGATTGAAGACGGAGACGATTGGCGCCACTAGTATCACAGCAATAGTATTGTACACGAAGGTCTCCCTCATTAGCCTACTCTGACGTAGGGGACGAGAAACAGCCAAGTATCGCTGGACTGCAATGAAGACGGTTAGATAGATCTCTGCGAAATACAATGTCATCGCTAATGGGTGGGAGATAGGCAATATACAGTTTCTGACCTTGTCAAAACTGCTTTCGGTTGGATCTTCAAATCCCATACTAGCCGTAGCCCTTTTGATGAAATTACTTCATAAAACCAGAATCCTGAATCACAGCTCTCCCAGAAGGATGACGACCTCCACTAAGCATGATGACTTCAGGTGATCCTGATATACCTGTACAGAACCAGACAGGGATTATCATAACCTGCGCGCACAGGGATACTAGCCGTAGCCCTTTCGATGAATTTACTTCACAAAACCAGAAAGCTGAATCACACCTCTCTCAGGATAACGACCTCCACTAAGCCTGATGACTTATCGGTTCCCGATATACCTGTACAGAACCAGACAGGGATCATCATAGCGCACACTCACTGGGATAATAACCGTAGGCCTCTCGATGAAATGACGTCATAAATATGTTATCATATATCACGGACAATAATTAAGGTTCTGTGGGTGAGTCTATCACCAGCGTCAGTTAGTAACACCCATGTATATGTGTTTCCGCTGTATTGGTCTACAATAAACTCACTTGTAGAATAAGGCATGTGTCATTTCCAACAGCATCGGAAACATGAACCGTTTATGATTACCACTTTCGGCATTCTCCAGAGGATATACTAACAACCGAACACATCCACTCGATAGCCATCTTACAAGAGAACCGGCATCCACCATCGCAATGCCACAGCTACGGAGACTACAGGACGCATCCCTGGTTTGAGGAAGATATCGGACCAGACTGTCAGGAACCATCTTCGCGAGGCTGGAATCCGACCCAGAAGACCATTTATCGTCCCTGTTTTGCAACAGATGCATCCACAGCGACGCTTGCGTTGGTGCCATACCTTACAGCCTTGGCATTTGAGAAAGTGGACTCGAGTGTGGTTTAGCGATGAATCACGATTTCTTCTTCACCGGCGAGTTTGGAGACAACGTGTCTATCGTCGTAGAAATGAGCGTTTTGCCCCACAATTTGCACGTGAATTCGACAAATTCGTCGGCGGTAGTGTCATGGTGTAGGGGGCCATATCCTACACCACGAAATCTGACTTGGTTATGGTTAAGGGAAATTTGACAGCAAATCGCTACATGAATCAAATTCTTCAACCTCACCTTCTTCCAATCATTGACCGCCAGAGGGAGCTGTTTCAACAGGACAACGCTCCACCGCACACAGCTCGTGTCACGGTAGACTACCTTCATAATGCCAAACATCAACGTACTGCCCTGGTCGTCGAGATCCCCAGATCTCAACCCAATGGAACACCTCTGGGAAGAACCTCGATCGACGTGTACGGAAACATCAGAACACGCCGCAGACGCTCCCACAACTGACCAACGCGTTACAAGCAGAATGGCGCAGAATTCCGCAGGACAGTATTCGTACACGTATCCAGTCAGTGCCGAGGAGTTGCTGCCCGGGGCGGTCACACGAGATACTGAGTTCAGCGCAATCGTGTGACCTTGTGTGACATGACAATGAACAGTTTTCAATGCCTTTGTGCAACGACAATATTTGACTATCGAGCTCCAAAATTTCATATTTGTATCTATGATATCAAATTAAATATATCGACTTTAATCAGTAAAATAAATTTACTAAAAATCTACCTGTGGGTTTCTTCTTCTTTTTTTCTTTTTTTTTAAGAGTGTATGTTGCTGCTTTCTACTGTTTCCGGTTATTTCAAAGTGTGTCAGCAGTTGGGTTGGAGATCCCAAAGTCACGCGGGCCGTGATGAAACCCACGGGTATGGTGATGGCAGACCAAGGATTGTAATCGGGCTAAATCTGGGATTCAAACACCCTTGGTCTCAGCGGATCCTGGCATAACAAAATGGCGCAGGTGTCAAACTGCTTTTATGTGTGGAGAAATCCAGTTTCTTGTTTCATTGTTCATTTGACTATCCTAATATAACACTCAACAAACCCCCCCCCCCCCCCCCCCCCCCCCCCCCCCCCCCCCCAATCCCACCCATCCCACCCTCCCCTCAGTTGTAATGCCGGGAATGGGTCCCAATTGTCTTTGGCCTCATAAATAAGCCGACTACATTGATGATCGTGTTATAGCAATGGTTAGGCCGGTGCTCACACTATCAACCACTGAATTACCTTATTATTTACAAGCCGCCGTTGGGGAGCTGTAACTCATTCGCTCCCTCAAAATAATCCTTACTGATGACATGAACACATGCCAACGCCAGCACATTGGTATGTACACTAATGTTGCCGTATTTACTTTTGTCGATGTGTTAATGATCAGTGTTAGTTTGTAATATTATATGAACGCTTCAAAAACCTTGGTATCATTCTCAGGCGAAACGTAAAATCAGAGCGTCTTTCTCATGACACACATACAAGTGAACACATCCCTCACACTATAGTTTGGAGATAGTCCCTCGCCTTGGCCAAATGTGTGATCAATGTGTGCTCAAATATTTCCATACAAAGATATTTTCACTTGTCTGTCTTTTCATGCTGTCTTTCTGTACCGAGCACATCGTGTTTTCCTCGCATCCAATTCTCGTTCTTTTCCGCAGATCCCGATGGTGAATGGGGTGGTATCTTTGAAGCATGCTAAGCAAGTAAAGAAATTAACTTATAGCAAAAAGCTTTTAATACGTGCTTGGATCTACATCACATTAATATTTTATAACTAGACTAAGACTACTTATCAAACGTGACCAGCACGTTGTGTTATCTAATTGACAATTGAACTTAGAAATGTCAGACATGTAAATGGTAGTTATTTTCGAAGTATCCACCGTGGTTGCCATTGATCAAATCATGTTTGAAACTTCTGAAGTGCGATGTGCCAATCAAGGCTGCCAACCACAGAAATCAGCTGTGTACATGTGGTGCGAGGGACGCCAATAAATTCGTATTTGGTAGTCAAATTCAACATATTGAATAATTAACGTGACGTAACAAATTCCTTTATACATTTTATTTTTTAGATCATTTTTTCAGTAATTCAATTTTTTTGAAAAATTAGATGCTCTTTGAGATTCAGAAGAGGGCGGGGTAGGCATCTCACAATTCAAGGCCATGTAGATAAATCACGTTACAGGGTGGTTTGGGTCCATTAGGTCCAATATGGACATAGGGGACTTATGCAGTCAATTGAAAATAATATTTCAAAATAATACCCCCACGCCAACCGAACCCATATTAATCTTAATGGATCCGCCTTGAGATTCAGAGGAACGACGCACTAACAAGCTTAAGTAACTATCCGGTATTGACAAACACGGCCAGTAGGGGGCAGCTTGGCGACATGGCGACTGGTGGGGTCACTGTTACGTCTTGTCGCTACGGAAGTGTTCAGCCAATTCAGCATCCGCGTCGGCATCCTGTTGTTGTCTGCTGGTGTTGTAACGGGCTTCCGTGTGATGTGTCACGTTTAATATACTACTTGTGATTACCCTTAGATCGACTTATTACCCATATTAACATATCAGTTTCCTGTGACGTTGATATTAAAATATTCTTGTGATGTAAAGCTGGCATATTGCTGATAAAGACGTCAAACAACAAGAAAAATAAATATTTGTAGATAGTTTTTAAAAAACCCGCCTTACAAGTAATTGTTTGAAGCTAATCTTTGAACACGTTTTATTAATTGATACAATTGAATGAATGAGTATCTGAACAATTCTTCAAGGGGGTGATGTGGGAGGAAAATAAGGCAGGCCTTAGTGGTTTCCCACTTTGGTAAAACCCATGTGCACAGACATTGATTGATTATTCAGTGACATGTTTCTACAAGCAGAGTAGTTCATTGTCTATGTCCATACCGATACATAAGGGTAAATATAATGTTGTACGCCGTGCTCAGCAATATTCCAGTCAAGTTGCCGGCTGCTTGGACAACGATTTACACGTACATATTCGTTAAGTCCCTTAACGCTACCTTGGGTTTAATGAGTTTTTTAATATAATACTATTCAACATTTCATCGTCGGCACATGACGAGTCTATCGCACGTCCAATATGTGTATGAATGATATACGTTCACGGACTGAGGATATTGTGCAGTTAGCGTTACACCATCGTCACTGAAAATGAACCAATCAATAGGTTCGCTGTTTATTTTCCCTTCAAATATGCCATCTCATTTCAAGAGGTTGCTAATAATAAAATCTGACAAAACAGTATTCCTCATTGTTAAAACAGTTATTGTTGACAGTTGTTTCATGGTATTGTAGTGAGTGAGAGAGTATGGTTTAAGCCGCTTTTAGCATTATTCCAGCAATATCACGGCGGGGGTACCAGAAATTAGCTTAACCCATTGTACCTATGTGGGGAATCGAACCCGGGTCTTCGGCGTAACAAGCGAACGCTTTAACCACTAGGCTACCCCATCGGTCCCATTGAATTGTAGGTTTGGGACCAAGAAAACCGCTGGATATACGTGACCAGCATAACTCGTTGGGTACGATCGCTCACTAAATAAGTCTTCCCAGGAGAGACATAGGTTTTCTTATAGTTGTCTCAGATCACGGGGCACTCACTCCGACGGACGGCATGGAGATAACGCCCTACTCTGCGTCCTGGTGACCTCATGCTTGAAGATAAACAACACATTTCTCTTTGAACACTTTATTTCAGTCGTTAAAAAACACGACATAAACCGATAAAAAATACAAATTCTCATCCGATATTGTGATGACAATTCCTTCAGACTTATCACAGAGGTTCTCGTACATTTTCAGGTGCTACAGTTATCTCCCTTGTTTCAGCCGCGCTCGAGGCCGGTTATTTAAAACAATAGGGTTGTTGTGGAGAATACAACGAGCCCACGAAAATCCAACGCAATGATGCGCAAGATCAGGAAACAGGACAGTCATTGTACGCTTACAATATATATCATAACAATGAGATTTTCCACGATACATAGTACCTAATAGGGCATGGTCATCCATTTTGTGCACACATGGGTGAATACCTTGAATTAATGTGCGGTCCCGAATGGTGGGTCCTATACATATTTATTCATTACTTTCAATTTTACCATGCCTACACAAAATGTCGAGAATGTACATGGTCGTCATAAGAAACAGGAACGTCATGCGACCACCCGGTGTCCCGTGAAACCAGGGTGCCTTCTGTTGGTGCGATTATACTTAGTTCCAGGCCAACAAACGTCCTATTTGATACGAAGGTAAAAAGTAAACTTTAGTTCTTGAAAATAATTCTTCATACTTTTGTTAGGCAGACTATCCCAAAGAAGTAATTAATATGTCGCCACCTACACTGAATATATAGACAGCTCCATCCATCACGGCGTCCCCCAACTCCCCAATTCAACCCGCCCCTCGAGGTTCTAGTGACGTCTCCAGATATCACCTTCTGTTATTCAGTTGGAATTAGCGAGTATACACTGTTATCGTCCCACTCAGTAAGATGTTTGTAGCTCCCTGGAATGCTTCCATATGAAACATTACTAATGTATGGTTCGAATATTCAGTGAATAGTTAACTATCTTAACCTGACAAATCAAGGTCAAAGGTTATGTAGCTCACCTGAATCGTTGAGACTGGATTACTAACGGTACTGAATGGTTCTGGAGTAAGTATCAACTGACATTAACACTGTATATCCACGTTTACACTAGGGCATGGAATTACCACGAAGACCACTATGGTATTTTCAATATGGTGGCCACTTTAAAAAACAACAACCATGTTTTAGGGCTCATCCATGCAACATATCGACGTGTACCTTGCCATGACATAACCTCACCAGAACCCTGGGACCAGGTGAGCAACAAATTTATGCGACAGTGATGGTTTATAAAGAAGGATAGAGCCAATCTATGTTATCGTGACAAGCAAGAGACCAAATCAACGATTCTGATAAAGGTGGATACAAGTATGCAAGATGAGTCTTCTAGGGATAACTTCAAAATAAATATTATTTCACGGCCGACCGAAACTAATTAATTTTTTGAAGGTCGAAACTATTAAACTATCATCAATTTGTAATAGGAGACAAATGACTATATTATACCAGAATATGGAATCTTCCCATAAATTTAAAAAGCTTTTCTAACAGAGTCCGCAAACAGAAACGTCGCATCGGCATTATTTCAGCCCAATAACGACCTGGGACAGTAGAAAAAAAGCTCTACCAAATTTTCCCATTTCACATCATTTTAAAATGTAAAAGTAAGTATAAAGATAGGTCTCCCAAGCTCTCTTTGTTAAACCTATCCAACGAACAGGTGATTTAATTATTGCGATACAAACGTGTTTCGATTTATACAATCGACTGAAATGTCCTGAACTGGCTGTCAGGGATTATGTGTCCATTTGCTAGATCACTGAAACTAGCACACATGTATCACACGTCAAGGCCCCAGTGGTAATACATTACCCGTCTCCTTTATACGAAAAGAAACGTATGCCTTAGCGTAATGCATGTGAAAGTTCCACAGCTATTGTTAACTGAATTACCAGTCTATATCTGTCGCTCCGGCTGAACACGTTTCTCAATATAATGATTTCCGGATAACACGGATGACGTAAACACCCGATGTCTTTCGATGGCTATATTTTGTGACAAAGGATGAAGTAAACACCCGGTGTGTTCTGATTGATATATTTGCAACAAGGGATGACATAAACACCCGATGTGTTCCGATTGATATAGTTGTGACAAGGGGAGGTAACCATACAGGCCTCGAGTCTGACGGCCACGAGATACAGTTGCACAATGGACTTCAGCCCGACGCTTCAAAAAGATGTCGTTAATCTTAGTCTCCCAAGTGTATATGGCGACAGTCTCCATACACGTATAGCGGACTGTGTATTTATCCCGATCACAATGGTGAAATGGTGCGTGACTGCATTGTTCATATAACCTTGTGACATATCAATGGTTCCTCCACACTAGGTGATACGATATTCAGGACAGTGTGAACTTATGCGATAAATATGCCACATGAAAATGATGTCAAAATTAAATTGGTCCTTTCTCCACTGTTTGGCTATTGCTTGTCTCACCGTTTGCAAGTTTTAAACATTCGTTTAAACACGACTTTACATTCTTTCCTGAACTGACTATTAAGTATACTATAGATGATGGGGTTAACCGAGCTGTTAATAAAGTGGGATCTCACAAGGAAATTATACAGAACTTCCATAGCGTCAGAAGAAAAGGGGTTAAAGGCTGCTTTTGTCACTTTGAGAACGTTGGCTAAAATCCAAGGGAGGAAACTCACTACGAACGAAACTGACAGAACAAAAAAGATGCCAGTGAGACGGGTTGTCTTGAGAGATATGTGTCCCATGCCCTGATTAGGTTTGTACCCCTTGGCCTGCCGCATAGTGTCTGTCTTCTGTATGCCCACGTGGCTCTGTACATAGCCCTGAGTCTTTTTGGTCTCGTCTGACAGACTGGAGAAGGATGAACTATCACTGTTGACAAATCGATGAGTTCGCGGGTAGTCTCCCTTTGGTTTGAGTTTTTCTCCCATCTTTTTGTGCTTCCTCTGCCATAAATTGAAGCCAATTAAGCTGTAAAGTGTTATTAGACAAATAAGGCTGACGAGGAACGTCACCGACATAGTGACGTAGAACACGATCCTCAGAGGACTATCCAGCATCTCGTCGTCCGTGGAACACTCTGTCCCATTGATTCCCGGAACCTCAGTTTCAACTGACCTTTTCCCAAACACTATCAACGAAGGCACTGCCATGACTAATGCGATGAAGATAGCGACGCAGCAAAATATCTTTGCCCGCTTGAGAGAAAATCTTTCTGTTGGTTTGCACAGTTTGTAGTATCTGTCTAGGGCAACACAAACAAGCACCAACCCCGACGCTCCCGAAGCCCAAGTCTCAATGAACCTAAATATCTTGCACGCTGCGGGAGCATTGAACAGGTATGGAAGCAAAAGGTCTGACAGTTCGAACGACATCCCAACACAACAGCAAAACAGGTCCATTATTGCTAGGAAGACTATGAAGAAATTAGAAGTGTTTCTTCGGAACCTGCATCTGTAGATGTAGCAGACGAAGCTGTTTCCTACTAAGCCGCATACCATGAGGACTATGACGTACACAACGACGGGCAACAGGACGAACGCCTTGTCATTGTTGAGAGTCACAAGGTCTCTGTTGTCAGTGTAGTTCACGTCTATCTCAAGCATGTCAAGGGTCATGTTGTCGTGTGATTCCATCTCCATCAGATCCGCCATCTTGGTAGAACGTTGCGTGATCACCTGAAAATACATTTTGCAAAGTTAATTTAAGGTTCTTAGAGCGCTTTGTAAAACTGAAGAGTGGATGGAAATTTTGGCGAATTTGATAAAAAAAATAGTTCCTATTAAGAGCGAATACAGCTTGAATAAATGTAGGAGTGCATTTTGTAATCAAAAATTAAATAGTCGTGCTATTTTGTTGGTAACGTAAACGATATTCAATTATGTAGTTACGGCTTGCAATTGATACATTTACGCTTGGAAGGTACCATAATGTATAAAACTTTCAATTGTACACATTTTAAGTTTGCTGCAGAAGTTGAGATGCGTATCCCTTCCCAGATAGATAGATAAACAAACATAACTAAATATTATTTTTGTCTTTAATGGTTGATTATATGTTCCATTACTCGAGAGCCTCTTCGCGAATCTCATTCAAACAGGGAAGATACATGAAGCGTTGTCGTAAACTTCGTATTCGCAATGTTTTGCAGAACTTCGAAGCACCGGTATCGGAATACACGCACTAAGATATTATACCAGTATGTGTGTCAAACCGATTATACGAAACGAGTGTCAGAACTCTTGTTTCCCCGAGTGACAGCGAGGGTAATACAGGCATTCTGACACTCGTTTCGTAAAATCAGTATGACACACATGCGAGTGTAATAATTTCTTTATTATCCATTATGTCTTAATCCTTTTGAGCTCCCTTTTAGAAAAATGCACTGATCACCACCGCTGTCCAAGAAAAGGACGAATGACGTCAACAATATTCAGCTGTGACGTCATTCCGACCTCATGTCACAATAAGATTCGAATGACGTAAACAATACCGTCTAGATGACGAAAACAATACACTGGTGCGCAAGAAGTGATATTTGCAAAAGTCCAAATACGATTTTCAAGAACTCGGTTATTATTAACCCTATGTGTAATAAATAGGGAATCTCACCCGAGTGTCTTTTGATATCAAATATATCAACATGAGTTGATAAAAGTGGAAACATGCCGAGGCTTGCCGATTTTTGCCACTGTTATCAACGAGTGTTGATATATTTGATATCAAAAGACACGAGGGTGAGATTTTATTTATCATCCAACATCATTCTTTCAACTTTTTCAATTTGTAGACAGTCATTAGCAGTGTTTTCAGTGTAAAAAGTACTGCAAACAGCTTCAGTAGTAGAGCCATTAGTAATGTCATTTAATTGTGACGTCATGGTAACCAGTGATGTTACAATGGTCTGCAAAGAATTGTGATGCAATTTCATTGCAGCGATATCTACAGTATAGATATCGCTTGATCTTACCCAAGCGATATCTCCTGTGGGAGCCAGTTTTGGATGATAAAAGTCAGTTGATGCAATGTAACGCATCGGGGCGCCGTCACACATATTATCTTGGAAAGGGGTAGCCTAAAGACATGGGTTTAATTTTCCACTTTGGTACAAGGAGTGTACCAACTGTAAGTGTCCCCCGCACTGATCTAACTGTAATGTCCCTAACAGCGACTTAAACCTTACTCCTTTTCTCATCGACATTTTCGGAAACCTTTGTCTACCTGATCTGCGAGACATTGCCTGTCAATATTTTAATCCAAGTAATAAATCACACTGTCATCGCATCCAATTCAAGATTTATCGATAATTAAATATCACAATTTCATATGACCAGCAGTGAATTAACCATAATTAAATGCATAATATTCCCACATGTACGTGCGTGGGTGAGCGTAATGGCGGGGATGGTATTGTCCATGTCGTGGAGATAACTTGGGGAAGAGCAGCAGCTATGAGGATCAATGTCATGGTTAATAATGTGCCCCATGCTTCAAAAGTACATCTGGATAATGTATTTCCCAATTTATGAAACTTTGATGAGATGATTGTATGGGATAGCATTGTCATTTATTGAACACATTACAGGACGGTACCGAAACCAAACATTGATAAGAAGTAGCCCAATTTATTATGGGATTATCTGTCGATCGACGTGTTGCATGATACATTCTTTTTCTAACGATCAACAATATATCTGCAATACAGAAACACTCCCGCAAACCGCTGGTTCCTGCCCATTCATCAAAGTAATTAATAAAATAGGAAGTGATATAATTGATGTCAGGTTGCCATATTTTATTCTAAAAATAAACGTTCGGTCAATTTTATTGTAGTTTGATTATCATGTTTAGAAATACATCAAGGGTCCCATGTCTGTAGACGAATGAGTTAATGTTGTTTTATGTAACCGTCAGCACTTCAAGCTGTAACACGCCTGTAGAAAACGGGAATCAACAATAAATAAAAAACGAGCAGAGGAGATATTTTGAAAAATGAATCTACCTGAAAATGATGGTAACATAGGTTTGTCGTCAGGTTATGACAAATAATCTTCGGTGACTGCTCATTTTCGAGAAAAAATGTTGTTTTGATACACTGACTCAAAAAATATTGAGTCTAAAACAAAATCACAAAATATTTGTACCAAGCATTTTCTGGAAGGGTATTTTTTACTAACTAAACAGTTCCCCACTCACTCCCTCATCCGACAATAATAAGTAAGCAACAAGAGGACTGGCCAGGACAATCAGAAAGGACAACGTACAAAAAAGGGAATTTCAATGCCGTGATACTTAACACTTTCAAATACACGTGTAGCTTTTTAACTGTTGAATTGCGTCACAAGGCAAGACGTTCTTTCCTGTGTTTTTATCATGCATGAAGACGTTAAATGTTAAACAGGCTGCCACAAGTGCAAATATCTGCTGAGACAGTCCACGAAATGAAATTAACATACATTTTATTTGACAGAATCAGCCAAATATTCCGTCTGTACTGATTACACAAATAGCGGCCGACCATTAAATAGTTTGTGTGTGTGTGTGTGTGTGTGTGTGTGTGTGTGTGTGTGTGTGTGTCTGTCTGTCTGTCTGTCTGTCTGTCTGTGTCTGTCTGTCTGTCTGTCTGTGTCTGTGTGTGGAGGCTGTATGTGGCGGGTGTGCGGGGGGGTCCCCACAACACACTATTGTTGATAACATACAGTCCCGCTGTAGTCCACGTTGCTGCAGTATCGCCCAGTATTCGTCATTATATATCAGCAATGGCGAAACACGTTTCAAAACAGCCCAGCATATATAATATCACAAAGTTGTCTACGTCGTCCAGAATATATGTGTTCATTATAACACACTGAAGTCATAAAAATAATCGCAAGACGTTACACGGAGAAATATTCGTACCGCGAATCACTGAAGGATAAACCTAAGCTGAAACAGTTTCGATGAGTGGACTACAGATTATATCTTACCCCCTGCAAGAAGGCGATCAACAATCAAAGACATGCTTGGCCAAGCACACTGTACTCGAGATCACCTAGGGTGGGTATATCTAGTTCATTCAAGTACATGGAACTGTTGTTGTCAGCTAACCATTCACGATGTGGTTAATCCATTCAGTATAATATTCATTCATACTGCACTAAGTAATACTCATTCAAATCTACACGGCTAGCCAGGTACATATGTGATCGAGACGGGATTTGGTTAAAGTTTGTATCAAAATATAATGCACAACAATTCACGAAACACGTGTGTTTATTTGGACCATGTCGTATTTTGATCCTAAAGGAAATTCGCGTTCACGGTGCTATAGCTAAATGAGATTTTTTTTTAAATCCAATATTACAAGAGCGCGACACCACTACTGAATAATAATACTGAAACAGAGAGGTTCCAAACTTACACAGTTCGAGCTTTGACCTTAGTGTATTCCACGAATGAAAAACTTTGTATATCGTTATATAGACCTTCAAACATTTGAGAGAGAGAGAGATCTTAAAATGTAAAAAGTACTGAGAATGGGAAAGGAGAAAGTTTCACTCATCAAAAACAAAGTAAATTCGTTTGGGCCTATTACACACTCCTGGAATACAGCAAACTGTCATAACATGTCCAAACATCACTATACTTACAGGCGTCCGATCTGGAAAGTAGCCTCGCGTCCAGTAAGAGCAATAACAATCTCAGTGGGACGTCCCTCCCGTTTAGTGCTTACTTGCGGTTGGTGTTCTGTCAAAGCTCCGAGAGTTAAGCAAGGCGCTATCTAAATACACAGCAGGTCGGGCATGGGCAGGGTGAGTGTTAATGAGCAGCCAATCGCATGACACCATCGACGGTTACACGTGGTCTGACTTCAGAATGACTCGTGCGTTGTAAGAGAACTTGTGACCACTGGAGAAAGGAACATTTGATAGTTTTTAGCTAAAGTTTCAAAACCTGATATTTTTTTTATTTAAAACTATGAGCCTGAATATATTTTAAGAAAACCACCTTGCAACAATGCCATTTTTGTGTCATGCTTCATGTCTTCTTTTTTTTCAACAGTCTGAAGCGTAAATATTTTTCTAAAGAAATATCGGGGACAATTAATGTTTTTCGATAAAATCACAGACCACCACTGAACATACCTGAACAGAGATTCCATATAAATTCAGACCTCGAGCCTGATCAAGGGCTAACATGTGTTAACTAAATACTGTTCAGACAGTTCATCTGCAATGGTCAACTATAGTCAGTTATAACGAACTGACAGTTCATCTGCAATGGTCAACTATAGCTGGGTATAACGAACAGACAGTTCATCTGCAATGGTCAACTATAGTCGGTTATAACGAACAGACAGTTCATCTGCAACGGTCAACTATAGCTGGGTATAACGAACAGACAGTTCATCTGCAATGGTCAACTATAGTCGGTTATAACGAACAGACAGTTCATCTGCAACGGTCAACTATAGCTGGGTATAAGGAAGTCGTTTATAACGAACAAACAGTCAACTATAGCCGGGTATACCGTAGTTATTGTTTGTGTGAATAAAGTAATGTTGAATATAACGAGTGATAAGTTGGGTTTGACGCCGCTGTGAACAGTATTCCGCTTATATCACGGCGTGTCAGCTTAAAGTGATGCAGGTCTCAGACGGTTACCACGTTGGTGAAACCCAAGAGCACGGGTATGGTGCTGACAAGCCTTGAAACATAATTGGGGAGAGGTTCGAACCCACGATCATAGGTTCCTGGCGTGCCAAAGGGACGCAACTCTGCACATTGAATTGCGGCACCTTAGATGACTTGAATATAACAAACTTGCCCCGGTACTATCAAACCTTCATAAGAAGAAACTAACACTTCACACGACTTGAAAGTCAAAAGCAACACTTCTGACGTTCTGCTCGAGATGCCCATTAAGTGTTTTGGAGGTTTTGCAATATCGAACCCCTCCACGTCAACACCGTCCAGCAATGACTTGTCATGGTTGGTTTAATAACAGGCTAATGGTAATTCTATTTCGACTAAATAATAAATAAGGCCAATAAATCTATCCATCCAAGTGCACGTTGACATGTCACCCTTCACACTCTTCAAAACGATGTTTTGATCCCGAAATTATCTCGAATATGGTCTCGAAATACGGATAACTCGACATTATTCGATGGCCCCGAGAACTTTCAATGTAATTTATCTCTGATGTCTGAATGAAGCTTATTTTGACAGTTGGCTCGTCACGCATAAGACCCGGGTTCGACTCCCAACGTGCAAACAATTGGTGAATTGCTTCTTATTGCCCGTCGTAATCTGGCTGAAATATTGCTAAAAGTGGCGTAAAACCGAACTCATTCACTACAGTAACATAAGCTACAGACGGTCGCTAAAGGTAAATAATAAGATTACGAGAACACGCTATAAGCACTAACCTCTTGGGGACTATACATTCAAGTAGTGAGCTGAAACCTAAATATGGAATGTAAGCCAAAAGTTCTTGGTTGTCGAATATGTTTTCACCAGTACTTATTGTCTTTGCGAATGAGGGGACACGGGTGACCCAGTCGTCTAAGGCGTCTGTGCAGAGTTGCGTCCCTTGGGCACGCCAGAAACCTATGATTGTGGGTTCGAAACCCAACTCACTCACTCACTTTGAGAATGAACCGTTCTGTACTTATTGGGTCGGGGTTTGGTCACAGTATCTTGTTCAACCCATTCATAACTGGCATGTTTCCATGATCTAATTATATATACACAGAGACGCAATTAGACTGACACGAGATATGGAGATATTAAGTATCACAGTATCACGACCAAAACAACAATATCATATCACGTTTATTCATTCAGCTATACGTGATGCAACGCTATACTGGTAACAGTACACCAAGCCCCATATACATTCATGCTATTGTTGTATCTCTTTGATAATTAACATTTTATTGAGACCATTTTTCATTCAGACTTAGAGGTCACACTGACATGGTGTGATATGGAATATACTACTCAAAACAAGTTAAAGAACATCCACAATTGGAAGGCTTCGAAATGTCCACCACCTATAACAGATTAACTGTATGTGGTGATATGAAAAAAAATCGGGTGTTCTTAAACATCTTTTGAGTATATACCTATGTAAATATAAAATATGTACAGTCATGGCTTATCGTGAGGCATTACAGAGAATTAGTAGCTAGATATATTATCGCCGCGTGAATACCCGGTATAGAATTGGCCTCCAGCGACCCATGCTTGTCCAAGAGGCGACCGACAGAACAGGTGGTCAAGCTCGCTGACTTAGTTATACATGGCATCGTTTCCCAACTGCTTAGATCGATCCTGATGATGTCAGTCGCTGGATAGTCTGGTCCAAAATCAATTATTTACAGACTGCCGACATATGGCTCGAATTATACGGAGTGTCGCGTTAAACAACAAACAAAAGCTATATCATCACGGTTTCGCCTATCTGTGGTTTAACCCTTTGGGGACTCTGTTTTAAGAACAATCTATTTTTGTTCCCCGTCTGTATCTAAGAAACTATTTATGTCTTCATCACTATCGAACAATATATTCATTTTCACCATATACGCAAAAAATGTTGACTTTTGTGCACATTTTCCTATAGGGAATGACAGATGTGTTAAATAGGCATGAAGTAAACCTGACCATAAATCTGAATTTTTTTAAAGATAAGGTACTAGCTAACTTACTACTGTCATACATGGCTGTAATGGTACTAACCGCAATATCGTTTGATGTATTCGCACATATTCTCACACAACTAACGGGCCGGACATCTAGTTTCTGGGAGATGCCGGAGACTTAGAAACAAAATAGTTTTTCGATCATTGCTTCATGATATCATTTTTTTTCATTTAAAGGACGAGTCGGACAAAAAAAAAATTCTTTCAACAACATATGTTTCATGTCATCAAGCATGTCCAGTGAACAATTATTATTATTATCTGAGGCGTATTATTTCCCCCAGTATTTTCCTAGAAAATGTCTTTAATGAGTACGAGTTTGTCGACGTCTGCTTGTAAGGACATATTCCGGGTTACGACCCGGCAACTTCGTCATTGATGACCACCGACACATATAGCAGATGAAACAGCGTTCCTCCGGTTTAAGGGCGCTCATACTGTCACGTGATCATACGCACTATTTTCCTCCGGATATTGAATACAGAATTCGTACTCTTAACTCATCCTAATTCGTATGGCAACTATCAAATCTACCTAGATGTATAGGCTGCATATAATACAACCGAAGTTAAGTGGGAAATGTTTTAATGAGGTTCATTTCCAACGTTTAATTTCACTCTCCTTATAAAATAACAAACAGTGAAAGGTTTCTTGTTTTACATTTGAAACATTCAATAATTACCCAGACCCTTATTTAAGTCGCACACTAATGAGGATGATCAACCAGTAAAATAATTCACGAGGCACTGTAGCCTACGTGCACTGTTAAATATTTACAACATACTAAAATGCATATCAAATTTATTTAATTTTTAAAAAGACAAATCGTTTTCGAGCTGCTGCTTCTTAATTATCACGAGGCACTGTAGCCTACGTGCACTGTTAAATATTTACAACATACTAAAATGCATATCAAATTTATTTAATTTAAAAAAAGACAAATCGTTTTCGAGCTGCTGCTTCTTAATTATCATTTTTTGGTCTTCAACGAGAGAAGTACTTTTTTTTTTTCGCCTACACGGCTTATTCAGGTGTAATCCTAGACAGCTGATTAGTATATGAGTGTAACACAACAACCAAGGAGATGAATGAGATGATGAATGAAAACAATAGTAAGCAAAATAAATAACAGGATCAATAAGAACACTGATGTTTCACTCACTCACTCACTCACTCACTCACTCACTCACTCACTACCAGTAAAACAAACCTCATCGTTGTACACTTTCTAGCCATTGATGTGTGCAAGTATGGTGGTATAACATGAAAATCGGTAATGTCATCACTAATACCGACATTGTACTCTATACTCACAGGACACGTTCACACTCATTCAGTGTTGTTTTAACACTGGCTGAAAACACACACACACTATCATGAAACGGAGCTTACATAACTTCTCATTAAATCACAACAAAGTTTTACACAGGCAAACACAGACATTTATATGAGAGTATAAAGCTATGGAGGAATTTAATTACATATAACATATGCAATCAATAGTCTGTTATGTAAGTGCAGAAAGAGCAGGGTTTCACTTGTGGCAGAACACGCGCACACAGCGACACACACACACACACACACACACACACACACACACACACACAGCGACACACACACACACACACACACACACACACACACACACACGTGTGCTTGTCGTTATATATGTGACTATATTTGAATGACGTTACCTGATTTCACGTCACACAGTCAAATCGTTCGGATAAACGAATTTCCGGCTTAACGAGTCACTTTTTATAGTAGTGATGTCTCTTTAACTAGAAAGGCGGGTTTTCGGATAAACAGAGCCTGGACTGATCCGGTGTGTATACAATAAAATATCAACGTTCCTAATATGCTATAAGGTGTCACATATTGTCACATATATTCTCGCAGCTAAATAGATCTACATATCGGTTGAAAATATCTACCCAAAAATAAACATTGAAGCGTAAATATTAAACTAAATCTAACAATCCCGTGCAACAATATTAGAACATATAAATTATACATTCAAATGTATAAAATCTACTAAGATAAACTTTAAATAATGAATAAAAATTCTCTTATATGTCTTTGTTACTCTAAATTACAGCATTATCTTTTAATGTTAAATGTGTTACAATAATTCAATCAGATTCTGTCCAAAATCCGTGTCACGACCTATGACAAGTGAGACGGGTCACGCGCTTCATGGACCTAGTGTTGTATGTCCACACAACACTGGCCCTGGGGTCCGCCCTTACCCAACATTGCCCTTACACACTGGATGTGATCTTGAGGGGATATCCCTGTAATGACATAATACTACTTACATTCTACCACAATAGAAGGTCCCTCTAACCACGACTGGGCTACGACCGGTCAGCCCGCATCCCCGCTCGTCCGTCTCGTAGGTATGTCTTGTATCCATTCATCAATGGAGAATATCATCGCATCAATTAACCGACATTCGCTCAGAGGCGCGTCTCCCTTATTCAACAGGAAACCAGGGGATTCTCTCCGTATCCTCTGTGTTGTACATCAATGTTTACAGCCCAAACACCACCGCCTTCCACCCCCGCACTGACACGCAAACAAATGGCCTGAAATACGCAGGCAAAACCACTTCAAATAAAAATAAAACCACCACGCCATTACAAGCCTGAATCCCAGTTCGGTTAAGTTAACAAGTAATCAGCGACAAATCTTTTGGCATGGAAGTAAAAACGTTGCCTCTTTCTTTGAGGAAGTGTTTCGAGGCAAGATTAACTTATCATTGGACCTCTGGGGTAAAGTAAACAAGAAGTATTTGGTAATACTAAGATATATGGCTGATTTTATCTGATATGTATTACTGGCGCACCCCTTGGCGGAATGCCAAACACCTATGTATGGCTTATATTGTGTGGTTGTGTTGCAGAGGTAAGCAAAGGGACTTTATACCGAGAAGCTGATGTGTGGTGTGCAGTGTTGAATTATTTATAATATTATGTACAGGTAAACCTAAATCCACTCGATATCAAACATACATTGTCAAAACAGGAGCTTGAAACTATAAACAAACTATCAATATTCAATTGATAAAAATAACATAACATACACTATTGAATATTAAACTGTTATTGCACATGTAGAAAGTGACTTTAAAAAATTAAGCTCCAAAGGTCCGGATTAATCAGATGCAACTGTAGAAATGCTCTCCATGTATGGCGAATATCATTGGCAAGCTGTTCGCCTGAGGAAGGATTAATCACGTAATCTTCAACCTTATATGTGTATGCCCTATTTACGTCATTATGAATGAGTGGTATAAAAACGTTGTTGAGAATATGATCAGCATTCCTACATGAATGAAAAATCGCCTTCCATGAGTGATGAGTTCAGTTGCAATGTACGCCGCGTGGCTGGGATATGGGGCCTACGTGCATGGTCGTTGTGGTGCATGTTATCTTCCTGTTGGAGACCGTCCATTTGATAGTCTGACGGTGAGCTTGGGAATGTTTTGAAAAAATAATGTGTTCCTGAAATAAATTGACCCTAGATTTTACCACCAAATATTAATTGTTCGCTGAAAAAAAACAACGTGTGAATACACACTCCTATTCAACATATAATTGTTCTGTTTCTTAAAAATATTTTCCAAAATATCGATTAGGTCCAAATTCCAAATGCAATACTGACCATAGCCGAATTTACCATTTATAATCCTATTACTATATACCTATAAATACGATCATACTGGTCCTTTAAACTATGCTGTCCTCTGCCAAGACGAGGTTGGAATATTAACAAAAGTGGCGTAAAACCATACTCGCTCCCTTTCAAACGTTGCGATATTTCATGTAGGAAATGACTTAAAGATGTTGATGTTCCTGGGCATACAACGTTCAATACCGATTCTCGTTCCATGAAAATAAATAATTATACCAATAAATAAGAATTAAACGTGGTGAGTCATCACATGACTCCCCTCATCCACGTATAATGTTGGGAGGTTTACCTATGCAAGGTTATTTTGTGCGACCTTCACCTTTGTCAGTCGATAAGCTCATTAAATGACGCTATAATTACATATGAATACACCTATTTCTGTTCTGACCTTACAGGTAATACACAAATCGGTAACACGCGCAAGACATAATCTTTTTTAATTTGTCTGGAACTGACAACATTTTGAAAGGGTTTGATTGAAATTACAGAGCCGTACAAAACACGTACGTATGCATCCCGATTTCAAATTGAAATGAGTGCGGGAGATAATGTTGTTTAACCCTCACAGTCAGCAATATCCAATCTATACTGCTCAAAAGAAGTTAAGGACCACCCGATATTTCCATACAACATGACAGATGGAAAATGTTTCTTCAACTTCTTTAGAGTAGTATATATCATGATGCCTTGTAAAACATCTGTGACAGGACAGTTTAACAATAGTCATATGAAGAAATCGGGTGTCCTGTCATGGCATATTTACTATAGTTATCTAAAAAAAAGTCGGGTGTTCTTTAATGTCATTAGAGTAGTATATATCGTGACGGCGTGTTAACAAATGGGTCAAGCTGACCAGTGGTTCGCAGCATGATCAACGGTCCATGCCGTCGGATCACGGTGACACACATTCAGCCAGGTCACACATTGTGACTGTCCCGTCTCTATCAGCCGCTCTCACCACAAGCACGCTTCACTGGAGACCTGTTCTTCGCTGTAAACCCACGGGGAAATTAACGTTAATAGATTCCTCTGAAGTTATATAGTTAAAGGACATCGTTGTACACGATACTACACGTCCAATATCATTGATATGTACTCAAAAGTCGCGGAGTGTAAGAATAATCATGAAAATGATTTTCAAGGAAAATGCAGGTTCTTGAAAGAAAATGCGACCTATCCCACAAGTCTCTCACACTCGCCTTGGCTGTGCTCTTGTGATTGAAGACGTGCATCAATGAACATGATCACTCACCTGTGACGAGACAACAGGTATGAGGCAACGGGTTCGCCCCTTTCCATGTGTGTATCAATATGCACAGACCTGCTCGCTGCCGACATCGGGGGATTATGAATGATTATACTTTGTGAAAGTGAGCGACCCAATAGCGTGTGAATAAAGCCCTTCCCTGTTGTGTATACAGTCCGGAGATAAAGGGGTTATTTTGTGTCGGTCTAGACACCCCAGTATTCACCCCTGGTGGAATGTGAATCACAACCATTTCGTGAACTCATTGTGCTATGTTTGTTTGTTTTTCTCAAAAGGGCTGATTATTACACACTTATTAGTATTAGTATTGGTACTATTATTATTTAATAAATGACATACTTCACTTTGTTCATTTCATGGAGAGAATGTTTTGGCCACAAACAACAGAAATTATTGATTACCTTTTCCTTGTTGATTATATTTTTCGCAAAGGGCGATGATTTATATCAAAATAATTAAATGGCAACATCCACGTTGGTATTCTGGAGTAGAACTGGTTCCTAGAAACCTATACTTCTCGTAAGAGCTGAGTTAAAGGATTTGGGATTTCAGACACGGAGATTTGGTGATTTCATGTCATCGTATAACACCACGGCGTAATGAACCAGACCTGATTATCTACAGGACGCTGGACTATTGCCCAGTATGATATACAAACAAACAAATGGCAATATGTAGTGGTATTAAAGACATTATCCTGGGACTGATGGTATACAGTAGAGGAGAGGATACGCGATTCCTCTGCACTTTAGGAGATAATTCATCTCCATTTAAACAATAAGTCGTAGTAGGTAATTAATTACCTAAACTAATAACCTGTACCCGAACAAAAGTTTCGAAATACGGTTTGGAGATTCCGATAAAAAATGAATTAATCTTTCAGTTTTTGTGTGCTTATTTCAGGGCTCCAGATAAGCTGCGTATCTGCGTAAAATATGCATCAGAAATGCAGAAATACGCAGTAAAATAAAATCCAAGCGTATCAAATACGCAACGAACATTACAGATGCGCTACAAAAATAAAACATGTGCATATCATAAAAATATTGTGAAGTAACCCTGCGTATTCGATTAGCAAATCAGCAACTTATTTTGAAAGTATAAACGGGCATTCCGTCAACCTTGCCAAACTCCACGATGACAGTTACATCATGATCATTTGCCATCACACTTTCTTGTGGAAGTATCGTGGTATTCTTGAGTACTATAAAGCTCTCGAACCCACACGACACCAGTTTGCAGGGACTAGATGAATAGTGTTATTAAATATTTAACTTAAATACCCACATGTGTAAAAACTAATGGTTAACAGAAATTTGAATACCCAGATAGAATTACTGATACCCAATGATTTTAAAATACATGGGTAAAATACCCACAACACCAAAAGCTTATCTGGAGCTCTGTTAATTCGCATGTAAGTATTGTCACCTTCAACACTCTGACATGCTTTGTGCACTGGGATAAGATTCAGGATATAAAAAAACAACACTTCTACTTAGCCTTTATAAAATTGTCCACAAAGAAATTAACAGTAAAGCTTGAAGGGTTCCTTTTTTTTAATTGTTATTTTTTTTCGAACCAGTCTAATGAATGAGCCGTTTACCTTCCATGACAAAACGATATGGTCTCTAAATCAACAGGTCGATCCGGATAAACATACACGTAAAACTTCATTTATTTTTTATGTAGCCAGTGTATAGATTCGATCATTAAATAGCCTTTGCAGATGTCCACATTGTAAAAAAAATAGGACTTTAATGCACTATCGACTGTTACACACAGGTTATTCACTCTAACGTTCATACCGGCCACATACATAGAGATCATTGCCCGCGCATGCGTGTCAAACTGAGATCATGAAACGAGTTTCAGAATTGTAGCATCTCCCGAGCGAGAACGAGGGTAATACACAAGTTTCGTAAACACAGATGCGAATGGAATAATTTCTTTATTACCCATTAACTTTTTTAGCCTCCCTTTGGAGTGAGTGAGTGAGTATGGTTTTACGCTGCTTTTAGCAATATTCTAGCAATATCACGGCGGGGGACAAATGCAGAATTGTCGCATGACGTCAACGACCTTACGTCACAATATGATTCGAATGACGTAAACAATGCCGTCCACATTTAATTTTAAAGCGACTACAAATGTAATTATGAATTTGTTATTCCCAATGTCAAATGTAGTACCAGATTATTTGAACGGTAGTTCAATTGGATGTATATCAGACTAATGTTGGCGAAAAGACCGAAGTGATGCAGATGGTGGACGTTTTCCACTTTGGTGAAAACCACCACTGTTCAAGTAGTACCCATCCGTCCTGTACCCCGAAATGGAAGAGTGTGTGCACCTGCAAAACCGACTCAGTCTGGAGTATTCCGTCCGGGTTTTGTCCGGAATTTTAATGTGCGTGAGGAAAGGGAAATAACTCTCTGTGCTTCAAGAATAAGTTCTATCACTCCCCAATTTGGGTTGAGGCTTGTTATCCCCCGTCCGTCACGTTTGCAGGTTTGTCAGGTACATGCTGAACTGGTGCCTTTTGCTATTTAGAAATTTTAGAAATATATATTTTTTACGTTTCCATGGCAACAAGATGGACTTAGGTTCCAAATTCTTCTTTTTTTTACAATATCCATGACAAGTTCCATCTCGGTTAAAAAAAGGTTAGGGTTTGTTTAGATTTAATTATGTCATTAATTCATTAATTCTGCATTAAGGGGCGGGGGGGGGGGGGGGGGGGGGGGGGTATAGCCACGTTAGTGACAAACTCTTGTTTATTTTTCCGTGAACAATCCCCTGATGATAACAGGAAAGGTATGGTGCTCACAAACCCAGCATCGTGGAGGATGGGGGATTTAACCAACAAAAAAATCATATCCCGGAGGGTTCGAACTCTCTCACATCTCTGGAGCAAATTCCGGCGCCTGATACACACTAATAGGAGACTTCGAGACTAGGTGTGAGCTTCACTACTTTGGTGGAGCCTACGAACATGGTGCTGACTGACCAAGGAACATAATCATGGAAAATCTGGGATTCGAACCACCGATCATAGGAAAGCAACTCTGCACACGCTCAGACGACTGGGTTGACCATGTCCCGTGCTAGGGGGAATTCTGTAAATGAATCGCTAAAAAAATAATAAAAATAAACTACTCTCGTGAATTCACTTTTGAAATATGGTAGTTTATTTTCACTTGGGTCGGTATTCACGACAGTGTATGTTTCGTCTGTTAACTATCAATGCCATGTTTCTTTCTAAGAAGACTCTTTTTCCGAAGGATCTACTCTATGAAACGTTGATACACTTCTTAAGTATAAAGTAAATGGAACACCGTCAAATTGATCTATTTTTGCCAACACATTTCTGCCTTCAAATATACAATAAAAAGAGCCCAGTGTAAAATCACTGTAAACACTATATCAAATCACGTGTTGTTTTGGCAAATACATGTACAAGTTATATTACATCAGGCCTCAAAAGTGATGGGGTTCTGATTAACCGACCTATCCACTATTAAGGTTCTGGTCCTTGGTATATAATAGTTGCACACGTCTTTACAGAAAAACAAACAAAACAAAGAATACCCACAAAAATATGTACAATACAAAGCATAAGTCCACAGTAATTCTCGAACATGGTTGGAAAACGTTTTTTTAAAAAGCCACCTACTCTATCTTGAAGGTTTTTTTAAATCAGAACAAAACATTTTAATGCCTAGATTCGAGGTATATATGAAGCAAATATCATTCTGTACGTGGCGCTGTTGAGCTAGATTTTGTTAATGTTCAACTATATATATATATCTGGGTGTGTAAAGAAATTCGCAAATAATCACACAACAGATTGTTCTACATGTTTCAGCTTTATCTTCAGGGAAAAGTGATTACAGGTACCGATTATATTATGACGTCATTATGTCGTGATGTATTCTGAATTCTCCCTGAAAATCCATCTGAAACGTGTGGTTGTCTTTGAAAAAGGTACAGTAAACTACGTTTATAACGAACACCTTATAACGAACTTATTGTTTTGTCCCGACCATTTGCCGTACATATGCTGTATATGCTTATAACGAACTACGGTTATAACGAACTGAAATTAGTGATCCCTTTGGGTTCGTTATAACCGTAGTTTACAGTACGTTATTTCAGTTTCTGATTCTGTATATATACGGTTGTTATGTTCTTTGTTTATTAAATGTCGCCAACTTTTCAACGTATCTTGACTTTATAGACAACTAAATTATAATAGAAAGGTTTTGCAATGAACGAGGTTTGGATGATAAGGGCTCTTTTTGGTGGAAAACTGAACTAACTAATGTAAGTTATGGGACATGTTCAGTTAACCGACAACTGGCCTTTCTTCTCTCTTATCTTCTAAATTTATAACATGATCAAGTCAGGAGAGAAGGGGTCCGAGGTCTCATCTTTTGATCTTCATAATATGTATATTTTGTATTGTTTAATGCCCAAAGCATGCAAGTGTTGATCAAAGTAATTCTCATTCCAAGGAATATACATCTGATTATGTTCTGAATATGTTGCCCATGGCACAAAGCAGCAGGTGTTGTGGTCCAAAACACCTTGTTCAGATCTTACCGTAATTGTCCTTTGGACTATGCATTCAGATGGATTATCATTTAAATCCTATTTGTTTTACACAATTTCTTAATAAGAAATGTACGAGAAATGAATGCCTCAATATTTGTACTGAACCACATGTGGTTCCGATCATCAAACCGGGCTTACATAACTTCTCATTAAATCACAACACAAATTTCATAGGCAAACACAAAGCGACCCATCCATAAAAGTCGCTTTCAGACATTTATATGAGAGTATAAAACTATAGAGGAATTTAATGACATATAACATATGTAATCAATAGTCTGTTGTGTAAGTGCAGAAAGAGCAGGGTTTCACTTGTGGCAGAACACACACACACACACACTAACACACACAGACACACTAACGCGCGCACGCACACACACACACACACACACAAATAACAACATAACAGCAGCAAAGCCATTAGTGTCCCTACTTATGATTCTAATCAGTCGCTGGCTTGTCTTTCATACCAGCGACACCAATAGTCTCCAAATGCATCCCAACCCTGCAAATTCCCATTTGAAGCTTTTACGAATCCAGTATTTTCCCTTCAAATTATACAACCGGACAGGATGCCCCGATGGCGGGCATTGAAGAAACGGGACCCCCGGCTAAGGAAATAACTGTACACACCAGTTCTGGGCGTTCAACCTGAACTCCCCCTTCAACTCTCCACTCCTTTCATGATCAGCACACCTGGCCTAGCACACACAAGTAGCATTGTCATCGGCTTGTCCATCTACCCACTTGCCTTATACAGAGAATCTACACCTCTCAGTGCAAAAGAACCCAACTCCATACCTTGCACAGAATACAAAATTACCGCACACGTGGTCGTTTAGTAGCCATTTACACTACCTGCTGACCAGATTGTAAACCTGTTTGAAACATAATTGTGCGTGTGACAAATACACACACGTGTGACCTTTACCTTGGGTAGAATTTAACCTGGAAAATCTTCTAACCTGAACAGTGATAAGAACACCCAAAACATCATACTAGCCCTCGCGATACCAGGAACAACATTTCGGGATGGCGGGCTAGTGATAATTTCTAAGTCTACGACTGAATATACGACTTGCACTAGACTCAACTCAACTCAAATTCAATTCATCACAGCTGATCGTACAATGAAATATGAAGTACAGTAAACTACGGTTATAACGAACACGCTTATAACGAGCTGACGGATATAACGAACTAACTTTTTAGTCCCGACTATTTGCTGTAGTTATGCTGCATATATGCTTATAACGAACTACTGTTATAACGAACTAAAAATAGTAGTCCCTTTGAGTTCGTTATATCCGTAGTTTACTGTATTGCCTAGTGTGGCAAAGCGACTATGTATACGTTAGACATACGAACCTGTGGTTCTAATGCACTGCTACAAATATGAGCACTGTGTAAATACATTTACATGTAGGCATGAGCTAAGGTAAATGTAAATTTACTTAGGTTTAAATCTGCAGGAATACATAACTACCAACAAACATATAACTATAGTTTATCGTTAAATCTCTATTTGGGGAATATTTGTTTATCATTTAATTAGTAAATGATTTTGTGTAACAAGTTGACGTAATATGACGTCACACGATCATTACACCGCCTCGCCCAGTGTAGATGATGGATATTGGCATATATATATATATATATATATATATATATATACTGCAATGCACGGAGACCGACCGGTGATAGGCGGATAGATGAGACTGACATAGGAGATAGACGGAGAGGCTGTCTGACCATTACATAGGAGTCCACTGGTATGTTGCAGATAGACGGGGAGGCTGTCTGACCATTACATAGGAGTTCACTGGTATGTTGCAGATAGACGGAGAGGCTGTCTGACCATTACATAGGAGTCCACTGGTATGTTGCAGATAGACGGGGAGGCTGTCTGACCATTACATAGGAGTCCACTGGTATGTTGCAGATAGACGGGGAGGCTGTCTGACCATTACATAGGAGTCCACTGGTATGTTGCAGATAGACGGAGAGGCTGTCTGACCATTACATAGGAGTCCACTGGTATGTTGCAGATAGACGGAGAGGCTGTCTGACCATTACATAGGAGTCCACTGGTATGTTGCAGATAGACGGAGAGGCTGTCTGACCATTACATAGGAGTCCACTGGTATGTTGCAGATAGACATAATAAGGGCCTGCAATTGTTGTTTTTTAGGGGAGGTTTTACATTGCTTCAAAACACGCAAGATTATTCTGTGAAATCAAAGACCAAACACTATATATGTATATACATCTATGGCAAAGACGAACGTTTCCTTTTTTCATAACACATGTTTTTCAGGACACGCACACGCACACGCACACGCACACGCATACCCACCCGCACACAGAATTTAAACGGGGGGGGGGGTCAAATATTTGTACAAGTATCACTTGTCCCAAACTTGTATTTTCATGAGTCAAATAAAACTGTTTTCTATAAAAAATATAAATCCAGGGGGTGCAGTTGGCTACGGCACTGGTCAGCCCCCTTCACAGCAAGTCATATATTGTGAATGGACAATGTTTAGGATGCACTGGAAGCATAGTTGATAGAAAAGGGTCATAATTCATTGAGTGTTAACTTACAACACAACATTCTCAACAACACATTATTTGTTACTGCAGATAACTATAATCATGTGATAATGAATGGGCGGACCACAGGCACATAGCATAGTTTAAATAATCTCCTTCTGTCCATGCAATATAATACTAAAGGCTTATAGGTTGTGGTACTATGTGATCAAAAGGGCTAGTGGGAGTGTTGTTGTTGTTGTTAGTATTCATTTTCTATTATTAATAATAATGATAATTATTATTATTATTATTGTTGTTGTTCATGTTCTATGATATTTATTGTGGTTATTATTCATTTTCTACACGTGTTTGGAAGCTATACATCCCATTGGATGTCTCAGAATCTCAGCAAATGTGCCTACTTCACTATTTCAATAGTTCTGGAAACTAAAAACTTAACATAATTGCTTACTTTTCACAACACATTCATGTTTATTGTAAAGCATTTGTTATTTCTCCAAAACCTCAATATACGAATCGTGACATATCAAATGATATGTCTGAGTAAACGGAAATGTTCTCCGTTACCATGGTTACTCTGCATATAAATGCGTTTAATTTTTAGTTTAAACTCCTAAAAGCGAACGTATTAACATTTTACAAAGTTAAAGTAACATTCCAATCACTAACTTAAGTTTGATGTCTAATACAATATTCATGATAGAGATCAAGGTCATCACAGTAGCCGCAGTCACTATTACATCTACAGCTGCCTTGTGTTTGTTTATAAACCAAGTCTTAAAATATTCAAATACCTGTAAACACATCATGTCTAATATCAAAGCAGCCCTGTCCATCCAATTTGACCTAAAGTTTGGTTACTTCAAATCACTGCCTAGACTTCCAAGTTTTCCACAGGCTTTGCAGTGGCCCAGCCATTTCCTTTCGTCGAACAAGGAATAAACAATAATATCCTGCAGCCTTTCACTTTGTGGATACACTTTTTGTATGTGTGCGAACACCTACACATACGTCAACAACATCCCGATAATTTTAATTTGGCGAGGAGTGGAGATGATGTTTACTAGTAAACAATAATAAACACGCAGTGCCTAACGCATAGATTCGCCCCATTCAACTGTCGGTAGATAAACCTACGCACGGGGAGATAAAGCAAAATCGTCGGATATATTTATACCGGGAGTGTAACCCTGCAATAAAACATCTGCTTACTTCCACATAATACGGAAAATGTCAGTGTGTGTATTTGCTAATTAATTGTCATACTCGAATTACATCTGAAGTTCATGCTAAAAGTCACGTGATGTAGACAATGGGCTGAACTAGCCAGTCCCACCACTGCACATTTAAATGACCTGACCCCTCGAACGCGATGTGGTTTTACGCTTGGCTGACCGCGCTGGTCGGGGACTGCTTCTCAATGACAAGACACACATTACGACATTCACCAACGCTTGCTGCTTGACAAAGGCCGTATGCGTAGGACATGTCTGGTGTTTAACAAACCAGCCATTTACTGTTATTAATGAGCAGCAACAGAATGCAACACATGTACACGATGTAGTGATATACCAGCCTGTCGCATATCTCAAGGGTGTTGTTCTTTTAGATATCTTAGACGCTAGGTCATAGAGGGTCACGCGGACTAGCTATGTCAGAGTCAAATATAGATTATATACTGAGGAATACGCATACACACACACATATACAATACTATATACCTTATGTGACGTTCCGTGGCCAGATTTCACATGGCTGGTCCTCTGTCAAGCTGACGTTTTCCGCAACCAGTCTGGGAGAGAATTTTCTTTGTGGGACTGTCAAACGCTGCTCGTAGAGCCTGATTTCCTAGCCTGGATCGGCAGTATGGACTGAGGCAAGCTTGGGGGTTAGGCTTCTTCAAGTTAACTTATAGGAGACTTGCTCGACCATGGTTGGTCTTCTCCTGACAAAGTGACCGATTGTGATCAAGTCTGGCGAGTGAATACTGGTGGTAAACTTTTCTGTGACACGGTAAAGTAACCAGCGGTCAACCGCTGAGCTATGCTCTGGTTCTCGTTCACAGGGCTTTATGCGCCCCCGCCTCAACTTTTCTAGGACTTTCAACCTAAGTAAGTAGACAAATAGAGACGCGAAAGCATCGCTGCACTATACGCAGGGGAGGTAACCGGTACGGTCACCGCATCAATTGTTTCCCAAATCGAGTGAGGTTATTCCATCTGCGCTACGATGACCAAGGATTTTTGTTGTTCGGGGAACGATTTATCTAAAGCTGACAAAACTACTTGGTTTTGTCTTTTCTTGTTTTATTTCGTTCTTAAACTAAGCATGAACCCGTCGCACAATTCCATCGGAAAATGAATGAAATGCAATTTCCCCCCAACCTTTTGTGAGTTTAAAGATAAAAGAACTTCACGTCAAGATGTAGACTTGGTTGAATAAAGCTTTTTTTCAGTTCAGTACATGTCATGGGGATTTCAGATCCACGCACAACACATGATACTGGTTCACGTCATCACAAGACATACAAAATGGAATTAAGTGTGTTCGGTGTGTGTGTGTGTGTGTGTGTGTGTGTGTGTGTGTAAGAGTGAGGGGGGATGGGGTGAGTGTGGGTGGGTGCGTGAGTGAGTCTCTATATACGTGTGTGTGTGTGTGTGTGTGTGTGTGGGGGGGGGGGGGGGGGGGGTATAAGTGTGGGTGAGTGAGTCTGTGTTGGAGTAGGCTCAGTAGGGAGTCTTCATTGCTATGATGTAACATCATGAATCAACAAATGTAAATCGTGAAAATATACGTGTAAAACCGAATAAATATCTAGAAATCTGTTCACAACTGATGAATCCACAAAACTATGTCTGACACTGCATATATATCTTCTGCACATCTTTTCTCGGCTAAATATGCGTCCATAAATAGAAGACTGGATTAATATCTTCTACACATCTAGTCTCGACTGAAGATGCGTCCAAAAATCTAAGGCTGGATAAATACCATCTACACATTTAGTCTCGACTTAATATGCGTCCATAAATAGAAGACTGGTTATATATCTTCCACACATCTTGTCTCGACTGAAGATGCGTCCAGAAATAGAAGACTGGATTAATATCTTCTACACATCTAGTCTCGACTGAACATGCGTCCAAAAATCTAAGGCTGGATAAATACCATCTACACATCTAGTCTCGACTATATATGCGTCCATAAATAGAAGACTGGATTAATATCTTCTACATATCTTGTCTCGACTGAAGATGCGTCCAGAAATCTAAGGCTGCATAAATATCTTCTACACATCTTGTCTCGAGTGAAGATGCGTCCATAACTCTAAGACTGGATAAATATCATCTACACATCTAGTCTCGACTGAACATGCGTCCAAAAATCTAAGGCTGGATAAATACCATCTACACATCTAGTCTCGACTATATATGCGTCCATAAATAGAAGACTGGATTAATATCTTCTACATATCTTGTCTCGACTGAAGATGCGTCCAGAAATCTAAGGCTGCATAAATATCTTCTACACATCTTGTCTCGAGTGAAGATGCGTCCATAACTCTAAGACTGGATAAATATCATCTACACATCTAGTCTCGACTGAACATGCGTCCATAAATCTAAGGCCGGATAAATACCTTCTAGACATCTAGTCTCGACTGGGGAGTACACGAATGTAATCGAAGGCTGGATACATAGATCACTAGTTCACAAGTGTTGGATCGTCTTTATTTACGCGCATTTTACATTCGTTATTGTTAATTAAGTTTAAGTATACAGTGCAAGAATGTAAAATACTAGTATATGCTTCATCTGCATACTTATGGAAACTCCCACACCATACATTTCATAAGTTTCTTAAAATTATATTAAGTGCAACACAACGATCATGTAAGTAACTGTGTGCCAATAAAATCAGAAGTTATAGTTATATTTACATTTATAGTCATAGTTATATTTCAAATATAAATAACAAACAAAAACGACGCTTTCTCATTTGCTGAGATTATTTATTAACATAAAGTGGTGAGTGATGAAAATCTGTTACCTTAAAACTGACATAAGACACGGTTTTAGGTGTATTATATTGCAGTGTTTATACTATCAGACACCATAAATATGACATCAAATTTATATGAGCCCACCACTTGAACATGCAAAAATGTCACGTTCCTAGTCTCAACATTTGAGACATATCGATACATGGATCTAGTCGCGACTGAAAAGGAGTCCACAAAACTTAGTCTGAGACTGGATAAATATGTACAAATATACAGTCACGACTGAAAAGGCATCCACACTACAATGTCTAACATTGGTTGAATATCTACTGAAAAGGCGTCTACACATCTAGCCAAACTGGGGGAAAAAAGAGACTAAGATAGATCTAAGCGTCCACAAGCTTATTCTGAACAGATCTATTCTATTAGTCCTAGGCTTACTATGTAAGTGTCCACATGTCCTTTAGTCTAGATTCAGTAAGTGTCCACATGATATCTATATACTGGCCAAGAATGGTCACTGCCTTGACTGAATTTAAGTTGGTCCCCTAATTTCAAAGATCTGTACAAAATGCTGAAAACAGGAACATTCTGACACCATCGTTCTAAAAATCCAAGTTAGACTACGAATCCCTGTTCTGTGCTGAGATCTGAATTTGAGAATGACGTACGAACTACGATGTTTATAGCCATTTGCGAAGTTTGGAGTTCGAGCATGGAGTGTGAAAGCGGGTTATAAGCTTTTACGTCCAATCGTTGTTATGCATATTTTTTCTGCGTTGCTACCGGAAGTCGTAGCAGCGCCACCTATAAACTCTGAAAGTTTTGATGTTGGTGTTCGTAATATGTAAACGTGGCTGTTATTTTCATATTTTACAAAACTGTTGAGTGGCAATTTTCAGAATCTAAGCTATGACACTTAAGAAAAGAAAACGTGAAAGAAAGGAGCTGTTGTGAGGGCTCGTTGAGTGTCAGGCGGCGACGATGGCTAGCCAATCCCTGTCAGAAAGACAGGAGGATGAAATCCAGGCACTTTTGTCGATTTTTATGGATGATGCCAGTGATCTAAGAGAACAGGATGCGTGGAAGGTACTCAAACTTGTGTATATTCTACAATTCAGCATTCCCGACTGCCATAACATGTCATTACATCAACCTACCTGATAATAAAATTTTGATAGCCAAAGTAAATAATGAGTGTTAACTGCGTCCATCGGTTCTTAGTTCAGTTTTAGTCAGGCATAGGCAATGGTACCGTAACTGCCATTCATCGAACACGGCCTTGTCACCATCACAGTAGAGTCATGCTGCACTGATCTCACCAACTTTGTCATGTTTCTTTAGTCTTTAATACCCTACAGAGAAAATCGAGCTTATTAATTTCTTTGATTTTGCTGTTGATAAATGAAAATATTTTGTCCACACTTAATAATTATGAACAATGTTAGCGACAGCCAGATACACATCATCTTACATGGGCTAGTATGTTTCATATGGTGTGCACAATCAAATAAAGAAGCAATTATGGTCACATTGATAATTTGGATAAATTGGAATACTGTTAAAAGCAGCGTTAAACCCAACTCACTCACTCCAGCAATATCATGGTGGGTGGACACCAGAATTGGGTTCCACTTGTTCCCCACCTCCTGCAGTGCAAATGTAGATGTATATAGAAGTTATGATATGCACTTTGCTCATTGAGCTGAAATAGATTTTAAGGTCAGAAATTCTACGACAGTCCTAGTTTGCACTTAACATTGCTTGATATCACTAAAAGATTACATCTAATGTAAGCATTGTAAAATCTCATTGACAAAGTGGATGTAGATTAATATATTCCAAATCTTACCAAAATACCAGTAATTTTGCTGGAGACAAATAGCAGTAGGACATTTCTATTACATCACCTTTTGATATTCTATGCCATTATCAAATTTAAAAAGAATTTCTAAAGGACATTTTGGATGGCAGTCAGTCAGCTGATATCAACTGATATGAAACCCTCCTTAGTAACTATAGTAAATAGATACAATAGTAATTTTATCTCTTAAACTGTGGCACAGATATATATCATTAACTCATGAAAGGAATTTTGTCAGTCACTCACCGTACATTTTCAAACTTTGCCATACATACAGTCTGCAACTCTAGCTACAAGTCCAAAGCTAGTCTTACTGGCAAGCTCAGCAAAATATAATCGATATATATATCAGAAAAATGTCTGAAATAGTAGACTATTATTATGACATTCATCATCAGGTGCATATTAGGACACCTGAAAAATAAATATGAACATGATCATAATGATACACCAATGAAGACCACTTCAAACAAGGAATACTCTCACCATTTAGGTGATCCATAGTTATGCATGTTATACTAACAGTACAAAAGCTTACTAAATTTTCTCAGGTCCAGCGTCCACCAGAAATCAAACTTACACTGCGCCCTCAGGAAAGCATGGGGGGAGTTGACAGACCAGCATATGCACAGGTGGATCTCATCGTCAGGTGTTCCTGCAGCTACCCAGATGAGTAAGGCAAACATCCTGAGACTTGAAACAGGAGACCACTTCATATTGAAATCAAATTGGTGAAGTCATGTCTGGTCCAATCCCTTATAATTTACCATAAACATGATAAGGGAAGTTAATGATGTTGTCATATATTTTTTGTAATATTTCAAAAGCTTCATCCTATCAGTATCATGTACCCCTCATACTAACTTAGTTAGTACATATAGTAAGAAGGATTGGCAAGGGAAACTGAATTTCTTACACACCTGTGGGTGAGAAACACATTTGAGAAAACTGGTCTTATCTAGTTTGCATCATCATCACCTTGATAATCCACAGACATGGCTGAAATCTTTTTCGTGAAGTGTCACACAAGGTATGAGTAGTAAGCAGGATGAAGTCACTCATAACTGATATGTTAAAAAGCGCCACTGCAATCATGAGAAAAGACAAATATGAATGGATTCAATGCTAAAATGGTGTGTAAGAATAAAATTCCTGCTCCTATGCCTGTCATATACCAGTTATCTGAACTTGTTTCAAAATGTATCTAACTAGCTTTTGTTCATAGATGTGTTTTGAAATGTTTAAGATAAATGGTATCTGACAGACGCTCATGTTGTAATCTCTATATCCCCATCCATGTGCCAAGAGAAAATGGGTTCAGATGGTCAGGCTCGGTGACTTGGTTGATGCATGTCATCGCATCCTTATTGCTTGGATTATCACTGGATTGTCTGGTCCAGACTTGATTTTTTACAGACCGCATCATATAGCGGAATTTTGCTGAGTGTGACTGTAAACAACAAATGAAAAACCTATCTGCAACTTCTTTGTGTGAACATGACTAGTAACTGTTAAGTTATCAATGAAATGTTTTGGGTATAAGTCAATCTCATTAAAACTAGGTCTGGCTCATTAGATAATCACATGATCTTTAGATCTTAATGCTGAGAGGTATCATATGATATTGTAATCATCATTCATATGAATCCCCTCTTTACATATGTTTATCACTAATAGCCCGCCTGACGTTCATCTGGAAAATCCAAAAGGCTTGTCCAACAATCAGCTGTCATCTCTTAGAGAAGAACTAAAATCTCTTTCTAAGAAACTTGTGGGAGAGGTAAGTCAAATGAAATCTACTTGTATAATAATATGTGCCATGATTGTGACAGAGACAAATGCCATGAGGACATTTTCATAACGTTATCAACTTTTGAGAGGATAATCCTCTACACACTGGGCCCTGAGGGAGTAACAGTATATTGAATACCCAAAAGAAAATTGTCAATAGTCAAAACAAAGAACGGACAGTCCAATCAAAATCGTGTAACATAATTGACAGTTGGTTCGTAAACAACACAGAGACTGCTGTGCAGATTTTGGCCAATTGCAGGATTTGCAAAACATGTGAACCATCGACTTACGTTTTCCCAACCTTCCATGTTGTTATTCACGGCTCTCAAATGATTTGATGCACTTCGCAAGGTAAGATCCTGTTTGATTACAATATAGATCTTGATTATTGGTCAGATCACTTTGACTGGGTGCTGCCATTTTGTTTAAAGCAAATGCCAGTGATATGAGAGGTGGAATCTGATTTGTCAATAGGAGGGACATAGATGGGACATTATTTGTAATGGCTACTGGCATTGCTACGATTGAGCCACGAAATTCTAGACAAGTTCACCTAGGTTGGAAACAGGACTTTTTTAGTCAATTAACACCCTTGCCTCGGAATATGGTTCTCCACCATCATGAACATGGTTGCAGGGTTTAATAGACCAGCTTATACCCTTATTAATGAAACCAGGGAACTTGTTGAAATATGACGTACCATTATTTTTATAATGTACTAATATTCATGGTTTCAGCTTGGTGTAGATACTTCTCAATATCATGTTTATGGGTCCAGTGGCTTGGCTGGGTTTGACATAAGCTAATGTCCCAGATCCTCTGAAAGTCTGAAGCACTGAAGTGTTAACATACATGTAAGTCGGTAGTTGTTAATCAACTTAAATTGTCAATGGGGATTTATTTTGATGTTCTAGGTGATGATTCATGAACTAGCTCAGCATGTACAATGGTTCCTCCACACAAACAACAAGCCCCCAACTCAATCTTTCTATGATGAGATGATGGAAAACAAACGTAAACAGGAAGAGATGGTTGCTCAGGAACAGCTGAAAAAGATGGAACTGCAGAGGAGAAAAGAAGAAAAGGAGGCAAGTTTTCATATATAAACATTATGTTCCCCTGCACCTAACACATGTATAACATCTCCAAAACATGTCCATTAGAAGCATTTTAGGATCCAGATTTTCTAATTTTCTCTTAATAGGACAGTATCATGAAATTAATTTTGTGAATGTCAAGACTAAAACAAAATTATTATTATTTTATAATTTATGTGAACAGTATTTCAGTGCAAATCAGGGATTCAAACCCATGATCATGATTATAGGATTCTGACAGCCATTTGCTAGCACCTTAGACAGCTTTGTTACCCATACCCCCGACTGTACGTGAAGAACATGGGCCAAGCATTACAGATGCCAGAAAATCAGTATTGCACAGAATTACGACATTGTTTTTTGTTATATGAGGTTCATTGCACTGGTGTTGCGTTAGTAAGTCATTAGTTAGCCTGGGTATAGCAGGGCTGGGTTTTAAACTATCTGGGTTTGAATTGCCTCTACCATACGTATACACATGATACATAGTATTTACTAACTTCCAACAACATCGAACAGTTTTCCTTAGGTTGTAGTTAATATTCCTCAAATAAACTACTCAGAAAGTTATTCAACTACCTACATTAAGACTAGACATCATAATTTCAGTGTCGTAAGTTTAGCAAATCATCCTTGTCACGACTCTTCTTTTGAAATCAAAAGATTTTAGGGGTCCTGGATTCAAATAATATAGCAGCAAACCACATGGGCCCCAAGATCCCTCCTTTATTTTGAACACTGCACACCTACTACACCAGTCATCTGCCCATGTGAGGTAGGGCAATGGGGTGGCCTATTCTGATGGGCAGAGGTTAACCTTCAGGCCTATTCTAATCTTCTGACAAACTGGAGCTCTTAATAATGTGAGTATTCTGCCTGCTCAGCTGTAAACTGAGCTTATCTGCTCAAGTACAATTAATTTTAATGTCATCTTGATGACCATGTTACACTGAAGGCTTTGATAGACATTTAGAAGTTGGAAGAACATGAAAATTTTCATGGATAACAACTTCTTTTTTTTCCTTTGTGACAACGTTTCAGGACTACTTCTTGCCCCCTCATAAGGTGGCTACTGAATAAGTACCCGGTATATTGAGTTGATATTTATACATTATGATGGGTTTACACCAGGTGGGACTAACAACATGGTAGGGAAGCCTGAAACCTTATACAAAGTGTAAAGAAGTTGTTCTCCCTAAACAGTTTCATGTCTTCATGTTATACTGCAAAGTATATTTAGTAATTCCATCTGTTGAATTTGTTTTAGCGACAAAATATTGAAGATGAAGTTTTGCGAAAACAAGCTGCATTAAGGATTGAGGTCAAGAAAAAAAGAGATGAAATTGAAAAGGTGAGGTTCATGTTCTCTTACTCTTAGTTGTTTTATGTGATTTCTTTTTGCCAAGCGATCAGTCTGGGTTAAGTGATGGCAGTATCAGAAATGACACTTTTGTCCCAGTGTTTTGAGAGATCATAATAGACAACCCTGTGACCTTGCTCATCCAGACTGTAGCGTTCCTGGTAAAATGGTAGGATGAACATATTTTCGAAAAGATTCACAATTCAAGGGTGCAGATTATTGTTGCATTAAAGATATACAATTCTCCATGCATATTCCAACCAGCTCCGCGCTCTTCAGTGCACTCAACTAAAGCACATGCTTACCTAGGACTTCAATACTCGGCTCATGCACAGGTTAACTACTTCTATTTGGCCAGTAAAGATATGTAAAACTCCTAGAATCCAGATGTTCATTTCATATGAGTGCTGTCCTGGTTGTATCTATACTGCTCAAAAGAAGTTAAAGAACACCCGATTTTTTCACATGACTATGGTTAACCTGTCATAGTCATCTTCAAAAAGTGAATGTTCTTTAACTTCTTTTGAGTAGTATATCTCAAGTGTATCATGATTAACGGGTATCTTCTCGATGCAACTGAATTATTATTGTTATTATGGTAATTGCCAGTTTTACAGCAACATTGACAGAGTTGTGGTTTTCAGGACAATAAGAACAACAGCATGTCTGAGCCAACCACCCCTTCTTCCGAAGTATTTTTCTTCTCCCCGATCCAGCCATTGCCTCAGGTGACAGGGAGGGACATGCGGCGGTCATCAGAATCCCCTGTCTCCTCGAGGGAACGACAACAACAGATAAACGGGAACACCAGGAGACAAAGGTAGACATACACATATGTAGAGCATGAGGTCATGCAGTAATATAGAATGATATGTTTGGAAAATAATGACATATTTGTGACATTTTATTGTCTTTACAATGGAATGTATAACGTGTAGAAATATCTCTAACCAGTTCTCGTCTAATTTCTTCAGATGTCAAGATTTCATTTATCATAATGTGTATCATGATACTATTAAGAGGGGGGCATGGGTGGCCCAGTCGTCTAAGGCACCGCGATTCGCTGTGCAGAGTTGCGTCCCTTGGGCACGCCAGAAACCTATGATTGTGGGTCCGAATCCCGCTTTGCCCCAATTAAGTTTCTAGGTTTGTCAGCACCATACCCGTGCTCGTGAGTTTCACCGAAGTGGTAAACGTCTTAGACCTGCATCACTTCGGGCTTTCCTCCCACATTAAGCTGACACGCCGTGATATAACTGGAATAATGTTTAAAGCCGTGTTAAATCCAACTCACTCACTCACTACTATTAAGATTTGTAATGTATCACAATAAAGTGAATCATCATAGGCATAATCTTGGTGACCCACATGAAAATAAGACTTTGTTTTAACGAGTAATTGAGTTACTATACATCCAGCCTGAACTAAATCATTAGAATTGAGATAAGGACAAAGAAAAAGCTATTAGTCTGTAGTATTGGTTATATTCTTGTAACAAAGTGTAAGAGGCAATTTTAGGCTAATTGACGTCACAGATAGTGCCATGAATGCATTGTGTCAAAAACAGGTCTATTGTTTCTGTTCAACATTGACATTAAGTTTGATTAAGTAAGTGTAAACCTTCATCAACAGGAGAACAAGCACACCAAAAAGAACATCAGAAGAAGGAGACAATCGACATAAAACTCCCCCTGGTGGTGTCATGGTGCTGGCGTTTAACACAAAGGGGGAGAGAACTGTTCAGAGGGGAATGTGCCTTGGTAAAATATTTTGAGCTTGTCAGGTTTATGTCGAATGAACACATCATAATGAGGTCATAAAGAGCTATGTTCAAGAGACAAAAGCTAACCATGAAGATGTGGCCATTGCTATTTTTGGATGATAAAAGATTTATTATTACATTTGACAGTTTAATATGTACGAGGGGTGTTCATTAAAGATTTCCCCTAAACCACTTAGGGTTATCATATTTGGTTGAAATTTCACACGTGTAATGATACATGTATCTATGGGTTATGTCTGAATTTGCAGCACCAAACTATTAATCTTACCACTTTTACAGGTGTTATGATCGAGTAGGGTGTGACAATGGAGCCAGTAGAATACCGAGCAGTGATTAGGTTTTTATATTTGAAAGGTCGCACACCAAAAGAAACTTTCGATGAAATGAAAGCGACTTATGGGGAAGATGCCCAATCATATGACGTTGTTAAACACTGGCATCGCCAGTTCAAGTGTGGTCGGACATCTGTGGAAACAGCTGCCATTCCTGGTCGCCCCCATTCAGCCATTGATGAGGACACTATCCATCAAGTGGAGACCGCCATTTTGGCAGACCGACGTATAACTGTTCGCCAGTTAGCACAAGATGTCAAGATCAGTGTAGGGTCTGTGGAAAAAATCATCCATGACAATTTGAACATGCATAAGGTGTCTGCACGAAGGATTCCCAGGTTGCTCACACCTTTCCAAAAGCAGGAACGAGTCAATTGCTCAAAGGATCTTTTGGACATGTGCCAAAAAAAACAGGCAAACTTTTTTGACAGACTTATCACACAGGATGAAACATGGGTCCATCACTGTGATCCTGAGACTAAAGTTCAGTCGATGTAATGGAAGCATGTGGAGTCACCACCCCCAAAGAAGGCACGTGTCCAACCCTCTGCAGGCAAGGTCATGCTCACGGTGTTTTGGGACCAGCACAGAATAGTGATGATGGATTTCTTGGCAAAGGGTACCACAATTACAGGAGCTTATTATGCTTCACTGCTGCGGAAATTGCGGGACGCTATCAAGCTTAAGAGGCATGGCATGCTGACCAAGGGTGTCCGTCTCCTGCAAGACAATGCTCCAGTACACAACTCCGATGTTGCCCAGACAGAAGCGCGGTCCTGTGGCTATGAAATCCTTCCACATCCTCCTTACTCTCCTGACCTTGCACCATCTGACTTCCACCTCATTCCAACCATGAAGTCATTTTTGAAGGGAAAACGTTTCACAGATGATGAAACACTGATTTCTGAAGTCAAGTCCTGGTTTGAGACACAAAATGAGGGCTTTTACAAGCGAGGTCTCCATAGTTGCATAAAACGATGGGAGAAGTGTGTAACTCTTGGTGGTTCCTATGTGGAGAAAGACTAATACCTATGCCAAGTTTCATTCCACTAGGTCCATCGGAAGTGGGTCAGGGGAAATCGTTAATGAATACCCCTCGTATGTGTCACTGATTTTTAAGCATGTGTAAATTTAGTGTACCACCAAGAGTCAAAATTTGCTTTTTTAGTTTCATAGTTTCATTACATGTTCCTGCTGAGCTTCTCCTGCAAGCAAAGTATGATATGTTTCTGTTTAGTCTTTGATTAATTTTTTTAACATGAATTGATAAATTGTCTTGAACAAGTCGTCTCTAACCACAGAGCACAACCCAAATGGCAGTACACTGTATGCGGGAATGGACACCAATACAGGGACTTTGGTTTCAATATGTGAATGGGTGCTGAAATGGAGGCATTTTGCTAACAAGACGAGTCATATAGATATTGAAGAAGATAAGGATGCCACTACTTACATGAAACAAGTATGTACATCAAAAATAATTCTTGAACGTCAGCTTGTTTGTATGCCAGTAGAGCACGGGTGGCCTAGTTGTCTAAGGCGCCACAATTCACTGTGCAGAGTTGCGTACCTTGGGCATGCCAGAAACCTATGATTATGGGTTCGAATCCCGGTTCGCCCTGATTATGTTTCTAGGTTTGTCAGCACCATACCCATGCTCGTGGGTTTCACCGAAGTGGTAAACGTCTGAGACCTGCATCACTTCGGGCTTTCCTCCCACATTAAGCTGACACGCCGTGATATGACTGGAATACTGTTAAAAGCGGAGTTAAACCCAACTCACTCACTGTATGCCAGTAAGTGTTCAGTTAGCACGTAATTGTGTTAGAAACATTGTCTCTCTTCCATTTTACCAAGGAAGTGCATTGTGGAGAGCACCCCATGGTGTTTCATGCTGTTGTTAGAGCAGAGTCATGATGTTCTGGTGCTTACAGTGTAGGGTCTGTTGTTCATGATATCAACCACAGGTTTGCCTAGACTTGTTTGTTTACAGGCAGTTGTGATGTTCAAATAGTCCTGACATTCACTCACTCACTCACTCTTTTGAAAGAAGTGTAATGACAGTGGACCTTATATTGAATACCCTTCAGGATGAAATTTGTTATAGTTAAATACCGCTCTTCAAACATAAGATGTCAAAGTCAAATGACTGGGAATGTTCAATAAATTGCAATATGTAGTAAGTAAGACCACCAGCAACCAGGTCTCCCATCTTGTGTTTGCAGATTCACAGCATCGAGCAGGAACTCATGTCTCTCATCCGCCTGCATCACCCGAACCTTGTTAACTACCTGGCCATGCGATATCAGCAGGACCCTGGGAAAATCACTGTACATGTAAGTGGAGGGTGTGTCTGTCTTACCTGGGGCAGGGGTGGGATAGAGGGATCACTGTACATGTAGGTGGAGGTTGTGTCTGTCTTACCTGGGAGAGGGGAGGCATAGAGGGGATCACTGTACATGTAAGTGGAGGTTGTGTCTGTCTTACCTGGGGGAGGGGTGGGATAGAGGGGTCACTGTACATGTAGGTGGAGGTTGTGTCTGTCTCACCTGGGGGAGGGGTGGGATAGAGGGGATCACTGTACATGTAGGTGGAGGTTGTGTCTGTCTTACCTGGGAGAGGGGAGGCATAGAGGGGATCACTGTACATGTAGGTGGAGGTTGTGTCTGTCTTACCTGGGGCAGGGGTGGGATAGAGGGATCACTGTACATGTAGGTGGAGGTTGTGTCTGTCTTACCTGGGAGAGGGGAGGCATAGAGGGGATCACTGTACATGTAAGTGGAGGTTGTGTCTGTCTTACCTGGGGGAGGGGTGGGATAGAGGGGTCACTGTACATGTAGGTGGAGGTTGTGTCTGTCTCACCTGGGGGAGGGGTGGGATAGAGGGGATCACTGTACATGTAGGTGGAGGTTGTGTCTGTCTTACCTGGGAGAGGGGAGGCATAGAGGGGATCACTGTACATGTAGGTGGAGGTTGTGTCTGTCTTACCTGGGGGAGGGGTGGGATAGAGGGGTCACTGTACATGTAGGTGGAGGTTGTGTCTGTCTCACCTTGGGGAGGGGTGGGATAGAGGGGGTTCACTGTACATGCGGGTGGAGCTTGTGTCTGTCTCACCTTGGGGAGTGGTGGGATAGAGGGGGATCACTGTACATGCGGGTGGAGCTTGTGTCTGTCTCACCTGGGGGAGGGTGGGATAGAGGGGGTTCACTGTACATGCGGGTGGAGGTTGTGTCTGTCTCACCTGGGAGAGGGCTGGGATAGAGGGATCACTGTACATGCGGGTGGAGGGTGTGTCTGTCTCACCTGGGGGAGGGCTGGGATAGAGGGGAGTTCACTGTACATGTAGATGGAGGGTGTGTCTGTCTCACCTGGGGGAGGGGTCGGATAGAGGGATCACTGTACATGTGGGTGGAGGGTGTGTCTGTCTCACCTGGGGGAGGGCTGGGATAGAGGGGGGATCACTACATGTAGGTTGAGCTTGTGTCTGTGTCATCGGGGGAAGGTGTCGGATAGAGGGCATCACTGTACATGTACCAGTACATGGAGGCAATCAGGACACCTGCTACAAAGCTTCATAACCAAGTTCATCAGTGATACCACATTCACTGTTGGTGTGCATTGAGATTAGTGTTATACTGCTTTTTATACCCTCCCATAAAGTAGGAATAGGATATAGGAATTGAGAAACTGTCCCTCCATCCATCACATTTTGTTTTCAAAGTATAACTGAAAAGACCATTCAGTATTTCTGTTACAAACTTTTGCACAGATATAAGTCTAGCCATGAACTGGTGCCTTCCGCTGTTTAGGAATTTTTTAAATCTTAAGTTTCTCTGGTTTTTCTTGACAACAAATTCCCATCAATGAAGGGTTCATTTACAGAGTATGACTCATGGGTCCATGCTCACTTATTAATCAAGTGATGGAAGTGGTCGACTGCTGACTTTTTCACTTTGGGAATTCTCTATCTTTTTTATTTTTCCTGATGTGATTGAAACAAACAAAGCACCCCAGTTTTTGTATCTTTTGATTGCCTCTGTTCCCAGTTTTTGTTTTCAATATCATTGACTCTTTGGAACAAGACCCAGGTCGCTTTTGTTCTCAGGGGTTAAGGTGTTGCACTCAACTGAATGTACCATTGGTGGGAATAGAAGCATTTCTAGCTTGTTGGTGTAGTGCTTAACATACTCTGTACTTCACAAGAGCCTGCCTTGATTCAGATCCTCAGCGAGCTAGCTGGAGGCCATAGTTTGGAGAACTACCTGAAGAAGAACCAAGCTATGCCCATGGAGTTGCTGCGTTCCTACACAGACGAGCTGCTGCTGGCTGTCGAATATCTCCACAACAAGGCAGTTGTACATAAGGACCTTAGGGTAGCCATGCTTCTTCTTAACTCACTCTGTTGAATGACTGATATTATATGGAAAGTCAAGTGTTAAACATGAAATTTGTTCACAAATTATAATTATTCACAAAAAGTCATTTAATAGTGTCTTCTTTCAGAATGTAAAAGAATTTTAGTAAATTAGGAAATTCTGAAGCAGATTGATATACATATGTACATAGAGAAGGGAAGTATCTATTTGACTTTTTTCAAACACTGCAAGCATTACTTCATTTCTTTATTTCACATAATTATTTTAATGCAAGTTTACTTCCATTTTTACTTCAGATCTTATTATTTAGAAATTAGTATCTGAAAAATTGAATTAAGTGCATTTGAAAAATGTTCTGAATAAACTGACATTCCACATGTTCCAATGCCTGAGAACCAAGAATATTCTGCTTTAGCCTAATATATGATACAAGTGTAAGCAGATACCAACAGTTTGTATTTTGCATTGCACTTTCAGGCTTCCAGCGTGTTTGTAGATTTCTCAGGCAAGATCAGACTGGCAGATTTCAGCATCAACAAAAGGTGAAACAATTGATCAATCTATAGCCACTATCGTTCTTTGCAAGTATATGTCTAATGTCTTCTACCAATCCAGTATTGATGTGAAGGCATTAACATCTGGGATGAAACTAGAGTAGTGCAGTGGTAAATGCCTTTCCTGGCTTTGTATTGGGTTCTAATCCTGATATACCTATGATTTGTGGAATGTATCCTTGTCACTGGATAATTGACTCGTGAACTGTGTCAAAAATCTTGTTCACCATGTTTGGAATGTATGGGCATTCTGACATTACCAGAGACAAGATTTGCCCATTGCCTTGTGAGGATATTGGGGCAGGTCTCCAGTATGCTGGGCTTCTCCTGTAAGAGATGAGACTTTTTACCCACTGAATACACAATGCCTTTTTTGATTTTTTCATTTAATGCATGCATTTCTGTACACAAGTTTATTGAAAGTAATTGGGTTTTGAATATTGGGGTGGGTGGGGGTATTTTACACAAATATGCTGCTCTGACCTCAGAAAGTACTAGGATATGTACTTTACTGAGAAAGTGTTAGCCCAAATATAACACCTGATGTTGCCCACTGTGTTTGTCTATCCAGATGTTACGTGCAGTGATGCTGACTCCAGCAATCACAACATTCACTCTCTCTCTATTACAGACTGTCTGACCTGTATGAGACAGTAGAGCAGGCTCGACCAGGTGTTCACTTTCAGGATATACGTCCGTCCGTCATCGGCAAGGGAGGCAAAAAGGCAGACATCTTCCAGCTGGTGAGTCCTGACAGGCTGTGTCAGGGGATGAGGTAGACCTTCTACTCCGAACAATGGAAACACTTCTAAATCCCCCATGCCATTGTTTTACCATTAGACTGACTTGCTCAGGCAAGTTGTTTCATGCCAAGTAGAGAAACCACTTTCTACCCCAAATAATGAAAATACTTCTAAATCTCTCAAGCCATCCCAACATTAAACTGTTTCTTGCTAGTTGTGAGATTAACCTGCTGGGCTACTACGTTTTGAATTAAGGGTGAGTGAGTGAGTATGGTTTTACTCTGCTTTTAGCAATATTCAAGCAATATCATGGTCGGGGACACCAGAAATGGGCTTATCACATTGTACCCATTTAGGGAATCAGACCCGGGTCCTCGGCGTGACGAGCGAACGCTTTAAACACTAGGCTACCCGACTGCTCTTGAATTAAGAGGTTTCGAATTAGAATTTGACCGGTTCCAACGTCTCAGTTTAAAACACAGTTGGTTTATGTCCATTCTGTCATGACAGAATAACAATACTAATAGAAAAAGTGATGAGTAATTTAACATTGGTCGTGTATGATATTTTCATGAGGTTGAATGGTTAATTTCAAGGATATTTAACGAACGTAAAATCAGTTTTTGAAATTGATGACAAATTAAGCTTCACATTTCCATTTCTCTCTTATTTACTCGATTACAAGTTTCCTGTGTTCTGCCGACAGGGCCTGATGGTGCTGTCTCTGGCTGAAGGGCAGCGTGTCCAGGATATACAGCCAGTCATTCCAACCACCCTTCCCGCCCAGCTACATGACTTTCTCACCAAGTTAGTTGTCACTGTTGATATGCATGTATTCTTCTCATTAGGGTAGACACCTTACTGTTCCCGGAGAATTTACAACATCATGGTCATTGCAGTTTGTACCTTGACCTTCCACCATGAGTAAAAGGTGATGGTCAATGTTTTTCCTTGCTACAAATCCTTTGTGTTAGTGCCTATTGTGAGTCAGATATGCTTAACAACTGTAACTGCACCATGAACACCGAGAGAAACTATTCAGAACCCCATGATTACAGTCTGTGAATTTGACAGTTAGAGGCAGCTAAAGAAACCAGGTGGTCGGACCCGACAGCTTTGTTTATGCATGTCATGGTATCCCAATTTCGTAGATAGATGCTCATAATATAAATCACTGGGCTTGATTATTTTTTGACAATTGTCACATTCCTGGAATAATGCTCAGTGCAATATTTAACAACAAACAAACGAACAAGTAACTATGTACCCTGGACGCATTTAAAACCACTCCATTTTAAATCTGATTCAGATGACCCCATGCTAAAGATAGTCGTCCATCAAATTACACTCATGTGCCAGAGATATATTACAGGAAGTTACTGATAGCTGATGTCATTTTCAAAGTTAATAATTATGCCAAAATATTGATCATACAAGTAAGGAGACATAATATGCTGGATGACCATACATGGGGCATAACTGGCACAATGGTTCACGCATATCGTGTAAACCTAATTTAAGAATAAATAAAGTAGACCCTGTCCTGCCTCACATCTGGAAGATTTAGGGAATGAAGTCATCTGATTATTTGCCATGGTGAAGATTGTAACATTTTTAACATCAACTAACTCCTGCATAACAGGTCTGCTAGTCGATCCTGAGTAGCATAAGTATAAAAGGTTTCTATCAGTATTTATGATCAGTTTGCAAGTAGATGTCCATGTGATGTACAGATTCTCATGTGTTTGTCACTATCTTCAGATGCCTCATGCAGGATGAACGTCATCGCTGGTCGGCTAGTCAACTTCTGGACCATAACTTCCTTAAAGAACCATTGCCAGGGACCATTCCTATCAGACCAGCTGACCAGGAACGTTTTCAGAAAGGTGGGGCAACAGGTTGTGTTTCTTATATACAGGAATACTTTCTCACACTATACATTCCCACACACCTGACGACATCACCATACTTAACTCAATGAGAGAAATAGGTTTGAATTTATCACATTTAGTCAGTTGATTTGATTTGATTTAAACATATTTTATTCAGATTGAAATGGATTGGGAACAAGTTATCCAACTTAGGACTCCCTCTCCTCTCAGTTAGGATTTAGTCACTAGTCAGTTTAAACAGACACTGCCAACTGTAAATCATCAGTGTGCAGGTATTTGGCCATCTTGTCTATGAAAAAGATGGCTTACGCACCAGAGATAAGAGCACATGTAAGTATCGTGGTATTTGTAAGATCATGAGCAAGATAATATGATACGTACTGGATTGCACAGTTGGTGTATCGTCCCCGCCCTAGAAGATAGTATTATGATATCTCTTACACAGATACCAAAGAACAGAACCAGAATGAGGATGAGGAGGACAATGGTTGTCTCCCCTATGTGCATGTGACTGCCCTGGAGGCCACCGGACAGTCACGACTCACGGGGGAGTTTGAAATACTCAAGTCACTAGGCAGGGGAGGGTTTGGGGATGTGATCAAAGTGAAGAACAAGTTAGATGGACGGATGTATGCCATCAAACGAATACCCCTCAACCCCAAGAGTAAACAGTTCAACAAGAAGATTACGAGGGAAGTAAAGCTGTTGTCAAGACTCAACCATGAGAATGTTGTCAGGTAAGGTGTTTCCTGTTGGCAGAGTCTGATCCGTTACTGACGGTTATGCCATGTTTGTGGGAAAATTGGGTCTTTGAAAGGTATTTAGAATTTGTTTATGGATAACAGTTCTTTATTGTCATTAATGTCTTGCCCTTAACACCGATCAGTCAGTGCACATAGTTTGAAACTATCTTGGTAAGCACCCCTTTGGTCCTTTGTTTCATAATATGGTCAGTCAGTGTCGTAATGTCATTTCATACAAGTTCCTGCTGTGTTTACCTTTCAGAAAGGAATGGTGTGGGATATATCAGCCATGTTATAGGCAGTCAGTATTCGTATATGTCTCTTGCAATTGAACATTTTCACACGTTTAAGATAGCAATAGTCGAAACATAGCTAGAACCTGTTTGAACACCCATGTGATTAGGCTTTGAAAAATCAGAACAGCTATACTGATGTTAATAAGTTAGGCCAAGCAGCCTTATTATTTCAATATTTTCCTACTGCAATACAATGTTTCCAGATATTACAACTCCTGGATAGAAGTAAGCGAGGAACCAGCTCAGAGTGACACGTCCTCCAGCTACACATCAAAGACAACCGATTCAAGTCAGAAGAAGTCAGCTCCTTCATCTAACAATGAGCAAAACAGTTTCAATGTAACAGATGATATCGAGCGAGAGGCTCCCAAGGCCATTGAAGGGTCCATGGAATGGAGTGTCAGTTTAGCATTTGACACAGCATGTCAGAAGTGTCTTGCCTCTGATTCTGATGATGATGATGAAGATGAGCAAGATGTATTTGGGAAGTCGTTCTTGTAAGTCGTTGCTGCAATAATCTTGTTTGTTTGAAGCAACTGTTAGGGACTAACTCTGAATATCGAAATGACTTTCTGGTTTTCTGATAATGATATGAATACTTATTTGTAGAGATAGATTTTACTTTTGAGCAGCCATAATGGACTAAGGCATTGCAATTTCTTGTGCAGAGTTGTGTCCCTTTACCGTGGAAATGTGTATAATATGCATGAGTCTGCATGAGTCTGGGCGCTCCTCACATATCAGACTCATATCCTATGATATAGCTGGGTTTTTTATACAAGGAATATCATAGTTCTTTAAATGTTTCAGACCAGTTTTGGATAACTCTGACAGTATTGTGTTTGAGACTGATGGTATCAGTGAACCAGCTGTCACAGAATCGGAATTGGTGAGTCTCCAGTGTAGAAGTATCATCATTCATAACATCTAGCACCATACAGGCATAAGGCAAAGAGTAAAATTCAGCCGAGTGCAGTGATTATGTAGGTATTTTTACCTTGAGTCCAGAGGACTCTCAGTAACTCATTTTGGGGGGTCCAAAGCATGAACAAGGGGTCCCAGGCTGGTGAACTGTTCTTGTTTCAACTGATTTTGAAGAATAGTATTGATGTTACGTCAGTGCACATGCTGCTCAGATGAGTATTTGAATGTTAGATTGAAGAATATCAGCTATTGACATGCTTAACTTTGAGTCTATTTTTTACCAGAATAAGATTGTCAGTTATTTTTATGAGCAATCTGTATCAAGTTGGATAACACTTTTTGCATCCTACACGACTCACTATTTAAATATTAGAGTTTGAACATGATCAGGTGTTGTCCTTTCATTGCCTTGATCTAGCTTTAGGCATGTGCTGATGCATCCAAACATCTGTTCCTTGAAACAGGGTAATGCCAGATAATGATTGTTACTGACTGTGCCTTTAATAGTTTAGATCAACCAAATAATGAGACTAATGTTGTGTGTGTACCCTCTACCAATATGTCACTGTTGTCTCTGTAGAGTGTGAAGAACCTCCAGAAACAGGAGACAGCCAGCACCAACACACAGGAGTCCTTGATAGAGATTGTGCCCAAACTGCAGTACCTCTACATACAGGTATGACAACGATGTACTGTTGGATTAGTAAACATGATAGTTAGGGGACATCAATATCATGTACAGTTACCAGTTGTTGTACTATGACGGTATTACCGAACATGTATATATATATCAGGGAGTTTTATGAGTTATGGGGTGGTCAGGTAGCCTAGTGGTTAAAGTGTTCGTTCATCAGGCCGAAGACATGGGTACAATGTGTGAAGCCCATCTCTGGTGTCCCCCGCCGTGATATTGCTGGAATATTTCCAAAAGGGGCATAAAAGCATACTCACTCACTCACTCACTCACTTACTTAATGAGTTCCACCACTAATTTGCCTGACACACGTTCAATTATTTATTTGAAATATTGTAACCTGATGTGTGAAACATTCAGTCGCTCACTCCTATAAATTATACGAAGAAGATCCTATTCCAGTCCTTCCTTCCATGAGTTAGAAGTAAAGGAGACTTTATTAAGTTTCTGATTTTCTAATCCATCTTGGGATTATATGGTATTTGACAACAAGGGAAATGGCTTGTGTACAATGTGGCCACCTATTGTTGTGTACCAGATGGAGTACTGTGAGAAGAGCACCCTGAGGAACTGTATTGATGCCGGCCTGTACCAGGATGTTACCAGGGTCTGGAGGCTCTTCAGGGAGATCGTCGAAGGACTCATTCACATTCACGAACAGGTTGGTTTTGCTCATATAATCTGTTAATAGTGTGGGGCAGTCGGGTAGCCTAGTGGTTAAAGCATTCGCTCGTCACGCCGAAGACCCGGGTTCGATTCCCGACATGGGTACAATGTGTGAAGCCCATTTCTGGTGTCCCCCGCCTTGATATTGCTGGAATATTGCTAAAAGCGGCGTAAAACCATACTCACTTACTCATTCACTCACTCACTCACTCACTCACTCACTCACTCACTCACTCACTGTTAATAGTGTATGCTTACTGTTATGTCTGTGAATGTCATAGGTGTGTGACTGGTAAGTAGCAGCCTTCCTGTGGAAACTCCTTGTGGAAATTCCTCCTGGAAATCCTGGGTTTGAATGGGTTCCTAGAAACATATACTTGCCGTATGACTAAAGTCAGGTATAGTCAAAACCGGGTAGCCAGAATTGATGACTTGGTTGATGCCATTGTACCCAGATGGTGTGGGACATTGCTTATATTATTAACCACTGGTTTGTCTGGTCCAGACTCAACTGATGACAAAACACCATCATATAGCTGGAAGAAGTCTGATGGAAACAGTGGATAGCTGAATTAGCTGAGACTGAAAAACAATATATTACCTATATAAAAAGCCCTGTCAGCAAAACATATCTGCAAGAAGGTGTTCTGTTTCTTATTTTAGACAAAAAGTGAAGTGAGGCACCCTGAGAATGCACAGATAAGAGAAGCCCCTGACCAGTATGTTTAACAATACCTGAGAACAACTTGAAAATATATTCTTGCATTTATATAATACTCACCATCAGCTGAGGACCACACTTTTGAATAAAGATGACTGTTTTGGACCTTAGCCAGTGTTGAGTGGTATATTATGAATCAGCTATAGGTACAGCTCCCCGTGTTTGTCATAAGGAGTACCTGAACTTGGTTCTAAAGGTACAGATGACCTGGTACATCCAGTAGACGAGTTGCTCAGCAGACAGAACGCAGGCTTGTTATTATTGGCAACAAACATTGTGACATAATTAAAGGCTTCACTTGGCAAGTGACTTACCCGTACTTGCAGACAAGCCTCAAGCAAGTTGTCCTTGACTTACTTATTTGGCACCTCAAACAGCACCTATCAAAGCTCACACAATTTGCTCACCTTTGTTACACTGTAACAGTTCATAGGATGTTGTTTGCTATTGCTGAAAACCTCATTCACTCATTCACCTATTCACTGAAATCCATAACCTTACTCACACAAACCTACAATCACACACACACACACACACACACACACACACACACACACACACACACACACACACACACACACACACACACACACACACTTACACTCTCAAACACTCACTCACTCACACACTCATACACACTCATACACACTCATACACACTCATACACTCACTCACTCACTCACTCACTCACTCACTCACTCACTCACTCACTCTTTGTTTCAGGGTATGATACATCGAGACCTGAAACCAGTCAACATCTTCTTGGACTCCAACGATCATGTGAAGATTGGAGATTTTGGTTTAGCGACCACTGATATCATAGCTAAGGTACAAAATGTCAAAACAAGGTTTGGGGTGAATCCTGCTTACTTTGTTGCAGTATGGTTGAGTTCTACTTGTCCCCCAAACTGATGGTTATCATATCCCCTTCTATGTAAGGCTATAGAAATAGTCATAGCCTTCTTCCCTGCATGGATTGTGAAAACCACCCTACCTGACAGGATGTTCTACCTGAGGACAAAACGAAGAAAGGAACACCGAGATAGCACATCCAAGACATATCTTCACACTGTCATGTCCACCTCCTGTACCTGTTCCTCAATTCATTACTGAGAATCAGTTGTTGTTATGTTTAAAGTAACATGCATGTATGTTTTATGTATTTAGTGATGCAATACTATATATAGTCTGGAAGGTAATCACGCACGTTGAGACACCCAACGCTAACACCGTATTCATGCGTGCGTGATTCCCGTGCACCCTTTCGATTTGAGTTGATTGGTTCAACTGTGTCATATGGCCCTGTGACGCAGGGGTAGCATTATGCAGATGGCTGTTTCAATGAATGCTCGTTCCACCAGTGATGAACAGGTCTGGTTGTTGATGAAATATAGTGATAGCTAAATAGACAGATTTTTTATTCATGCACCGCTTGTCTTTAAATGTAATATCCAGTTATGTATAACTGTTTAATAATCTCATACCAACTTTTTGACTGGAGTAGGTCTGATAGTTTTTCAGATATTGTAGTAAACGTCAGTACCTTAAATTACCTTCCAGACTATATACAGTGGTCCCTCGACTTAACGCTCCTCGATGTACCGCTACTCCGGATGCACCGCGGGGTATCTCCAAATATAACATTGGTATTTCACTCAAGTGAAATAACACTTAATGCTGGAACTACTTTCTCTGTGAGACTGTGCTTTTCAGAGTAAGATAATGAACATCATACCAAAAAATACTTCATAAACAGAACATTTGTCTTTTTCCTGTCAAAAAACATGTCTTCATCTTCAAAAACTTGCTTCCAAAGAAGATATTGCATTGTGTGAGATTGCTACAATGAACTTGCATCGAAATCCCTTGCTGACCATTTTGACGTCACATTCAAATGACATCATAACCTTTCTGCCACTGAAGCTGGTTAGCTGAACTTGTCACACTCAAGAACCTGGTTATTACTGTTTACAAACTGACAAAGTTGGAAGAATGATTTTGGACGATAACTAGAATCTCGTTGCTACACCACTCATGAGAATATTAACTTTGCAGGTCTATTTAAAGATAAATATGTTATCTGACAAGAAAAGACAAATATGCTCTATGTATTTCAGAGTGGTTTGTTGGATGCTAGTCTCCCTCAGACATCATACTCTGACACCAATTTCCTCAGCTCATCTCGGTCTGGGAGTCTGGGTGATGGCAACATGACGGGGCAGGTGGGGACAGCTCTTTACGTCAGTCCTGAAGTCATGAGCGGGGGCGACAAGCTTCACTATGATCAGGTCAGTGCTAGCAGGGACACTTCTGTATGTCAGTGATATAATATGTTTTTAATATTGACATAAAGAAAAAAACAAATTAACCATGTTAACATTCCAATACAAAGGTTACACACAATTTTCCCTCACTATAGAAAATGAAAGTGTTTTTTGTTTTCGCTCTACAGAAAGTAGACATCTACAGCCTGGGTATCATCTTCTTCGAGATGTGCTACAAGCCTCTCCCTACAGGCATGGAGAGGGTGAAGATCCTGGGCAGTGTGCGGGGCAACGTTGTCTTCTTCCCCGAGGACTTTGATGAAATAGAGATGGCTAACCAGGTACCCCTTGTCAAGAAGAGAGAGACGGCTATCTACTGGCATGTCCCACAATTACTCTTTGAGAAACTCAAATAAAGGACAGACATCCATGTTTCAGAAAAACTATTAGTTGCGTAATTAAGTTGTATTTAACATAACTGATGGGGGAAAACGATATGTCTGTGCACAGTGCATCATGATTTTATGCGACGATACAATACTTAATATGTTTATTTCTGTATCAATACAAGACGTTACACTTGCTCAAATAAATGACTAACTATTCATTTAATGACCACCACCACCCACCCAAACATTTTTGTCAAATGTCACAAAATGTGATGTAATTAGAGTTTCAAGTTAATTACTAAGAATAGCCTCTACGAACATGTCTACAGCTAACGTTTCCTTTCCTGCTCCAAAATAAAGTAGAACACGGATATAACGAACACGGATATAGCAAACAAACGGATACACCGAACTGTTAAAAAATCCCCGATTTATCTCCTATATAATATCATATAAAACTTACGTATATAACGAACTCTCTACAGCGAACTAATGGATACAGCGAACTGATATCTCATCACCGACAAGCCCATCTATCACTAATAAGTGACGTGTATAGCGAACTGAGAATTCTCACTCAGTGTCGAGTGTCACTGACAATTGGCAGTACGCAATCAGCGGCGAATCAACACAATGGCGGTGAATCAATACAATCAGCGGTGACGGATCAACCTTGTTAAATTTGCATTGTGTTAATCTTACCTGTACATGTAATCTTGTCTGTAAAACAAACATTAAACATATACACTGCCAATACAAGTCAATGCTGCAATTACGTGTATTGTGTGTTTGTCTTATCCAAAATGGCGGATGTTTCCGAGCGAAAACGTGTATAACGAACAACGGATATAACAAACTGATTTCTCTGGTCCCTTGTAGTTCGTTATATCTGTGTTCTACTGTATTTATTGTGAAGAAATTTCCACCCTATTTGAGGTATGGTGATACATATTGTTCCATGACCTATGAATCGGGATACATAACTGTATTGTGACCTTGCTGTATTGTTTCACCCCTAATATCTGAAGGAGTGCAAGTGAATCTCCATCTTGTCATATCACATTTGTGTAAATGCAGTGTCACTTGCGAATACTAAAGTTTCTCGATTTGTTATTCAAGATTATTAAACTGTGAGAAATGTCAGACGCTTGTATTGAGTGGTTGTTTGTTTCCTCGCCAGGCCAGTGTGATGCGGTGGCTGCTCAACCATGACCCTAGTCGGAGGCCCACGTCCAAGGAGCTTCTTCAGTCAGACTACATGCCACCCCCTCAGATGGAGGAGGCGGAGCTTAATGAGATCCTGCGCTCCACAATTGCCAATCCACAGTCCAAGGCCTACCATCGGATGATGGAAGCTGTGTTTGGCCAGCAAGTCTCACCGGCCAGTGACCTCTCTTATGATCTGGAGCTGGTTAAGGTAGGAGGGAAAACTAATTTATTCATTTTTATTTTAAAACATTATGGAGCTTAATTTTGCAAAATGAAAGAAAGTGTAAAATCCTTGTTTCCTTGAAAATCTGCATATTATGAATATCTTCTTCTTTTTCAGGTAAGTATAAAAACATTGCATTTAATCAGAAATGCTCATTTTTCAAATTAATTCTTTCAGGAAATTTACCCCAAATTAATCAAGACAAAAATATTTATGTTTTCTTACTCCCTTATTCTGACATACAAGTATTCACCAGGAAAATCTTTGAAATCATAAGTAATACTGGTCAGTGCTGATAATGCAAACAGACTTATGATGTCCACAGTTTCATATTTAGTTCATTGACAGAAGTAGCTCTGACGCATGTCTGTTGTGTCTTCTCAGGGCATGTTTACCCTGAAGTCCTCCCAGCTGCAGATGTCTGTCCACAATTCTATAGAGCGGGTGTTTGAGCTACATGGCGGGACCAAAGTAGCTACACCTTTCCTCATGCCTCAGTCGGACCTGTACAAGAGCAACGACCAATACGTTCGGCTGATGGACCACAGCGGTGGCCTTATTGGGCTGCCGTATGATCTCAGGGTATGTCCTTAGCTTGACATCAGCTCTTAATAACAAGACTGTCAGGGTTTGACAAGGCCAGTAGTGTAATAGTCCAAAGACTACTTAGAACTTGTAAAGTATACAATAACCTTTCTTGCCCATTTGCCTTTATGTAGATGTTAATACTATGCTAAGAAGGCAGGGAAATGCATGGGGGAAAACAACCAATCTCTAATAATTGACTTGCTAAGTGGCAATGGAAGAGAATGGAGTAGCAGGGTTATTCGTGTGGCAAGTGCGTGGGGGATGCTATGCACATTTATTTGGGTGGTGACCATGGCTGGGATGTGTTCGGGTGAATTGTTTTTTTAGAAGTTTTGTTCAAGCATGGTTCCACATAGGATCGAAAGAAGAAGGATGAAATGCATGGTGTGAAATAGGATAAGTTAAAAAAATTGTTTGCTATCCAAGTCTAGTTTATGTTGCTCAACGACCACCTCCGTGATCTAGTGGATTGAGCATCTACCTGGAGAGAAGAAGGTCTGTGGATCGATTCCCTGCCACATCATACCAAAAAACGATGTTACTTGTAACACTGCCTTGCGCTTGGCATTAAGGGGATAAAACTAGAAGTGGTGGGCTCGGAGTCGGTATGATGTGTCTGAGTGGGGTTTCCATGTTAAAGTGTTAGAAAATGAGGGGGCCATACAAATACATGTACTATAGGAACAAACCTCAAGGACCAAGGACCTCCCTTTATTTTGAACACTAGATAGAACATTGTGAACATGTTTTGAATTTTGTTGGGTCTCAATGTATGTCCAACCTCCAGTGCTAAATGTGATATGTGTTTACTGTTTTTTTGAGTCTGTAACATTTTACTCACAGTATGGAAAGGGAGGAAAACCAGTGCAATACTCACTGGAACTACAAGTTGGAGCCATTCAAATTGTGTGGGTATTTTGGCACATGTCAACATGTGTTAGGCTGGTAGTCTCTCTAAGTTTCTACCGGGGCGGTCGGGTAGCCTAGTGGTTAAAGCGTTCGCTCGTCACGCCGAAGACCCGGGTTCGATTCCCGACATGGGTACAATGTGTGAAGCCCATTTCTGGTGTCCCCCGCCGTGATATTGCTGGAATATTGCTAAAAACGGCGTAAAACCATACTCACTCACTCACTCTAAGTTTCTACCTGTTTCTGAAACTGATTAGGTCTATAGGATAGAACACATGCATGGAAAATGTCAGAAAGTCTGCTATGAGAGCTTATCAAGCACTTGACAAAACTAAAACAAATTCTTTGCAGGTTCCGTTTGCAAGATACATAGCACGGAACAACATCCTGAACCTGAAGAGATTCAGCTTGGAGCGGGTTTTCAGAGAGAAGAAATTCTTTGGCCTGCATCCACGTGAAATGACAGAGTGTGCATTTGACATCATCACTCCAACTCCAGGAAGGTGTGTCCTGTCTCGTGTGTTCTCCCATCTGACATTTGACTATATCATAAGGGAGGCATCTTCCCGAGACACACATGTCCACTAGCCTATATCAAAGCCAAGTTCCAACCCTTGCCAAATCAAGGCCACTTTTCTTAGCTTGACCCTGGCGCCCCCTCAAGTATATCAAGTAGGAGTTGTGCCCCTTGTAATGAAAACGCGATATCCAATCTGCTGTTCTAATCTCGTATTGCTTCACAAAGATGGCGACTACAGTAGGCGACCACCTAGTCGATCAGATAACATAAACATTCGCATTTTCATCCATGACACAAAAAAATAGGCAATCATTGGGGTGTTTAAGAGATGAAAAAGACATATTTGTGTCAACAAACACAGGCAATGGTAAATCACTTTCATACGAAGGTGTACCAGTCGTGGATGTTGATTTTGTGAAATATTCTCTGATTGGACTATCAATATGTGCGATAGTCCAATCATATTTACCACAGGAAAGTGGGCTTGATGTGGAAAGGGTGGAAACAAGACTTTGATAATAAGGCTAGTGGATGCTCTTGCCTCGGGATGTGCAGAGTTGCGTCCCTTGGGCACGCCAGAAACCTATGATTGTGGGTTCGAATCCCGGTTCGCCCCGATTAGTTCTAGGTTTGTGAGCACCATACCTGTGCTCGTGGGTTTCACCGAAGTGGTAAACGTCTGAGACCTGCTTTCCTCCCACATTAAGCTGACACGCCGTGATATAACTGGAATACTGTTAAAAGCGGCGTTAAACCCAACTCACTCACTCACTCACTCACTCACTCACTCACTCACTCACTCTTGCCTCGGGAAGATGTAAGGGAGGGATCCTTGATAGGTTTACTCATAACGATGATACTGAAATCATGTTCCTCCCACATCACTTTTGTTTCCAGTAAAAAATATTTAAATAAGTCCTACCTTCATCTTTTACATTTGAGAAGAATGCGCCTCAAAAAGCATTTTTTATGCAGCCTTAATTACTATTGTCTGAACCCTATTAGTTCTCTCTCTTGATCTCTCACTGTCTTTGTGACTTCAGCTTGATCCCTGATGCTGAGGTGTTGGTGATAGTCCAGCACTGCATCAAGGAGTTCCCTTCACTCCATGTAAGTACTCACAGGTACCATGCTTGGGTTGTATACTCCCCAGGGAGCTGAGAATGAAAATGAAGTACACACTGATCCATTGACTGGGGTAATAATGTAGTGCTTCGCCTTAGGGTGTGAATTTGGCGCATAATAAATATGCATGTTATAATTATTTATACAAAAAACATTCAAGTCTTATATGTTGTGATGAATGTCTCTTCAGGCACATTCAGGGTACAAATGTGAAATTGTCAAGTATCTCTTTTTTTTGTGTTAATTCTTAAGTGACAGAATATGACTACCCTTATCTCAAGATAAACATCATACAAAATTCACAGATAGCATAACTACACGCTGGAAGCCAAGCAATCTATAGAAGTAGTTAATACTGCCATATTCACATACAACATTGTCCACATTACCTGAACGATTGTAAGAAGGCCTTTCATGCTCCATGTTGCCGTGTGTTTGCTCTGCACAGGCCCAGAACTGCTACATCCGGATGAACCACCACTGCCTGCTGAGGGCGGTGCTGCTCCACTGTGGGATCCCGGATGAGAAGCACAAGGCTGTCCTGTCTGTGCTGGCTGAAGTGCAGGTACACAATGAATGACTCATTTGTCACATCCAGGATTCCACAAATACTCAACTATGAAAATATTAAACATCTTAATGTCAATTACACATCTTACATCAACACAATTGTTTTAATGACAAGTAAAATTTCCAGGGTTAAGTTTGTTCATCTATCATTCGTTTTGACACTCACATTCTTAATCTTTGACTAGCCAGTAAAAAATATAAAATGTCCCATTGGCCATGGAACCTTGACATCATGGTTGAATTTATAGTGCGTGGACTGTTGCTTTGCTTGGTTAAGTAATTTTCTGTGAGTTGTGTCCCTTAGTTTCAACAGGATCTTGTGACAGTGGGTTCAAATCCCTCATTCTTCATTATTGTGATCTTGGTTTGTCAGCACCATACGTGTAGGTTTCACCAAAGTTATTAACATCATCTTTCTCATTTCTCCTTCAACATGACATACCGTGATAGAAATAATGTTCCACTGTAACAATCTGGTATAACACTTCTGTTATGCTGTTCAGTTCAACAAGATGGACCGTCAGACAGCCCTGGAGAGCCTGAGTGAGGTGAGCCTGACCGAGTCCAGTCTGGCCACCCTCACTCAGCTGCTGGACCTGGAGGGCCAGTACGGCAAGGTGGCAAGCATCCTCCGCATCATCACCAAGACCAAGGGGCAGGTCCGTGTACAGACAGTCTCTCTTAGACACCTAGTGCTTATAGTTTTTATACCAGTCACCCCCATCCATTCTCCTCTCCTCATCTCTTGCATCAAATTCTCTTCTTAAAGAGTTCCTAAAAGGAATTACTGTATATTACCGGGGTATGGCCGACACCAGATATATGCCGAGCCCTCAGCTCAACTACCCGAATGATACCCAACACACTACCTATGTGATATGCATACAAGAGAGGCCAGCCCCGCAGTTATACCTTGTACATGGCTTTATTTCGGGAACTTTGTGTTAGTAAGTGCAATAAAAATTATCCTTCACCTGGCATAAACAAAATGTATTCAGGTCCTATGACCGTCATAATCAGGAATATACTAAGTTATCAGGCACATGTCATATTGCATTGGCTTCTTTTTATGTGACTGCATTGTAAATAAAACTGCACCTTATACACCTACACAATTTCTAAAGATCATGTTAGTATTTCTCTTTTCAAGGCAAAGTAATTGATTTCCTGTTGATGATTGAATTATCAGTATGGGCTGACCTACGGAACATGCTGTACTGTACTTTAGGACTTTGTTTGATGGATACTTCTAAAGTCATCTTCCTGAGTCAAGGGAGTTAACTGACTTTAAAAGTCCAGTTTCCACCCTTGTCGAACTAGGCTGGAATTCCTGGGCTCGACCGTAGCGCCATCAGTGGTTATTACGAGTTATGTCCCTTCTAAGCCTCTACTATGGACTAATCAGATTCCACCTCTCGTATCACTTGCATTTGCTTCAAACAAAATGGCGGCGTATATTGTGATAAAACGGGTCTTACATAGCGAAGTGCATCAAATCATGTGAGTACCTTGATTAAAGACATGGAAAGACTTGGAAAATATCTGTTGACAACGAGTTGGCGGTGCCAATGCTTTGCAAATCCTGCAATCGACCGAAATCTGAACGACATTTTACGAACCCCGGATTTCGATTTCGGTGCGAGATTTTGATTGGACTATGCATAGACTCGTTAGTCCAGCCAAAATGTAACTCCATAATACCAGCCTAGTTCAGCAAGGGTGGAAACTGGACTTTCATAGTCAGTTAACTCACTTGCCTCGGGAAGATGTCTAAAGTGGGCTTTTCTGACGTTTGTTGTGAAAAGGACTTATATACATTATGTTGTAAGACACTGAGGAACATCAGCCCAGACATTTAGTAAAATTTGCTTTCCTCTCAGATGGAACTATCCAGACCTTGTGAATTAGCATTGCCCTTTGACTATTTCAGTAGCCATGGTTTATCAATCTTGCATGTAATATGTTTCTTGGATCTGGATCTATTTTCATCAAAAATATGGAGGAAAAAAGAAGAAATATTTTGTGTGATCAGTGTTTTCAAAAGTGTAATCAACAACACATATATCAATCAGTTCCTAGCATATTAAGTCTAGAGTTCTGTCCCTTGTCGTGATAGTGTAGCACAATGAGCATCCACTTGGTGAATGGAATTTGGCGCATTATAAATGCACAGATTATTATTATTTCTCATCATGCTCACTATCCATGTTGTTGACAGGCCAGCACATTAGCTAAGCAGGGGCTGCATGAGATGGAAGCTGTGACGACCCATGCTACTTTCATGGGACTCAAACTGCCGGTAAGGATATGTCACTGTTAAAACAGACCATAGAGGAACCTGAACTGACAAACTGCAGAATTATCCTCAACTCTGCAATTAGTACTAGAATTTGTCTGGATTTGCTCAGATGCCAATATTCGACCTCAAGTCTGCAAATAACAGTTCATTTTCTTAATTTGAATTAAAAATTTACCAATTCCTCTGAATGTACAAAAAATCCTGCAAATTGACAAGGATGTCTAGTCCTGGTTCACAAACATGATAACAGTTTGAAATGACTATTTCTCTATTGCTTGTCATAAGTGACGACACAATTGAATCTGTTGGTCAGACTATGTGACTATGTGTTGCCGTACCCTGATGGCGTGGAATGTTGCGGATAATCTCAAACACTCCATCTGGTTCAAATGCGATCACTTCCAGGTATAGGTGTAATATTACTCACTGAACAGGGATTTGTCTAGACGGCTCAAAGGCCATTGTTTGTCCCAAGTCTGCAGCAAATGTCATTAAAATCTCCTAAATTGGAATTAAAATTTTCCCAATTCCATTTTATAAGTTTAGGCTTTATAGAGGCGACTTGTATATCATTGACAAGAGGGCAATTGGTGTGGAAGAGGCATTAATACCTTTGAATTTAGGAAAAAAATATTTTTTTAAATCCAAATTTTGAACAGTTTTGCTTGCCATGGGCATTAAGTTTGGAATCCAAGATACATCCCTGGTGTAGAACACCCAACAAACAAGTGTGTCCCTGTTTCATATCCCAGCTATGTTACTGCAGATTGTGGTGACAGTGGGCCTGATGTACAACCACCTGCAGTACTCAGGGATCATCTTCCAGGTGTTGAGGGATGTCAAGAGGAAGAGGAAGAGTGCTGCAGAGGTGCTGGCCGCAGGGGGGAGATACGACAAGATGGTAGGAGGAGCCGTGTGGCAGCTCACTTGATTACATATATTACTTTTGTGCAGCACCTGTACTCTGGAAACTAAATCCCCATCTCAGTCAAGTTAGCACTAACTCGTTAGGCCTTTCACAGAGAGCTATTCCCATATGATTGGACAACTACAAGAACATGTACACATTGCATGAGGCAGATCTGTAGGTGAAGATTCTGTTCTGGCCACAGTGGAACCTTCAGAACCGCTTTTACATTTCTGTAAATGCTTTTCCTGTAAAGTGCCTGCATGCACCCAAGATGAAATTCAGCGCTTTATGAATAGAATATTGTTGTTGTTGTTGTTGTTGTTGTTTAGTTGTTAATGTTGTTGTTAACATTCTGGGAAATGAAAATAATGACTTTTAAAACATGACATAAACACAACAAAATAATTATTATTACTCATGAGGATAACTTGATCGTGTGTGATAACTTCCCAATATTTGCACATGCTCATTAGTCAATTGAAGCCATATGACATTGCAGTGCTTCATTATTTTAAAAAAATGTGATATCCATTGTTCAGGACGTCACAAATTGATTACATTATGTCATCTGAACTGTCATCTGCCTTCAGTGAAGTTCCTACATGCTTTGACATTCCATATGTTTTTTCTTCATTTGCTCTCTTAAAGTGTCAGTATATAGAATAAACTACTTGAAACTCGTAATTACGGATTATGTGTCCATTGTAAATGAAAGCTGTAAATCGATTGTAAAAAGGCTAGAGATTAACACCATTCATTCACTTGGGGCAGATAATCCAGCTCCTTGGTTGTTCTCTAATTGTGGACAAAACTGCCATTGCAACATATCATTTTCAAAGATGTGTATATATATATATACGTCAACTCATGTGCATCTGTTAGTTGTGCCAGAATCTGTTGATAGTACCAGATTTTGGTACTGGCTTGTCTGGTCCAGACTCGATTATTTACTGACCGCCATCATATAGCTGGAATACTGCTGAGTGCGGCAGTAATCAACAAACAAACCATTACATGGAAACAGATGTAACAACATAAGCATGTTCAGTATCACATTTTGTGTGTTTTCCTGCAGATTCAGCAGTTTGCTTCGCCGCTGCACCCAACATCCCACATCCCATCCGGAGTTGGAGTCAGCATTGCCTTTGAAAAAATTGTGGCTGCAATCACAGAGGATCTGGAGGTGAGTGAGGTGTGATGGAATCACATTCTGTGTAACCATGGTAACCTCTGTAAAGTATAGGCAACAGACTCTTGAATTACTCAGTGGCAGATACCATACAGGCTAACCTACAGATAAGAGGAATTACAGATTGTATATCCAGAGAGAGTTTTAGCAAGGATCTTTCAAAATTAGTTCTAATACTACATTCATTCCGAGATACAGGTAGTGAGGTAATGCTGTACTGACATTGGTCCACTTATGTGCAGCCACCAAGCCCATATGATGTCCTGGTGTGTACCATCGGCTGTAAGCCCATGCTGAAGGAGAGACTGGCTGTAGCCAAGGATTTGTGGTTAGGGAGACTCAAGACACAGGTTCTCTTCGATACCATGCAGGTAAAACACTAGCTTTCAGTCACATTTACTTTTCTTGGGACAAGCTGATAATTATTCTTCCTACCCTAAGTTTTCTAAAAGTAGAAGAAAAGTATTGTGTGAATGATAATATATGCTATGCTTAATATGTTTTCATTTTATTTTTTCAGGAACATTTCTGTTAAATGAAATTAAGTGTAAATCACTGAAAACATGTTATTTTGCCTCCTGTCTTGTAAGATCAGAAAAAAATGGTCTTGCATTATGAGTAATATTTATTATCTGTATATACATAATTCCAGATCTTTTTCTTTTGTTATCTAAAAGTTTATAAAGTTTATTTATCTGAACAATTTCCTTGGGAACAATACTGTTTTGAGTTGTGACTGTAGATGTCATGTTGTACCTGCAGAGCCTGGAGGAGATCAGTGACTACTGCCGGGAGCTGGGCGTCTCCCACATGGTCATCCTGAAGGATGCTGACACTGGATCAGTCAAGGTGAAACATACACACTCATCTCAACCCGTTACGCCCTCAGCTGAATCCCTGTGGGGATTCCGGTTTGGAATTGATCCCCAGCAACCTGAGGCAACTTCATGGATCGAGTGGTCAGGCTCAGTGACTTGGTTGATTGCATGTCATCATACCCTGATGATGTGCATTGTGGCTCATTATTTTGATTACTGGCTTGTCTGGTCCAGACTGGATTATTTACAGACTGCTGTCATATAGCTGGAATATTGCTGAGCAAAGCCATTTATCAAAACGTCCTGCTTTTCCCATTGACTATGACTAATCGCTTGATAGCATCGCAACATGTATATGATGTCACACAGTGGGTGCACAAGGAATGACATATTACAAATGCATTGTGCACCTCGTTGTCGTGTTGTTCTTTGCTAATGTTTATCATATACACCATGGAACAAGCCAATTAAAATTGGAATGTTGTACAAATTGCAGCACAATCTGGCATTCTTTATTGTCAACGTTGTCCTTAAGCGTACTTGGTGTCCCTTGTGCGCACTGACATTCTTTAGTTCACATTGTTCTTTCGTTTGACCTATATTAGTAACATTTAATGCTTTATCCGTAACCTTTAACTATTATTGCATATGTTTGTCCTTTATTGCAACTGATGTATATTTTGACCCATTGACCGCTTTAGTAGATACAGTCTCGGCACATAGCAAGATAAGACACCATCTAATGGAGGGTTGTAATGCTAAGTTTATTTGTGAAGGTACGCAGCATCGAGAAGGATAGGGTGACGGAGAGGAAGGTGCCTATGTCCGAGGTTGTGGACTTTCTGCAGCAGAAGCAACAGTTCACAAAACAGTGAGTCAACTAGTAGGATGCCACTTTGATCGGGTCATTTCACCCACATAGTTGTTTGCCTTTATTTTCAAGGAACCTCACATTTTTTTTGCTTTTTAAGAAAATAATCCTGAAAAATCAAAACTTTAGGCTTAAAAAAATAAAAGATTTGGTTCTCAGGCCAATAACTTTTGAAAATATAGTGCGAGCTGGTGTGTTGGTTTTTTTGGCTTCTTTAAACTAGTATGTAACCAAATAAACAGTTGTATACCATCAACCTGGGAAGGGCCCCCCTACATAAACAAGCATACAAATTCCTATTGCCACCATGACCATAACACAAGATGCGCAGTAAAGCAGGCGCATCTTAAGGGAAGTAACTGCATGCTATATTGGATCACATTGTTTTTAAGTATTAGATTTTTTAGTTTTTCTAAAACATGAAAAGGAAATGTGAGGTGGAATTTATGATGATACGGGTGGTGTCTGAGAACCAAGACTGTTATATACTTTTAGCCTTAAAAGTCTTGATTTTCTGGCATACACAAAACAGTTACCTCATTTTCCTACTGTTCCAACAATTGTGCCTAAATATTTGGTGCTGATAACAGACAATATGTTAACATGAAATGTGTTGCTTTTCTAAGTGAGGTCTACATAGTTGTTCATCATGGACACATAGACAGAGTGCATGCAGCTAGATGCCATGGTACTGTGGTGAGTCATGCAACGTTGCATGTGGGGGAATCCTATATTTCCTGTGCAGAGTTGCTTCCCTTTGGCGGGCCTAGTTTCTATAATCATGAGTTTGAGCCCCAGGATCACACTTATGATGATCCTTGGTTTGTCAACACTGAACCTGTACTCGTTGATTCCCAAAAGAGCTAATGTTTTAGACCTACATCACTCAGGGCATTCCTGCCACATTACGCTGACATGCTGAAATGTCGTTCCATGCAGTGGTGAACTGACTTACTCACTATGTTGCTTGTTCTAGAGAGTCGATGGATATGGCCCCTGGTAATGAAAAGAAGAGTAACACCGGCCAGTCCAGCAACTACTCCGAGACCAATCAGTCCAGCACCAACAGTAGCAGCAACAACATCACCTTCAACTTCCTCTTTGTCATGCAGGAGGGACGCATCACCTCAAACATCAAGAGGAAGTATGAGTCCCAGGTGTGTTAAATATAGCGATCACAAGAAAATGAGATACAGAGCAGCTCTAGAGTGTTTAGCAGCTGTGGAGTGTTCAGAAGCTCGGGAGTGTTTAGTAGCTTGGCATATTAAGAAGAAGAATGTTTGTGACCAGATAGTGCATCATGCTTGTCATGAGAAGTGAGTAGGTATTAGGGGTCTCGGAGAGTAGTTGGATGGGTAACTGCGTTCAGCAGCTTGACTCCTGAGCGTTTCTAGGGCTTCGGTCCTGCCTCAAACTAAAGCTCAAACTAGCGCCTCACAGGGCACTGTGATTGCATGCTCCCCAGGGGGTTGAGAATGAAAATCGAGTACACGCTGACCCATTGACTGGGGTAAAAATGCAGTGTTTTGAGCATGCTTTAGGGTCTGGATTATGGTCATCATTGTACTTGTCTGTGAGTTGGGTGAGTGAGTGAGTGAGTTTGGTTTAACGCCGCTTTTAACAGTATTCCAGTTATATCGCGGCGTGTCAGCTTAATGTGAGAGGAAAGCCCGAAGTGATGCAGGTCTCAGACGTTTATCACTTCGGTGAAACCCACAAGCACGGGTATGGTGCTGACAAACCTAGAAACATAATCGGGGCAAACCGGGATTCGAACCCACAATCATAGGTTTCTGGCATGCCCAAGGGAAGCAACTCCGCACAGCAAATTGCGGCGCCTTAGACGAGTTGGGATGACTCTTGTACACATCCTTCTTGTCATTGCACGGGGGCACATAGTCTAAGCATCCGCAGTTGTTAGAGTGTAGAAAAGCACTCCCTAGGTATACCAGGATCTGATCATGGGTTTGAATCCCAGATTTGGCCTGATTCTGATCCTTGATATGTCGCCAAGATACCGGTGCTCATGGGGCTCACCAAAGTGGTAATCATCTAAGACCCACATCACTTATGGCTTTCCTCCCACATTAAGCTGACACACTGTGATATAACTGAACTATTGTTCAAACCCAACTCACTTACTCTTGTTATAGCACAAATATGGCTGCAGTATAGAAACCATTTGCTAAAACCACACCAGTCATCAATTACAAAGCAGCAAATACTGGAGTTTTGGAGAGTATCTCAATTTGAACAGAATATTCTTGCCAAAGATTTAGTTTGCGTGACAAGCTATCACGTTGTCAGATGTGGATACATCGTGAGTTAAGATGTGTTTGTGTTGTTTCAGATGTTTAACAAACTGTCATCAGCTTTGCATTGGCTACCAGGGAAATCTCACGATGTAATCGTTGTTGAACTGAACAGGGCAGTGCTGAGCATCATAGCAGCGTACCTCGAGGTAGGAAGTAGATACGGGCAGGGTGGGAACACTGTTACCTCATCTTACATGTAAAATATGTCAATGACATTTGGTAACAGCAGTGTCCAACTACATAACATATACCCTGCCATCAAGGACATTTTGCCGATCTCAATAATATCTGCAATTCAAGCTCCTTACAGCATCATGTAATGCATATTAACACTGACTTTAGATGTAAGTGATGCACAGAACACTAACATATATAACTTGTTGTCTGGAACTCACCTGGCAATATGGCAACAAAAAATACTTCACATCTCTTTGTTGTAAATACCAAACTTGGCAGGGTCGGCTTTGGGTACTCGGTTCACAGAGGGTACATCAAACGGTATTCTCCTCGTGAGAAGCCTACTTATAGTATGTCATGCTTCGTGAAGGAGGTAACAGAGTGGGGATATCTCTGGAAGGCATGGTCACTAATGAAGCCAGTTTAACTTAGTGGGTCACCCATGTAAGACATCCTCAATGCTTCTAGATTTGTTGGCACCACGCCATGCTTGTGGGTTTCACCAAATGATTAAAGTCCAAGACCTGCATCACTTCGGGTTTTCCTCCCACATCCAGCTGACACACTGTGATATAACTGGAATATTTTTCAAAGTGAGTTAAACCCAACTCACTCACTCATGTCTTCAGAAACATAAAGTATTGCAACTCAAGATCTAAGTGTCAAGACAATAACTCCCATACTTTGGACTGGGGCTTCATTGATATGAATTGATTGTCATATTAACACTGCATAATGATAATGTTTATATGGAATTGTTTACAGTTAAATGGCAGTGAAGCTGACTTTGATGCAAGCATCAGCTCTGTAATAGAAAAGTAAGTAAAACAAAATCCATCAAGCTAGATTGAATGTGTTTGTACTTACTGCCAAGTGGCACTAGATCTATCTGCTATTTGGAAATTGACCTTTCATGCCTCTTCAGAAAAGATTGTAAAGTGATAACAGTGTTTGAAGTTATTGTTAAGCTTAGGGTTCAGTTTCTTTTGCCTGAGGATTCAAGTCACAGATTTGCTCTAATTTCGATTCTTGTGGTGTTTTTTTCAGCTTCAGTGGATTTCACCAAAATGATAAAATTACCGATGACATAACTTTGGGTTTTCTTGCACATTCACAGACATGATGGACATACTGTCAGCATGGTGAAAGCATTGTTTAAAATCACATGTTCACTCATTCTTCAAAGCTAAAAGGGAAATGCCATTATTGTTGTCATCTGAACTAGATTGTGTAGATAGGGTTTTGATGGCATTATGGTACTTACGTGTATCTCTGATTATTTCCACATGTGACAGAGACAGGTTCATGTTTGGCTGCCATGTTTGTTAACCAAGCATGGTGCTTTCAGTTCAGGTTGTTTTGTTTGGTGGACTTATAGTGTAATGACTGAGCCATGATATTTCCATTGTTTCAGACAACCACGTCACAGGAAATACTTGACAAACATCATGGATGAAATTCATACGCTGAAATTTGAGAAAAGGTAAGTTTGATATCAGTAGGTAGTTAAACAACTTTCACCATTTTGCCCAAATGTGCATAGCCATACACAGCCAGTGCATAGTCTCCTAGCACACAATTACATGTTAATGTATGAGCACAGGAATATAAAGTTCTGTTTAAATTGAAGAAGTTGCATGCTGTTTATATATAAACACAAGGTCATCTCTCAAAATTTGTCATGTTGGATTTCAATAAAAAAAATTAATGCAATCAGAAATAATTTCAAACAGTTTCATTTGACTTTGTAACCATTATATTAAACCCAATCCCACCTGCTATAAGTCTTTATCACACGATTGTCTGTTTTGTCCAAAAATCCACAATGTGATGATGTCACAAACATGTGCAAATGATTTAGTGGTCCATCAAGTGTAAAGTCAAGTGACTTAGCACATTAAATTATCCCACCATGCAACAATTTGGGAGTTTCCTCCATTTTGTTTTGATTAGTTTTATGTCTTTGATTAATAATCGGACCATTGAGTCATTTCAAAAATATTTCTTAGCGATCAGATGTTTTATGAATATACTATATATTATATATGTATATATATACTGTAAATCTTGATATTAACGCGAGCGTGAATTAAATGCGAAAAATTGTAAGAGGTCTTTGCTCGCATTATTAAACATCGCATTTATATCAACAATAAGACATTTTGGATAGCAGAAATACCAACTTAGGCATACGCTGAAAACAAACAACTATGTATTCCACGTCACTGTTTATTGAGCAGCACTTCTTACAAGTAAATAAACAATATCATTCAAACACTAATTACATCCTATGAATTGTCACTGCTGGGGTCAAGGCAAGCGTTCTACTCACTCATGTCATCACTGATCACACCTGCAAGTCCAGACAGATGCCACCCAACACAGTGTCTTTGCTCTTTGCGACTGCATCAAAGGCCGACACGAGCCAGCGCGCATGTATTGTTTTAGCTGAAGTACTCTACTCAGCGCTAATAAGCGGTGCTATTTGGTGTGTGATGTGATTAATGTAAGGTTTGATTAAGGTGAGGATTCTCCTGTAAACCTGACAGGACATTTTGTTTAAATATAAATCCACTGATGCTTGAGAGGAGGGAGTGTCGCATTCATACTGAGTCGCATTTTTGGCTGGGGGCCAGCGGTCCCATTCTTTTGGAGACGCATTGATTTCACATTTTACAGTATTCGATTTTAAGGAATAGAAATTATGACTTACAGGTTAGTGATGTCATTGAAACTTTCCTGTGATTGAAGGCAGGGTCTGTCGTATTCTGAAGGACTGCAATCAGTGTGTTCAGTAGGCAGTATGATTTGTATTGTTACAATACATCAGCTGCCACTGGATGCAGGGCAAGTGAACCCACTTTGTGTGATCATTGCCCGGATTCATATGTGAAATATTTCTATACCCTTTTCATTGATATGCTTAAAGCATGTTACATTGTTGCCAATATATGCTGAAATATATTTGTCAGTTTGAAATGAAATAAACATCAGAAAAAAATAAACATGATTAGGATGCCAGCTGTATTAAATCAAAGCAATTCTTCATACTGTTGTCCTCTGTGTGTTTCAGATGCCAGTTCATCATACTCTACGGGCTGAAGGACGACACGGTCAAACTTGTTTCTTGACACAAACATTAACAGAACAAGTGTCATATGTACAATATTTATTCTTACCAAAGCTAGGGAAATGGAATCCAGTTACCTCTTGGAAAACAACCCTTCTACATTTTTCTCATCCACACCTTGACATTCATTTTTATTTTTCCCATCAAAAAAAAGAAGAAATTAGATCAAGGTAATCACCAACTGTTAGTTTGAACTGACTGATCCAAATCAAAACTGTTGTCTTTTGTTGATTTTTAAGCATGTTAAGCAGGCCTTTAAGCTGCTTTGCTTTTGTTTGAATTATATATGTTTAGTATATGCTTTAATACAAGACGATAGTCCCAGGAAATTATACTGCTCATCTTTTGATAGGGATTTTTGAGTGTCCAGGCTGGGCCTGAATGTGACTGATTGCTTGGAGATGTTGTCCTACAAATAATACTGGTATTCAATATTGCCATTTACCTGACATTTTCTGTAAGAAACACAAACGGACAAGGTAGTATAAAGACACTGTTTAACCACTGGACATAAGGTTCTATACCGAAACATTGTCTTTTCAGTAAATAAAGAAGTTGTTATCCATAAATTATCTCTACTTTGCCACTGGACATGTCAGTTTCAGAAAACTTTTAGACACTGTTCAGACATGTCTACATGGCTGACAAGTAGCCTCTTTTAGCTCACCTTACTGAAAGTCATGTGAGTACATGTCATGGCCTGTTTGCATCATCGCATGAATATCTCAGAAACCACTAGACCAATGAAGCTGAAACTTCACATACATTGTTCCCACCAATAATAACAACCAATTTGTTCAAGAAATTCAATCCACGTCAGCCATATTAAAAAACCTAATTATGGCCATTATTCAGCCATTTTTTTTCAAAATGTAAAGAAATTTGATACATATGTAGTTGCACTCTCCTATGTTCCATGCAACCACCATAGTACCTCTGCCACAGGCCAGCACCATGTGATGATTCGTCACATCTTATACACAATGCATTCAAAATATTGCATATGTTTTTCATCTGTTTCAATTTTTTAAACGTCTACATATCTACATAAACATATGTCATAAAATGCTTAACTTTCATTGAAAAAATACACTAAATTGTGAAAAACTACTTCCATTTGCGTAGTTATCCTATGTTAACATTGGTTGTACGGCTGCAGGTGCTGTCACCGAAGCCCTACGGAGATCACTTTGGTGTGTAAATATACTGAGGGAAACAAACAAGGGAACACCATTTCATTTCATAGCTTGGGAACAAAACCTAGAAAACAATAAAGGAGCACTTGTATTTTCATGTGTTCCCTTATTTGTTTCCCTCAGTATATGTATTGTCATGCAACTCACTGTCGCAGTTGTAGTAGCATATTTATATAATTATGCAAAACAATATGTAAAGCGCCCCTAAATACTTGCATTAGGTCGTTCTATTCTGATGTCTGAAAAAGCGTGTTTGTTTACAAACGAGAAAAGTCTGGTCATCTGATATGCAAATTAGCCTGTGGCAGTGGTGTTATGCTAAGTCACCACTGCGCCGGAGTGTGATGTAGTTAGTAAAGGTGAACACATTCCCATTTTAACAATATTTTAGATTGTAAACTTTAACATCAACCATACTTCATATAGACATTACTTTTAACGTTGATGTTTTTGTGTTCAAACTGTAATGAAACGTGGTGTGTGGGTAGTTAGTAGTCAGGCTCAACACACATTCCGTTTTTGCCTTTTTTCAAATTTTGACCTTGATTTTACCTTTGCTCTTTGACCATGCTTCTAAATTCTCTCACAATGTATTTCTCTCAAACATCAGAAACCACTGAAGCTGAAACTTGTGAAACTTTTCCGAGTCAAATTTATTTTCAGTATGGCCACTGACAGCATCTTTTGTTTAGTGGCTTTGTTGACATTTTAAAACTGTGGACTACATTGCTAGGTGAGCTACAGTGGCATGGCACTACTTTTCTTTCTTATACTTGCAAGTTTTGGACTTCTGACATGATTCACTACATGAACATGGCTAAAATGAGTAAAAAGGACGATTTTTTCTAACTTGAAATGAAAAATCTAAGTATGAACAAGGCTGTCTTATATATGTCCTGTGAAAATCAGGAGTCAAATATTAGAAAACAGTAAGTGATTTTAGAACTACATAACACTTTGATATTTTGGCCGAAGGAAATCTACCCACATTTAAGGTTAATGTCACATTCAAAATAATGACTGGATTTATTTATTGTAATTCAATATCATTTGGGTTGATGAAGGTGAAATCTTCCTTTAGAGCCTCACTTTCGATGTTATAAATATAGACATGTGAAGGTCACATAGTATATAATAAAAGGGGGGTGTTTGCTGCAATCTGATTGGTTGAAAATTCTTGTTAAATAGGATCATAGCATTCTAGTGTGGCATCTTGGAGCGTACTATGGAAGATTACTGATAACTTTTGTATTCTACAATATTGATAAGGGACCGGTCATTTATTATATGGTGGGATGAGTCAGAGGGAATCAGGGAGGGTCATAAAAAGTTTTACACATATTTGGGGAGGGTGATGAAAAAATTGACATTTTATAATAAAATATAAAGTGCTTTTGCATATTGTCTTTTCAGGGTGGGTCATGAAAAAAATGTACAAGGACATGGGGAAGGACATCCAAAACTATGACGAGAATTACAGGAGGGTCATTATTTTCATTACTGCATCAAAAGCCTCTGACCCACCCACCCCTGCAATAAATGACAGGTCCCTAAATATTGTTTCTTCAGATGTCAATAAATATGTTTTCAGAGATGGCCATCACTGCTGGTTCCAAATGAATTGTTCAGGAACTGAATATTTGTGGGGTTATGTTGAAAATACGAACACTTCTCTTGTTAAGTCGGTTGTTATTCGTTACCTGTATATCCAACTTATTTGTTCCTGAAACATAATTGAATGTTTTTATTGCTCAGTTCTTTGTTGTACATGTTGTACAGGACCACAATAGTTACTGATCTGTCAGTTGAGAATTTATCATTATGTTGTTGATGTACTGTGTAATATATTTGCCTCAGTGCAGTGTATAGAACTTGTCTGAATAACTATGTCATGTTTGTTGTCATGAGTCCTGGCAAAAGGGACAAAAGTAAGTAAGACAGGGTAACATTAAATGATAATGGAAAGCAAAAGCAATCTTTGTGTTAAACAGTGTAACAAGTCTGATCCTTTATACAATATGATAACACTGCATGAAGATCTGAGGACAAACTCCTACAGACGTTGCTTCAGGGGCACTTTCTAATCGGCAAACTGGCATCAAGGCTTCTAAAAACTTGGTACATGTGAGTGAAGCATTCAAACAAGCATATCTGATTTCTGATCTTGAAACCAAATATAATCAAGGAGTTCCAAATGCAAAAAGTGAAGTACAGTCAAGTCCCGTTAATCCGACATTGTTGGTTGCATATGATTTTGTCCGATTAACGAGTATGTTGGATAAACGAAATTAGGTATTATCAACATTCGTGAACAAAAATTGGACAAGTACACGATAGATAACAATTCAAACATGTAATAAAAAAAGGAAAAAGGAAATATTCATATTGTTGTGTTACATTGTTCGCGGAATATGTTTTCTAATCATGCAACCTGTAAAGTTTAACACAAAACTACTGTTACAGACTGAATGACTGATTTAAAATACCTTTTAAAGCATAGTCTGGAATTGAAGTCGCCAATTTGAAACTAGTGTCGCAATGCTTAGAAAGCTGCTTTCTTAGTGGCTAATGTCAAGTGTAGAACCATTTTGCTTTTGTGGATATTAATTCTTCCTGTCACATCTGATTCTGAGTGCATCCACACCCAAAAGGATGTCTTATTGACATATTTGTGTTCTGTCAGTTTTCTTTTAAGATCAAAATTTCCAAAGCATTGGGGTAAAGAAATGAAGCCAAATCAGTTTAGAAAGCTGTCATCTGATTGGCTCAAGAGCCAATTTATTTTTCATTTAAATTGGTGGTCAAAGTTCACCCAGGGTTCCCGACACATCCTCCTATGGAAGTGTCCTCCGATCTTCATGCAGACATCATATCAGAGTAAAAGATCTGATTTTAATCATTGTATAATTGATGGTGCTAATAATAATGGTGTAAATAGGCACATTGTTATCCAATAACCTTGATTATGACCAAGTTAACATTAACGAAATAGCAATTACAGTGTAACATTTGCAGTAGTATAGCAATATAGATGATTGTTTTAGGATTTAATGTGTTTGAGGTTAGTGAAGAATGTTGAGGTTATGGTACTCTTCTGATGGAGGAAGGAAACTAACACTTCAGTCGTACTTATGTCACTAATTTTCAACATTAAGCAGCTGAAAGAAACCTTTGGTTTTTGGTTTGGTTTAATAAATTAATATTTAGATTCAAGTTACATTTGAGGTTTTGAGGGTACATGAATAAAGTCTATAAATTATGTCTGTGTAGGCTGGGGATATTTGATCTTAATGAATATGAAACACGTAGGTTTAATCTTCTTCAGACACCAGTGAGTGAGTATGGTTTTACACCATTTTTAGCACTATTCCAGCAATATCACGACGGGGGAATCAGAAATGGGCTTCACACATTGTACCCATGTTGGGAATCGAACGCGGGTCTTTGGCGTGATGAGCAAACCTTTTAACCACTAGGCCACCCCACTGCCCACAACTTGAACTGGTTCAACTTTGAATTAAATCTCACACAGTTAGTATTAGCATTTAACATGTTGGTATTCAAAAAATTATTTAATGAACAGTTCAGGCTGTGAATATATAAATTATTGTGCAGTGTCAGTGTAGTGCTTAGATGTGGTGAATAAATGAACAAATATATTTACAAGGGGGATAACCGGTACTTATTGACTCTCATCATGTTGAACAATACATGAAGAATCATATCATGCCAAATGACAATAAAGTATTAACTGAAAAACGTTTCTCTGTTTTATATTGTCATACAGTGGTTCTTTTATCAAAGGCCCAAATGCACCGCAATTACTCGCAATCATTACCGTGGGAGTGTGGAGGATATCAATTTGAGGCACTCATGGATCAGTGTGTCCTTGTTGTTTACTACTGTGGTGTAGTGGTAGAGCGTCAGCCCAGGGAGCCGAAGGTCTTGGGTTCAATCCCCGGCCACGTCATACCAAAAGACGTTAAAAGATGGTACTTGTTGTTACCCTGTCTGGCGATCGACATTAAGAGGCTAAACCAAGGACTGGTCGGCCCAGAATCAGTACACTGTGTCTGAGTGAGGTATTCATGTAAAACTGTGGCATGGCATCTCAGTGTGGTAGCACTATAAATCGGCATCAGTCCAGACTAGTACAAACAGCCACACACACACGTGCATGCATGCATGTTGCAATAATCTTGGACGTGATGTTAAACCCCATTTCACCTCACCTGCTGCACTAAGTAATATTCAAACTTCGAACTGTAAATAATGAATCTGGACCAAACTAGGAATTGATATTATGAGCAGTGACCCGACCGTCAGGATACGTCAACACATCAATCAAATCATCAAGTCTGACCTCATCAAGGGACCAAATCTAAACCAGAATGCCAACAGGTTCCCAATTTAGTCACCTCTTACAACTAGCAATAGGGTGTCGACAGGAACACAGAACACTGTTCACTCATGAGCGAGTGATGTCTAACATGACGGTGAGCAATAGTCCAGCTCAATCACTATGACACCCTGTAAATAACTGGACCTGGGGACCACTAACCGGTGGTTACCATTTACCCTGAGCAACAGTCAATGGTCACACATTGTAACCACTGATCCTCATTTTATTTGACACTCATGGATTCAGTGCTTGCAATGTTTGCGGTTTGAAATGTCAGAAATTCTTAATCCACATTGACATGACATTACCCCTAGGACTTGAGTGGACAATGTCAGTGTATTTATGATTATGAAAGAGTGAGTTGGGTTTAACGCCGCTTTTAACAGTATTCCAGTTTTATCACGGCGTGCCAGCTTAATATAGGAGGAAAGCCCGAAGTGATGCAGGTCTCAGACTCTGACTATGACGTGCCCCCGAATATGAAAGAGCGACTTTGGCTTAATGCTGCTTTGAACATTTGTTCAGTAATGTATGAATGCTAATGGCACACAACGCTGTAGTCACACCATGAACAGCAGCACCTTCATAGCTGTGACAATGTAGGGAAACCGAATAAGACAATCCAAAGTTTCATATTACAATCTTCAAGAATGAAAACGACAAATTACAGACATAACGGTTTATTTTGGTATGATTCACATTCAGAATGAAGATGCAAGTCCCAATAGACAAAATGAGATATTTTTTTTGTGGACAAGGACTAATTGTATTTAGTTAATGAGAACAATAACTTTCTTTACTCTGTCATTACATTTGAAGAGCTAACTGTCTTCATTATCCTGTAAGAAAATTAGCCTGAATTGGATAAACTTCACCAATAAACAATGAACAGGTTCCTGGCCCCAATGTTCAAACTTGACAGCCCTGTTCTTTCAGCACTTGTATCGTACACAAATGATTTATATTGACAGATTGTGAAATATGGTACTCCTAGGCCAGTCTAGTCCTTCTCTGCAATGGCTGTTAGATGGGTATCAATCTGCTGCTCTGTCAGTACTCTGCAACACAACACCACCATACATGACATCTACGCATCACTTGAACAACACTATGCATCTCCAATACCCTCTCATACAGACCCTGACACCAAAATATCTTAAACTCTAAGTAAGGAGACTTTGGAAAGTCTAGATTTCTTCAGTATCAGAGCTCAAAAAGTAGCGATTCACTTGGCTCCTTTCTACTTAATATTAACAATGATCAAATAAAAGTTTACAAAAGAAATCTGAAAACATTTCCTTACCATTTAATCGATATCACAATAACATTTATTGGGAACAGACAATGCAGAGTGGTTGTTTGGTTTAAGGTTCCTATCACAGCTTTAAGACCACAATAGATATGCCAAAAACAGAATTATCAAAAGAAAATATACTTTTCATATTTTCTACCAAATATTATGTTTTCCTTTACCGGAAATGAGGATTATCTTTTGTGACGATTCCAACTTCAACTTCAGAAGCCTTGAAATCTGCAGACAACACTGTTGATAAGCATGTGATCGCGATCTGAAAATAAAGAAGAAATTCCTATCAACAACCACTACTTTAAGTCTACTCTTCCATTATGTTGAGCTAGTTACCATGACTATCACCAAACTTTTTAGAAAAAGTGCATATACATCATGTATATAGTAAATTTAGAGGGGCATAACATAAAATAAAAACAGTTTTCACAAACACATCTAGTGGGAGATTAACATGTCAACAGAATGAAGTAGATGCACTCTTGAAGCAGCCCCACCAAAGGGATCATGGGGAGGAAAGCCTGAAGCCCAGGCCTTAGACATTTACCACTTTGGTGAAACCCACCAGCATGGGTATGATGCCGACATAAACAAATTAATTAAAACAAAAACAGGTTATTAAGGTGAATCTGCAATAAAAAATAACTGTGATTGAAAACCCACAATCATAGGCTTCTGGCACATCTAAGGGACATAACTACTGCAGCGCCTTATCCCTCTGGGCCACCTGCCTGCTTGCAACCTTATGCTAACATTGGTACATATCAACCACCTATTCCCTGCTGCTTTACCTCAGCTGCCTCATTGTAGGTAAAATCCTGCTTCTTCTTGATCTTCTTTTCCAAGAAGCTGTTTGCTTCCAGCTGCTTGACACCTGCTGAAGTGGCCTTGAACCCACTGTAGTAACCTGCTGGGTCTGTCTTCAACACTATAGGGCCCTTCTCATCATCATAGCCGATCATTATCATGCCTGCAGTGTAAAATGCATGATGTAAACTTGTTACTTGGAACATACCATCACAAAACATCATGGGAAAGACAGTATCACCCTTCAAACCAAGAACGGATATTATTACAATTTCCAGAGCCATAAAGCCTGTAACAAAAACAATGGCTTTGAATCAATGAATTAGGAGATAAACAATATGTGTTGTGCAGTGTTTTTCACATATGGACATGATACTTATCAAGAAAAGTATTCATATGCAGTGTCAAGTCCAACAGATTCCCAGACTTTGAATCCCATTTTACAACACATTTCCAGAAGCACATACTCCCATCTGTTTTATGACAAATGTTTACAATACTACACTACATGTAGAATGTGTGACTTACAGCATCCAAGTGGTCTCATCTCGGCACTCTGTGTGTACACCTGGTTGATGTCAGCGATGCGTTTACACAGCATGTCTATGGGAATCTCATAGCCGTACGTATACTTCCACTTTGCTGCTTCATATCGGGCTCTCTGCACCTGTGAGCGACTGTCGGCTAAAACATAAAGTGATCATACATAATCTGTCATACACTACAAAATAACTATAGTATCTGAAAGATTTCTTTTCCGAGTACTGTAAAATACTTGAAACATTTAGCACAATACCGCTTAGATCATGTACATAATGTAGTGTAATTTTGATGAAAAATATCTGTTTCATCACACAAATTTAAAACCAATAACCACAACATGTAAGCCTAACTTACAGTCACAGAAAAGTGGTGTAACAGTCGTTGGACAAAGAAACACACCAATCATGCCAATTGCACACTTTGTGACAGACAGGAAAATTTAACATCAACCAGATTGCCAATTATGCTAATGGGAAGTAAATCGATGTGCACTGTCAATTTATCATAATTCATTAACCGAGGACAGGAATATTAGATTTCAAAAGAAAAAGGGTAATGTTGGGTAATTTCAGTTTTACAAAGATTTAGATAACTTATATTTCACTGCGAAACACTGATAACAGGGACATGAAACTTAAAGAGAAAAGGATTTTAATGTTAAAGGTAACTGAGTGAGTTTGGTTTTACACCGCTTTTAGCAATATTCCAGCAATATCACGGCGGGGGACACCAGAAATGGGCTTCACACATTGTACCCATGTCGGGAATCGAACCCGGGTCTTCGGCGTGACAAGCTAACGCTTAAACCACTAGGCTACCCGACCGCCCCATGTTAAAGGTAAAATACCTCTCTCATGTTGGACCAAATAAACCTTATTTCTCCACCCCTGAGCTCTTTGCTCAATATCCTAGATAGATTCCCCCATTTTAGAATGCACAATGTCCTTACTTTTCTTTGTTACGTATTTCCATTTACTACACATCATTACCTATCATCCCTGTCATGACACAGCCAATGTTTTCTGTGAGTTGGAAGAGGTGAGTGACAACACTGGCATCTAGCAACTTGTCCTGTGGATATAAAAAATATGTACTTATCAACATTACTTTCTACAATCTGAATCTAAAATCTGTCAACAAAGTCTAATTACAAGAAAAGAGAAGATACAGTTCTCTATATCTCAGGCCAATATCGTGGGCTTTACATTCGTACAAATGGATCCAGACACCAATGAATATGGATGAACATAGAAAATCAGCTTTCTCTCAGGCCTACTTAGCATGACAAACATGGAAATGCCAAAATGAAGTAAACAAAAATTATTGACATGCCAATACTAGCAATAGGCTCTACTACTGATTGTACCATTTACTCTGTATGAGGTGTTTCATGAGCATATGAATAATTTCTAGTTATAGTCTGGATATCACTGATATCAGGAATAGTTACTGTGATACTGATATGATCAGGAAAAGAATCCAGTGAAGTTGGTTTGAGGTACAGAATGTGATAATCATGATCAGTAGCAGTAAGTGATAATAGTAGTATGCGATAATGTGTTTGATAGCACTCTATCACTAGTAATGAAATTTCTGATAAGAGCTGCCTCCGCTAGAGACACTGTTCAAATTTGTATGGTGTACATGACAGACGCTAAAAAAATATGATTAACTCACAGGGACTTTCTTCTGTGTGACAATAACAGCTGAATCCTTCCCCCGCACTGCCACAGATGTCAAACCACCCTGGTTAATAGCCTTGAAAGCATATTCTGTCAAGAAAAATAGTAGACATTAGATTTGCTACAACACAAAAGTATACTTACATGATTTACGAGTATAAGAGAACATTGTACTACCCTATTTACTGTATCAAAATATAATAAACATTATGCCTTAGTTAATATCAACAGGTCAAAGAAGTTTGTTTGGAAAGAATTATCTCAGTTTCTAAGGGTAAACTTCATGACTTCTGGGATTAAAAACCTTTGAGACGCAAACCAAACATGTAACTATGACACTTAAAATGTTCCATTTTGTTGTATATTTGTCTGTACAGTTTGATACGAGGAACTATGTGAACAAAATGCACATATGCAACAAAAAAAGAATGTATTTTATGATATATCCTAATATTCATAAGGACCATCATAAAAATAACACGATAAAGAAAGTAACAAATGGTTGACAATGGTGGGATAAATTGGTTAAGTTTGATTAAAAGTGAAATTATTAACACTGGTTCTGTCTCTTTCAACTATGCCAGTACTTTTGCAAAAATGTGTATTGACAGGTCCTCTTCGAAATTACTTGACACTAATTGCCAGTGACATATATTGGACGAGATTTCGGAATTAAAATATTTCATCCTGGACAGGGATATACACATGCTTCCACATGTCCATGTACTAACAGTTGCTTGTTGAAATCTGTGGCACACTCTGAATGTTTCCTGCCATCAACCTTTATCACAGGTGATTTTAATCAGCCATTTGGAAGACATTTGACTAGACTGGCCATCTTCACCCAACTATTATTAAATTAGGAAAATGCCGAACCTGTTGTGGAGTTAAGCAAATGTCTTGAGTGTGAAACTTGAGCTTGAAATCACATGTTTACATTTTGCCACAGACAATAGGGTCTTGCTTACATAGCTGGTACCGGGACGGCACAGTCTCTTAATTTGATATAAACATTGTCAAGAAAATTTTAAGTCGAACAGTCCTCAAAATGAAGCATTAAATGCTACATGATTTTCATTAACATGTTCACGATGATCAATGTATCCTTTGTAAATGTTTAATAACAAATGTATTTTATAACATCTTAAGAGTCAATCTATGAAGAACTCTATTCGAAATCGCATCATGTCCCGAGCAGATCACAAATATCACAATCATTTTACTTTGTGTATCTTACCAACTTGATACAGGCGTCCCTCTGGAGAAAAGATGGTGATGTACCGATCAAATCCAGCACTGCTTCCACGTGCCATGTTAAAACAGGAATATATCAACAAAAACCAACACTAAATACGCAAAGTTTTCAAGGAATCATGCGATGTAAATATGACTATGCAGAAACTGCTTCTATCATGGCAGCATGTAAGGGTACTACAAAAAGTAGAATCTGGTTAAAGCTAAAAGACGAATTATTTGATACGAAATACGATTGCGGATCGTAGGCGTAATTGGCTCTTTGAAAACATACGTCACGTTTACATTAAATATTACATTCTAAGTTTAATCTGCGTATTCACTACTTCCCACCCAAAACGTTTAAATGAATGAATGATATATTAGTCGTGCTGTAAAACCAAGTTACATGTGGTGACTGCTCCACTGAAATACAAACCAATCTATAATATCTCCATTCAAAACATTGGTATGCAAAACTCGTAAACAACCGGCCCGATAAGGTTACATTTGGTCCAGCCCCGTTAAAATCTTGGGTAGAATAATTTAAGCATCCCATTCTTGTCCCGTAAGACGCGATTCACTGGATCGGGAGGTCAGAGGCGACTAACGGGATCGAGTGGTCAGGATCGCGGACTTTGTTGATGCATTGCATCGTATCCCAACTGCGTAGATCGATGCCCATGATATCAATCACTGAATTGTCTAGTCCAGACTCGACTATTCACACCCCCCATTTATATAGCAGGTATATTGCTGAATGCGGCGTTAAACAACAAACAAACAAATAACATTTTGGTCTAGCATTTCACTTTAGGTTCACAATTTCGCCTGCACTGTAGGCTAACAGTTATACTCTGAAATGATTTGCCTTTGTTAAATTGTATTTTAATATAATATAGAAAGGAATCCAAAAAATGCCTTCATCTAGTTGTGCCAAGATAGTATAGTATAGACTTTCTTTGAAACTTTCCGATATTTGTTCTATTTGTCTGTACGAGAGACAAGCTACACTATGTTAGGAAATTATAAGGTATGTCCTTGAAATCTTAAGCCAATATACAAATGATGTTACAGTATCCGTTTTCTGATAAAAGTGTTAATATGTTACATAAGACTAAGTTATGTATGATACATATTGGCCAAATAGATGAGTATACCAATTTGATATCAGTAAACTATTTGAAACGATGGGCCGACCATATAACTACATATACAACAACTATTCATCCAGCAGATGGTTAATTCTGGGACACTTTAGATGCACCGGGCGTATATGAAACTAACGTGCTATGTGTTAATCCTGTCATCGAGCTGCAAGGTGAAAGATCCAATGAAAACGTCTGTATCTGGACTAAGCTCTTCATTGTTTCACCTGTAACATTCCTTGCCGTTTATTGTTTTTTTCTTCTTATTGACACTGCGTGAGTGAGTATGGTTTTACGCCGCTTTTAGCAATATTCCAGCAATATCACGACGGGGGAAACCAGAAATGGGCTTCACACACTGTACCCATGTCGGGAATCGAACCCGGGTCTTCGGCGTTTAGAGCGAACGCTTTAACCACCGGGCTACCCGATCGCCCCTTCTTATTGACAGGATTTTATGGTGTATTTTATGTAAACTGCATAGCAAAAGAAAGTATACGCATGGAAATTGAATTTGACAACAGTTCAAACGTTTTTCAAAGCTCAAGAAGTCTGAAAACAGTCGCCGAAACACTGAAAACTTAAGGTTCAAAAGACATACAATAATATAATATATAAAATGCGTAATACCTACATGCAACCCATCCCTCACCCCATACACATACCTATATGCATTCATCCATCTACTCAGGTATACATGCATTCAAATATACTTACATTAAAATATACATACCTATATCCCATGCACACGCATACTTCCCCCCAACCCACACATCTATCCAATGAGGCCTGGGCGTGACAGGCCTAAAAACGACACCTATGCGCGATCGCTTTATTACATTAATTGCACTACGCAAAAGACTCAAATCTGCTTGTGATATCAATAGAGAATCCCGTACAATAACAGGAAGGCGAATTTCAACATCTACCGTTAAAAACAGGCTCTATGCAGCCCGCCTGAAAACAAGGCGTCCTGTGAAGGGTGTGACTCTAATAGCTTACCATAAGCGGCAAAAGAATTGGTGATCTAGTAGGCAACACCTGGCACTGGCTGTGCGCCAATGACACTATACCATGTTTACAGACGAATAAAGGTTTTGCCTCCGAGTCACAGATGGCAGGAAACCTTTTTGGGCGCCGTTACGGCGAGCAGTATGCCAGGGCAACAATTCTTGGCCATGATCGGTATGGGGGCGGTAGTGTCATGGTGTGGGGCGGTATCACACATGGCAGTCGAACTGATTTGATTCTTGTGAATAGAAATTTGACTAGCCAGCGATATGTTGACGGAATTTAGCGTCATGTAGTTGTTTCATACTGTATTATTATTGGCGGAAGTTTTAAACTGCAAGATAACAATGCCAGACCACTTCGTGCCCAGGTCGTCACCGATTATCTCCGACGAGAAGACAATACGGCCATAGGACTGTCCCGCTAAGTCCCCTGACATGTCCACAACTGTGGGATATTCTGGGGCTGAGTGTGTAACACAAGAGACGCAGCACCCGCCAACGTGACCCGGCTTTGGGTTGTTCTCGAGGCGGAATGGCGGGCAATACAAAGGGCAACCGTACGCAAGTTTATCAACAACATACCGCAAAGGTGTCGTGCATGTATCGCCCAAAATGGTGGACACACAAGATAGTGATGTGCGCTCCCTGAAATAACTTTACAGAAATGTATCGTCATTACATCTTCTCTATCATTTCATCACTTCCCCTATTTTTGTCGGTAGTATATAGGGTACGTTGACTGCGTTGGCTGTGTGCCCTCCAAGGTATGGTAGATGAGTCTTTCATGAAAAGAAAGATTTTCCGCTTTGTAGACGACCCGCATATGTGTTACAGAGCATATTTGTCCCTGTATATCTTGTCTGGAAGCTACATTACCATGCCTGAAAGCAAACTGTCCAGATAACCCTAAATAAACTGCGTGATACATATTGGTAGATTAGATGATTACTGATTTGATATCAGACAGACAGACAGACAGACAGACAGACAAATTTATTCGGTACTTCAGGCCACCGGCCCATAATACAATGGAAATATACTGTATATATATTTGCATGCTGAGTAGATGTAATTACATCAATTACATTACAATGTGTTTCCTTTCGATGTTCATGACTTGGGAGAGAAATTTACCTAAGCCTTTTATAATTTGTTCGTTTTCAGCTGACATAAGTCTTATAAAATTCTCAATAGAGGGAGGGGTAACGAGACGCTTGGGAAAAGAGTTTCTTCTTGCTCTAGAATAATGGTCACAAATCATAAGAACATGGAATTCATCTTCTACATGGTTATGTCCCTTTGAAAAACAGAAAGTGCAGACACGTTCATTATATATCAGTAAACTCATTGACATGATGGGCCAACCTCACAACCGTATATACTCATCTAGCAGATGGTTGATTCTGGGACACTTCAGATGAACTGGGCGTATATGAAACTGACGTGATATACATGTATGTGTTATTTTGTCATGGAGGTGAAAGTAAGGTGTGTAAGGTGAAAGATCCTATGAAAACGCCTGTGTATTAATTCAGCTGTTCATTATTTTAGCAACACATTCTAACTAATACAGTTTCCCCTTCCTTTTGACATGATTTGATATAAAGTGCGGGGCAAAGGAAAGTTTACACTTAAAAATGACACGACAAGGAGATAACAAAAAAATGTTTCATTTTTAGCCACCATCAAATATGGGTGTGTACTTTATTTTTCCAGGTAGTTTATGATAAAGAAGCTTGGTGGCCTTCAGACATTTCAGTGTAAATACTAAGGCCATACTAAGTCCTACGTAAGAGATAGTAAGCCCTGCGTAGGAGAAACTGAATCCTATGTAGGCGATACTAAGTCCTACGTAGAAGGTACTAAGTCCTACGTAGGAGATACTAAGTCCTACGTAGGAGATACTTAGACCAAAAATAATTCAATGTGGCCCCACTACGCTTCCGTACGGAACAAACCTACATATAGCAGGAGAAATAAAAGTAAGGTGCGCTCAAACACCGGAACCGACGCCACGAGACCGGAAAATGAAACTGACCAGATAGGCCTAAAACAACTCGCAAAACATAAACAAACTTCATCAAGAAGGTGGAGCGATCGGGTAGCCTCGCTGTTAAAGCGTTCGCTCGTCACGCCGAAGACCTGGTTTCGATTCCCGACATGGGTACAATGTGTGGAGCCCATTTCTTGTGTCCCCCGTCGTGATATTGCTGGAATATTGCTAAAAGCGGCGTAAAACCATACGCACACACTCACTCACTCATCAAGAAGGTAATGATGAAAAGGAACATAAACTAACCCGCATATAGAATCAGTTGCAGTTTGGACGTGTATTTTGAAACCAATCTGCAATGTTTGAATAAATATACAGCTACAGATACTGCAATGGACATTGAATAAAAAGGAACATACATGTATATCTAACAGCAAAACGACCACGCAATACAGCATCAGCAATTTTCAATGCATAACAAATATTGCATTTTATCAAATTACGATAGAGAGTAAAAGTGATGTCCATATATACTGAGGTTTCTCATATATGGGTTCTCACCTGATAATTCTAATGCAATAATCTATTCCTGAAGGATATGATTCGGTTTCGAGGAAAGAGTGGTTCATCAATATAACATGAAATGTGAATATTTATACCCGCACGTATGTTACAGAGAACAATTTGGTTTGCTTTCATTTCGCCTGTACATTTCTCGCCCACACAACAACACCTTATAGGGAAAAAACACCTGATTGATTCCAATACCGTAACCGACGTCCCCACAACAAAAAGGAAACTGTCCAGATAACCTCATTAAACTGTTGTCACAAAACATTTTAAAACATAACCATTTCCCTAACCATAAGAAATGTCTGCTTAAAGCAGACTCCACAGTAAGATTCCAAGTATATCATAATCATGTATTTATGAATCATCATTAAATTGTGATGATACCATGTGTTCACGAAAAGGTGAGCGTAGCCTGTCCCACCGTATGATCACACCACAAACACATGCAAATGCAAGTCAACTGTTAAAACTCAAAAACATGTGGTACATATTTTAAGTTTAAATACGGAATTTCATCGGACATCATTTTAGTTTCTGATGGTCATTTTAGTTTCTGATGGTCATCAGGAAGTAATATTCGGGAGAGAATAATACTAATCCATGTAGGGACAATACATGAAAGGACAATTGCAGATTTGATTTTTGCTGTAGCCAACCTACATTGTTTGAATCAATATCTTAAATAATATTTAAACGCTTTTTGAAAAAAATGATTGCAGTAAAATTAGCGTCAACTTTGGCATCAAACCGCTGGCTCTTTGCCAGTAACCCCCTCGTGGTCGTGTGGTAGAGCGTCCGCCCGGAGAGCGGAAGGTCCGGGGTTCGTTACCCGGCTGCGTCATACCAAAAGACGTTAAAACTTGGTACTTGTTGTTACCCTGTCTGGCGCCTAAGTGGCTAAAACGAGGACTGGTCGGCTCGGAGTCAGTATACTGTGTCTGAGTGGGGTATTCATGATAAACTGCGGCATGGTAACTCAGTGGGCTAGCACTATTAATCGGCATCAGTCCGGACCAGTAGAAGCAGCCACACACAAACACACACCCGCACACGCACACGCACACGCACACACACACGCACACGCACACGCACGCACGCACGCACGCACACACACACACACACACACACACACGTGTGCATGCACGTCGCTATATAAGTGCAACAATCTTGGACGCGATGTTAAACCCCATTTCACCTCACCTATTTGTCAGTAGGTGTTTCAAAGGGATGAACTATAGTTCGAATTACACCATTATGACGACGTCGCGCTATTGATGTTGCAGTTGATCCTGAGCCAGGAATTCACTGACCATACTGAACGAGAAAAACTGACGCAACTATTGGTCATTATGCAAATTGTAGAGGAATTAAATACCAACCAAAACATTTTTAAGACGGCGAAATCACTCGGATCTATTAATTCCGAAGTAGAACCAACAGGTTCTCATGATTTCTACAATACAGAATTACTCATAAAATGCTAATGTTAATACGTTATTATTTTCATTGGATAGCTACATGTATATATTTCAAGGTGTGTGTTGGAAATCCAAACTACTTTGATTAATAACTTAATGAATAATGATACACAAATGCTTTGTTATGATGTCTGTTCTAAGATGACATGCTCATTTCATCAATATGTCTCAAAACCGCCTGAATAGAGATTTATTCTTTGTCATCAAGCTCTTTTGAGATAACAATTAAACGATGTTTATAGGCTGCACGTATTGGCTAGTTAAATGCTTTAATTTGATATCAGTATTGAAAATGAAAAGGCGTGTGAGACAGCTAGCTATGTCGCATGATACCTGTAGGACATATGTCCTTAAAACCATACCTATTTTCGATTAATACATTTTACGCCTACTGTTATAAGCTAACACAGTTGGGAAAGTTAAGGAATTTGATATCAGAATGTACGTCTAAGGCCTGTTTCATGGACGCATCTGTCGCCAACTGTTATGCATAAATACTTGACAGGTGATATCTATGTTTCTGACGTGTAATCTACACTCCTAAAAGGGAACATTTGATATTATTCCAAAGAATTTGTTCCTTAATCCTTGATACAATCATGGATGGACTTTCTTAAATATTGAAGTATTGAAACAAGTGGAATTAATACTGGTACCATGTCGATTCTCAAAAATTCCAAGGATTGCTTGGATCTTTGCAATCTCACAAAAGAACCAAATTCAATTCTGTAAAAAAATTAAGCAACCTTTCACACCATTATTCAACATGACAAACTTAAAACGTCATTCCTTGATCCATGCTGCATTTTGTTATTAAACGCGTTGACCACAGATATGTTCAGTTTAGGTGGGTAATTATTAATAAGTGGAAGGGAAGTGGCTATTTTTATGATTATTAAACGAAATCAGATCATCAATATACCCAAGCTTTAACGTTAAATTCAACGTCTTGGCCAAATTACCTTGTTTTGACTGTGCTAATCCGAGCAGAACTTCCGATTCCTATGCATAAATAAACAGATCAGCAAGAAGGGCAGCACAATTGGTGCCAATGGCGATGCTTACTTTTTGCCTGAAGATTTTACCCCCCAATTAGGAAGTCATATTCATTTCACATATTGTTTTCTTCGTAAACTTCAGATGGCATTTGCTATAATTTTTGACAAATTATTTTGAACCTTTGAAGACAGATATGCAACTGCAGTCAAACCCCCGTTGTGTCGAATGTTCATCTATGGTCATCACGTCTAGAAACAAATACCCCTTGGATCAAGGAATGATGTTTATCGTGTGGGATAGTGGTGTACAAACTTTAAAAACACAAATGTCTTGAAAGAATTTAACTTGTGTTTTTTTCTGAGATTACAAAGAATCAAGCAAAACCTATGTGTTTTGGGGAACCCACATGGTATTAATTCCACTACGTTCTGTGAATATAAACCCATGTTAGCCCACCATACAGAGGACCCTGGGGCTTACAGTACATCTGTTAACTGTACGAAGCACCAGCTGGATATACACCATCACCTTGCTCACTGATTGTTGGCAATATTAACCTGTGATAAAGGCCTATAAAAATATTCCCATATTAGGTACTAAAGGTAGATGTAGATATAATTTGAATGATGTATTTTCTCATGACCTCTATTGGCGGACCTTGAGAAGAAACTAGCACATTATTGATGTTGGATTATTCACTTATTCTTTGTCTAATCACCATTTACTCAGCTTTGATTTAACTTATATATGGGTTTTTTTCCAATCAATACTAACTGAACATCACTGATTGAAAAATAATTTATCATCAGGACCAAATAGATCCAACTCACCGCATGTTGATAAATCTGAATAACATCATGTTTTGTCCTAAAATGTTGACCCCATCCACGAGGTACATATGTAAGTAACAATCCGCGGTCACATAATTCCAGTAACCCTGCCCTACATATAAGCTGCCAGCCATATACCAAATAAATGTATCCTAAATAAGTATCCAAACCATACGGGAAAATACTTTTTCAATTATACTTACGTAAAGTGCTGCTACCACAATCATACATATTTCTTAATCCAATGCACGAGATAACTGAGGCCGACTTAAAGAGGTTTCATTCTATTAGAAAATATTATTTCATCAAACATCCGAAAATTACTGTAAAAAATGATAAGGGACCTATTATTAAATATTCTAGTGTGGGATGGAAAAAAGGAGCTGAACAATTTCTTTGTCTGGAACAATTATGTTTTTCAAAAGAATCCCAGCACCCTGTGTAGTATTGCATTGTGCAGTAAAATGAGCCAGAATTAGGAACAATATATTAAACATTGATTTCTAAGTGTTTCATTATTCAGTAAATGTCCAGTTTGTAACCCCACTCCCACCATGAAATGCAATGAATAAATATCCCCAGATGTTTCATTCTGATAATATATCTGTCAGTGACGTTATATCTGCAACGCTATATAAACGCTCTGTTGTTCAGCAATTTATCTACTAAGAACTCAACCGTTCATACTCACAGGTGACTAGGCTCGACGTACGTATCATAGCTGAGCTTAAGACGTTACTCTTGCAGAGATTATATTTTGATTCAACTGTATGACAAGCAAGATATATGACACAATGTATTCATCTGTATGCCTAAAATGTGATTGTCAATATGTTTCAGTGCAAAATGATCGTACAGGTGATGCTCTCCGTTCTCCTGGTGTCAGTCACTCTGACTGAAGGTAGAGGCATTCGAGGAAGAAGCCTTAGGGAAGCTTTTGAAGGTATTCCTACGTTTGGGCTAAATGAGAATGATTTAGTTGCAAGTGATTTAGTGACATTTAAATGGCTAACAAAACACATTCGCGTTTATGTTAACATAAACCGTACAAAATTAGGCCAAATCCACAAACATACTACTGTTTCCTGATGGACTGATAATAGGAGGGGCGAGTGTGTGAAATGACCTTTGAACTTGACATTGTGAATAATTACCATAACAACTAATGTCTGTAACTAGCTTTTTATGACTAACATACTGTTTGGGCAACATAACCACCTGCCGATTAAAAAATCCGAGGCGGAAGCAGACAAACTGGTCCCTGCTCATCGTTCAAATTGCGCAGCACGTCAAACATAAGGAACCTGTTTTATCACCAGAGGCGAATTTATCTCTTTGGGGCACTATTTCGCCTGTCAATTTTTATCGTATTTTCAATGCTCCTTCCGTTTTCTCAAATTTATTTTTGGTCAAACATTTGTGATTAGGTATGTCTTAAAGTAAGAACATCTGCAAAGGGACTATATTGAGTTTACGTGTCCTTTAATGTGCCCTTTAAAAACAAAACAAGCATGTCACAGCATTCAGCTACGAATGCATCTCAAGAACTAAAGACTATTCTTCCAATTAATCTTTTCTAGATATCTAGAATTGTTACAGTTGTAACAATCCATATACAGGAAACAGAATGTCTTCCTGATCACACTTAGTTTTCAATAGACGATATAGGAGGATTAGAGAAATATAAATTCATAGATCAAAACAAGCGATATTTTACTAATATTTGTTAAATCTGTTACCATTAGAGTCTGCCTCTGAATTATCCTCTGGTTCCTCTTCCTCATCATCCTCGGAGTCAACAGAAGAAGTGAAGCGTGATCTTGAAGGTAATCATGTAGTTAATGTTCAGATTGAGAGGCGTGTTCTGTTGCTCATCTAGTGCTACTTGACAGGTTATATAAGAAAAATACAATCATCTAAACTGAAATGTTTGGAAAGACATGTCTTTGGTGTTCAAAAGTATTGTACATCTGTGAAAGAAGTTTCTAATTATCTGAATAAATTGAGGACCAATCGCAAAAACATGCTTTTTAATGACGTGAACGGTGTCAAATCTTACATGGAAGGAACAATCTTTTGGACCATCACTTGATGATTTGAGTGTGGGGGCGTTCCTAACCACAAAGGAGAAGTAATTTAGTCAAGATATCAAGACTGCTAAGAATGAAAAAGAAATTATTACTATACAAACAATTTCATCAATTTTATATGAAAAAAGTAACAACGGGGGACAGAACACCTTAATATTGTATGAATGTCACGGATTTATACCTGTGCAATGTTTATTCAAGACATCGTGTGTTCTACAACCTGGTTTATCCGCAATCTTGAAAGCCATATAGCAGCTTATTAGATTAATACACTCTATTTTTTCTGTTTTATCCTTTCATGCATCAACCATTAGCATTTTAGGGAAACATGATCAAAGTATGTCTAGATTTATTTGTTATTACCTGAGCATTTGATAAGTAAATGTGATAAATTATTGAATTTAGAATCGTCTTCGGAATCCTCCTCTGGGTCATCTTCTTCATCCTCCTCAGAATCGACAGAAGAAGGTAAGAGCAATGATGAAGGTAATGTCTGATGAATGTTCCATAAGCAACAACACGACAAATGTGTCATAGCGTCCGTGTTACCACAGCATCTCATGAAATGTAGATTATTCTTGTATGTGTTCACCCTATTATATATATATAAATGTCGCAGTCGTCACTGAATCATATACTGTAACAGTTACTTAGAATGCCTGACCCCACTGCTATGAATCATCAGAATCGACAGAAGAAAGCGAGAGCAACGATGAAGGTAATTGCCACCAGTTGAGGCTCCACAGCACGAAGACTATTCTTCCACGAGTTTATCTTTTTTAGATGTCTTGAACTGTGACAGTTGTCACTATCCACATAATGGAAACAGTTTGCCATAAAAGGTGTAGGAGGATAGGAGAATTATAGATTCATAGATCAAAACAACCAATATTTCACTTATATTTGTTAAATCTGTTACCATTAGAATCTTCCTCTGAATCATCCTCTGGTTCCTCTTCCTCATCATCCTCGGAGTCAACAGAAGAAGTGAAGCGTGATACTGAAGGTAATCATGTAGTTAATGTTCAGGTTGAGAGGGGCAGTCGGGTAGCCTAGTGGTTAAAGCGTTCGCTCGTCATGCCGAAGACCCGGGTTCGATTCGCGACATGGGTACAATATGTGAAGCCCATTTCTGGTATCCCCTGCCGTGATATTGCTGGAATATTGCTAAAAGCGGCGTAAAACCATACTCACTCACTCACTCACTCAGGTTGAGAGGCGTGTTCTGTTGCTCATCTAGTGCTACTTGACAGGTTATATAAGAAAAATACAATCATCTAAACTGAAATGTTTGGAAAGACATGTCTTTGGTGTTCAAAAGTATTGTACATCTGTGAAAGTAGTTTCTAATTATCTGAATAAATTGAAGACCGATCGCAAAAAAACATGCTTTTTAATGACGTGAACGGTGTCAAATCTTACATGGAAGGAACAATCTTTTGGACCATCACTTGATGATTTGAGTGTGGGGGCGTTCCTAACCACAAAGGAGAAGTAATTTAGTCAAGATATCAAGACTGCTAAGAATGAAAAAGAAATTATTACTATACAAACAATTTCATCAATTTTATATGAAAAAAGTAACAACGGGGGACAGAACACCTTAATATTGTATGAATGTCACGGATTTATACCTGTGCAATGTTTATTCAAGACATCGTGTGTTCTACAACCTGGTTTATCCGCAATCTTGAAAGCCATATAGCAGCTTATTAGATTAATACACTCTATTTTTTCTGTTTTATCCTTTCATGCATCAACCATTAGCATTTTAGGGAAACATGATCAAAGTATGTCTAGATTTATTTTTTATTACCTGAGCATTTGATAAGTAAATGTTATAAATTATTGAATTTAGAATCGTCTTCGGAATCCTCCTCTGGGTCATCTTCGTCGTCATCCTCAGAATCGACAGAAGAAGGTGAGAGCAATGATGAAGGCAATCGTTTATCTAGGTTACATGTTAAAAGAAAATCACTTTTGACAATAAGTAAGTGATGGCTGAGTGGGTGGTTTAACGTCCGCAGAGAAAGTATCGTTGCAATATCACAATGAGAGAAAGTCTGATAATTATGTTCTGGCGTCCAGCCATCCCACATTACAGTGAAACAGATAAAAACATGACGGTATAAACCATAGTCCTCAGCCTTCCGCGAATTGAAGCTTGTAAATTTCTACTGACGCAGTTGCAGTCAGAAAACCCTTCATACGTGAAACATAGTTATTTGAGAATTAGTGTTTTACCAGTATGCTGGACAGTTCTTCCTCCTCTCTCTATTTTTTCTGTTTTATCCTTTCATGCATCAACCATTAGCATTTTAGGGAAACATGATCAAAGTATGTCTAGATTTATTTGTTATTACCTGAGCATTTGATAAGTAAATGTGATAAATTATTGAATTTAGAATCGTCTTCGGAATCCTCCTCTGGGTCATCTTCTTCTTCATCCTCCTCAGAATCGACAGAAGAAGGTAAGAGCAATGATGAAGGTAATGTCTGATGAATGTTCCATAAGCAGCAACACGACAAATGTGTCATAGCGTCCGTGTTACCACAGCATCTCATGAAATGTAGATTATTCTTGTATGTGTTCACCCTATTATATATATATAAATGTCGCAGTCGTCACTGAATCATATACTGTAACAGTTACTTAGAATGCCTGACCCCACTCCTATGAATCATCAGAATCGACAGAAGAAAGCGAGAGCAACGATGAAGGTAATTGCCACCAGTTGAGGCTCCACAGCACGAAGACTATTCTTCCACGAGTTTATCTTTTTTAGATGTTTTGAACTGTGACAGTTGTCACTATCCACATAATGGAAACAGTTTGCCATAAAAGGTGTAGGAGGATAGGAGAATTATAGATTCATAGATCAAAACAACCAATATTTCACTTATATTTGTTAAATCTGTTACCATTAGAATCTTCCTCTGAATCATCCTCTGGTTCCTCTTCCTCATCATCCTCGGAGTCAACAGAAGAAGTGAAGCGTGATACTGAAGGTAATCATGTAGTTAATGTTCAGGTTGAGAGGGGCAGTCGGGTAGCCTAGTGGTTAAAGCGTTCGCTCGTCATGCCGAAGACCCGGGTTCGATTCCCGACATGGGTACAATATGTGAAGCCCATTTCTGGTGTCCCCTGCCGTGATATTGCTGGAATATTGCTAAAAGCGGCGTAAAACCATACTCACTCACTCACTCACTCAGGTTGAGAGGCGTGTTCTGTTGCTCATCTAGTGCTACTTGACAGGTTATATAAGAAAAATACAATCATCTAAACTGAAATGTTTGGAAAGACATGTCTTTGGTGTTCAAAAGTATTGTACATCTGTGAAAGTAGTTTCTAATTATCTGAATAAATTGAAGACCGATCGCAAAAAAACATGCTTTTTAATGACGTGAACGGTGTCAAATCTTACATGGAAGGAACAATCTTTTGGACCATCACTTGATTATTTGAGTGTGTGGGCGTTCCTAACCACAAAGGAGAAGTAATTTAGTCAAGATATCAAGACTGCTAAGAATGAAAAAGAAATTATTACTATACAAACAATTTCATCAATTTTATATGAAAAAAGTAACAACGGGGGACAGAACACCTTAATATTGTATGAATGTCACTGATTTATACCTGTGCAATGTTTATTCAAGACATCGTGTGTTCTACAACCTGGTTTATCCGCAATCTTGAAAGCCATATGGCAGCTTATTAGATTAATACACTCTATTTTTTCTGTTTTATCCTTTCATGCATCAACCATTAGCAGTTTAGGGAAACATGATCAAAGTATGTCTAGATTTATTTTTTATTACCTGAGCATTTGATAAGTAAATGTTATAAATTATTGAATTTAGAATCGTCTTCGGAATCCTCCTCTGGGTCATCTTCGTCGTCATCCTCAGAATCGACAGAAGAAGGTGAGAGCAATGATGAAGGCAATCGTTTATCTAGGTTACATGTTAAAAGAAAATCACTTTTGACAATGAGTAAGTGATGGCTGAGTGGGTGATTTAACGTCCGCAGAGAAAGTATCGTTGCAATGTGACAATGAGAGAAAGTCTGATAATTATGTTCTGGCGTCCAGCCATCCCACATTACAGTGAAACAGATAAAAACATGACGGTATAAACCATAGTCCTCAGCCTTCCGCGAATTGAAGCTTGTAAATTTCTACTGACGCAGTTGCAGTCAGAAAACCCTTCATACGTGAAACATAGTTATTTGAGAATTAGTGTTTTACCAGTATGCTGGACAGTTCTTCCTCCTCTCTCTATTTTTTCTGTTTTATCCTTTCATGCATCAACCATTAGCATTTTAGGGAAACATGATCAAAGTATGTCTAGATTTATTTGTTATTACCTGAGCATTTGATAAGTAAATGTGATAAATTATTGAATTTAGAATCGTCTTCGGAATCCTCCTCTGGGTCATCTTCTTCATCCTCCTCAGAATCGACAGAAGAAGGTAAGAGCAATGATGAAGGTAATGTCTGATGAATGTTCCATAAGCAGCAACACGACAAATGTGTCATAGCGTCCGTGTTACCACAGCATCTCATGAAATGTAGATTATTCTTGTATGTGTTCACCCTATTAGATATATATAAATGTCGCAGTCGTCACTGAATCATATACTGTAACAGTTACTTAGAATGCCTGACCCCACTCCTATGAATCATCAGAATCGACAGAAGAAAGCGAGAGCAACGATGAAGGTAATTGCCTCCAGTTGAGGCTCCACAGCACGAAGACCATTCTTCCACGAGTTTATCCTTTTTAGATGTCTTGAACTGTGACAGTTGTCACTATCCACATAATGGAAACAGTTTGCCATAAAAGGTGTAGGGGGGTAGGAGAATTATAGATTCATAGATCAAAACAACCAATATTTCACTTATATTTGTTAAATCTGTTACCATTAGAATCTTCCTCTGAATCATCCTCTGGTTCCTCTTCCTCATCAGCCTCGGAGTCAACAGAAGAAGTGAAGCGTGATACTGAAGGTAATCATGTAGTTAATGTTCAGGTTGAGAGGCGTGTTCTTTTGCTCATCTAGTGCTACTTGACAGGTTTTATAAGAAAAATACAATCATATAAACTATAAAAAATTTGGAAAGACATGTCTTTGGTGTTCAAAAATTTGTACATCTGTGAAAATAGTTTCTAATTATCTGAATAAATTGAGGGCCAATCGCAAAAACATGCTTTTTAATGACGTGAACGGTGTCAAATCTTACATGGAAGGAACAATCTTTTGGACCATCACTTGATGATTTGAGTGTGTGGGCGTTCCTAACCACAAAGGAGCGGTAATTTAGTCAAGATATCAAGACTGCTAAGAATGAAAAGAAATTATTACTATACAAACAATTTCATCAATTTTATATGAAAAAGGTAACAACGGGGGACAGAACACCTTAATATTGTATGAATGTCACTGATTTATACCTGTGCAATGTTTATTCAAGACATCGTGTGTTCTACAACCTGGTTTATCCGCAATCTTGAAAGCCATATAGCAGCTTATTAGATTAATGCACACTATTGTGCCTTCCATTCATGGAACGGTTGAAATATCAAGACATACTGATGTCATCAACACGAACAAGGTTATTTCGAAATATGTATTTAAAAGCGTTATGGAGCCCACGATCATTTTCTCTTTCTAACTTGTTTGTTATCCTTTTATTTACCTAGTACCAGCTCATCAGGGTAACATATGTTCCTCGTTTGTCTGTGCATTCCAATGTCATACAATGGCTAGTTGGCGTGTTGAAGTACTTAATACTTATATAACCATCCTCTGAATCATCAGAATCGACAGAAGAAGATGACAGCAATGATGAAGGCAATCGTTTATCTAGGTTACATGTTAAAAGAAAATCACTTTTGACAATGAGTAAGTGATGGCTGAGTGGGTGGTTTAACGTCCGCAGAGAAAGTATCGTTGCAATATCACAATGAGAGAAAGTCTGATAATTATGTTCTGGCGTCCAGCCATCCCACATTACAGTGAAGAAGATAAAAACATGACGGTATAAACCATAGTCCTCGGCCTTCCGCGAATTGAAGCTTGTAAATTTCTATTGACGCAGTTGCAGTCAGAAAACCCTTCATACATGAAACATAGTTATTTGAGAATTAGTGTTTTACCAATATGCTGGACAGTTCTTCCTCCTTTCTCTATTTTTTTCTGTTTTATCCTTTCATACATCAACCATTAGCATTTTAGGGAAACATGATCAAAGTATGTCTAGATTTATTTGTTATTACCTGAGCATTTGATAAGTAAATGTGATAAATTATTGAATTTAGAATCGTCTTCGGAATCCTCCTCTGGGTCATCTTCTTCATCCTCCTCAGAATCGGCAGAAGAAGGTAAGAGCAATGATGAAGGTAATGTCTGATGAATGTTCCATAAGCAACAACACGACAAATGTGTCATGGCATCCGTGTTACCACTGCATCTCATGAAATGTAGGTTATTCTTGTATGTGTTCACCCTATTAGATATCTATAAATGTCGCAGTCGTCACTGAATCATATACTGTAACAGTTACTTAGAATGCCTGACCCCACTCCTATGAATCATCAGAATCGACAGAAGAAAGCGAGAGCAACGATGAAGGTAATTGCCTCCAGTTGAGGCTCCACAGCACGAAGACCATTCTTCCACGAGTTTATCTTTTTTTGATGTCTTGAACTGTGATAGTTGTCATTATCCACATAATGGAAACAGTTTGCCATAAAAGAGTTGGGAGGACATAGAGAATTATAGATTCATAGATCAAAACAACCAATATTTCACTTATATTTGTTAAATCTGTTACCATTAGAATCTTCCTCTGAATCATCCTCTGGTTCCTCTTCCTCATCATCCTCGGAGTCAACAGAAGAAGTGAAGCGTGATACTGAAGGTAATCATGTAGTTAATGTTCAGGTTGAGAGGCGTGTTCTGTTGCTCATCTAGTGCTACTTGACAGGTTATATAAGAAAAATACAATCATCTAAATTGAAATGTTTGGAAAGACATGTCTTTGGTGTTCAAATGTATTGTACATCTGTGAAAGAAGTTTCTAATTATCTGAATAAATTGAGGACCAATCGCAAAAACATGCTTTTTAATGACGTGAACGGTGTCAAATCTTACATGGAAGGAACAATCTTTTGGACCATCACTTGATGATTTGAGTGTGGGGGCGTTCCTAACCACAAAGGAGAAGTAATTTAGTCAAGATATCAAGACTGCTAAGAATGAAAAAGAAATTATTACTATACAAACAATTTCATCAATTTTATATGAAAAAGGTAACAACGGGGGACAGAACACCTTAATATTGTATGAATGTCACGGATTTATACCTGTGCAATGTTTATTCAAGACATCGTGTGTTCTACAACCTGGCTTATCCGCAATCTTGAAAGCCATATAGCAGCTTATTAGATTAATACACTCTATTTTTTCTGTTTTATCCTTTCATGCATCAACCATTAGCATTTTAGGGAAACATGATCAAAGTATGTCTAGATTTATTTGTTATTACCTGAGCATTTGATAAGTAAATGTTATAAATTATTGAATTTAGAATCGTCTTCGGAATCCTCCTCTGGGTCATCTTCGTCGTCATCATCAGAATCGACAGAAGAAAGTGAGAGCAATGATGAAGGCAATCGTTTATCTAGGTTACATGTTAAAAGAAAAACACTTCTGACAATAAGTAAGTGATGGCTGAGTGGGTGGTTTAACGTCCGCAGAGAAAGTATCGTTGCAATATCACAATGAGAGAAAGTCTGATAATTATGTTCTGGCGTCTAGCCATCCCACATTACAGTGAAACAGATAAAAACATGACGGTATAAACCATAGTCCTCAGCCTTCCGCGAATTGAAGCTTGTAAATTTCTACTGACGCAGTTGCAGTCAGAAAACCCTTCATACGTGAAACATAGTTATTTGAGAATTAGTGTTTTACCAGTATGCTGGACAGTTCTTCCTCCTCTCTCTATTTTTTCTGTTTTATCCTTTCATGCATCAACCATTAGCATTTTAGGGAAACATGATCAAAGTATGTCTAGATTTATTTGTTATTACCTGAGCATTTGATAAGTAAATGTGATAAAATATTGAATTTAGTATCGTCTTCGGAATCCTCCTCTGGGTCATCTTCTTCATCCTCCTCAGAATCGACAGAAGAAGGTAAGAGCAATGATGAAGGTAATGTCTGATGAATGTTCCATAAGCAACAACACGACAAATGTGTCATAGCGTCCGTGTTACCACTGCATCTCATGAAATGTAGGTTATTCTTGCATGTGTTCACCCTATTAGATATATATAAATGTCGCAGTCGTCACTGAATCATATACTGTAACAGTTACTTAGAATGCCTGACCCCACTGCTATGAATCATCAGAATCGACAGAAGTAAGCCAGAGCAACGATAAAGGTAATTGCCTCCAGTTGAGGCTCCACAGCACGAAGACCATTCTTCCACGAGTTTATCTTTTTTAGATGTCTTGAACTGTGACAGTTGTCACTATCCACATAATGGAAACAGTTTGCCATAAAAGGTTTAGGAGGATAGGAGAATTATAGATTCATAGATCAAAACAACCAATATTTCACTTATATTTGTTAAATCTGTTACCATTAGAATCTTCCTCTGAATCATCCTCTGGTTCCTCTTCCTCATCATCCTCGGAGTCAACAGAAGAAGTGAAACGTGATACTGAAGGTAATCATGTAGTTAATGTTCAGGTTGAGAGGCGTGTTCTGTTGCTCATCTAGTGCTACTTGACAGGTTATATAAGAAAAATACAATCATCTAAACTATAAAAAATTTGGAAAGACATGTCTTTGGTGTTCAAAAATTTGTACATCTGTGAAAATAGTTTCTAATTATCTGAATAAATTGAGGGCCAATCGCAAAAACATGCTTTTTAATGACGTGAACGGTGTCAAATCTTACATGGAAGGAACAATCTTTTGAACCATCACTTGATTATTTGAGTGTGTGGGCGTTCCTAACCACAAAGGAGCGGTAATTTAGTCAAGATATCAAGACTGCTAAGAATGAAAAGAAATTATTACTATACAAACAATTTCATCAATTTTATATGAAAAAGGTAACAACGGGGGACGGAACACCTTAATATTGTATGAATGTCACGGATTTATACCTGTGCAATGTTTATTCAAGACATCGTGTGTTCTACAACCTGGTTAATCCGCAATCTTGAAAGCCATATAGCAGCTTATTAGATTAATGCACACTATTTTGCTTTCCGTTCATGGAACGGTTAAAATATCAAGACATACTGATGTCATCGACACTTTATAATCGAACAAGGTTATTTCGAAATATGTATCTAAAAGCGTTATGAACACCACGATCATTTTCTCTTTCTAACTTGTTTGTTATCCTTTTATTTACCTAGTACCAGCTCATCAGGGTAACATATGTTCTTCGTTTGTCTGTGCATTCCAATGTCATACAATGGCTAGTTGACGTGTTGAAGTACTTAATACTTATATAATCATCCTCTGAATCATCAGAATCGACAGAAGAAGATGACAGCAATGATGAAGGCAATCGTTTATCTAGGTTACATGTTAAAAGAAAATCACTTTTGACTTTATTTAAAGCCTGAGTGGAAGGTTTAACGTCCACTATGAAATTATCGTTACAATATCAAAATATTTTCAATCACCACTTTATTTGTGTGTGGCGCCGATCCTATCCATAAAGGTGCATTGACTAAGTAAAGATGATGAGAATGAAAAAAGGACATATTATCGTACGAACTCTTTCATCTCTTTTATCTGACAAAAGCAACTACAAGGGACAGAACACCTTAATTTTGTATGGATGTCACTGATCTATACCTGTGCGAATGTTAATTCAAGACATCGTGTGTTAACCTGGTTAATCCGCAATCGTGAAAGTCAAATAACAGCTTATTAGATTAATACACACTATTTTGTCTTCCATTCGTGCAACAGTTGAAATATCAAGAGATCCTGATGTCAACACTTTATAATCAAGCAAGGTTATTTCGAAATTCGTATTTAAAAGCGTTATGAAGCCCACGATCATTTTCTCTTTCTAGATTATTCTTGTATGTGTTCACTCTCTCAGATATCTACAAATGTCGCAGTCGTCACTGAATCATGTTCTGTAACAGTTACTTTGAATGACTTACCCCACTGCTATGTGATGGCTAGTTGACAGGATGACGTGCCTTAAATTTACAGAATCATCCTCTGAATCATCGGAATCGACAGAAGAAAGCGAGAGCAACGATGAGGGTAACTGAAAGTTTATTTAAAATCCTTTGTATTGTGAATAATGGCATGATGACATAAACCACTCCCTTTTTCATTAGGGAAAATATTCTACACGTGGCTATCTGACATGATAATGTGATTTATTTGAGAACCATCATCCGAATCTTCCGAATCGACTGAAGAAAGTAAGAGCAACGACGAAGGTAATCCTGTATTCAGGATTGATGTTAGAAATCGACTGTTTTCTTCATGAGTGAGAAGTGAATGTGATGTTTAATGCCCCTTTTGGGATTATTGTAACATTATTAGGGCGATGGAGAGAATGTCCAAATCTCTGTTAATTATCATACTACACAGAGAACGAAATACATCTTTATCACAATATGTACACCACGATTGACGGGCAAACATGTCAACTATGCAAGTCCTAGAATCTTGCTACCCTGGCATCTGTTCAGTGAGTGAGTGAGTGAGTTCGTATGGTTTGACGCCGCTTTTAGTAATATTCCAGCAATATCAGGGCGGAGAACACCAGAAATGGGCTTCATACATAGTACCCGTTTAGGGAATCGAACCCGTGACGAACAAACGCTTTAATCACAAGGCTAACCCAAGAATGGCTTAATAGCATCAACCACATGCATTTGACTTTCATTTTCACTTTCATCTAAACATCCTTTCTGTAAGTTTGTCAGGATGTCATATGCTCTACGTTTCTCTAGTTCCTGGACGCTATGTGGCCTTTAAACGTGGAAATATTATGTTTATTTTTAAGAATCATCATCGGAATCATCCGAGTCGACAGAAGAAAGTGAGAGCAGCGATGAAGGTAACCCTGTGTTAAAATCCTATGGTTTAGCCATTAAGAAGAAATGAGTGAGATGTTTATTGTTCCTGTCGGGCAAACGCCCACTAGTTTATTCAACTCACACCAAGCACCAACACCAACTACGGCATTCTTATATCAGGATAAATCATACAAATATACCATGTTTCGCTATTTTGAAATAGAACTATTGCAAGCATCAACCTACATATTTTGATAATGGTTATTTGAAATATTTTCGATCCACTTAACAAGGTTGTTATCCCTATTTTCTTGCATACTTTGTCCGCACTCAGTTTGTTAGCTTTTTGTTATATTCCCATTATATAATATAATCATTTGATTTGTGAAGGTTTCTTACTGATTTTAGAATCATCTTCTGAATCATCCTCTGGGTCATCTTCATCTTCGTCATCCTCCTCAGAATCCTCGGAAGAAAATGAGAACGAAGAAGGTAATCTTACGTTAATGGGTGCAGTAGAAAACACGACGAGAATGTGATAGCCTTGTGCTACATCTGCCTTTTGTAAAAGGACGACTCTACTTGTTTGAACGTATCTTGTCATGTGATGCTACCTGTGAAGGTCAGACTTGGTCCTCAGCAACCCATAGAAGGCGACTATGTTTGTCGTAAGAGCGACTAATGAGGTCGGGTGTTCACTGTTCAGGCTTGCTTACTTTATTGATGCATGTCATCGTATCCCAATAGCGTAGATTTATGCTCATGGTGTGAATCACTCGATTTTCTGGTCAAGACTTGATCATTTACAAACCGCCATTAAACAACAAACAAGCAAACACATGTTGCAGTTACCGACTATGATAGCTTTTACCAGGTAACTTTTAGGTAACGATCTATTGATCTATAAAATCAATTTATAATACACAATATTCATTAAGTTTATTAAATCATCAATTCTTCATATAAGCATCAAGATTGCTTTGAAATTACTGCGTTGTCAAATATATGGCCAGTTCAAGGTTTTGACATCTGCTAAGGAACATAAGAAAGTGCAACAATAACATAACGCCAGACAAAAAGAAAGAAAATACAAATTCTTCTCCCTTTCTACTGCAGCACACCCCTGAAGATCCGCGGTAGAATAGGTCTTCAGCAACCCATTCTTGCCGTAAAAGGCGACTATGCTTGTCGTAAAAGGCGACTAACGGGATTGGGTTGTCAGGCTCGCTGGATTATTTACAGACCGCCGTCATATAGCTGGAATATTGCCGAGTGCGGCGTAAAACAAGAAACAAACCAACCAATCTACTGCAGCATCTGGAAAACCAAAGTAATCTTGATATAATAAGATGATAAGTAGACGATGTAGTCACATTTTCAAACCGTGTTTAAAACAAGAACTATGATGAAATATAAAAATAATGTAGGAATATGGTATACTGGCATAGTAAACGGTGTAGTATGCTCGTGATAGATATAAAATATGTACCCCTGTATATGTAGTCAACAATATCCGTGAAGATCCGGGTTAAAATAAGTCTTCAGCAACCCATATTTGTACATAGAGGCGACTGACGAGATCGGGTGGTCAAGCTCGGTGACTTGGTTGATGCATGTCATCTTGTCCAAAATCCGTTTATTGATGCTCATGATGTCGATCACTGGATTCACTGGTCCACACTTGATTATTTACAGATCGCTGTTATATAGCTGGAATATTGTTGACAAACAAACATGAATCATCAATGTATGTCCAAGATGGAGTTTCTGGTCTCAAAATCAATTTCTTTTTCAGCGACATTTGCATAGAGGATGGAACACTGCTTGGAAACCTGCCTTTATCAACTGTGCAGAAATATCGACCGATAGCATTTCAATTGTATGTTTGATAGAATAAAAAGTTCGTGACAGAATGTGTCTTTGTGTAACATTATGTGACAATCTATGGCGTTTCAGTCAAGATTCCCAAACTTTTGAATAGGCAAAAACATGTTTGTCAGTTCCCAGAGAATAGTGGGAATCTTCTTTGAAAACATGCAGACGGTATACTCCATATACCGTGATCAAGGAAAAGTGGATCAATGACCGGATGTAATTGTGACAAGGACATAAATCGCTTGCCCTATGGCAGCCGTATAACTTTAAAATCGTGTCCTTCAGTAACCGTGTTTCAGTACTTTTACTTTGAAACCGCCCTGATGTTGTAAGCAACATTCCACTCCGTATGGGTACAGTGACACACCATAAGCCTAGTCACCCACCTTCCCTAATATGTGGATGTGTGCATGAGTACGTGCGTGCGCGGGCGTGTGTGTGTCCCGAATCTCATTCATGGAAAAAGATAAACCATCAGAATGATGATTCACACAAACAAATAGAATAAGGAGTAAAGGAGTCCTATTCTCTGCGAGATGGTTTAGAGAGAAGTTAATGTGAGAAGTGACAATGTTACAGGGGTGGGTGGGTGAATGCTTTTGCACAAAAACAATGTAACAAAGAATGCGGGCAATCGAAACTGAACCAGACAACTGATGGTTGGTCGTATTGGCAACGATACACACAATCGACACGTCACACAATCATGCAGGTCACATGAGTGCAGTTTTAATGTGTTTATGCTTTAATGTCATCTACATCAATGATCTGAAATCGTTCAATAATCATCAATAAGCATATTCCTTCCACTGAATTAAAGGAGATAAATGAGAACGTCTCGTCTTTTTTTCATATTTAGATCTATGCATACAGATTCTGAATGACAAAACACTCTCCACAAGACAAGACAAAGAGATGACTTCAACTTTCCAACAGTCAACTTTTCCTATATGTCGAACAATATTCCTGCAGCTCAATCCCTTGTCGCCTACATTTCACAACTTTTGAGATACAATCGAACATTTTCTTTCTTCCAAGATTTCAAAGAGCCTCGTACGACTCTTGCTCAAAAGTTGTTTAATCAAGGTTACAACATTCAAGGCCTCTGTAAATCTTTCAAAATGTTTAATGGTAGACATATAGACGACATTTCCAAATTTGACGCATCAGTGACAAAGATGATGTCATACGCCATTCCCTAGTTTGACTTGTAACATTTGTTCCCGTGTTTTTTTCAAGTGATCAATTCACCTGCCTTGCCTTTGCATGTGTTTGTGACGGGTGCCACTGGTGGGGACAGGATACGTTCACCTTTTCGCGAACACCTGGTATCACCACTATTTGAATGTGATTTATAAACACATGCTCATGATAAAGTCGGAATCGTACAATCGACTTGCTTTCGGCAGAAATTTCAGATGAATATGGAAATGGTTTGATAGCTTTTATTTTGAAGTTGACTGAGATTATAAAGAACTAGACAACAATAACTATCAGTGTTTACAAAATACAATATCATTCTTAATAACTTCCAACAACCAAAGAGACATGTGTGTAGTTTTACTTATCGAAATCTCGGATATCAATTCAATAATGAATGGATACTCTCCAATCGGCTAAACGTAGAAGGTAGTGCATTAAGTGAAGTAATTCTGAAACAACAGACTATTGGATCATGACAACAACATGCAGATAATACAACGTGGGGCCACTATCAAACAACCTGAAAATAATAACTGTTACTCCAAAACAGATGGTCATCTAACATGACCATGTGCGTGAGTAAGTATTGTTTTACGCCGCTTTAAGCAATATTCCAGAAATATCACGGGGGACACCAGCAATTGACTTCACCCAGGGTAGTATAAGTGAAAGAAATTCTGGTGCTTTCAAATAAAGAGAAAAGCCACAAAGTTCATTCCATAATCTTGTTTTTTGGTTTTGTTTGTTGCTTAGCGCCGCACTCAGCAATATCACAGCCATATGACGGCGGGCATTCCATAATCATAAGAAATCTCTGCGATTCCGACTATATCATAAGCATGTGTTCATGAATCACTGTCAAATAGTGAGGATAAAAGGTGTTCGCCAAAGGTGAGCGTATCCTGCCCCATTGGTGGCACCCGTCACAAACATACGCCAAGTAGTTATGCCAATGTGCAGATATAGACATTGTAATTATAAATCAAGGTCTTCATTTGATGGTCTGAATGCTCATTTTTGAACCACAGGGGCAGCAAAAACTCATGGCATGATTGTCTTGCTTTGCCACATCACCCCTTAATGTTTGGTTACCTTCGTCATGACCCTCATGTTCTTCTTTCGATTCTCTCGATCGAGATTATTGATAACATTTAAAGAATGGCCATCGTAAGGGATATGAAGAAATATAGAGAATAGGCACTGAGGATGATAACGATCCCAGTCGTGGATTCAAAAGCTAATCCTGAAAAAAATAACTGTTACTCCAAAACAGATGGTCATCTAACATGACCATGTGAGTGAGTAAGTATTGTTTTACGCCGCTTTAAGCAATATTCCAGAAATATCACGGGGGACACAAGCAATTGACTTCACCCACGGTAGTATAAGTGAAAGAAATTCTGGTGCTTCCAAATAAAGAGAAAGTCTTGAGCAGCTCCAATGTATCAGCCAAAACATTTCTCACCATAATTAATAATAACTATTGAGCTGATGGTGAAACTCGGAATCTTCAGTCCATCAAGATAACAAAGTCCCAGTTCAAGTAATATTCAGTCAACGCAAGAGAATAACCAATCTCGATTATCTGCCAAAACATTGGGCGAAGAAAGGCAAAATAGTGATGAAAAAGTATACAGTGGTGACACTATCGACTCTTAACCAGACAATCCAGTAAAACGATATCTCGTTTCAACTTTCAACGATATTGTTATTTTGAATTACGTCTGCTGCTTACACGTGAAGGGAATCTGCTGTGTCGATTGTGTCATCACTGATTTACAAAATAATATCACTAGATTATCTGGTCCAGACTCGATTGTTTACAGACAAATTGGCTACCGGTTCAGGCTACAGGCTACAGGCTACTGATAGAGTAGGGAATGCTTCCCCTTTTCGCGAACACTTGGTGTCATCACTTGGTCGATGTTTCTGCTGGTGGATTGAAGTCTCCGAGTGTCATCATAAGCTCAGTAGCATTTATCAATTATGCTGCGTCAGCGACAAAAGATATGTTTGGACCGATACATTAAAACCGTTCCCATTGTTTTGAAAAACGAACGTTTTTCCTTCACTGATAATTTGCAGAATCTCTGCACTTGTACACATCAGACGTAATTCGAAACTAACATATCGGTTTTATCTTTCAGCCAAATAGTTAGAGGAGAAACGCTATGTGCAGGCAACAAACACATACTTTTTGAAAGGTTTACTGAGGCCATGAATGTTGTAACGCTGATCAAACAGCGTTGGGGCAAGAGTCGTATGCTGCTCTTTGAATCTTTCGTAGAAAAAAAAGAGTATGCTTTACTGTACCTTACAAATTGTGAAAGTCACCTATCCAGCCATTGGACAAGGATGCAACTCAATCTTTCTATGAAGTCAGCACTTATTTTCGCAAGACTTAAGACAGGAGGTAACTAACGGAATTTAAACACCTCAGAAAAACTGAACTACAAAAACATCCTGTACCCACATGTTTATGCTAATGTCCAAACTCCACAGGAAACGCCACATACACCACACTATAACAAATCTGTGCGATAACACCATTTGGTAGAAGGATGAAATAGAAGACCAGGGCTTCATTTACTCGATGGCTCAATGTGACTATAATAAATGTTCATGAAGAATTTATCATGTAGTATATATGGATGTCGGTAAATATCTTCCTTTTATATTACAGTGAAAGGAAAGATGTTTTCAATGAATAAATACCATCTGGTACTCTTACAGAAGCTGATAACTTTATCCAAATGTAATGAATATATATCCCCCCCATGTTTCATTCCGATGTAATTTGAAAATCTATCCATCGATATTAATATATAACTGACGATAAGCATAATGTACCACAGTTAAAATAAATTGATCTATATCAATATGCACATTTAAAGGAAATGTGCTGTAACAGGCCAGAACATCTGGCTTCTGAATGGAAAGGAGATTTTGATCAATTTCAAACATTTTATTCATATATAGATATGAATAACATAAATCTGACACGTGTTTCCTGATCATTTGATATCGACATACACATTCAAAAGTGAAGTGTGCTGACCAGCATGTTTTAGATACGATACGTGATCTTTGAGCTGATTTCATTTGGTACTTTGTTGCAAGTTGACTTACCGTGTGCATAGTGTTTTAGGTAAGAAGATGGATACTTTATTCAGATGTCATGAATAATTATCCTCCAGATGTCGCATTTTAAGAATATTTCGATAATAATGATGTTATCTAAAGTACTATATAAATGCCCTGTTGATCAGCAAGATTCTAAGAATACACCAGTTCACTTTCGCAGGTAAGTACGAACCATTGTGGGGTTTTCTTCACAGTAGCTTACGATTTTTTAACATCATCGTCTATACTGGAATACTAAAGTGTTGGTATGCTTGTGTTAACAAACAACTATGTAGTTGGTCTCGTTTCACTGCATGAAACAAATGAATTTCTAACACGGCCAAAAGAACAAAACGCACTCTTATTACAAAATGTCAATATGTTTCAGTGCAAAATGATCGTACAGGTGTTGCTCTCCGTTCTCCTGGTGTCAATCACTCTGACTGAAGGTAGTCGCATTCGAGGAGGAAACATTAGGGAAGCTTTTGAAGGTAATGAAAATGATTACTTTGCAAGTGATTTAGTGGCATTTAAATGACTAACAAAGCACTTTTGCGTTTACGTTACCATAAACCGAACAAAATTAGGCCAAATCCACAAACATACTTCTGTTTCCTGATGGACTGATAATAGGAGGGGCGAGGGCGTGAAATGACCTTTGAACTTGACATTGTGAATAATTACCATAACAACTAATGTCTGTAACTAGCTTTTTATGACTAACATACTGTTTGGGCAACATAACCACCTGCCCTTGAATTCGATTAAACAATCCGAGGCGGAAGGAGACAAACTGGCCCCATCTCATCCTTCAAATTGCGCAGCACGTCAAACATTAGGAACCTGTTTTATCACCAGTGGCGGATTTCATTCTTTGGGGCACTATTTCGCCTGTCAATTTTTATCGAATTTTTAATGGTACTTCCGTTTTTCAAATTAATTTTGGTCAAAAATTTGTGATTACGTATGTCTTAAAGTATGAAAATCTGCCCTTTAGTATGAAAATCTGCCCTTTAATGTGCCCTTTAAAAACAAAACAAGCATGTAATAGCATTCAGCTACGAATGCATCTCAAGAAAGGAAGACTATTCTTCCAATTAATCTTTTCTAGATATCTAGAATTGTTACAGTTGTCACAATCCATATATAGGAAACAGCTATTTTAGAATGGCTTCCTGATCACACTTAGTTTTCCATAGACGATATAGGAGGATAGGAGAAATATAGATTCATAGATCAAAACAACAAATATTTCACTAATATTTGTTAAATCTGTTACCATAAGAATCTTCCTCTGAATCATCCTCTGGTTCCTCTTCCTCATCATCCTCGGAATCAACAGAAGAAGTGAAGCGTGATACTGAAGGTAATCATGTAGTTAATGTTCAGTTTGAGAGGCGTGTTCTGTTGCTCATCTAGTGCTTTTTGACAGGTTATATAAGAAAGATGCAATCATCTACACTGAAATGTTAGGAAAGACATATCCTTGGTGTTAAAAAGAATTTACATCTGTGAAAGTATTATCTAATCATCTGAATAAATTCAGGACCAATCGCAAAACACATGCTTTTTAATGACGTGAACGGTGGAAGGCACGGAAGGAACAACCTTTTGGACCATCACTTGATGATTTGAGTGTGTGGGCGTCCCTAACCACAAAGGGACACTAATTTAGTTGAGGTATCAACACTGCTAAGAATGAAAAAGAAATTATTACTATACAAACAATTTCATCAATTTTAGTTGAGGTATCAACACTGCTAAGAATGAAAAAGAAATTATTACTATACAAACAATTTCATCAAATTTATATGAAAAAAGTAACAACGGGGGACAGAACACCTTAATTTTGTATGAATGTCACTGATTTATACCTGTGCAATGTTTATTCAAGACATCGTGTGTTCTACCTGGTTAATCCGCAATCTTGAAAGTCATATAGCAGCTTATTAGGTTAATACACACTATTTTGCCTTCCATTCATGGAACGGTTGAAATATCAAGACATACTGATGTCATCAACTCTTTATAATCGAACAAGGTTATTTCGAAATATGTATCTAAAAGCGTTATGAAGCCCACGCTCATTCTCTCTTTCTAACTTGTTTGTTATCCTTTTATTTACCTAGCACCAGCTCGTCAGGGTAACGTATGTTCCTCACTTGTCTGTGCATTTCAATGTCATACAATGGCTAGTTGACATGTTGAAGTACTTAATACTTGTAGAATCATCCTCTGAATCATCAGAATCAACAGAAGAAGATGAGAGCAATGATGAAGGTAATCGTTTATCTAGGTTACATCACTTTTGACAATACGTAAGTGATGGCTGAGTGGGTGGTTTGACGTCCGCAGTGAAAGTATCGTTGCAATATCACAATGAGAGAAAGTCTGATAATTATGTTCTGGCGTCTAGCCATCCCACATTACAGTGAAACAGATAAAAAGATGACGGTATAAACAATAGCCCTCAGCCTTCCGCGAATTGAAGCTTGTAAGTTTCTACTGATGCAGTTGCAGTCAGAAAACCCTTCATACGTGAAACATAGTTATATGAGAATTAGTGTTTTACCAGTATGCTGGACAGTTCTTACTCCGTTCTCTATTTTTTCTGTTTTATCCTTTCATGCATCAACCATTAGAATTTTAGGGAAACATGATCAAAGTATGTCTAGATTTATTTGTTATTACCTGAGCATTTGATAAGCAAATGTGTTAAATTATTCAATTTAGAATCGTCTTCGGAATCCTCCTCAGAATCGACAGAAGATGGTGACAGCAATGATGAAGGTATATTTCATGAGTATTCCATATACAAATATACTACAAATTACCACTGCATCTCCAGAAATATAGATTATTCTTGTATGTGTTAACCCTATTAGATATCTTTAAATGTCGTAGTCGTCACTGAATCATATACTGTAACAGTTACTTAGAATGCCTGACCCCACTGCTATGAATCATCAGAATCGACAGATTAAAGCGAGAGCAACGATGAAGGTAATTGCATGTTGAGGCTCCACAGCACGAAGACTATATTTCCACGAGTTCATCTTTTTTAGATGTCCAGAACTGTGACAGTTGTCACTGTCGACATAATGGAAACAGTTTTCCATTGAAGATGTAGGAGGATAGGAGAAATATAGATTCATAGATCAAAACAACCAACTTTTCACTAATATTTGTTAAATCTGTCACCATTAGAATCTTCCTCTGAATCAACCTCTGGTTCCTCTTCCTCATCATCCTCGGAGTCAACAGAAGAAGTGAAGCGTGATATTGAAGGTAATCATGTAGTTAATGTTAAGGTTGAGAGGCGTGTTCTGTAGCTCATCTAGTGCTATTTGACAGGTAATATAAGAAAGATGCAATCATCTAAACTGATATGTTTCGAAAGACATATCCTTGGTGTTAAAAAGAATTGTACATCTGTGAAAGGATTATCTAATTATCCGAGTGAAATGAGGACCAATGTAAAACAAATCGTGTTTTATAATGACGTGAATGGAACCAAATCTTACATGGAAGGAACAATCTTTTGGACTATCACTTGATGATTTGAGTGTGTGGGCGTTCCTAACCACGACGGAGCAGTAATTTAGTAAAGACATCAACACTGATGATTATGAAAATGAAATTATTACTATACAAACAATTTAATCTCTTTTATCTGAAAAAAGGGCAGATCACCTTAATTTTGTATGAATGTCAATCATCTGTACCGGTGCAATGTTTATTCAATACACCGTGTGTTTTACAACCTGGTTAATCCGCAATCTTGAAAGCCAAATAGCAGCTTATTAGGTTTATATACACATTGTTTTTCTTCCATTCGTGGAACGGTTGAAATATCAAGCCATACTGATGTCATCAACTCTTTACAATCAAACAAGTTTTTTTCGAAATAGGTATCTTATGGCATTAGGTAGCCCGCGATCATTTTCTCTTTCTAACTTGTTTGTTATCTTTTTATTTATCTACCACCAGCTGGTCATTGTAAATGATGTTTCTTTGTTTATCTGTGCATTCTTATGCCACACAAAAACACGACAAATGTGTCATAGCGTCCGTGTTACCAATGCATCTCAAGAAATGTAGATTATGTTTGTATGTGTTCACCCACTGAATCATGTACTGTAACAGTTACTTCGAATGACTGGCCCTACTGCTATGTGATTGCTAGTTGACAGGATGACGTGCCTTATATTTACAGAATCGCCAAAAGAAAAAAAGAGAGCAACGATTAAGGTAATTGAAAGTTGAAAACATATTAAACATCCTCTGTATTGTCTATAATTGTGAGACTTTGTTGCAAGGTGTTATTGCCAATGTGTAAAATACTGTAGCAATAACACGATGACGGACAAACAAGGAAAACTCTACAGGTCATAGCATCTTGCTATCCTGGCATCTGAAGAAAACAATAATGGCATGATGCCATAAACCACTCCCTTTTTCATTCCGGAAAATATTCTACATGTTCTGTTTTAAGTATCCTTTTATGTATCTACCAACAGTTTGTCAGATGTAAAATGTTTGATGTTTCTCTCGTTCTCATTCAATGTTGTGGCTATCTGACATGATAATGTGATTTATTTGATAACCATCATCCGAATCTTCCGAATCGACTGAAGAAAGTAAGAGCAACGACGATGATAATCCTGTATTCAGGATTGATGTTAGAAATCGACTGTGAGAAGTGAATGTGATGTTTAATACCCCTTTAGGGATTATTGTTACATTTTTAGGGCGATTGAGGGAATGCTACCCTGGTATCTGTTGAGTGAGTGAGTACGTATGGTTTGACGCCGCTTTTAGTAATATTCCAGCATTATCAGGGCGGAGAACACCAGAAATGGGCTTCATACACAGTAACCATGTAGGGAATCGAACCCGTGACGAACAAACGCTTTAATCACAAGGCTAACCCAAGAATGGCCAAGAAATGTAGATTATTCTTGTATGTGTTCCCTCTCTTAGATATCTATAAATGTCGCAGTCGTCACGGAATCATGTACTGTCACAGTTACTTAGAATGACTGGCCCCACTGCTATGTGATGGCTAGTTGACAGGATGACGTGCCTTATATTTACAGAATCGTCCTCTGAATCTTCAGAATCGACAGAAGAAACTGAGATTAAGGAAAAAGGTAATCGTTTATCTAGGTTACATGTTAAAAGAAAATCACTTTGGACAATACGGAAGTGATGGCTGAGTGGGAGGTTTAACTTCCGAAATGAAATGATCGTTGAAATATTACAATGAGAGAGAGCCTGCAAAAACATGACAAATGTGTCATAGTGCCCGTGTTACCAATGCATCTCAAGAAATGTAGATTATTCTTGTATGTGTTCATCCTCTTAGATGTCTCAAATGTCGCAGTCGTCACTGAATCATGTACTGTAACAGTTACTTAAAATGACTGGCCCCACTGCTATGCGATGGCTAGTTGACAGGATGACGTGCCTTATATTTACAGAATCGTCCTCTGAATCTTCAGAATCGACAGAAGAAACTGAGATTAAGGAAAAAGGTAATCGTTTATCTAGGTTACATGTTAAGAGAAAATCACTTTTGACAATACGTAAGTGATGGCTGAGTGGGAGGTTTAACTTCCGAAATGAAATGATCGTTGAAATATTACAATGAGAGAAAGCCTGCAAAAACACGAAAAATGTGCCATAGTGTCCGTGCTACCAATGCATCACAAGAAATGTAGATTATTCTTGTATGTGTTCATCCTCTTAGATGTCTCAAATGTCGCAGTCGTCACTGAATCATGTACTGTAATAGTTACTTAAAATGACTGGCCCTACTACTATGTGATGGCTAGTTGACAGGATGACGTGCCTTATATTTACAGAATCGTCCTCTGAATCTTCAGAATCGACAGAAGAAACTGAGATTAAGGAACAAGGTAATCGTTTATCTAGGTTACATGTTAAAAGAAAATCACTTTTGACAATACGTAAGTGATGGCTGAGTGGGAGGTTTAACTTCCGAAATGAAATGATCGTTGAAATATTACAATGAGAGAAAGCCTGCAAAAACACGACAAATGTGTTATAGTGTCCGTGTTACCAATGCATCTCAAGAAATGTAGATTATTCTACTATGTGTTCAACCTTTAGATATCTATAAATGTCGCAGACGTCACTGAATCATGTACTGTAACAGTTCTTTAAAATGACTGGCCCAACTACTATGTGATAGCTAGTTGACAGGATGACGTGCCTTATATTTACAGAATCGTCCTCTGAATCTTCAGAATCGACAGAAGAAACTGAGATTAAGGAAAAAGGTAATCGTTTATCTAGGTTACATGTTAAAAGAAAATCACTTTTGACAATACGTAAGTGATGGCTGAGTGGGAGGTTTAACTTCCGAAATGAAATGATCGTTGAAATATTACAATGAGAGAAAGCCTGCAAAAACACGACAAATGTGTCATAGTGTCCGTGCTACCAATGCATCTCAAGAAATGTAGATTATTCTTGTATGTGTTCATCCTCTTAGATGTCTCAAATGTCGCAGTCGTCACTGAATCATGTACTGTAATAGTTACTTAAAATGACTGGCCCAACAGCTATGTGATGGCTAGTTGACAGGATGACGTGCCTTATATTTACAGAATCGTCCTCTGAATCTTCAGAATCGACAGAAGAAACTGAGATTAAGGAACAAGGTAATCGTTTATCTAGGTTACATGTTAAAAGAAAATCACTTTTGACAATACGTAAGTGATGGCTGAGTGGGAGGTTTAACTTCCGAAATGAAATGATCGTTGAAATATTACAATGAGAGAAAGCCTGCAAAAACACGACAAATGTGTCATAGTGTCCGTGTTACCAATGCATCTCAAGAAATGTAGATTATTCTACTATGTGTTCAACCTTTAGATATCTATAAATGTCGCAGTCGTCACTGAATCATGTACTGTAACAGTTCTTTAAAATGACTGGCCCCACTGCTATGTGATGGCTAGTTGACAGGATGACGTGCCTTATATTTACAGAATCGTCCTCTGAATCTTCAGAATCGACAGAAGAAACTGAGATTAAGGAAAAAGGTAATCGTTTATCTAGGTTACATGTTAAAAGAAAATCACTTTTGACAATACGGAAGTGATGGCTGAGTGGGAGGTTTAACTTCCGAAATGAAATGATCGTTGAAATATTACAATGAGAGAAAGCCTGCAAAAACACGACAAATGTGTCATAGTGTCCGTGTTACCAATGCATCTCAAGAAATGTAGACTATTCTACTATGTGTTCAACCTTTAGATATCTATAAATGTCGCAGTCGTCACTGAATCATGTACTGTAACAGTTCTTTAAAATGACTGGCCCAACTACTATGTGATGGCTAGTTGACAGGTTGACGTGCCTTATATTTACAGAATCGTCCTCTGAATCTTCAGAATCGACAGAAGAAACTGAGATTAAGGAAAAAGGTAATCGTTTATCTAGGTTACATATTAAAAGAAAATCACTTTTGACAATACGGAAGTGATGGCTGAGTGGGAGGTTTAACTTCCGAAATGAAATGACCGTTGAAATATTACAATGAGAGAAAGCCTGCAAAAACACGACAAATGTGTCATAGTGTCCGTGCTACCAATGCATCTCAAGAAATGTAGGTTATTCTTGTATGTGTTCATCCTCTTAGATGTCTCAAATGTCGCAGTCGTCACTGAATCATGTACTGTAATAGTTACTTAAAATGACTGGCCCAACTGCTATGCGATGGCTAGTTGACAGGATGACGTGCCTTATATTTACAGAATCGTCCTCTGAATCTTCAGAATCGACAGAAGAAACTGAGATTAAGGAACAAGGTAATCGTTTATCTAGGTTACATGTTAAAAGAAAATCACTTTTGACAATACGGAAGTGATGGCTGAGTGGGAGGTTTAACTTCCGAAATGAAATGATCGTTGAAATATTACAATGAGAGAAAGCCTGCAAAAACACGACAAATGTGTCATAGTGTCCGTGTTACCAATGCATCTCAAGAAATGTAGATTATTCTACTATGTGTTCAACCTTTAGATATCTATAAATGTCGCAGTCGTCACTGAATCATGTACTGTAACAGTTCTTTAAAATGACTGGCCCAACTACTATGTGATAGCTAGTTGACAGGATGACGTGCCTTATATTTACAGAATCGTCCTCTGAATCTTCAGAATCGACAGAAGAAACTGAGATTAAGGAACAAGGTAATCGTTTATCTAGGTTACATGTTAAAAGAAAATCACTTTTGACAATACATAAGTGATGGCTGAGTGGGAGGTTTAACTTCCGAAATGAAATGATCGTTGAAATATTACAATGAGAGTAAGCCTGCAAAAACACGACAAATGTGTCATAGTGTCCGTGTTACCAATGCATCTCAAGAAATGTAAATTATTCTTGTATGTGTTCACCCTCTTAGATGTCTCAAATGTCGCAGTCTTCACTGAACCATGTACTGTAACAGTTACTTAGAATGACCGGCCCCACTGCTGTGTGATGGCTAGTTGACAGGATGACGTGCCTTATATTTACAGAATCGTCCTCTGAGTTATCAGAATCGACAGAGGAAACTGAGAACAACAACGATATAGGTAATTGAAAGTTGAAAAAATATTACACATCCTCTGTATTGTCCATAATTGTTAGACTCTGTTGCAAGGTGTTATTGCCAATGTGTAAAATACTGTAGCAATAACACGATGGCGGACCAAAAAAGGAAAACTCTGCAGGTCTTCGCATCTTGCTATCCTGGCATCTGAAGAAAACAATAAAGGCATGATGTCATAAACCACTCCCTTTTTCCTCCTGGAAAATATTCTACATGTTCTGTCTTCAGTATCCTTTTATGTATCTACCAACAGTTTGTCAGGTGTAAAATGTTTGATGTTTCTCTCGTTCTCATTCAATGTAGTGGCTATCTGATATGATAATTGCGTGGATAAATGCCTATGATATCAATCACTGGATTGTCTAGTGCAACCTCGATTATTTACAGACCGCCGTCATACAGCTTGAATATTGCCGAGTGCGGCGTAAACAAAAAACAAACAAACCACTCCAGCATCTGGAAAACCAAAGTAATCTTGATATAATCAGATGATAAGTAGACGATGTAGTCACATTTTCAAGTCGTGTTTAGAACAAGAACTATGATGAAATATAAAATTACTGTAGGAATATGGTATAATGGTATAGTAAATGGTATAGTATGCTCGTGATAGATATAACATATGTACCCCTGTATATGTAAGAGTCAACAATACCCGTGAAGATCCGGGTTAAAATTAGCAACCCCTGTATGTACTAAGAGGCTACTGACGAGATCGGGTGGGCAAGCTCGGTGATTTGGTTGATGCATGTCATCTTGTCCAAAATGCGTTTATTGATGCTCATGATGTCGATCACTGGATTCACTGGTCCACACTTGATTATTTACAGATCGCTGTTATATAGCTGGAATATTGTTGACAAACAAACATGAATCATCAATGTATGTCCAAGATGGAGTTTCTGGTCTCAAAATCAATTTCTTTTTCAGCGAAATTTGCATAGAGGATGGAACACTGCTTGGAAACCTGCCTTTATCAACTGTGCAGAAATATCGACCGATAGCATTTCAATTGTATGTTTTATAGAATAAAAAGTTCGTGACAATGTGTCTTTGTGTAACATTATGTGACAATCTATGGCGTTTCAGTCAAGGTTCCCAAACCTTTGAATAGGCAAAAACATGTTTGTCAGTTCCCAGAGAATAATGGGAATCTTCTCTGAAAACAAGCAGACGGTATCCTCCATATACCGTGACGAAGGGAAAGTGGATCATTGGTCGGATGTAATTGTGACAAGGACATAAATCGCAAGCCCTATGGCAGCCGTATAACTTTAAAATCGTGTGCTTCGGCAACCGTGTTTCATTACTTTTACTTTTAAACTGCCCTGATGCGAGCAACATTCCACTCCGTATGGGTACAGTGACACACCAAACTCAAGTCACCCACCTTCCCTACCCGTGTGGGTGCGTGGGTGCGTGCGTGCGTGATTGCGTGCGTGAGTACGTGCGTGCGCGCGCGTGTGTGTGTCCCGAATCTCATTCATGGAAAAAGATAAACCATCAGAAATGATGATTTACACAAAAAATAGAATAAGGAGTAAAGGAGTCCTATTCTCTGCGAGATGGTTTAGAGAGAAGTTAATGTGAGAAGTGACAATGTTACAGGGGTGGGTGGGTGAATGCTTTTGCACAAAAACAATGTAACAAAGAATGTCAATGGGCAATCGAAACTGAACCAGACAACTGATGGTTGGTCGTATTGGCAACGATACACACAATCGACGACACGTCACACAATCATGCAGGTCACATCAGTGCAGTTTTAATGTGTTTATGCTTTAATGTCATCTACATCAATGATCTGAAATCGTTCAATAATCATCAATAAGCATATTCCTTCCACTGAAATAAAGGAGATAAATGAGAACGTCTCGTCTTTCTCATATTTAGATCTATGCATACAGATTCTGCATGACAAAACACTCTCCACAAGACAAGACAAAGAGATGACTTCAACTTTCCAACAGTCAACTTTTCCTATATGTCGAACAATATTCCTGCAGCTCAATCCCTTGGTGCCTACATTTCACAACTTTTGAGGTACAATCGAACATGTTCTTGTCCATATTCGATCACTTACATCCGACGTCATATTGCATCGAGCTGTATTGATTCAATACTGGTGTATGTGTAGCGATGTTGGTGACATATAATGCTCGCAAAGAAAGTGGTGTGGGGACCTGCAGATAATTTGTGGATTATAATCTTCATTATTTCTTTAATTAATTGTAATTTCACGTGCGGATATCACAAATAGTAGTCCAATTTGTTATCCAAACATGCACTTTCTAATAACATCAAGGTACAAGCTTTCTATATGAGTCAAACATATTCGTATGTATGGTATGGTATGGATATCTATAAAATTAAAGCCACAAAGTTCATTCCATAATCTTGTTTTTGGGGTTTTTTTGTTGCTTAGCGCCGCACTCAGCAATATCACAGCCATATGACGGCGGGCATTCCATAATCATAAGAAATCTCTGCGTTTCCGACTATATCATAAGCATGTGTTCATGAGACACTGTCAAATAGTGAGGATAAAAGGTGTTCGCCAAAGGTGAGCGTATCCTGCCCCATTGGTGGCACCCGTCACAAACATACGCCAAGTAGTTATGCCAATGTGCAGATATAGACATTGTAATTATAAATCAAGGTCTTCATTTGATGGTCTGAATGCTCATTTTTGAACCACAGGGGCAGCAAAAACTCATGGCATGATTGTCTTGCTTTGCCACATCACCCCTTAATGTTTGGTTACCTTTGTCATGACCCTCATGTTCTTCTCTCGATTCTCTCGATCGATATTATGGATAACATTTAAAGAATGGCCATCGTAAGGGATATGAAGAAATATAGAGAATAGGCACTGAGGATGATAACGATCCCAGTCGTGGATTCAAAAGCTAATCCTGAAAATAATAACTGTTACTCCAAAACAGATGGTCATCTAACATGACCATGTGCGTGAGTAAGTATTGTTTTACGCCGCTTTAAGCAATATTCCAGAAATATCACGGGGGACACCAGCAATTAACTTCACCCAGGGTAGTATAAGTGAAAGAAATTCTGGTGCTTCCAAATAAAGAGAAAGTCTTGAGCAGCTTCAATGTATCAGCCAAAACATTTCTCACCATAATTGATAATAGCTATTGAGCTGATGGTGAAACTCGGAATCTTCAGTCCATCAATATAACATCGTCCCAGTTAAAGTAATATTCAGTCAACGCAAGAGAATAACCAATCTCGATTATCTGCCAAAACATTTGGCGAAGAAAGGCAAAATAGTGATGAAAAAGTATACAGTGGTGACACTATCGACTCTTAACCAGACAATCCAGTAAAACGATATCTCGTTTCAACTTTCAACGATATTGTTATTTTGAATTACGTCTGCTGCTTACAAGTGAAGAGACTCTGCTGTGTCGATTGTGTCATCACTGATTTACAAAATAATATCACTAGATTATCTGGTCCAGACTCGATTGTTTACAGACAAATTGGCTACCGGTTCAGGCTACAGGCTACAGGCTACTGATAGAGTAGGGAATGCTTCCCCTTTTCGCGAACACTTGGTGTCATCACTTGGTCGATGTTTCTGCTGGTGGATTGAAGTCTCCGAGTGTCATCATAAGCTCAGTAGCATTTATCAATTATGCTGCGTCAGCGACAAAAGATATGTTTGGACCGATACATTAAAACCGTTCCCATTGTTTTGAAAAACGAACGTTTTTCCTTCACTGATAACTAGCAGAATCTCTGCACTTGTACACATCAGACGTAATTCGTTTTTTCTTTCAGCCAAATAGTGGGAGGAGAAACGCTATGTGCAGGCAACAAACACATACTTTTTGAAAGGTTTACTGAGGCCATGAATGTTGTAACGCTGATCAAACAGCTTTGGAGCACGAGTCGTATGCTGCTCTTTGAATCTTTCGTAGAAAAAAAGAGTATCCTTTACACTACCTTACAAATTGTGAAAGTCACCTATCCAGCCATTGGACAAGGACGTAACTCAATCTTTCTATGAAGTCAGCACTTATTTACGCAAGACTTAAGACAGAAGGTAACTTAAGGAATTAAAACACCTCGGAAAAACTGAATTGCAAAATCATCCTGTACCCACATGTTTATGCTAATGTCCAAATTCCAGAGGGAAACGCCACATACACCACACTAAAAAAATATAACAAATCTGTGCGATACCACCATTTGGTAGAAGGATGAAATAGAAGACCAGGGCTTCATTTACTCGATGGCTCAATGTGACTATAATAAATGTTCATGAAGAATTTATCATGTAGTATATATGGATGTCGGTAAATATCTTCCTTTTATATTACAGTGAAAGGAAAGATGTTTTCAATGAATAAATACCATCTGGTACTCTTACAGAAGCTGATAACGTTATCCAAATGTAACGAATATATAAACCCCCAATGTTTCATTCTGATGTAATTTGAAAATCTGTCTATCGATATTAAAGGGGCACTGATCTAACGCAATTCCCCGGACTGGTTGTTGCCTTTGTTATTGTTTTTTTCCCCGTGAGTACCCGGATGATACGCAACGCAACTGAGCGTGACCAGAGACTGGGCTACCGTCTGCAAGGACAGCTAAATAAACTTGGAGGCTGGAGGCAATATTTGTTTTACGCATTTTTGCATAAACACTGATTGGTTAACTGTGATCTATAAAGATTTCGACAAAGGGCGCATGTTAATTAATTTCTTCAGCCTAAACAAACAGACAAAAAGAACGGCGGAGCTCATCGGATGTCGTTATTTGGAAATACCCCAGATGGTTATAGTTGAATACTAAAAAAAGTATCCATGCAGTGAAAGCATTTTCGGATTTCGGATTGCGTTGATAATACGATTACTACTCCCTTGTTGTCATCCACGTTTTCTCGTCTAACCCTACACTTGTGTATTTGTCGTCATTCACTTGATGCTCAGTTAATGAATTTATTACAGGTACAATTAGTGGTAGCTGACAAAGGTTCCCATTTGGCATTTATTGTGTCTGGGGTACTTATTCAATCTAAATCCAGGCTTATAGTGAGGTGAAATGTGTGTTATGTAATATGCACGTGGCTGACCAGCAAGAGATGAATGATCAGTTCATTTACTTTTTTTTGTAAATCAACAGATCGTTCCTAGTCATCAAAGGATTAACAGAAAATACGTTGATTGATTAATCACTGTTATCTTGCACAGTGGATATGTCAAAAGTGAGTGTTTACATGTCTAGGTTTACTAAAACAAAGGGAATACACTCATATCATGACGTGAAGTGCCGATGTAAAAACAACATACTTTGTTCAAAGGGTTAACTGATAATACGTTGATTGATTGATCATTGTTATCTATCACTCAATGGATTTTGTAGGAACCGTGGAAGTTATGAAAATAGTTGTCACGTGGGCTTTCTCAGCCGACCCTTGAGACTTGACACCTATGTGAAACACCTGAAACAATCCAAGTGATCAGTTGAGAAACGAACACGGGTTATAATATCCCGAAACGATATATATCTTTTAAAATATTTGATTGTTAAAGAGACACGTGACATCGAATAAGTTTCTTTGTACAGCTGCAGACGAGTGGGATATTGTTCCTTTGTGTGGATATTCATGGATACATTCCTCGAACAAGGAAGCTGCCTAAAATTTATACACATAAATTTGGTAGGTTGTAACTATGGTATTTGCATTTTGTTTTCCTTCATTTGAACCGATTCGTTCTTGTTTCTCTACGTCTTGGATGGGAAATTCTTCAATGCGCGATGGACGTTGTTTTCACAGGTCTTTTCCTCTGTAAGCGTGTATATATTACCGTCAATTTGTAAAATGTGATTCTCTCAGGCAATTTATAAAATGTGTAAATATTTCAGCCATTTTGACTAAAAAATCTGTCCAGATTGATTAAGACGATCAAAAGGGCCTACAAACATCACAACAGATTATTATGTAGGATTAGAAGCCAAACAACATAGAAATGTACTTTTCAACGTAACATTTTCAGTCTCTTGGTGATGACATTAAACATCAAAATGTTTGGAATTCGTTATCATAATAATACAGATGGAAATGTTTTTCAGTCACTTTGTAAAATATTTAGACGTTTAATAAATATGTTACACATTTTGACAGTAACAAAATATATACAGTATAAAAAAAGCAATGCTTAGGTGAAATATTTACTTTGTGTTGCAAGTCAAAATAGTGTAAACGAAAATCGCAAAATTACCAAGCAAGTGACTTATCCAAACTTCGTCACCATTACCGATGCTACCCACAAAGATACATACATTTCCTTATTATCTCGAAAACTGTATTTCATTTTGTTGATCAATGTGACCATACGCCCTTATTACTACCGGTATCCATAAAAGTGACTAATGCGCTTACGAAAGGCGCAGCAGAGGTCGCGAACTAGTCTAGATTTCTGCTATACATCCGGGTACTCACTGGGGAAAAACAATAACAAAGGCAACAACCAGTCCCGGGGGATTGCGTTAGATCAGTGCCCCTTTAAGTGGAGTGGTATGATTTAGCCGATCTTCATATATACTAAGGATTATGCTATTTTTCTTTGGAGCTGTCGAGCATGCACCCAGCCACCAAGGGGAGGTAAGCAGTCAGTCAGTCTAATAGAAAAAGGTAGACATTTAGCGATACCAAGGGAAAACAGATTGTGTAAATATTGTACTTGCCAAGAGATAGAAGATGAACACCATTTTTTTGCTAGTCTGTCCATTGTATGCAATTATCAGAAAAGAATACATACATAAATATTTTTATCTGAATCCTAGAATAGACAAATTTTATATCCTCATGTCATCCCAAAATGAAACAGTCACAAAATATCTTTCAATGTATTTATATCATGCAATGAACATCAGATCCTCTGCATTATAGATGTGATATTTTGTTACGATATATGTAATTCTTATTGCACCCATTGCTACTGTATGTATATATGTACTATAGGCCTATGGCCTTTTCAGTACTTGAAATAGAGATTGATTGACTGCCGATGTGACTATAAATCTTAACTCACCCACTCACTCATGAACATTCATTATTGTCACATCGAGCTCTTGATAAACTAAACCTTGGCCCTGTATTTCATCCTTCGGCGAAACTATGTTATCCCACAGATTTGTTGTAGTTTTGATTTTTGGTGTATGAATGCGGCGTTAACCACGTGGGTACAGGCTAATTTTGTAGTTCAGTTTTCCTGTGGTCCATGGCATTCCGTAAGTGAGTTTCTATCGTAAATCTTGCGTAAATTGGTGTTGGCGTCATAGAAGGGTTGAATTACGACATTGTCAGATGGTTGGTTTTTAGATGACTCTTTTTACTAAGCGTTATACGACTCTTGCTCAAACGTTGTTTGATCAGGGTTGCAATATTCAAATCGTTAGTAAAGCTTTCAAAAATTCATTAATGCGTCAAATTTGGAAATGTCCTCGAACTGTCCGCCATCAACATCTTGAAAGCTTAGCTGAGGCCTTGTAGTAACCTTGATCAAACAACTTCTCAGCAAGAGTAGTATGACGTTCTTTGAAATATTGGTAGAAAGAGGATGGTCGATTGTACCTTAAATGTAGACACCAAGGGCTTGAGCTGCATGAATATTGCTCGACATATCTTTATGCATAGATCTGAATATGAAACAGACGTGGCGGTCTCACGGGTCTCCTTTATTTCTAACCTAGTAGGGTAAATCAGTGGCAGGGAATTGGCTGTTAGATTTAATGAATATTGAACGATATCAGATCATCGATATCATGCACAAACCTCCACGCACGCACCCACGCACTCATGCATGCATGCACGCACAGGGGCAGTCAAGGTGGGTGACTTGGCTTATGGTGTGTCTTTGTACCCCGACGGCGTGGATTGTTGCTCACAACATCAGGGCGGTTTCAAAGTAAAAGTACTGAAACTCGGTTGCTGAAGTACATAATTTTAAAAGTTATAGGATGCCACGGGGTTAACGATTTATCAGTCGATGTCACAATTACATCCGGTCAATGATCCACTTTTCCTTGATCACGATGTTGAAGGACACCCTCTGCATATTTTCTTAGAAGATTCTCGTCGTTCTCTGGGAACAAATAGGTTTTCGGCTTTTCAACAGTGTGGGAAGCTTGACTGAAACGCCACAGATTGTCACATAATGTCACACAAAGACACATTCTGTCACGAACCTTTTATTCTATACACACATACAATTAAAATACCATCTGTTGATTTGGTCTGTCTGCACAGTTGATAAAGGCAGGTTTCCATGCAGTGTTTCGTCCTCTATGCAAATTTCGCTGAAAAAGTGAACTGATTTTGGGACAAGAAACTCCATCTTCGACAGACATTGTTGACTCGTTTGTTTTTTGTTTTTTTCTTTAACGCCGGACTTAGCAATATTCCAGCTATATGACGGCGGTCTATAAATAATCGAGTTTGGACTAGACAATCCAATGATTGACAACATGAGTATCAATCTACGCAATTTCGATAAAATCACATGGATCATCCTAGCCAGCAAGCTTGACCTACCGACCCTGTTATTCGCTTCTTATGACAAGCATAGTCGCCTCCTACGACAAACATGGGAGCTGAATACCTACCCCAGCATTGTTAACTCGTACATATACAGGGTGAGCTGAAATGGGGTTAAAGTCGCGCCGAGATTATTGCACTTATATAGCGACGTGCATTCATGTGCGTGTGTGTGTGTGGCTGCTTTTACTTTTACAAATGCCGATTTTATAGTGCTAGCCCACTGAGATACCATGCCGCAGTTGAACATTAATACCAGTCTACTGACTCCGAGCCGACCAGTCCTTGTTTAGTTAAACAAGTACCATCTTTTAACTTCTTTTTGTATGACGCGACCGGACGCGACCGGACGGACGTTCTAACTCTAGACCATGGAGGCGGTCAGGGATACATATGTCATCTATCACGATATCATAGTCGGCAATGTAATTAATGACTGCAACATTTGGTTTTGTTGAATTCTAATCTTCACGGGTAGCAACATTTGTTGAGGCATAACAGAATAGACGTTAATAGAAGTAGTCATCCTTTCTCAAAAGGCCGATGTACCAAAATGCTATCACAGTCTCGTCGTGTTTTGCTAATGCACCTATTAACGTAAGGTTACCTTCTTCGTTCTCCTTTTCTTCTGACGATTCTGAGGAGGATGACGAAGATGAAGATGAGGCAGAGGATGATTCAGAAGATGACTCTAAAATCAGTAAGTCAGGTTCACAAATCAAATGATTATATTATGTCATGAAGATATAGCGAAATAAAAAGCTTACACACTTAGTGTGGATAAAGTATGCAACAACATATGAAATACAAGCTAGCTAAGTGGAAGCGAAAATATTTCAAATAACCATAACCAAAATATGAACGGTTGATGCCTGCAACTGCAAAATAGCGAAACATAGTATATTTGTATGCTTTATCCTGATATAAGAATGCCAAAGTTGGTTCTCTGCTTGGTGTGAGTTAAATAAAGGATTGGACATACTTTGCCAGACAAGAGGATCAAACATCTCACTCATTTCTCATTAATAGCTAAACCATAGGATTTTAACACAGGATTACCTTCATCGCTGCTCTCACTTTCTTCTGTCGATTCGGAAGATTCGGATGATGATTCTAAACATAAATCACTTTATCATATCAAGTTGCCACCACACTGAATGAGAACGAGAGAAACATCAAGCATTTGACACCTGACAAACTGTTGGTATATACATGAAAGAATACTTAAAACATAATTTGTAGAATATGTTCCTGAATGAAAAAAGGTTTGAGTGGTTTATGCCATCATACCATTAGTGGATGGCGAGATGCTAAGACCTGCAGAGTTGTCCTTTTTGTCCGACATCGTGTTATTGCTGCAATATTTTACACATTGGCAAAAACACCTTGTACATATTCTAACAATTATGGACAACACAGATGATTTTTACTATGGAGCCTCAACTTGCAATTACCTTCATCGTTTCTCTCGCTTTCTTCTGTCGATTCTGATGATTCAGAGGATGATTCTGTAAATATAAGGCACGTCATCATTTCGACTAACCACCACATAGTAGTGTAGGATAGGTTATTCTAAAGTAACAGTATACGATTCTGTGGCATTTGTAGATATCTAAAAATATGAACTCATGGAAGAATAGTCTTCCTTTCTTGAGATACAGTGGTATTACATATTTGTCCTGTTTCATTTAATGAAACTCTTATAGTGGTTTACCTTCGGTACTGCTCTCGTCTTCCTCTGTTGATTCTGAGGATGATGACGAAGATGACCCAGAGGATGATTCGGAAGACGATTCTACATTCAACAACATATCCCATTCACATATCAAATGATATAAAATGATCAAACTATATCGGAGAAATATAGACGAACCTAGATCATATGTGAAAAATGAAGAAAGAGTATTTTTAATCCTTGATTCGCGACAGCAAGTCAGAAAGCTTCACCCTGACTCTGTATACCTTCATATTGGTGATACCACTGTGTACCCAACTGCCAGGGCCCGTAATCTGGGAATCACCTTTGATTTAACAATGACCATGGACACTCATATTTCACTAACCAGCAGAGCATGCTACCATAGCATCTATAACATCAGTAAAGTCCGCCATCTACTTGATACTCCAACAGTTAAATTGTTGATGCAATGTCCTGTGACCTCCAAACTGGATTACTGCAATGCATTGTATGCTAATCTTCCCATGAAAGCCATATCAAAGCTACAACGCATTCAGAACTCTGCAGCTAGATGTATCTCTAAAGTTCCAAGATCCAATCACATCAGTCCTGTCCTCAAAGCACTACATTGGCTTCCAGTCTCCTTTCGTATAAACTATAAGATATGTATCATCACTCACGACTGCCTCAACAATAGCGACTATCCAGACTATCTCAAAGATCTTATATCCCTGTACTCCCCAGAGCGTGTTCGCCGATCCTCTGATGGAACTCTACTGTATCAGGCTCTGTCTAATTCTGCTATGTCTGACCGTGCCTTCTCCTTTTGCAGTCCACAGTTATTGAACTCTTTGCCTTTGAATCTGAGAAACTCTGCTTCTAAGGAAACGTTTAAGTCTCTCCTCAAAACCCACTTCTTCACTTCAGCTTTTCAATAGATCTCCTGATTGTTGGCATATGTACATAGACATTGCATTTTAACTTTGTCACAGCGCCAGTGAGCAACTGTTGATGGATATTAGGCGCTTTACAAATCAATTATTATTATTAGAAGTAGTATGGATCACACACTTGCGTTATATTTAAACAACCATTTCAAATGTTTATGGCTCCAGCTATTGAAGATCCTTAAAAGGATTGTTTTTGCGAAGCATTGTCAAAGATGACCTTTATCATTGCTCTCGTCTTCTTCTGTTGGCTCCGAGGAGGACGACGAAGATGAACCAGAGGATGATTCAGAGGATGACTCTAATTGAAGAGTTTTAATAGAGTGAAATATTGGTTATGTTTTATATGTGAATCTATATTTCTCCAGTTTAATAGTTGAGACTTCCACTATCTATAAAGTTCATTTAACTGACCACCACTTACTGTACTCAGGAAGCCATTCTGTTGTACTGTTTCCAGTTTATTGATAAGGGACGACTGCCACTATTGGAGATATCCTTTAAGATGAACTCATGGAAGAATAGTCTTCATTCCTTGAGATGCAGGGCTAACAGGATTGTATGACAAACGTGTGGTGATTTTGTTAATGAAACCCTTATCAAGCTTTACCTTCGGTACTGCTCTCGTCTTCTTCTGTTGATTCTGAGGATGATGACGAAGATGACCCAGAGGATGATTCCGAAGATGATTCTAAATTCAAGAAATTATCACATTCACGTATCAAATGAACAGAACATAGACACACGCACATGTTTCCTTAAACATCCAATGGTTGATGCATGAAAGGATAAAAGAGAAAATATATAGAAAGGGAATAGCTATGGCCAGCATACTGGTAAGACACTCGTTTTAAAATAACCACTTTCCACGTAGAAAGGGTTTATGACTGCAACATTTGTAGAAATTTAAAGGATCCATCCATGGAAGGCTGAAGAGTATGGTTTATCCAATCAAAGTTTTGTATGTAATGTGGGATAGCCAGTAGCCAGAACATGTTCAGCAGTTTTTCTCTCATTGTGATATTCCAATGATAATGTTATTGCGGACATTAAACCTCCCACTCAGATATTGACTCAATTATTGTCAAAGATATTTTCTGTTAACATGTAACCTAGATACACGATAACCATCATCATTGCTCTCATCTTCTTCTGTCGATTCTGATGATTCAGAGGATGATTCTATAAGTACTAAGCGTGTCAACATGTCAACTAGCCATTGTATGACATTTGAATGCATAGATAAACAAAGAACATATGGTACCATGACGAGCTTGTGCTAGGTAAATAAAAAGATAACAAACAAGGTAGAAAGGGAAAATAATCGTGGCCTACCTGACGCCAAAAGATAACTATTTCTAAATAATTTTGTTCGATAATGAAGAGTTGATGACACCAGGATCTCTTGATATTTCAACCTTCCATGAATGGAAGGCAAAATAGTGTTTATGAATCTAATAAGCTGCTATTTGTTTTTCAAGATTGCGGATTAACCAGGTTGTAGAACACACTTCTTGCTGGCCATGATGTCCTAATTAAATATAGCCCAGGTTAAGCTCAGAGGAACTCACATGAAGTAAACGATTTCTGTCCATTGTTTCTTTTCTGAAAAAGGAGCTTAAATAGTTTGTATAAGAATATGTTCTTTTTCATTCTTATCAGTATTGATATCTTAACTAAACTAGTGGTCCTTTGCGGTTAGGAAACGCCCACACACTCAAATCATCTCGTGGTTATGCAAAAGAGTGTTTCTTCCAAAGTTATATTTGGATCCGTTGACATCATTATAAAACCCAATGTGTTTTTCCCCATTCTTCCTCAATTTATTCAGATAATTAGATAACAATTGGCATTTCACAACAGTTTTCAACACCAAGGACATGTCTTTCCAAACATTTCAGTTTAGATGATAGAATCTTTCGTCTCTTACGTGTCAAGTAGCACTAGATTAGCTACATAACAGGCCTCTCAATCTGAACATTAACTACAACCTAAATATTAACGATACGATTACCTTCAGCATCACGCTTCACTTCTTCTGTTGACTCCGAGGATGACGACGAAGATGAACCAGAGGATGATTCAGAGGATGACTCTAATTGTAACAGATTTAACAGAGTGAAGTATTGGTTATGTTTTATATGTGAATCCATATTTCTTCAGTTTAATAGTTGAGTCTTCCACAATCTATAAAGTTCATTTAACTGACCACATATGCTATGACATTGCCTAAAGTCTGTCGTCGCTGGATAAATTAGTGTGACCAGGAAGCCATTCCGTTGAACTGTTTCCAGTTTATTGATTCACCAAGTGTAGATGTCTAAAAGATGAACTCATGGAAGAATAGTCTTAATTACTTGAGATGCAAGGCTAACAGGACTGTATGACAAACGTGTCGTGTTTTTGTTAATGAAACCCTAATCAAAGTTTACCTTCGGTACTGCTCTCGTTTTCTTCTGTTGATTCTGAGGATGATGACGAAGATGACCCAGAGGATGACTCCGAAGATGATTCTACATTCAACAACATATCACATTTACATATCAAATGCTCAAACAAAACATGGTTGATGCATGAAAGTGAGTGAGTGAGTGAGTTAATATTTAGCGTCACATTGTCAATATTTCAGCCATATCGTGACGAGATGCATGAAAGGATAAAACAGAAAAGAAATGAAATAAAGTATGAACCACTGACTAGATACTGGTAAGACAATCATTTTGTAATAACCATTACAAGTGTTTATGTTTCCAGCTATTGAAGATACTTTTGCTTATAAAACCTTATCAAAGATTACCATCATCATTGCTCTCGTCTTCTTCGGTCGATTCTGAGGATGATGACGAAGATGACCCAGAGGATGATTCCGAAGATGATTCTAGATGAAATAAATTATCACATTCACATACCAAATGCTTAGGCTTTAACAAATAAATACAGACAAACGTAGATAATCTGTTTCACTTAAGTTCTGATGGTTGATTCATAAAATGAAAAAAGGAGGTAGCACTTGCTAAGAGACTCATTTTCAAATAACTGTGTTCCACATATGACTGCAACTATTATATATACTTGAAAGGATCCATTCATGATTTGTATATTCTTTTTCTATCAAGTTTGTATCTGGTCCTCTGCATTGTGGGATAAACAGAAGCCAGAACATGATTAGCAGGTTTTTCTGAGGATAAACATCACATTAAAAGGCTAGCTCAACAAGCAACTTCGCAATTTTTCATACTTTTGTGAATTCCTAATAACAAATGTTTGACCAAAGATAAATCTGGAAAAAGGGAAATAGCCTACAATACAACGAAAAAATTGACAGGCTAAATAGTACCCCAAAGAAAAAAATCCGCAACTTGGGGTAAAACAAGTTCCTATTTTGTTTGACGTGCTGCTCAATTTCAACGATCGGGACAGCGCCCAGTCTGCCTTCTCCCCCCTCGGCATTCATTGTGTGGAATAGGACCAAAGGCAGCAATTGGTTATGTTATCCAAACATGATCTTAGTCATAAAAAGGTAGTTATTTTTTTTTTTTTTATGATTTGTTCATTTGTAGATGTTTTCAGAAGTTCCTTGAATGGAAGTCAAAAGTGAGTTGCTCATGCTATCAAGCTATTATTGGGTGTTTCAGATGTCAGGGTAGCAAGATGCTAGTACCTCAACATGCAATTACCTTCATCTTTGCTCTCAAAGATTCTGATGATTCGGTGGACGATTCTTATTATAAACATCATGTTAACGTATCAATTAGCTGTTATATAGCAAATAAAAGCGCCCATGCCCTCTCTATAGTCATACGAGTATCATGAGCATGTGTCTATGAATCATTATCAAAAACTGATGATACCGGGTGTTCGCGAAAAGGTGAATTTATAACAAAGGAAGTATGAGAGACATGATGCATATTCTGTCGATTCTGACGATTCAGAAGACGATTCTAAAGATCAACATGACATTAACATATCACAAAATAGCCATCGCATGACAAAGGAATGAAGGAGAAGAAATAGTGCACATATGCTACTCATATGTGGTAGAAACTTGGTAGAAAAGAATAAAGAATGTTTGAATAATGGAACACCCACGGGATCCTAAGATATCCCCCACCCCGAGGATGATTCAGAAGACGATTCTGAAATTGATAATCACGTACATTTATCAAAGAGCCACCTTTGAGCATATGCAATAAAGAGAAATTCAGAGCAAATTTTACGCTGTTGAACTGATGGTAGAAACTTAAAAATCTTGAAGACAGAGAGAGAGGATTTTGACATGACATAGGAAGAATAACAAACTGGCATAGTGGTAAAGAGACAAAAAGATGTGTTCAGTATACATGAAAAGTTTACGACTGCAACCTTTGCAGAGATTTCAAAGGTCCATTCACGTCTAGCTACTGGGTTTGGTTTGTCAAGCGTTGATGAAGAACGTGGTTAACCGGTTTATTTGGAGCCATCTATTGTTATGTTGCTGAAATACTGGTCTATGGCCAAAACAAATAGCCTTAAGAAAAAATTCATTGCACTCCTGTTCTTCTGTCAGCGAAGATGACCCAGATGGCGAAGCCGACTCTAACCTTGCTTAATCTGTTTCGGCAGAAAATCTAGGCTGGTTATTCTTTGCATTGACAATTTATATACAAAAGCAGTTTTTCAGTTATTCACTTTGTTGTGAGAGGAAAGTCGCAAGGGACGCTGGTATAATACTTTTAGCACTTGGGGAAACCTACAGGTGAGGGGGTTGCGATACACGCGTCACAACACCATCTACCTACTTTCGGTCAGTTTCACTGGCCATACCTGTAATTACAGTGATTTTACTCTCTTAGTTTGTTATTCATGCTGTGCAGGTACCAAAAGAGCCCTTTGACAAAAGAGAAGTTTGTAGATCACTCGAGTCTAAGTTCAGGATTACCTTCATTTTCCTCGGTCGTCTCTGAGGATGATGACGAGGATGACCGAGAAGATGATTCAGATAACACGGCTGCTGACGGCCCTAAAATAATAATCATTGAAGTTTGAAATAGTTCAGAGACCTTACAAACGGGCCTTATACAAGACCTGGTGTTGACTTATGGTTAAAACTTTCGCTCACTGGGATGAAGACCTATGATGCTTTACACCTGCACAGAAAATGTATCACAAAAATCAATGACACTTTCTTAGATAAGGACTTTGAACTCTTATAACATTTCCTGTTTTGTTTTCTTATGACGAAATGGCTACAAAGTCACACAATGAAGAAGATTGATTTTTATGAGTTTCACCAGTATGGACCCATTAAAATATATCACGATAAAAAACAATACATTATAAAAACGGGCTAGGGATTGCCAGCAACCAAACTTAGGCCACCATACTTGGGACCGTGGGGACTTACGATACTTCTGTTACCTGCACGGTTCCCCGGCAGGATTTACATCATCCTTCCAGCTGCTGGCTAGAAGTTTAGCCACAATTAAAAAAACAACAGGTATAGTACGACTAAAAAGGTAGTTGGAATAAACTTACTTCGAATGATGTGGTCTTACATACCCTCTCAGGGGGGACAATAGTTTTACAGTTCTTCTATTATACGAAATCAGTGACATCAGTGATTTGGCCGAATTTTGTTCGGTTTATGATAACATAAACGTAGAAAGTGCTTTGTTAGACAATTAAAAGCTACTGAATCACTCGAAATGTATTGATTGTCATGGAAACGTAACGTATGGTTACCTTCAAAAGCTTCCCGTTTTATCAACTGAAGGTCTCTAGGTCTGCCTTCAGTCAGAGTGACTGACACCAGGAGAACGGAGAGCAACACCTGTACGATCATTTTGCACTGAAACACATTGACATTTTGTAATAAATATGTTTTAGGTAGTGAAACGAGACCAACTCCATACTTTACTCAAAAATGTTTGTCAACACAAGCATACCAACACTTTAGTATTCCAGTATAGGACGACGATGTTAAAAAATCGAAAGCTACTGTGAAAAAAACCCACATGGAACGTACTTACCTGCGAAAGTGAACTGGTGAATTCTTAGAATCTTTCTGATCAACAGGGCATTTATATAGTACTGCAGATAACGCCATTATTATCAAAATATTCTTCGAATGCAACATCTGGAGGACAATTATTCATTACATCTGAATAAAAGTAACCAACCTCTTATCTTAGCAAATACACAAGGTAAGCCGACTCGTAACAAAGTACCACATGAAATCAGCTCAAAGATAACATATCCTATCTAAAACATGCTGGTCAGCACACTTCACTTATGAATATGTTGATATTGAATTGACAATTAGCTTCTGATCAGAAACACTAGTAAAATTTATGTTATTTATACTTATGAGTATAATGTATTAAATTGATCAAATCGCCTTTCCATTCAGAAGCCAGTTGTTATTTGTTACAGCACATTTCTTTTGAATGTGTATGCTCATATCAATAAATAACTAATAAATATATTGTTTTTATGTTTTAATAATCTTTTATTTTAACCGTGGTACATTGCGCTTATCGTCGTTTATATATTAATAGATATAGTTACAGATATCACGCCACTAATAGAGGTATTTTCAAAATACCTCAGAATGAAGCATTGGATGATATAGATATATTTATTACATTTGTATAAAGTTATCAACTGTAGATAGTTCCTGATGGTATTTATTTATTGAAAACGCCTTCCTTGCACTGTGATTTAATAGGAAGAGATTTAACTTACCGACATTCATATGATAAATTCTTCATGAACATGTATTATTGTCACATTGAGCTCTTGAGTAAATGAAGCCCTGGTCTTCTATGTCATCCTTCTACCAAATTGTGTTATTGCACAGATTTGTTATAGTTTTTCTAGTGTTGTGTATGTGGCGTTTTCCTGTGGAGTTTTGACATTAGCATAAACATGTGGGTACAGGATGTTTTTGCAGTTCAGTTTTCCGAGGTGTTTTCATTCCGTAAGTTACCTTCTGTCCTAAGTCTTGCGTAAATAAGTGCTGACTTCATAGAAAGATTGAGTTACGTCCTTGTCCAATGGCTGGATAGGTGACTTTCACAATTTGTAAGGTACAGTAAAGGATACTCTTTTTTTTCTACGAAAGTTTCAAAGAGCGGCATACGACTCGTGCTCCAAAGTTGTTTGATCAGGGTAACAACATTCAAGGCTTCACTGAAACTTTCAAAAAGTATTTGTGTATTGTCTGTACACAGTTTGTGTGTTTGTTTGTCACTTTGTTGTTTCAGACTTTCAGCTATATAACGGCGATCTGTAAATAATCGCGTGCTGCTAAAGACCAATTCTACCACGGATCTTCACGGGTTGCCTGTACATATCAGTACTCCTGCCATGCAGCGGCGGCATGTAAATCAAGGGATAAACAAGAAATCAGTCAAAAGAGAAAGCAATTCCTGCTCTACCGTATATAAATGCAGCAAACAAGCAAACCATACAATCAATTTCGAATCCCGTCTGATGTTTAGTCAAAGTCAAAAGAAGTTTATTTTACAAAAGGCCTCCGGCCCACATACAAAAGAGAGTTACGCATGTAGATACAATCATAAATGTTCCACATTGGGAGATACACGTTCTTTGATTAATTCATTTCTTTTGGCTAATGCATGCTTAATATATATAGAAAGATTTAATATATTAGATTCGTTCTTTGTCGTCAGAATAACTACAAAGGCGTTTATCGGTGACATTGCTATTAAATAATCATTTATGTATTTCGTTCGAAGATCATTGTAAAATTGACAAACAAGCACAAAATGAATTTCATTTTCTCACTCAAGATTACATAATGATCAAATTCTTTTCAGTTTTTCAATGGACAGATGTCTTTCTTCATTTACAAATAGGTCTAGTAAACCAAGTCGATGTTTAATTAAATGTTTTCTTAGGTTTTCCGTAGTGAGTACTGATAAATGTATTTCTTGTTGAAGCAAAGTCTTGAAAGTATTGTAATATTCATAACGTGAACTATCTTCTAAAGTGGAATGCCATTCTTGGTAGAACACATTTATAGATCAATTTCGAAATTCATTTAGAAACATATTTACATTTCCAACTGATTGACAGTCATATAAAACCAAAACCATGCGAAAATAAAATATTTCTTATATGCGATGTCCAAGTATTCTTTCCCATGTTATCTAAATGTAGAAGCATGTTATAAGCTAATTTAGGGAGACGTTGTTCATGCATATGAAGGATTTTAAACCAGTATTGTAAACATCTAATCTGGGATTTAATATATTATTGGTATCTCACACATTCACCATAAACCATACAATTTGGTGAAGAAGATCCGACACAAAGAAACCTTTTACATGTTAATAAGTGAACCTTCTCTAAACAGTCATAACGTTGAAATCCCCATACTTCAGAACCATACAATAAAATTGGTTGTATTTGGGCATCCAAAAGCTTAAAGAAGATATTAGGGGACATCGTTCCAACTTTATTAGCAATAAACATTAGACTTATTAAAGCTTTCTTTGCACGCAAGGACAAGTCAAGGGAACGTTTTTTCCATTTCATTGTGTGTGAGAACCAGATTCCTAAATATGAATAGTGATCTACTATATTGACTGACTGACCATCGAATGACCATCTTTCTTTCGACGATATTGGACCACCTCTTGTAAAGATGACAATTTTAGTGTTTTTTTCCAAATTTACTGATAATTTCCATTCTTTCGTGCATGTACTTAAAATATTTAATTGCCTTTGAAGACCAACAACAGTATCTGACACTAAAATGACGACGTCTGCGAAAAGTAGCATTAATATTTCTATCAAATCTGGAAACATTTGGATACCATGTTTACCACTGGCAGCTATTTCGTGATATAATTCATTAATACAAAGTGAAAGAAAGATCGGACTCAAAATACAGCCTTGTCTTAGGCCCAAAGGACAATCAAAGATATCTGTTACACCATCCCCACAACGAACACATGATCTCACATTAGAATACATTGATTTTAGAATAGCAAACATTTTCCCACGTAGACCAGCTTTTCGTAAACATTTCCATAGCTTAATGCGAAAATCTACAAATCTACATATGCGACATGCGTCTGAAGTGTACAAGTGCAGAGATTCTGCTACTCATCAGTGAAGGAAAAACGTTCGTTTTTCAACACAATGGGAACGGTTTTTTTATGTCTTGGCCAAAACATCTCCTTTGTCGCTGACGCAGCATAATTGATAAATGCTACTGAACTTATGATGACTTCAGTCCACCAGCAGAAACATCGACCAAGTGATGAGAAAAGGGGAAGTATTTCCTACTCTATCGGTAGCCTGTCGCCTGAACTAGTAGCCAATTTGATCGAGTCAGGACCAGATAATCTAGTGATATTATTATGTAAATCAGTGATGACACAATTGGATCTTAACTCAACAAGTAGCAGAGTCTCTTCACTAGACGTAATTCAAAATAACAAGATCGTTGAAAGTTTCAACAAAATCAGTAAATGAGATATCGTTTCACTGGATTGTCTGGTTAAGAGTCGATGGTGTCATCACTGATCTTCAGTGATCCATTCATATACTTTTCTTCACTATTTTGCCTTTCTTCGCCAAATGTTTGGGCAGATAATCGAATTTGTTTATTCTCTTGCGTTGACTTAATATTATTTGAACTGGGACGATGTTATCTTGATGGACTGAACACTCCAAGTTTCACCATCAGCTCAATTGCTCTTATCAATTATGCTGAGAAATGTTTTGGCTGATACATTGAAACTGCTCAAGTCTTTCTCTTTATTTGTAAGTACCAGAATCTCTTTCACTTATACTACCCTGGGTGAAGTCAATTGCTGGTGTCCCCCGTGATATTTCTGGAATATTGCTTAAAGCGGCGGAAAACAATACTTATTCACGCATTCTATTCTCTATATTTCTTCATATCCCTTACGATGGCCATTCTTTAAATGTTATCCATAATCTCGATCAAGATAATCGAGAGAAGAACATGAGGGTCATGACGAAGGTAACCAAACCTTAAGGGACGATGTGGCAAAGCAAGACAATCATGCCATGAGTTTTTGCTGCCCCTGTGGTTCAAAAATGAGCATTCAGATCATCAAAAGAACTCCTTAATTTATAATTACAATGTCTATATCTGCACATCGATTGTACCTCAAAAGTTGTGAAATGTAGGCACCAAGGGATTGAGCTGCAGGAATATTGTTCGACATATAGGAAAAGTTGACTGTTGGAAAGTTGAAGTCATCTCTTTGTCTTGTCTTGTGGAGAGTGTTTTGTCATGCAGAATCTGTATGCATAGATCTAAATATGAGAAAGACGAGACGTTCTCATTTATCTCCTTTATTTCAGTGGAAGGAATATGCTTATTGATGATTATTGAACGATTTCAGATCATTGATGTAGATGACATTAAAGCATAAACACATTAAAACTGCACTCATGTGACCTGCATGATTGTGTGACGTGTCGTCGATTGTGTGTATCGTTGCCAATACGACCAACCATCAGTTGTCTGGTTCAGTTTCGATTGCCTATTGGCATTTTTTTTACATTGTTTTTGTGCAAAAGCATTCACCCACCCACCCCTGTAACATTGTCACTTCTCACATTAACTTCTCTCTAAACCACCTTGCAGAGAATAGGACTCCTTTACTCCTTATTCTATTTTTTGTGTAAATCATCATTTCTGATGGTTTATCTTTTTCAAAGAATGAGATTAGGGACACACACGCCCGCGCACCCACGTACTCACGCACGCACCCACGCACCCACACGGGTAGGGAAGGTGGGTGACTTGAGTTTGGTGTGTCACTGTACCCATACGGAGTGGAATGTTGCTCACATCAGGGCAGTTTAAAAGTAAAAGTAATGAAACACGGTTTGCCGAAGCACACGATTTTAAAGTTATACGGCTGCCATAGGGCTAGCGATTTATGTCCTTGTCACAATTACATCCGGCCAATGATCCACTTTACCTTCATCACGGTATATGGAGGATACCGTCTGCATGTTTTCAGAGAAGATTCCCATTATTCTCTGGGAACTGACAAACATGTTTTTGCCTATTCAAGGGTTTGGGAACCTTGACTGAAACGCCATAGATTGTCACATAATGTTACACAAAGACACATTGTCACGAACTTTTTATTCTATAAAACATACAATTGAAATGCTATCGGTCGATATTTCTGCACAGTTGATAAAGGCAGGTTTCCAAGCAGTGTTCCATCCTCTATGCAAATTTCGCTGAAAAAGAGAATTGATTTTAAGACCAGAAACTCCATCTTGGACATACATTGATGATTCATGTTTGTTTGTCAACAATATTCCAGCTATATAACAGCGATCTGTAAATAATCAAGTGTGGACCAGTCAATCCAGTGATCGACATCATGAACATCAATAAACGCATTTTGGACAAGATGACATGCATCAACCAAATCACCGAGCTTGCCCACCCGATCTCGTCAGTCGCCTCTTAGTACATACAGGGGTTGCTAATTTTAACCCGGATCTTCACGGGTATTGTTGACTCGTACATATACAGGGGTACATATGTTATATCTATCACGAGCATACTATTCCATTTACTATACCATTATACCATATTCCTACAGTAATTTTATATTTCATCATAGTTCTTGTTCTAAACACGACTTGAAAATGTGACCAAATCGTCTACTTATCATCTGATTATATCAAGATTACTTTTGTTTTCCAGATGCTTGAGTGGTTTGTTTGTTTTTTGTTTTACGCCGCACTCGGCAATATTCAAGCTGTATGACGGCGGTCTGTAAATAATCGAGTCTGCACTAGACAATCCAGTGATTGATATCATGGGCATTGATCCACACAATTGGGATCGATGACATGCTTCAACCAAGTCAACGAGTCTGACCACCCAATTCCGTTAGTTGCATTTTACGACAAGCATAGCCGCCTTTTACTGCAAGAATGGGTTGCTGAAGACCTATTCTACCGCGGATCTTCACGGGTGTGCTGCAGTAGAAAGGGAGAAGAATTTGTATTTTCTTCCTTTTTGTCTGGCGTTATGTTATTGTTGCACTTTCTCATGTTCCTTAGCAGATGTCAAAACCTTTAACTGGCCATATATTTGACAACGCGGTAATTTCAAAGCAATCTTGATGCGTATATGAAGAATTGAGGATCTAATAGACTTAATGAATATTGTGTATTATCAATTGATTTTATAGATGAATATATCTTTCAAGGTAGCAACATCACATGACAAGATACGTTTATACAAGTGCAATCGTCCTTTCACAAAAAGCAGTCGAGTTTTGCTACTGCACCCATTAACGTAAGATTACCGATTACCTTCTACGTTCTCTTTTTCGTCTGACGGATGATTCCGATGATGATTCTAAAAAAATAAACATAATATGTTCATGTTGAAAGGCCACACAGTGTACGGGAACTAGGGAAACATAGAGCATATGGCATCCTGACAAACTTACAGAAAGGATGTTTAGATGAAAGTGAAAATGAAAGTCAAATGCATGTGGTTGATGCTATCAAGCCATTCTTGGGTTAGCCTTGTGATTAAAGCGTTTGTTCGTCACGGGTTTCCTACATGGTTACTATGTATGAAGCCCATTTCTGGTGTTCTCCGCCCTGATATTGCTGGAATATTACTAAGAGCGGCGTCAAACCATACGTTCTCACTCACTCACTGAACATATACCAGGGTTGCAAGATTCTAGGAATTGCATAGTTGACATGTTTGCCCGTCAATCGAGTTGTACACATTGTGATAAAGATGTATTTCGTTCTCTGTGTGGTTTGATAAATAAACAGAGATTTGGACATTCCCTCCATTGCCCTAATAATGTAACAATAATCCCTAAAGGGGCATTAAACATCACATTCACTTTTCACTCATGAACAAAGCAGTCGGTTTCCAACATCAATCCTGAATACAGGATTATTATCGTCGTTGCTCTTATTTTCTTCAGTCGATTCGGAAGATTCGGATGATGGTTCTCAAATAAATCACGTTATCATATCAGATAGCCACCACATTGAATGAGAACGAGAGAAACATCAAACATTTTACACCTGACAAACTGTTGGTAGATACTTAAAAGGATACTTAAAACAGAACATGTAGAATATTTTCCGGAATGAAAAAGGGAGTGGTTTATGACATCATGCCTTTATTGTTTTCTTCAGATTCCAGGATAGCAAGATGCGAAGACCTGCAGAGTTTTCTTTTTTTTGTCCGCCATCGTGTTATTGCTACAGTATTTTACACATTGGCAATAACACCTTGCAACAGAGTCTAACAATTATGGACAAAACAAAGGATGTTTAATATTTTTTCAACTTTCAATTACCTATATCTATGTTCTCAGTTTCTTCTGTCGATTCTGATGATTCAGAGGACGATTCTGTAAATATAAGGCACGTCATCCTGTCAACTAGCCATCGCATAGCAGTGGGGCCAGTCATTTTAAGTAACTGTTACAGTACATGATTCAGTGACGACTGCGACATTTATAGATATCTAAAGGGTGAACACATACAAGAATAATCTACATTTCTTGAGATGCATTGGTAACACGGTAACTATGACACATTTGTTGTGTTTTTGCAGGCTTTCTCTCATTGTAATATTTCAAGGATCATTTCATTTCGGAAGTTAAACCTCCCACTCAGCCATCACTTCCGTATTGTCAAAAGTGATTTTCTTTTAACATGTAACCTAGATAAACGATTACCTTTTTCCTTAATCTCAGTTTCTTCTGTCGATTCTGATAATTCAGAGGACGATTCTGTAAATATAAGGCACGTCATCCTGTCAACTAGCCATCACAAAGCAGTGGGACCAGTCATTTTAAGTAACTGTTACAGTACATGATTCAGTGACGACTGCGACATTTGAGACATCTAAGAGGATGAACACATACAAGAATAATCTACATTTCTTGAGATGCATTGGTAGCACGGGCACTATGACACATTTGTTGTGTTTTTGCAGGCTTTCTCTCATTGTAATATTTCAATGATCATTTCATTTCGGAAGTTAAACCTCCCACTCAGCCATCAATTACGTATTGTCAAAAGTGATTTTCTTTTAACATGTAGTCTAGATAAACGATTACCTTTTTCCTTAATCTCAGTTTCTTCTGTCGATTCTGAAGATTCAGAGGACGATTCCGTAAAAATAAAGCACGTTATCCTGTCAACTAGCCATCACATAGCAGTGGGGCCAGTCATTTTAAGTAACTGTTACAGTACATGATTCAGTGACGACTGCGACATTTGAGACATCTAAGAGGATAACCACATACAAGAATAATCTACATTTCTTGAGATGCATTGGTAGAACGGGCACTATGACACATTTTTCGTGTTTTTGCAGGCTTTCTCTCATTGTAATATTTCAAGGATCATTTCATTTCGGAAGTTAAACCTCCCACTCAGCCATCACTTATGTATTGTCAAAAGTGATTTTCTTTTAACATGTAACCTAGATAAACGATTACCTTTTTCCTTAATCTCAGTTTCTTCTGTCGATTCTGAAGATTCAGAGGACGATTCTGTAAATATAAGGCACGTCATCCTGTCAACTAGCCATCGCATAGCAGTGGGGCAAGTCATTTTAAGTAACTGTTACAGTACATGATTCAGTGACGACTGCGATATTTGATACATCTAAGAGGATGAACACATACAAGAATAATCTACATTTCTTGAGATGCATTGGTAACACGGTAACTATGACACATTTGTTGTGTTTTTGCAGGCTTTCTCTCATTGTAATATTTCAAGGATCATTTCATTTCGGAAGTTAAACCTCCCACTCAGCCATCACTTACGTATTGTCAAAAGTGATTTTCTTTTAACATGTAACCTAGATAAAAGATTACCTTTTTCCTTAATCTCAGTTTCTTCTGTCGATTCTGAAGATTCAGAGGACGATTCTGTAAATATAAGGCACGTCATCCTGTCAACTAGCCATCACATAGCAGTGGGGCCAGTCATTTTAAGTAACTGTTACAGTACATGATTCAGTGACGACTGCGACATTTGAGACATCTAAGAGGATGAACACATACAAGAATAATCTACATTTCTTGAGATGCATTGGTAACACGGACACTATGACACATTTGTTGTGTTTTTGCAGGCTTTCTCTCATTGTAATATTTCAAGGATCATTTCATTTCGGAAGTTAAACCTCCCACTCAGCGATCAATTACCTATTGTCAAAAGTGATTTTCTTTTAACATGTAACCTAGATAAACGATTACCTTTTTCGTTACTCTCAGTTTCTTCTGTCGATTCTGATAATTCAGAGGACGATTCTGTAAATATAAGGCACGTCATCCTGTCAACTAGCCATCCCATAGCAGTGGGGCCAGTCATTTTAAGTAACTGTTACAGTACATGATTCAGTGACGACTGCGACATTTGAGACATCTAAGAGGATGAACACATACAAGAATAATCTACATTTCTTGAGATGCATTGGTAACACGGACACTATGACACATTTGTTGTGTTTTTGCAGGCTTTCTCTCATTGTAATATTTCCACGATCATTTCATTTCGGAAGTTAAACCTCCCACTCAGCCATCACTTACGTATTGTCAAAAGTGATTTTCTTTTAACATGTAACCTAGATAAACGATTACCTTTTTCCTTAATCTCAGTTTCTTCTGTCGATTCTGAAGATTCAGAGGACGATTCTGTAAATATAAGGCACGTCATCCTGTCAACTAGCCATCGCATAGCAGTGGGGCCAGTCATTTTAAGTAACTGTTACAGTACATGATTCAGTGACGACTGCGACATTTGATACATCTTAGAGGATGAACACATACAAGAATAATCTACATTTCTTGAGATGCATTGGTAACACGGTAACTATGACACATTTGTTGTGTTTTTGCAGGCTTTCTCTCATTGTAATATTTCAACGATAATTTCATTTCGGAAGTTAAACCTCCCACTCAGCCATCACTTACGTATTGTCAAAAGTGATTTTCTTTTAACATGTAACCTAGATAAAAGATTACCTTTTTCCTTAATCTCAGTTTCTTCTGTCGATTCTGAAGATTTAGAGGACGATTCTGTAAATATAAGGCACGTCATCCTGTCAACTAGCCATCGCATAGCAGTTAGGCCAGTCATTTTAAGTAACTGTTACAGTACATGATTCAGTGACGACTGCGACATTTGATACATCTAAGAGGATGAACACATACAAGAATAATCTACATTTCTTGAGATGCATTGGTAACACGGTAACTATGACACATTTGTTGTGTTTTTGCAGGCTTTCTCTCATTGTAATATTTCAAGGATCATTTCATTTCGGAAGTTAAACCTCCCACTCAGCCGTCACTTACGTATTGTCAAAAGTGATTTTCTTTTAACATGTAACCTAGATAAAAGATTACCTTTTTCCTTAATCTCAGTTTCTTCTGTCGATTCTGAAGATTTAGAGGACGATTCTGTAAATATAAGGCACGTCATCCTGTCAACTAGCCATCGCATAGCAGTTAGGCCAGTCATTTTAAGTAACTGTTACAGTACATGATTCAGTGACGACTGCGACATTTGATACATCTAAGAGGATGAACACATACAAGAATAATCTACATTTCTTGAGATGCATTGGTAACACGGTAACTATGACACATTTGTTGTGTTTTTGCAGGCTTTCTCTCATTGTAATATTTCAAGGATCATTTCATTTCGGAAGTTAAACCTCCCACTCAGCCATCACTTATGTATTGTCAAAAGTGATTTTCTTTTAACATGTAACCTAGATAAAAGATTACCTTTTTCCTTAATCTCAGTTTCTTCTGTCGATTCTGAAGATTCAGAGGACGATTCTGTAAATATAAGGCACGTCATCCTGTCAACTAGCCATCACATAGCAGTGGGGCCAGTCATTTTAAGTAACTGTTACAGTACATGATTCAGTGACGACTGCGACATTTGAGACATCTAAGAGGATGAACACATACAAGAATAAACTACATTTCTTGAGATGCATTGGTAACACGGTAACTATGACACATTTGTCGTGTTTTTGCAGGCTTTCTCTCATTGTAATATTTCAAGGATCATTTCATTTCGGAAGTTAAACCTCCCACTCAGCCATCACTTACCTATTGTCAAAAGTGATTTTCTTTTAACATGTAACCTAGATAAACGATTACCTTTTTCCTTAATCTCAGTTTCTTCTGTCGATTCTGATGATTCAGAGGACGATTCTGTGAATATAAGGCACGTCATCCTATCAACTAGCCATCACATAGCACTGGGGCCAGTCATTCTAAGTAACTGTTACAGTACATGATTCAGTGACGACTGCGACATTTATAGATATCTAAGAGGATGAACACATACAAGAATAATCTACATTTCTTGGCCATTCTTGGGTTAGCCTTGTGGTTAAAGCGTTTGTTCGTCACGGGTTCGATTCCCTACATGGTTACTGTGTTTGAAGCCCATTTCTGGTGTTCTCCGCCCTGATAATGCTGGAATATTACTAAAAGCGGCGTCAAACCATACGAACTCACTCACTCAATCAACAGATGCCAGGGTAGCATTCCCTCAATCGCCCTAAAAATGTAACAATAATCCCTAAACGGGCATTAAACATCACATTCACTTCTCACAGTCGATTTCTAACATCAATCCTGAATACAGGATTATTATCGTCGTTGCTCTTACTTTCTTCAGTCGATTCGGAAGATTCGGATGATGGTTCTCAAATAAATCACATTATCATGTCAGATAGCCACAACATTGAATGAGAACGAGAGAAACATCAAACATTTTATACCTGAGAAACTGTTGGTAGATACTTAAAAGGATACTTAAAACATAACGTGTAGAATATTTTCCTGAATGAAAAAGGGAGCGGTTTATGGCATCATGCCATTATTGTTTTCTTCAGATTCCAGGATAGCAAGATGCTATGACGTGTAGAGTTTTCCTTGTTTGTCCGTCATCGTGTTATTGCTGCAGTATTTTACACATTGGCAATAACACCTTGCAACAAAGTTTAACAATTATGGACAATACAGAGGATGTTTAATATGTTTTCAACTTTCAATTACCTTAATCGTTGCTCTCTTTCTTTCTTTTGGCGATTCTGTAAATATAAGGCACGTCATCCTGTCAACTAGCCATCACATAGCAGTGGGGCCAGTCATTCTAAGTAACTGTTACAGTACATGATTCAGTGACGACTGCGACATTTGTAGACATTTAAGTGGGTGAACACATACAAACATAATCTACATTTCTTGAGATGTATTGGTAACACAGACGCTATGACACATTTGTCGTGTTTTTGTGTGGCATAAGAATGCACAGATAAACAAGGAAACATCATTTACAATGAACAGCTGGTGGTAGATAAATAAAAAGATAACAAACAAGTTAGAAAGAGAAAATGATCGCGGGCTACCTAATGCCATAAGATACCTATTTTGAAATAACCTTGTTTGATTGTAAACAGTTGATGACATCAGTATGGCTTGATATTTCAACCGTTCCACGAATGGAAGAAAAACAATGTGTATATAAACCTAATAAGCTGCTATTTGGCTTTCAAGATTGCGGATTAACCAGGTTGTAAAACACACGGTGTATTGAATAAACATTGCACCGGTACAGATGATTGACATTCATACAAAATTAAGGTGATCTGCCTTTTTTTCAGATAAAAGAGATTAAATTGTTTGTATAGTAATAATTTCTTTTTCATTCTTATCAGTGATGATGTCTTTACTAAATTACTGCTCCGTCGTGGTTAGGAACGCCCACACACTCAAATCATCAAGTGATGGTCCAAAAGATTGTTCCTTCCATGTAAGATTTGGTTCCATTCACGTCATTATAAAACACGATTTGTTTACATTGGTCCTCATTTCACTCAGATAATTAGATAATTCTTTCACAGATGGACAATTCTTTTTAACACCAAGGATATGTCTTTCGAAACATATCAGTTTAGATGATTGCATCTTTCTTATATTACCTGTCAAATAGCACTAGATGAGCTACAGAACACGCCTCTCAACCTTAACATTAACTAAATGATTACCTTCAATATCACGCTTCACTTCTTCTGTTGATTCCGAGGATGATGAGGAAGAGGAACCAGAGGATGATTCAGAGGAAGATTCTAATGTTGACAGATTTAAGAAATATTAGTGAAATGTTGGTTGTTTTGTTCTATCAATCTATATTTCTCCTATCCTCCTACATCTTCAATGGAAAACTGTTTCCATTATGTCGACAGTGACAACTGTCACAGTTCTGGACATCTAAAAAAGATGAACTCGTGGAAATATAGTCTTCGTGCTGTGGAGCCTCAACATGCAATTACCTTCATCGTTGCTCTCGCTTTCTTCTGTCGATTCTGATGATTCATAGGTGTGGGATGAGGCATTCTAAGTAACTGTTAAAGTATATGATTCAGTGACGACTACGACATTTATATATATCTAGTTGGGTGAACTCATACAAGAATAATCTATATTTCTGGAGATGCAGTGGTAATTTGTAGTATTTTTGTATATGGAATACTCATGAAATATACCTTCATCATTGCTGTCACCATCTTCTGTCGATTCTGAGGAGGATTCCGAAGACGATTCTAAATTGAATAATTTAACACATTTGCTTATCAAATGCTCAGGTAATAACAAATAAATCTAGACATACTTTGATCATGTTTCCCTAAAATTCTAATGGTTGATGCATGAAAGGATAAAACAGAAAAAATAGAGAACGAAGGAAGAACTGTCCAGCATACTGGTAAAACACTAATTCTCATTTAACTATGTTTCACGTATGAAGGGTTTTCTGACTGCAACTGCGTCAGTAGAAACTTACAAGCTTCAATTCGCGGAAGGCTGAGGGCTATGGTTTATACCGTCATCTTTTTATCTGTTTCACTGTAATGTGGGATGGCTAGACGCCAGAACATAATTATCAGGCTTTCTCTCATTATGATATTGCAACGATACTTTCACTGCGGATGTCAAACCACCCACTCAGCCATCACTTACTTATTGTCAAAAAGTGATGTAACCTAGATAAACGATTACCTTCATCATTGCTATCATCTTCTTCTGTCGATTCTGATGATTCAGAGGATGATTCTACAAGTATTAAGTACTTCAACATGTCAACTAGCCATTGTATGACATTGAAATGCACAGACAAGTGAGGAACATACGTTACCCTGACGAGCTGGTGCTAGGTAAATAAAAGGATAACAAACAAGTTAGAAAGAGAGAATGAGAGTGGGCTTCATAACGCTTTTAGATACATATTTCGAAATAACCTTGTTCGATTATAAAGAGTTGATGACATCAGTATGTCTTGATATTTCAACCGTTCCATGAATGGAAGGCAAAATAGTGTGTATTAACCTAATAAGCTGCTACATGACTTTCAAGATTGCGGATTAACCAGGTAGAACACACGATGTCTTGCATAAACATTGCACAGGTATAAATCAGTGACATTCGTACAAAATTAAGGTGTTCTGTCCCCCGTTGTTACTTTTTTCATATAAAATTAATGAAATTGTTTGTATAGTAATAATTTCTTTTTCATTCTTAGCAGTGTTGATACCTCAACTAAATTAGTGTCCCTTTGTGGTTAGGGACGCCCACACACTCAAATCATCAAGTGATGGTAATTAGATAATACTTTCACAGATGTAAATTCTTTTTAGCACAAAGAATATGTCTTTCCTAACATTTCAGTTGAGATGATTGCATCTTTCTTATATAACCTGTCAAATAGCACTAGATGAGCAACAGAAGAACACGCCTCTCAAACTGAACATTTACTACATGATTACCTTCAGTATCACGCTTCACTTCTTCTGTTGATTCCGAGGATGATGAGGAAGAGGAACCAGAGGATGATTCAGAGGAAGATTCTAATGGTAACAGATTTAACAATTATTAGTGAAATATTTGTTGTTTTGATCTATGAATCTATATTTCTCCTATCCTCCTATATCGTCTATGGAAAACTAAGTGTGATCAGGAAGCCATTCTAAAATAGCTGTTTCCTGTATATGGATTGTGACAACTGTAACAATTCTAGATATCTAGAAAAGATTAATTGGAAGAATAGTCTTCCTTTCTTGAGATGCATTCGTAGCTGAATGCTATTACATGCTTGTTTTGTTTTTAAAGGGCACATTAAAGGGCAGATTTTCATACTAAAGGGCAGATTTTCATACTTTAAGACATACCTAATCACAAATGTTTGACCAAAATTAATTTGAAAAACGGAAGTACCATTAAAAATACGATAAAAATTGACAGGCGAAATAGTGCCCTAAAGAATGAAATCCGCCACTGGTGATAAAACAGGTTCCTAATGTTTGACGTGCTGCGCAATTTGAAGGATGAGATGGGGCCAGTTTGTCTCCTTCCGTCTCGAATTGTTTAATCGAATTCAAGGGCAGGTGGTTATGTTGCCCAAACAGTATGTTAGTCATAAAAAGCTAGTTACAGACTGTAATTATTCACAATGTCAAGTTCAAAGGTCATTTCACACACTCGCCCCTTCTATTATCAGTCCATCAGGAAACAGTAGTATGTTTGTGGATTTGACCTAATTTTGTTCGGTTTATGGTAACATAAACGCAAAAGTGCTTTGTTAGTCATTTAAATGCCACTCAATCACTTGCAAAGTAATCATTTTCATTACCTTCAAAAGCTTCCCTAATGTTTCCTCCTCGAATGCGACTACCTTCAGTCAGAGTGATTGACACCAGGAGAACGGAGAGCAACACCTGTACGATCATTTTGCACTGAAACATATTGACATTTTGTAATAAGTATGCATTTTTCTTCTTTTGGCGGTGTTAGAAATTCATTTGTTTCATGCAGTGAAACGAGACCAACTACATAGTTGTTTGTTAACCCAAGCATACCAACACTTTAGTATTCCAGTATAGGACGATGATGTTAAAAAATCGCAAGCTACTGTGAAAAACATCAACAATGGTTCTTACTTACCTGCGAAAGTGAACTGGTGAATTCTTAGAATCTTGCTGATCAACAGGGCATTTATATAGTACTTTAGATAACGTCATTATTATCGAAATATTCTTAAAATGCGACATCTGGAGGATAATTATTCATGACATCTGAATAAAGTAACCATCTTCTTACCTAAAACACTATGCACACGGTAAGTCAACTTGCAACAAAGTACCAAATGAAATCAGCTCAAAGATCACGTATCGTATCTAAAACATGCTGGTCAGCACACTTCACTTTTGAATGTGTATGTCGATATCAAATAATCAGGAAACACGTGTCAGATTTATGTTATTTATATCTATTTTTGAATAAAATGTTTGAAATTGATCAAAATCTCCTTTCCGTTCAGAAGCCAGATGTTCTGGCCTGTTACAGCACATTTCCTTTAAATGTGCATATTGATATGGATCAATTTATTTTAACTATGGTACATTATGCTTATCGTCAGTTATATATTAATATCGATAGATAGATTTTCAAATTACATCGGAATGAAACATCGGGGGGATATATATTCATTACATTTGGATAAAGTTATCAGCTTCTGTAAGAGTACCAGATGGTATTTATTCATTGAAAACATCTTTCCTTTCACTGTAATATAAAAGGAAGATATTTACCGACATCCATATATACTACATGATAAATTCTTCATGAACATTTATTATAGTCACATTGAGCCATCGAGTAAATGAAGCCCTGGTCTTCTATTTCATCCCTCTACCAAATGGTGTTATCGCACAGATTTGTTATAGTGTGGTGTATGTGGCGTTTCCTGTGGAGTTTGGACATTAGCATAAACATGTGGGTACAGGGTGTTTTTGTAGTTCAGTTTTTCTGAGGTGTTTTAATTCCGTAAGTTACCTCCTGTCTTAAGTCTTGCGAAAATAAGTGCTGACTTTATAGACAGATTGAGTTACATCCTTGTCCAATGGCTGGATAGGTGACTTTCACAATTTGTAAGGTACAGTAAAGCATACCCTTTTTTTCTACGAAAGATTCAAAGAGCAGCATACGACTCTTGCCCCAACGCTGTTTGATCAGCGTTACAACATTCATGGCCTCAGTAAACCTTTCAAAAAGTATGTGTTTGTTGCCTGCACATAGCGTTTCTCCTCCCACTATTTGGCTGAAAGATAAAACCGATATGTTAGTTTCGAATTACGTCTGATGTGTACAAGTGCAGAGATTCTGCAAGTTATCAGTGAAGGAAAAACGTTCGTTTTTCAACACAATGGGAACGGTTTTAATGTATCGGTCCAAACATATCTTTTGTCGCTGACGCAGCATAATTGATAAATGCTACTGAGCTTATGATGACACTCGGAGACTTCAATCCACCAGCAGAAACATCGACCAAGTGATGACACCAAGTGTTCGCGAAAAGGGGAAGCATTCCCTACTCTATCAGTAGCCTGTAGCCTGTAGCCTGTAGCCTGAACTGGTAGCCAATTTGTCTGTAAACAATCGAGTCTGGACCAGATAATCTAGTGATGTTATTTTGTAAATCAGTGATGACACAATCGACACAGCAGAGTCCCTTCACTTGTAAGCAGCAGACGTTATTCAAAATAACAATATCGTTGATAGTTGAAACGAGATATCGTTTCACTGGATTGTCTGGTTAAGAGTCGATAGTGTCACCACTGTATACTTTTTCATCACTATTTTGCCTTTCTTCGACCAATGTTTTGGCAGATAATCGAGATTGGTTATTCTCTTACGTTGACTGAATATTACTTGAACTGGGACGATGTTATCTTGATGGACTGAAGATTCCGAGTTTCACCATCAGCTCAATAGCTATTATCAATTATGGTGAGAAATGTTTTGGCTGATACATTGAAGCTGCTCAAGACTTTCTCTTTATTTGGAAGCACCAAAAATTCTTTCACTTATACTACCCTGGGTGAAGTCAATTGCTGGTGTCCCCCGTGATGTTTCTGGAATATTGCTAAAAGCGGCGTAAAACAATACTTACTCACGCACATGGTCATGTTAGATGACCATCTGTTTTGGAGTAACAGTTATTATTTTCAGGTTGTTTGATAGTGGCCCCACGTTGTATTATCTGCACGTTGTTGTCATGATCCAATAGTCTGTTGTTTCAGAATTACTTCACTTAATGCACTAACTTCTACGTTTAGCCGATTGGAGAGTATCCATTCATTATTGAATTGATACATCCTCAGTGTCTATTCTCTATATATCTTCATATCCCTTACGATGGCCATTCTTTAAATGTTATCCATAATCTCGATCGAGAGAATCGAGAGAAGAACATGAGGGTCATGACGAAGGTGACCAAACATTAAGGGGTGATGTGGCAAAGCAAGACAATCATGCCATGAGTTTTTGCTGCCCCTGTGGTTCAAAAATGAGCATTCAGATCATCAAAAGAACTCCTTAATTTATAATTACAATGTCTATATCTGCACATTGGCATAACTACTTGGCGTATGTTTGTGACGGGTGCCACCAATGGGGCAGAATACGCTCACCTTTGGCGAACACCTTTTATCCTCACTATTTGACAGTGATTCATGAACACATGCCTATGATATAGTCGGAATCGCAGAGATTTCTTATGATTATTGAATGCCCGCCGTTATATGGCTGTGATATTGCTGAGTGCGGCGCTAAGCAACAACAAAAAAAAAAAACAAGATTATGGAATGAACTTTGTGGCTTTAATTTTATAGATATCCATACCATACCATACATACGAATATGTTTGACTCATATAGAAAGCTTGTACCTTGATGTTATTAGAAAGTGCATGTTTGGATAACAAATTGGACTACTATTTGTGATATCCGCACGTGACATTACAATTAATTAAAGAAATAATGAAGATTATAATCCACAAATAATCTGCAGGTCCCCACACCACTTTCTTTGCGAGCATTATATGTCACCAACATCGCTACACATACACCAGTATTAAATCAATACAGCTCGATGCAATATGACGTCGGATGTAAGTGATCGAATATGGACAAGAACATGTTCGATTGTACCTCAAAAGTTGTGAAATGTAGGCACCAAGGGATTGAGCTGCAGGAATATTGTTCGACATATAGGAAAAGTTGACTGTTGGAAAGTTGAAGTCATCTCTTTGTCTTGTCTTGTGGAGAGTGTTTTGTCATGCAGAATCTGTATGCATAGATCTAAATATGAGAAAGACGAGACGTTCTCATTTATCTCCTTTATTTCAGTGGAAGGAATATGCTTATTGATGATTATTGAACGATTTCAGATCATTGATGTAAAGCATAAAGACATTAAAACTGCACTCATGTGACCTGCATGATTGTGTGACGTGTCATCGATTGTGTGTATCGTTGCCAATGCGACCAACCATCAGTTGTCTGGTTCAGTTTCGATTGCCCATTGACATTCTTTGTTACATTGTTTTTGTGCAAAAGCATTCACCCACCCACCCCTGTAACATTGTCACTTCTCACATTAACTTCTCTCTAAACCATCTCGCAGAGAATAGGACTCCTTTACTCCTTATTCTATTTTTTTGTGTAAATCATCATTTCTGATGGTTTATCTTTTTCCATGAATGAGATTCGGGACACACACGCCCGCGCACGCACGTACTCACGCACGCAATCACGCACGCAATCACGCACGCACGCACGCACGCACGCACGCACGCACGCACCCACGCACCCATACGGGTAGGGAAGGTGGGTGACTTGAGTTTGGTGTGTCACTGTACCCGTACGGAGTGGAATGTTGCTCACATCAGGGCAGTTTAAAAGTAAAAGTAATGAAACACGGTTTGCCGAAGCACATGATTTTAAAGTTATACGGCTGCCATAGGGCTAGCGATTTATGTCGTTGTCACAATTACATCCGGCCAATGATCCACTTTACCTTCATCACGGTATATGGAGGATACCGTCTGCATGTTTTCAGAGAAGATTCCCATTATTCTCTGGGAACTGACAAACATGTTTTTGCCTATTCAAAGGTTTGGGAACCTTGACTGAAACGCCATAGATTGTCGCATAATGTTACACAAAGACACATTCTGTCACGAACTTTTTATTCTATAAAACATACAATCAAAATGCTATCGGTCGATATTTCTGCACAGTTGATAAAGGCAGGTTTCCAAGCAGTGTTCCATCCTCTATGCAAATTTCGCTGAAAAAGAGAATTGATTTTAAGACCAGAAACTCCATCTTGGACATACATTGATGATTCATGTTTGTTTGTCAACAATATTCCAGCTATATAACAGCGATCTGTAAATAATCAAGTGTGGACCAGTCAATCCAGTGATCGACATCATGAGCATCAATAAACGCATTTGGGACAAGATGACATGCATCAACCAAATAACCGAGCTTGCCCACCCGATCTCGTCAGTCGCCTCTTAGTACATACAGGGGTTGCTAATTTTAACCCGGATCTTCACGGGTATTGTTGACTCGTACATATACAGGGGTACATATGTTATATCTATCACGAGCATACTATACCATTTACTATACCATTATACCATATTCCTACAGTAATTTTATATTTCATCATAGTTCTTGTTCTAAACACGACTTGAAAATGTGACTACATCGTCTACTTATCATCTGATTAGGTCAAGATTACTTTTGTTTTCCAGATGCTCGAGTGGTTTGTTTGTTTTTTGTTTTACGCCGCACTCGGCAATATTCAAGCTGTATGACGGCGGTCTGTAAATAATCTAGTTTGCACTAGACAATCCAGTGATTGATATCATGGGCATTGATCCACGCAATTGGGATCGATGACATGCTTCAACCAAGTCAACGAGTCTGACCACCCAATTCCGTTAGTTGCATTTTACGACAAGCATAGCCGCCTTTTACGGCAAGAATGCGTTATGTTATTGTTGCACTTTCTCATGTTCCTTAGCAGATGTTAAAACCTTTAACTGGCCATATATTTGACAACGCGGTAATTTCAAAGCAATCTTGATGCGTATATGAAGAATTGAGGATCTAATAGACTTAATGAATATTGTGTATTATCAATTGATTTTATAGATGAATATATCTTTCAAGGTAGCAACATCACATGACAAGATACGTTTATACAAGTGCAGTCGTCCTTTCACAAAAAGCAGTCGAGTTTTGCTACTGCACCCATTAACGTAAGATTACCTTCTACGTTCTCTTTTTCGTCTGACGGATGATTCCGATGATGATTCTAAAAAAATAAACATAATATTTTCATGTTGAAAGGCCACACAGTGTACAGGAACAAGAGAAACATGGAGCATATGGCATCCTGACAAACTTACAGAAAGGATGTTTAGATGAAAGTGAAAATGAAAGTCAAATGCATGTGGTTGATGCTATCAAGCCATTCTTGGGTTAGCCTAGTGATTAAAGCGTTTGTTCGTCACGGGTTCCCTACATGGTTACTATGTATGAAGCCCATTTCTGGTGTTCTCCGCCCTGATATTGCTGGAATATTACTAAGAGCGGCGTCAAACCATACGTACTCACTCATTCAATCAACAGATACCAGGGTAGCAAGATTCTAGGAATTGCATAGTTGACATGTTTGCCCGTCAATCGAGTTGTACACATTGTGATAAAGATGTATTTCGTTCTCTGTGTGGTTTGATAAATAAACAGAGATTTGGACATTCCCTCCATTGCCCTAATAATGTAACAATAATCCCTAAAGGGGCATTAAACATCACATTCACATCAAACATTTTCATCTGACAAACTGTTGGTAGATACATAAAAGGATACTTAAAACAGAACATGTAGAATATTTTCCGGAATGAAAAAGGGAGTGGTTTATGACATCAGTCCTTTATTGTTTTCTTCAGATGCCAGGATAGCAAGATGCGAAGACCTGCAGAGTTTTCCTTTATTTGTCCGCCATCGTGTTATTGCTACAGTATTTTACACATTGGCAATGACACCTTGCAACAGAGTCTGACAATTAAGTACAATACAGAGGATGTTTAATATTTTTTCAACTTTCAATTACCTATATCGTTCTTCTCAGTTTCTTCAGTCGATTCTGATGATTCAGAGGACGATTCTGTAAATATAAGGCACGTCATCCTGTCAACTAGCCATCACATAGGAGTGGGGCCAGTCATTTTAAGTAACTGTTACAGTACATGATTCAGTGACGACTGCGACATTTATAGATATCTAAAGGGTGAACACATACAAGAATAATCTACATTTCTTGAGATGCATTAGTAACACGGTAACTATGACACATTTGTTGCGTTTCTGCAGGCTTTCTCTCATTGTAATATTTAAACGATCATTTCATTTCGGAAGTTAAACCTCCCACTCAGCCGTCACTTACGTATTGTCAAAAGTGATTTTCTTTTAACATGTAACCTAGATAAACGATTACCTTTTTCCTTAATCTCAGTTTCTTCTGTCGATTCTGATAATTCAGAGGACGATTCTGTAAATATAAGGCACGTCATCCTGTCAACTAGCCATCACATAGCAGTGGGGCCAGTCATTTTAAGTAACTGTGACAGTACATGATTCAGTGACGACTGCGACATTTGAGACATCTAAGAGGATGAACACATACAAGAATAATCTACATTTCTTGAGATGCATTGGTAACACGGAGACTATGACACATTTGTCGTGTTTTTGCAGGCTTTCTCTCATTGTAATATTTCAATAATAATTTCATTTCGGAAGTTAAACCTCCCACTCAGCCATCACTTCCGTATTGTCAAAAGTGATTTTCTTTTAACATGTAACCTAGATAAACGATTACCTTTTTCCTTAATCTCAGTTTCTTATGTCGATTCTGAAGATTCAGAGGACGATTCTGTAAATATAAGGCACGTCATCCTGTCAACTAGCCATCCCATAGCAGTGGGGCCGGTCATTTTAAGTAACTGTTACAGTACATGATTCAGTGACGACTGCGACATTTGAGACATCTAAGAGGATGAACACATACAAGAATAATCTACATTTCTTGAGATGCATTAGTAACACGGTAACTATGACACATTTGTTGCGTTTCTGCAGGCTTTCTCTCATTGTAATATTTAAACGATCATTTCATTTCGGAAGTTAAACCTCCCACTCAGCCATCACTTACGTATTGTCAAAAGTGATTTTCTTATAACATGTAACCTAGATAAACGATTACCTTTTTCCTTAATCTCAGTTTCTTTTGTCGATTCTGATAATTCAGAGGACGATTCTGTAAATATAAGGCACGTCATCCTGTCAACTAGCCATCACATAGCAGTGGGGCAAGTCATTTTAAGTAACTGTTACAGTACATGATTCAGTGACGACTGCGACATTTATAGATATCTAAAGGGTGAACTCATACAAGAATAATCTACATTTCTTGAGATGCATTGGTAACACGGACACTATGACACATTTGTCGTGTTTTTGCAGGCTTTCTCTCATTGTAATATTTCAACAATAATTTCAATTCGGAAGTTAAACCTCCCACTCAGCCATCAATTACGTATTGTCAAAAGTGATTTTCTTTTAACATGTAACCTACATAAACGATTACCTTTTTCCTTAATCTCAGTTTCTTCTGTCGGTTCTGATAATTCAGAGGACGATTCTGTAAATATAAGGCACGTCATCCTGTCAACTAGCCATCACATAGCAGTGGGGCCAGTCATTTTAAGTAACTGTTACAGTACATGATTCAGTGACGACTGCGACATTTGAGACATCTAAGAGGATGAACACATACAAGAATAATCTACATTTCTTGAGATGCATTGGTAACACAGACACTATGACACATTTGTCGTGTTTTTGCAGGCTTTCTCTCATTGTAATATTTCAACGATAATTTCATTTCGGAAGTTAAACCTCCCACTCAGCCATCACTTATGTATTGTCAAAAGTGATTTTCTTTTAACATGTAACCTAGATAAACGATTACATTTTTCCTTAATCTCAGTTTCTTCTGTCGATTCTGATAATTCAGAGGACGATTCTGTAAATATAAGGCACGTCATCCTGTCAACTAGCCATCCCATAGCAGTGGGGCCAGTCATTTTAAGTAACTGTTACAGTACATGATTCAGTGACGACTGCGACATTTGAGACATCTAAGAGGATGAACACATACAAGAATAATCTACATTTCTTGAGATGCATTGGTAACACGGACACTATGACACATTTGTCGTGTTTTGCAGGCTTTCTCTCATTGTATTATTTCAACGATGATTTCATTTCGGAAGTTAAACCTCCCACTCAGCCATCAATTACGTATTGTCAAAAGTGATTTTCTTTTAACATGTAACCTACATAAACGATTACCTTTTTCCTTAATCTCAGTTTCTTCTGTCGATTCTGAAGATTCAGAGGACGATTCTGTAAATATAAGACACGTCATCCTGTCAACTAGCCAACACATAGCAGTGGGGCCAGTCATTTTAAGTAACTGTTACAGTACATGATTCAGTGACGACTGCGACATTTGAGACATCTAAGAGGATGAACACATACAAGAATAATCTACATTTCTTGAGATGCATTGGTAACACGGACACTATGACACATTTGTCGTGTTTTTGCAGGCTTTCTCTCATTGTAATATTTCAACGATAATTTCATTTCGGAAGTTAAACCTCCCACTCAGCCATCACTTACGTATTGTCAAAAGTGATTTTCTTTTAACATGTAACCTAGATAAAAGATTACCTTTTTCCTTAATCTCAGTTTCTTATGTCGATTCTGAAGATTCAGAGGACGATTCTGTAAATATAAGGCACGCCATCCTGTCAACTAACCATCCCATAGCAGTAGGGCAAGTCATTTTAAGTAACTGTTACAGTACATGATTCAGTGATGACTGCGACATTTGAGACATCTAAGAGGATGAACACATACAAGAATAATCTACATTTCTTGAGATGCATTGGTAGCACGGGCACTATGACACATTTGTCGTGTTTTTGCAGGCTTTCTCTCATTGTAATATTTAAACGATCATTTCATTTCGGAAGTTAAACCTCCCACTCAGCCATTACTTACGTATTGTCAAAAGTGATTTTCTTTTAACATGTAACCTAGATAAACGATTACCTTTTTCCTTAATCTCAGTTTCTTCTGTCGATTCTGATAATTCAGAGGACGATTCTGTAAATATAAGGCACGTCATCCTGTCAACTAGCCATCACATAGCAGTGGGGCCAGTCATTTTAAGTAACTGTTACAGTACATGATTCAGTGACGACTGCGACATTTATAGATATCTAAGAGAGGGAACACATACAAGAATAATCTACATTTCTTGGCCATTCTTGGGTTAGCCTTGTGATTAAAGCGTTTGTTCGTCACGGGTTCGATTCCCTACATGGTTACTGTGTATGAAGCCCATTTCTGGTGTTCTCCGCCCTGATAATGCTGGAATATTACTAAAAGCGGCGTCAAACCATACGAACTCACTCACTCAATCAACAGATGCCAGGGTAGCATTCCCTCAATCGCCCTAAAAATGTAACAATAATCTCTAAACGGGCAATAAACATCATATTCACTTCTCACAGTCGATTTCTAACATCAATCCTGAATACAGGATTATTATCGTCGTTGCTCTTACTTTCTTCAGTCGATTCGGAAGATTCGGATGATGGTTCTCAAATATATCACATTATCATGTCAGATAGCCACAACATTGAATGAGAACGAGAGAAACATCAAACATTTTACATCTGACAAACTGTTGGTAGATACATAAAAGGATACTTAAAACAAAACATGTAGAACATTTTCCGGAATGAAAAAGGGAGTGGTTTATGGCATCATGCCATTATTGTTTTCTTCAGATGCCAGGATAGCAAGATGCTATGACCTGTAGAGTTTTCCTTGTTTGTCCGTCATCGTGTTATTGCTGCAGTATTTTACACATTGGCAATAACACCTTGCAACAAAGTTTAACAGTTATGGACAATACATAGGATGTTTAATATGTTTTCAACTTTCAATTACCTTAATCGTTGCTCTCTTTTTTTCTTTTGGCGATTCTGTAAATATAAGGCACGTCATCCTGTCAACTAGCCATCACATAGCAGTGGGGCCAGTCATTCTAAGTAACTGTTACAGTACATGATTCAGTGACGACTGCGACATTTGAGACATCTAAGAGGATGAACACATACAAGAATAATCTACATTTCTTGAGATGCATTGGTAACACGGACACTATGACACATTTGTCGTGTTTTTGTGTGGCATAAGAATGCACAGATAAACAAGGAAACAAAATTCACAATGACCAGCTGGTGGTAGATAAATAAAAAAAAAAAAAACAAGTTAGAAAGAGAAAATGATCGCGGGCTACCTAATGCCATAAGCTACCTATTTCGAAATAACCTTGTTTGATTGTAAAGAGTTGATGACATCAGTATCGCTTGATATTCCAACTGTTCCACGAATGGAAGAAAAACAATGTGTATATAAACCTAATAAGCTGCTATTTGGCTTTCAAGATTGTGGATTAACCAGGTTGTAAAACACACGGTGTATTGAATAAACATTGCACCGGTACAGATGATTGACATTCATACAAAATTAAGGTGATCTGCCCTTTTTTCAGATAAAAGAGATTAAATTGTTTGTATAGTAATAATTTCATTTTCATTCTTATCAGTGTTGATGTCTTTACTAAATTACTGCTCCGTCGTGGTTAGGAACGCCCACACACTCAAATCATCAAGTGATGGTCCAAAAGATTGTTCCTTCCATGTAAGATTTGGTTCCATTCACGTCATTATAAAACACGATTTGTTTACATTGGTCCTCATTTCACTCAGATGATTAGATAATTCTTTCACATATGGACAATTCTTTTTAACACCAAGGATATGTCTTTCGAAACATATCAGTTTAGATGATTGCATCTTTCTTATATTACCTGTCAAATAGCACTAGATGAGCTACAGAACACGCCTCTCAACCTGAACATTAACTAAATGATTACCTTCAATATCACGCTTCACTTCTTCTGTTGACTCCGAGGATGATGAGGAAGAGGAACCAGAGGATAATTCAGAGGAAGATTCTAATGGTGACAGATTTAACAAATATTAGTGAAATGTTGGTTGTTTTGTTCTATCAATCTATATTTCTCCTATCCTCCTACATCTTCAATGGAAAACTGTTTCCATTATGTCGACAGTGACAACTATCACAGTTCTGGACATCTAAACAAATGAACTCGTGGGAATATAGTCTTCGTGCTGTGGAGCCTCAACATGCAATTAACTTCATCGTTGCTCTCGCTTTCTTCTGTCGATTCTGATGATTCATAGCAGTGGGGTCAGGCATTCTAAGTAACTGTTATAGTATATGATTCAGTGACGACTGCGACATTGATAGATATCTAATTGGGTGAACACATACAAGAATAATCTATATTTCTGGTGATGCAGTGGTAATTTGTAGTATTTTTGTATATGGAATACTCATGAAATATACCTTCATCATTGCTGTCACCATCTTCTGTCGATTCTGAGGAGGATTCCGAAGACGATTCTAAATTGAATAATTTAACACATTTGCTTATCAAATGCTCAGGTAATAACAAATAAATCTAGATCTTTGATCATGTTTCCCTAAAATTCTAATGGTTGATGCATGAAAGGATAAAACAGAAAAAATAGAGAACGGAGGAAGAACTGTCCAGCATACTGGTAAAACACTAATTCTCATTTAACTATGTTTCACGTATGAAGGGTTTTCTGACTGCAACTGCGTCAGTAGAAACTTACAAGCTTCAATTCGCGGAAGGCTGAGGACTATGGTTTATACCGTCATGTTTTTATCTGTTTCACTGTATTGTGGGATGGCTAGACGCCAGAACATAATTACCAGGCTTTCTCTCATTGTGATATTGCAACAATACTTTCACTGCGGACGTCAAACCACCCACTCAGCCATCACTTACTTATTGTAAAAAGTGATGTAACCTAGATAAACGATTACCTTCATCATCGCTCTCATCTTCTTCTGTCGATTCTGATGATTCAGAGGATGATTCTACAAGTATTAAGTACTTCAACATGCACAGACAAGTGAGGAACATACGTTACCCAGACGAGCTGGTGCTAGGTAAATACAAGGATAACAAACAAGTTAGAAAGAGAGAATGAGCGTGGGCTTCATAACGCTTTTAGATATATATTTCGAAATTACCTTGTTCGATTATAAAGAGTTGATGACATCAGTATGTCTTGATATTTCAACCGTTCCATGAATGGAAGGCAAAATAATGTGTATTAACCTAATAAGCTGCTATATGACTTTCAAGATTGCAGATTAACCAGGTAGAACACACGATGTCTTGCATAAACATTGCACAGGTATAAATCAGTGACATTCATACAAAATTAAGGTGTTCCGTCCCCCGTTGTTACTTTTTTCATATAAAATTGATGAAATTGTTTGTATAGTAATAATTTCTTTTTCATTAAAAAGCATGTGTTTTGCGATTGGTCCTCAATTTATTCAGATAATTAGATAATACTTTCACAGATGTAAATTCTTTTTAACACAAAGGATATGTCTTTCCTAACATTTCAGTTGAGATGATTGCATCTTTCTTATATAACCTGTCAAATAGCACTAGATGAGCAACAGAAGAACACGCCTCTCAACCTGAACATTAACAACATGATTACCTTTAGTATCACGCTTCACTTCTTCTGTTGATTCCGAAGATGGTGAGGAAGAGGAACCAGAGGATGATTCAGAGGAAGATTCTAATGGTAACAGATTTAACAATTATTAGTGAAATATTTGTTGTTTTGATCTATGAATCTATATTTCTCCTATCCTCCTATATCGTCTATGGAAAACTAAGTGTGATCAGGAGGCCATTCTAAAATAGCTGTTTCCTGTATATGGATTGTGACAACTGTAACAATTCTAGATATCTAGAAAAGATTAATTGGAAGAATAGTATTCCTTTTTTGAGATGCATTGGTAGCTGAATGCTATTACATGCTTGTTTTGTTTTTAAAGGGCACATTAAAGGGCAGATTTTCATACTAAAGGGCAGACTTCATACTTTAAGACATACCTAATCACAAATGTTTGACCAAAATTAATTTGAAAAACGGAAGTACCATTAAAAATACGATAAAAATTGACAGGCGAAATAGTGCCCTAAAGAATGAAATCCGCCACTGGTGATAAAACAAGGTTCCTAATGTTTGATGTGCTGCGCAATTTGAAGGATGAGATGGGGCCAGTTTGTCTCCTTCCGCCTCGGATTGTTTAATCGAATTCAAGGGCAGGTGGTTATGTTGCCCAAACAGTATGTTAGTCATAAAAAGCTAGTTACAGACATTAGTTGTTATGGTAATTATTCACAATTTTAAGTTCAAAGGTCATTTAACACACTCGCCCCTCCTATTATCAGTCCATCAGGAAACAGTAGTATGTTTGTCGATTTGGCCTAATTTTGTTCGGTTTATGGTAACATAAACGCAAAAGTGCTTTGTTAGTCATTTAAATGCCACTAAATCACTTGCAACGTAATCATTTTCATTACCTTCAAAAGCTTCCCTAATGTTTCCTCCTCGAATGCGACTACCTTCAGTCAGAGTGATTGACACCAGGAGAACGGAGAGCAACACCTGTACGATCATTTTGCACTGAAACATATTGACATTTTGTAATAAGAATGCGTTTTTCTTCTTTTGGCGGTGTTAGAAATTCATTTGTTTCATGAAGTGAAACGAGACCAACTACATAGTTGTTTGTTAACACAAGCATACCAACACTTTAGTATTCCAGTATAGGACGATGATGTTAAAAAATCGCAAGCTACTGTGAAAAAAACCCACAATGGTTCGTACTTACCTGCGAAAGTGAACTGGTGTATTCTTAGAATCTTGCCGATCAACAGGGCATTTATATAGTACTTTAGATAACGTCATTATTATCGAAATATTCTTAAAATGCGACATCTGGAGCATAATTATTCATGACATCTGAATAAAGTAACCATCTTCTTACCTAAAACACTATGCACACGGTAAGTCAACTTGCAACAAAGTACCAAATGAAATCAGCTCAAAGATCACGTATCGTATCTAAAACATGCTGGTCAGCACATTTCACTTTTGAATGTGTATGTCGATATCAAATGATCAGGAAACACGTGTCAGATTTATGTTATTTATATCTATATATGAATATAGTGTTTGAAATTGATCAAAATCTCATTTCCGTTCAGAAGCCAGATGTTCTGGCCTGTTACAGCACATTTCCTTTGAATGTGCATATTGATATAGATCAATTTATTTTAACTGTGGTACATTATGCTTATCGTCAGTCATATATTAAAGGGGCACTGATCTAACGCAATTCCCCGGGACTGGTTGTTGCCTTTGTTATTGTTTTTTCCCAGTGAGTACCCGGATGTATAGCAGAAATCTAGACTAGGTCGCGACCTCTGCTGCGCCTTTCGTAAGCGCATTAGTCACTTTTATGGATACCGGTAGTAATAAGGGCGAAAAGGTCACATTGATCAACAAAATGAAATACAGTTTTCGAGATAATAAGTTTGGATAAGTCACTTGCTTGGTAATTTTGCGATTTTCGTTTACACTATTTTGACTTGCAACACAAAGTAAATATTTCACCTGAGCATTGCTTTTTTTATAGTGTACATATTTTGTTTCTGTCAAAATGTGTAACATATTTATTAAACGTCTAAATATTTTACAAAGTGACTGAAAAACATTTCCATCTGTATTATTATGATAACGAATTCCAAACATTTTTATGTTTAATGTCATCACCAAGAGACTGAAAATGTTACGTTGAAAAGTACATTTCTATGTTGTTTGGCTTCTAATCCTACATAATAATCTGTTGTGATGTTTGTAGGCCCTTTTGATCGTCTTAATCAATCTGGACAGATTTTTTAGTCAAAATGGCTGAAATATTTACACATTTTATAAATTGCCTGAGAGAATCACATTTTACAAATTGACGGTAATATATACACGCTTACAGAGGAAAAGACCTGTGAAAACAACGTCCATCGCGCATTGAAGAATTTCCCAACCAAGACGTAGAAAAACAAGAACGAATCGGTTCAAATGAAGGAAAACAAAATGCAAATACCATAATTACAACCTACCAAATTTATGTGTATAAATTTTAGGCAGCTTCCTTGTTCGAGGAATGTATCCATGAATATCCACACAAAGGAACAATATCCCACTCGTCTGCAGCTGTACAAAGAAACTTATTCGATGTCACGTGTCTCTGTAACAATCAAATATTTTAAAAGATATATATCGTTTCGGGATATTATAACCCTTGTTCGTTTCTCAACTGATCACTTGGATTGTTTCAGGTGTTTCACATAGGTGTCAAGTCTCAAGGGTCGGCTGAGAAAGCCCACGTGACAACTATTTTCATACTTTCCACGGTTCCTAAAAAATCCATTGAGTGATAGATAACAATGATCAATCAATCAACGTATTATCAGTTAACCCTTTGAACAAAGTATGTTGTTTTTACATCGGCACTTCACGTCATGATATGAGTGTATTCCCTTTGTTTTAGTAAACCTAGACATGTAAACACTCACTTTTGACATATCCACTGTGCAAGATAACAGTGATTAATCAATCAACGTATTTTCTGTTAATCCTTTGATGACTAGGAACGATCTGTTGATTTACAAAAAAAAGTAAATGAACTGATCATTCATCTCTTGCTGGGCTGCCACGTGCATATTACATAACACACATTTCACCTCACTTCAAGCCTGGATTTAGATTGAATAAGTACCCCAGACACAATAAATGCCAAATGGGAACCTTTGTCAGGTAATCTAAGTTGTGCTACCACTAATTGTACCTGTAATAAATTCATTAACTGAGCATCAAGTGAATGACGACAAATTCACAAGTGTAGGGTTAGACGAGAAAACGTGGATGACAACAAGGGAGTAGTAATCGTATTATCAACGCAATCCGAAATCCGAAAATGCTTTCACTGCATGGATACTTTTTTTAGTATTCAACTATAACCATCTGGGGTATTTCCAAATAACGACATCCGATGAGCTCCGCCGTTCTTTTTGTCTGTTTGTTTAGGCTGAAGAAATTAATTAACATGCGCCCTTTGTCGAAATCTTTATAGATCACAGTTAACCAATCAGTGTTTATGCAAAAAAGCGTAAAACAAATATTGCCTCCAGCCTCCAAGTTTATGTAGCTGTCCTTGCAGACGGTAGCCCAGTCTCTGGTCACGCTCAGTTGCGTTGCGTATCATCCGGGTACTCACGGGGGGGAAAACAATAACAAAGGCAACAACCAGTCCGGGGAATTGCGTTAGATCAGTGCCCCTTTAAAATTGGAATACCCCTACAGTTATGGAGAACACGAATAGGAACTTTCGTTCCCCCGAAAGGCTGCAAACAAGTTGAGAAAGTGTTGCCATACTCCCCACACTTACATCGGCAGTATGTCAGCCATATCGTGACTACAACATTTTAGACATGAATGCGAAATATGTTTAGACTAACTGTCAGCAAAGGACAGTAAAATAACTAGAGTATCAGAGACATAATTAAAACTAGTCTGGAACGATAAAACGATATCACTATACATAACAAAACATGATAAAATCGAGCAACCAAAGTTAGGCCTCCATACTAGGGATCGTGTGGACTTACGATACTTCTGCTACCTGCACGGTTCCCCAGCAGGATTTACGCCATCCCTTCAACTGATGGCGATGATCCAGAATTTAGCCATCAACAGGGTAATGAAGGTAATCCTAAAATTATGTTTCTGTGAGAATTAACTGTTTATATCTGCATGTACTTAAGCAATATTGCAGAAATGTAACCGTGTAACACGTGTGTTGTATTCACATTAAGCTGTTTCGTTGATGTGGTGACATTAAGGGGTACTGCCCAAAGTCTTCCTCTGAATCATCCCCGGGTTCATCTTTATCGTCATCCTCAGAATCGACAGAAGAAGACGAGATCAATGACGAAGGTAATCCTTGATAAGTATGTCATAGCATCATGTTACCCTGCATCTCAAGAAATGAAAACAAGCCTTCCATGAATTCAGTTTTTGAGATATTTACAATTGTCACAGTCGTCACTTATTTATATACTGGAACAGTTACTTTAAAATATCTTCTGATCACACTACGTTATCCGGAGACGAGGGGTTAAGAAATATAGATTCATATATTAAAACAACCAATATTTCACTAATATCTATTTAATGTCTTACTATTCGAGTCTTCCTCTGAATCATCGGGTTCATCCTCCTCCTCATCAGCCTCGGACTCAACAGAAGACGTGAAGCGTGATAGTGAAAGTGATCGTGGTTGTTAGCTTTTAATTTGAGAGGATTGTTCTGTAGTTCATCTGGTACTACTTGAAACGTATTGTACACCAACAAAATGACAAATGGCATCCTTTCTAATAAATAAATTAATTCTTGCCTTAAATAAATCTTTACTTGATTTATCTCGTGCTCAAGTTGGGCGAAAGTTTATCACATTCTTTCTATTTCATGTTATTGGACCAATTGAGCCATTTGCTTTGTAAATGGAGAACGGGATTTCCAATTTCAGAGTCGTCTTTTGAATAATCTTCCTCATCTTCTGAGTGATGTTTGGAGTCAAAAGAAGGATGTAATTAATGTCTGTTTATGAGGATTGATTGGGTGAAACCAAAGACTCATTTTTATCTGTGCCTTAACCTTTTTCATTTTGTTTCATTTGCATTCCTCCCGTATGTAGTAACAGTACAGTAAGAACTATGGTTAGTTAAACCCACTTTACAAGCAGTGTATACGCAGTGTAGTGATGAGTACGATCAGTAAACAAATTAAGATTCCTAGTTTACGATATTATTTCCCTTATCCTTGGCGACATTCCTTTTACAGAACGTCGTGATATATAGCTGCTATACTGTGAAAAGTGGCATTAAACACAATTCACTCACCCTGTATATATACTGCTATAGGCTTTCACCTGACAGGGTTGTGAATATAAAGGGACTCATATGTCAGATATTTGCCCTTTGTTTCACTGTTTGGGTTGCTTAAGAGCAAGGCGTAATACCAGTCCAGTCATGGAAGGAGAAGCTAGAACCATCTTTATAATGAGCTGTACTGAAGAGCGAGTTCTATAATGAACTGTACAGAACTATTGCCGATATCGCATGTCAGTCGATACAGCAAATGTGCTGCACATATTCTGTCCATTTCATTAGACAAGCTGTCGATAGACACATAGCTGACGTGTCTGGAATGGATAGATGTTTAATCTTCAAATAACTTCTCCCTTTCAGCATCAAGACATAGAAACTAATGAAACACGTGAAGGAATCCCGCACACAGCTGTGCTGATGTACCAGGCCTTCCGTCTGAATAGCTTATTGTATGTTTGTGTAATAAAAGCATCGTAACACTACATTTCTTTGAGTGGCATTTTGAAATAGTTTGATTTGGGATTCATGAACATACACAATCCATGGATGCTAACTTCCGTCATGTTTGACAGCGGCTTTTCAGTAGAGATTCTCACGCCTTATAACACAACGTGTTTTGTAATCGTTTCACAATTTGTGATTCCTTCTGAAAACATGAAGTTAAAAAGCGGAAGATGTCGTTCAAGTATCGCGTTCGAAGATTACCGGGTTAATCCTCGCTTCTGAATGAGAAAACACTAACTATATAACATGCGTATTAGTTTAAGATCTGTGCATGATATTTGCCATTAACTGGCCATAACGTTTAAACGATCTTAACGCTTACTTTTCTTATACTTTTTCATGAATGAAATTCCGTGGGATTCCGGGTTAGAATTGGCCACCTATACTGGTCGTAAGAGGCGACTTAATGGATCGTGTGGTCAGGTTCGATGACTTAATTGATGTCATCGTACCCCGACTGTGACGGACGTTGCTCATGACATACATCACTGGACTGTCTGGTCCAGAATCAATCATTTAAAAGCCGCTGTCATAACTAAATTCGGTTGAATGCGGACATTCTTCATAACAGAAAGTATTGAGATAAGCGAAATTATATCATAAGGGATTTTTTTTCTCAAAAGTTCAAAGGATTTGGTTGAATTTGGTTTTTCAACCTTGTACACCACTGTCACAAACGACAAACTTGGGAGACAACTTCATTCCCTGATCCAGGGGACGTTTGTTACTAAACGATAGATACACTTACGTCTTTATTTTCAAAGGTTCAAGACAATTTTTGAAATGAAAGTAAATGTCATCTGAATTTGCCTGAGAAAACAATACGTGCTATGCTGGACTTCCCCACTGGTAACATCTGTGTGACATTGGGGGATAAGACATACAGGCGAGAAATAGGCATCCCATGGGCACCAACCATGCTCCTATTCATGCTGATCTGATTCGTAAACATGTATTCGTAAATCGGCAGTTCTGCTCGGATTGGCAAAATCAAAACAAAGGAATTTTGTCAAGAAGTTAAGACCTATACATGAAGATTCAGAAGGAATTAATGTTAAGAGGGGTGACTTCAACTTTACAATAGTCAACTTTCCATTGAAGGCGAGCAATACATTTCACACATTTTGAGGTACAATCGAGCATGCTCTTTCTATGAAAATGTCATAGAGCGTCATACGACCCCTGTTCAAAAGTTGTTTGATCAAGGTTAAAACATTCAAGGCCTCATCAAAGCTTTTAAGAAGTCATGGAAGAACATGTTATGTGTATTTATATACGTCAACATGATTAGTATGCTTAAAAAAGAAGGAGGGTAGCAGTAATAGGTTACCGATTACGTTATCGAGGAAGTGAGTTTAAATGAATATGATAACAAAACTATTTCAATAATCATAAGACATCTCTGCTGAACGCCGCCTTGAAATTTACTCTAGTTATATCACGGAGTGAGGGCTTGATGCGGGAGGAAAGCCCGAAGTGATGAAGTCTAAGGTGTTAACCACTCTGGTGAAAGCCACAGACACTGCGAACCGGGATTCGAACCCACAATCATAGGCTTCCGGTATAACCAAGGAAGCTTAGGCGACTGGGCCACCCGTACCCCGCTATCAGTTTGGACATATAAAGCAGTTAAACTTACCTTTGGCTGTCAATAATGTTGTCTGATATATTTCTTGTTGTGTTTGTTTGCTTGTTTGATTGTTTGTTTGTTTATTTGTTGTGTGGTGATTTCTTAATGTCACATGCTTTACTATATAGCGTGCAGACCACATTTATATTATACAAATGGTCTTAGACAGCAACAACTGCGTGTATATTGTTACACTTGACTAATCTACATATCAACAGATGTGCATATGGAGAACATAAAACGCCGATATTATCAATGCACCTATAACCTAACTATGAATGATGTACAGTACACCCTTAACAGTTGGCATAAAGGCTTAAAGGCAGCATTTAAACAAAATGCACATCCAGACAGCATATTTCTTCAGGCATAAAAGTGACTAGGTTTTCTCTGTTGAGGAAAATGGACAAACTTGGCTACCGCCCTGTCATGAAGTATCTCCAACTGTACCATACTGCTATACCAACATCATTAAACTAACAAGGAAGTCCGAAACAGTGTACAGCAAAATGCATCCGAGGGTGCATTCAGCAAGTGTGTTAAATTGAAATAGAAATAACATTTTCCAATCAACAAGGCTTTTGTTTCCAAATAAAATGAGCGATGTAATTTATTAAAACTGAAAAACACTCTTTACAGAAATATTCCAAATATGTGAGTTGCTGGATTTCTTGTGATTTATGAAACGTCTAAAGTGCCACAATTCGCAATGCTAAATTGCGTCCATGGGAAGGCCAGAAACCTATAATCGTGGGTTCGAATCTGGGTTCGCCCCGATTATGCTTCTAGGTTTGTCAACACCATATCCGTGCTCATGGGTTTCATGAAAGTGGTAAGCGTCCCAGACATGCATCAGTTAGGGCTTTCCTAACACAGTTAACTGACACGCCGTGATAGAATTGAAATACTGTTCAAAGCGGTTCATAACCCAATTCACTCACTCACTCTGATTCCGTGAGTGTTAGTAGTATACCCCCACCGTCAGAGTGGCGTTACCATCTACCAAAGTGGTGCAATCCATTAGCATATAATGAGTAAGTGTTTACTAACAAAGATGGCGTCTATCGGCGATCGAATAAAATTGCTGGGGAAATAGACCATATTTCAATCGTTCAGATCGATGAGACTAATTTTGAAATATAACTTAAACGACAGCAAGAAACAAGTTCCAAATGGAACAATACCACAAATAATCTCTCGCTTTGAAACAGAGAACATAACATATCCTGTAACTAACAATCCCTGAAAAACAAATGCAAGGCAATGAATATTCATAATTATTATTTGGTAATAATTCAAGGGAAGTAAAGAAAGAACGCGACAGTGACAGGTATTGGGATAGTATAATTGTTTGGAGGATAAATGCCTTCACACGATACCAGTATGCAGAGTCTAAACAATCATTTTTCAGATATGATGAAACACAATATGATTACCTGAAATGTGTTTTCATACAATGCTTTTAGTTACACGTTTATTGATATTTACATACATATTAAAGGCGATGAGTCGTAACAAATAGGATAACATTAGACAAATCATATCTCACAATGTATAAAAATGCAAATCGTCTCGATTATCTGCCGAATCAGATTCCATCGGACGTAAAATGCAAATAGTGATGAAAATTGATTGAGTGAGTATGGTTTACGTCGCTTTCAGGAATATCCTAGCTATAACACGGCGCTGAGAACCAGAAATAGGCTTTACATTGTAGCTGTACCCATGTGGGGAAACAAACCCGGGTTTTCGGCGTGACGAAACCTCTAGGCTATCCCATGTTGTCAATGACGCCACGTTATCGATCTTATCCAATTATATTTATACCGGAAGTGGCTAAATGGGAATCCTTCAACTATACAGTATTATACAGACTCGATTATTTACAGACCGCCGTCATATAGCTGGGATATTGCTGAGTGCGGCGTTTAACAACAAACAAACCAACCAACTTACTCATTGCAAATTTATTAGTTTAATTTAATTTACATTTCATTCTTTTCATTCATTTTAACTCCATAATAAGCCATATTCCAGCTGTCTCATTGCGGCCTGTAAATGTTCGAGTCAGGACCAGACTATCCTGTGACTGATACTATCAGCAACGTTCTACGCCCTACCATATGCAATGAACCAAGGTACCGAGCATGACCACCCGATCCATAAAAGTATTTTTCCAGGGTTTATTATCCCATCCAGAGGCATTCATCATTGGCCCTTACATCCCGCGGTGGCTAGAGGTCACTGGGGCTATATGTTCTGATAGTACAAACCTGGTTTTCATATAATAGGAAGTGGAAAGAGAAATAGGAGAAATATAGGAATAGTAGAGGAGTACGAAAGAGGTAGTGGTAGATAGGAAGTGATACGTTGGATCAAACATGTTGTTACTCAGCAACAGGGTTGTGGCCAAACAGTGTGTCCCGTTTGGGCAAACAAAACTGACCATCACCATATATATATACTTTCCTTTTTTGTGTTTATCGCATGATGTTTAACAGGTGTTTAACTTTAATGTTTATGTACATTTGTATATATAGTTTTGTGATTGCATATAAGTGGTTTAATACCACGCTATGTTCAGGTCTTTAAAGTATGAACGATCTGCTATCTAAATAAATACCTACTTTTGTGGTGCACTTGTACCATTTCACATATTGCTGTATTAATTCCTGTACTTCATACGTTTCAGGTTCCTGTTTTCAGAAAGTACATGAACTATCACCACGTCTAATTAGTGTCGGTCTAGTTAGTGTCGGTCTAGTTCGAGTAGATCGTGAAAGACTCCTTGTAAAGGTATATAATATGGAGAGCATCGCGCATCATGTCGACAAGCAGCATGTCATCTTTACTAAATTCCTCTAAATACCCATGACAATATTTCTAGAACAAATTAACCTTTCATGGTGAAACCTTGACTGAAAAACATAACTTTAAGCAAAGTGTGTCTTTCCATTGCAATAAAAAGAAGAGGTCCTGATAAGCTGGAGCTGATGATAAGCTGGTACCGAGGTTGCCATCATCTTTATTGGGTTTTTTTGTGTGTTGTTTAATGCCGCACTCAGCAATATTCCAGCTATATGACGGCGGTCTGTACATAACTGAGTCTGGACCAGACAATGCAGTGTTTGACATCATGAACATCGATCAACGAAATTCCCTGCCCACCCGATCCCGTTAGCCGCTTCTTACGACAAGCACGGGTTGTTGAAGACCTATTCTCTACCCGAATCTTCACGGGTCTCGTTTTGATTGAGTTAGCTTATGATAGAGTTATATTTTCGAACTCATTCCTAGGAAACAAAAGCCCTGTTGATTAAATGTAATTTCTCTTTCAATTTATCATGAGGGATAGTTGTGTCAGGGTGGAAGGATCAAATGTTTTTTAAACTTAACTGGTCTAAAATTAATATTTAGGAACTTTGCAGCCTTTAAGCATGGAGAGTATTTTTGTGCTTGATACATGCCAACTGTTAAGGGCGTACTATACATCATTCATAGTAAGGTAATAGGTGCATTGATAATATCGGCGTTTTATGTTCTCCATATGCACATCTGTTGATATGTAGATTAGTCAAGTGTAAAAATATACACGCAGATGTTGCTGTCTAACATAATTTGGATAATATAAATGTGGTCTGCACGCTATATAATATAACACGTGACACTGAGAAATCATCACACAACAAGATAGCATCAGACAGAAAGAAATATACCAGACAGCATTATTTGTGGTGAGAGGTAAGTGTTACTGCTTCTAATGGTCCAAATTGATCCGAGGCTGGTCAGGTCGCCTGAGCTGCGCAATTCTCATTCCCAGAAGCCTAGGGTTGTGGATATAAATCCAGTTTACCTGATAATGCTTCAAGTTTTGTCAGCACTATATCCCTGCTTGTGGGTTTCAGGAAAGTGGAGAAGTGAGTGAGTGAGTATGGTTTTACGCCGCTTTTAGCAGAATTCCAGCAATATCACGGCGGGGGACACCAGAAATGGGCTTCACACATTGTACCCATGTCGGGAATCGAACCCGGGTCTTCGGCGTGACGGGCGAACGCTTTAACCACTAGGCTACCCGACCGCCCCGGAAAGTGGAGAACACCTGAGACCTGCAGCGCTTCGGGCTTTCCTCCCGACTTCCGTGATATACCGGAAATACTGTTCAAGACGGCGCCCGGTAACTCAGTCACTCCCCCGATAACCTGAGCGATCAGATGTTTCTATAATCCTCCCTCTTATCCCCTTTTTGAGGTATAATAATCATATTGACGTTTATAAATACACATAACTAATATTTTAATTATGTACTTTTAACCAAAATAACAACGAATAATACCTTTTGCAAGCATAAATTGTGTTCCGAATTCCAAATAGATGTGCATCGCCACCCTCTTTCTAAAAGGCTGATCCGCTCTTGCTCACACATTCCCCCTTTGTTTAAGAGCACAATGATCTTCCGCGTGTTGCTTCTGGGTCTTCTCATGTCAGCCACTCTGACTAAAGGTCTACCCATGCCGGTCCTCCATAGACGTACTGACGTGTCCTCTGCATCTGCTGAAGGTATTCTTGTGCTTTGTCCATATCTTAAAGAGAAAGTCGTTTTGTCAGAGTGTGAAGGAATGGGTGAGTGAGTGAGTGAGTTTGGTTTTAAGCCACTTGTAACGACATTCCATCAACATCACGACGGGAGACAGCAGACATGGGCTTCACTCTTTGTACGCAATCTAAGTCGGACCAATAGGCGTTTTATTAAGACCTACTTTACATACACTACGTAACAATGTCGTGATAAGTCTCTTAATTAAGACCGACCTAACAAACGCTATGTGGACAATGTAATGATAAGTAAAGACCCACGGGTTCTAATCACATTTCCTGTATGTCTAGAAATATTCTGCCAGTGGTAATGACAGTTCGGCTGGGCTGGACATACCAGTCCCTGATATCATTACCGGTCCTTGATATCATTACCGGTCCTTGATATCATTACCGGTCCTTGATATCATTATGTGCACCGTCAGCCGAGGTTAGGGTTTAGAGTCTTCGATTAACTGATCTGATCCGCTACCCACTTGTTGCATGAGTTAGCTGTTTCAGTATTATTCTGCCAGTTGGGAGGAAACTTGGACTTGGCATATTTCTATTGAACCCCGTGTTTTATACTTTAAGGGCGAATGATTTAACCATAAATCCCTGTTTCAATGAAGATCAGACATCCATTGTGTGTTCTATATTCGTATTCAGTGTGTGTATTTTCAATATTTGCTTTTACATCGTACTTTCTTGATTTGAATAATTTCAATTTATTTTCAGAACGGCCTTCTTTGCAATCATCATTCGTGTCCTCGGAGTGGAGAAAAAGATATGGGCGAGATGGTTTGAGTAAGCCAGTGCTGATACTCTCTGTGTTATACTTACTTGTTTAGAGTTGGAGAAAATGTAATTGAGGTGTTGTATACCTGTTTCAGCAATATCGGTGTCATCGGAGAAATATATGAGCCCTGAGAATTATTGAAACATCATACATTGTACAATAGAATGATATCTGGCATTCGTCTTTAATAAAACATGCATTGTAGTGTGAGCATAGTGAAGCTATACAATTGGTCGTCCATGTATTTATACCTTTTATTGACCATTAAAACATATAGTGAAACTCGGAATTGACATGAAACACTGATCGTTATTCACATGGTTATGTGTACACACTTTTCAGGCACTACGTGGTTTAATTATACACTGTGATAAAGGTAGGTATATCATTATTATCATTATTATTATTATTATTATAATTATTATTTATTTACTTCTTGCATTCAAAACGACCTTCAAAATACTGATGAAAATTATATAAACAGATCACTAAAATCAGTGATGACACCAGGTGTTCGTGAAAAGGGTAAGCATGTCCTGCCCAACCTAAGTGACTCTGAAATATGGATACGAAGTTATGTTATGGAGTTGACTTGGATGGTGATTCTAACAACGCATTCTTCGCAAACCCTGAATTTCTGTGATGTCTTCACATGTTGAATTGGGCTTATTTTCAAATCACACCACTTCTTGCATTCGGATGCGACTTCAAGCACTGTAGGTTCCCCGCGCACGTATATTTTCTAAATGTATTTACATGATTATATATATATATATATTGTCTGGCAGATATGAATGTCAGTATCGTCAAACCAGTGTCTCTGCACATTCCGTTTAAAACACTTAATATTGTTATCTGACACGGGTCATCGAATTCGTGTCCAGCTAGATTTAGATCAGTCTCAATTTAGGTACGGAAGTCTCAGAATTATTCTCAAATAACGTCATTCAGTAGGAATTGTCTGAACCTCACCTTCTGGTTGACTGAATCTTGGAACGCTTGTTTAACTTGAGAAAGGTGGAGAATCTGTTTGATGTGATGTTGACGTGCGAGAGAATCGCTGAAATGACAGGATATGTACTCTGTTCGTGACACAACTTCAGTCCACAACACATGTATGTACAGACATAACCATGTGGACACCAGAACGTAGTCTACTACACCAGCCGGGGATGTTACCGTGAACCATCACTCACAGGACTGACACATTCGTTCACTATGTTTATAATCATATATATGTAATCAGAACACGACGACCCGTGATAGAATAGGTCTCCGGCCACCCATGCGTGTCGTAAGAGGCGACTGACGGGATCGGGTTGTCAGGCTCGCTGACTTGGTTGATGCATGTCTTGGTATCTCAGTGGGGTAGATGTCAATCACTGGATTGTCATTACCAGGCTCATATAGTTGGACCGCCGTCATATAGCTGGAATTTTGTTGAGAGCGGCGTTAAACAACAAACAAACAAACATCCACTATAATCACCCCGACCAATTTGTTGCCATCGATCAATCCTTTTGGTTACCTTGGCTGGTTTGTCAAAAAGTGGAAGATTACCAAAGATAAAAACAACTGATGGCCATGTCAGGATCTGGTGAGTGTCTGAAGTGACTGATCTCCAAATCATTTCTCTCTTGCAGGGAGATATCGAAAGAGGATGGAAACAACGGTCGCAATGGAAGCCTGATGTCTTTGACTGTGCAGGACCAGATCATTCTCTAACGGAATGGGAAACGCATTTGTACGAATCGGAAAATAAAATGCTGGAATTCTTTAAAACAGCTTTAAGATGTCCGATTATCTTTGAGAGACAAGTTTTATTCAGTTTATCAGTTTTTCAATCGTGTCACAACAGGTGTGAGTAAAGATGCATGCTGGATTTATAGACACAGTTATGATACTACTATCATATGTACAGCATGAGTGACTTGAGTATTTAGCCGCTTTTAGCACTATTACATCTATATCACGTCGGGGGACATCAGAAATGGGCTCCACACATTTTATCAATGTGTTAAATCGAACCCAGGCCTTCGGCGTGACGAGCGAACGCTTAACCCACTCGGCTATCCCAGCGCACAGTGCTGCAGGAAGATTCAAGATGCGTACTTTGAACATATACAAACATATGCATGAGTGACTTGGGTTTTTTAGGGGTATACCCCTATCATGCTCATGATATAGTCGGAATCTACAATTGACAGCTTTATGCAGAGATTTCTATTGGATATGGAAAGGGTTTTGTCGCTTTATTTATTTGAAGAATGACGCCATGGTGTTTACAGTAATGTCCTTGTTCAGGTGGTCAGGTGGTCCGGTGGTCCGGTGAATTTTGGAGAGCTATTGACTATTTCTCTGATTGAAAACGGAATCCTGGCGCGAACTCTAAGCAGAATCACCAAAGCAAGCAACCCCGCGTGGTGTAGTGTTTTGTATTCTTTCTTGGTTGATTCCTTACTTCAATTATTTCTGGTGTCCCCCGCCGTGATATTGCTGGAATATTGCTAAAAGCGGCGTAAAACCATACTCACTCACTCACTTACTTCAATTACGAACGCTCATTTGTAGTGTAAATCTTCAGCGAAACGACACGGACATTAATTATCATGATTAACTCACGTTGGACAAGATCCAACAGCACCAGCAAATGTGTCTGTCTGCTGGACTGCGCATGTGTTCACAAATGCTAGTCAGCGTCAAACACTGGTTACCAACCGACACAACTGGAATTAAGCACCCCTGACAAAATTTCCACATTATATGTCATATTGTTTAAAATCGTATCCTGTATGTATTAAAATGCGAAAAACAATTGCTTTTGTCAAGAAAATGGTGTTTTACTTCCATATCAACTATCATTTACGGCCCACTACTTCTTTGCAGCTTTAAGGTCCCCTACTATATGAGCAAATCAACGGAGAACGTATGATATTCAGTGTTACAATCGCATCATTACCATGATTACAAGTAATGAACGGTATAGGTATTCCGGGTTAGAGTAGGCCTCGACAACCAGTGATTGAGGACACCGAGTGGATCAGGATGTCAGTTGGTGGTGAGGTGAACCGCGAGTTTAAGATTGCTGCCCTTATACAGCGATGTGTGTGCGTGAGGTGAAATGGGGTTTAACCGCCCATTCAAGATTGTTGTACTTATAAAGCGACCTGGTTGCGTGCGCGGGCGGCTGCTTAAACTAGTCCGGACTAATGCCTATTTTTTAGTGATAGCCCACTGATATACCATGCCGCAGTTTACATGACAGCCCACTGATATACCATGTCGCAGTTTACATGACAGCCCACTGATATACCATGCCGCAGGTTAACATGAATACCCCACTCAAGACACAGTATTCTGACTCTCGAGCCCCTTAATGCAGTGCGCCAGGCAGGGTAACAGAAAGTACTATCTTTTTACGTCTCTTGGTATGACGCGGCCGGGTTCGAACCCACGACCTCCTGCTCTCCCGTCAGCCGCTCTATCCTCTAGACCACGGAGGGGTCGGATGTTAGGATCAGTGACTTGGTTGGTTGCATTTCGTCGTACTCTGATAGGTGGATTCTTACTTATACGCATGGATAGCTTACCAATCGTTATACCCCAATCATCAGACATTTCCATTTGAAATCGATGGTAATTCCTGCAAAACTGTTTTGATGAGTCAGGAAACCACCTAATAGATTACTGTTTGGGACATGAAAATATATATATAAAGGAAAATACATAGAAGTATTTGTTTTTAAGGAAATGTGTTAATCAGAACAATTTCAGAAGGAACGGTCCAGATTAATCGGTTTCACTGTTTATATCATTCCATATATTTTGATGTTACGAAAGGTGATAATGAATTACACCTTTCCGTCAATTTTGGTAAATCACAAACTGGCAGCTGGACTACAGCTAAATTAATAGACTGATACAGTCCCATTTTGGGTCTTAAAATAGACAGTTAAGGTTTGGCTTATACCAGTTTATTTCCTTCCAACGATTAGTGTTCATAAATATTCCAATATAACATCTGGAAACGTTCTGGATGAAACATCAAAACATTTAGAGGTGTGTGATAGACAAATGAGGCGTACATAGAGCCAGGGTCAACTGGTGAATGTCTAGTATTTGTGAAAAACAAATACACATTTAATACTCCTTTACACAAGTGTCACAATATTTGATTAATTGGGATCAGGCCTTTTGCAGAGCAGGCAATGTTCATTCAGTAGTGAGCTCAAAAGGGATTCCATTCCACATCAATTGGCAATCCAAACAAATTCATTAAGCAGTAATGGTAGTAGGTCATTTCATGACTGCCAACTAATATATTAATTTAATTATCTTTTCTCTCTCCTCTCTCTTTCACCCTAATGTCCCAATTTCATACATGTAAATATGAAACACTCATCCTCCATAGCTATTGCTTTAAAACAAAATTGTATGTCATCAATGTATTATCCTTCAGAAGCCTGTGGTCTTCACACAAGCAAACTAACAAGTTAACCAAGCAGGTACATCCCTCAGAGACAGGAATGGAATAGTTATTCAGACGGATCAGGATTATTTACATGACACATGATAATGCATTCAATTAAATGTAAAAGTGATTTGTAAAAGTGTGTGTGTGTGTATATTATACACCCTTATGCAAAGCACACTTTTTAAACCCAATAAACAAGACAGACAGGCTTCCATAATTTCAAATTCAGTTTTATTAATTTGCTGTATACAGAGAAATGACGGTAACTCATTCAGAAAGACAAGACGTGTAAGTGTTGATTCTAGGGTGCAAAGCACACGTCTAGTAACCTAATGTATCTAGAGGCATTATTTCTGTATAGATTACACATCAGTTTGATATGAAAGCACTTCATCTCTTTGATTTTCTATGGCAGTTAATACAATATACATGTATGTATACACAACTAAATGTACATTTCACATAGGCAGTCCAAAAATATGTTAAAAATTGCTCTTGTATGACTGTACATGATTATCTGTACATATGCAAGATTATTTAGTTGTACTGAAATGACTAGTAATATTTAGTTAGTATACATATTCAAATAAAAAATTATATCAAACCAATCTGGCATGTCATACAAATCCCTTTCTTTTTCATACTTGGAAAATATTATTCTTATAATTGGTTTCAAATATTCTTCCAAAGTCATTGCATTAATATATTCCTCAAACATCCCATTTTTGTTCAGAAAGACCTACTTGGAATGTTTCTTATTGACTTTCTTAAATAATGTGAACTTACTGATACTGTTTCAAATAGACACTGCCAGATGGTCAAATTTGCATTTCCCATTTTCTTATTAAATTAACAATAAGCAAGCTTGATTGAATCACTAGGGTTCATGATAGGTGTTAGGAGACAGAGATTTAAAGACCAGCAGGTCCAAAGACTTGACGAGCAGACACTGTATACAGAAAGACCAGTAACACATGGTTCACAATAAAGAAACATCTAGAAAAGACAAAATTCATCATCTGAGAAAAGACTGGACTGGTAATCATATGGTTAGCACTGTAGTTCATATGTGAAAATAAAACTCCTTCTAAAATCACATTTTCCTGGGTTATTCAAATATATATTCCCTACAATCCCAACCATGTATTTCCTTATAATTATACAATTAGACTACTATGTAGTGTCTTTCTCACACACTAATACGTTCATCAACACTATGATCATGAACGATGACATGAGGTAAGAATTCTAAAATTACAGATGATGCTGACGCCAAATGATAAGCTCTAAGATTAAAATATCTAAAATTGTCAACACAATAACTCATCAAAGCAAGAAACTTGAAAAATAATTGTTTTAACAATTTTCCACTGAATTTATATTTGTAAGTATAAGGATACATATCAACAATGGCACAGTGAAACAGCAAATCCGTGTTACGAATGCCCTACATGTGCCTCTGAAGAACCAAAGAAATGGTGTTCAGGCCAATGACCATGTATATATTATCTATGTTGGAGTTAGTAGTTATACCATCCCTGCTATTGGCAATCCATATATACTTGTTATTTTCCCCCAGTAACATCAATAATCAAGCAGCATGGATTTCAAGAGACAAACTTTGGTTAGTTAATATACGATGGAAACTGAGAGCCAATACGAACATACTGTATCAATCATAAAGTATATGAATCTCTAAAGCTATTGCTAGTATACGAACTGATCAATATAATGGTATTAGATAGATGTCTTTTACAAAGTGATGTACAAGAACACAGAAATATATACTGTGTAGGATCACTCCGGAACATTTTACTTCAGGTATTAGAGACATTACAAAAGTAGTTATCACAATCTATGAATAATTACAATTCCAAAGGGAGGATTATTTTCATTGAAGGTGGCATCTGTAAAAAATAAATGTTGAGGGACTTAGTGATTTTACCGATTTGGTCACTGTATTGACTGTTTGGCTGTTAAACCAGTGTGTGTTATATTACAAGTAAAGCATTGGCAACTGCATGCAAAGGCCTTCCTGAGAGAGAAACCAGGTATCGTTGTCATCATTTCACCAGCAGTAGAATAGCTGTTCAAAGAATTAATCTTTAAAGCAAACAGTGCTGATTATGCCAGGATATTTCCACTGAAAAGAAAAGCTGGACGAATTGATAATGACAAGAGTGTTGAGATCGCTTTCACTGATGAACCAGTACATGTCATCTAATAGCATCAGCCACACAACTCTTTGCAGTCAAAATAATTAGACATTGTCTGATATGGATATGCTGAACACATTCCTTCCCTTAAAGATGCTGCTGCTTCTGATATAACTGTATGACTGCTCTTTAGCCCATAATAATGAGAAACATGATTTAGTGGTATGTAATCTTCTCTCTAAAAACAAGAACACAAACATGAGATAAATGAACGATTATGTAAAAATGTATAAATTTAGGAATCTCCTTTCAAGATTTAATTGCAGAACTCATTTGAATAAATAATCAAACCAGCTAAAAGTACCCAACAGAAATACAGTTGTGAACTGATGGAACAAAGTATCACTGTTAGTGGTCCAGTCCTTCAGTGTCATGTTCATTACTGACTGAAACCTACATAATATACAACAGTAAGGAGAAATAAATTGAGTATAAAGAATATGTCTACTCAGCATGCTCAGCAAGTGAAAACAAGACATGTTATACATGAACAGAAATCCTTTACCTCAATGTCAACCTCTACTGAACAAGACTGTAGCCAAAGTTCAATCCGTTATGAAAATGGACAGATGTCATTATCGCTCATGCTTGATCATAAATTAACAAAATCTGCATCGCAAAAAATCAAAGAAATTAATGAATATAATTAATTTCTAGAAAGGTTAAGTCTGATAAATAATTTCTTTAATATATAGAATATACAGATAAAAGCAGAATTAGCCTTTCTAACATTACAATACTATGAGAGCAATAGTATGATGAAAGAGATTTGTACTTTGAAAGATATAGAATGAAACCCTATTTTATTCTTTTACAATTCAGTGCTACGGAATAATGTTGACTTTCATGCACTGACCCTGTTTTAAGTAATCAGCGGTTTGGTTTTGCCCCCAGAATCAACTAGACGAAATCCATGCTGCCTAAGCAGTTGACAAGAACATCAACCAAGAGGGAGAACACAGAGAACTAACATTAACATGCCTATTTACATAAGCAAGCACAAATATCAACATGTGCCCACACTGTTAATGTATATGGTATGAACAGGCTAACTACAAAATACTGAAATAGTTTAGTGTCTTCATAATTACAAATATTACATGTCGACCAATAGTTAGCCTTAGAGTATGTCATCATAAAATGTACAAATGGGGTTGTGTATGATGATGCAGTCACTAAAAGTGTGGAAGGGGATGAATGTCAACATCCTTTGTTCTCTCTCGCTCAACCTCAGATCTGTCTGTCCATCCATGTCCGTCCAGGCTCATCCACTCTTGTGTTATTGCAAACTTGTATACACTTCTAGGACAGGTGATACACGCACACATAGCACTGTACACTGGGAGGGTGCCTCAGGAGGATGATAGACGCCACAAACAAGTCACTTAGAAACTGTTACAATAAATAGCCCCTCAAAATCGGCAGTGTCACATTTTAGGATGTATCACATCCTATATGGATGGGTTATGCCATTCCTGGTTGCCATTCTACATGGATGTTTACCATGTGCAATTTCATGTTCCCCTTAAGAACATGATGCACAAACGTTTCTTCTTTACCATCTACCCATGCCAATATTTCTTTTCTACAGCCTAACTTGCATTCATACAGCCTATGGCAAATTCTTACCAACTATCACAAGACTTGCAAGATGGCAGAGACAACACCAACGTCAATTCCTTATGTAGCCTATTTTTCGGGTTAAAATTTCGGATTGTTCATCTTGATGTGAAGACTGCCCTGAGAATCATACATCTCCACATGAAGACTTTGTCGACTGAAAGCTGCAGCACAAATCTCAAATAGAACAGAGCAATGAGTATGTGATCCATTATGCACGGACAAGAGGATGGGGGTGTTAACATGACAGGGGATCACTCACCAAGTGACGCAGACAGACAACGACACATTAACCCCCACCCACCTACCAAGCCCTGCCTGCTGGTTGTCGCCATTAACGTAAGCGAGAATGTAAGCATATGGTGGCCCAGACTAGTTGGTAGCCTCCTTGACAACATGCCACACAAAAGAAACTGGTATTTTCATTGTTTTGCCGACAGACTAGAAGTCTTTATTGGTGTCATACGAAGACTTTGGCTAGTGCATCGGCTCCTGCACTAGCAATGTAGGGTTTTTGCGGATGGAAGGCAACGTCGTGAATTGATTCATCAAACTTCTTGCGATGGGAGGTGATTTCCTGCACGCAAGTTTTACTGTCTAAATTCCATAACCTAATAGAGCAGTCATGACCTGAAAAATAATACAAACAGAATTAGACATGTAAAATCCACAAGTAACATGCTATTCTTACTTAAATGTATTTCTCAACCACTAGTTAAAAGTCTACTCAAGTTTTATTTCTATCAGTAACTGAGTTGCTTCAGAAATATGTCCAAAATGCCAACATGATTATACATTACAATACTTACTCCCTGATAAGAGATACAATCCATTTGGATCCACTGCTAAACTGGTAACTGAGTCTAAATGGGCCACCATTGAGTGACTGATTTTCCCTGAAATAAAATAAGATCAAAATCAGACACTCTACTCAATCAATAATTCAAGTGTCCAGAAAATAATCTTCAACATTATTCAGTACTTTTTCATTATTTACAACCAGAGGTATTGAAAACTACTTGTTCCTAAATATCATTCATGTCACAAGCCCAAGGCCCCTGGTCTCTGTTAAAATGTAAGATAATTCTCTGAAATTATTTACACTGTTACAGGCATGACAAAATCCAAATGGTGAAAAGACATTGTGAAAGGGGATTCAAAGCCTGGAATTCTTCTGGAATTTCCACCTTGTATGAATACTTTTCATCGTAAGTATCATGTCCCAAATTCAAATAACATGGTATTTGGCCTTTACAGATTTGTCTAAGTTGAGTTTTCTCTTCATTCAGCTTGCCATACTGATTCAGTTATGGAAGCATATCACATCATCCACTGATTAAGGTGCATTCCAGAGTGACATCATGTATGTCTCACGGCTTTTGGAGTCCACACAGAGAGAGCTACGGCAAATAACCTTTACCCTTGTATTTACAATGTTCATGAGAATTATTTCAGATCTGAGGGTGTTTTGAGTATTTTAAGGCACAGAAATGTCAAAATTATAAACCTCCCATTTTACAATGATGCCAAAGTTACTTTCTCACCTGTGTTATTGTCAAAGAACCTAATGTGTCTATCTTCATGTGCTGTTATGGTCAGTGGAAGTGTAGGGTGGTTTACCACCCTGTTGATTTGATTGCTTCCGCTAGAATCTGGAACACCACAGAATCAATTGTTATATAGGAGATGTTACTGATTTAGAAAAATGACTTAATTTCATCCAAAACAATTACGAATTGACTGAACTGTCAGTACCATGCACACTTCTGGTTCACGGAATTGAAGAACAATGTCCTGCACATCCAAATATTGACTTTCTATCAGTATCTTGTGTAACCTCCCTGAACCCGAACAACTGCTTCAAGACGCCTCCTCATTCTTTGGATCAATCTCTCGATTTGATTCTGAGCAATTCTGTCCCATTCTGTCCCATTTTAGGCCGTTGTGTTCGACAAAGAGACCCACCTGTCCATACGCTCAATGAATTGACTGCTGCTTTGCATGAGAAATGGGATATTTGGACTTGCAGGACATTGTTTTTCAATGACATTCTTCTTCTTGACAATGTCTGCTCGATACAAAGATAGCTAACTTACATGAAAAACCTGTTCTCAAAATGATAAGAGGTTAGAATATGTCTTCAAATCTTAAAATGCCCTTTGCCCTGGACACAAAAAGAACATGGCACATCAGAAGGTCCCACTTACAACGCAAAAAATAATCCTATTTTCAAAGATGCCTTACCTGAATTTATTTTTGTTTCTAATTTGAGAACCTGTTTTCCAGTCTCTATGTCAAATACATAGGTATTAGAGGACGTATAGCTAGCCACCATCCGACTGGGATCACAACGCACAAAATCTACAGAGGTAGGTGCTCCCTCTTCTGCTGAAAAAGTAAAACATGCCATATTATGTAACCAGATCTATTCAACAAACAGTATCATGTTTGTTTGTTGTTAAATGCCACAATCAGAAAATATTTCACCCACATAACTTCGGCTTGTAAATAATCGAGTCTGGACCAGATAAACCAGTGGTTGATATTATGAGCAACGCGCCACTCAGCCACGATACAATGACATCTATCAACTCACCCAGTCTCATACAAGGAAGAATAGATTGCTAGGAAACTATTTTCACCCAAAATCCGTACATGGACGCAAACATCAACACTCCAGCACTAAAACCCCATAAAAGACTTTTTATAACGGTAACTTTACAGAGTACAGGGCTTGTAATTACTGAGTCTACCTCGTTTGTTACTCAATATAGTTAATAAACACAACCTCTTAATTATACATACACAACATTTTAGGGCTCCTTTTTACACCTTCGTCAGGTGAAACACTTACAGAACAGTGATAACATACATGGGCATCCTCAATATAGCCTGAAAATCAAATAGCCCTTGGGATAACATTAGCCGAACTAACTTCAGCTAGCATCCCTGAATACTGCTTCCAATATTTGCTTAATTCAGATGGTATAGAAGTAACTGTGTTTGACAGTACCTGTATCAACCGTGAATGTGTTGAGGAGTGGAGACTTGCTGCCGGGGCTCCACAACCTGACTGTCCCGTCAGCTGAACACGATAACAGCTGCATCTTCGAGCTGTGTATAGACAACCCCCACACTGCATCTCTGTGAGCCACCAGTGTGTCGGACAAAACACTGGGATCTGGAAAGCAAGGCACGTTCTTATGCAGCTAGTCAACACCTTGATCATTAAAGTAATCATTGTTGAAGTAGTATTTCATAAAGAGATAAATAGAACTAACAGAATGAAAAATAACTGCATTTGATTCAGTGTCAAAACTAAACACACTGAAGGAAGATAGTATTACATAAACCAAAATATAACAGAAAGAGACAGAACTCAGTAATTATTCAATTACGTGAATGGAGTTTTAATGCCGGTCACAATATTACGGCTATATAACAGCAGCCTGTAAAGTAGTCAAGCCTGTCCCAGATGAACTCACACAGCTCAAAGTGGTCCACTGCCACAGAACTACTCAACTTGGCATACACTTTGACTATCCAATCCTAGTCACTTCTTACAAATATGAAAGTATAGGAAGCTATCCTGCCACTGAATTCCACTGGCTCATGGCTTAATAAAGAAGAGGTCTTACAATCCAACCTACCAAAAGAGTCATAAGGATCAATATTAGAGCTTGGTATATTCCAACACCTAATGGATGAGTCCATGCCTCCACTGAAGCACTGCTCCCCTGTAGCACTGACAGCGAGGCACAGCACAGGACCCACATGGGCTCGAAACGTGTACACAGGCTCCACATCTAAAGATGCAGCTCTGAAAAAAACATTCATACAAACTTGAAGACAGAGCCTATCATGTTGATGGACAGTTCTATTTCATTGAATATGTAACCACAGATACAACATGTAAGAGGTATCATGAAAACTAAATTATTTCTAGTGGGCTATATGCTAAATGCTCCACATTATCACCCATAGCAAAACGTCCTGCGTAGCTTCCACTTTCACAATAATTTGAATCTTTCCATACTTCTTAGTGGTTCTATCATGACAGATATTGTATTTAAGGTTAGGAAATAAAGTAACAAGTGTAACAATAAACTGAGTTGAGCTTGGCGTGCAATGATGCAGGTTGAGTGTGCTGCAGAGCAGTGGTAGAAATCAAGGAGGATCCTACATGTGTATGTATGATGCAGTTGAGTGTGCTGCAGAGCAGTGGTAGAAATCAAGGGGATCCTACATGTGTTTGTATGATGCAGTTGAGTGTGCTGCAGAGCAGGGGTACAAATCAAGGGGGATCCTACATGTGTTTGTATGATGCAGTTGAGTGTGCTGCAGAGCAGTGGTAGAAATCAAGGGGGATCCTACATGTGTTTGTATGATGCAGTTGAGTGTGCTGCAGAGCAGTGGTAGAAATCAAGGGGATCCTTCATGTGTTTGTATGATGCAGTTGAGTGTGCTGCAGAGCAGTGGTAGAAATCAAGGGGATCCTACATGTGTTTGTATGATGCAGTTGAGTGTGCTGCAGAGCAGGGGTAGAAATCAAGGGGGATCCTACATGTGTTTGTATGATGCAGTTGAGTGTGCTGCAGAGCAGGGGTAGAAATCAAGGGGGATCCTACATGTGTTTATATGATGCAGTTGAGTGTGCTGCAGAGCAGGGGTAGAAATCAAGGGGGATCCTACATGTGTTTGTATGATGCAGTTGAGTGTGCTGCAGAGCAGGGGTAGAAATCAAGGGGGATCCTTCAAGGGGGATCCTTCATGTGTTTGTATGATGCAGTTGAGTGTGCTGCAGGGCAGTGGTAGAAATCAAGGAGGATCCTACATGTGTTTGTATGATGCAGTTGAGTGTGCTGCAGAGCAGTGGTAGAAATCAAGGGGGATCCTACATGTGTTTGTATGATGCAGTTGAGTGTGCTGCAGAGCAGGGGTAGAAATCAAGGGGGATCCTTCAAGGGGGATCCTTCATGTGTTTGTATGATGCAGTTGAGTGTGCTGCAGAGCAGTGGTAGAAATCAAGGAGGATCCTACATGTGTTTGTATGATGCAGTTGAGTGTGCTGCAGAGCAGTGGTAGAAATCAAGGGGGATCCTACATGTGTTTGTATGATGCAGTTGAGTATGCTGCAGAGCAGGGGTAGAAATCAAGGGGATCCTACATGTGTTTGTATGATGCAGTTGAGTGTGCTGCAGAGCAGTGGTAGAAATCAAGGAGGATCCTACATGTGTATGTATGATGCAGTTGAGTGTGCTGCAGAGCAGTGGTAGAAATCAAGGGGGATCCTACATGTGTTTGTATGATGCAGTTGAGTGTGCTGCAGAGCAGGGGTAGAAATCAAGGGGGATCCTACATGTGTTTGTATGATGCAGTTGAGTGTGCTGCAGAGCAGTGGTAGAAATCAAGGGGGATCCTACATGTGTTTGTATGATGCAGTTGAGTGTGCTGCAGAGCAGGGGTAGAAATCAAGGGGGATCCTTCAAGGGGGATCCTTCATGTGTTTGTATGATGCAGTTGAGTGTGCTGCAGAGCAGTGGTAGAAATCAAGGAGGATCCTACATGTGTTTGTATGATGCAGTTGAGTGTGCTGCAGAGCAGGGGTAGAAATCAAGGGGGATCCTACATGTGTTTGTATGATGCAGTTGAGTGTGCTGCAGAGCAGGGGTAGAAATCAAGGGGGATCCTTCAAGGGGGATCCTTCATGTGTTTGTATGATGCAGTTGAGTGTGCTGCAGAGCAGTGGTAGAAATCAAGGAGGATCCTACATGTGTTTGTATGATGCAGTTGAGTGTGCTGCAGAGCAGTGGTAGAAATCAAGGGGGATCCTACATGTGTTTGTATGATGCAGTTGAGTGTGCTGCAGAGCAGGGGTAGAAATCAAGGGGGATCCTTCAAGGGGGATCCTTCATGTGTTTGTATGATGCAGTTGAGTGTGCTGCAGAGCAGTGGTAGAAATCAAGGGGGATCCTTCAAGGGGGATCCTTCATGTGTTTGTATGATGCAGTTGAGTGTGCTGCAGGGCAGTGGTAGAAATCAAGGAGGATCCTACATGTGTTTGTATGATGCAGTTGAGTGTGCTGCAGAGCAGTGGTAGAAATCAAGGGGGATCCTACATGTGTTTGTATGATGCAGTTGAGTGTGCTGCAGAGCAGGGGTAGAAATCAAGGGGGATCCTTCAAGGGGGATCCTTCATGTGTTTGTATGATGCAGTTGAGTGTGCTGCAGGGCAGTGGTAGAAATCAAGGAGGATCCTACATGTGTTTGTATAATGCAGTTGAGTGTGCTGCAGAGCAGTGGTAGAAATCAAGGGGGATCCTACATGTGTTTGTATGATGCAGTTGAGTGTGCTGCAGAGCAGGGGTAGAAATCAAGGGGGATCCTTCAAGGGGGATCCTTCATGTGTTTGTATGATGCAGTTGAGTGTGCTGCAGAGCAGTGGTAGAAATCAAGGAGGATCCTACATGTGTTTGTATGATGCAGTTGAGTGTGCTGCAGAGCAGTGGTAGAAATCAAGGGGGATCCTACATGTGTTTGTATGATGCAGTTGAGTATGCTGCAGAGCAGGGGTAGAAATCAAGGGGATCCTACATGTGTTTGTATGATGCAGTTGAGTGTGCTGCAGAGCAGTGGTAGAAATCAAGGAGGATCCTACATGTGTTTGTATGATGCAGTTGAGTGTGCTGCAGAGCAGTGGTAGAAATCAAGGGGGATCCTACATGTGTTTGTATGATGCAGTTGAGTGTGCTGCAGAGCAGGGGTAGAAATCAAGGGGGATCCTACATGTGTTTGTATGATGCAGTTGAGTGTGCTGCAGAGCAGTGGTAGAAATCAAGGGGGATCCTTCAAGGGGGATCCTTCAAGGGGGATCCTTCATGTGTTTGTATGATGCAGTTGAGTGTGCTGCAGAGCAGTGGTAGAAATCAAGGAGGATCCTACATGTGTTTGTATGATGCAGTTGAGTGTGCTGCAGAGCAGTGGTAGAAATCAAGGGGGATCCTACATGTGTTTGTATGATGCAGTTGAGTGTGCTGCAGAGCAGGGGTAGAAATCAAGGGGGATCCTTCAAGGGGGATCCTTCATGTGTTTGTATGATGCAGTTGAGTGTGCTGCAGAGCAGTGGTAGAAATCAAGGAGGATCCTACATGTGTTTGTATGATGCAGTTGAGGGTGCTGCAGAGCAGTGGTAGAAATCAAGGGGGATCCTACATGTGTTTGTATGATGCAGTTGAGTGTGCTGCAGAGCAGGGGTAGAAATCAAGGGGATCCTACATGTGTTTGTATGATGCAGTTGAGTGTGCTGCAGAGCAGGGGTAGAAATCAAGGGGATCCTGCATGTGTTTGTATGATGCAGTTGAGTGTGCTGCAGAGCAGGGGTAGAAATCAAGGGGGATCCTACATGTGTTTGTATTATTGTAATGAAGTACAAACTAACCTTTTATCTTTAACATTTATATTTACAACATGGCAAAGGACCACAAGTCCATAATTCCTCATTTCAAACACTGTAGACTTATGTTGAAAATCATAAGGATATTCTATGTACCTCTAGTCATGTTAATAGTTGATTGATAACACTAGTAGTGTTCGAAATTAAGTATGAAAATCAGGGTGTCGTTGTCATACCCCTAAAGTTAAAAGTAGAAGATTTATGGGGTCCCTTGATTCAATTACCATAAGAGCAAACTTCAAGGAAACCAAGATCCTCCATAATTTCGAACACTGCACTTGACTTAAATGCCATGGTATGGCAACAATTTGACTCACTTTTTGGCTGGTACTGTCTTCTGTAGATTCCATAATTTCAGTGTATGGTCCTCAGATGCTGTTATTAGCACTGGTTCAACCGGGTGGAATGCTAGTGCCCGTACACCATCAAAATGACTGGAAACAAGCATGACCAAATGAGGAGCACCAATCAACAGCAATACCCTCTCCCTGTGCTGATCATGCACTTGTCCATGAATTCATCATTACAGATGTACCAAAATCTTTTGTGTCTACTTGTCCAAAATTAGCTCTTAGCATCATTTTAAGTAGATTGGTATATTATGGACAATTATTAGCTGACCTTACAAGAACAAACAGAATGTTACAAGACAAGACAATAAAATAGATATTATGTTGCATAAAAAGAAAAAAACATTACTAATTCATTATGTCGCATTATATTCATGAATCAAAACATTCAGTTTCTGATAAGAACTTTTCTTTATGAAAGAGTAACTGAACCCCATTTAGACACTAAAATGTTGTGTCCATATTATATACTACATGGTATTAAGATTTCTCACCTTCTAAGAGTGTATTTTGCATTCCATGTTTTCCTATAAACTTCTTTTGGTGCTGATATCTACCAAAACAAAATATCATGAAAATGATGTGTAATGATATAAGTTGGTTGACAGCTAGTGATGCAGTACACATTTACCACTTTGGATAAACAAGTGAGTATGTTTTACCATGTTTACGCTGCTTTTAGCAATATTCCAGCAATATCACGGCGGGGGACACCAGAAATTGGCTTCACACATTGTACCCATGTCAGGAATCGAACCTGGGTCTTCGGCGTGATAAGCGAACACTTTAACCACTAGGCTACCTGACCACCCCTTGGATAAACCAAATCATGCTTATAGCATAGATATGGTTCTGACAAACAAAAAATGATGATCCGGGCAGATGCCAAATTAACTTTTCATTTTGCATTTTAAGTCTTATATTCTTTGACCATATTCATCTTAAAATGACTAACTCTAATTCTGAGAAATATATCAGAAACATGTTTGTTTTTGTAGGCCTAAAATCATCCAGCTTACATCATAGCTCATAGGGTCAGCCTCATTGGTGACAGTCAGACCAGCTAACTCTCCTAAACCAAGCGCTGCATCAAGGGCATCCTCGTCGGCGCCAGGCATACCAAGGATCGGTTTCCGAGATCCAGACGGAAATGGCATGGAACCTCCCCCTTGAACACCTGGTGAAAACAAAGAAGTCCTCTAAGCCTGTAAATATTTATAATACAAAACAAGTCAAACCCTAAACCCTATCACAGATAGTGTTGATTTGACAACTCAACTCGCAGGTCAAATACGACCTGGGAAAGAACATACTGAATTGAAGCAAAACATTTCGTACATTTGCAAATCTCTTCAGAACTATGGACATGATGAAGTAGGTGTAACTTGAAATGATTGACACATCGGCCATGCACATCTTGTACAGTCAGTCTTCAATGGTTGTGGATTCTTTCCTTCTATTTTAAACCACAAATACCTCCAGAAAAACTTGCATAAATATTTTAATGTTTTTACTTTGAGAATTGAGAGTTGGACAATTCCAATAACATTTTCTACAGCATTATTACAACAATAAACAAAGATTTTTTTCCAGATGTTCACTTCATGCCAAAAGCTGGAAAGCACCAAGGTCAATGTCAGTCAGCTGAGAGCCAGGTAATTTCAACCTGAACAACATGTCTGATTATGATTGGCTCAAATCTCAAGATCCATCATTTCATGCTATTTAGCAAACACTGTGAACAATTCCATTCTTTTCAATCTCAAACCATGCACTGTTCAAGGGTGCAAGCAATTATTGAACATGCTTCAACCTCTGACAAAAAAAAAACCTTCTGAAATTTTTTTTCTTCCTAATTGTGTCCTGCTTTATCTTGTTCATATTTTTATTGAATATGAAGCCGTTTCAATGTTCTTGATCTAAGTCACCATAAAGAAGTGTGTCCCAATACCTACCCACTAAACATGCCTGAATATCTTCTCACATCAGAATGGACTGTTGTTGGACATATTAACATGTATTAGTCCAACAATTAATTTAAAAAAAAACAACTCAGGTTTCTAACCAGTGTTAATACCACAGACTAGCAGATTCAATTGACGTCCAGTTGGGTCAAGTTCAGATCATGCCATGAAATGAATTTGTGGCAAACTACTTTGTAAACATCGTCATATCTGGGTTATCACAGACAAGCAACCACACTTGAGTCATCACGGAGAACCATTAGTTGTAAAACTAAATGGACAAGTGCTGTAATGTAATCATGGTGATGGTCAGTGAAAATTGAAATGAACTTGATTCAAATCATTGCATGAGAGGGAATAAAATAAGCTGTCTACAAATCAATTTGAAATAAAACAAAATCTACAGGTTTTGATTTGATTATTTGTATGAGTAAAACAAATAACAGACACACATACTACACACTAAATCAGTGACAAGTCATGATGAACACCACACTGATATCCCTACCTTTCCTGCAAATGAAAGAAGCGATTCACCTTTTAGTTGTCAAGTTCACATAATGAGGTAACAACACGTCACGTCTTGAAATTAATCAAACAGAAGCAGTCACAAACAAAAGGGGTAAGTTCTTGTGCTGTCTAACAAAACTCATGCAAAAAAACGAGCAGTAAAACAAACAACACAGGTTATCAATAGTGTGTGCCAGGGTTAGACATGGGAGCACCTGCTGCATCTATTCTTCAGAAGACTCTACTCAGAATGTTACATAGTATTATCAGTTATCAGTTAATACAAGAGTTAATATCTAATCATTATGTGTTCTATTATTCATTACATGGCTAACAAATCTGTCAACCCTAACAATCACAAATCTGAAAGGGAAAAATAAGTCCAAGTTAACAAGGTGTTAAAGCTCTTTTTTTTTACTAACAAGTAATCCGTTTCCACGTATGCTTAATGACCAAGAAATGTTCGTTCAAAATGTAGCCATGCCAAGCACAGCTTTTATCTGACATAATACTGTTTGTTTTTTTCTCACAAAATAGAATTGTTTATCCAATTGACCATATTTAGGTATTTTTTTAAATGAAGGGATTAATTTTAATTTTATTTCGACCACTGATCTATAAATTTTGAGGGAGAAAATCAGAAGGAATTGTACTGATCATATCAAAGGACATCATAAATACCTGCGAGGAAACAGCTAAAAACTGTTGTTCCTTACCTGAATATGACACATATACTTCTACTGCTGATGTCTAGAGATACTGATACAATTCTGACATGTAGGGCTGACATATGGAATTTGTTGTACCACTGCTTTTGTTTACGGTTTATAGAATTTAACCTGAATTTAATAAAGGTAGTCACAATTGATACTTGAATTACAGTCTTCAAGTTTTGAAATTAATTGAAATTAACTTAAGTCCACTTGTCTGGGACATTCAGAAAAAGTGACATTTTCTTGTGGGACTATTACTCTGTCCAATAAGTAGATAACAACTCTGTAGAAGACATTTTGGGGACAAGTGAAAATAAAAATTAATTTCTAACCCTGATCTTCTGTATCTATATATCCAAAAGGCAATACTTTAGTAAATAATGCTTTAAGCCACATCAGCAGTATTACAACTATTCGTGGCCACAATACTCAAGTTAACCTCTTTCCAAAATGTCCAACCTGTGTAAACCAAAGCAATATCCCAAATCTAAAATTTTCCACATGCATTTTCTTTTTCAAAAAGTGAAACACAAAACCAGCCACAAATGGATAAACTAAATTGTCTCCAAACAAAACCTTTCAGCCAAAAGCTCAAGTGAAAAAACAAACCAGCTGAAACATGAATTGACCCTGAAATGAACAAAGTTTCTGTCACGAGAGACACAGGCATTGACCTGGCTGACAAAGGCTTGGTACCACTGCATGTCCCCCCATATGTAACCCTGGCATATGGTGTCATACCCATTTCATCTATGTCAGGCATACTATTCTCGGTGTGAGGACTAGCAGCTCCAGCCTGCAGTGCTGGCAGGTGATCTTCCTCGGTGCCCAGATTAGCAAGCATGGCTTGGAGGGTTGATCGGGTGGGCCCTGTCACAGTAGCGCAGTGAAGTACATTTCAGACAATGCAAGCAGATTCCGTGCCACACCACATCTAATCTACATACACTCAATTGTCATGAAGGCTGCAAATCGTTAAGTCTGTCCGTTAAATCAGAATTCTTCTCTGATCAACTTTCACCAAATTAGGTTTGTATATTCATGTCAACAGATAGTCAGTCATGGACACTTGGGCCCATGTGTTATATATCATTGCCATGTAACTAAATTGCACGTCATATCTCTACAACAGGCAATCACTACTGGTTACTCACAGAATGCCAGTTTTTCTTTATCCCCAAATGCAGAGCTTTAAGTAACTGATTTTGATTTATTGCAATTGACTTTTCAGATGTTTGTTTAAATGAAAAAGTAAATTCTGAAATAATCAAGCAAGCTATGTGTGACCTAACATTGACAACATTTAACATACATTCTATCACTACAACTAAAAGCAAATAAAGGGACAACATCCATGCGTAAAAAACCATTTGGTATATATATGGATATATATTGGCAGTGATACCACAGGCAAACACTTACTATTCTTCTTTCCTTTCCTCTCCTTTTTGTACTGCTCTTTAAGCTTAGATAATTGTTGTTGATCGACCACCCACTCTTCATTAGATGACAGTTCCCGCTTCTCTGCGTAATACAAGGAGTCATACGCTCTCAGACACCGCGGTTATCTAAGGTTAGCCCTACCTTCTACTTTGGTTAGATGCAAGCGAGACAGTTGATGACTGCAGAGTTGCCAAGCAATGAGAACCAAGAACAAGCAAAATCTTTGACCAGGTTATCGTAGCAGATGCTCCACACCTTAGCACTAGGAGCTGAAGCAGTTCCATCAAGTCACTTCCACTCCAGTTGTTTCAAACATTGCATATAACAATGTCAATTCAGATCCATCGTCTTATATTCCTATGTTCCCAGGACTGTTACAATTGATATGTTAACAGGTTCTTGAAAACACTGTCTGTTTGGTTCCTCAGTTTGGAGGAGGAGGTCTTAAACTGCTGTCCAGTCACCTGTCGTACAACTGTCGATCTATACATGTCAATCTGCCCAGTCATTTTGCTTGTCTGGTACGTCTAGAGCACATGTTGTGTTAGTATTGCCGTAGAGGAAAGAGAATAGGAAAGAGCTAACAGATGAAACAAGACCACACAATTGCACGATGAAAACAGGAAAACTTGACTGCTTCCAACCAAAGGATACAGGATGGTGTTACTGAAGCACTATGGGGTATTGTTCAAAGATAGTGACTGATTTAGGTAGGCACAGATATTTTTGTGTATTTTGGTTTCGCAATGAGGGATTCTATCTGCTTGGATACAATTTCAAGCAATAACATGCATGAAGGTGTGTATACAAACTCCCATGCAAAATAATTAGTGGATTTAAAAGATAAAGCATGATTGCATTTATCACAGTAATGAATATAGCATATCATCAATAACAAGAAAAAGCATTTATTTTAGTTCTCCTGCATAATACTGTGTATGTAAGAATCATTTCATTCAGTGCTATAACATGTCGCAGCCATATATGATATACAGCCTGAACCAATACAAGGATTTCGATATGGATGGGTATTATATTCAAGGCTACAGGAACACCATCAGAGTGTCTAAACATAATAAAAAGAACAACTCAAATAAAAACTAATTTAAAATACAAGTGATGATGACGTGGAACACCAATGGAACAAGGTGATGAGTGGATGCGTGTCAACCTTACCCCACTCTGTCCCATCGCCATGGCTACGAGCCTCTCCAGCACCTTCCCCGCTCTCCGAAACCAGGAAGTCAAATTCCGCCAGTGCCTCCTCTGTTTCCGGGTCTGCCATGACGTCCTCTATACCAGCCATGCTTTCATTACCCACCATCTGAGTTACACAACATACACAAAAGAACCAATTAGTTTTTGTTTATCACTACTTATCCGAGATCCACAACATCTACATGTACATGCATAGAGCCCTGTGTAACAAAGCCTGGTACTATCGAGACCAGCCATGAAAGTGCCCACTATTATAATTATATGTAGTGAATCTAACCCGCACCATGTGCATGGCATCTCTCTTCACAATCCCATCTCCCAAGACACTTCTAGTAGCCAGGGGTACATCCTACAAAGTGGTCAACAAGAGCAGTAAGTTGCAAGCTGTAAAACATTAATGGCATCCACCATTTATCTGCTGAAGGCCTCAATAAAAACAGTTTTGACAAGGAAACCTTTACATTCATGCTGAATTTCGGACAATATATTTACCACTACAACTTCTGATTAATAGAAACAAAATGTGTTACAAAGGATAATCTGAACTCCAATAACTGAACATTACTGAATGGCATGAGGCTTACCTTTATCTTGTGACCTTTTCTTTCTAACCTTTCATCAGATTCGTCATCTGCAGACCCACCATCTTCATTTTCATCACTAAAAGTAGGAACGTTAATAAGTTTGGCTGCAAGTTCCTTTTAGTCAACATGTTCAAAGATCTAAAGGGTCATAACTATACACCAGGTTGTTCAGGGATGACACAGACATGTAAATCAGCTATTAAGCAGGGGGTCTGAATGCCCATAATGTATTAATTCACAGAAACCGTGAATGAATGTTGTTCAGCTATATCACATCAGCCTGTATAAAGTGCAACCTCCTTAGTTTCGGATCTTGTTAATCCAGAAAAAGCTTCTTTCAGCCGATTACGGTTTGAAAGGTCCACTATATAGATGGCGTTTAGGCTCTAAGGCTAAAAAAAATAATTCTTGGTTCTCCGGGACTGCCGCATCATCACAAAGGCCGTAGCACATTTTGTTTTTATTTTTAAAATATCCTTAACTATTCTGCGGCACGAACACATGACCCTAGCAGTGAAATGCTACAATACTCAAAAACAACACGATCTAACGTGTAGTTACTTTCCTTTACAGTGCAATGCTGTACTGCGCATCTCGTGTTAAATGTTATGGTCATGGCGGCAACAGGAGTTTGTGTGCTGTGTGCTGTGTGATTTGTCAATGAAGACATGAAATTTACAAATTCAATTACTGTATGCCGGACAATGTTTCACACGCAGAGATTAAGATTACTTGTGTATTTGTCTCGTAAAATAAGCTGGTAATAGCAATAAGCTGTATACACATTTTCTCCCCGATCTGTAGGTGATATAGGTTGAAAAATACTTTATGTCATGGCCAATATCATAACTGGAAAGAAATTTCATAAGAATTGATATGAAGACCGAAGACTTCGTATCTCTAAAGACTAATATTGGTTTCAAGTTCATGGTGAGTTGATGTGATTTGCCAATCAGATCATACACAAATTCGCTGAAATTCATGTAAACATGGTAAACGAAATTGAATGAAATCTTGGAGAAAGCAAAATAATGGATTACAAACATGTCCAGATACACAATGGACCCTTTTATAGCCAGATAGCGTAGTGACAGTGAGTTGGGTTTAACGCCGCTTTTAACATTATTCCAGTTATATCACAGCGTGTCAGCTTAATGTGGGAGGAAAGCCCGAAGTGATGCAGGTCTAACCTAGAAACATAGTTGGGGCGAACCGGGATTCGAACCCACAATCATAGGTGTCTGGCATGCCAAAGGGACGCAACTCTGCACAGCGAATCGCGACGCCTTAGATGACTGGGCCACCCGTGCCCCCGCCAGATAGCGTAATAACAGGAGTAACTTGCATACTTCAGTACTGATTTGTTGCTTCTTCTGGTGTGTTGTGCTCACGATAACGTTTTTGCATTGTGAAACAAAATCAAAGCTCATTGTAACTGTGTATTATGCATTTACTGGAAGTCCAACAGTAGTCAAATACTGTATTCCAGTATTTTACTTATCAATGAATACATTTATGTAGGGAGGCCCTTTCCCAGGTTGATTGTACACAACTGTTTATTTGGTTACATACTAGTTTGAACAGCTGGAAAAAAAAAGAAGGCCACCCACCCGGCCTATATTTTCAGAAGCCATTGCCTGAGAACCAATTCTTTTATTTTTTAAGCCTAATTGGCAAAATTGTTAATCAAGACTTTCTATTAGGAAAGATGCTGTCTGTATTACCGGGGCTTCATCGTATAATCAAGCCTGGTGAGGCAAATTAGTGATTGATAGCACAATAACACTCTATGCCTTCGGGGCAAGAAGACGTGCAAGGATAAATTTATCGCTTACCTAAGATTGTCATCTTCATCATCCACAACATTCTCATTAGCTAAAAAATCAAACGTTGTCATCACAGCGGCCTCAGTATCAATCAAAGTTCCCTCTATGGGAACTGCCCCACCAACTCTCTTTGTCCCTACTCTGCAACAGCAATTTAATTACACAGAATATAGTTATGCGAAATTCATCAAAGCATTAGCTCATTTCTAAACATTTTAAATTCCATGTATGCACATTTAATTCATCTAACTCACATGAAACAGAATCCAAAGCTACAAAAATGTCCTTTTCATAAGAACATTAACACACAGTACAAACACATTGTGCACACATACATAATCAGTGGTACTGACCTCTTGCCTGCAGCAACTCCCCCTTTCCCTGGACTCTGTTCCCCATTGACCAGAGCTGGCTGTGCCCCCTCAGCTTCATTCTCTGTGTGGGGTTGTAACCCTAGCAACGACCGCACCCTAGCTGATCGCACATCAATGATTGTGTCTGTGTAACCAATTTCTTGAAGATATCTGAAACAAAGTCACAAAGTGAGTAAATTTGAACAGTGTTGATAAAATATGTGTGTGCATGCGGCTGCTTGTACTAGTCGTGACTGAAGCCGGTTTTATAGTGCTAGCCCACTGAGATACAATGCTGCAGTTAACATGAATACCCCACCCAGACACAGTACATCTTCCCAAGACAAGTCCAGTTCCCACCCTTGCCGAACTAGGCTGGTATAACGGAGTTACGTTTTGGCTGGACTAATGAGTCCAATCAAAATCGTGCAACGAAATCGAAATGGAATGATTTGTAAATTGTCATGCAGATTTTGGTCGATGGCAGGACTCGCAAAACATGTGCACCGCTAACTTGTTGTCAACAGATATTTTCTAAATCTTTTCATGTTTTTAATCAAGGTGCTCAAATGATTTGATGCATGTAAGACTCGTTTTATGACAATATAGATCTTGATTATCGATGAGATCAATTGACAGGGCGCCGCCATTTTGTTTGAAGCAAATGCAAATGATACGAGAGGTGGAATCTGATTGATCCTAAGGAGAGGCATAGAAGGGACATAATTCGTAATAGCCATTGCTAGCGCTACGATCAAACCAAGGGATTCCAGCCTAGTTTGGCAAGTGTGGAAACTGGACTTTTAAAAGTCAGTTAACTCTCTTGCCTCAGGAAGATGGACACAGTATAACTCCAAGCCGGTCTTTGTTTTATCCACTTAATGCCAGGAGCAAGGCAAGGTAACAACAATACCATCTTTTGGCATATTTTGGTATGACACTGCCAGGGGATTGAACACCACCAACCTTCCGCTCTTCAGGAAGATGCTCTATCCACTACACCATGGAGGCAGTGAGCCAGACAAACCAGTGGCTGATATTATGAGCAACATTTCAGGCTGCCAGGGCACAATAACACACAATCAAAAGGTCACTGAGCCTGACTAACCGATCTATACCCGTCACCTTTTACACCAAACATAGGTTTCTTGGGACCTATTCTGACCTGGAATCCAAAATTTGTTCTGGTATGAAAAGAGGCTGATATGAATTGGTCATTTCTGCCTTGGGTATTCAAGACATATGCATGTTTTCTATTTCAAAGAAGCCACCACTAAGCCAATTTACTTTGTGTCACAATGTATCAACACCATCATATTCATTTCACCCACTCATAAAAGAGGAATAAGTTTAAACTAGCTTCTTACTGTCGAAGGAGTTGCCTCCCTTGTCTCCATGATGCTGTGCTGTTTGGACCAGAGGCTAGAAGTGATTCTCCATCTATTACATCTTCTACAAAGAAAGATTGAATCACCAATTTAAACAATGATTAATGATTATGCTTTAATCAGACATCATTGCTTACAATAACCATGACTCCAGAGCGTGATCATTCCTCATGTATCATTTAATATTTATCCAATGCACTGAGCTATTTTTTCAGCCTGCTTGCACAAATATTGACTTAGAAAAAGCAAATGTAGAATCATTCCTGATCAAATGCTTACACTGCTGTTTCATTCTCATTTCACATGAAAAACATTAATCACATTTACTTGTGGTATAGACACTGAATATTTGTTACATCTTCAGTTACTTATTATATTTTACAAATAAGTTTGATTATATGATTTGGTCCAAATTTGACTTACGATCAGTTTTCTTATCGAAGCTTGGAGGTTTCATGTCATCCTGGTTCAGGTCGGTCCCATACTTCAATTTGTGGTACTTTCCTCTGAAAATCCAAAGATAAAGTTGTCTTAGAATAAGTGGATGTACCCCTTCATCACTGTTTCTGTCAAGCCTGTACCAAATTTTGATGTAAAATCAATCAGAATGATCAAAACAATGCTAAGGATATGCAAGTTTGCTGACAACTGTTAACTTAGAACCATTCTTGTTCACAGTGAATTAAATTAGCAGCATTCAAACTGTAGGTGGGTCCAGGGGTCCCGAGGTTTTCCCTTTCAGCATGTATATAGCTGTATAGTGTCTAACTTGTATTGTAACATCAGAGTTGTGACAAGGACCCTTTCATAATCATTCTCAACTTTGAACACTAAAATAGGACATCAACATGACCAAACTGCATACTTATGAGGGCTACAAACACACCAATGAAACAAACATTAGTCTATGGAGTCTCCAATATGACCACTGATCACTCAAAATGAAAATGAAGGAACTGTGTGGTAACATATTTACTTGAAACTTGGTCATCTAGGCTTTCAGCTATCTCAATATTTCCTTGTGGACATTATTGACGGTTATTTCTCTTAACAGTAAATCACACACAAGGAAACCTATTTTAGTGATCACATCAAAGACATGGCTCCTAAAACTTAATCAAAAGATGGTTAAACATTGAAACACCCACTTGTTTAGTTCCTTACAACAAACACACTTTGCTCAACTGATTAGGAAACCAGACAAGATAACATTCCAGAGTAAACACTTCAATTTTTTGTTCTCAAACAAACTCTTTTTTAAGTGTGCCGATTAGAATCGCTTTCCCTTGGAGAATAACACTTTTAAGTAGAAATAACTTTATAGCAGTCACTGAGCCCTCTAAAGCAAATGCTAGAACATTAACTGGATGAGAAGCTGTGTTTGCACAGACCAGCCTACACTGTGAGCAAGCTTAATCGTGTTTGTTAATGTATCTAGATCATCTAGCAATATAAACCCAGCCCTTTGTTACAAGAGACGTGAACAGTCAAAGGAATACACTTCATCCTTCCTCTAGCATGTACAAAGTAAACACAAATACATATTTGTAGAGACAGAGGTGACACATAACACTGCCAAGTTATGCAACATAAAACTGTCTTACAACATGCAATTATATGCAACATGTGGACATAGTAGAAGTTAACCAAACAGGAAGACTAAACAAACATTTCTGTACAGTTGGGTTTTTCAGTCTTCAAACATGTCAAATACCCTTACTAAAATCTTACCCAAGAGTATTATGAGGACAAGTAGAACTTAGCAATTTGTAAGGAATTTACTGTATGTTATAATCATAAGTGCTAGTGGACTAAGAATGTTAGTTTCTATTGTTGAATAGGTGTTTGCTTCTTTATCACATTACAGTGTCTGCCGTTACAAAGTCTGAATTCAAGGAGCTATAGTTAAAGTAACAACTATGTAACAACTGTGTCATGCTTACTACACAAAAGAAGTTAAAGAACACCCAATTCTTTCATATTACTATAGTTAATCTGTCATGGCACAGTAATATGGAAGAACCGTGTATTCTGTAACTTCTTTCGAGTAGTATACAATGACACAGTTGTTACGTAGTTGTTAGAACTCTATAGTTAATCTTTCAAGGCAATACAGATTAACTGTAGTATGGGTGTGCTTTTAATTCTTTTGATTAGTATCCATGACAGTGTTGATCCAAATGTATTTGATGTGAATATTTCAGCCAAACAAATCTTCCTAGATTTAACATGTTTACAGAGTATAAACATCACTGAGCGACGTTAACGTGAAAAAATGGAAAGTAGTATCTTGTCAGGGCTGGCCGTAGATTAATTCAGATTCTTAAATGGACAAAAATGGATTGAAGTTCATATATCAAAGATTCCTGTAAATCATGATAATAACATGTTTGAGACAACATAGTTGTTTGACAATATTACAAGTAAAGGTTGTTCCTTTTTCAGTGTTAGAAAACAAGCATGAAGATCAAGGTCTTTGTCATTACCCTGATGTCAAAAGTTAAAAATTTAGGGGGTTGCTATACTCATATACCATTGAATAAAACCTCCAGGTACATCCTACACAAACAACTTGAATGTTATACCTATACAATTTATGATTGTGCAGAATATACATAATTGAAATTCTTCATTTGTTATTTGTAGGGAAACATTAATATGTTGAATGATTACACTCAATTGAAACACTTTATTGATGTAAGATCTCTGATTATCAAAATTAATTAATCTTTTTACCGTAATAAATGCCCTGGGCGCTTTGACATGGGACATGGGCTTATTAAAACTAATATTGAAGTACCCACAGTTTGATGACGTCAAGCCAAAGAAAGGATGACAAATTACACATAACCTAGGGATTAATTTTGTTTATGGTCCATAAAGCATAGAGGTATTCACTGTGTTCAAAGATCGTTGTTGTTAGGAAAAATGAGGGTTAGACACAAATTTAAATTTTTTTAACATACACTTGGTGCATGAAGAAATAAATATAAGCTTGCACTTTTCAATAACAGCCTGCACTGGTGCAGGTTTTAGATAGCTAATTCGAGCCCTGGAGGGCATAGTGAACAAACTTTGTAAAAACATTGATGAAACGAAAACATTTTCGATAATAATTACTTATCAATAATAAACCCCTTCCATACTTCTGCTTCCGTAAAATAAATCTGTAATATCCACAAGCAAATATTGACTACGGACTGTCACATAAATTTTCAGTCTTAGTAGGGAGCGCTAATAAAGATTACTTACAGATTGGTCTGGTGGTGGTGCATACTGGTGCTGGGAGGTTTACACAGCAAATACAGTAATCTAATTAATCTTCTTATTTTATCCCCTTCAACAAATTCAGCAAGCAGCACCAGGAAGTAAACTTGATGGTCAGATTTTTACATTACACAATGCTTGTTTGCCCTGCTGGCTACAGTACTTTTGGCAGCATCATTTTTTTACATTACAATGCTTGCTGGCATTGCCGACTAAAGCACTTTTGGGAGGGACAGTTTTTTACATGGAGTAACATTACACAATGCCAGCTTGCCCTGCTGTAGAAAGTACTTTTGGGAAGATCAGTTTGTTTACATTACAATGCTAGCTGGCCCTACTGGCTAAAGTTCTTTAGGGAGGATCAGTTTTTTTACATTACAACGCTAGCTGGCCCAACTAGCTAAAGTACTAGGAAAAGTGTCCAAGCACTGTCCAACAAGAAGAAAATACCATACCTTTCTTGTTTCAAGGCAAATTCCAACATTTTGATGCGCCGAACCAAATCTTGTTTCAGATTTTCTTGTCCCTTTCTTTCCCCTTGTAGAAATGCAATTCTTGCCTGAAATGAAAGAGAAAATTAATTTTATCACTCCAAAACATATTGTCAAGCATACCAAATTGGTGAGAAATTAAATTTAAAACATAATCATAATCCACCCAATCATGTCTATATGGTTACATATGTGGAAAGAACAATAGTCTCTTACAATAAGAAATGTCACCTCACAAGGGCCTGTGTCACTGGTCATATCCAACTAGTCCGCAGCTTATTTCAGACTAGTGTTTTAGGTAAAATAACTAGATTTTAGGACAACACTAGTTCCTCTTATACTTGTCTCAAATTAACAGACTAATAGCTTTGCATATCCCATCTTCATGCATGTTTTATGATGACCATAACAATCAAAACAATTTTAGTAGGATGTATATTTATTTTTTTTAAATTTGGCTAACAGACATTGTGAGTCAATTTCGTTCAACACTACTCACATAATAGCACGAATGTAGACAAAAGGCATGTAGGATTAACATTACACAAGAAAGCTTTTGTCATGTCAAACACAAGCTTAATTTCTTTCAACTACATTTTTTTAATCATGTTCCTACCACAACAGATCTAGGTCGTTTGTACATGTAAATATTGCTGTAATGCTAATAGATTGACTTGACCATGTGTGGGGATTTACATATTAGCATAAGTATTACTACCATAAATGTGAAAACAATTTGCCTTGTTTAAAAAATACAGGCACAATGGAAGGTAACCATACTATCTAGAAATCAAAGATCATAATTGTAGTCCTTGCCAAACTGCCCAATAGTAAAGGTATCGTAAGGACTAGTATAAATGTGCCCTTTTTATGGATTTTGCTATATATTATAATTATAAGCAATAGTGGAATAAAACTGTTAGTTTCTACAACTGCACATGGCAATATGAGACACTACAGATTAGAATACAGAAACATATTTCCTAATTTAGTACCCAATATGATCGGTACCAATGCATTTTACCAGGCATTGCTGACTATACAGAGAATTGGCTCAGGTTGCTGACTGTGGCTCTCACTTCACAGATCCCGCATGCCACTTCGATCCTTAGGGTTAGTTGTGTTAGGGTTAAGGTAGGTTACCCCTAACTATCCTTAGCCCTTGGATCCCCTTTCCAATCAAGCACCCCTTTACAATCATTAGGATAAGGTACACCTTTCCACCTTCATGATCATTAGGGTTGGCTACCCCTTGCCAATCAAACACCTCTTTATGATCATTAGGGTAAGTTGTGAGGTAGTGTATAGGTTATCCATCTCTTTTAAAAAATTGATTCAATGCAATTTGAGGAAACACTGTACATTTTTTATCAAGTTTCACTGAGAATATGGCTAGTGTGCATGCATTTAAAGATAAATAATCGGGTGCTGATGACTAGGTAAACGAGTACTAATTATGTGTGATAGCGCTTGTGGTCCCTTGGTAGGTGTTTGCTAATAACACTAACTCTTAATCTAGCTTAGCTTCCTGCTGACAAAATGGTTGCCATCCTCCACGCAGCGCTAATTGAAATCCAACAAAGTGAGCCTGTTAAAGCGTACTACTCCCATATGATCAAATGATGAAATGGCACAACCATTAATTTATTTTACTTTGAATCATAATGATTTAAAATTGCTTGTCACAAATGGTACAGAGTTTAATGTAGTCAAACTTGCATGTGTACTTGCAGTTGCACCCAACCTGCCCAATGCATGTCAAAATTTACAAATGTTTGTCTGACAAACGTAGCCTGCATTTACACATACTTTTGAAGCAGTGAAAAGAACAGTAATGGGGCAGTATGGTTCATCAAGTAATTGTCTTTGCTTTGTGAGGTGCAATGGAAACTGACTGATTTCAAAACAAACATTTCTGATCTGAGATGAGTTTATATCTGCTTCATTAGGCTATTGGTGTAACTTATTCTTATCTGCTGGAACAAGCTTTGCATCTGAGCATATACTTAGTGCAGGTCACATTTTCTTCTTAAATTGAGCCCTATGATCAGTGGCGATTTCTGAGTAGAAGACATCTCATTCATAAAGTAAGGTGTGTTATTTCAGAACATGCCTTCCAAAACCTATTTAAAAGTCTAAGAAAAACAGCACAAGTGGTCAAGTACTTATACTATCAGTGAATGCAAAACTGTCTTGTCATGATAATTTGGGCTGCAACAAATGTCAAATAAAAGAATCAATGTCCCAAACGTCACGTGCTATTCTTTGTGATTTCGTGTATTTTCACCAGTAGCATAATCGTAAAAAATATCAACATAACATTGACTATGCTCTGTCATAACGAACAAGCATTCCATCATGCGACCGCTGCAATTCAACCCTTTTTTCCAAATGAGCAACACCCTTAAGACTTATTTGCACCTGTGTTGACAATGGACTATGAACTTAGGCCAGATTCCTGCGATCTGACAGTTGCCAAAACATGTCAACATCTCCAGCTGTACATTAATCTGACCAAAACTAACATCCTAACAGTGAAAAACTTCAGATAATTGTCTCAGGTATACAAAAACGATGCAAATATTTAGACTGTCACACTTTTTTGGCTTAAAGTAAAGCGATTTAGTCATACTAATTACGTCGGCTCATTATGACTTATGAATGGAATGGACGCCATTTTCCAAGATGGCGGAAAATTCTGCACTTGTCAAACTCAGAAAAACATCTGCAGACAATCGATCGGAGTTTAATATACACTCTCTTATGCACACATAACGAATCTACAAACACATTCTAAACCATGACATGTTAATGGTTATGCAATGATCCCCAGATCACTTTATAAACTTACTTGAAGTTCAGCCCTTTCGACTTCCCATTGCGATCGTTCCATCTCGAAACGAGCCCATTCCGTTTGCAGAAAATGTAAAATCCCAGGCATGGAATATTGTGGTCTCTGGACCGATTCGCCATCTTGTTGTTGTTTAGTGACCATGCCGATGCTTATTCCTGATCCTGGGCCGACCTGGCCGCCGTGTTGAGAACCTGGACCGTCTTCGATCATCTTCGCATGGCCGCCATTACAAGTTGCTTTCTCAAGACTAGAAGCTACTAGTGCGACGACTAGTTCTTTTCACCTGTTTTATAAACTGCAGTCTGTTCAGAGTAACATGTAGTCCCAAAAATAAAGTTCTCTTATTTAAAAAATATATCTACAAAAGCAAAATAATAAAATCCAAATGGAGCTCAGAACAATCCTTAAATTCTAGACTTAAAATGGATGTTATTTTTTTCTCTCTAAATATAGAGTCTGGGCGACAGACTCAGTCTGCTGGCAAAATATATTTACCACTAAAGGATAGGCGATAAGATAAAATAATGCCCTTCAATTCAGGAACTAGTGAACCACAGTTAACATAAACTGTATTCGTAAAGTTCACATTTTCACGCATATATTACAAGTACTTCGACACAACCAGTGTCAACATTACCGTCAGTGACATTTAGTCATATCCTAAGCACCAATTCACAAATACTTCAGCTTTATCCAATATTAAAATATATTCAACTGAATTGCTTAAAACAATACCATCTGGTCGTGGACTTGGTCATCAAATTCGCCCTGATTATGACTCTTGACCTGACAACACCGTAACGGCTTCACCAAACAGGTAAATGTTGGTTACCGCCACACAAAACAAAGATCAACAATATTTTCCAACGACATCACTGTGGCCTTTTAAAATAGCCAAGCCTGTGGCAGACAAACCAGGGGTTGATATTAAGAGCACCGTCCCACACCGTCGGGTCACGATGACACATATTCATTTCTTTGATAGGCATTTAGAAGTTTAGGAGTACTAAGTAAGGATAAGAATTATGGATGAACAACTTCTTTATTACAATTAAGAGCGACGTGTCGGTGTAGGTTCTAACACTTGCTTGATAACGGTGTTAAAACCTACACCGAAACGTCGCTCTTAATAGTAATAAAGAAGTTGTTCATCCATAAATTCTTATCCATATTTGACACATATTCAGTCAGGTCAAGTAGTCTTTCGACCAACATGTGATATACTGGAGTCCAATTCTGACCCGGAATATCTTCTCATAGGGTTTACGGGGTATTCCGATTATAGCAGTCTAATGTACACTTAATACTCAAAATCATAACGATTGTCATTAAATCAGTATATTATTCGCATGACGAACCATTTTACAACGAAAACTGTGAAAACATTTAACTTGAGAAATACTTAAATTTTCTGTGCGCAGAAAGAAACACAATGAGGCCGCAGTAATTAAAAGCGGGTTGTCTTCAAATGAAGGCAACAGAACAATACTATTTATATAGTTGAACATGGTTCTGCCATTTCCTAACACAAAGGCGATGTATAACGTCTCTTTCCTGTTTTCCTTTTAACCTGCATCTGGTGTCTCCATATCAAATCTTCATAATTATCTGGAACACCATGCAATCAAACTACAATCATAGTACGTTCAGCATAAACATGAATGGACCGTATGTAGAAAAATGTAGAAATATACAAACGGTTGTATTGGGAACTAATGGCATTTAAGCATAATATATTATTTGATATATAATTAAATATTATCTAACTTTTGTTCCTGTTTACAAACAATGTCAGTTAATGAAGCCACGCTGATTCCAAACTTATATTAACTAAACAATGAATGTTCGCAACAGGGTAGATATCAATAACTAGTTGTTGGACAAGTAGAATATTTCCATTTTGGGAAAGGGGGCGCTGATCAAGTCATGACGTCATTCAAGAAAATCAAGGAATCCCAAGATTATCTTTCACCTCCTCCACTGGCGTTCATTTCGTTGACTGACAGCCCGTGATGCATGTTCACTTCTCTTGCTAGCACCGGAATGTTGAGTGATAGATCTAAATGCAACAACAGCGCCTGTTAGCCACGAGATAAGACGAGGGCCATGGTCGATACGGAAAATGCCCGAGGGTTAGAGTGACCTGACGGTAGTGGAGAGGTGTCTGGCTACATTGATCTCACCCTAGATAAGCCCCGTGGATCCTTTGTCAGATGGAATGACATGAATCATCAGAATCACTGACTAAACACGATGATTAAATTTCTCTACATTATTAATAAGCAGGGGGTGCTTAGGCTTTCCAGGTATTGTTGATACTGGTGGTTACGTTCTGTGTTCAAAGCAAGAGAACTACCCTGTTATTCATTTAGCCAATGAAAGATAAGAAATACAAAGGTCACATTATTTTACTGTGTCCAATAACATGATTACCAGTATATTATGAATCATTGTTTAAGTCTTTAATATTATATGTTAACATATGAAACACATTTGGAGAACTAGCTCAAATGAAAATTGGAAGATTTCTCATTTTCAAAGTCATTTGTTTGAATGAAACAAAGTAGATCTTAGTCATAAGCAAAACTTAACCTGTAAGAAAACATACAACCTCATGGATAACAACGTCTGGTTTATTACATATAGGGACATTTCAATGTAGATTTTTCTTCCATGATTATCAATCTGGAGTGAATATGACCAAGTGATCAGAGTTATATGTGCATGATATGTTGTGATAAAAACAGAAGATTAAACTTAACAGCAACAGATAATAGATAACAAATAGCACACATATACTGAACTTCACCTTCTAGAATGCAAATCAAACTGTTACTACAGTACATATAACAGGCAGAACTCGGGCAAAACATGACTCAGTTAATGAGTTATTAAAACTAAGATTTGTTTTTGCCTCTTGCATTTAACCTAAGACACTTGTATACTGACTATGATTATAAATTATGAATTCTAATCTTCAAATAAAATCATGCCATCAAATATCTTCCCAATCTAAATGGAAAAGAAGGAATTGGTTCGTATTGATATATTTATTGTAAATAAACAGTACCTTTGACACCAATCAGTAGAAAACTACAATTATATGGATAAAAACTTCTGGTTTATTGCATTTAGTGACATTTCGATTTAGATTCTTACACTGTTGTCAAACTGGAATGAAACATACTACTTTTATAAAGTTGTACCTCTTCTTATTTACTCACCAGTTATGTCAAAGGTCAACATGACTATCTCAACCTAATTGTCCTCATTGGCAAGTGCCAAGCACAATGAGCAGTTAGCATGGTTACCCATGCATGTTTAAATGAAATGTATGGTTTCCAAACAATCTACTTGCAGGTATTTCCAACACATATGCTTAAGAGAGAGGAATCAGTTGCAAGCCAGTATCATTAAGAGTGTCATGGAAAGATCTGAAAAACAGGTAAATTACATGATTCACCTTTCATCCAATTAAGTTATTTCATCTAACACCAGAGTGAGGGATCTATGTGTGGGAAAAGTTTTCCCACTTCTCTAGTGTAATCATGAGATATTATTAAAAGTTTCAAATGTTTGTGTTTAAATTTTTAGCTAGAGCACAAAGCACAAGTTGTCACCACACAACAGAATTTAATTTGTGATTGAAACGTTAACTTTTGGTGCCTGCGGACACACAAAATTAATTCATGGGCTTGTATATTATTTGGACCTAAATCCTTTATGTCAGATAATGTATACAAATTGTAACATAAGATACATTAAGAGGAATGAAATAATAATCTTAATAGTAGGTTAGTACTCCTCAATGTAGTACTTATTCCTTTTTATATCTATTTTCCTCAGTGCAACTTTTTTGAGCTGAAGGACCTGACAATAGTGTACAGGAAGTATGTGAGCCTGTATATGATATCTGCTGTAACACCAGATGAGGTAAGTTTCAGGTTTCACTGTCACTGAAACACTAGGATTACAAGGACATGATTTATCATCTGCCTCCCAGTATGAATATTATGACAAGACAAACTCTTTATGAAAACTGGCAATTAATTTGGTCACTCTTCACCAAACAAATGTGCCCATTGGTTTCACCGTAGTAGTACATGCAGGACCCATGAAGATCCGGGGTAGAATAGGTCTTCAGCAACCCATGCTTGCCGTTAAAAGTGACAATGCTTGTCGAAAGACTAACGGGATCGGGTGGTCAGGTTCGCTGACTTGGTTGATGCATGTCATCATATCCCAATTGCGTGGATTGATGCTCATTATGTCAATCACTGGATTGTCTGGGCCAGACTTGATTATTTACAGACCGCTGAATTATAGCTGGAATACTGCTGAGTGCTGTGTTAAACAACAAACGCTCATTCTCTCATTCACATACAGCGACCGAACTGAAATACTGGAAAAGACCTGTTAATTAAATCCAATTCACTCATGCCCACTTGAAGTTCCAGGTGAGCTTATGGCATAGAGTTTTGTTATAATTATTAAACTTATCCTATCTCACACTATGCATATCTCATTCTATTGATCTTTAGATGAAACGTGCCTAAACACAGGTTTCCAACTTCAAAAAACAATTGACATGAAAACACCTAGCGTCACCATGGTCACTTCCCAATAATCTGGGTCATGTACGCTTTTCATGTTGGTCGACCTACATGCGCTGAACATGTGATTTCCCAAGCTAGCTCATTCTCTTTCTAATCACCATGGTGTTGTGATATACATCTTGCAAGATAATCCATTTGGCTTTTCTCTTTTTTCCAATTTTCCCTCTTTGAAAATTTTGAGACTTTCTTCTTCTTGGTCGTCTTTTTTCAATATGGATGAACGGCCACGCGTCTGCATGCCTAACTTGTCAACGTTTTTTTTTATCTCCTTCCAAACCCATGATGTCTGTTCAGATTGCCGCAGTCACTGCAGCTTACCTGCATGCTGTTTTCAGCGTGTTACTCTTCCAAAAATCATTACCCATTGTCTCTCACGCAGAAACACTTCAGACTACTCACTTATCGGTTCGGAAGATGAAGTTTATACCTACTCTAATGGACACTCATCACATTTGGCTCATTCCTCATCTTCTAGTCACATTGACTCTTGGCTACATGATCTTTCTCGTTCTTATGCCTATCATCATTAATGACAAGAATTTCCTTGGAACCTTGCTTTGTATAATGCCTGACCGCCTCCGTGGTCTAATGGTAGAGCGTCCGCCCGGTGAGCAGAAGGTCCGGGGTTCGATCCCCGACCGCGTCATACCAAAAGACGTTAAAAGATGGTACTTGTTGTTACCCTGTCTGGCGCTCGGCATTAAGGGGCTAAAACAAGGACTGGTCGGCTCGGAGTCAGTATACTGTGTCTGAGTGGGGTATTCATGTTAAACTGCGGCATGGTATCTCAGTGAGCTAGCACTATAAATCGGCATCAGTCCGGACTAGTACAAGCAGCCACACACAAACATACACATGCATGCACGTCGCTATATAAGTGCAATAATCTTGGACGCGACGTTAAACCCCATTTCACCTCACCTTGTATAATGCCTCCGCAAACCTGGCGCATGGTTGGGAATGCTTTCCACAGTGTATGGATTCCTTCACCCCATGGGTACTCCTATGACACTGCTTACCCGGATTACCTGGGTTTCCTGTCACCGCCTCCAGTTCGACATCCGCCTACCGTGACTGTACCAGATCCTCAGGTGACACTACACTCTTCAAAACAGATACTTCCAACCTCATGGACTCCTAATGATTTTACCTCCATCTGAGGGCAGCAACTTCAGTCTCTCTTACAAGCTGTGACATCAGCGTGCCTCCCTCAGGTGGGTCCTCCTACGGATACACTAATTTCTGTTCCGGCTTCTTTTCAGCCGACGACATCAACAGTCGCACCTACTTCTTCTTTGGACCCATAGCCAGAGGAGGATTTAATTGATTGTCCTGCCTCCCCTGCTTCTGCCTCTGGCAGTTTTGACACGGCAGCTCCGGCTATGGCATTGATTTGGATTGTGTATTTTGACCGAAGATACTTTATCATCTTTTGTTGTCCCCTCTGCAACTTTGCGAAATATTACACTTCTGCCCAGACAGGTTTTAGCAAATGGCTACAAATCTACATAAAGCCTTTTGGTCCTTTCGCCGGTTACGTGACTGATTACAGTCGCCTCGCTTTGTGTTGGCTGATGCAGGTACTCATGGCCTATCGACTTATGCGCCTGTATCAAATTCTGTATTTAAAAATGGCAGACATTACAGACTGTCATGTTGTGTGGGCAACTATTGATGCCAACTGTGCCAGACGAACAGGTATATATTTTCACCTAATCATGCTAAGTTATTATAAATTTATTGAAATGTAGAAATCTGTGTAGTGAACTCTCTTCCCTCTTCAGAATGAGCTGGCAGTGTTGGAACTGATGCAGAATATCTTGGAAACTCTGGACCAGTATTTTCAGAAAGTTGTAAGTGGTTCTAATGTTTGTCATATGAAGAAGTCTTACCCAGATATCCAGGTTGAATACAAAGTATTGCAGTTCACATAACTTCACAAGGAGTATGATGAATAGCCTTTATTGGTAATGATATGCTCACCATGATTATGTCTTTATGAATATTGGCTTCTAGAGTTGGAATTGTGTGATCATGATTCTTGGATTCAGAGATCATGTTTTTGAATTCTACCGGTGTATCATGAAATAATTCAAAGCTTTTCTGGCTCTTGCAAGAGTGAACTCCAATTTTTAGCTATTTCCTTCAACCGAAACAATAAATTCACGTAAAGTATTTTGATTATTACTACAGGTAACTTTTCTTACTATTGCATTAAGTATGTTCAAGTTCCTTAAAATATTTAGTTATATTGTTTATATTTACCTGGAAGAGCTTGTGTTTATTAAGGTTGAATCCTAGCTTTGCATTTGTGTGGTTCACACCCAGTTAACTTTGTTTTGCAGCTCTGAATGAACATGTACCCGTTGCGCTACAGTGTCTAAAATCTGATCTTTTCTTCTGTTTCAGACCGAGGTAGATGTATCCTTGCAAACCAAAATCTGGCCCAATAGCCTATTTAATAACAAGTCCTTACCTGGTGTCTGGCTTCATAATGTACACTTATGACAGTAAACACATAAACATGTAAACATAAGGCTTTTCTGATGGAGGAACACAACACCACATTGTTTGAAAGACAAACAACAAACAGGGCTAACAATAATAGTTTGAGTCATTGAGTAGTTACTCAAATATTTCCCATCACACTGGGTATTGGTACTTTGGTTTGGGTATTCAATATTATGTTTCTCCCATGAGTCAAGTCTTATTGGGTATTTTGTTACCAATTAATAGACCTTTTTTTGAAAAAATATGTTTGAGCTTAAAATGTTTAAGACGACTTCTAATTTGCCTCTAATAATGTGCTATCCCAAGTATGTCACATGTTGCATGGTAATTACTCAGTGTTGTTATAATTTTGGTTTTGGGAATTATTCATGCATATTTGTATGCAAGCAACTCAAGAATAATTGGGTTATGCTGATTTATTTTACAGATTTTATGCAAATACGCTGCTTATCTTTAGCTTTGAATAAACTAGTTTAAGCTTAGGCAATGTTAATGAATAAAACAAATCTTTGCATATAGGACTAACAATATGCATTGTGATTCGATATATCTCGACAGTAAGGTCATGATTTGATACACGATGCAATTCCTGAAAACTCTACACTTGGCTCGTGCAGGAATCATCTTCATCATCAAAAGAAATGAAAAGTAGCCCTATGCCAAATAAGACATTTAGTGAGGGGGAATTGAATTTGAAATTTATTATTATTATTATTATCCCCTGCCACAAAGTGGAAGGGGGATATAGGAATGGGTGCCGTCCTTCCGTCCGGCCATCCAGCCGTCCGTCACATTTAGTTTCCAGAGCAGATCTTGAAAACCGTACCATATTTCTTCACCAAACTTGGCACATAGATAGATCTAGTGGTGATATGGTGCCTTTTGATTGTTTGGGATTTTAAAAAAAATTACTTTTCGAGTTTCCATGGCAACGACTTTGATTTAGACTGAAAATGGCGGTAGTCCTCGTTTCCGGAGCAGATCTTGAAAACCGTACAAAATTTGGCACATAATGTCATCTCACAGTATTGAATACATTTCCTTTCTTGTCGGTAAGTTCTGCATTGCTTGAGTGTATGTTCCTCCAAAAGTGTCATGGACACAGTTGTTGCATTCACTGACCAACTTCATACAGAAACACAACTCATTACAAATACAACAGTGTAACTGATCTTAAACCTACTCAACTGTATAAACAATATATATTCTTGTCAACCATATTCTGTACTTCACTTGCTTGATAATGGTGTTAGAACCTACACCGAAACCATCGCTCCTAATTGTAATAAATAAAGAAGTTGTTCGTCCATATGTCTTATCCTTACTCATTACAAATTCAGTAACATATTCTATCATAAACTGCAGATGGAAAAACAACACCAGTAATAACTTTTTTTTAGTGCTGCAATTAGGCCATTTACAAAAAGGCCCAGTGAACATAGTTCACAGGAGCTAATGCATTGCACACACCCAACATGTCATATTGGCGGGGGATGTGAGTATTTCATGCTTGTTATTATTATTATTATTATTATTATTATTTTAATCCAAAACATTCTTTAATTTGACTTTTTAAATGAAGTTGTGGTATGAGGTAAGCATACTTGAACATCAAAACGTCCGCCTCTGTGGTCTAGTGGATAGGGCATCTGCCCAGAGAGCTGAGGTCGGGGGTTAGCAACACTATATAATACAGATTACTACAGTGAATTTGCATTAAATTTTCATAATTTTAGCAAATTTTGATTTGACGGTATCAAAGTAGCTTTAGGACATTTTGGTTGACAATGTACTAGAAAAAATAAAATGATCTAAAATCCTGTTATTTAATACATCCTTTCCAAAGCCAGATCTTGATCATATGTTTGCTAGTGGTAGAGCGGAAAGAAGACGATGGTACGTTTTACCCTTACTGGCACTCGGCATTAAGGAGGCCACAAGGACTTGTCAGCTCTGAGTCAGTATACTTTATCTGAGGAGGGTATTCATGTTAAACTGCAGCATTGTATCTCAGTGGGCTAGCACCATAAAATCGGCACTAGTCCGGGCAACTACAAAAGGGCACACACACATACACAAAGGTGCATGCATGTCGCTGTATATAAGTGCAACAATCTTGAACGTGACTTACAACCCCTTTTCACCTCAGCTTGAACATCAAAATATTTGAGGCCTCAAGGTGACATTGATAAACTTTGCCTTAACACTGTAACCAGATTGTGTCAAATACAGAACGCGTACACATGGTGCTGGATGAAATGATTGTCAGTGGGTATGTTGGAGAGACAAGCAAAGTGAGAGCTCTTGTACCATTGCAGTTACTGGACGCATCCAAGAAGTGACCACATCTTCCTCTTCAGTTACTGGACACATTCAAGAATTTAAGTTATTCCAAGCATGGGCTTATGTGCAATACATTCACTTGCAAATGTCAGGCAAGGAGAAAGTTGGCACCTGTGGCACACCTTCACAATTGCTGGAACTATTGTTCACAAATGACCAGCTGGTTGATGGAGTATAAACCAGTGATGAAAATGTTGCTTTTTTAGATTCTAATTTGTTAACATTAACAGGGAAAGATTCAATCTCATTAAAATCAGACCTTAGTTCTCACTACCGCTAAACAAAGATCTGAAGACATCCCATTAGGGGCCACGTCAGAACGACCTTTCATCTGACCAATGAGAGCGTCGCTTACCAGATCAAGAAAGTGGCAGTCGGAATGTGATTTCTAATCATACAACCTCGAAAACTTTAACACGTGTATTCCGAATGATAGTTACAGGTTTAACAACTGAATCCATACAATCTAGACCATCTATTAGCCATTCCAGAGTGTTCTTTTGTTTAGGTTTCAAATTTGTAATCGAGAATTTGTCAAAATATGTTTCGAAGCGTAGTCGCCAATTTGAAATTAGTGCCGTGAAGCAAGAGAAAGCTGCCTTCTGATTGGTCATTCTTTTGGTCGGTCAAAGGTCGGTCTGACGTGACCCGTAATGGGATCTACTCAGATCTTTGTTTAGCGGCAGCCAGAACTAATGTCTGATTTTAATGAGATTGGGAAAGATTGGGACCTTATGAAAAATGTGTTTTGGCAAAAGACATGAGTCCTGGTTTTTTATGGGGGAAAAATATGGATCTCTGTGAACTGTTTGGCCATTGTTTATGAAATCACAGTTACACTGTAAGCTGGTCAATGTGCCAGGCTTTGTTGGTGATTAAATTGTTTTCCTGGTCAAGATGCAATTATCCACCAATGTTGTATGTTGAGACATGATGACATTTCTTCAAATAGTTATTAAGGGGTTTGAAAGGATCAGAAGGTTATGCAGATATTGTCAGTGTGTTTGATGTTGATATGCATGAAGGAATGTCATATAAATTATTTCCTCCATTAAAATTATTTATGCATCTTGTACCGTTTCTTTTTTTTCATGACAAGAATTTGAAGATAGGTCCCATGGGCTTGTTGGATGCGAACCCCGGTTCGCCACGATTATGTTTCTTGGTTCGTCAGCACCATACCTGTGCTCATGGGTTTCACCAAAGTGGTAAACGTCTGAGACCTGCAACACTTCGGGCTTTCCTCCCACATTAGGCTGACACGCCGTGATATAACTGGAATACTGTTAAAAGCGGCATTAAACCTGACTCACTCACTACGAGGGTTGAGTGATAGGTTCTGAGCCTCACGTAGAAGGAATTGCGTAATACTGATATATTTCGATGCACGAATACCATAGAGTTATATCCACACACACAACATGTCTCACGATAATCTAACTGTTTGAAGCCCACCCAGTAGGTTCTTACAACAATTTGTCACTAGATATGAAAAGTGGGTTCACCACTTCCAGCCCGAGTCCAAACATCAATCAAAACAGTGGAAGCATTTGGCATCACCACCACCGAAAACTGGCAAAGACATCAGCTGGAAAAGTTATAACAACCTTATGTCAAAAGTCATGGCATTACTGGATGAGATTAAGACCAAGAGACGTAGGAAGCTGCCAAAGGTGTGCTCTTCTATCAGGACATTGCGCCAGTGAACAGATCAGGCATTGCCATGGCTGTAACCAACGAGTGTGGCTTTGAACTCCTCCAGCACCAATCGTATTCTCATCTGGCTCCGTCAGACTTCCATGCACCTGTTCCAAAACATGAAGAAAGTTCTAACCTATGTATCAATGTATGTGTGGTTCTCAAATTATACAAAGTTTTCTTGTACTATTATATACCCACACGCAAAGAAACGCAAGTGGTTTAAGCAAATAGGTAACAAACACGGAACCATAAATTGATACGAGTTTTAGCATGTAGTGAGGCCTGATGGTGTTATCAATATTTTTTTTGTTGCATTTTGGAAGCCCCGAGTAAAAACGCAACATAAAAAACGAATCGCCAAAACGCACCATTTCAATGAATATGTGGGTATCATGCACCCATTTCTCGCGAAATCGAAAATGCACGAACTGTCACGAACTGTAGTGGGTATAAAACTCTGGCCGATTCTTGGACCTACCACCCCTTGGTCCGTCATTTCAACGTTAACATAACCACAATTTACCGTATCCTGCATCGATACAATGCTACACAGACCACAGATGACCTTCCTCGGAGCGGTCGTCCTAGGGTGACCACACCTCGACAAGATCGGCAGATTACCCGTCAACACCAGCGACATCCGTTCCTAACTGCAAGTGAAAGTGCTCGACAGACCATAAGAACACATGATCGACACATTAGCCGGGACTCTGTGATCCGACGTCTCCGTTCCAACAACCTCAGATGTCGCCGACAAGCACGACTTCAGTTGGCACAGGGTCATCGCAATTGGCGTCATCGTGAGTGGAGGCGTGTCATCTTCTCTGATGAAAGTCGCTTTTGTGTCTCCCATGCAGACGGAAGAGTCAGAATGTGGCGGCGTCGAGGTGATCGTTTCGCTGACAGAGACGTTGTGGAAAGGGATCCATGGGGTGGACCTAGCGTCATGATATGGGCAGGGATTGGAATTTATGCGAGACTTGGACCTATGTGCTTTCTGAATGTTGGTCAAGGTCGGGGACACGTCGTCACTGCTCAGCGGTATATCGACCAAGTGATCAGACCCCACGGTGTTCCATTTTTGCACATCAACAACACATTTTCCAGCAGGACAACGATCGTCCCCATGTTGCCAGAGCTACCATGGCCTTTCTGCAACAACACAACATCCGTGTTCTACCGTGGCAAGCCCTCAGCCCTGATCTGAACCCCATCGAACACTTGTGGGATGAGGTTCAAAGGCGTCTGCACAACGTGCGCCCAGTCCCGACAACTGCCGATGAACTTCACACAGCTGCTCTGGATGTATGCATGTAGGGTCTTCACAAATCGTCTGATCCACTCAGTGTACAAGAGATGTGTGGCAGTGATCGATGCTAATGGTGGTCACACCAGGTATTGACTGACATTTTGGGTATTGACTCGAAACTGTGTAAGCCCTTAACATTTTTAAAAAAACAATTATGTCATCTGCCTTTTAATCCATTAAACTGTCTTTAGTCAATTTTTTGTCAATCTCGCCCTATTAGTATTTCTTGTCTTTACTGTTGAAAATAAATAACATGTATACTGCATACTCGACTTGCGTTTCTTTTGCGTGTGAGTATATATATATATGTCCTTTTAAAACCTAAACGTCTATTAAATCCGCTACACTGGTATCCCGTGCATGGGGCGAATAGGTCCTCACTAGCTTAGGTTTGTCTAAGCGTCAACTGTGTGGTCAGGCTTATTGTGTGTTGTCATATCTGGATGTGGATTGTTGCCAGTGGTTTCATGAATTGGTTCGTCAGACTCGGGTCCAATTATGTACAGGGCATCGTTGTATGACTTATGTGTGAGTAGGCGGAAGTTAAGAGGGTTTTATAGCACTTTTAGCAATATGTATCAATGTATGTGTGGTTCTCAAATTATACAAAGTTTTCTTGTACTATTATATACCCACACGCAAAGAAACGCAAGTGGTTTAAGCAAATAGGTAACAAACACGGAACCATAAATTGATACGAGTATTAGCATGTAGTGAGGCCTGATGGTGTTATCAATATTTTTTTGTTGCATTTTGGAAGCCCCGAGTAAAAACGCAACATAAAAAACGAATCGCCAAAACGCACCATTTCAATGAATATGTGGGTATCATGCACCCATTTCTCGCGAAATCGAAAATGCACGAACTGTCACGAACTGTAGTGGGTATAAAACTCTGGCCGATTCTTGGACCTACCACCCCTTGGTCCGTCATTTCAACGTTAACATAACCACAATTTACCGTATCCTGCATCGATACAATGCTACACAGACCACAGATGACCTTCCTCGGAGCGGTCGTCCTAGGGTGACCACACCTCGACAAGATCGGCAGATTACCCGTCAACACCAGCGACATCCGTTCCTAACTGCAAGTGAAAGTGCTCGACAGACCATAAGAACACATGATCGACACATTAGCCGGGACTCTGTGATCCGACGTCTCCGTTCCAACAACCTCAGATGTCGCCGACAAGCACGACTTCAGTTGGCACAGGGTCATCGCAATTGGCGTCATCGTGAGGAGGCGTGTCATCTTCTCTGATGAAAGTCGCTTTTGTGTCTCCCATGCAGACGGAAGAGTCAGAATGTGGCGGCGTCGAGGTGATCGTTTCGCTGACAGAGACGTTGTGGAAAGGGATCCATGGGGTGGACCTAGCGTCATGATATGGGCAGGGATTGGAATTTATGCGAGACTTGGACCTATGTGCTTTCTGAATGTTGGTCAAGGTCGGGGACACGTCGTCACTGCTCAGCGGTATATCGACCAAGTGATCAGACCCCACGGTGTTCCATTTTTGCACATCAACAACACATTTTCCAGCAGGACAACGATCGTCCCCATGTTGCCAGAGCTACCATGGCCTTTCTGCAACAACACAACATCCGTGTTCTACCGTGGCAAGCCCTCAGCCCTGATCTGAACCCCATCGAACACTTGTGGGATGAGGTTCAAAGGCGTCTGCACAACGTGCGCCCAGTCCCGACAACTGCCGATGAACTACACACAGCTGCTCTGGATGTATGCATGTAGGGTCTTCACAAATCGTCTGATCCACTCAGTGTACAAGAGATGTGTGGCAGTGATCGATGCTAATGGTGGTCACACCAGGTATTGACTGACATTTTGGGTATTGACTCGAAACTGTGTAAGCCCTTAACATTTTTAAAAAAACAATTATGTCATCTGCCTTTTAATCCATTAAACTGTCTTTAGTCAATTTTTTGTCAATCTCGCCCTATTAGTATTTCTTGTCTTTACTGTTGAAAATAAATAACATGTATACTGCATACTCGACTTGCGTTTCTTTTGCGTGTGAGTATATATATATATGTCCTTTTAAAACCTAAACGTCTATTAAATCCGCTACACTGGTATCCCGTGCATGGGGCGAATAGGTCCTCACTAGCTTAGGTTTGTCTAAGAGTCAACTGTGTGGTCAGGCTTATTGTGTGTTGTCATATCTGGATGTGGATTGTTGCCAGTGGTTTCATGAATTGGTTCGTCAGACTCGGGTCCAATTATGTACAGGGCATCGTTGTATGACTTATGTGTGAGTAGGCGGAAGTTAAGAGGGTTTTATACCACTTTTAGCAATATTCCAGCCATATCAGGTTTGGGGAATGTTTTCACACATTGTATCCATATGGGGAATCGAACCCGGGTCTTCCGCGTGACGAGCCATCGCTTTAACAATTAGGCTTCCCCATTGACTCCCAATGGTTTAAACAAATACAACCAACAAAATAAAGTTTTGTAAATGTATTATATTGACGAAAAAAGGTTTTATGTATACAGCTAATAAATAAATAATGGAGTTAATTTCAGCAATATGTTTTAAATGGACATATGCCTAAAACACATTCTAAAAAGCGGTCTAAGGTTTGTTTGGTTTACACATGTTGACAACAAGCACGGTGTTCACATGGTGCGTATGGTGTTCGCAATTCTATGAAGAACCTGAAACACACAAGCAAGCATTTAAGTTCAAGTCTATGCTGTTTAGTTAAAGCCCGAAGAATTTACAGATGTACATAAAACACATTAATGTCAATAGATTAAGCTAAGTATACACACGGACCTAAATTAGTTTATATAACACGTCCGTGGTATACATAACGTAAAATTTAGTTTTTGTTTATGTGAGACCAAAAGAACCTTTTTCTTAAGAACCCTCATAGTGTTAAGTTGGTTATCAATGAGGACAGGGAACTATCCCAGGTTTTGGCGAAAAAACCCAATTACCTCGGAAAATCGATTCCAGAAAGATTCAGTTTTCTGACATTTCACTCCAGGGGTCATCTGTTTATCATCTTGGTCATCCGAGTGGTCATTGATGTCCTCGGTGTCCGGTGCTGGGCGACCAAACAGGCAGTACAGAAGATCGACAGGCTGCTGACCAAAGCCGTGGGCGTATGTGGGGTCGCTGGTGCAGCAACGAGCATGGACTAAAATGAAATAATCAGTACATTTTATCAACATCTTCCAATTCATGGACAGTAACGCTATTTCAATATTATTGAGAAAGGAAAGGGTCACAAGGACCGCTGTTTGAACTGAAAGGAAACTACAGAATCTGACATACCATTTAACTTGAAGTCAGAATCGTCTATGCAATATCGTGAGATCGGCCATGGAGACACGCTGTCAAATAGATCGACATTTCTGTCCTTGTGGTTACAGAAAGTTTCCGAGCTAACCTGCACACTAGTTGCCATCATATTCGCCTCATGGACTTTATCCATCCACTCCTTCACCTTCTCATTGCCGCTAATTCGCTCCACCTCGACAACAACTCTCTCCTTTCTTGTATCTCTATGTCGTCTGCTTAGATTTTTCTTCACGGACTTTGACCTTCCACTGTAGTCTGCCTCTTTCCCCGCAGCCAGTTTTAATCCATCTCCTAGCTGCCACCTCTTTCCTGCATCTCTGATCACATTATCATTCTTAGGTGCTCTCTGTCCATTTTTTCTTGCTTCATTTAAAGATACCCGTGTTTTCTCTGGAACAGCTGCCATCATGATCTTCCTTCTATCGTCCTTCACCATTTTCTCCTTCCTCTTCATGCTCTCCTCATACCTCGTCATTCTGTCCATCTCTTTCCTACTTCCTCTTGTCTTTCGTTCTCTCCCTTTCTTCATAATTCTCTCTGACTCTCCTTCACCGCCACCCACTTTCCTCGACTTTCCAAGTTGACAGTCTTTCATCCATTTCGGTAATGGTTCAAAGTCGTCAAGGGGTATGTAAAATATACGTGGCATCCTATAACGAAGACATTGTTTGCATGTTAAATTGGCTATTCCTTGTTTGTAGCATGACATCTTAGAAATGTATATTCATTGATATTCACTGGTTTCGCCTGCATTAATATGATAGAGTAGCTAATTTCAAATTTGCATGTTAAGATATTCTCTTTATGTCAAGCGTCATTAAGTTGTTCTTTTACGCTGTTTTCCGAATAGCCACAGCCATAATGATACCACGATAGGGGACACCAAGAAATTCTTTTGAGGGGTGACGCGCCAACGATTTAACTTGTTTTATAAAACTTGTTATATCTGTCATATATATATTATGAGTTGTGCCATACATGAATTACCAAAGTAAACCACAAGCAACAACTTGTTTATACTTGAAACGTGAGTGTGTTCTATGATTTTAACACCCGCCTAAACAAATATAAAAAGTAATAAGAATAAAAATGGTGTTCAATGGTGTTGTGATTTCTTTCATCAACATAGCAATTAGTATATTTTTTGTTTGTGGTACGTATTTTTCAGCGACTTGATTCCATTATCTTTAAATTGAAGGCAGAAAAAAGCAGGACTACCAGCCATCACCGCGGGCGATTAATACTCTCATGTATTGACATTAGTAAATTACGATTTACAATAGAAGTAACAACAAGTAAACTACTTACTTTACTGGCGAGGATGATACAGTTTGGACTTTAAATAACACAAATACCCAATGGATCTTGTCCCCTGATATACACGATGTGTGCATCAACAGAACAATGAGAGACTCTCACCTAGCAACCGCATCCCATAATACTTACTGGGTGTGTTCCTGTGACGTCATATGGACTGTGACGACAGACAATTATGACGTCAACAGTAGAAATGGTAGTAGTAGACTGGTTCCCGTTCGTTCCTGCGATAGGCAATATGATATGAAAAACTGATCGGTAAGGTAGATTTTGTAGGCTTATAACTAACTGTAGATATATATTTTTAAAATTAAAGACAGGAATGACTGATTGATTTTCATTCTTTCAGTGTGTGTTTAAACTATGCGACCCCAGGCACACATTCGTGTTCGGCCTTCAACATAGCCATTGTTATGAAGAAAACATAGCGCGTTTGTTCCATGGGTCACCAGTTACTGGTACTTTGTAATGGATCATAGCCCTTAAGTCAGCAAAAGAGTCACATGTTTTTACCAAAGTCTTTTGCAACAACTCATGATATGTGAGTTATCGTGATGTCATGGACTGTTTGTCTGTGACTATCCTCGCCTCAGAAACTCGTGGACTTCTCTCTCTGCAGACCTAGACTGACATTTAGTCCCTGAAATAAAGTTTCAAATTTATAAATTTATGAAAAAATAAACTCCAAAAGGAGCCCAGAACAATGCTTAACAGACTGCCGTCATATAGCTGAGTGCTGAGTGCGGCGTTAAACAACGAACAAACAAACAAAGATGCCCCACCTCATTTCGGGCAACTGCTGTATGACTGTCATTTAAATGTTGATTTCAGTGAGGTTTTGATGTTTTCAATACATTTTACTTCATGCATATATCTTTTGTGGTTTTTAAATTAGAGTGATAAAAAATTATGGTAAAGATTCTTTTGGCCGTCATTTTAATAATTCTGGTCAGTTAAATAATTTTGGTCAAAGCATAAATTGTGATGCTTCATTGATTGATTTTGTTGTTTTGTTTCAATTAACTTCAGTAAATCACAACACCGAGTCGTGTCATTGAAACGTGTGACGCAAGTTCCGAGATGCAAGAAAGGAGAGAGTTGTTGCGGATGTTAGGTGAGGTGAGGTGAAATTGGGTTTAACGTCGCGTCCAAGATTATTGCACTTATATAGCGACGTGCATGCACGTGTGTGGATGTTGGGCGATATAGCGGCAGGGAGAAGGTGAAGGAGTGGCTGGATAAAGTCCATGAGGCGAATATGATGGCCACTAGTGTCCAGGTTATCTCGGAATCTTTCTGTAAACACAAGTACAGGATTGTCGATGTATTTGACAGCGTGTCTTCATGGCCGATCTCACGATATAGCGGGCACACGGGTATCTTCAAATGATGCAAGAAAGAATGGACAGAAAGCAGCTAAGAATGATAATGTGATCAGAGATGCAGGACAGGGATGGCAGCTGGGAGGTGGATTTAAACTGTCTCCGGGCAAAGACGCAGATCCAGCGGAAGGTCAAAATCCGTGACAAAACATCTGATCAGACGACATAGAGATGCAAAGAAAGAGGGACTTTGGCAACCTAGTGTCCAGATTAGCTCGGAATGTTTCTGTAGCCACAAAGACAGAATAGCCGACATATGTGTCAGTGTGTCTCCATGGCCGATCTCACAACATTGCATAGACGATTCTGACTTCAAGTTAAATGGTATGTCAAATTCTGCAGTTTCCTTTCAGTTCTAATAGCGTTTCTTGTTAACCTTACTTTTCTCAATAATAATAATAATAATAATAATTATAATAATTATAATAACAATAAAATCGCGTTACTGTCCATGAATTGGAACATATTGTTGATAAGATGTACTGATTATTTCATTTTAGTCCATGTTCGTTGCTGCACCAGCAACCCCACAGACGCCCTCCAATCGGCCTGTGAATCTTCTGTACTGCCCGTTTGGTCGCCCAGCACCTGACACCGAGGACATAAATGACCACTCGGATGACCAAGGTGATGAACAGATGACCCCTGGAGTGAAGTGTCAGAAAACTGAATCTTTCCAAGGTAATTATTTTTTTCGCCAAAAACTGGGATAGTTTCCTGACCTCATGGATAACCAACTTAAAAATGTCAGCGTTCTTAGGTTAAAGATTCATTTGGTCTCGCATGACGAAAACTCAATTTCGCTGTATGTATATTCAGCTTAATCTATTGACAAAAATGTGATGTGTGTACATCTATAAATTATGTATATAACATTCGGATTTAACTCGACTATATAAACAGACTGGACTTTAAGTCTATGCTTGATGTGTTTCAGATTCTCCATAGAATTGCTGCCTTCTTCATCAGTTCACGTTAACCGGGATGCCAAAGGTGTACTGGACGTCGCCAAGGGTGTACTGGACGTCGCCAAGGGTGTACTGCACGTCGCCAAGGGTGTACTGGACGTCGCCAAGGGTGTTCTAGACTTCGCCAAGGATGTACTGCACGTCGCCAAGGGTGTACTGGACGTCGCCAAGGGTGTTCTGGACGTCGCCAAGGGTGTACTGGACGTCGCCAAGGGTGTTCTGGACGTCGCCAAGGGTGAACTGGACGTCGCCAAGGGTGTACTGGACGTCGCCAAGGGTGTTCTGGACGTCGCCAAGGGTGTACTGGACGTCGCCAAGGGTGTACTGGACGTCGCCAAGGGTGTTCTGGACGTCGCCAAGGGTGTACTGCACGTCGCCAAGGGTGTACTGGACGTCGCCAAGGGTGTTCTGGACGTCGCCAAGGGTGTACTGGACGTCGCCAAGGGTGTTCTGGACGTCGCCAAGGGTGTTCTGGACGTCGCCAAGGGTGTTCTGGACGTCGCCAAGGGTGTTCTGGACTTCGCCAAGGATGTACTGGACGTCGCCAAGGGTGTACTGGACGTCGCCAAGGGTGTTCTGGACTTCGCCAAGGGTGTACTGGACGTCGCCAAGGGTGTACTGGACGTCGCCAAGGGTGTTCTGGACTTCACCAAGGGTGTACTGGACGTCGCCATGGGTGTTCTGGACGTCGCCATGGGTGTTCTGGACGTCGCCAAGGGTGTACTGGACGTCGCCAAGGGTGTACTGGACTTCGCGCGGTGTCAACATCTGCAATCCAAACAAAATTGTGTCGGGATCTTAGAATTTGTTGTTATGTAAATGTAATGTATTGTAATGCAACTATTTTCAGATATTGTTGCGATACTCATTATATATAAAGTGTACATAAAATTATATTTACGTCAATATAATATACATGTAGTAATTAAAATGTTATAATATGTCTATCTACAACATAATGCTGACATTTGTTCTCCATTATACATTTTACAGAAATATTGTGCAATATTTTGGTCTTAATGAAAATTGAATTAAAATAACATTACTAAAGTGTTTTTGTGTTACTTATGTTTGTTCAACACATAAGCCCTGAAAGGAAGGATGTTTACAGATCCCAAGCCGCAAGAGAAACGAGTTGTAAGAGGCATGTCACCAAAGGATATACACGAAACGATTACAAACTCACTTGGGGGTGACTTCCCCTCATATTCAACTGTTGAAAAATTGGCTGCGATATTTTAAGCGGGGCAGAAGTAGCACGGAAATTTACTTCTACTGAATAAACATTTCTAGTTATGCATACTAATTAGGTTTGAAGTGAAAGGCAACCATCGGGCTGTTCGTCCTGGTTGTTGTGCTATTCGGCATATTGCTGACACTATTGGGATCAGCCCGGGTCAGTACAGTTCATTTTAACTGACACCCCACGACGGCAAGCTGGGTACCCAGGATGTTGACACAAGATGAGAATCTCATCAGACGAAATACATCCATGGACCTTTTGACCAGTTACCAGCAGTATCTTTATTTTCAACAGTATTCCACTTGTACACCAGGATAGACATGAATTCATCACTTTGATCAAGAGTCAAAACTTCAGAGCAAACAATGGAAACAGTTGGCCTCATCCCTAACAAGGAAGTACGGGCGTCAGTTGGCAAAGTCATTACTTCGGTTCTCTGTGACAGTATACAATAAATAAGGGGATCATCATGATTGACTATCTGCATCGAGGTCGTGCCATGCCACAGCGCCATGTCACTGGAGGAAAACTCCGCTTAGGTGAGTTACTGCTTCAGTACAATGTGCTACATGCACACATCACAAGTGGCAGTTGCTTCAGCTGCAAATAGTGGCTTTCAATTACTTCTCCATGCAACTTTCTCTCCTGACCTAGCATCCTCTGACGTTTATCTCTTCCAAAAACACAAATCACACATACGTGGTAGACTTTTTACCAGTATAAACGACTTACCAGTATAAAGTGATTTTCATCGTTAAGGCCTATCTGGGGCACCAAAAGGAACACTACTGGGCAGGAATATCAAATAAGAAACTTCAATGCCACATGTGACTATATATGTATTTTGTAAAAACATAATTTGGTCTCATTAATAACGATTAGAATTTGTAAAATGTACATCTTGTCCAAGAGCAAGGTGAAAGCATTCTTGTGTTTCTTTATATGGTGTTATATTTTCTCAATCTTAAACTGTATTCTCTTCCCTCCAGGGGCGGTCGGGTACCCTAGTGGTTAAAGCGTTCGCTCCTCACGCCGAAGACCCGGTTCGAATCCCGACAGGGGTACAATGTGTGAGGCCCATTTCTGGTGTCCCCCGCCGTGATATAGCTAAACGCAGGGTAAAACCATACTCACTCACTCACTCACTCACTCACTCACTCTTCCCTCCATGCTCTACTTAGGCCAAATTATAATTTTAAAAACCAAAACCAATACATAATTACTGGAAACCATTAGTTGTCATTTACTAGTTTCATCTTCGTGGCTCAATACTTAAAAACTATTTAGATTTCTGCTTTTCGTTTTATGGCAAATATTTCCATTAATTTCATTTGCTTGTGATAATTATCTGTTTTAAACTTTTCCTTTTGAAGAATGGGTGAAATGGAAACTCTTCTTTACGAAATAAACTGTCACGTGTGTCTTTATGACTACATGTATACCAAGGAGTACATACAATTTAAGCTGGGTTTATAAAATAAATATGAAATAAAATTTTATTTCATGAGCTGGCCATACAAGAATATTTTGAACAAATATCTTAGTAAGGCAGCCGGATGTGAAGTACAAGGAGAAACGAGGGTGTACGTTTGGTGATAGTGAAACAAATTTGTTCAGATTTGAGCACATAAACACCATTTACAAAAGTCGAAGTGATTCATCTTTTCGTATTTTTCTCTTTCACTTATTCTATATATTAATTATAATTGTACTGTAAAAACAATAATATTTCCTTCTTTCACCTTCGCAAGTTATCGTTTCCTTGTATTAAAAATAGCCTACTCAACGCTTCTTGTGTTTTAAAATTTACTGGTATTAAATGTGTCCAATTATTTTAGGTGTCGGGCTTTTTTATAAATTAGGTTTAAACCGTTAACAACGCATAAAACACAAGAAGTATAGATATACGGCCTGTATGATTGCACAACGAAGCGATGCTGATGAAAACTTTTCAACGATTTTGATTGAAACTACGTGTAGTCCGATACTTGGCGATGTCACTTTGAGGATTGTTGATTTAAACATATTTTATTCAGATTGAAATGGATTGGGAACAAGTTATCCAACTTAGGACTCCCTCTCCATGGTATTTACAAAGCTTGTACAGTAAATCATATACAAGGAAAACAGAAAAGAAGATGAGTGTAAAGATAACAAGAAACGTACAGAAGAGAGAGACTAGTATATGTACATTAAAGTGTTTCCCAAATCTCTTTGTATGACTTATAAACATTTGCACTGATTTAAAGATGTGTTGATTTTCGATAATGGACAAACATTCATTTCCGTTTAACATCAAATTTAAATCTAATTTAGCATTTTTGTTCACGGCGTTCTGTAAAATGTCCCGAATTATTATTAACATAGTTTTTCTTTGGTGGACGTACAATGGACACTTTAATAAATAATGATATGCGTTTTCACATGGATCACCCCATTGACATGTTGGATCACATTTTACCTCTATTCTGTATAAATCATAATTTAACTGGCTTTTCATGTATCTTAATCGAGTATGATAAATATTCAACTTTCTAACACCATAGGAAAAATATGGAGGTGCAATGACTTGCTCTTTTTGTATGTATGTCTTGAATTGGGATGTAGATGTACAATTTCTACCTGCTGCAGGAATAGTGTTCCATAACCTTACAGTTGATGGAATAAAAGAACACGTTGAGTGTTTTAATCTAGTATATGGAATCTCAATATTGTCTGAATTTCTTAAATTATATGATACATTTGAACCTACAGTGGTTGGTACAATGTCTTTAAGGTAAGTTGGGGCAATATTACTTTGTATTTTGTAGAACAAACATAGCTTACGTTTCCTTCTTCGTTCTATTAACGTTTCCCATCCTGTTTCATAATACAGATGTGTGTGCGAAGTATACTTTGGGAGCCCAGTAACTACTCTGGCAGCTTCTAGTTGGAGATTTCCTAACTGAGTTGATAATTCTATATTACACCCATCCCACACTTCACACGCATATTCGAAATGGGGATTGTTCCTTTGGACCTTTTAGCCGCCTTTGATAATGTCCGATGTCAGTTACCCCGAAGTTGTTTTATCACTAATGAATGAGTACTGACACCTATGGAAGAAACCGGAATCTCTTCATGATATATGATCCAAACTGTCATTTTTCGTATTGAACGTATTGAATCAGCTAGCTGCGTATGTACTAATCACGGCCACTTCCGTCAATTTTATTTTGACGTCATAAACACTGACATTTTCATTGGGATTTTTTGTCGGTAAATTAAACTCACGGGCAATTTTCAATGATGATATAAATGTCATATGTTTGTTTGTTTGTTGTTTAACGCCGCACTCAGCAATATTCCAGTCATATAATCGAGCATTGACCAGACAATCCAGTGATTGACATCATGAGCATCGATCTATGTAATTGGGATACGATGACATCCATCAACCAAGTCATAGACTGACCACCCGATCCCATTAGTCGCTTTTTACGGCAAGCCTCGGTTGCTGAAGACATATTCCACCCCGGATCTTCACGGGTCTCATATGTCTATCATCGTTAGGATATGTACTTTTCAATAATATGAATTATTATACATCTAGATTTCCAACACGGATGATTTCACTTTCAGGTACATTCAGGTGCTTCCATATTACGGGTAATGTAGAAAAGGAGCAAACCAAAGACGTATATATACGCCTTTGAGCAATCTTAGAATACCAGCACTTTCATCCCCTTTTAGTTTGGATTTGCTGAATTTAATTTAGATATTGTTGGAAAAACAATCAACTCAAGTTGAATATTATCCAATTCGATTACACTGTGTGAAGAAATATGAACATGGTAACCCTTGTTTACAATGTATACGTTTTTCGAAAACGCGACCTCAGCAAACCTAGACTGGTTCGCTGTCCTCTCGACAAAGCGCTCAAGTTGGCAAACCTAACACCGAATACCGTCTTGTGCGTAACAGATAAAAAATACCAGTTTATCGTCTCGCTCTACGTAGACTGGAACCGGTCCACGGGTTATGCCGCTTGTGGCAATGACATACGCTATATATGCCAACTCTCATGCGACATCGAAATAAAATATATTATGTTCTGACCAAAATGTCGTACTTTCTACTACTTTTAGACAAATGAAAAACGTAATCACGTGACAATCAATATTGTTATTGATATATGAGGCATAATAGAACAGCATGGCGGACAATGACCGTTCCTCTCCCGTTTCGGACGAATCAACAACGACGCACGCGCCGTCAGATGCAGACAAGGCGGCAACGTCGGTTGATTCAAGAAATACAGTTGTCGAGAAAACGACCACGATGGATTTCAAAGTGCCAGTTAACATGCTGATGTCACCAGTGCCAACAACAAGCGATCTTATATCGGATGTTAAAATTAAACAAGAATCCAGTTCTTCAGAAAAAGACAGGAAAGCAAACGAAAATAATGCAACAGAAGACTCTTCAGGACAAAACACAAACAATAAAAAGAAGACTGACACGACATCAAATGCTTCAGGCTTTTCTCCTGCTGAACAATTGAGGAATGCGCAGGTTACTATTCCGTACAAAGAACCTTCATGGAGTGGACTGTGCGACGAGTCTTATCAGTTTGAAGTGCTGAAAAATGGTTCTATTATTGATAACATTGATCTGACAAAACAACCATTCTATGTTTTTGGACGATTACCAAGCTGTGATGTAACAATGGAACATCCTTCCTTATCTCGTTACCACGCTGTTATACAATTTTCAACTAGTGACAGTGAAAAAAGAGAGAAAGGGTGGTATCTGTATGATTTAGATAGCACACATGGAACTTGGATAAACAAAGTTAAAGTAAAGCCTAAAGTATACAACAGAGTTCGAGTGGGCCATGTTGTGAAATTCGGAGGAAGTTCTAGGCTGCACATACTCCAGGTATGTATTTCTTTTATACAGTACAGATTCCCAACCAGAATAGGTACCCCATAACCCACATGAAATTTGATTGATTATCATGCTGTCAGTAACTGGTTTGCTTGGCCAAGATGTGATTGTTATACGGACATCATATACCTGGAACATTTCTGACTGCAATGTACTGAATCAGTAATTATTAACACTAGGGTTAAGAAAAGGATCCCTTGACTTTCAGTCTAAAGTCTGAATATTGTAACTTCGGCCTACCTTTAGATTCAGCACCACAACATTTACCAACACATCACAATATCAGCGTTAGAAATTGGCACTAGTCCCGTAGTCCTTGCCTAACTAACCAATAGTTAAGGTGTCTTAAGGACTAGTAGAAATTTTCATTTTTTAAGGGTTTTGATGATATCATTAATGTTATCATTATAAGGCCTAGTGGACTAATTTCTACCACTGAATACCCTATGAAGTATGAAGTAATCATGGTAATGTGTGAATGTTTTTGGAAGGATATACCAGCAAAACAATACCCTGTGACATCAAGTTTTTAATGGGAGTTAATTTTATGTATTTTGTTTGTTTTTTGTAAACAACTCATTACTAATGCTCAAATGACAAAGCAAAAGTGAATGATTACGTTAAGGGAAGTGGCTGATACATATAAGTTTTTAATTGTGGGGATGATTTGATTATCAAAGGGACTGAGAAAACATTGAAAGTGCTGGAAGAAATGGTTTGGTTTCGAAAATATTTGAGCTTCAGGAAACTGTCATGGAACTTCCACACAAACCGCTTTAAGTTTCATTCATCACCATTTCACAGGGATTGCCCTCACAAGAATTTGTAGTGCTGAATTCTAAAGGTGCTCTGTAACTACCTGCACTTTTTGAAACAACCAGTTATCGAAATTGTTCATGTGCCAATTTTTTCAAATATGCCCTCCCTAATTAGATCAGCTACATTCTCTTTGGATAGGGTCCAGATGATGACAAGGAGGAGGAATCTGATTTGAGTGTGACCGAGATAAAGGAACAGAGAGAACGACAGAAAAAGGAAGCAGAGGTGCTCCACCAGGCAGAACTGATAGAGGAAGAAACTAGAATGCAGAAGGAGAAACAGAGGCTAGAAGACAAGGGCTGCACATGGGGAATAGGTAGGATACATAACTTCAACAATAGGGGCAACATACTATAAACAACAAAATATATTAATCCTTTACTAACAAAATAAATGTACCTTTACTCTGGGTTAGGTTTAGATTTAGAACTTACACTCTCTCTCTCTTCAAATGCCTGACATGTTGTCGCTCTTAAAAGCAGAATCTCTATCTACCTCAAGGCTGTTGGAATATAATGTAGTTGTGGGCCTTTGCTAGGCTTTTCAGTTATAGATGGAAACTTTCTTCTGTTGTGTTGTCGACCCGCTGAGATCCGGCGTAGAATAGGTCTTCAGCAACCCATGCTTGTTGTAAAAGGCGACTATGCTTGTCATAACAGGCGACTAACTGGATGGGGTGCTCAGGCTCGCTGACATGGTTGATGCATGTCATCGATCCCAACTGCGTGGATATTAATCACAGGATTGTCTGGTCCAGACTCGATTATTTACAGACTGCTGTCATATAGCTGGAATATTGCTGAGTGCGGCATTAAACAACAAATCATCCAACCAACTGTTGTGTTGTCAGCAGTCTTATCACTGTGATTGACCCAGAGATAATATGACTGTTGCTTCTAACTGTAAACTAACCCATTTAAAAGCAGTTTAGAAAGAAAAGAATAAATGCTTTTATGATTTCAGAGATAGAAATGTTGTTTTTCTTGTGTGCCACAGGACACTTACAAAAATGTTTAGGCATGCCCTTTGGAATTTAAGAGAATGAATGCGAATGCATATTTGAACTTAAGCTAGATGATAAACGGTTGTTATTTAGATGTTTGTCTCTTTCCTTTTCATTGAGATTGATAACATCCAGGGTGTTATTTAAAGAAAAGATATTCTTCTATAGTGTGCTGTTTAGGCACCGGTGATGTATTGTAACCATGCATTTATTTATGATTTTAACAGTGTCATTTCCACTCCAGTAGAAGGACTTTCAAACCCTGAATTTTCAAATGTTAAGACTCACATGAATTATCAGCTCAGTCAACTAAGCTCAAAAGCATCTACTTATTCCAAATGTTACTTGACTCTGACTCTTAGCTTGTGTGTTGCCATAAGCTAATTGTACTGGGTTGAAAGTGACACAATGTAAGTGGTCCACTGCAATTAGCTGTCGTTACTGGCATATATTTCAGTGCTGATGGCACGCTTAAGATCATAACAACATGGTGAAAATAAGTTCCAGGTGCTTGAAGGACACACTTAGAAAACATATAAATTTAACAACTCTAACTTGTGACAATGTTTGTTTTATGAAACCACAAATATATATTTAAAAAAACATAAAAAATAATGAAAAAATGAACTTGCTTAATGCACAGTGTGATTCATAAAAAAATATTTTGGTTTCAGAAATGAGAAAGAGTATTATCACAATTATCGATCTCAATGGAAAGGAAGGGGGAAAGGATTCAAAATTACACCTGGTAATTAGCTTAGCCTTGGTGAAGTGGCATTATTGATTCTTCTGGTTAGCACACTTTAATTAAAAAAAAGGCACACATCAACATCTTTATGAGCGTCCTGTTGCGCACATAAAATATTATCCCATCCTTTTCTAGGGTATAAACATGTTAATTAACGTCAAGCTGCATCAATTGCATCTTTCCTCCCACATTAAGCTGACACACTGTGATATAACTGAAATACTGTCGAAATTTATCACACTCACTTCTTGCTTGAAAGAACTGTTGCCAGATGCAGACTTGAATTTAGTGGTTGAAGTTTGAAGAGATATTATATTGTACGGCTGGATGTAGTTGGATGAGTTATTATGGCATGTTGCACTCATACTATTTACTGTTTTCCTTGCTGTAGATGAAGATGCTGAAGAAGCTAATGAAGACAGTCCGTTCATGCCGTCTTCAATAATACCAGAAAATGAACATCTCTATATTGATGATCCTAAGAAAGCACTCAAAGGCTACTTTGAGAGAGAAGGTGGGGTACTTGAAATTTACGGAAATTATCAATGAGAATTGCAGCTGAGACATTTTGTTAATAGTTGCGGTTTGCCGTTGACACTTTCGAGATGTTTGGAAGCGGCAGTCTGCATTATTCCAAAGCTGATTACAAGTATTGACTTCTGAAAAAAGTATTGTATTTACAAAACGAGATCAACTCCACTATGAACAATATATAACAGAAACTGAAATTGAGACTAAAAACCTCATAATTAACAATTGAATTGACAGTTATTGATCTCACCATGATCACAGAGTATGAAACACACATTGTTATTTTTCAGGATATGATTTACCGGAATACCAGTTTGTGGAGAGCGGACAAGGAAAACACAAGTGTATGGTGGAGTAAGTACAAGTTAAATGTTAACATCCTATTAAAAAATGTCACATTTTAGGTGCCACAAAATATATTAATGCATCAATTAATTGACATATATGTTTTCTAAATCAATACATGTAAAAGTGATAGATCGCGAGTAACATATCTGCCAGATGAAAGTTGTAGTGCTGCTTAATATTTCCGAACAAGTTTAAACTGAAACGTGCAACACTAAAGGTTTCGTAACAACATCGACTTGGTAAATGTGAATATTAATTGTGGGCAATTTACATCTGCCCTTGGTCCAGTGAATATTTTCAATGGTTACCTCCAGTGGACCAAAGGTTCAGTTGAGCTTATGGCATGCCATGTTATTCCTTGTCTGTCCATCAATCTGTCATCTGTCTGTGCATTAAGCGTGCAATGTCTTCTCCAAACAGAACCCTTCAGCCAGTTTGATGATTTCTTGAAATTCTTCAACAAAACCACAATACCGTATTCGACGTAATAAGCGCCCAGGGCGCTCTCAAAATTAGAAATAGGGGGGCTCTTATTAGAATATTATTTTAGTGGAAAAAAACAGAGTTGAAAGATAAAGTTCGTGGTTTATGCTGACGGTCTGAACTGTTTATATACGACAGATATATTTTTCCAGATTAATTAAGGGGGCATATAACACACGAGTGCGTATTATACACGAATAAATAAGTCTTGTGTACATTGATCAATCGGAAGGGATGCTAAGTGGGATTGTTCACTTGCCAATATATTAGCAAATATCGCCATGGGCGCTTATTAGAGCGGGGCGCTTATTACGTCGAATACGGTACTTCAATTTGGAAAAGGTTTAAGCATGATCTTCTTAAAGGCGACATTTTAGTAGGACAAGTAGAACTACCATGGGTCACATTTAATCATGGCATTTAGAATTAAGCATTTTTGTGAAAATTGAAACTTTAAGTGAATGTTTGTAGACATAATTTGATGAAAATGTGCTTTATAATTATTATTTGTTTGTTTGTTGTTTAACGCCACACTCAGCAATGTTCCATCTATTTGACGGCGGTCTGTAAATATCTGAGTCTGGATCAGACAATCCATTGATTGACATGAAGAGGCCTTGTTGCCGTTATCCCTGCATCTTGCTCCTCTGTAGTGACCAGTATTTATGTGTGTGTGTGTGCAGGCTGCCTGTAGATACCCCGACTGGGGAGCCGGTTGTCGCAGAGGTGGTGGTGTCGGGGAAGAGGAAAGATGCCGTTGTTGCCTGCGCACTGGAGGCATGTCGCTTGCTGGACAAGCATGGGGAGCTTCGGAAGTCAAAACATGGTATTCATTTCTATTCTAACCATACAACAATGGATGTCTCCAAAACCTGCTGGAGATTTCCAGACATAGCGTAGACACTAGTTGGGGCTGTGTGACATGGTAACTAGGTGTTGCTAAGTAGAAGTTTCTTTTCATGTATATCCTACCCCTTTATTTTAAAATTTGGTGACTTTGCAGATTAGTTTTAGAATAAAAGCAGTTCTGCAAATGGACTTTTCAGTGTTTTGATTTCTTTGGAAAACATAAATACAAATCTCTTCCGTTTTCTTACACCATGCACACGTAATGTGTTGTAAACATGATGCAGGCCGCATAAAACACAAAAGTCCTTAGATTATCCTCCCCTCGATCTCAAAGGTTTTCTATTTGTCTGTCCCAAGCACCCAATTGTTGTCATGGAAACTGATTAAAATATTGTTGACTGTCTTTAACAACATTCTCAGTTGTTCGACTGCTCGAAGCCTTAAACAAAAATCTCAGAATGTTTGCATGTACATGTTTATGAATGAGCTGCTACAGGACTCCAGGGCTGTATTGGTTTTGAAGACAAGAACACATTTTGGGCTTGAGTGTATGAGTGTTGACTTGCTTGTCAGTGTTTGTGTGGGGTGTCACTAGTGATGGGACGATACGACGATACAGTATTGAATAGCGATACGAGGCCGACGATACAATACATCTATTTACAACCCCTGTATCGCGATACATATGATACATTTCATTACGAGTTATATTTGTGTAAAAACATGTGAATAATAACAGAAACTGTTCAACCACAAGCTTATGCAGATTCTCTAGTATTTCATGGCTGGACATGAATAGCATGACTTTCACCGTGCCCTCTACCAATATGTTTCTGCCTTACATATCCCATCTTTGATCTCTAAAATTTAATAACAAATACCGGTAATTCAGGGTTGTGATTCATTTGCAAGAAAAAAGATCAACTTGTGAAATAAAAGTACTGTATTATATCTCACCCATAGTATCGGGATATGTATCGTATCGCAACCCCACCGTATCGTGTCACCTCTACGTGTCACAAGCCAGAACAACACAACGCTGTTTACATCCAGTAAAGCTTTAATTCAAAATGAGTTCAGAATTTAGTTCAACCTGGTAACAATATACACAATATTTTATGTTAACTTCTGGACATGGAAGGGTTTGTGTCAGCCAAATCTGATTTGAAAGCACATGGCTGGCAAGCAGCTGTCTTTGTTTACAAAAGACACAACCATTATTGTTGGTGTCGTTTGTAAACAAACTTTCATGGCATTTTGACATACCATTTTGACCAAACTTTCTGGTGCTGTTGTTACGTTCTAAACTTTTATAATCATGGGATGACAGTCATGATAGAATAACCAAATCTTTTTTTCAGAAAGTCACAAGAGGAAAGCAAAAAACTGGGAAGACAATGATTTCTATGACAGTGATGAAGATACGTTCTTAGATCGGACCGGTACCATAGAGAAGAAACGTGTGCAGAGAATGAAGAAAGCAGGGAAGATAGAAGACAAGGCAGAGACATACGATTCCCTTGTGAGTGGACACACACTGCCCAGTTCTATCTATCACAAAGACTATCATTACTAAATGCCATATTTGTGTTTTTAAGGACTGTACAGTGTTTTGGTTCTCTGGTAAATTCAAGGGTTGTTGGCCTGGTGTCTGGTAGAAATATAGTACACCTTTTAACTGTGAAGCATTATCTCACCCCTACAGTATTACAATAATTATTTTGTTTTCATTTTGCCGTAATGTCGTATATGGTTAAAGAAAAGAAGCATGGATGTTTAATGAAAGTGAAATAACTTGCAGGGAGGTCTGTTCTAAATGTCATGTTATACACTTAAAATGTTACACTAATAGCGAGGGGCGGTCGGGTAGCCTAGTGGTTAAAGCGTTCGCTCGTCACGCCGAAGACCCGGGTTCAGTTCCCGACATGGGTACAATGTGTGAAGCCCATTTCTGGTGTCCCCCGCCGTGATATTGCTGGAATATTGCTAAAAGCTGCGTAAAACCAAAATCACTCACTCACTCACTACACTAATAGCGTCAGTTCACAGGAATACTCTAGATACACATTCTTGATTTGATTGATGATATGATATTTTATCACACCTGTATATTGAGCTGTGTATGTTTTCAGATGACGAAACATACTAGTATATCCAAGGAAATTGAAGAAATTGAAGCCAAGCTAGAGAAGGCAAAAGCAGGTAAATTTGTTCACTTACGTCTCCTAGATGTTATTTACTATATACACAAGATACAATTTTTGAGAAACCTAGAGACTTTCTATAGCATATGACAGGAGGCAAAGGTTTTATTCTTGACAGATTTCCAGGGTTCCAGGATTGTTGTCAAAAGCTTTGTGAACATCAGTCGCATACAGATCATTCTGACATGACCTGTAATGGGATGTCCTCAGATCTTTGTTTAGTGGTAGCGAGAACTAAGATCTAATTTTAATGAGATTGCTCCCACAATAGGCTGACACTCCATATATAAACTGTTTATCGTGGCATTAACCAAACTCACTCACTCACTCACTCACTCACTCACTCACTCACTCACTCACTAATCACCCCACCCCACCCCAACCCACCCCACCCACCCACCACATAATCATTGTCTTAGTCTCCGGATGCTACTGCATATTGAGAGTATATCAAACAACTTATTTTGTCCTGCTTTTAATAATGAAATATACTTCAAATGTCTAATATTCTCAGACGCTGCTGCTTTTGATAGTGAGGAAGTGGATGCTCTAGATGCCTACATGTCTGCAATCAAATCGGGTGTCATGGATACGAAGACAAAGATGAAGCTCAAACGTCAGCTGATTGAGTTGAAGCAGGAAGAACAGAAGCTACGAAGACTAGTCAATCTAGCGAAGCCTGCTGCACTCCCAGAACTCAAGAAGTAAGTACTGTTCATTAGTGTGTGTGATTTCACAATGAACACTTCCTTGTCACCTTTACCAGTGTGCCCAACTGACTGCTTGTTCCTGATATTCTGGTAATTGTGGGCCATTGTATTGTGATGGTGTTGATGTTGTTCATGCCGTTGATAACTTCACTGATGTGTTCCATGATGTAGCTGAAATATTGTGGACTTCAATGGGACACCATTAATTCACTCCCTCACATAAAATGATGTGAGCACCGTGAAGATCCAGGTTAGAATTGGTCTTCTGCAACCCAGGGAATCGGGTGGTCAGGCTCACTGATTTGGTTGATGTCATATCCCAATTGCGTGGATCTATGCTCATGATACCAATCACTGATTTGTCTGGTCCAAACTCAATTATTTACAGACTACCGTCATGTAGCTGGAATGTTGCTGACTGCGGAGTTTAACAACAAACAAACAACCAAACAAATGATGTAAACAGAAGCAACATGTTCCGTAACAGAAAAAATGAATGTACTTTTCTGTGATACTGATAACAGGCTCAGGGCTAGTCCCCTTGTCCTATGAGATCGCAACACTAAAATACAGAATATTACAGTGCAGTTGCATTACCGGTTAAAACATTTTCATAATTATGGCAGTTTTTGAATCGACAATATCAAAATAGCTAGAAAAAATTTGGTAATTCTGTTGATGTCCTGTTTCTCTGCTTCCAGACCAGTCCCCCCTCCACCGAAGCCTGTGGTGAAAGCTGCTGTCCCTTCAGTTGGGAAGATTCATGTGGGACCCAAGAAACACTTGCCATTGGTGGTGAGTGTGCCCAACTTCACCGTTACCGAGGTGTACAGCTTTCACAACGCTGTTCCTCACCTTGAGTGTAGTTGCTATAAATATACTAATCAAAGAAAGTTAAGGACCACTCGATTCTTTCATATTACTTAAAGGGCAAGTTCACACGGAAATGAACCTATTTTTCTTGTACTTTTTCCACATTAAAAGTGTTAACCTAGAAGTGTCATAGTCAAAAATATAAAAATATCACTAATAATTGACATATTTTTTGCATTAAAATGATTTATATTTTTCACATTTACCAAGTGTTCTATTTCCATAACAAAAACACCATGGCTTATGCCCCTTACAATATGACGTCATTGGTGCCAATTGATAAACATTATGACGTCATCATGCTTTGTTAGAGCCGCTTCACGTGGTGTAGGTACAGGTATGTGATTCTAGCGTCTCAGATGCCAGCCAGCATAGTGTTATGCTGAGTCACCTCTGTGCCGGAGTGTGTCGTAGGCCATGTTGTTTTACCACAAACTGGTACTTGATATCTTTTGCGTTGAGAATAGACAGGCACCCAGTTGAATTGGCACCAATTACGTCATAATCTAAGGGGGATAACTCAGGCCTGTTTAGCTCGAAAAACGAAGGCCTCATAACGGCATTTCATTTTCACACTATTGTGAGCTTCCTACTTTCACTGTGAAAAAAATGAGTGTATATTTTCAAACACAGATACTAACCAATTCTAAAATTGCGTTTTGTTTAGAAAAAGATAGAAAGTGATTTTTGTGTGTACACTTCCCCTTTAAGTTAATCGTCATGCCCATGATGCTATGACAGATTAACTATAGTAATGTGAAAGAATTGGGGAATCCTTAACTTGTTGTGAGTAGTATATGTAGCCTGGCCCTTTTTAATGAATAACATATTTGGAATAGTTCCATATCCTAGTGAAGATAATTTTCATGCAATGAAAAAACCCTGTTAATCCCATCAGTATGGTTCCCAGTGAAATCCTTTCGACTAACAGGGTTTCACTGACAACTCGATGAAGTAGACCTATGAAATCAGTTTAATGTCATATCTGAAATTAACTTCACGTAATTATGTTTCAGTGACTTATGTCAGAGGAAGGGCTTTAAGAGGTTAATACCCAAAATTAACTACTCACATGAAAGTTGAGGCTATAATGAATTAGTAATTCTACTTTCATCCAAATTTCTCAAAATGCGATGCACGACACATTATATTTTGTATATAATTTTTCTGTTGTACAAACTGTTCAAGGCATCTATGTTCATTAACTATCGACTGATATGATTCACATGAAATGTGATTTATTTGCTCACAGTACAATATTTTCATTTTTTCACAAGAGATGAGTATGCTGTTTTAACAGAGCATTGTGAACTTACATCACAATAGTTTGGAGTAGTTCTTGTAGACATTAGTATAATAAATAGATCTAGAGATTGATAGTCTGTATATTTACTAGGATTACTTAGTACATTAAAAATGTTAGTAAATTTTGGGAGCCATGCTTTACCGCGCGCTATAACCGAGTTAGCACTACATCTAAGAGCGCAGTAACGAGGGACCACTGTATGCATTCCTGTCAATTAACAATTTTGGTTCATATCAGCATTAAGTGAAATTTATCTTTTACACATTTCAAAGGACATGTACAGATGGTACCAGGAAATTTCCATTCATAAAACATTTGGTTATCGTATCCTGATCGGAACTGGTAAAGGGATACACAGACTGTCTGTACACAAATGAGTGACATAAATTGAGATAATCTTCACATAAGAACTGCTGCTGAAACAGAGTTAGCATATTATGTGTACAAAAGCTATAACGTATCTGTTACCTGTACTTCATTAATTATAGCCTACACAAACAACAAGTGCAATATCGGGAGATGCTGGTGAGGAAGAAGAAGAAGAGGAGGAAGAGGATGTTACATCTACGAACTGTAACAGGAACACCTCTGTAGCTGGTAGTGAGAGACTGCAGCCCGAGGAGCCGGACAGTACGTCAGGCAGGGTTAAAGCTCCTGCCAAGCAGACTCCTTCCAACCAATCAACTGAGAGCGTGTCCTCAAGCACTGTTAAAGGTCCTGCAATGCCTCCGCCCCCTTCAGCTCCCAGCCAACCAGCAGAGAGTGTGACGTCTAGCTGCGTCAAAGCACATGGCAAGTCCTTTCAGGTTCCTGCTGGTTCCGGAGACCCTGACAGTACAGAGGGTATGTGTGGCATGGTTAAGGTCATGGCTGGAGAAGTTTATGCAAAAATGGCTCAATTTATGTACCAGTATTGCAATACCTAGATCATATCTTTCTTCAAGTATGGGGATATGTATCAATACGTGGGAAAGGCCTTGTGTATAGTATGTATGAGCTGAATGGCCTCATGCTAGCCATTGAGGGATGTACAGAAACATTCAGATAAAATGTGTGTGTGTGTGCGCTTGCGTGTGTGCTTTTTGGGCTTTGTTTTCAAAATGGAAATAAAAACAAAAAGTGTGGCGAACTTTATGATGATGCAGGGACCTGAGAACCAAGACTATTACTTTTTTAGCCTTAACAATGATTTATTTTGGGAGATATATTTTTGTGTCCTACAAGCATGTTGTGTGGCCAGTAAATGTCAGGACCTGTATGTGTTGATGGTGGCTAGCCTTTCACATAGTAAGATTTTATGAGGCTAATGATAAAATCCTTTACAAAATAACTGTATTTTTTTGTATGCTTTGTGTGACTGTATCTGTAAAAACAGACTATGTATTTGTTGTTGGAGTTACAATATATTTGCATTTAGATGGTGCAGCACATGTACTTTTTCCTTGTTTTAAATAAGAACTTCATATATTTCAGAGCAAAGTCAAAAGAATGTTGATACAAAATCCAAGAAACGATCGTCTCTGGAAGATGTCAAGGTAGGTGCTGCTTTATATCAGATATATTATTCCAATATCACAGTCATCTGACGTCACATGTAATAATGCAGCACTTCACGTCTAATGCAGCTGTCTTATTAGCCTATGGTCATGTTAACCCCGACAGCTGAGAGTTGCTGTAGCAGGGATAACATGACACTCTTGTTACTGTGGTGATAAGTGTTGAGGTCAATGTATGTCATGGTATGTTATCCATCCTTGTATGTTTTAAACTCTTACGAGGCATGGGCCCAGTGTTCTAAGGCACTGCAATTCATTGTGCAGATTTGCATCCCTTGGGCACACCAGAAACCTATGATCGTGGGTTCGAATCCTGGTTCACCCGATTATGTTTCTAGGTTTTTCCTCACAATGCCCGTGTTAGAGGGTTTCACCAAAGAGGTAATCGTCTGAGACCTGTATCATTTCGGGCTTTCCTCCCACAGTAAGCCAACATATTGTGAAATATTTGGAATACTGTTAAGAGCAGTTTTAAAACCAGCTCACTCACTCGAACCTTTACATTTTCCACAAGACTTATGAAGCTGAAGCTTTGCATGGTGGATCTCAGCGATGGCGTCACCAAAACATGCTCACATTTAAACAAGGCTACCTTGGAATGCCATTTTTGTCTGATCAAGAAGTTGGTTGTTATTCAGGTGAAGAGCAAGAAGCCAAAGACTGGTGGCAGGGGGAGGACCGGGGGCTATGATGACACAGATCCAGACTATGCTGTGTGGATGCCACCACAAGGTATGGTTCCGAGGCAGACACGAGAGACATATGTTCCTCTCAAAATGTATGGTTTCTGAGTTATCTCATGTTATTTGTTAAATTTGTGCGATAGGTTGAGTTGGTTTGAAATTTTAGGTTTCTGTCAGCTTATAACTGCAGCAGCTTTAGTTTTGAAATAGGAAGAAGACAAATTGCCAATATCCCAAGCTCTTTCAAACATATCACAAAACGACATAAGCCTCATTACACCAAAAAATGCTAATCCTAAAGCTTGAAAAAATAGCCCAATCCCCCACCTCCAAAATAAACAATTCCTGAATTGACATATGATGCTGTGCTTGTTTTGTAATCTACACTGCATGATGAGCAGCGTCCCTCTCAAGTAACCAAGTCACTAAGCCTGACCATCCAGTCAGTTGCTGGAGACCTATTTTGACATGGAACCCAACATGGATGTATGATATATATCACATCTGATGTGCTTACAAAGTTTCATCGAGAAATATTTAATGGTTATGCTAGTTATAGCCTTAGCAACACAACATCTAAAAAAAGATTTTTTTAAAAACCCACATGAATAGCAAAGACACCAGTTCAGCACTTGCCTGATGTGTACACCACGTTTCACAAAGAAATGAGAAAGTTTGATTTATGAAACGATCTTTATGCTCTAGAAATGAATCTAGGTCCAACTTGATGCCTTGAAAATGCAAAAACATAAATGTTTTCAAAACGTCCTGAATAGTAAAAGAAACCAGTTTAATGAATGTCTGATGCGTGAACAAAGTTTCATTAAGAATATTGAATGGTTTTTTTAGTTTGGGTCTGGAAACAATCCCTATCCTCTCTTGAACCTGTCTATCTTGTTGACTTGAGAATGCAAAACATTTCAAAATTTCCTGAATAGTAAAAGGCACCAGTTCAATGCATGCCTGATGTGTGAACAAAGTTTCATAAGGACATATTGAATGGTTTTTGTTTGTTGTAAAAAAAGCAGGTGTGTCATTGAACAATACCTAGTTCATATAATCCTGCCAGCTTGAAGTTTCCCTGGTATGAAGAATGTTGAATTTTTTTATGTTCTACACTTATAAGATGACTTCCTAAGCACATAGTTTATGTAAAATACTGTTTTTTAGGTAGCTTCACACTTATAAGTTGATTTCACTGCATATTTTGCATTGTTTTCAAGGGTAACTGTGTTTAGGCACTACTCACCATTCTGTTACACTTGTGTTGATATGCAAGTTAACACTAAAATGTATTCATTGTAGGTAGCCATGCACTTAAAACAACCAGCATTAACATGTCTTTTTGAGCCAAGTGTTTCAGAATGCTGTATTGAAGATAGCCTTACTGAGTAAAAGTATGTACTTATTTATAATACAATATGTGTTGCAGGTCAGAGTGGTGATGGCAAGACCCATCTGAATGCAAAATATGGATACTGATCGATGTCACACGCTTCAAAGACTTTGTGGGTGCTTAACTTAGTCAACAGATGTTTATATGGTTCCTTGGCAATTGTATAGTTTTGTACAGATATGTGAATAAAATGAAAAAAGAGTGCAGCCGTTTTTTTGTCAACACTACTGGAAGCAGTTCTATATCTAACATGAAACTCTGCTGTATGCCAATACAGAGTTTGTCTGTATTTTGTTCATCAACATGACAAACACTTCCTGTCACACAATCCACACCATAAGCCAAGTCACAACCACCAGATCTCCTTTAGTCAGATGTTCTGAAAGCATGGGATTCATCCTCTATAATCCAGTATATCAAATGATTTATCTCACCTTAGATTAAAATACTAGCTTCTGATTGGTTAAGGAGCAGGCAATTATTTTCCCTGTAGAACCTTGAGAAATCAATTGGAACACATAGTTAACTAGTATATCTTGAATAAGTATGGTTGATTTGAAATGAACTGATGAATATCACAATGCATTGTGTATAGGGAAGTAAATCATTTCATTTGCATCGTCTGCTACAAGTTTTGCTAACTCAGTGAAATGGCGGACATATATTCTGGACCTGTATGAATGAATGTTGGTAAGATAAAAATCGTTGTCATTGGTCATGTGATCAGATGTGATGTACCCTGTCTGTGAGCCTATGGTCTGAATGACATTGCTAAACAAACGTCCAATCATGATTGTAATAAACAGTGATATCACCATTACTCTAAGCATAAAATGCCTTCAGAGATTACTGTACTTGATTTTTAATTCACTACACATTCAATTGTTTCACAACAGTGCAATTTAAATGTCTGCACAAATTCAAAGGACAACAGTAATAAACAAATATGTAACTTACTATCCATAATGTTTCCAAATATGCAAGAATGATTGTACTATTGCAGAATATTGTTGCATTACACAACTGTTGAATTTATTTTAGACATTTCAACTCATAAAACCTAAGTAAACTACGGTTATAACAGACTCAAAGGGGCCACTAACTATAGTTTGTTGTAACTGTAGATCGTTACAAGCATATACCTAGCATATATACAGCCAATGGACCAGACCAAAAAGCAGTTCGTTATATCCGTCAGTTTGTTATAAGCGGTTTGTTATAAACGTAGTTTTTCCATGTTTCACAAAAGACACAGTAAAATCCTAATGAGCAACCTGTGATGTAATAAGGAGAACACATGCCAAAGTTCAGCTCCCTCAGTCTGGCATTTTCAAAGATGTTTACAAAGCAAAAACTACATTTTGAGTGAATGAGATTATTCCACTATAATTTGAGCAGTGGCCATAAAAAGCTTTTTCAACACAACTCCCAAGTTGGAAATCAGATTCAGACCAGCGAGGAAATACATTTTGAAATTATATAGGAGCAAAGGTCAAAATTCAAACATAACACATACATGTGTTGGACCCCACTACTAACCTCAAATATACCAATATTACATGTAGACACAAGGGGCGAGTAATGGCCATATGCAGCTTTCAGTATGAAATTAAGGAAAATATTTCAAATATCACAAAATTGGAACATGTATCTCAAGTTCCACTACTAACAACACATGTACCAAATTTCATTCTACTTTTTAACAAAAGTGAGCGAGAAATGGCCATAAGCTCTTTCCACATGGCTGCCATATCCAAACCTCTTGAAAAAATTTATGTGACATCAGGTGAAAAGTAGTGTTCAAGAATGTTGCTCTTACATATAGTGCTGTGCATGCATGGTTGATTGAACTATTCCAGACTATTGTCAGTTTCACAGTATCATTTTAACACCCCACATTATCCTGATGCTGAGCCCACCAGTCCTTGTGTTGCCACTAGAGTGCCAGGCAGGGTAAGAACAAGTACCACCTGTCTTTTGGTGTACCGAGAACTGGGATCCAACCTTCCGCTCTATCCACCTGACCACATAGGTCACAAATTGAGGTGTCTGATTGGCATTCTAGAAGTTGGTGAGCAAGAAAACATACAACTTTATGGATAACAACTGGTTTATTGCACATAGCAACTGCTTGATAACAGTGTAGGAATCTACATCGAAACGTTGCTATATGCAATAAACCAGAAATTGTTATCCATAAAGTTGTACGTTTTCTTTGATGGGAACAAGTACCTGAAGTATGATGCATGCGGGATGAGGCACATGGCTTTGAACTACAACTCTGATGCTATAACTAAAGACACTAACAACAGAACAATATTTTACAGGTGATCATGATGTTTTATTTTTGTCAGTGAAGGCTAAAAACTACAGATATTCATTAATTGTGCAAAATAGCACAATGAATAGTATGAATCTCTACAAAGACATTATATCTCAAGAAATATCATTCTTGAAAAATGAAGTATATGCCTCAAAAAGATATTAATTCCTTTAAAAGGAATCTGATCTTTCAAGCATGAGCAATTAAAAAACATGATCAATGTTACAAAGGGAGACGATTCTAACCAAGGACTGATGAGCAAAAGTTGAGTATGATGAAATGCAATCAATGGATATAATCTCAGGTTAGAAAATGACCTGTAGTCGATGAACAGATGATTGTTTAGAAAGTTTTCGTCATGACATTTAACTTATTCACACTTTCTTTCAAGCTTCTCAAAATAATGAACAAATTCTAAACACATTTTCAGGCTGAAATAGTGAGTGTTGAGATTTGATGCCATCTTTTATGTGGATATTCTGAAGTCCGATATCTAATCTTCATTATCTGACTGTTGCCTCTGTTCATCCCTGCTTGGAGAGCCATCTTTATCTGGTGTTCTGGATTTAGAGCGAGAATACGAGCGTGATCTTGATCTCTTAGCTGGACTGGCTGATCTGCTCCTGTTGCTACGGGGGCTCCGGCTCCTGCTCCTGCTGCGACTAAGGCTCCTGCTCCTTGACCGGCTCCTTGATCGGCTTCGACGAGATCGAGAACGGCTGCGACTCCTGCTACGGCTTCTTGAGTAAGATCTGCAGCAGAAGAGATGATGGCATACTGATATTGTTTTTTATTTATTTGTATATTTGTTGTTTAGGCTTAAAAAAATCTAGGTTCTGAGGCACTGCTGCATCATCACCAAGTCTGCCGGATGTTTTTGAAAAAAATTTTTTTTTTAAATCCATATATTTTCTGCGTCACAAACACACAACCCCGGCAGTGAAATGCTACAATACTTAAAAACATCACGATCCAATATAGCATGCAGTTACTTCCCTATACATGTGCACTGCTTTACTGCGCACCTCATGTTATGGTCATGGCAGTAATAGGAGTTTGCATGCTTGTTTTGCCGTTTGCAAATTGGGTCAAGGAAAACCTGAAACTTACAATGTCAAAAAGAGGGTATAAATGTAATGACCAATCATTAGATTACACAATTACCTCCTTCTTTTGGGTCTGTCTTCAACAATATGGATCCTTCTTCCATTGATTTCTGTGTTGTCCAATTTGTCAATTGCTGCCTTCATATCTGAGTGGGTAGCAAACTCCACAATACTACAAAGAAACAATTCATAATATCAGGTAACGACAATCAAATAACACAAATTATGTTTTAACACTATGACACAATGACCTTCCCCTATCTTGCTTCGAAAAATGTATGGTAGCATATACCAGACAGGAATATTCAGTAATTGTTTTAGTAAGTACAGTTTATGAAATACAAAACATGTGAAGTGACTTTATTAGACCAAGATGCTATTTACATACCCTTCATTCTTATGCTTTTTGTGTGCATCTGCATAGGTGACCTCTCCAGCTTGACGCATGTAGTCCTTCAGGTCCTTTGTAACAGAGGGAAACACGGGTCACAAAATAAACTAACCTGTACCTAACAGTTACAGTAACTTACACATTTACATACACAACTACATACCTAGATATGATGGCAATGAGCAACAGAGTGAATGGTGTTTTATGCCATTGTCATTTCTACAGCAGTAGAACATAGACACACAAAACTTGTGGCTGACAGTGAGATCAATTTCACACTGGTTTGGGCAAATGTCACAAACTCAGCTAGGTCCAAGGCCAACCAGGCATAAGTCATTGTCATCAGCTATTGTGAACAGATCATAAGATCATTCTTCGCCTTTTAGGGCAAGCATTGGGTACAGTGACACCTACATCCATTTTCCTCAAATTCTCTTAGTTTTCTGTTTAGATATGTGACTCAAAGTTGGTGCAGAAAATACATCGGCCAGCAAAAGACTGTCCCAATGTATTGCACATAATTCTCTTGATTACCTACAAAATAATGTACATAATGATAACTTAAGGCCTTAGGCTTCACGAAAAGTGAAAAAGTTTCACACAACATGTTCACTGTCATAATATAACCACAACTATTCCACAGCCCTGATATCTACCTTCCAGCTGAGCATGATCTTCCTGTATTTCTATTCACAATTTATGACGTTTAATTAATTACAAGTGGCATATTCCTCTTTGGAACATTATTTGGAATTTTGCGGTATGAATTTCACAAAGAATCAAAAAGATGTAGGCTGATTTACCAAAGATTAAAACTTGAACTGAAAATGCTGATATTAGACCTTTAGTTATGTTTGGTTTCTCGTTATTTGACAAGCAATGTTTCAATTAAGTATCATGTAAAACAAGCCCATTAAGCATCCCCAAGTCTGGGGAGACATGATCTTTGTTAACACACATCTGAAAAGAAGACAAGCCCAGCATAACAAAACAAGATAAAAAAGATTCAGACATTTGTTTTGAAAGAGAAAACTCTTTGTTTGTTACCTGCTGCCCGAAAGCAATAGTCAAAGCTGGAATGGAACCCTATGAGGCTGGCACTCAACCTCAGAGGTCAAATGGACAGCACACGTCACAGGTCAGTCAATTGGCCATGATGACAACATCGAGGAAGCGGGACACGTCTAGGATTTGTTTTTCTATCGACATTACATCTGAGGAGGGCAGACTCTACATTTAAGGCCAATTCATCTACAGGAGTCATCATGACGTCTGGTCACAAAACGGTCAATTTCCCTTTTACAACTTTTAACTTCAGGACGTCTGAAGGTTTCCAAATGTTTCCCTTTCGGAAAAGTGATTTTTCATCTCTTGACAGGTATACACCTGATCAAGGGTGCTGCAGGGTCATCTTTCTGTCAGCCCTGAGAGTCCCTCGTCTGACTCCCATGCACGGACCAAGCACGTTCAACACTAGGTGCCCGTCATCACACCTAAGGACCCTCGGGTATGTGTGACCATGACCTCTAAGAATGACTTTTGCCCCCGTCTAGCCTCTCGTCATCTTTGCGGTCATCTTTGAGGGAAGGAAGATAAGAATTTAAAATGAAGAATTTGCCAAAGACTGTTTTCTACTCATATACTAAGCAGATGCTATTTGTGTGCTTATAAACAATTACTATTAGGATCTTTTTACCTCATTTGCTTGACCAAACCATACACATGAAGTCAAGGACACAAACTAGGAAAAAGAACCATTCTGCAACAGTTTCATTGAAGAGGTTGTGCTCAACCGGATTTTAAAATGTAATTTCAAAAGCATTTTAACGTTAATTTGTGTATAGTTGTACCATTACCATGATAACAAATTAAAAAAAGAGAAAAAGTTTAAATAAACAAATTAACACAAGGGTATTCACAAAATGGTATTGATTTGAAATGTTAGTACATTATTAGTCTAAATATCTGAAATGAAATCTACCATCTTTTACACATGGAATTACAACAGACAGTGCAGCCTACAAGTAACTCCTCTGATCTTTGATCAAGAAAGTCAATTCAGACTAAACCTTGTGACAAAGACAGTACCTTAGTGAATCATTTATCAACTTACTCTTCAGCTTTAATTCGGGTCAAACAAAAGAAACTTTACATCTTACATGATTCATAAAAACACCACTCATTTTTGAGACACCTAGTGAAAACATTTCCTCAGATGAAAATGAGACAGGAAAAGCGAAACTTCACAACTTTCAGTAAACACAGACCTGCCAGCTGACCCTTGAAGAAAGGTTTTCAATGATAAGACGAAATTCCGTCCTTGTTGGGGGTCCGTATCTGAAGCAAAACATTATAATTCTTAACAATCTTTACATAAAATTATACATAATTTCCAAGTTAATTTTTCTGAACATTGAGGTAATACAATTACATATTTATTGCTTACTCAAACTCACTAAATTTGTTTGTTTGTTGTTTAACGCCGCACTCTGCAATATTCCAGCTATATGACGGCGCCTCTGTAAATAATCAAGTCTGGACCTGACAATCCAGTGATTGACATCATGAGCATTGATCCACTCAATCACAACATGATGGCATGCATCAACCAAATCAGCGAGCCTGTCCATCCAAACCGTTAGTCGCCTCTTACGACAAGCACTGTCACCTTTTAAGGCCAGCATGGGTTGCTGAAGACCTATTATAGCCCAGATCTTCACGGGTTTCGAACTCACTAAAATCAGATGAGATCTTAGCTTCTGTTAAGCGAAGGCCTGAGGTATTCCCATAATGGGTCACATCAGAAATACCTTTCTTCTACCAATCAGAGCATTGCTTACCATATCGGGAAAGCGACAGTTGGAACATGTTTTCTAATCATGCAGCCTTGAAGAGGTTTACACAGGACATTATCTGAACGACAGTTAGGGGCTGTAAGACTGATTCCATCAAAGACATCGCTTCAATGAAAGTTCGAGAAGGCTGCTTTCTGATTAGCTAATGTTGACTTCTGGTTTGTCATTACATTGGTCAGCAAAAGTTTGCGAAAGGTCATTCTGACGCAATCTGAAATGGTATTGCCTCAGATCTTGTGTATCAGTAGTAAGCACCAAGATCTGATTTTAATCGCAAGTTTGTAAACTACAATATTTCTTCCCGTCAATTATCTCCACAAAACCAGAATCTTTACATACAATTTGTGCGAATCAATAAATATCAAGTAGAAGAAAACTCACTTGTCTCTTCCGCCGCCACCGCCACCACCACCACCACCTCCGCGACGTCTGGACGGATAGCCGCGATCTCGCCAATCATCACCGCCGCCACCACCTCTTGAGCCTCGGGCATGCTCAACAATTACTCTGAAACATTTCATTGTACACTTAAAAGCACTTACTTAGAAATATTACTCGCATGAATTGAGACGACTTTTGAGTCTTAGCTTGGGTTAACGTTTCTTTTAGCAATATTGCAGCAAAATCAAGGTATGAGACATTGTAAAATGTACTAATGCATAGAATGAAACTCAGATTTAAAGTGTGCTTGTATTTGCTTGCAACATCAGATCAACACACTATCCCTACCATCCACTGGTTTTGATGAATCCAAGCACCAGATCAGAAAAATTCAAACAAACCCAGAAAATATTTCTAACGCTAGCAACTGACTGATGTGGGTATAATGACGCCTAATAGAAATTCAACAGAGCAAAGGTGACATCACTAATCATAAAGCTGGCTGGTAGTATGACTACTCAGACATCAGATAGGGCAATTCTACAAAATTTGAGGGAAAAAATCTTCAATTTTGAAATGAGCAAAAGATAATCCTGTACCAAATGACCAAATGCAGGATTTAATTATATCTTAGCCTTTATCATTGTCAAAGCTGTTGCAACATTTTCCATGCTAAATGGTCTAACGAACATAAGGATTTGTACTAACCTTTCACCACAGAGTTCCTTTCCATTGAGCTCATACACAGCATCTTCAGCATCACGATAATCCTCAAATTCCTGAAATTAAACACACTAGTCAGCAATGAAACTAACAGGCCCACTAGTCCTTATAACATATAGCAAAACCCTAAAACAAAGTGCCAAATTCTACTAGTCCTTAGGATACCTTAACTATTGGGCAGTTTGGCAAGCACTATAGGACCAGTGCCAATTTCTAACGCTGCTTGTGAATTGATACACAAATTAATGCAGTTGTTTGTCAAGATTTGTTTTCAAACAAATCTTGTTATTGTCACTAAATATATATGCATATGTAATTCAATTTTCTAACCATGAAAAGTAGAATAAGGCATACATTGATGATACATAAAAATCTCTAGATTTTGTCAGGTAACAAATTTCATGAAGTCAGTAGCAACACATACAGACCATATTGAATACTCTGAATCGTGAATACACACTTAGAAAACACCAAATAGGATCATATTTCAATGTCATGCTAAATTAATTCAATCCCAAAGAAGAATATATCTGTAAAATATGTTACAAGTTTAAATCTAAATATCTCGAGCGGTATGTGTATAGGTATTAGGTAGAGTGAACACGACGAAGGACCCCTTTGTGGGTCTTATATAAAAGTCACAATATTACTAATGCAGCTTTACACAAAACATTATCCAGCAATAGAAACAAACATTAGTCTACTAGTCCTTATAATAACATTGAACAAATCCTAAAAAGGACAAATTTCTACCAGTCCTTTTGATACCTTACCTATTGGGCAGTTTGGCAAGGACTATAGTACTAGTGCCAATTTCTATTGCTGATTACGAAAGTATATCATTTACACACAATATATATCATTGCTTATTGTCACTTGGATGGCATTTCTATTTGTTTGCAGTTATGAATACATACCACAAAACCATATCCATTTTTCAGCATGAGGTCTCTCATTCGTCCATAGTTTCTGAAGAACCTCTCCAAATCCTTTTCTCGAACATGGTACGACAATCGCCCAACATACACCCTTGTTCCCATTTTTTCCTGGAATAAATACAAAATCTAAACAAACAGGATAAACATCAAGAATGTATCATTTCAGGATACCATTGAATTCCTTTTCAGGCTGGTGATTTTGCTTCTTTTAAGTCACACTACAAGAAACATCCTTTGCCACGAAGGTCCAAAGACAATCTAACAAAGTCACGGAGTCTGACAAAAAAAATCCATTTATTCTGTAGTTACCTTTTACAAGCATTAGTAGCTATGGATCTTTTCCAACCCAAATTCCCATTGGGACTTGGTGTTATGTACTTGGCCCGATTTACAAAGCATTTGCAGGGCTACGAACATGATGAACATCATAAAACCAACTGTAATTTTGTAACAAAATTACGACCAAAAATTGTTAAGCAATCAACACAGCAATCTAAGTGATAATGTTTTGTAAATTAAGATAAGAATTCATATAGTCTAGACCTATTGTAGTGACTTACAGCAAACAAAGTAAGATGTTGGGAGCATCTGCACCTTGTTACCTAATAGCAATTGACTCTTCTCGCTAGAACATTTCATGTGATATAACATTTTGAATAATTTCTTCACCTAACAATCTTCAAAATGTTCCCAGAATATTGAACCTTTCGGAGTTCATTTTCTAAAAGTAGTAAACAAACAACTTTTAACAACCTTAAAATGCTCCAACATATTCATAAATTCATATTCATAATTACAGATAGGTGCATGCATGTATACAAAGGTTTTCCTGGTGAAGCCTAGACATTACTTGGAACCTCCAACAATTTTCACTTCCATCACAAGAGAGTGATAATCTTATGATTGGATTAAGATAACCTCTCACATGGCGAATCTAATTTTGAACGCTTTGTGTCTGGTTACCCAGGTTTCTAAATCTGATTACTGATTGTATTACATCTCAGTCACAGTGATTCAAATGGTCAATAAAGAACATGTCCTAATAGGTTTTGTTTGTTCAAATATTGGATAACACTGCAGTCAGCAATATTCCAGCTATATCACGGAAGCCTGTCAAAAATTAGGGCTGGGTCAGTCAAACCTGCGATTGGTATCATGAGCCATGACCCATGTCCTTAAGTTACAATCACACAAAACCTTGTCATAGTTTGAATGCACATTTCACCTCTCATAACAACCATAGGTTAAAGGGGGGGACCTTTCTTAACCAACATCTAAATGTGACCGAATTGGTTTGATAAAATATAAAGGGCACAATTGTGAAAATAGAAGGAAAATAATACCCTTTCAACAGCTGCTTTTCTGATGGTGATTAATTAAAATATATCTTATTTCATTTCTTCTCAATATTTTAAGTAATTTTGCAAGAACCTGCATAGGCCCTTCCAATTCTTTCTGTCTAATAAGTCAAGCTGGGAAGAATGTATTTTGTCATTGTTTGCTGGCCTAATATGTATGTATTGTCCATGGAATTATATATTATATTTTTTGAAAATGATCAATTATTTATTTTATGCAGCTATGTACAAGAGTTGATTTGGCGGGTCAAAAGGGGTCTTACTCTCTTCTCAAAATATTGTTGGAGGGTAGTTAATACTAGTTATCAAGAGTAGGTACAGGCAAAGTTCATGTCTCCCACTCAGCTAATATTGTCTAATATATATTAAGGTCTACAACTAGTTTGTGATATTTCAGTTTGAAAGCATTTCCTTGCTTAGCAATTAGTGCAGTTTTATTATTCTTATGACATTCCCTCAAACTCAGGTTCAGTATGTGAAGATGCCACATTTCATCGAGAATGTTTTCATCAAATTTTCTTTTTTTTTAAATACAAAAGATAAGTCACATTTGAATGGGTGTCAATGTAGAGAAATTATACAATTTTAATGACACACACCTGTCGGAGTACACTGAAAATATATTGTTTGGGGTATTGCACATTGATTGATATAGGCCAATATGTGGTTATCCCAAACATGTTGGAAGAAATTCACCCCAGAGTAGTGCACTTTAAGGAGTGCATTTTTTTTCACTCCAATTAGCACCACATGGAGGATCAAACTCATATTACCAGCTTGAAGCTGAGCTTGGCTAATGACTTAATCTATTTAGCAAACATTTTATAAATGGACAATAGGTGCTGTAACAAATAATTAGTGTTTGTCTAACAAATGATCAGCACCCAATTGTTTTCCTTTAAGTACATGCATAGTTGCCTGTTTTTCTCTGCAAAACGAGAAACTTGAAAAACAAACGTCTGACTACTGTGACTAGTGTCCCGTGCCATTCTCACTTTGCGAAGTGACACCTATCAGAGGAACGAGACACTGGATACCTTAAGTTGTTTAACGCCACACTCAGCAATATTGCAGCTATGACGGCAGTCTGTAAATAATCAAATCTGGGCAACACAATGCAGTGATTGATATAATGAGCATCAATCAATTGGGATACAATGAGATGCATCAACCACCAGATATTGTTAATGACCTCTTAAAACAAACATTGGTTTGCTGAAGACATTCTAACCTGTATCTTTAAGGGTCAAACTGGATATCCTGACAATGGATATAATAAAGAGCTGCAGCCAGGTTGTCATGTTTTGGGTTTTTTTGTTCATTAGTGTATACACGACTTGCATGGGTGACTGGATGCAACTGTTCAACATTATAATATGTGCAGTAAAAATTACTAAAATAAAATACATCATCTCCTATTATGAAATTCAGGTAAAAGAACAGGTGAAAAACTGTTCTGTTCTGCTAGGCAGTGCATTAATTCAGAAACTTAGATTACCATGTGTATTTTCTCTTAAACTGAGCTGCAAATAGCTGTCAGTTGTACACAGTTTCTACCAATCTATCAGCAACTTAGTTTAAAAAATACCCAATATAATGTCAAAGAATTTTGATGCAATGATCAGAAGAATTGCATAACTTGAAAACTTATATTTCATCAGAAAATATTTATTCCAATACTTCCAAAATTCATGACATTTTTACGATACAATTCCCATGTTGATTTTAAGATTTTCGATAAATGAAATTTTAATTCAATCAATATTATTTATTAATCTATTGCATTACTGTCTAATATTATGCTGTAAGTAATATCAGGTCATCAACTTGACTTTTTACAAGAACCCAAATGATGACTGCCTTTATATTTAATTATTGGTCACCAAAAGGAAATTGGCGACCAAACTAGTAGCAACTTAAAGCCTGCCGTCGACATGTCATTTGGCAAAATGTATCTAACTGGTGTTAATGGCCTATCTTTAATATATACCTACCTTAACTTATAATTTCACTTCCAATCACATCAAAGTATCCTACACATCATATATTCACTTTCATCCACATGCGCACACTCTGACACATTCATATACACTCTTATTTACCTTAACATAGTCACGCTACGTAAGGTTACCATCATAACATAATTATACACTCTGTAATAATTCAACACCCTTCGCTTCATACCATTTGATACCTTCCCTCACTCCTATTGCAGCTTCATGTACATTGTGACTTAAACTTCAGGTACTATTAATGTTGTTAGTGTTTATCAATGGTAAGTGTCTTAATAAATCTTGTTAGGTGTGGCCAAGTTTAAGTCTGAGTATGGCATTAATGATATAAATGCATATATCCATTCTCTGTCGACTAAAGTTTGTTTCAATCCGTAAATAGGGTGGCTGGTGTAAATAATGGTAAGTTTGTGCGATCTTCCAATCTGTGTATGTGTGTGTGTGTGTGTGTGTGTGTGTGCGTGTATTTTGCACACACTCTACTAAGCTGTGTTGTTGGGTTAAAAAATGTGTACCATACTCAAGAAAATATAGTACATGTTATGAAAGTGACACTTAATGTTATTCTTTTACTTGTTTATTCATACACGAACATACAACAGCAACTGTCAAAAATGAAGTAATATTGATCAAAACACAAATGTCCTGATGGCCAAGGAAAATTCCGGATCCCTGGTTACAACAAAGGCAAACCTGGCGTTGTTTGCATGTTGATTAACGCCACACTCAGCAATATTCCTGCTACCAACGGTCTGTAAATAATCAAGCCTGGACCGGACAATCCAGTGATTTACATCATGAGCATCATCTATGCAGTGGGATACGATGACATGCATCATCCAAATCAGCAAACCTGACCACCCTATCCTGTTAGGTGCCTCTTACGACAATCATAGTCGTCTTTTATGGCAAGCATAGGTTGAAAAAGACCTTTTCTAACTCCAATCTTCACGGATAGTCCCCCAAATGCCCCATCACTGGTCTGAAGCCCAGTTTGTGGGGTCGCTGATGTGAACTGGCATCTGGTGATTATGCAGGCTAATGGAAGCTGTACCAGAGAGACGACAGAGTATTGGTGCCCTTTAAGGAACAGAAAGGGGAAGCTAACCCTAACATTTGCCCTAAGGATCGCAAAGATTGGCAAGTTTGATTGGCAAGTGGTGCCCAACCCTAGGATTGTGAAAGGGTGTTTGATCGAAAAGGGTATCCAACATCTAAGGGTTGAGTTGGCACTCCAGATCTGTGAAGCGAGAGCCACAAACTGCAGTCAGAGTCAATATTGCGCTACAGAAGTTGTATCTGGTAAACTGCAATGTTGCCATTCGCCCAATAAGCAGTTTATCGGCGAGACGGCTGGTGGTTTCTGTTTTCAAGCTGCCTTCTTGGCGAAGTTTACGATGATGCACGATGCATAAACGTCGAAATCGTATGTGAAACGACTATGGATCATTCAACATGATAAACATAACACATCGTCCCTAATGTGCTAACAACTTTTCGGGGGAAAAAATTAACAAGTATTCACTAAAATAATTGCATATTTCGCAACTTTCATCAGAATTATTCAAAACAATGCAATTGCACGGCTTTCCTTCTAATATAATATGAACATGAAGTTTGAAATAGGAATACTGTTCAAAATATCCACTTACGCACCCACAGTTCTTTCCAGCAAACAAAATGTCTACTTTCACGTAAAACTAGTACCGCTGTTGAACTGCGCCGGCGCCTTTGCGCGTTTAGTCAAGGAGCCAAACGCCAGAAAACCAACCAAGCCGAAATCTCGGCAGTCAGAAACCCAGTCTATTGTCACGTGACAATAAGGTTTGATTACCCACTAAGCTTTGCGCAATTCTTTATACTAGAGTTTGTTACATGATACGCATTCACAATTGCTACCATGCGCGTTTTCATTCAAAAATACACAAGCTATTAGCAGAGAACCGACACCGATCGGTATATAGACTATTCAAATATAATTCCTACCTTTAGGTGAGTTTCATGTCCTGTTAATCTGCGATGCTTTTGCTTTCCAAAGGAAGAAATATTTATCACACTTAGAAAATATATACGTAATCACCAAGTAATGTAAATTTACTCAACTCAAATGATGAAAATACTATTAAGTCAGAAACTATCTTTATCAAACACATTTTCTATAAGATTTCTAAACGTTGTTAATTAAGTATTGCATAAATACGTCTGCTAGCTGTCTATATTTTCATTTGACTGAGTAAGATAACTTTATTATAAAAGCCAGAAGTTAACAGAAGGGACTAATATAAATGAATAGATTAATTTCTTCGAGTAATAAGGACAGTATAATTAGGCCATCGGGTAAATATAGACCATCGAGTAAATAATAATAAGTAATTTAAACAAGTTCGTGTGGGTCAAACCCCCCAAAACTAAATTAATGCATCTACATATGATTATTTCGTACAACACCGGGATAATAAATAGAGGATACACGTGTATTTGTCTTTTCTTGTCAAATAACATGTTTGTCTGACATCTTCGTGAAAGGCGCATCTTCGAAGTTGATATTTTCATCAGTTGCGCAGTCGTTTTTTAGGAATTTTACAGTAGTTATAAGTGAACCTAGAATTTCGCGTGAGCACCATGTCCACTGAGGGGCTCATTCAGACAATCTGTGTCAGCCTGGTTATACTCCATGTCAGACTAACTGTCAGTATCTAAAAAATATTATTTTTTAAAGAAACAAATAACTCCATTAAAATTGAAAGCGAGCCCCAGTGAGGTAGGAATTTCAGAACCCGAGGACAATCTAGACTTGCTTCCTTTAGGGCTTTTGGATTACAGAAAAGGCTGGGCAGAAGGGACAAAAATATGGTTCAGGGAGTGTACGTGAGCCAGACTAACGTCATGGTCAACTTTCCATGTCACGACATGAGATAAAGAAGAAAAAGACAAATGTTCCATTTATTATGTATTTCACTGCGCATGATTTTCATTATCTTACTCTGAAAACCAAAGTGTCATTGAAGTAGATTGAAAGTAATTCCGGGATCAAGTGTTATTTCACTGGAGTGAAATATTGATCATATATTTGGGTACGAATACAGTATTACACCAATAAATTCATCATAACTTAGTTTATTAGTAAAATAAGGGATAATAATTTGAAAACATGGATTAGATTCTAGCATAAGTATTTCATACCACACATGGTTTTCAAATTTTAATTTTGAAACAGTTGTATGTTTTATATTTTCCAGGCGGGTAAGTAAACTCTATCAAAGGGGTTGTGCCCAGTACCTTTCCGCCCCTGTGTTGAAGTTATATAACGACATGGACTTGCGTTTTATCCTGACTCTCCTGGGCCTTGTGTGTTACGCGTGAGCAACATGTGCATGGGCTCATTCAGACGATCTTCAAATAGAGACTATCATCCTGGGTACTATACATGATCTGGTACCCATTTTCAGCATATAGCCCAGGCAGACATTGTGTAAAATTGAGACAGTGTTATCAGTGTAGTAGGGTAATCATTCACATCTAGATTTATCACTACCAGCAAATACGAGGCAGCAATGTTGCGTGTATAACTTCAATCATATTTGCTGTGACACCAATTGGCCCGAGTCCAATGTCCCTAGGTATGTTTTGTTTGTTGTTACCGTCACAGTCAGCAATATTCCACAACAATAGCAATAATATATCACGATAACATGTACATATTCGATCTTGGAAAAATCAAACCAGTGATTGATATCATGAGCAACGCCCCACGCCTTCAGGCTATGCGCTCGACCAAGTAGTTGAAAATGAAATATTGATTACTGGATGTATTGTTATCATGATGGTAATTGTACATGTTTACTTTATTGGGATATGCGGGGTAATATTGAGGAACTGTAAGACTATTGTCCGATTTCGGTGAAAACGATAAATGTGATACAAGTTGCTTTCTGCGAAACTGAAATTGACATGAAGAAGTTATAGGCCTCTACTGGCAAGTATATCATGTAAGACTATATAGCCAAACACCAATTTGTCCCCTATGGTGCTCATGAATCCAAACAGTGAACAACTTACGTTAGCTAGTGTTAGCTTTTGTAAATTAAAATCTATTTAGTGCACCGTATCTTCTCGGGGAATCATTCATTTGTATTACCGACCCGATACCAGGATGTTCTTTGGTGTTCAGGTATAAGTGGATGCTGATGGTTTTACGCTGCTTCCGGCAATATTTCTGATTTGGCGGATACAGCAAAAATTGTCTTTACAAGTTTTGGGGCGGTGGGGTTGCCATTGGTTAAAGCGTTTCCTCGTCACACCGAAGGCCGTCGGTAGATTTCCGCGTGGGTACAGTGTGTAGCCCATTTCTGGTTTTCCCCTCCTGGAATGGAGCTGGAAACGGAGTAAACCCACACTCACTCACTCACTCACTCGCACATTTTCTATGTGAGGAATGGAACCCACTCCGGTGAAACGAACGAACGTTTTAACCAATAGGCCCCACCGGATATGAGTCTTATATCCTATTTTACACGCCGCTGATTAGGTATCTCTTTATACTTGTCATCCTCAAACAGGAATTTATTTTTATTTTTCTAAGTTGGACAGGGCCATACTTTAATGTGGTCATACGACGCTCCAACATTGACTTAAAAAACAAAACAAAATACCTATATCGCGCTCCTGTGACTGTATTTGCATTTGTTAAAATATCGAAAACTCAAGCCATTTATTAACAATTATCTGTAAACCAATAACAACTATAAACTACAATATAATATTTTTTATATTGAGCAAATGTAAAATACATTATGATTTTGCTGTTAAGACAGAGCCCAGCTTTAAATGCATTATGGAATTCTGGGTAATAGTAATGCGCATAGTTATCATTCAATTTTTTTTAATAGGATTGTTTTTTATGTTGATTATTATACGATGTGTATTCTATATAAATTACAAGACTATTACATGGTGTATTTGTTACTTCAATCGTAGTAACTTTGCATTTATTTATTCCCGTAAACTCCCGTAATGTTCAAAGTAGGTTACACTCTCTCACTATCCGAAAAGTATTTTGTAAATATCTTTTCAATTTGACAATAAAACACTTCATAACTTCACTCACAAAATATAATATAATTTTAGAAGTTGTTGCGATACAAATAAACTGTCTCACATGTGGTAATTCTGCAAACGCAACATAACATTTTGCGTTCGAGATGAATGCGAATAATGGCGGGAGACCCCCTGCGTAGCGAGAGGAAAGTCATGGTTTATTTGCGGCTGCCTGCCATTGCCCGCTCCCAATACTACAACTCGCAAATCGCCATATTGGTAGCTGGCGTTCTGGGGACTTTGCTCCGGATGCAAGCAGACATTTTGTGCATAATACTACCAAGAAGGTATGAAACAATCATTTGTTGTCATTGCCTTCGCATTCGTAGACATGTTTTCGTCTGCTTTTGCCGGTTTTGAAACAAGGTTGATGATTTTAGCGAGAGAATGAAGGAAATGCTGACGAGCAGGCGAAGGAAGAATAAGAAGCACGAGGTCGCGGGGACCGCAGTGCTGTGTTGTGATATGCAATAAATCTCATTCATAGTACATATAGACGGCCACATGAGCCAACTTGTTGATTAGTCTACTTACGTGCCTATACACAATTATTTAAAACACTACAGAAATTGATCCGATTCTCATCGGGATGTTATAAGAAATAACCTTGATAAATTCATTACCTTGGAAATCGGAAGCACGTGGAAAGATACTCGTCGTCCTATATCATACTCATTGCCATCATAATAAATGGCATTCTCTACATACGACACAACGTGAAAAATAAAAACAACGATTCTCTGAGGAAATAAATGAGACCGTAGCCTAATAATAATACCAGCCCTTGATTCTGATTACGCTGATATCACAGACAAATCGTATGTATGTATTGGGGCTAAATACAGTTATTTGTCAAACATTGGAGTAAGAAATCATTAATTTTCTTTCATGTTTTTTTAGTAGCACAGACCAATTGGTGCCTCCTTAAATCTGGCGTAAGGTTGTAGTCCTATGTCAGGATGGCAAAAGTAGGCCTATATTATTTTGAAGTAGGGATCTACCAGCAACCATATACTTATATATGGTATCTTACTGCAGTTAGGACAATAATTAATGGGGAATTCAAATGAAGAATTTGAACCGAAATATTGCAAAAATTGGGTTGGCTGATGTTTTCTACACAAAAGTTTTCTTGTAATTTTATATTGACATGGTCACAAATATTTTTGATTGACACAAAATCAATCATAGCCAATACGCCTGAATGGATTTATCTAGGCAATCTCAGAGGCCAATTTTCTGCCAGAAGTCTGTTGTAAATTCACAAATTATCAGTTATAACCAATGTTTCAGCTTTGCAAAGGTGACATGTATTGAGTGAGAAAAGGCTTTGATATATTACAGCTTATATCATTACATTGAGTGCAATGTTAACATAGATCTGATATGAAGAAAATCAGAACTTTACAATATCCTATTATATTAAGAAAGATGTTCAGTTTTTCCTGTTGGTTTTATATATGCTGGTCATAGGGACTGGGAGCACAAGACAATAGCAGACTTTGTTTTATTTGCTGTTCACTGTTCACTAACTTCCATTTCAACATTTTGTGTCCTGACCAAATAGTTTTCCCAGATGAACTTTTGACAATTGTTGTCTGCAATGTTCTTGAATGTTCGTTGTAATGTTCTTGAATAATGTTACACACATGTCCCAGTCATAACATGTTGGCATAATTCGAACACATTGTGTTATTCTTCTGAGAAGTTCTGGGCTAACAAAGATTGGTAAACTAACCAATTGACAATGACAATAATTCATCTCTGTAACATATGTATATTCTAAAAATGGAAATCTCCGCATGTCATTTACATTTCAGTAATATTTGTTGATACATTTACAATGAAGTCTTACTGAGAGAAGCTCTACTGTCAGTCTGTGCCCAAAACTAGTACTAGCCCAAACATGACTCTTTGCTTCAATTTCAGTCAATGTAAGAGTTAAAACATGGACTATTATTAGCTACGCTTACTAGACTGAACAGAAATTTACTAGATTAAGATTCAGACAAGTTGCTTAAGTTGCAGACTGCTGTAGCTCTGTAGGCAGTGGCACTTAGAATTTGAGGGGGGGTGGGCATCTATTAAAACTATACACAAGAAGTCAAATTTGTTTACAGAAATTGAGCGGTAGTGAACGAACTTAGTTCGAACATTGATAATAGTTAGGGGGTAATCTACACCTCCTGCATTGCTGTTTTCTGTGTAAAAGTCGGTAACATACACCAAAAAAATATGAACTTTCGTAAATTTTAGTTTCAATACCTAGTTGCTTACCTAGGGGTCTTACCTCACTTGACGTGAAGGGCTGTGTGAGCTTATGTTTTATCAAGTTGTCATCATCCAAAGACCTTTTACATGCTTGTTCCCATCAACACTCAAATTTTTCAAGATGTTTTTAATACAGCTGTATTTTAAACCCTATTTATGACATTTACTCAATACTCGGGCAATATTGTTCAAATTATGATGAAATTGGTGTGTGTTTAATTAGTAGAAGGGCTCAAGATGTCTGTTTTGGGTGGATATTTTAAATTTGTACCTTCATTTCACCTTTGCACATTGACCATTCTCCCAAATGCTCTCGGAATGCAATTCTGTGCTTTGTAAGCATTAAGGGTGAAACAAAACTCAGATGCACCAGGAATGGTACATGGCCTTCAATATGATACATATGGACATGTATCGCAATACCCGATGATAACAAAATGCATAAATAACCCTATCTAAATAGGGATAAATATGTACTTGAAATGCCACCCGCATCTCACAAATCAGCAGTTTTGGATATTTTGGTTGTAATTAACTTACGGATTATCACACAGTATTCTGACTTTAAACCATTTATTTCCATAGCAGCAAATAGAAAAGCTAGAGTCATGTATTTCACCTTACATAATATTGAAACTGCAATTTGGTGTGCGATAATTCTGATGGCCATGTTAGAAATGTTGTTTAGGATGACTTCTCACCAATTTTGTCAGTGTGTACACAATATAAGTATTGATGCATTTAGAACCCCCACAACAGTGTCAGTTTCCTTATTTTGATAGCCGAAAGTTGCTTTTGTTTTGGGCCCTTGTGTGACTTATCTTCAAAGAAGTTGACTTCAGTGCAGATTTAAGTTACCGTATTCGACGTAATAAGCGCCCAGGGCGCTCTCAAAATTAGAATTAGGGGGCTCTTATTAGAATATTATTTTGGTGGAAAAAACAGAGTTGAAAGATAAATTTCGTGGTTTATGCTGATGGCCTGACTGTTTATATACGACAGATATATTTTTCCAGAATTTAATTGCCCATAATTAAGGGTGCATATAACACATGAGTGCGTATTATACACGAATAAATAAGTCTTGCGTACATTGATCAATCAGAAGGGGTGCTAATTGGGATTGTTCATTTGCCAATATATTAGCAAATATCGCCATGGGCGCTTATTAGAGCGGGGCGCTTATTACGTCGAATACGGTAAGTGTTTTCTGCAACCATAATGAAGAAGGAAATCACATTTAAAACTGGGACATCCCACTTGACCGTTTGTTCTCAATAAGAATTGTTTGAATAGTCATGTTATTTTATCAAATGTAGTCTGTCACCTTGTCACACACACACCCTCTCTCTCTCCCACCCCTGAAATATTTAACATGCAGTCAAGTATATTGTTACAAGCTGATTCAGTATGATTCAGAGTGTTGAAATATTTGATGCTATATAAATTCAAAGTGGGCATCATGGGACTTGTACTATTACATCCATGGGATATAGTAATCAGTAGGGCTGCAATGAATACACTATGCAGCGAATATGATTTATATCACGAATATAGGGTCACGAATATAGGGTAACGAATACGAATATTAATTCACGAATGCAATTACAAGTCAGGAGTTGATGTATTATTTGTTATATTAAGTGAAACAATAACATGATAAATTATTTGACATGGTTTGTTAATTATAAAGATATTAAACACTCATATACTGCACTTATCTAGGTAATAGTATCTGCTCAAATGCGACAATGACCAGTGATCACAATACTGTCAAATTAAATATTATAAGAGTGTTCTTTTTTAAGAAAACAATGCATATAATATGTTTTTATGGATATTTTTAGGTACAGGGTATGTAAATGCACATGATTGCATATTCATAAATATTCGATTCTAGTGGCTACGAATAAGGAATTCAATTCATGAATGAATACGGTTTGATTCACTGAATACACAAGTAAATCGTAACAGCCCTAGTAATCAACGTGTCCGTGTATATTTTTTTGTAATCATATTTTATCCAGACCATATCTCTAAAACTAATAGGTATTCTTTCATGAAATTTAGCACACACAAAGACAAGGTTGTCAACTGGTGCCTTTTGCTAAAAAAGGATTTGTAGAGTTTATATTTTTTCCGTTTCCATTGCAACAAGTTTGACTTTGGCTCTGTTCATAGTGGTGTGTTTGTCCAGACCATATATCAAAAACTAATAGGTATTCTTTCATGAAACTTTGCACACACAAAGACCGGGTTGTCAACTGGTGCTTTTGCTGTTTAGGGAGTAGTGCATGACTCCACGCATAATGCATTCTCAAAGCGCACAAAATTTACTAGCTAGGAAGGGAAAGGTAGCTTAAAGAGATGGATCTTAAGAAAAGTTATGAACACAGAAAAAGTTTCCAATTTTTTAAGTTTATGGGGAAGACGGTTCCATTCAGTGACTGCAGTTACCAAGAAGAAATATAGAGTTGTCTTCACTTACTAAAAAACTGGAACTCTGCTTGGTTTTAGGACAATGCACAATGTCCTCGGAGGCCTCCTTGGAACATAACTATGGACAACAGCTGGCAAAACCTTTACCTGTTCAGGGTTTGGAGCGCTCTCTCAATCTCGCACCACTCCTCACATATGTAGAAAACCTACTAACAGAACCAATTGGTGAAAGGTATGTGTAATTCTTTGAAGGGATTGACTTATTGGCATTTGGATGTGATTAGGGATGTCAGCATTTGGAATGTTATTATCTATATTTAATAGATGTGTCTAATCAGTAGATCTCATAGATTGATTTTTCATCAATCAGGATTTCTTTGGATGAAATTGTTTTTGCTGAGAAATCTGTTTTTTTTAAATGTGTTATGTGACTTGAGGTGAAAAATACCCCAAAGGATTTTACCATGATCCATTTCCTACATGGGGATGATTGATAATGATTTTACTTGTGATTTCCAATATTGTCCAAGTTTTAAGAGTGAGCTTCATGATATGAATTTCTCCGATATCACAGAAAAGTTTTTTGTACAAGTAGATTTTTGGATGAGGTGTATAATGACAGTAACGTGTCCAGTGTAACACTTCCACATAGCAGAATAGTCCATTTATATTCGTTTTGTAGTATTTTACGCTTCTTTGTTTTGCCAGTGATGGTACTGATACAGATGCAGAGACCGATATTCTCAAGCCATGTATAAAGGACGGAGAAGGAAACAAGATCCTCAATGGCATTACAATCACTAAAGATGGTATGATGATGTGGGACATTATCAGTCACATGTTGTTTACATGGACACACTCCTGAAGCACAATTATGGTTGCACACATAACTTTGGTTTCCAATTTTGACTTTTTCTGACATTTTACTTGTAAAGTAATTGAAAATCACATTTCATAAGAAATTTCAAAGCACAAAATATAGAATTTCAGTTGTCTCTTTGTCAAAACTGAATATTTATGCCAAGGCAATCCTGTTATGTACATTACTATGGGTTTGTGCTTGAAAAAACTTGATATGTTCAGAATCTATATCTATGCTGTCAATTTAGGAATTTTGAGGAATGATGTATGGTTGAAATACATTTAAGTTGAGCAACTAAATAGGACTTTAAAACATAACTTTTACTGCCTTTCAAATGCAAATTGAAAAATATTTTACTCCAGTAATTTTAAGGGCATTGAAATCTTTCATTGCAGAAAGAAGAGCAGATAAAACTAGGCTCTACAACTTTAGTAGAGTGAAGAAGAGTCGTAAGTGGTTGAAAGTAAGTTCTTTATATTTGACCCACTCAGGTCCCTGAGTACAATGGGAAGTATGCGTGACAAACAGTGGGTGTTTACATTCAAGTGTAAATTTCCCTGTGTTTGTGCATTGTTGACAAAGATGTTTTGCTCACATCACAGAAAGTGCCAGTTTGATAGGGAGCATGTCACAGTGCAGCTTTCAGGCCCCATGTAGGACAAGCAATCTGTGTAATTCACTCATATTATCCTATTCTAGTCATTCATGACGTTTAGGGATGAATTAGATATAAAAGTGGTTTATGTGAAAGTCAATCAATTTTTGGTAAGAGGTAGAAACATCTGTTTATCTTAAAATATCTTTTATATGTATATATGTGATCTTAGAGGTACAACGGTTACCGACATCCGGTATTGCTGGTTGTGTCTTAGAAACAAATGGCTTTACAGATTATGTTAAAAGGGAACAGATCCATTCTGTTCAAACAGGTTCTTAAACTGACAAGTCAGTGACTCATGCATTTTAGCAAGTCGGAGATGTTATTTCATTATGGTGATTTATGATGTCTTCAGTTAATGATGGGTTATTAACAATGCATGTAGGTACATATATAGGTTACTTCCTTCCATTAGGCTATTGTTTTATGTACAGTCAATGTTTCAGTGTTTAATATTTCTCTTGTACTTCTGTTTTCTATATTCCAATGTATGTTACCAAAGTACTCAAAAATGAAAAATATATATCAAATACCATGTATCAATCAATTTGGCTTTTAAGGTGATCTATAATGTATGGTATCACCAAGGAAGATGGTAAGATAGGGGAGAATATCTGAATGTTCATAATGAATTGTTTGATAGGCATTACTTGGAAGTTGACTGATGACGAAGTATATTCTGTACCATGTTCATCATTTATTAGTGCTTGACAACGAAATAAGGATCTATACCGAAATGTCACCTACAGTAATTATAGAAGTTGTTATCCATAAATTGTGTCTACTTTGGTTAATAATGAAAATATGTTTTTATAATGAGAATATGTTTTTCAAATGAGACAAGGTTTTATTTTTATATCTGTCATAACTCATTTCTATCTTGGCTCTGTACTGAAACTTACATCTTTCATGTAACATTATGAGATGTCAAATTACTCTGTAATTCCTTCTCTCTACCAGAATATTCTGCTAAGCGACAGCTCATCAGACGAAGATGATGACCGAACAATCTCACAAGAAGAGCTGCAGTCCATGCTCAAATTCCACAAATTCCAGAAGAAACATCAGATGCATTTCTACCAGGATACTGGGGTATGTTCACTCATGTGTAAAATGTCTGTAGTTATTGGACTGAAACCATGGCAACATTGAAAGAATATGCATCTCTTTGAAAATGAAGCTGTTAATGCTTTGGATTGAATTTGACCATCACCACTCTTTTCAGCTCACTGCACATGTTATAGACTCCTGGGGATGTTTCTAGTGTGTGATCATTGCTGGTGTGCCCCTGCTGTGATTGTACTGGAATATTGCTAACATTGGTATAAAAACTTACTCACACTCTGCTATGTGATTGGCAGACATGCAATGTGAAGGTCACTGATAAATGACTTGAGTGAGTTTGGTTTTACGCAGTTTTGAACAGTATTTCAGGGATATCACTGCGTGTCTGCAGATACTGGGCACTTACCACTTTGGTGAGATCAAATCAAGACACATACCATATTCGACTTAATAAGCGCCCAGGGTGCTCTCAAAATTAGAAATAGGGGGCTCTTATCAGAATATAATTTTGGTGAGAAAAAAAAAACAGATATGAAAGATTTTAAATTTTGTGGTTTATGCTGACAGCCTGAAATGATACAAATGAAAAGTCGGTGTGTATTATACACGACAGATATATTTTCAAGAATTTAAATGCCCATAATTAAGAGTGCATAAAACACACGGGTGCGTATTATACACGAATAAGTAAGTCTTGTGTACATTGAGCAATGGGAAGGGGTGATAATGGGGATTGTTCACTTGCCAATATATTAGCAAATATCGCCTTCTAATATTACGTCTGATACGCTAATCTGTGTAAATTAGGGATTCAAACCCATGATCTTAGGTTTCTGATATGCCTAAGGGACACAACTCTGCACAGCAATTTGCAGCATTTTAAAGAACTTGATCAATTGGCCCCAGGAAATTAAGTGTGTTGTACAGTCATTCCCTGCTTATACGGACTACAGATATCCGGAAACCTCGGTTCCCGGACGATTTTCATTCAATTACTATACTAATTACTATATAAATTTACCCGTATATCCGGACGGTCATTTTCATACACACAACACTGAAATGCACACAAAATTGTCTCACTTATCTGGACAATACACTTCCGCTGGTGGTAATCCTTCCGCTGGTGGTAATCCTTTGATTCGTGAGAAGTCAATTAACCAAGTGACACTAAGTTACGTTTGAGACGAGCTTGTTTATAGTATTCACGACCGTCCGTACGTCCCACCTGTTTGTTGCCGCGATATCTCAAGAACTAAACACTGGATTGTCTTCATATTTGGAACTATGGTGTATATACAGACTCCGCAGACACCAGTCGGTTTTGGTGACCTTGACCCCATTTTCAAGGTCACAGCAGGCATATCTGCTTTTGGAGTTGGAAAACGGTGTTGCCGCGATATCTCAAGAACTAATCCCTGGATTGTCTTCATATTTGGAACTATGGTGTATATACAGACTCCGCAGACACCAGTCGGTTTTGGTGACCTTGACCCCATTTTCAAGGTCACAGCAGGCAAATCTGCTTTTTGAGTTGGAAAACGGTGTTGCCGTGATATCTCAAGAACTAATCTCTGGATTGTCTTCATATTTGGTACTAGGGTGTATATACAGACTCCGCAGACACCAGTCGGTTTTGGTGACCTTGACCCCATTTTCAAGGTCACAGCAGGTAAATCTGCTTTTGGAATTGGAAAACGGTGTTGCCACGATATCTCAAGAACTAAACACTGGATTGTCTTCATATTTGGTACTATGGTGTATATACAGGCGGGGGACATTTCGTCACTTCTGTGACAAATACTTGTTGTACATGTAATCCCCTTCGATAAATATGGCGTCTGTGGAGGTCAGAGGTCAAAGTTGTGTAAGTATGGCCTGTCAACCAGCGAAACGTAAGTGACACGCAGTTACAGCACGCGAAAAAAAGGGAAATTTTTCTGTTTAAAGAAAAACAACCGTCAGCAAGTTTAGAAACCATCAGTAAGCATTATGGCACTGAATTTGGACATACCATAGGAAAATCGACAAGTGGTGACAGTTCAAACTTACATGACAGACTTTTTGAAACGTGTATGAATAAAGATTGAGTGGATGTATCTGTTTGCTCTGTCATCTGTCATGAGTTGCATAATTGAAGGGAAGTAACTCTTTCAGTAAGAAGCTGGTTTCAGTTATACTGAAATTCGTTTATACGGACGAATTGTGAAATGACGCAAGTGTCCGTATAAACGAGGCACGACTGTATACACAATCAGCTATGGTTCAATTCTGAATGATGGTGTATTGTCCGTGATACTGAAACTGCTTCATAAAGCATATTTTTTGTCATGTCAGTCTCACAGAATTAAGGGACTGCACTCTCAGAGTAAAAACTTGAGTATCATGGATATAGACCATGATGATACACATCAAGATGCTCAATATGTCAAGATATCCTTCCCTGTGGGGATTGTGGGTTACAATAGGTCCACAGAAACCTATGCTACTTGCTGAGACTAAATGGATTGGGTAGTCAGACTCCGTGACTTGGTTGATAACCTGATGACGTCGAGTCCCAATAGCCAACAATATCAATCACTGGATTATCATTCTATTATTTACATGCAACCATCGAAAAGCTTGAAGATGTTAAACCCACATGTTTTATCTGTTATCCCCCCATCTATTTGCAGAGTTTTGCATTTTACTTTTTCTCGATTTGGACTTAGTCTCAAAAAGGAGGGAAAGGTGTCGTTTCTGGAGCACAACTTGAAAACTGTGAAAGACTTTTCATCTACACCTTGTACATGTATTATCAAGGGCTGAAGTGATGCCTTTTGCTGTTTAGGAACTTAAAAAAAATAGAAAATAGACTTTTTGATTTCGTTCAGTGTGGTGTTTTTGTCTGGACCACATCTCTAAAACTAATAGGTATTCTTTCATGACACTTTGCATACACAAAGACCAGTTTGTCAAATTGTGCCTTTTGCTACTTAGGGGTGTGTAGAATTTATTTTATTTCTGTTTCCATGGCAAGAAGTTTGACTTTGACCCTGTTCATAATGGTGTGTTTGTCCGGCCATATCTCTAAGACTAGTTGGTACTCTTTCGTGAAACTCTGCACACACAAAAACCAGGTTGTCAACTGGTGCCTTTTGCTATTCGGGTATTTTTAGAATTTTTATTTTTCTGTTTCCATGGCAACACGATTGATTTTGACTGACATAGAAATACAAAGTGCCAAATAACAATTCCATGGTATTGTTTTGTTAGCTCAATAACTACTCTTGCATACGGACAGACAGATAAGAAAGAAATTCTTTCATCAAGTTGGACTTAAAGTCACAGATGAATTGTTCTTACAAATTAGTGGGGTCCGGGGGGGGATTTGTCATTTCCAGTAAAGAAATTTAAATTAACATGGTGCAGTTTGTGTTGTGATACTGTTTAATCAACTGCATCATATTGCAGTAGGATGCTGTATCTCGGTATAATTCCTTCACTTATAACAGGCTGTTACTTCAGCCTCAAGTCTGAAGCCTAGGTCAAGTGAAGTTCTGTTTGGTCCAGTAAGTTCATCTTCCCGAGGCAAGGGAGTTAACTGACTTTAAAAGTCCAGTTACCACCCTTGCCTAGCTAGGCTTTATTTTCTGGTCTAGATCGTAGTGCCCCCATTGGCTATTACGAGTTATGTCCCTTCTTTGTCCCTTCTATGACCCTCCCATTGAAAATCAGATTCCACCTCTCATATCACTTACATTTGATCAACCTGTGAGGCAACTATGCTTGTCAAAAGATTATAAACATGAAAAGATTTGGAAAATATCTGTTGATGCCGAGTTGGCAGTCCACGTGTTGCAAATCCTGCAATTGACCGAAATCTGCACTGCAGTTTACAAACGGGATATCAGTGAAAGGAAGACCAAAGACTTTGTGTCTCAACGACTAAAGTTCATTTCAAGGCCAGTTCATTGTGAGTTTATGGGATTTGCCAACCAGTTGATACATGATTTTGCCGAAATGAATGAAGACAAAATTGAATGAGATCTTTGATGAAAGTAAGGCTAAAAAAATAATAGTCTTGGTACTCAGGCACCGCCCACATCATCATAAAGTCCGCCACTTGTTTTGTTTTCATTGCCATTTCCAAAAAAATAACTTCGTCCCATTGTGAAATAAATTCAAAGCTTATTGTATGTGTGTCTTATGCACACAGTGGTAGTCACTATTTTATCAAAAGCCATTGCCTGAGAACCAATTATTTTATTCTTTTAAGCCTAAGCCATAATTCCAGATAGTTCAGCAGCGGTGGAGACTGGACTTTTATAGTCAGTTAACACCCTTGGCACAGGAAGTAAGTTCAGCTAATAACAGTGTGTGTGATCAGTCCACTGAAACTGATGCTTAGAGCCATGTTTGGGCTAGTAGACTCAACAGTTTTTGGCACACACTGCCACAAACCTTTTCCATCAGCCATGCTCACCTCATGTCAGATGTCTTCCGATCATTTTCTATCTTAGTGGATGTTAAACTGCTGTCATATGGTTTATTCAGATTTATGAAATCCTTTCTTTAATAGGCCCTAAATCTACAGTTGAGACCATAGTAAATTAATTATCAGGTTTCATACCAGCCTGCCTATTAGTATTAACATTTTTTACTCCCAATCTGTGCTGGTCATAAGAGGCGATCAAGTGGATGATCGGGTGGTAAGACTCGGTGACTGGGTTGATGGCCTGCTATCGTACACCGAATCAATCACTGGATTGTCTGGTCCAAACTTGGTTATTTACAGGCTGATATCATATAGCTGAAATACTGCTGAGTGCGCAATTAAACAACAATGAATCATATCTGCCAAGAATTAATGTAGTCAGGTTCTTTTGACATTTTAAAAACCTATAAAAGATGCCCCACATATTTGAAAGAAATAGATACAAATCTAATCATTTATTGTAGCCAAACTTCTCAAAATACTATTTCAACTCTGTTTGCCTTGTGTAACATTTATAGGTATTTGGGGAACCAGGTGCCACATTGCATGTTGAATCTATGAGTGAGTGAGTGAGTATGGTTTAACACGGCTTTTAGCGATATTCCAGCAATATCACGGCAGGGGACGCCAGAAATGGGCTTCACACATTGTACCCATGTGGGGAATCGAACCTGGGTCTTCGGCGTGATGAGGGAACGCTTTAACCACTAGACGACCTCACTGCCCCTGTTGAATCTATGACTGTGATACTCTCCTCCTTCAGCTGCACCAGTACCAGTATTACAGCACAGGGCTTCTCTCCAACTATGACAAGTACCCCGAACACTTCAAGGCTATTGCAGGGCCCAGGAAGAAGATCTCCAGGGAACAGAAGAAAATGGAAAAGAAGGTTAAAGGTAAGAATATTGATAATAAATGTTATATTTCTAAATATTCAAAATATAGCTCCTCCTTACAATCGTAACTTTTATTGATATTTTGTCTATTTCTCTGCCCAGCAACGATGACTGTTGTGTAGATTTTGATTGGTCAAGATTTTTCAATTTATATTTTTTATCTTTCAAGCCAAACTAAAGAAGCTTAAGAGGGAGAAAGATCAAGAAAATGGAGATTTGGAGGTGAGTTTGATATCAGTATCACACTCTACAAACAATGATTAAAATGGAATTTTGATGCGTTTTGTTAGAAATTTGAATATATTTATAGTCACTTCTAACTGCACTCATGCCTGCAACAGTCAGCCCCTATTGTTTCACCCCAGCAGCGTAAATCCCAGAAAAGGAAGGAAAATTCCTTACACAATATCTCCAATAATATCATTTAAGAAGCAAGTATGCATCAGGGTTTGAAATTAACAAAAAGTCTCCAAGTCTGAGACTTGATAATTCAGGAAGGACAAGTAAGATTTTCTTGTGGTCAGACACAACTGCCTTAGGAAAATGGCAACTCTTTGGCAAGTTTTGCAGACTAATAATTCCGATGTGTCTTAAAAGTAAACCAGTGATGAGAAACAACTGTCCATGAACTCACATCGGGCTTCTGGTTATTTGATCTGCTTGTTCATGCATATGGGTGAAATGATACAAGAATATGGTAAACTCCCTTTACAAAATGGTTTCTGACAGTTTAAAAAACAGGACATTTTGATATTTAAATCTAATTGGACAGTTTCAAGGATTTATTTGCAGGAAGGAAACAATCATTGCCACCAAGTAAAACTGTATCGTTTTGAGGGCCATGTGTATGTTGTGTAATGCAAGAGTAGGCAACACCAGGCTAAAACTTTGCCGATCATTAGTAATAAGTGCTTATATTTTCTGTTTCAGAGTCTTGGTGAGATCGACCCAGCTGTTCTTGAGATGCTGATGCATCAGTCGCGGATGGCCAAACGGTCCGGCAAGCAGAAGAAGCTCACACCAGAACAGGCTGACATCAAGAGAAAGAGAATATGGATAGCTATTGCAAAGAAAGAAATTCCAAAGGTATCCTAGCATCCTAATAGCCAATAGGCTCATGTTCGTGTTTTTGTCTGAGAAGGAAACTCTTATTTTGACATGTCCTAATTATACTGATATAATTATGTTTGAGGTTTCAAAATTTGATTTATCTTATGAGACATTGTGATATAATGCAAGAGAGTCCACTCCTAACTGCAAACTATGGAATGTTGTGTCTCCTTACACATCAACAATATTATTTGATGTCATTTCTTCTTTTTGCAGTCACTTTTAATAATATATTTTTATTTATTTTGATATTTGATCAAGTTATATGACCTTTGATCTTATCGTACCCTGTTATTATCCCCCGTCACGAAGTGGAAGGGGGATATTGGAATGAGTGCTGTCCGTCTGTCACGTTTTGTTTCCAGAACTTAAAAACCATGTGAGATATCTTAACCAAACTTGGCCCATAAATAGATCTAGTGCTCTAACTGGTGCCTTTTGATAGTTTGGGATTTAAAAAAAATAATTTTTTTGAGTTTCCATGGCGATGACTTTGACTTAGACTGAAAATTGCAGTAGTGCTCGTTCCCAGAGCAGTTCTTGAAAAGCATACAATATTTCATGCCTTGCACATAATTGGACATGTCATATTGGCGGGGGAAATGAGTATTTCATGCTTGTTCTAGTGTTCTAGTGCATTTCTATACCCCCGATCTAAAAGGGAGCAGGGTTTATAGTTTTCAAAGGAATTCAGTCCTTCCAAGGACTTTTTTGTGTGCTACCTATAACTTGGAAAGCATAAGAAATTGGCACTAGCCTTATAGTCCTTGCCAAACTGCCGAATAGTTTAGGTAACATAAGGACAAGTAGAAATTTGCCTTTATTAATGGCTTTTTATCCCCCGCTGGGCCAGAATGGCCGAAGGGGGATTATGTCGTGGCGTTTCGACTAATTTTGACAGAGTTGCTGCCCCTGTTTTACGGAGCTTCATTTGCCTAATTGTGAGAGAGGGTACTAAGCTTGTGAAATCAACTCCTACAGTTTCCAGAGAATATCCCTTACACTCTACACACAAGATGTCGACATGTTGATGATGCGCATATCGCAGTCCCGTTTCATTTTGACAAATTCTGACAGAGTTGCTGCCCCTGTTTTACGGAGCTTCATTGAAATCTACTCCTCCTCCAGTTTCCAGAGAATATCACAATATCTAACTATAACTATAACTATAGTTAGTTTCCTTGTATAAGGCTTTTGTAGGTGAGCTACATCCTTATGGCATTAGCATTCAGACTGGATTACTCCCAACAAAATGTTCTGCACAATTTGTTTCAAATGTAGTGCCATCTACTGTTGTTGTTTCATAAAATACAATGAAAATATAAACTCGTTAAAAAATTCATGCGGGGGATGTTGTGCTCACAGAGCGCTCTTGTTCTATATGTTATCATAATAAGGACTATTGGACTAAAACAGTTAGTTTCTATCTCTGAACAGCATAGATTCTTTTTGAATTGGGTTTACAGGTTCAATTCTTATAGGAGAAGCGCAGTACAAAGTTCAATTACAGCTATTTTTCATATATATTTTTTCACTCAGACTTTAAACATTTGTGCGACATATAACTTGAAAACTACTAAATGAAATCTTTTCAGATTTAGGTAACAGTTTCCATCCTAATAGAAGAGGTGCACTGGAAAGTTTGATTTTGATAAATGGAGATTCTGAGAAAATATGTATTTTTACATGTCTTGAACTAAGAACAATTTTTTTACTTCAACATTTGTGCAACCTTTAACTTGAGAACTACTACATGGATTCTTTTCAAACTCCAGGACCACTTTTTATACTTCAAGGAAAGGTGCGGTGCAAAGTTTGATTTTGTAAAGTAGATTTTCTCAGAAAATATTGGTGTTTTTTTTAAATTTTGAACTTATAAATATGTTGGAGTCAAGGTCGGTGGTATTGGTGAGCCCTGCTCACTTTTTGCCTTGTTTACCTCTGAAACAACATGACCTATGAAGCCTATTATGTGAAATTTATGTTCGTACATAGTTGTTTAGTCTTTGTATTATAGTTCAAATGGTATTACTTGTAAAATTATTATTATTTCAGGCTCAAAAGCAGAAAGCATCTGCAAGAAAAGAAATGCTTACGCTGTTGAAGAAGGTAATGAATGCTGTTTTATTTACAAATTTTCAAGTGGCTTGGTTTCAAGTTCCACTACAAGATTAAAAGATAATATCAAGATACCAGAGTCATTAACACAGTTGAAGCAACTCTGGTGCAATTCTTTAAGTGAAAGCAAGTGTTATTGAAGAATTTTCTCTCCAGGTGTCGACGCAGTGTATGAAGGAATGTCGCCGAGCAGCCATCCAGTCTCAGAAGGTGATGAAGGAGACGCCATCGCGGGCCCGGCGCATCACTCGGGAGATGTTGCTGTACTGGAAGAGGTTCGACAAAGTGGAGAAAGAGCATAGGCGGAAGGCTGAAAAGGAGGCTCTGGAACAGAGGAAGATGGATCTGGAACTAAGAGAGGTGGGTAACGAGGATAACATGGGGCATCCTAACACTTCTCTGGCAGCATTCCTGTTGCATTTCATTTTTTAATGAGGACCCCTAAGCTTGCAAGGATGGTGGTGGATATGGATGACTGTCTGTCTGTTAATGAGGACCTCTAGGGATTATGGAGCTGAGTAGGTCCCTTGTTACCCATGCTTGTCATTAGAGCCGAAAAGTGTGGAATCAGGGCCCCGTTTCACAAAGTGATCTCAACACTTGCATTGTCGTAAGCCTGTGGTTGTAGAGCTACAATTGCTTTTTCAAGTGGGTTAATTGTTGAAAGTTGTTAAAATATATAAAGTAATTAAGTTCACCCATGCAGTTACATCAACGATGCCTGGTATTTCAGTGCTTTAAAAAACCCAGGTGGTTAAGATGTTGAAAGTATGGGACATCATTACCCTTGTCCAGTGGAGCTGTCTGTTCCAGAGTATTTAACCATTTCATTTTAAAAGGGGACCCTTTTGATGCTCTGGATCAGAGAACACCATGCTTTTCAGTAGGGCAAAATATGTCAGCATCAAATGGTTACAATGGTCCACCTGACTGATTGTTTGTGTTATGGCTGTATGACTTACTGAATTTTAACATGATTGACTGTGAATTCCATACAATCTCTAGCTGTATGTAGAGGCAGTGGTGTTCCAGTGGTGGTCAAGTGGTCCTAGCATTCGTCACCACTCGCCTCTTTCTGTAACCTTCAAGAAGACTCACTCGTCCCCCTATCGATGAATGTTATGTGCGAAAATACGACAAACCAATCAGAATGCATATATGATTTCAAGTTCCTCGTCAAAGAATCCCTCAGAAATATATTTTGAATTTACGTATGTCTTGCATCTAAAAATATACCAAAGGCACAGTTTAATGTGTTCAATCATACTGTATAATTTTGAATGTCCAGATGTGCTTTAAATTGCATCTGAAATGTATATATATATATTATATGGGGAAATATATGCGAACCATAACGCAACAATTATTTCAGGTATGCCCGTTTGCGCTAAGACAGAACCTGGTTGCAAAAGAGTCGCTATTCGGCTTGTCACAGAATAACACGAGTTGGTCACGAATGGTGGTCCTAGGCACCACATTTTGCAGGGATGGCCGGGTAGCCTAGTGGTTAAAGCGTTTGCTCTTCACGCTGAAGACCCGGGTTCGATTCCAAATATGGGTACTTTGTGTGAAGCCCATTTCTGGTGTGCCCTGCCGTGATATGTCTGGAATGTTGCTAAAAGCGGAGTAAAACCATATTCACTCACTCACTCCCACATTTTGCAGGGCAGAGTTGTGTCCCTTAGCAAGGATTTATCTTGGATTCCATGTTTGTTTGTTTGTTTAACGCTGCACTCAGCAATATTCCAGCTATATGATGGCTGGTCTGGAAATAATCCAGTCTGGGCCCAGATAATGGAGTGATTGACATGAGCATTGATCCACGCAGTTTGGATACGATGACATCCATCAACCAAGTCAGCAAGCCTGACCACCCGATCCTGTTAGTCGCCTCTTACAACAAGCGACGTCGACTTTTATGGCAAGCATGCGTTGCTGAAGGCGGATTCTACCCTGGGTCTTCACGGGTCCTTGAATTCCATGACCTACATTACTTTCCATGTTAAACTGACACTCACTGATATAACTGAAACACTGTTTACAGCTATCAGCTGTAAGAAGACTGAGTTTACAGTCATCAATATCGTACAGCTAGAATCTATTACTGTGGCTCTTTACAGTTGATGGTTTACCACATTCCAAGCCATATTTATCTCATGATTGTTATAAAAGATTGCCAGTTGAAAGGGAAAGTTTAAGATCTTCAGGTAAAGACAATGGTATTTTATTTTATTTAGTCATTTAGAATTTCTGGCTATTCCCCCTGACTTTGTTCCTTTTTAAGCACATTGTCTAGGTCATCTGGAGCAGGATCTGATCTAAGTTTGTTTGCACTTTGGTTTTAGGCAAGACGTCAGCAGCGGAAGTTGAATTTCCTGATCACACAAACAGAATTGTATGCGCATTTTATGGCCCGGAAGTTGATTGGTGACTCTGAAGCAGCAAAGGAAAAGATTCTGAATCAGCTGGAAGATAGCGAGATGGTGATTAGACAGTGTGAATTATCAAGTTTGGATGACGACTATGGCAAGTACATCATTGGTCACAACCGTGTATCTAAGAATAATGCATTGCTTTAATGTTTCACTGAAATCGCCCATACAAAATATAAGTCTTGTCCTGAGTTACTACAGTCCATAAGGTTATGAAATGTTAATACATTGCACTACAGTTTCAGTATTTATAGAAGAGGCAGTGTGGCAGTTGATGCATTATGAATGAGACCAAATTAATGGTGTTTTTTAGAGGTTTGGATGTTTTATATATTCCAGTCAAGTCTGTACAGTATGTGATTTTCTATATGCATCACTTTTTATATAGCTATTATCCCAACAATTTTCCAGATAGTGAAGAAATGAAGAGGATAGCTCTATGTAATGCTGAGCAAGCATTCCAAGTTCATAAATCTAAGGTACATAAACAGAACACTTAATTAATTACCAGGTCCCACTTGCACAAAGCGATCTTAGCGCTAAGATGATAGCTAAGACTCCCATACTTTAACATAGGCTTACAATAGTCTTAGCTCTAAGATCGGACCGCCTCCGTGGTCTAGTGGTAGAGCGTACGCCCAGAGAGCGGAAGGTCCGGGGTTCGATCCCCGGCCGCGTCATACCAAAAGACGTTAAAAGATGGTACTTGTTGTTACCCTGTTTGGCGCTCAGCATTTAGGGGCTAAAACAAGGACTGGTCGGCTCGGAGTCCGTATACTGTGTCTGAGTGGGGTATTCATGTTAAACTGCGGCATGGTATCTCAGTGGGCTAGCACTATAAATCGGCATGAGTCCGGACTAGTACAAGCAGCCACACAAACACACACACGTACATGCATGTCGCTATATAAGTGCAATTATCTTGGACGCGACGTTAAACCCCATTTCACCTCACCTCACCTCTAAGATCGCTTTGTGCAAGTGGGCCCAGGAGCTCATCTGATGAAAGACCAGCAGAGCTTTTCACTGAATCAGTCAAACCAACATTACGGTTCCGAAATCACTGCAACATGTGAAGCCTATTGTTAGTAATTGATGTTATTTCTTGAATCTTGCTGAAGTAGTATATTCACTCATTCACTATGACAGGATGAATGTGTTAATGCAATATTGCAACAGTTTATGCTTTTCAAATATTGATGTCTCTGATACTTACACAATAATTAAAATAGTCCTGTGTAAAGATTGTCTTTATAATTAGTCAAGTACAAGAATTGGTCAAGTGTGTTTTAACATTCCCTGTTTTATATTCTACAGACCTCATCATTTGATGACAGGCTGAGCAAAACCAATGGCAATGAGTTGTGTAAGTCATTTTTGAATTTCATAATGTTTTGATTTTGTTCTTCTAAACAACTACTAAACATTAGCATAGTTTACTTTCACAGACTCACAGAACAGTTTAAAGAAAGTTATTCAATTTCTAATTTATGTTTGAAAAATTATGGTTTCCGATTTTTATGTATGCATACAAATGCATGTAAGGTCCAATTTGTGCATGTCTTTCAGTGGGTTCTAGTCTTGCCAACCCTGTCTTGGCCAGTGAAGAAGAGAGACCACAGCCCAGTATATTTCAGGGCACACTGAAAGGCTACCAGCTGAAGGTGTGTTGAAATGAAGCGATTAGTTGTTGAAAGTAAAGTTATTAAAATATATGAAGTAATTAAGTTCACCCATGCAGTTACATCAACAATGCCTGGTATGTCAGTGCTTTCAAAAACAAATATTTGTGTGAATTTGATGTTTGTGTATTTTGGTATTGTTAAATCTAAAAATTCTGTTGATATCACCATTGTCGCTGTATTTCCACAGGGTTTTACCTAGGGCTGTTAGGATTCACTCGCGTATTCGGTGAATCGAACCGTAACCGTTCATGAATTGAATTCGTTATTCATGGCCACTCGAATTGAATATTTATGAATATGCTATCATGTATATTTACATACCCTGTAACTAAAAATATCCATAACAACATATTATATGCATAGATTTCTTTCAATAACAACACTCTGATAATATTTAATATGATAGTATTGTTTTCACTGGTCATTGTCGCATTTGAGCAGATACTAGTACCTGGATAAGTGCAATGTATAATTTAGTAATAATTAACAAACCATGTCAAATAAATTATGATGTTATTGTTTCACTGAATATAATAAATACTACATAAACTGCTGACTTGTTATTGTAATTGGGAATTGATATTCGTATTCGTTACCCTATATTCGTGACATGAATCGTATTCGCCTCAGTGTATTCGTTGCAGCCCTAATAAAACGTGACCTAAAAAACTAGGGGTCAGTGGTATCACCAATAATTAGTTTCAAGGGTCCTCACTGGAGATATAAGGGTCCTGAAAAGAAATGAAATGGTAGAGTGTACGGTAAGCAGGGATAGAAATTAGCACTGAATCTGCTACCCTAGGCATTTTCCACTAATGATAGAATTTCAAACATTTGGAGGATTACATGTTTCTGTATGTTGTCACTATTCGGGCTTATAGACTTACTAGGTTCAATTTATATCCTTGGTAAGATTTGATAATTACTTTAATTACAAAACGTTCAAATTTCTTGTCAAGAATGTGGTACAGTGAATATTACTGTGCGTCCCTTGGGATGCGATATATTCTAGACCATTTTAGACATTTGCGTGTACTGGACACACATTTCCCCATCATGTAAAACTCTGTTACCATGGACATTCCAACCATCGCTGATTTCAGGGTATGAACTGGCTGGCTACCTTGTACAACCAGGGTATCAACGGGATCCTGGCTGATGAGATGGGACTGGGAAAGACAGTTCAGAGTATAGCATTCCTGGCACATTTGGCAGAGGTATGTCAACAGTTATATCTGATGTAATGAAGGGCTCCGTTCCACAAAGCGATTGTAGCAATACCACAAAATTTAACAGAACTTGAGTTATGCTCAAGAAACAAAATCATGAGAACTTTTTCTGATTTGAGAAATCTGAGTTGTTGCTTATTCATCTATTTTAACAAATGCTCTTATAGTACTTGGCCCCGTTTCACAGAGCGATCTTAGCTCTACGATTGTCATAGGTCTATGTTAAAGTATGGGAGTTACAATCACCTTAGCTCTAAGATTGCTTTGTGGAACAGGGCCCAGGCCTCTTTGTGCGCCAGTTAGACATCTATAGATAGACAGTGAAGTCTTTGGTTTCCTTGATAACAGGGCTGATGTTTCTCAGTTGGAGATCTGATGTTCCTTTTTAGGTCACACACAGAATCTCACTTGTGTATTTTGTTTTGTAGTTTCAGTCAATATGGGGGCCCTTCCTCATCATAGCTCCGGCATCTACACTACACAACTGGCAGCAGGAGTGTGCCAGATTTGTCTCCAAGTTCAAGGTAGGTATGATGAGATTCCTGCATCATTTCTCCATCACCTCTCAATTAAAGAAGTGTCATTTCAAACTGTTAGATCATCATTTTAGCAAATGTGACATATTTCGACTATATTTACCACTCTACACTTGTACTTTAAAGTGATTCTTGAACTTGCAGGTTGTCCCATATTGGGGCAATGCTCAGGACCGACGGATTCTACGCAAGTTCTGGGACCAGCGTAGCCTTCACACAGAAGATGCATCGTTCCATGTGGTGATCACCAGCTACCAGCTGGTCATTCAGGACGTCAAGTATTTCCAGAGAATCAAGTGGCAATATATGATCCTAGATGAAGCTCAGGCCTTGAAAAGTAGCTCAAGGTGAGGCTCAGGCACATGACAGTCATTATTCCAAACAATGTACGCCTCAGTTTTCCAAAAAGCCACTGAAATTTTATGACAAAGAAAGTAATCAGAAAATATCCTAATCGTAATATAGCCCCCTCAATGTAGCCTCATCGAGATACCTTTACGTTATCTCCCCTTGCTAAATAATAAGCTTCTTTTGTCTCATTATAACATGGAGTCTTTGATGAAATTGATAGTAGGTAATAACTGTACACATTTACTTACCTTTTAGTGGCAGACTTTAACAAATATCCAGTTACATTCTGAATATTTCTTCTTGTTTAGTGTTCGATGGAAGATTCTGCTTGGATTCAACTGTCGGAACAGGCTGCTGCTTACAGGGACCCCTATCCAGAACAGTATGGCAGAGGTAAACATGCAACTTACAGACATTTAATGACATTGAGAGGCACTAGAGGTCCCAGTGCCTCTATTCTCTTTGCCAAGATGCATCCCTTAAGCAGGATGCACTGACTGTGTGTTCAGTTCCCAGATTATCCCTGATTTATCTTTGGTTTGTCATCACAATACTCACATTATTGGGTTGCACTTGAGTGGTCAACAGCAGATAATCCATACCAAATTAGAAAGATTCTTCTAAAATAAGACAGACCTCAGACTCTTCCTTAATATACGAAATATTTGACACCTCAAGAGACTTTAATTAATTAATTTCTATTGCAGTTGTGGGCCTTGTTGCATTTCATCATGCCGACATTGTTTGACTCGCATGATGAGTTCAATGAATGGTTCTCCAAAGACATTGAGAGTCATGCAGAGAAACAGTCAGGAATTGATGCAGGTAGGTCACAGATGATAAGGGATATTAATATTCATGCGACCCGTGAAGATTCTGGGTAGAATGGGTCTTCAGCAACCCATGCTTGTCGTAAGAGGCGACTAACGGGATCAGGTGGTCAGGCTCACTGACTTGGTTGAAGCATGTCATCGATCCCAACTGTGGGAAGGGATGCTCATGATATCAATCACTGGATTGTCTGATCCAGACTTGATTATTTACAGACTGCCGTCGTATAGCTGGAATATTTCTGAGTGTGGCGTAAAGCAACAAACCAACCAAATAATATTAACGCATCAGTTTGGGTAGAAATTGCCTGTAAAATTATTTGTACATCATAGTCTCTACTGCCTCTACTGCCTCTACTGCCTCTACTGCCTCTACTGCCTCCAGTGTATAGTGCCCCATTTCCAGTATGGGCTTGGATATTGTACTTAAAGACATGGGTATTTCTAAAACATGGTACTAATTAACTAATAGATATATTTTCATCAGAAAAATTGGGTTAGCAGATAAACAGTTCTTTTAATGACTTATATATACTTGCTAGGACTGCTTTTTATCCTTAGACTTGTGTCGTTTAAGATTTAGAACGTTTCATGTACATTTTCATATATTTTGATAGCATATTTTTCCTACACATTTCGTTCATTTTCACATCAACAGTTTTCACCATTCTTTGGACTTGCATTTTGCACACACTTCAATGTTCATTGGTCCTTTATTGCAGATCAACTTGGAAGACTCCACATGATCCTCAAACCTTTTATGTTGAGGAGAGTCAAGAAAGATGTAGAGAATGAACTGTCAGACAAGGTAACATTGCATCCTTCTGTGTGGTTTGTAGCGTAGGAAGTACAACAGTGTATCATTCACACACTTGAGCCTACTAGCCCAAACTTTACATCATTTCCACCAGATTTTAATGTTAATTTGAGAACGTTTATTTGCTGAGCTTACTAGGGCGAAATAAAATTGACTCACTCAGGATTTCGTATATTGATATATGTAATTGAGAGTATTGGATATTAATGAGAAATTTACAATTCATGACCAATGGTTTTTCAGACATTAATCACTGAAAAAACTATTAGAACGGAAAGACACTTTGCTCGTGTCAGTTTGAATCTTTTCAAGCAAAGAGTGAGAACTTTAAAAGTGTATGTTTAAACACAAAACCCGTCCATCAACATAACAGGTACACACGTGACATGTTTGTTGCAGATTGAGGTGTTGGTGTACTGCCCTCTGACATCACGGCAGAAGTTCCTGTACCAGGCTGTGAAGAACAAGATTTCCATTGAGGACCTCATCAACAGTGCCACGTCCAACACCTCCCAGGCTCAGTCCACCACCAGCAGTCTCATGAACCTCGTCATGCAGTTCAGGAAGGTCTGTTGGCTATATGTTAAGCCTTGGTCTACAATAGATACCTGTGGAGATTCTGTGTTAGAATTTACCACCTATGCATGTCATAGGGGTCGACTTAATGTAATGATTGGTCAGACACAGTGACTTGGTTGATTGTGTGTCATAGTCAGTGATTTTGACACAAAAGGCTGCATACAGGTCAATGACTTGGACCTAAGAAATGTAATAAGTCAATGGCAAAAGTCAATAAGTCAAATAAACAAAGATGGCGGAAGCAGTAAAATTTTGAAGTTAAATCATTACTTTTAAAATATCGGGCATAGCTTTCTCGCACCCGGCTACCTGCCGGGTCTGGGAGCAATATTGCCATAAACTTTACCCCCTAACCCCCAGACACAAGGAGAACTGTCACAAGCGTGTAATGTCTGACCCTTTCCCCATGTTGAAGCATATTGAAAAAAACGTACCTTGTACTTACTTGACATGACATTAATACAACATATATCCCCGTGTTACAGGGCTGAAGAAACATTCATAGTTTTCTCGCTAATCACATGAACAACTGTAAAATATCTCATTCACTTATAAAGGACAACTTTATCTTAAAAACAAGCCATACTCTGAGTATTTACAATTTCTCTGTAACGCCACTGCCTTCGTCATAGTGCATGTATTCGTGATAGAAAACATATGATTATCAGATGTCCGAAAACCTGTGATCGGACGATAATTGTCTTGTGTCATGAATTATAAAGGCATAAATGATGCTGAAAGCTCTGATCGAAAACAGGACAATATGTATACTGTACATTCTCTCGATTGACACAAAACTTTATGAGAGCATTTCATTGGTCATTAAAATTGTTACTATATTGTTACTATAAGTGGTACAATAATTTGTATTATTGGATCCTTATTATGTGTTCCTAATATGTTAAATCTTCTAGCTACTGGAGTGAGTGAGTGAGTTGTGTTTAACGCCGCTGTTAACAGTATTCCAGTTATATCATGGCGTGTCAGCTAAATGTGGGAGGAAAGCCCAAAGTGATGCAGGTCTTAGAGGTTTACCACTTCGGTGAAACCCATGAGCATAGTTAAGGTGCTGACAAACCTAGAAACATAATCAGGGCGAACCGGGATTCGAACCCACCATCATAGGTTTCTGGCGTGCCAAAGAGAGGCAATTCTGCACAACAAGTTACGGCGCCTTAGACGACTGGGCCACCCGTGCCCTCTCTAGCTACTGAAAGATACTTGAGTTGGTTTTTGCGATGTTGTTTTGTTTGTCCTTTTATGTGTCAACTCACTTGCTAATCTTATCAGATGCATCTTTGGAAATGTTTGTCTTTGAAAAGAATAATTACAATTCTGTTGGTGACCAATTGATGTTCTTGTGCAGTAATGATGATGATTGTTCAGCCTTTAGGGATTGTTTCCTGATACTTAAATGTAGTTAGCAGATCCTATGTGATAATGTTGGAATATAGCTTTTCAGTGTTAAAATTGATATTCATTAGATTATATTACCTCACTCACTTTCAGGTTTTGCTTTCTTGTAGGTTTGCAATCATCCTGACCTATTTGAAAGGCGAGAACCTAAGTCCCCATTCTACATGGCTCTAGAGCCATATACGGTGCCAAAACTTATCTACCGTGAAGGTAAGGAAACGTGTACACTTATTACCTCCAATAAATTTCATTAAATACTCCATGGTAATAAAGAGTTAGGCATAACATTTGTCAAGGGGATGCTACATTGAGGGAGTTTTATCTCAGCAGTCACTAAAGGAACAGACCCGTGAAGATTCCGGGGTAGAATAGGTCTTCAGCAACCCATGCTTGCCGTAAAAGGTGACTATGCTTGTTGTAAAAGGCAACTTACAGGATCGGGTGGTCAGGCTCGCTGACTTGGTTGATGCATGTCATCGTATCCCAATTACGTGGATCGATGCTCATGATATTAATCACTGGATTGTCTGGTCCAGACTCGATTATTTACAGACCGCCGTCATATAGCTGTAATATTGCTGAGTGCGGCTTTAACAACAAACCAACCAACCAACCATCCAACTAAAGGAACAATGGCTTCCTTGACATTGGACACCTGATCATGTTAAATGATTCTCATATCTCAAACTTGCTTTTATACCCTTTGTTTCCGCTTTGAAAATTGGGGTGGTGGGGTAGCCAAGTGTCAATTCCCCATGTGGGTACAATGTGTGAGGCCCATTTCCCGGTGTCCCTTGCTGGAATATTGCTGGAATATTGCTAAAAGCGGCGTAAAACCATACTCACTCACTCTTTAAAAAATACTTCTCAGTGATGATAATCCCTGTTCCTTTGTTTACAGGTATTCTTGAAAGTGCTCAGCCAAGCAAGGCCAAAGTTTTGTATAACTTGATGTACATATTTTCATCTGAACACATCCATCATTCACTCTTCCCCCAGTCTCATTCCAGTAAGTCTACTTCCTTATTATGGTGCTAAATTAATGTTACATTCAATTTCAAATTAAAACTGTTGAAAGTGTTGATGCTTTAGTTTTCAACTGTCATTTGATATTGAAATTAAACAATTTTGCCAATTTAATCTGAAAAACAATGAAAACAATTGGCTGAGAAAAGAAAAACTCTTTTCGTGCTCAAGATGAAAAAATTATTTCAAAGGGAAGATGCAAATATGAGGGGGGATCAGAAAGTTTTGAGCCTGGCATATCTAGGTTGTTGTTGTTGTGCTTACGTGTCATATATATTAGTATTGACCTGTGTTAATTCAATCATCTGGCACAATTTGGCTCCCTTCAGGCCAGTGACTTACTGATAATTGACTTTGACCAAGGGGTGCCCTATTCCTTAGCATGGAAATGAGGCAGTCACAAAACCTTCCTTTGAGTGTCATTCACCAAAGAATATTGATGAACAGTTACATGCTGTTTATGTGGAAGCTTCCCCACCATATGCCACAACTAAGTGTTGTGTGAAGGAATTTCAACGTGGCGAGAGTTTGGAAGATGTCCCCTCGCTGGTTGACCCACCACCAGCACCAAAAAAAGAAAACATTTGATGTTGTGCACAACCTGGTACTCAACATTAGGCACATTACACTCCATGACCACAGGCTTCTTGCGTGGGTCAATAGAAACAGTCCTTTGTGAACACCGACATATGTCAATGGTTTGTTCCCGATGGGTTCCTAAAATGCTATCTTGACAAAATGAAGGCCACTTCTATTGCCCTGTTGACCAGATATAATGGCGACACAGAGGTTTCTTTCTACACCTGACCGCCTCCCTGGTCTAGTGGTAGAGTGTCCACTCGAAAAGCAGAAGGGTGTGGGTTGTTTGATTCCCAGCCGTGTCATACAAAAAGATGGTAAAAGATGGTACTTGTTGGTACCCTGCCTGGTACATGGCATTAAGGGGCTAAAACAAGGACATGTCAGCTTAGAGACAGTATACTGTTAAACTGTGGCATCATTTCTTATTAGGCTAGCACGAGAAAAATCAGCATTAGTCCGGAGAGAGAGTGAGAGAGAGCAAGTTTTTTCAACTGCAAGGGGACCATGTTGAAAAATAGTTAAGTTCACAACCATATTTCAGGGCTATGTATACGGGGCTCGAGACTCTTTGATACCCTTTCCTGTGACATGTTCTGTGGCTGGTGACATGTTTTGTTTTGTACATTGCAGGTTCGCATGTACATAGTTGTTTCTCATTTCTCCGCTTCATCAACACATCCCCAGCAGAGCTGACAGCTTACATGGGAGGGCTGTTGGTCAGGTAGGCAGCATTGACAAGCCTTAGAGAAGAAAACTTGCAGTGTGTAACAAAAATCTGTCAAATGTACACCCGTTCACAAGAAATAGACTAACTTTTCGAATTTGATGCCTTTCCACAATAATCAAATTCTATGTATCACGCGATTTCTAAAATAAAACAGCATAGGCCCCCATCAGTGGGGGATTCGATTCATTGTGGAAGACCTGTTGAAGTATCATAGGGTCATGAATATATTTTATTTGTTTAAGAATAACTGATTATTTCAGTAGATACAAATATGTGACAATTTTACCCCCGTTAAGTATTGATGGAAAATAATTAATATGCCTGAATCAGGTTTGGTAAAGAAATGGTATAACTTATTATTGTTAGACTGTAGTAATGGTAAAACTAACTGGGCATCAAAAGTAAAACACATCCTATTCTCTACTGGTTTTGGTTTCATATGGGAACAACAATTTATAAGTAATAACTCCAGCTTTCTGTCTGAATTTATACTCCGTCTAAAATTATCTTATGAACAAAACTGGCAATCAGCTCTTTCATCAAGCTCAAAATCAACTCTTTACAGTTTATTCAAAACAAATTTCGGCTTAGAAACATATTTAAAAGAATTAGCAATTTTTAAATATAGACGTGCCCTTGCGCAATTGAGATGCTGTTCCCACCAGCTCCGAATTGAGACTGGGAGGTATAAAAAAGAGTTAAAATCTGAAAGGTTGTGTCTAGCTTGCAATCAAAATATATACCCAAAAGGTTTTACCTGTACCCCTCCATACATACGTTTAATATTTTAATGGCATCAATTAATGTATTAATCATTCAAAATCTATCCGTAGTCATTTACAAAGCAATGAAACTACGTCTTGTGTAAATCACGGAAAATTTACCTTTGTATTATAATGTTTCTCTCTCACTGTATACTCTGTCATGTATAATGGGCCTGTGGCCTACAATACATAATGAATAAAGACTATATATACACCCCCTTCATACAACCACACACACCACACCACGCCACGCAACGCACCGCACCACCCACACCACACACACACACACACACACACACACACACACACACACACACACACACACACACACACACACACACACACACCACACACACACACACACAACACACACACACACACACACACACACACACACAACACAACACAACACATATTGAATGATAAATAAATATTTATAGTATCAAAATATTTTGTAATTGTGATAATTTCTGTATCCTCTCTAGAATAAAAAAAGTACATTATTATATTTTGTGACATGTTACATGCAGGTGGTTAGCTGTTTTCCTATGGTTGAAAGAGGCTTATAGGATACACCACTATGACAACTGGAGCCACGAGAATGGCAGGTGAGTTTGCGGACTAATGCTGTGATATATACTGATATAAATAAAGCCCTCTTCTGTGCTGTATTAAGTCTAAACATTCAGAGTCATCTGTCACAATTTATATTGCATAAAGGAGCGTTGTCATCTCAGCAGCCTATGCTCGTCATTAGAGGCGACCAAATGGATCGGGTGTTCAGGCTTAGATGACTTGGTTGATATCCAAACATTGTGTATTATTGGTCACACTATGGATCAGTGGATTGTCTGGTCCAGACACAATTATTTACAGGCTGCAATCATGTACATGTACCTGGAATATTGCTGAGTGCAGGGTATAAGAAAAAAAAGGGGGGGGTTTCATGAATGACGGGTTGGTTACAGTGTCAAATGAAAGTTCTCTTGAAGTCCCTGATCGATTATTTTCCAGTGAATATTAGCCAATTTTAAGATTTCAAGGTTTGATGCTACAACAGTGTTTCCAAGTTGGTATATTTGTGTTGCAGTATTTCTTCACATGGGTATTGTGTGTGAAGCCCCTCCTTGGAGTCACACCATGACTGGCTGTATAAATATGGCTCAAAGCAGTATATAACCATACACATTCACCCTGTGACCCTTGTAACCGGCATACTTGCCTGGTTTGTTTTGAAAATTTGACTGCGTATGATTTTCAGCTCACTTGTGCCTTGGGAACCACAGGGACTCTTCTCTGTGCTTGTAGCAGTGTAAACAACTTGTGTCTTGTATTCCAGCGAGCAGCTCTCAAACCAGCTTCTGCTCCTGCAGCCCTGTGGAGTTACCTCATTCACCAACATGGATGCAAGTCCCCACCTCCGCCGACTCGTGTTCACCGCCACCACCTCTAGGATCACATCTCATGAAACACATGTCCTTCACTACATCAGCGAGACAGCTAGTCACCGGCAGATCCGACTGCGGCACCTGCGACTAGCTGCTGCCCTGAAGAGGCACCAGCTCAGTCCACCTCATTCTCCTACCAAGGTCATTATCTCAAACTGTTTAAGGGGGCGGTCGGGTAGCCTAGTGGTTAAAGCATTAGCTCGTCACGCCAAAGACCCGGGTTCGATTCCCGACATGGGTACAATGTGTGAAGCCCATTTCTGGTGTCCCCCGCCGTGATATTGCTGGAATATCACTAAAAGCGACGTAAAACCATACTCACTCACTCACTCACACTGTTTAAGATTAGGATGAAAGTCAAGAGGTCCTTCTCACAGCCCCAGTGTTATGAATTCAACATATAGGGGTCCCTAGATAAAAGCACTTCAGCATAACATTTTGAACCATATTATCAATGTGAAGTTCAAGATAAGTGACTGATCGGTAAAAATCAGTGCAAAGCACACATTTAATAATCATCAGGCACTCTACAGCATATTTGCCATAATGCAGATACAATTGTCGATGTAAGGTTAACTCATGTCACATTAATGATGTCACAGTGCAACATTGTTGATGACAGGTTCTGAGTTCAAGTCTTTGAATGGCATTTAGAAGTTATACATGGAAGGAAGAGAATTTATGGATGTCAACTTCTTAAACATGAGGAACATCTGATAAAGGAGTAAGGACATACTCCAAAACGTTGTGTTCCTCATAATAAAGAGGACCGTCTCCGTGGTATAGTGGTAGAGCGGAAGGTCCGGAGTATGATCCCCGGCCGCGTCATACTGTTAAGACGTTAAAAGATGGTACTTGTTGTTACCCTGTCTGGCGCTCGGCATTAAGGGGCTAAAACAAGTACTGGTCGGCTCGGAGTCAGCATACTGTGTCTGAGTGGGGTATTCATGTTAAACTGCGGCATGGTATCTCAGTGAGCTAGCACTATAAATCGGCATCAGTCCGGTCTAGACAAGCAGCCACACACACACACACGTGCATGCACGTCGCTATATAAGTGCAATAATCTTTGACGCAACGTTAAACCCCATTTCACCTCACCACCTCATAATAAAGAAGTTGACATCTAATGCTCTTCTTTAGGTTCTAAGTTGTTTATCATTAAACAGAAATAATGTGTTTGCAGGCTGCTTTTCCAGATGCACTAGAACAATGTATAGTTGTTGAGTTATGTATTGTCATAGATAGAGTGCAGAAAATGCATCATGAAATATATGTGTATGGTGACCTTGGTTCTTATTTGTTTCTTTAGTCCCCGAAACGGAATCCAGTTTTTGATGAAATCTCTCTACCTATCCATCCGCATAGACTGAGGCCAGATAGAGTGTTTAGATGTCAGCCCACTTCAATTCCAGCCTTTCTCTACAACTGTATACCAAAGGTAGGACAACAGTACTTGCTTGTAACTTACGTTTCTTACATCACATGTGAGTTACCCATAAAGACACGGGTTAGAATTGATCTTCAACAACCCATGCTTGTGGTTAAAGGTGACTAGTGGGATCGGGTGGTCAGGTTCGCTGACTTGGTTGATGCATGTCATTGTATCCCAGTTGTGAAGATCGATGCTCATGATGCTCATGATGCTCGATCCCAGGCTTGATAATTTACAGCCTACCGTCATATAGCTGGAATATTGATGAGTACAGCAGACAGGTCCAGGTTCAGTGCCTGTGGATACAACTTACAGGTGATATTCATTTATCGTGTCAGTTGCAACTATTTCATCAATGTCTGATGTTTTGTTTATTACTGAGGTGACAAACAAATGTTTGAATTGTTTATTTCAACAAAAGTTTCACATTTGCCCTTCATTTCAAGATTTGTTTATGTAAAAGATAAATGATAAAGATTATATAAGCATGTAATTACAAAGTGTGTGTGTTATACTTTTTGCCACAGTTGTGATTGGCTGATGTGGATTCAAAATTTAATGTTATTTTTGATAACTGCAGAAAAGACTTGCAACTGAGAACAGCTTTTTAAAAACGGATTCACTATGACTTTGCATCAGTGCACTAATTCGCAAAATTTGAAAGTGTCTAAATATAGTATTGGTTCAACTTTGATAAAATTATGGGACAAGAATGCAACCTTATTTTGTCTGGTGCAACTAGGTTTTCATGGTACAAGTTAAATGAAGTTCCTTAATTCTAGCCCTGTGTAGCACCATACAGTACATGTTTTCCTAGCAGTCATTTCCTCCAAACAACCTTCTGTTTCATCGCTGGTCAACCTTGATCAACATTATCATTGGTTTATCAAAGGATAGCAGTCACAACTGTTAGCGTAAGATATAAAAATATATACAATTCAAAATCCTTAAATACGAGAAATTGAAGACATACATTGAACACGATGTGGATTATTTTCAGGTGCGGTGTGGATCTATTGAGTGGTACACTGTGGATCGAAGTGCAGCTTGGCAGAAGATGAGGCAGGACCTTTGTGGGAGTCTTGATGCTAAGAGGGCACTGCTATACGGCACACCAGAAAAATACATGGATGTGCGATGGCCAGCCCTGACTTTCTTCCCACGTCCGCTTGGGGGCTTGGCAGCTGTACAACCTCGCCATGGATATTCAGCTGTGTTCATACCAGGTAGGACCATTGTCTTGTGACATCTCATCATGCCATTTTACAGGTAATGGAACACTGGTAACTATTTGCTGACGAAGATGATTTTTCTCCAGTTCTGTATACATTAACTGTTCCATCGCCTACTGACAGCTCCTACTGTTATGTCTCCATGAAGAAACCAGGGTAATGGTTCTCGTTGACCCAAGTGGGGGGCACGGGTGGCCAGGGTTTCTAAGGTGCCGTGATTCGCTGTGCAGAGTTGCATCCCTTGGGCACGCAAGAAACCTATTATTGTGGGTTCGAATCCCTGTTTGCCCCGATTATGTTTCTATGTTTGTCAGCACCATACTCGTGCTCGTTGGTTTCACCGAAGTGATAAACGTCTGAGACCTGCATCACATTGGGCTTTCCTCCCACATTAAGCTGACATGCTGGATATACAGTGATTCCTCGACTTAATGCTCCTCGATGTACAGCTACTCCGGATGCACCGCAGGGTAAACCATGGCTCCCAAAAATTCATGAAGAATTTCCCCTTAAAAGCGAGTAAATGCCAATAAAGTGACAAATAAACTGATGAGATTTAATTCCCAGTCGTGTGTGTATTTGTAAAACAATTACGTTCATTGTATCCGGCTGCATGAGATCAAACCATTCTGCCTTTTGTTCCCTTTGTGAAAGACATATTGTACCCAGATCTGGCATTATACTCACATAAAATCAAATCACGGCAACAAGAAACTTCAGCTGCATTGTTTTATTTAATACTCATCTCACGTGATATGTCTTCGAACTTCAAACCAACCGCATGTAATGCAATAACAACAATAGAAACAATGGCTTCCGGTATTTAATCCGGACTTGAGTAACTGTTAGACCTAAAAAAAACATTGCAACTTCATTGTTTACATAGCGTAATTATGAAGGGTATGAAATATATCTGTTTGTTAGTCTTTACCATTTCATAGAACAAAATATATCCCTCATCCACTCAAATCTATATTTGTGTATGTCTGATATTTATGAATTGCTCAAACAACCGTGTAGTTACACACGTAATGTACATTAACATAAGGTGCATATAGTGCGCCGGCTGTGTCCGGGTTTTTCATAATGTTGAAACGTCATCATATATTAACCAATGACAGCCTTGGTCTCACATTAGTTTGGTTACAAGGCTTGTTCGGCTTTGTAATACACTTTCATCGATCGATAATGAGTAGGTTGGCGATCAGACCACGTTTCTTCCTAGAAACTAGAATATAACAACAGTTTGTTTCCTTACATAGAATCTACATACCGTATTTTCTTGAGTATAGTGCGCACCCATGTATAATGCGCACCCCCCTCTAGCGGATTCAATATTTTGGAAAAAAAGAAATTTGAATATAATGCGCAGAAAAGATTTACACCGTACCCCTTCAGCGAAGTCCGGCAAACAAACGGGTGATGAGAAACTTTGTCAGTACAAATTCAAAATTTGAGATAAAAAATCACCAGACATGTTGATTTACCGTTTAAATTGTATTTTTTGTTCAGCTAGGCATTGTTTTATATCCAGGGATTAAGTTTACCTTGTGTATTTTCTTGTAAACTAAGCCGGACACAGCAATCAGCTGTACACACGTTTTCTTGGAATCTACCGGTGATTCGGTCAAGACACACCCAATGATATAACTTTACAGGATTATAATGCAAGGATCGGCAAAAGTTGTATCTGAAACTATTTTTTAATCAGGAATAATATATTCCAATATCTTGTTAATTTAGATGCAGCTTTTACTAAACATATTTAAAATAATAATAACCCTAAGCGAAGCAGCTGATCGCTATTGCCGGGTATTATTTTTTACATGGAACCAGTCTGACCAGTCACCGTCAAGGCCTCCGTGCACGTGATCGCGTGATCGCGAGAATTACGTGTTGACATAGAATTGTCCAACAAAAACAAATATGACTTTTAACGATTCAATGTATGGCATTTATGATATATGTATCCATTCTCTGTCAACTAAAGTTTGTTTCAAGGCGTCAATAGCGGTAATCTGACCGTGGTTGCGGTTAACATCGGTGAGTTGTGCTATCTTCCGATCGCTTCACACACGATTTCGCGGGAAATTAATTAAAACAATATTAAAAGTAATTTTGAACAAAATTAATGAAATAAGTTACTAGCATCAGTCCAGATATACAAATAACCCTTTTTATAGCCAGACAGTGTAATTACATGAATAATTTGCGAACTTCAGTATGGATTTGTTGACATGGTATTTCCGGTGTTACGTGCTCACGGTAATGTCTTTCCATGGGGGGAAAAAACATCAAAACTCATTAATTTGTGTATAATGCGCACCCCCTTCTTCACAGCTGTGTTTTTTGGAGAGAAAAAGTGCGCACTATGCTCAAGAAAATACGGTATATAACATCCAGTCGTAAAATAATACACTGTATTTTGATTTATTTACACTAAAAAGTATTAATATTTTTTTACGCATGCATTTTGAATCATCGTCCACGATCAGTGTTACATAGATCTACATGTCCCGTGCCACTGTGAAATAATTGCGCCACTGTTCTATTCACTGCCATCATTACGTAATGTAAACATCAGCAATGAATATCTGTACAATGCTCTTTCCTACAACGTGGGGTCGGGATCCTGATGACAGCGGTATATCGAGGAATCACTGTAACTGTAATACTGTTAAAAGCGGCGTTCAACCCAACTCACTCTCTCACTCACTCATTGACCCAAGCATTTTGTAAGAACCAACTATTGAAGATTGGAAATGAGAGTGTCTGACCGAACTGATTGTGTGTCATTGTGGCCTGAAGTCTTACATTATTGCACATACTGGTGTCCACTGGTTTACCTAGGCCAGAATTGATTATTTACAAGCAAATATTATATAGCTGGAATATTACTGACTGGAGTAAAACAGCACTCACTCACTCATGTTACTTAAGCACAGCAACTCACTCACACACTCGGGGGCAGTCGTTAAAGCACTCGCTCGTCATGCCGAAGACCCAGGTTCGATTCCCGACATGGGTACAATGTGTGAAGCCCATTTCTGTGATATTGCTGGAATATTGCTAAAAGCAGTGTAAAACCATACTCACTCACTCACTCTCTCTCTCTCTCTCTCTCTCTCTCTCTCTCTCTCTCTCTCTCTCTCTCTCTCTCTCTCTCTCTCTCTCTCTCTCTCTCTCTCTCTCTCTCTCTCTCTCTCTCTCTCTCTCTCTCTCTCTCTCTCTCTCTCTCTCTCTCTCTCTTGGGCACTGATGTTACTTGAGCAAACTTGAAGAATGATGCTCTCATCTGTTATCTACATCTTTACTACTGAAGTACTGCTTTAACCAGGACACACCGTATCAATGATATTGTTCTGACATGATTGGATGCCATTGAAGGTCAAGCTCACTTAGTATGGGTATGGCATCAACTAGTTTGTGTTCGCGATATTATTTGGGTATATGTATTCTTAATTGGAATTTGCTGAAACTTAATATACGTGAACTCAAATGTGGGATCTGGTAAGGTAAAGGTCATTAGAGGTTCCATTATGAAATGTGTCTTAATTTTGAGAACATTTTGGCTTATTTCATGAATAGTGAAGCATTTTCCATACACTTAATATACCATTTTTGAGTAAGTTATAAATAAGATAAATTTTATAGCTGCCAGACATTGTCTGATATTCATATGGTATCACTTTTGACTTGTAAACAAAATGGGACCCAATCAGCATGCATCCATTCTTTCCGATAACCATAGGTATTTCATGAAAGTGAAATAATAAGCAGATTCTTGTCCTAAAAGTTGCAATCAGTCAGACAGATACACATGGTTAAATGTCGACATTTGTAACTTTTCTTTCTGTTTGGTAATTTTTGTTACCGCAGGATTTGTCATCATGCTTATACATGTATGTAATATACCAATGCCTCACCTCGCTTCTTGTAATCTTGTGTAGTCTTGCATAAGAAAATGTGTAGAACAAGAAAAAGATTAGCTTAGCCTTATGAATATTTTCTAAGGAATTTGCTTCCTTGTGTCCAGTCACTAGGGTAGGCTAGTGGATAAAGCAGTTTGCGTACCCAAGGTCCACCATACTTTGTGTCTCGCACCATGATATTGCTCAAATATTGCTTTAAGCAGCTTTGATCCATATTCACTCTAGCTGAGCTGTTGAACATGTTTAAGACGCCATAAACATTCTGTATGTGTTTTCTGACATCATGTAAACAAATCTGACAGCATAAACAGCCTTTAGGAACAAACATTTCAGATCTCTTTTTTGACATGTGTAATTCAGTATGGATTTGTTGATATACTATTTCCAATGTGAATGACATGATGATGTGTTTTTGTGAGGAAAATATTAAAATTTTTGGGAGTCATTGATTATCCAGGGGTTTATCCAAATCTTCAATATCGCAAAGGCATGGCTGTACCTTTGTTTACTTAAGGGCTTTCATAATGTGGTATAGAAGAACCAGATGCTAATGAAGGATGATATTTTTCGGGGTCTTTTTTAATGATTATTAACATTTGCATTTGATATTGCTGATTTGTCTTTTTTTATCTCTTGAAATTATTTGTTTACTGGAGAAGGAACAGGAATTGCTTGAAAGAGTTACCTCCCTTTGACTGATCAGCACACATTTCACTCACTACATCAGCATCAGATTTCAATCAAGTCTTTGCTGCTGAGTTTATTTGAAGTGTGCTTCATAACATCTAACTGCTTTTTTGTAAGGGAAAAAAATGTATAAGATAATTTGTAAGTGTATAAGAGTATTGATGCATTTGAGTTTTTTTACAGATGTGATACACCTCATTCACATTATTGTATGAATGAATTACATTCACATGCATCATAAATGTCTTTCAGTTTTATCACAGACACCCATTCAATGCAATGCTTGCACACAAAAAAGATATTATTTTGGCTCATACTGTAGTTTTGTTTACTTGATATTGAAATAATATGTTTACATTCTTTATACTTGAAACACGACTTTTTAATTAAGAAATAAGTATAACAACCAACATGGGTGTAATAGTTTGCTAGCAGAATACAGACAGTGATTGTCTTCCTGCCATTCGCGCTATACATCAGTGGGGGATAATGATTATCTGGCATGTCACATGGGTAATGCCTTATGTGTGGGCGAGATAGCTGTAGCTGTTGTTGTTAGATGGTTGATTAACTCACAGTATTGCCTATGTAAGTGCTTGAGGGGGGTGAGATGTTATCTGATAGCCTGTCTGGAGATGAGCTTCCCCTCGGATGTCAAGCCTGCACACTGATAGTGTTGTCAAAACAAACTGTAAAGTCAAGTGCAGCTTATTTAGATTCCAGTCATAATCAGCTTCATGTTGGGAATCCTATCCTAATTAGTTCAGTGTTACATAAAAAATAAGGTTATCAGTTGGCCAATTGAATGTTATTAGGGTAGCAGCATATATTTACTCTCTTTTTTTTCTGGCATCCAAGTAGCCTCTGCTTTATGAATTTCAGGAGCCATTTGTAATATTCCAGGAGCCATTTTAAGAATACCAGCCTTTGAAATTTTATGCCGAATCGTTAACAGTCTGACCTCTGGTTAAGTTCAAGCTTCAGGTTATGAAGTGACAGGCTAGTAACACCTTTTAACTTCAGGACTGTATGCTGTTGTGTATATGTTTAATGAACAGAGGAGAGGTTTGGTAGCCAAGTGGTTAATGTGATGGTTCGTCATGCTGAAATCACTGGTTTGAGTCTCATTTTGGGTTTCCTATTCCATGATGTGTCTATAATCCTAAAAGACAGTGGAAAACTTGACTCACTCACCAAATGCATGGACATACAGCAACTTAGTTGATTTAATTATCATGAGTATTAATCAACAAAACTTGCGAATATCTGTCAGCTGTTTTATTGTAGGTGATTATGAAGATTAGGTTACCAAATTTGAAGCGAATCCCTGCCTGATATTATTACTATAGGTAGACCTGGAGGTGATTTTCTTCAGGTCAAAACAAGTCATCATAAATTTTGATATCAGTGCTTCAATCTACATTGAAAAAATGAGGCTTAAAACTGTCCCAGTTCATGTTAATATCATTTAAGACCCTGCATCTCTTTGGGCTTTCCTCCAAGCTGACACACTGTAACTTGAATACTGTTGAAAGTGGCATTAAAATCCAACTCACTCACTCATGTTAATATCATTATGAAGAGCATGATGGCTTTGGTGAACTGACTTGTATGTTACTGAAAATAGGACGAATAAGCAGGAAGAGGCTTTAACACATTAAAGTTATTGCATTGACAGTAATGTTAAAAGTACAATGTAAAAATACCAATGAAACTAAGTTTATGAGTACTTCAAAAATTGCAATGTTGACCCAAATACCAATATTCCCCAAATTACCTGCCAAGGGCACTTAGTTTTGAATCCTAGATAAATACCTGATAAAATAGCTGATACATACCTTTACCTTGTATGCCTGATTTCAAACACAGTGGAAGTTTTTTAAGTCATTCTCTCAGAACCAGCTGCACAGATGAATTTCAAACACTGCAAAATGGAAGCAGGACTCACTGTTAGAAATTAAGATGAAGGTGTTCTCTGTTTTCACAGGCTTGAAAAGGTCTGAGTTTTGCAACCATGGGTAGCTCATGACAATCATTTTATTCTCTATTGATATGTGATTACATCATGTATTAAATAGTTAGCCTGTCACTCTATCCATTAATGTTGTTAAAACACTGGAGTGCAGACTTGAATATATGATACAGTAAACTAACATTATAACAAACTCAAATGGACCACTAATTTCAGTTCGTTATAACCGTAGTTTGTTATGAGCATGTATACAATATCTATACAGCAAACGTCCGGGACCAAAAATTAGGTTTGTAATATCCGTCAGTTCCTTATGAGTGTGTTTGTTATAAACATATTTTACTGTAGTATAGTTGGATGGACAAATTGAGCCATTCTGTCAATGAAATAAACAAGATTTCTCATTAATCTGTTTTGAAAGCACACTTTGTTCTTACTTTTGGCCTTTACAGTGTAGTCGTGGCCTTATAAAGGCCTTAAGTTAGATTGCTCAAGTATTGTAGAAATCGTGATGTACTTGAGCTTTAGTTGCGAAGTGGTGTGGCAAGTCAACAAAAGAATTTAACAATGAATTACTGTCCACAGCCAGTTGGTATGTTATCCCTACTGAGGGATGTCATCATACATTTTGCGGTATCAATGTATTGACAAACTTGGAATGTCGATACTGTATTGATTTGAATATCTGAGTATCTATACAAAATAAATAATTCACTGTCAGAGAAACATTTAATTTTATTTAGGTTTCCATAGCTCAGAAGGACAATGAGGAGGCAGAAAATTCAATTTTACTATTAATGGATCAGCCAGTTCATATTGAACATTAATTTGATTAATTGCAGGGGTACATGGGTATTTTCTCATAACCATTCAGAAAATCATTATTTTTAGTATTAGTCAGTAAATCGATATTTCGGGATTCTTTTGAGTCGATATATATATGAAAGGAAAATTTCAGCTATTTCCCCACCCAAGGTTTCAATCACCACCTCTATAGCAATGTCCCCTCACTTGGGTGTCTCTAAACATATATGACTATAGAAACGAGCAATTCCATATAAATTGAAAAGGTGCCCCAGTGAACCTGTGGAAGTCTAGACTTGCTTCATGTATGTCTATAGCATAACAGCAGAAACTTATAACAGAAGAGAAAATAACATGGTTCAGGGACTGTGAGACAGGCTAGGGTCGCTCCTGCTGATCACTGCAGGGGATGTGGCCCAGCTGACAGACAGATGGTCCCAGATCTTGTCACTGGTTATCCCTGTACCAATATTTACTGTTTTGTCGCCAGGAGCTGTCAAATAACTTGGGGGTAAACCCGGTGAGGTGTTCCAGATTAGACCCTGATGGGATTGATAATGCATGCATTTCCTGTTTCCAGTGATTACTGGTCCCTATTAACATGATTATACAAGAGATGAAGTACAAGTAGAACGTTACCATTAGTTCCTACAGACTTGTTAGGCCGACACAAATTAAGTGTTTCCTCTTCTAGCCCATCAAAAAATAGGGTGGATAGGTTTCCCTCTCTTTCTCTCCCTCCCCAGACCCCTCTTTAATTGTCTGGATAGTATCTAGTGAAGTGCAACATATTCATTTTATTGACATAAAATATTGCCAATACTGTGTTGGTATTAGATGCTATGGTGAAACTTGAGAAAGCTTAAAGGTGGAATTTTAGTTTCAGGAAGTTTTAATTTATTTAGACTAGCTTGCTATTTTCAGACAGTTTATAGGCATAAATTTAATCTCTATGTAACAGTTTACTCATAGTATTTGGTCAGTCTGTCTCCCAGTCCCCAGAGAATAAATTAATATTGAATCTAACTCAAGTTGAGAATGATTTGAGTGTAAAAAGTATGGCTAACCAGCTTCGATGGCAGAATAATTTATGATGTCATTTGCTTATGATGTCGCAGTAACCTATGCCATCACAAATGGCCTGCAAAGCATCGTGATACAATTTCATTGTAGCAATATCTCATCCAAGTGATATCTCCTGTGGAAGCGAATTTCAGAAGATAAAAATCTTTAAAAAATAAAGATTGGAGGTGCAGATCTTCAGAGCACCCATAAGTATTTGATCTCATTGCTTTTGTTTTAACCTTCGCTTATCTGCCCTCAGGAAGCTGAAGCATATGTAAGAAGGTTTCAGGTTCATTTGATTATATGGGTCAGTTTACCTGTGAAGACATCAGGCTTTGTTACAGGAATATGTTTACAAGGGACCCTTATTAAACAGAAATGGGGTGACATTATATTTTCTTTGTCCCCTAGTAATCTGAAACACCAGTTTTTCTGGTACCTGATAATTAGTCCTAGGTAATTTCAACACTGTAGTTTTTGTCAGGGAATCGCTAATTTCCATTCTCTCATTTTGGCTGATTTTGGATAAATTAATGATAAAGTAAAGAATATGATTTCACAAAATGTGCATATTGATCTGTCTCCTTGTGCTTTATCCTTGATGCATTATTTTCCCCCGGCCATTAAACATGTTCAAGTGGTTGTTATGAAGTCCCCAGACAGTGAGTCAGACCATCCTGTGTTTATTACACGTTTTGGCTGATAGTTTACATAAAAGATTAGCTACGATAGCGTTCTTCGGCTTGGTCTCATCCAGTGTTTGTGTCTAATAAGTTTCAAGTATGTTGTTTTCTTTTCACTCCTAAATTTCAGTATTAATAAGGATTGATGTTCAAGCACACCATCTGGCCCCCAGTTTACAAGTAGCTATGGTCAAACTTATCTGTAATCCTTCGATCATCCAACTAAATGCAACACGATCTTCAGTGTTTAGACATGGCAACCTGCAGGCCCTTTAAAAACCTGTCTGTTTGTTTTGACAAGTTGAAGTGGTTAGTTTGAGGTAATTTGTTCTGGAACTGTTTTTTAAGCACATTTTAGAGGTGTAGCATTTGTTTTGGGAATATTTGAGATTACAAATTACCTAAACAATGTAATTAATGTGACATGTTGTCATAGATAATGAAACTGTTTGGTCGTATCCCAGCATAACAAAGGTTTTATTCAATACATTAATGGGCAATTGATCAACACAACTTAATTTTTATTTTGCCTTGCGAAAACAAATCAGTCACTAGATACTTATGTATGTTTTTTCCCCGTGTTTGTTGGTTAAACTTGAACTATTTTTTGTTATTCGGGTCTTCAAAAGTTGCTTTTATATTTCTTTTTATGTAGCTCTAAACATTTGTGTGTTTTCATAGGTAGGCAATTGTCTTGTTAAATTGACTAAATATTGTGTAAAAAATGATATTTTTTTACCTATTTGTAGTTAAGAGGTGAGGTGAGGTGAAATTGGGTTTAACGTCGCGTCCAAGATTATTGCACTTATATAGCGACGTGCATGCACGTGTATGTGTGTGTGTGGCTGCTTGTACTAGTCCGGACTGATGCCGATTTATAGTGCTAGCTCACTGAGATACCATGCCGCAGTTTAACATGAATACCCCACTCAGACACAGTATACTGACTCCGAGCCGACCAGTCCTTGTTTTAGCCCCTTAATGCCGAGCGCCAGACAGGGTAACAACAAGTACAATCTTTTAACGTCTTTTTGTATGACGCGGCCCGGGATCGAACCCTGGACCTTCCGCTCTCCGGGCGGACGCTCTACCACAAGACCACGGAGGCGGTCTTGTAGTTAAGAAGAACATGCACATCTTTAATGAGAATCATGATTGCAAATTTCTTAATTTTGTTTTGCCAGGCTATGGGTTGTGGACACAGTAATCCGTGTGTTTCTAGTACACACAAGTTGGTTCTTTTGTTCTTTTATTTGACGAAAACTGATAAAGATGATAAAATATAAGCAAAAGAAAATGTCTTCTATTTAAGTGTTTTTACCTGGCCAAATTATAATGATCCCTACCTGATGTGCTATTGATAATTTTAATTTGTCAAGGTGGGGAAATATCAATTAATTAAGGAAGGGTAGTGTAGCGGAAGTGAGAAAAGGGAGATAAAACTCTGATATGAAGGTTATCAACCAACCAGGATCAATCAGAACTAAGTATTAGGGACAGGAAGGTATTAAGAGTTTTTCAAGTCTGAGGCAGCTGAAGGAATATTACTGTTCTATAGTTTCAGTCTAATATTGTAATCACCACAAACCCTATTGTTTGATACCCATCCATGGTTAGTTAAGTAGTCTGTAGGAGGACAACGTGTCTTCGTGTGTGGATGTCTGTAGCTGATATGACTAAATTATGTTGATAAACACACTCTGGCGAGTCGGTCGTGTTGCTGGCAGCGCTGGCACTGATTTCATCATTACTGCAATTGAGTCAGTCATAGCTCTGCTGACACAGGAGCCCGCGCAGATAAGCTGGGACATGTGCAGGGGTGGCTGGGGTCCTCCACATGTAGCCAGGCAAAACAAAATTAAGAAATTTGCAATTATGATTCTCATTAGAGATTAATGCATGTTTAATTCAAATTGGTGATAAACTGAAATCTGTTGCAAATTTGGAAGATACAGCTTCATGAGAGTAATCAGTTGTTTCAATAAAGTCTGCCGTTTATAGTGACTGAAAATACCTTTTCTTCAGGGAAATCATAGATTTTGAAGTGTAAAGAAGTTAACATCGTCAATTTACTGTAAGCAAAAACAGTTGCCATATGGAGTTTATGTATTTATCTGGGATGTATTGTATGCATACCAACAATATAAGAAACATGTGCCCCGTCTTGTAAAATAAATTTGTGAAAGGTAGATTATTTCAAAGATATTTTGGAAATTTGTAAAGATACTTTATTAAAAGCATGTTACAAATGTAATTTCTTGGATCCTGCTTGTACATATGTAGATTTGTATATATACTACTGATTCTTTCATATTACCATAGGTAATGTAATGGCCATGATGGATTAACTATAGAAATATAAAAGAATCAGGCAATCTTAAACTTCTTTTGAGCAGTATGTACACTTTGTGCCACTGCTTTAAGTATGAACTTCTTGTTTTCCCTCAGACAAAGAGAGCCTGGTGTCTGATGCTGGCAAGGTGACAGTGCTTGACTCTCTGCTGCAGAGGCTGAAGAGAGATGGGCACAGAGTCCTCATCTACTCCCAGATGACCCGAATGATTGACTTGCTGGAGGTGAGTGCTGACAACCCTTAGACCGGTATTGCCATGATTTATCAGGAATCCTTGAATAAATGGCAGCCCAATTTAATCACTGGGTCAACTGATGTCCCAAATGAAACAAACAGGGGCTTAAACGTTAGATGGTACGAAAAGTATAGTTACCGTATTCGACGTAATAAGCGCCCCGCTCTAATAAGCGCCCACGGCGATATTTGCAAATATATTGGCAAGTGAACAATCCCAATTAGCCCCCCTTCCGATTTATCAATGTACACAAGACTTATTTATTCGTGTATAATACGCACTCGTGTGTTACATGCACCCTTAATTATGGGCAATTAATTTCTGGAAAAATGTATCTGTCGTATATAAACAGTTCAGACTGTCAGCATAAACCACGAAATTTATCTTTCAACTCTGTTTTTTTCACCAAAGTGATATTCTAATAAGAGCCCCCTATTTGTAATTTTGAGAGCACCCTGGGCGTTATTACGTCGAATACAGTAATCTTGTTTATAATTATATTTATTCCATATGTAGATAGTTTGTACCCTGCCCTACAAGGGTGTTCTGTACAATACAAAATTTTTATTCTTGTGATTCCTTTTCAAAACTCATGTGTTAGTCAAGACTTAGTTTCATGTGGTAATTGAAAGGCGAAGGAGGAATTGCTCAATTACAAGTTTTCACCATTAAAAGATTGAAAAACATTCATACAAACACCTTTATGGAATAGTAAAACACTTGACACTTATTTAATGGTTACGGTACTGATGACTTGGTCTGAAACAATAAAGGGTCTGCTATTTATTTTCAATGTACATGATCCAGCATGCTTAAAATGATCAGATTTGACATAAATATTCAATTGTGCTGTATCCTCTGTATTATGATAGATATTGTATTGTTTCCTTGCATCAACACCCATGCTGTGCAATAATAGTCATATCAAACCCTGCAGTATATTTAGAAGTATATCATATCAGGATACATTGTCTCATGACTCTGGCCATGAGCCCTAATGACATCGGAATCAGTCCCATCTTTCACCATAGTGAGTTTCAACAGTCTCATGAGACAAGCTGTCAAGTAGAAAGCGATCTCGCTATTAGCTGCATCAGGGATTCAGTGATTTGTAAGAGAAGGAATTAAACTGCCAGCCTCTGTCAAAGGAAAAACTGAAAATCCATCCTATGACCCCGGTTATCATTCCGTAGTGACTTTCAATATGAATTTGACAAGCTTCATCCCATCAGGTGGCGATGGGATGAGATATGACAGGTTTCAAGATTTCCAGATTGCCACCAACAATAGATCTAAATGGAAAATACTGATTTCCGCTTGACGTGAAAAGAAGAGACAGAGCATGTGTCCTATGGTATCAGCATGTGTAGATGTGAGGCAGGGACATGCTGGGTGTAATATTGCTGTATGTCTGTCACTCGGTGCCCTCAGAGTCATCTCGGGACACTCACTGTCTGTCACACTATTGGGCCCTTTGTCAGCCTATCTCTCACTGGTGAAGGCACAGCCCATTATGGCCACTAAGACCCTGGTAGGGTTACCAGCCACTGGAAGCGGGTAGTTAGCCATGTAATAAGGCCTTGTAAACCCATCATTATTGGGACTTCCTCAACAGAAAGGGCTTTCGGTGCAACAGAAATCACAGCACAGGTCACAGATACATGTCAGGTGGTGACCACAAAGGTCAAAGGGTTTTGTGTTTCGGTGACCCTAGTGTAGCTGTTTGACATGTTTTATTTTATGCAGAAAATCAAACACAAAACAAGGCTGAATCTATGTGTCAGACTACAAATGGTTTTATCCTTGTTTCGTTACTCAGAATGCAGAGATTTTGGCATTGACAAGCAAGCTGTATGTTCCCTCCTCCAGATGGGCTCACTGTGTCTTATACTAATACTTAGTCTCTAGGGCTGTCACGATTCACTCGTGTATGCAGTGAATCAAACTGTATCTATTCATGAATTGAATTTGTTGAATCAAATATTTATTAATATATGCAATCATGTGCATTTAAATACCCTGTACCTACAAATATCCATAAGAACAACATATCATAAGCATAGATTTCTTCAAAAACAACTCTTATAATACTTACTTTGATAGTATTGTGGTCACTGGTCATTGTTACATTTGAACAGATACTAGTACCTGGATAAGGGCAGAATATAAATGTCTAATATATTAATAGTAAACAAACTATGTCAAATAATTTATGTTGTTGTTTCACTGAATATAACAAATTATACATCAGCTGCTGACTTGTTATTGTATTTGTGAATTAATATTCCGATTATTCGTATTCATTACCCTATATTCATGATATGAACTGTATTCGCCTCATAGTGTATTTGTTGCAGCCCTATTAGTCTCTAAAATATATAGTTTTGGTGGGAACAAACAACTACATTTCAATTGAAAGAAGCCCCAGTGAGATGGGAGATCAAGCACCTGTGGAAATCTAGACTTGCTTCATTTAGGAATATAGCATTAATGTAAGAGGTGGGCGAAAGGGAATATAATGTGGTTCAGGGACTGAGACAGACTGTCTCTCAGCAGTGAATATCACCTTTTCTTACTTATTGTGCAGTTGGAGGCGGTCGGGTAGCCTAGTGGTTAAAGCGTTTGCTCGTCACAGCGAAGACCTGGGTTCGATTCCCGACATGGGTACAATGTGTGAAGCCCATTTCTGGTGTCCCCCGCCGTGATATTGCTGGAATATTGCTAAAAGCGGCGTAAAACCATACTCACTCACTCACTCACTTATGTGCAGCTGTGAAGGTGTGAAGTATTGCAAGTGGGATAACTTCTTTAATTTAGTCTGAAACTCATGTGTGAAAGTCACATCTGACACCCACTAGAACACTGTTTTATTTGAGCTAGTCCCAATTAACATAGCTATGATGTGTGCTAATCAAAAGGGGAGTTGCTGTCGGGTCCATGCAGGCTTCTGCTAAGGTACTTTAATCTAGGGACACTAATATGTTTTCTTTGTGTTATGACAAAGACAGATTGACTTTCGTTTTAACACTGTGATAGCCTGAATTTTTCATAACACTTACATTGCTGTCAAAATTAAGAAAATCAGTCACATCATGAGCATAGACTCAAACTTTAAGTGTAGATTTAACGGGAATTTAATAAAACAAATAGAGCATTATTTTGCACAGTCCAACCCATTTTGGTTCTAACTCTTTGGATATTATGAGACTATGATAGAAAACCATATTGGATATGATAAAATATGATCAGACTGAAACGACAACATTGTTGTGTTGTGGAAGGCTTGAGTAATGCAATTGGTTGGTTGGTTGTTTAACGCCGCACTCAGCAATATTCCAGCCATATGACGGAGGTCTGTAAATAATCGACCAGACAATCCAGTGATTAATATCATGACCATCAATCCACGCACTTGGGATCGATGACATGCATCAACCAAGTCAGCGAGCCTGACCACCCGATCCCGTTAGTTGCCTTTTACGACAAGCATAGTCGCCTTTTACGGCAAGCATGGGTTGCTGAAGACCTATTCTACCCCGCATCTTCACGAGTAATACAAGGAGAGCCCTGTTGTGCATGTGTATTGACTTTTAGTGAAAAGTTTAATGTAAGTAGTTTTCAAATATGAATGACTAGATTTGGAAGAAAGCAGAGTTTCTAATGCTTGTTTAAATTTGAAATGTGAAATAATGTCAGCATCTCAAAGCCTACCTTTCCCATTAGACAAGATGACAAACATCATTTGTGAATGAATTTCTCTGTAGATTTTAGGTTATTTTTTACCCAATATACCGGAACACAAAATTATTGCAATATGTATTATATGAAAAGTGTATTGCAGTTTTCCTGTAATACCCTGCAGTCTTGTTCTAATAGATAGTCATAGGTTGTAAAGGTTAAGATTCCTGTCTTCATTGGTCCTTTTGATTTCATTAGTCTTATTATTAATGTTTTAAGTTTTTCCTTTGCTCTGATGGAGGTCGTGCCGCCTCCGTGGTCTTGTGGTAGAGCGTCCGCCTGGAGAGCGGAAGGTCCGGGGTTCGATCCCCGACCGCGTCATACCAAAAGACGTTAAAAGATGGTACTTGTTGTTACCCTGTCTGGCACTCGGCATTAAGAGGCTAAAACAAGGACTGGTCGGCTCGGAGTCAGTATACTGTGTCTGAGTGGGGTATTCATGTTAAACTGCGGCATGGTATCTCAGTGAGCTAGCACTATAAATCGGCATTAGTCCGGACTAGTACAAGCAGCCACACACACACACACACTTGCATGCACGTCGCTATATAAGTGCAATAATCTTGGACGCGACGTTAAACCCAATTTCACCTCACCTCTGATGGAGGTCACAATGTCCTGGGTGTAGCATTGATTCCTGGTGAAGGTGATTACTCAATTGACAGCAACTGTGTTGTCTGATTACGCTGTCTCCCTGGTACTGATGATGCCAACAGCACCGACAGGCAGCTGGTAGATGCTCACTGTCACACTGTCCTCACTGGCTACAACAGATGTGCCCACAGAAATGAGGGTTGTTGAGCACACAGAATAATGTCTGTCTACCTAATGGCATAGAGTTTCCGATGTAAACACTACCTTTGCAATGTCTCTGTTTATAATTATTATCTCACATTTTTGCACTTCCCTCCAGGAAACAAGGTATGAGGAGAAAAAATATCTAGAAACATATTTTAACATAGTTTCTTATTACCATAATTTCTTGAGTATAGTGCGCACCACCACCCCACCCCCCTAACGGATTAAGTATTTTGGAGAGAAAAAAATATTTCGAATATTATGCACAGTAATTCTCCTTCAGAATTTTCAAAGATATAAAATGCAAATTCAAAGGACTGGAACTTTTCAGTTTTGCAAATTTTAGAAAATTACTTGGTCTGCATCAATCAATGTGTCCATCAATACTTTTAATTATAGTTTCACCGGATTATGTTTGTCAGCACCATACCTGTGATCATGGGTTTCACCAAAGTGGTAAATGTCTGAGACCTGCATCACTTCAGGCTTTCCTCCCTCCTTGCTGTGATATAACTGGAATATTGTTCAAAGCAGCGTTAAACCCAACTCATTCACTTGCTCACTTTAGTCACAGTGTAGATCTTAAAGAAATATATCTATTAAATGAATTCAGTTATTAAGACATTTTTTGATACTTGTAATAATTAATGTGTATCCTAGTTTAGTTATTGATGTAGTTGTCCTTATTATGTATTCATTTAAAATAATGAAAATACTAGTTCTCTTTGAATGATTGATAAACCTAGTTCAATAAAACACTTATCTTTTATTTTGACGTGAATGTTTAATAGGCCTAGCTTGAGAATCAATCTGTCTTCGTTGCTGTTATGAGCCTAGATTGTGAACTCTGAGTGATACCAACATTTACGGATGAATCAGGCAATTATAGAACCTACAACAGGTCAGGACGACATGTCATGAAGATTAATACCCCAGTTTCCCTGACTCATTGGTCCAAGTTCATTAGAATTCCAGGAAAAAACACCCGGATCTGTGGGTCACTGTGCCCTCTTAAGCCTGATTGAGTTTTGGGATTGTCAGGCACAGACTCTATTAATCTTTTTCTCATATTTACAGTGTTCATCAAGAGTCTTGCCATCTGTCCTTGTCAATAACATGAGTTTAATTGGGCAAATTTCATTCCATGTTTGGCTTTTGGCGTTTTATAAGTATTTGTTTGCCTCGTCTAAGCATGACAACATTTTTACAAATTGAATTGTCATTCTATTATTTTGTTTCTCTCTTCTCCAGTGTGGCTGCACTTTAGGTAGTTCTGAAATAGAATAATTTTTTTAAAGAATGAAACAGATGAAGAATATTTCGCTTATGATAAAATCAATGGATTTATGGAAAGTGATTTTCAGGTCTTGACATTTCTAACATTTCTAATGTTGTATTTGGGATAACACGTTCTTGGTAAAGTACAAATTCTAGTACTTTTGGGGGTTGAGAGCGGGATTTGAACCCACACTCTCAGACTCAACCCAATAAAGAACTAGAATTTGTACTTTACTAAGGAAATGTTATCCCAAATATAACATCTGTTACATTTGACCACTTTCTGAATATCATTGTGTATTCATAACTTTTCTGTCTGAAGTTTGGCAGGCTACTGTAATCTTACAAAGATGGCTTAGACATGGTAGATGTGTATGTAGGGATTAAAATGGATTATTTTATTTTTATTGTTTGTCATAGGAAGTACAAAAATATTTAGTGATTCCCAAATTCATGCCTTGCACACTTATATCAATTGCAGCAAAAGATTTTAAACAGATGACAATTAAAGAGATCGACAATGCTTTTATCTAGTATAATGCATGATATATAATATCTATATATATATAATAATAATAAATCTGTATTGAATTAGAAATTTGCACAGTCCTCCTGATCATTACTTATATCCAATGTTATATAGAGTGTTCAAAATTAACATAATTAAGGGGAGTCCTGGGGTGCTTTCATGCTTAATTTTGAATGCTGTATGTACAGAGAGCTAGTTATGCTTGTACTATACCAAACAAAACAAAGTTAGGGATCATGAGTATTTTGGGGGATATTTATTTGTAGTGAAGACTGAGTGCACAATTTTGTAAAAATATCCCCCAAAATATTTATAATCCCGAACTTTGTTTTGTTCAGATTAGATCGGGTTCAGGGTAGATTTTCAAGCTCTTTGGAGGTATTTAAATTATTTTATCTCAACTTTGTTGGCATTCAGTTGATCGTCTATGTATGTGACTAGTCCCGATAAATATGGCATTCCTTCAAATGATCAAGTCATCCCAGGAAATTGTTATTATGGTTACTTAATCCATGTGATGATGTTTATCAACGTGTACACACCCTCCATCTCCACCTGCCCCTCATCGTGTAGCCCAGGTGTTCTACAGGTGGGTGGCTGCAGTGCAGGGGGGCAGGGACCAGGTAAACACACCCTAGGGTACACAGGGGGTCACATGGCTACCCCATGGTGACCCCCACACCCTGTCCAAGTAATCACCTGGCTGTGACCTGTATTGTGACAGCCACCACCAGGTGGAGCCCTTAGGGCTTGCTGGGTGAGAGATTGGCGATAGATCAATTGACGGAAATTGGCTTATTTCATTGGCGTTTACACACGCACTTCCAGGGGTTTTAGTTAGATGGTTTCCTCAAGTTTCAAAGTCTATTGGAAGTATCGGCAAACTGAACATAACCTCATCAAAAATGGGAGATTGAGTTTCAAAGTTAAATGTGATTCTGAGAATGTTATTTTCTTGTGTTCTCTACTTATTCTCGATAATTACATTTGGTGAATGTAACATTTAAAAGCGTTACCTTTCTTTGAGTTTGTCCTTGTGAGTGGCATGGTTAAGGGTTGAGAAGATTACTTGTCATATTTTTTGTCAAAATTCCAGCCAGCAAATAAGAGTTTATAATGTTTTTCTGTAGTAAATAGATTCTTGATGTAGACAATAGATCCGACTGTGACAGGCTTTTTCTGCACCAACCGGTCTTTTGATAGGTTTTCAACAGAATTCACAACAAATTGACAGATTTTGCTCAATTGTCATATGATATGTTTGTACAGGAAGTAATTGCTCCCCCATATCATTGGTATGGTCCAGCATCAGACCACCTTCATTTCTCTTTTTGTCTTGAATCTGTTATGAGGAAGAGAAACCAGCTGAGCAATGTTGAGTCTAAGTGTGAATATTCAGAAGCAGCTGATGAGGGTTTTTCAGGACAGGAAATAGGAAACTATTAGGAGAAATGGGACTCAGCTGGCATCGACCAGATGCCATTCATGACAAAATAATTTGTTTCAGATATGAACATTTTTGTTTTAATTTTAGTAAATAGAATCAAAACCTTACAGATTACATGCTGCCTGTTACTATTTGTATACAAAGAAAGTATATTTATCTTAACTTTTTGTACATGTTTTGATTCTTTTGCATTCAGTAACAGGAATAAGGAAGGTAATGCAATTTGTTATGCCACTGGTCCAACGGTGGTCTTAGGGATGGACCAACCATATGACTTGGGATTATAAATAAAGATTTTTACAAATATTAGATAATCAGTCTGTTCCAACAAATGCTGGGGGGAAACATCAAACAACTCATTCACTACACATGCTTGATGTGAAAAAAGAATGTGTTTTAAAAATATTGTTTAGCTCCTCCTAGCAAAATATATTTTATGTCTTGAAGCGTTGACTGAAAATATATTCTGTGTCAAACAAAATTCCCAGGCTCCCCCAAAATAGCAAAAAGTCAGTCCCTTATCGTCAATGGCAAATTAAGGCCAGACCCAAATTAGATCATTTCTGTTTTTCTACTTTCTTTACCTTAAGATGAATCCGACATTAACAGTTACACCTGCCTTCATTAAGTGTTATATTGACACATCTATGACTGATATGACAGATTCTTCAAAGGGAAAGAACTTGCCCAAAGGCTTTGGGATTTGATCAACCTTCACTTTTAGGTCTGCTTAATATGGACGCTAAGTGAAAAGAAAGATTATGGCAAATATAAATTTATTTGAAATCTGAAAAAGTCGATCTGTAAAACAGAAACTTCTTTGGGAGAATTTGAGAAAATTGAAGTAAATCTATTGCGGTTAAGATGACAAATTTAGCAGGCAATAAAGTTCAGTGTAAATACTAAACAGTTTGATGTGCAGTTCTAAACTTTCAGTATTTCTAAATGAGTGAACTGTTCACAAATTTTACACCAATGAAGATCTGGGTTAGAATTGGACTTCACCAACCCATTGTGTAGATCGATGCTCATGATGTCAATCATTGGATTGTCTGGTCAAGACTCGATTGTTTACAGATTGCATTACAGTGTGGCGTTAAACAACATCACAAACAAATTTGACAGATGGTTCTGGTTTGAACAACCAAATTTGTCATTCCGTATGAACTGCAACAGAAGCAGGCATGATAGTTTCACATTGCTAGAGCATTTATTTTTGTTTCAGGAATACATGTGGTACCGTAAACATACCTACATGCGACTGGATGGATCTTCGAAGATCTCTGAGAGGCGTGACATGGTAGCAGATTTCCAGAATCGATCTGACATCTTTGTTTTCCTGCTGAGTACGAGGGCCGGTGGTCTGGGAATCAACCTCACTGCTGCTGACACTGTAAGTGTTAAAAACACAACATTTAGTTTTAAGCTTTATGTACCAGTGAATTTAGATTAGTCATGATGGAGTTATTCCCCTTAGACTGTTATGCTGAATGTTTTTCTTGTATCTGTTTAAGCAAAAAAACAAGTGAGAGATCAGTGCTACATATGATGATAACCAAGGGTCCTTGTCATGACTCTAAAGGACCCTAGATTAAAATACATGGAAGACATCAAGGACCTCACAATACTACTTAGTTTTGAGACCTGTGAAGTTCCAGGTTAAAATTGATCCTCAACTCATGCTGGTTGTAAGAGGCGCCTGACACAATAGGGTGGTCGGGCTCACTGACTTGGTTGATGCATGTCATCGTATCCAAATTGTGTAGATCGATGCTCATGATGTCATCACTGGAGTGTCTGGTCCAGACTCGATTATTAACAGAACGCTGTCATATGGCTGGAAGATTGCTGAGTGCGGCGTTAGACAGCAAACAAACAATCAGAACAACAAAACTTAACACTGAGAGATGTGTCAGAAAATCTTTAAGATAATTTATGCGCTGAAGATTCCATATAATTGCTTCGAAAGACTTACTCTTGTTGAGAGAGAGAGAGAGAGAGAGATCTGGGTGATTATGTGTCATTGTACCCCAGTTATTAGATCCATGCATCCTGCCATTGGCTTGTCTTAAGATTTTGAGTACTTGCAGAATGTTATGTAAAGAAACAAAACTTCTTACTCTTTCCTCTTCAATTTTGGATAGCATATGTTTGTTCAACAATTAAACATTTCTGTGAATATCTTGAATCAGTATCTTTGTCTGTTCATTTTATGCAGCCACTAGTGTGAAGCCCGAGTCCAGGGAAATATTGCTCAATATACGAAGCATTAAATCTTCAGCCTTCCTCCCACATTACGCTGACATGCCATGATTCTACTGAAACACTGTTAAAAGCAGCATCAAATCAAACTCATTCGTTCTTTGCAATAAGGTTGCTTATTGAATTATTCATATTAAGTAGTTAATTCAAAAAGATATGTTTCATCTCCTAGCCACAACTAGTCTTTAAGTGTCGTGTAGAAAGTCAGAACAGATAGACCATTATCAACTGAGTGGCTGAAGGATAGGCTGGTCTAGTGGTCAGTGTGTAACTCATTACATTATAGATCTCATGGAAGTTAGGTGTACAGCCGTTGTTTGCAACTTTGTGTCACCGTTGCATAGTCAGTTCATTTTCTAACGGGTGACTAAGCATTGCTGACTCACTGACAATTGTATTGCAGGTGATATTCTATGACAGTGACTGGAACCCAACTGTAGATCAACAGGCTATGGATCGAGCCCATCGTCTGGGCCAGACCAAGCAGGTCACTGTGTACAGGCTCATCTGTAAGGGGACTATTGAAGAGAGAATTCTACAGAGAGCCAAGGAGAAAAGCGAGGTAACGGATGCAAAACTACTCATCTTGAATGTGGTTGGATATCATAATAAGCCTGCTTTTTTTACACCAATAAAATTAACACCCCGCTACTAAATTTCATCTGTTGAAAAGCTCTTGAAGCTGTATTAACCATCATTAATTTCATTTGGAACATGTAAGTAATACTGATGACAGTTTAGTGTAACTGAAGCCAATGACAGTTTAGTGTAAGTTAAGCTGATGACAGTTTAGTGTAAGTAAAGCCTATGACAGTTTAGTGTAAGTAAAGCCGATGACAGTTTAGTGTAAGTAAGGCAGATGACAGTTAAGTATAATTAAAATCGAGGACAGTTAAGTGTAAGTAAGGTAGATGACAGTTTTGTGTAAGTAACGCTAATGACAGTTTATTGTAATTAACATCGATGACAGTTTAGTGGAAGTAAAACCGATGACAGTTTTGTGTAAGTAGTGCTGATGACAATTTACCCGGTAGGGGAGACAGTTTGGTTATTCTCAAAACAATTTCATATGAATTAAAATAAAATCTGTATGAACTTTGATTACAGGTAGTTGAACTTTGTATATGTTTCCAGATCCAGAGAATGGTTATTCAGGGGGGCAATTTCAGGCCTGACACACTCAAACCGAAGGAGGTTGTGTCCCTGCTTATTGATGATGATGAGATGGAAAAGAAATGTAAGTTATATAATTTAAATCAAATTCTCTAATTGTAATGATAAGGTTTCCTTGTAATAAATGAAAGGGAGATCAGTTTATAACTTCTACATAACTATATGACTTAGGTACTTTTGCTTCTTACTGATACAATTGGGATGATTGAATCCTAATGCTCCAGGACCCGTGAAGATCAGGGGTAGCATAGGTCTTCAGCAACCCATGCTTGCCTTAAAAGGCTTGTCGTAAGAGGCGACTAACGGGATCAGGTGGTCAGGCTCGCTAACTTGGTTGATGCATGTCATCGTATCCCAATTGAGTTGATCAATGCTCAAGATGTCAATCACTCGATTTTCTGGTCCAGACTCGATTATTTACAGCCCGCCATCATATAGCTGGAATTTTGCTGAGTGCGGCATTAAACAACATACAAACAAACCTAATGCTCTAGTGACTAGTGAGAGGTAATGATGATGCATGTTCTCTGCAGTACGATCACGGCAAGAAGAGAGAAGAGGGAGAGATGGCCAGAGCAAGGAAGACAGAAAACGAAAACGAGAATACAAGGTCAGTATGGTCAGCGATACAAGCACTCTACAGGGAACGGTAATTCTTTTTCCACTCCAAGCATTTGCCTGAATAATTGCATTCAGTCTCTTATATTTAACGTCAAGGGGTTATTGTCATAACCTGTATGTTAAAATTTATAGATTTTGTGATCTTTTCATTGAAATAGAGGACGGTGGGGTAGCCTAGTGGTTAAAGCGTTCGCTCGTCACGCCCAAGACCCGGGTTCGAATCCTGACATGGATACAATGTGTGAAGCCCATTTCTGGTGTCCCCCGCCTTGATATTGCTGGAATATTGCTAAAAGCGGCGTAAAACCATACTCACTCACTCACTCACTCACTCACTCACTCACTCACTCACTCACTCACTCACTCACTCACTCACTCACTCACTCACTCACTCACTCATTCATTGAAATAGGGGGCACGCGACGTGATTCGCTTTCCAGAGTTGCGTTCTTTGGGCAAGCCAGAAACCTATGATTGTGTGTTCAAATCCCGGTTCGCCCCAACTATGTTTCTAGGTTTGTCAGCACCATACCCGTACTCATGGCTTTCCTCACACATTAAGCTGACACGCCGCGATATAACTGTAATACTGTTAAAGGCAGTGTTAAATCCAACTCACTCACTCACTCACTCACTCACTCACTCACTCACTCACTCACTCACTGAAATAGTACAGCAGTAAACTTTCGAAAGATGGTATGCTGTAGGTTTAAAACTGTGAAAATACAGATATTTCCACTGGCAAGAAGGTTACTTTTGGTGAGAACCCAATACTTCTGCGTGCCAAGTGAGTGTTCTGACAGACTAGTGACATGGGGATCAGATGGACACAATGACTGATCAGCTGTGTTGTAACACCTGGGCCTATGTTGTCAGTCTCTGGTTTGGCTATTCCAGGCCTAATACTGGGCAGGAGACCATGATATAGCCAGACCTTTTCTTTCTTTTTCCTCTTTTGATGTTTACAGTGGGAGGAAAAGGGTTCTCATAATTCGTTTGTGTTTTGAAGTGTTTAAGATATGTTTTCAACAAGTTTTATATGATGTTTCATTTTGCAATATTTTACTTCCATTTTTCTGGTCAGCGGGATAAAAAACAAACATGGCGTCTTCTCCCTTTTTCTTCTTTCCTCTTTTTCACATTTTAATTGTTTGGAGGCAGCAGATTAGTAAACCAAGTATAAAAACAGTCTGGCCTGACTGAAATAACTGGAACACATAATGATGTCTAGATAAAATGTCCTGATGAGAATGTTGTTTTGTGTTTCAGAAACGAGAAGGAAAGAGGTCCAAGGTGGATGATTCCAATCTGACAATCCCTGCCCCAGATACAGAGTCTGTTGCAAGTGTAGACTCTGTGTCAGTTCCAACTAGTCCACAAAGTGTGGTAAGTGGTGATTCAGTTTCCCCTAATGTGGCCACAAACTGCTGTTGTTGCCCACCCCTAGATGTTTATCCATTTCCTTCTCTAGATTGACAGTCTAATTATTATGATAAAATCAATAAGATAGTAATTTGTCATCCATGACATCCAGTGTCATCCTGCCCTTCCCGGCTTCTAAGTGCACATTGCTTGTAAGATTGTCAAACTAGAAAGTAGTGACTTCATTGGTTCCTGAGTAGAGAATTTTTTTGTGATTTAGGGAACAGCTTACAATGTCAGTCATAAGTTTGCAGACTAACCCCAACCCCAGCCTCACAGTTGGAAAGGTTTCTTGTGTTTCATCAATTTTACCTATGATGGTGATGCTGTTCAATTTCAGACTGAAAATATGACAATTAGAGCTGTTATTTATTGACTTGAACTATGAAAACCCTGAGAAATTGATCTTGTCTGATGGAAAACAGTAAACCAACCAGGCCCCCAGCTTAGGGAATTAAGATTATAGGGTGGTGGGGTAGCAAAGTGGTTTAAGTGTTTGCTCCTTCCACTGAAGACCCATGTTTGATTGCCCAAATGGGTACAATGTGAAGCCTGTTTCTGGTGTCCCCTAAAATGATATTGCTGGAATATTGCTGAAAGTGGTGTTGAACCTCACTCACTCACTCACTCACTCACTCACTCACTCACTCACTCACTCACTCACTCACTCACTCACTCACTCACTCACTCACTCACTCACTCACTCACTCACTCACTTTTTTATCCACTAATATTTTGAACTGCTCACTTTCTTCCTACCTGAGACAGCAACTCACAACAGACTCTAACTGTGTATGCTACTGGAACAATCCGAACATATGTCATGCTATCCATCACTGGTTTGCCTGATACAGCCCCATACTACAGGCTTCTATGATGTGTCAGGTATTGCAGACTGCAGCATATATCCCTACTGCCTTGATCACTCACACATCTCGCCTGTGGGGATTCCAGGTTAGCATTGGCTCCATGCAACCTATTCTGGTCATAATTATCGATCAGTTCTTTTTTGTTGAACCTGTTGTTGCAAATTTATCCAAAGTCTATATTCGATACCTATGAGGTCTGAAGATTGTGTTACGAAGATGCACATCTTGTAGAACTTACAGAGTAATCCAACACTCTGATAGTTTTACATTGGACATGTAATTAAAATTACTTTTTCAAGAAAGTCAAATGAAATCAAAAATGATTGGTGGAAAGATCATTTCATGTTAGAGTTTGGAAGAGGTTTGAGACAATTGTATGTTTAACTTGCCTGTGATTGTAGGAAGGGAACAACCTAGGCCATGGCATTCTTACTACTCGCTACTCCGTGGTGTGGAATTCATTTACTGTCCTTGGGACTTAAAGTGTGCTCCATGTTGAATTACAAATCAAGTGAAAAAGTTTCTCTTTGAAACGGCATCTGCATGAAATTACTGTGAAAATAAGTCTACGAAATGAAATATCTATCTTCTGTTCAAATGTCATTAAGCTATCTACAGAATGTTAAGAATCTTGCCGATCATATTAGAGATACTTTTAAAAAGTATAAATGTTTCAAAGATGCCAGTAAAAATGTTTAAGTGCAAAAGAAATGCCTGGAGCAACCTGACACTTTAAAAACAGCGATGACAAAAATGTTGTCGCTGCTGTGCTGATAGTGAAGTAACTTATCTAAGCCTTCTGTAGAACTGCCATGATTTATCCATAGAGCTTTCCCTCTGCTTGTTGAAAGAGGAAGGAAATGGCAACTGATGTCTAGGATTGTAGATAGAGCATGTGTTGTCATGTTAGAGTGAGACAATAGCACACTTTATCTACGCTAACTCCCAGCAGGACTTGAGTTGTAGACAATGCTTCTTTGCCCTTGATATTTCAAGAGAAAGCATGTAGAGGTCTAATTTACACACATTCAACACATGTGATATATGCTGCTGTGAATTATGGGCTGATGCCTATGTGTATGTCCTAATTAAGTTCCATATTTATTGTTTGCACTAATTTGACAACTGATTCGAAGTCATCGCCTGTTACTTGATAAAGTCATCATTCTTTTCTCATTTTCAAGAGCAACAGAAAATCTTGCCCTCAACTCTTATAATTTGCCTGTCGTTAAAAGGTTTTATTTTCACCTTATATAAATATACCATATTTGAAAAAAGTTGCAAACTTCGACATGTCTACCAATTGGCCCTTATTTAGACAACCACAACAATTTAGTAATTAGTCCTTTTGTAAAAACTTTTATCTTCGATGCACCTGTCCAATGTTTCAAAAGTCATAATCAAATCATTTCCGATTATTGAACAGGTTTGTTTCAGGTTTCAGAATAGCCTGAAAAGATATTGAATTCTTACAGATAAAGGATCAGAAAAAAATATTTCCAAACTTTATGACGTCTCCATATGAAACATATATAAAATATATTATGTAAAACTTTACTCTAAATTACAGGAAAGTACGGTTATAACGAACTCAAAGGGACTACTAATTTTAGTTCGTTATAACCGTAGTTCGTTATAAGCATATATACAGCATAACTACAGCAAATAGTCGGGACCAAAAAAGTAAGTTCATTATATCCGTCAGTTCGTTATAAGCATAGTTTACTGTAGTTAACTGCATTTTGGTGCCTTCACAGTTGCCTTCTTTCTTTTCCCTTCATTTCCCCAAAAGTCTTGGTCTGTGATCCGTGTAACAAAAGTAATTGGTCTTTCATAGTAGTGTCAGAGTCAGTTATGTGATCAAATTTCTTCAAAATCTTCCAAATGTATGACATTCCCCAGCAAGATAGGAGTACCTTTGTTGTAGCATAGTTGCCTATCAACTCCTCCTTAGATCAATGGAGTGCAACCTAACAATGTAGGTATCAGTGTAGTGTGTAACCTGATGAAGATGTCTCCTGCTGACAGATGGGTTCCGGGGTTTATCTCCAGCCTCTGTGCCCCAGTGTTATTGTTTACCTTGTCTTCTTCTATCTACATACTGGGAATAACTGCTCAGGAGATCAAGACCTATATGCAGACACTTCTCACGGGTACTGTTTACATCAGTATGGTGTCAGATGTTTTGCGTGGAAAGTATGAAACCCTATCTGAATATATGAGAAAGGAAAACAATATGGATGTGTTACTTTTCATTTGTCACATTCTCATTTTCTAAGTTGTATCATTTGTATAGTGGTCATACACATTTGATCGGCCTCAGTTATCCAGCAAACAAAAAGTCTCTATATGCTTCAGTTAACCATCAACAAGAAGGCTCTATATGGCCTCAGTTATCCAGCAATAAAAAGTCTCTATATGCTTCAGTTAACCAGCAACAGGAAGGCTCTTATATGGCCTCAGTTATCCAGCAACAAAAAGTCTCTATATGCTTCAGTTAACCAGCAACAAGAAGGCTCTATATGGCCTCAGTTATCCAGCAACAAAAAGTCTCTATATGCTTCAGTTAACCAGCAACAAGAAGGCTCTATATGGCCTCAGTTATCCAGCAACAAAAAGTCTCTATATGCTTCAGCTAGCGAGCAACAAGAAGGCTCTATATTGCCTCAGTTATCCAGCAACAAAAAGTCACTATATGCTTCAGTTAACCATCAACAAGAAGGCTCTATATGGCCTCAGTTATCCAGCAACAAAAAGTCTCTATATGCTTCAGTTAACCAGCAACAAGAAGGCTCTATATGGCCTCAGTTATCCAGCAACAAAAAGTCTCTATATGCTTCAGCTAGCCAGCAACAGGAAGGCTCCACATGCTTCAGTTAACCAGCTACAAGAAGGCTCTATATGGCCTCAGTTATCCAGCAACAAAAAGTCTCTATATGCTTCAGTTAACCAGCAACAAGAAGGCTCTATATGGCCTCAGTTATCCAGCAACAAAAAGTCTCTATATGCTTCAGTTAACCAGCAACAAGAAGGCTCTATATGGCCTCAGTTATCCAGCAACAAAAAGTCACTATATGCTTCAGTTAACCATCAACAAGAAGGCTCTATATGGCCTCAGTTATCCAGCAACAAAAAGTCTCTATATGCTTCAGCTAGCCAGCAACAAGGAGGCTCTATGAAGACACAGTTAGTCAGTAACATTAATTCACTTGGAGAGGTAATCAGAAGTTCCTTATGTTTTTATGAACTATATGGTTATTTTGTCTTTAGTGTATTCCTCCCCACTGTGTTTGGTGTGGTGTTTAAGTTAACATGTACTTCTCTCCTGCAGATGTCAGTGGGAAGTGAAGCTTTATTTGCTGCCACGCATGAAGACAGTAGCAACGATGGAGGACTGGTCATAGTTGACGATGCCCACACATCATACCCACCAGGTAATCTTTCTTATAAGACTGACGGCGTTTGCTTGTTTAAAATGTCCATGTGATGAATCATACTCTTATCATCAAATATGTCACCATAGCTTCAGATATAACATCCCTGGTGCAATTAGCTGTACTGAGTTAAGGCCCTTAGCTGCTAAGATCTGCTGCTTGCAGGTTCAAATCCCAGATTCACTTAACAAATATGTGCCCTCCGTTAGTCAGTACTGCCCCTTTCTGTTAGCTTCCACAATCTTTAACCTGCAATACCTTGGGCTTGAGGAAAGTCAGTCTTGTCTTTTATTCAAGGATGATTACATGAAATTGTTTTACCTTCCATGAAATTAACCATTATTTTTACTTAAACAAAGCTGCATTTTGTATCTTTGGATAGGAATGAACTTGACTATATATTGCAGTAAAGGTTAAGTGACCCTCCCATGTGTTGCTAATATATGGGCTTTTGTGAGCCTTGATCCATGTTATTTCAACAAATCACACTATTAAATTATGACTTTCTAAACACTTTAATAATTCGCACACTTCCTTTCAAGTCTGTATTGACACAAAATGATTGAAAATGCTTCCTTTGTCCCTTCCTGCCCCACATGAGATTTCCTGAATCAGGACAAGATGTGTACGGAATTAACGACTTTGCCGAATGTCTGTGATGCTAATATTGTCACCTGGTGTTGATTCCAGTTGCCTCAACACCGACTCCACCAAGCAAAAGGGGGCGGGGCAGGGGCCGGCCCCGGGGATCTGGTGTCGGTCGGCGGCCCAGGGGGAGAGGCACAAAGAAAGCGCTAAGTGCAGCTGAGATTGCAGGGGCTCAAGCAGGGATGACTGCAGCCTATGCAGCACTGGGTTACAATGTTGCAAACATTGGTAAGTTGTACAGGATTTGTACAGGAGACGGGTAAAGCAAATCCTTAAGTGTCATTTCCAGATTCCTGGATAACAGTTTCATTAATCTTTAGTTACCCAAAGTTTCTGTTGTGACACAGTGTGTGTTGATAGTGAATATCGTATGAAACCCCCTGTGGGAATAGGTCCTAAGCTACCTATGCTGGTCGTAAAAGGCAACCAAATGGATCAGGTGGTCAGGCTCAGTGACTTGATTGATAGCATGTCTGACAGCGTGAATCGTTGCTCACAATATCGGTCACTGGATTGTCTTGATCAGACTTCTTTATATTCAGGGTTCCCATCATGTAGCTGGAATATTGCTCTGTGGGGTGTTAAACAAGAAACCAACATAAGCTTACTGCTTAGATTCATGCTGTACAACTGCTCAGTAACATATGGAGGGGCGGTCGGTTGGCCTTGTGGTTAAAGCGTTCACTCGTCACGCCGAAGACCCGGGTTCGATTTCTGAGATGGGTACAATGTGTGAAGCCATTTCTGTTGTCCTCCGCCGTGATATTGCTGGAATATTGCTAAAAGTGGTGTAAAAACATTCACTCACTCACTCACTCACTCACTCACTCACTCACTCATGCTGTGAAAAGGCGTGGTTGGAGCAAACAAACCCCCAAAACATACTGTAAATAATAATGAGGTATTAATTACCAAAAATGACCTATTGCCAAACAGAAATTAGTTTCAACAGAGCATATTTGTTGAAGCCTAAATTCAGAACAAATTGAAAGTAAGACAAGCATACATGATTGAACCCTGTATTTGAGGAAGATAGATCTTGAATCTTACATGCCCACATGTATGTCTGTACCTACTAGGGCTGCAACGAATACACAATGAAGCGAATACAATTTATATCACGAATATAGGGTAACGAATACGAATATTTATTCACGAATACAATAACAAATCAGCAGTTGATGATGTATAATATGTTATATTCAGTGAAAAATTTCAACATAAATTATTTGACATGGTTGGATAATTATTAACATATTATACATTTATTTACTGCATTTATCCAGGTACTAGTATCTGCTCAAATACGACAATGACCGGTGACCACAATATTGTCAAATTATATATATGAGTGTTGTCTTTAAAGAAATCTCTGCATATAATATGTTAATATTTTTAGGTAAAGGGTGTGTAGATGCACATGACTGTATTTTCGTAAATATTCGATTCTAGTGACCACGAATAACGAATTCAATTCATGAATGTAAACGTTCGATTCACTGAATACGCGAGTGAATTGTAACAGCCCAGGTACCTACCCTACCATAAGTGAATATATAAGAGTGCTGCAACTTGTTGAAGAAAACCTCAGTTAAGGTTGGAGAGATGGGGTAAATCTGGACAAGGAGATAAATGTTAGTGAGATATTGATAGAAGCACAAATGCCAACAGTTCTCCTCAGTCATGAAGTACACAAAAATACAAAAGGGAATCTTTTCAGTCCTCTATTGTATTGCGGGATCTTTTGCACATGATCCTGTACCAGATAACACCAGCAGTACTGACATGCATATTCCATCATCATAAAGTCCAGCCAAGTGTAGACATGGCCTCTCGTGTGTATGCCAAGAAACAGGAAAACAGAACACCATCACCTTATCTACAGCTGTTGCTAGAACACATTGTTCATAAACACTACACAGTACACACACAGATGGGGACTATACTGAGGACATATCTGTCAACCTCCGCATTTTTGGCCCGTCTTGAAAGTTCTGGAGGTTTGCTAAACAAGCCTGTGTCCGCAACCCATGTGATACGCTCATCTTTGTTTGTTATGTTCATAGAACCCCTGGGAAAACAATGTAATCACTTACAGCAGGGTATTTGTTTGATTTCTTTCAACATCCCCTGCAAGGGATATTTTCACTGTATCAAGTTTAATGTTTTTGAGGAAATGTCCACTTGCAAATGTATGGTATGGCTCAACAACAAAATGGATATGAAAAATGTAAAATTCCGCTGGCTGTCAAATTCTGCTCATATCAATTTGTTGTGTTATCTGTAAGATATTTAGGAAACAGATTTTTTTAATATTAATGGAACCAATTGAAATGAATTATCTAAACGGTTAAATGTGATTATTAAAATGATATTTTGCAGGGTCAACTGGTTCACCTCGAGCAGCTGGGTCTTTGCCAACATCAGGGAGAAGCACACCCACGGTGTGACAGACCATAAAAACAGATGCTTAGCATGAACAGTCATTTTAATAGGTTTACTCCATGATATTACTGTGGGGTACCTCTGGTTGTTTTAGCCAAGGAATGAATGGGGATACTACTGGATGAAGATACACCAGTCTGTTGGAAGAGGAAAGATAATAACTAGTTCATGTTTAGACCAGTCTGTGCATTATATTTATCCCGGTCTGAAGACAGTAGACTTTTAGTTCCATTTGGCTTTTCAGACATATTGTGTTTCAATACGTGGCCATTGTTATATGTAGTTCATTTGACTTCGAAAAATGCACAGGAGCTGACTTCAGAAGGACAACCTTCAAGACTGATGCTTTCGACGGAGGAAAAAACTGATGAGGTGATCTTACGATACCTGTAGTCATTGTGACTGGAATCTTTTAAATGGACATATCACTGTCCATAGTTACCATGTAACACCATTAGAACCGATAGAGCCATGGGCAGTGCTATTGAATCAATCTAGTGATATCCAGAGTTACCATGTAAATTCATGAGAACTGATCATAGCAATTGACAAATGCTATTCAGCCAATCTGGTGATGGTCATAGTTGCTAGGTAAGGTCATCAAAACTGGAACCTCTAAGATATGGACAAATGATATTGTAATGTCCACAAATGTTTAAGTCAGCAGTTACCTTCAGACCATGGACAAATGCTAATGAGTCAATTCTAGTATGCCCATGGGTGCTGTTTGGCCATCATGAGTAGTTGTTTGGCTGCTGTTTGCCAAATAAATTAAGCACAAAGTAAAATAAAGATAATTAAAGACCAATCTTGCAGATTTCCAGTTTAAGACAGGCAACCATTGAATCAATGACTGCTTGTTAGCTTCTGGAGAACACCCAGTGGAATCATGAAGAAATATATCTAAGGGTCAGTGAATGCACTGGCTGGTGATCGTAAGGAAGTAGTCATGGTGTGTTGATAATGTTGGTAGTGCATATGCATGTGAAGGTCAGAGTTTTTCAAATAAAATACTGTATTTCTTTTTTAAGGCAACAAAGGAACAATTCATTTTCCTATGCAGACATGAATGAGTTGTTATAAGCTCAAATCTGAAATGTATTTAGAAAAGGATTTGTACATCAATATAAAAGAATAGGTTCGTTGTTGTTGCTGTATGTGAAGTTGTTGGTGGTGGACGATGTTGATTGTACAGTGTAGAACTCTGCAATCATGTCCAGCATACAGCTGCCTTTACTGATCTTCACCGGTTCACAAAATATGCAAGTTTGTATGTCCTAAATTATTGACAGGATAATTTCATTACTTATTCAAGGTTTTGTCATCAGATTGTACATATATCCATTACAATCATATTGTAGATAGAAGCTGTTTTCATGTTAAGTGAATCAGTGGCATAACATTGTGTGCAAGAACAAAGGAACTTTGGTACCAAGAGAATCTCTTTTGCGGAAGAGTATCAGAAATGAAGATTGTCTCATTTGTGTCTAAACGTTTGTGAAGTATATTGGAAACTAATCTGTTTATGTAAACTGAACATGAATAAACCATGCAGAGGGTACATTCTGACGCATAGCTGCATGGAATCAAGTGTAAGATGTCAGAATTGAACATCCTGTAAGACTTGTGGCAGACTGAGTGTCGCCATGTCAAGGAAACAATTTTCGTACTAGAACCATAATATGTAATTTAGTGGAGGAATTAATTAGTTTTCTGTTCTAATGTCCCTTTCTTGGACAGGGACATTAATGTGGATTTGTGATTCAGTCAGTGGTTTGTCACAACCAAGGAACCATATACCATCATCACTTGATAGAGTTGCAGCTGACCAATTTATGAAGGGACGGTCAAGGTGTTGCTTGTTAATGTTTGTCTTGGGTTATTCAGTGTTGTGAGGAGGTTGTGTTTGACAATGGCTTTCAGTCAGATGTGCTGCACCTGTTTGATAATTTCTGTGAGAGCAAGGTCTGTGCTCGGTCATAGATGTATTTCCCAGGAGAAATGTAGAGTAATGTTATATCGCATATGATCAACAGATCTTTTATGAATGGTCATATGAGAATGATAAATTCTCTGGTTTACATCATTCTGACTTTCCTTTACAAAAAGGAGTAAATTTGAAAACATCTTTTTTCATTATGATTTCGAAATAAATACTTGGTGAAGATAAACTAAACATGTTTGACACATGAACCTAAAATGTCAATGGTCAGGACTGAAAAATTATATGAATATGACATTTATATGTGGACCAGAGATATGGCATGACAAAGTGTATTCCTTCTGTGACACGTGGAGAACATCAGATGTACCGGCTTATAATGTTAAATAAATATGCCTTGGAAAACATGTGACTTGACACAGATTTCCTTCCTAGGTATAGAAGTTCATAGTATCCTACAAGCCTCAGACATTTTTTCATACATAAAAGATAGGGACTAGTGTAGTCTGGCCATTTCACAGTCCAAGGAAAATTGCTTCAGGTGACTCAAAACCCTGATTTGAAATGAACACCAGACCATATTATTTCATGTAAGGGGTAGGGGGAGTGAGTGAGTGATATACTTATGCTTATCTTATGAAATGTCTAGTAGATGTTAAATGTTAATTTATGCCCTGTAGTAAAACATACATTTAAGAGATCATTCCAAAATTGTTCTTATATAAAGAGACAAGGATTGATGAGACTGATGAGATTGATGAGACTGTTACAAAATATTGTTGAATGCAAGTTACTACTATTGTCATGACAACTACATTTTCACCTCCCATTTTCAAAATTAATGTATTCAGCAACATGAAATGATACGTAGTCATGTAATGATTTGGTTATTTTAAAACTGACAAATGTTATTTATGATTTTGTTGCATGTTCCTCTGTTATGTAAATTGAATGATAGGAACTTGCATGTATTTGTTAAATATTTGGTTACATTACGAAGACTTGGTGCAGCATCAAGTTGATATGTGGTCACACTGTTACCCAATCATGAAATGTTGGCACAGAGTTGACATAAGGCTGTGTGATATTGTGTTCTGCCTAGCTGAGAGTTGTCATGCTGTGATCTTCAGGAAGCATACACTGGCATACCACGCAGGAAGCTGTGACTGCAGTGAACTGTTTTAACCCAGGGGTATTCATGTTGCTGAACTGTGTTTTCACAACTGTTGGCATAGAGGTCATCATTGATCCATGAGTTGTTAGTCTGTCGGTGATTGATATTATAAGATATGTTTTGTATTTGTAGGTTTATGGTGTATATTGTTTTGCAAATGCGAGGGCTAGGAAAAGTACAAATGAACCTACGTCAAATGACAGTTCTGCATTGAGAAACTTCACTTAAATCATGAGTATTTGAATTTAAAAAAAGGAAATTTATTTTATACATTTGAACATCATAATTGTGTTGGTAACGGTTAACCTGCTTGTGTGTATTTTTCAAAGGACACTATCAGCTCAAATTGTTGTCATATGTCTGGTTCTCTTCACCTAAACTAAACCTTTCATCATTATCACTCATGAATTTGCACTTGTGGGTCACACACTGATAGGTCCAAGTTGTTGATAAATATCATTATAGGTCCAAATGTAATTTGGCAATTCTTTTTTTTTATATACCATTTTCAGTCGTAGTAACAGGTGTAAATGATAATTTAAACCATTTGGACTCGATGTGCATTTAATGTCAATCAGGATTATCTGAAGACACAGTCATACAGCCATCAAGATGACACTCCACTCCACACCACACCAGTGAGGTGGCATCTTCTGTCATATCTGTTCATGATTTGTAGATATGATTAAACTATTTTTACACTTGCATCGGTTTTTGTTGTTTGAATTGGTCCCCAGCAACCTGTGCTGGTCGTAAGAGGAGACTAAATGGATCGGATTGCCAGGCGCAGTGACTTGATTGAGGAGTATGGTACCGCTGACCTTGCGTATTGCTGCTCACAATGTCGACAATTGGATTGTCTGGTTCCGACTCGATTATTTACAGGCCGCCGTCATATAGCTAGAACACTGCAATTTGAAGTGTCGGTCATTGATAGAGTGTGACAGCAATTTCTCAACTGTAAAGTAGATGACACAGTTTATGAAACATGCGTTGTTTTGGCCGCATCGAATGACAGCAACCTTTAAGAACAAACCGGATCAGTATTGCATGATCTCAATAAGGACTGGAAACAATGGCAGCTTCAATGTGTAGAATGTATCTCTTGTTACTCAATCATCCAGTCGAGTCTACAACTGCATAACAGTAAACTACGTTTGTAACGAACACGCTTAGAACGAACTGACCGATATAACGAACTTATTTTTTAGCCCCGGCCATGTGTTGTATATATATGCTGTATATATGCTTATAACGAACTACGGGGCGGTCGGGTAGCCTAGTGGTTAAAGCGTTCGCTCGTCACGCGGAAGACCCGGGTTCGATTCCCGACATGGGTACAATGTGTCTCTTTCAATAAAGGTAGACACTTGTTAACTATCAATTTATGAACTTTGCAAAACGTACGTAATAGCTATTGGCGATTTCATCTGGGGATTATATATTATAGCTGGGAATTACATATATTGTTAGATCTACATGTAAAGATCGCGGAGTTTACGAAGAACGATCAACTTTGAACATTCAATATTGAAAACTTATTATCGGAAGTAGAAACATGCATAACATTTTTTTAATAATGACAACATTGGTGTATAATAATAACTTTATTGATAATTTATAACAATAATGGCTCTAGTAGTGGCAACTTCCAAACTTTCGGGAAGTTGTGATCTATCGGACCGTCATTCAGGCGATGTTTCTGACAGATCACGATCTGAAAAATACTATCATGAAAGTGTATCCCGTGGATAAGCCGACCCCTTTCTACAGAATCTTTTTTCTGGTCCTCAAAATTCGGCTTATACGCGGTCATATACGGTATGATACCAGGTCTTCGCGAAAAGGTGAGCGTATCCTGCCCCAACGGTAGCACCCGTCACAAACACATGCAAAGTCATGCATTAAACCGCCTGGGAAACTATTTTGTTAAATGGTTTTGTTAAGCAGTTTGTCAGCAAGTGTGGAAGGAAGTCTCTCATTTACATATTTTAGTCCCCTCAACATTTGTCAAGTTTTCAACACCAGAAAGGTTTGTTTTATTAAGTGGTTAACATCTTAAAAGACTTTCGGCTACCCTCTCACACTCAGCTGAAAAGTCCTGGATTAATTAGCAACTATAGCAACATTGTCTATTAAGTCTACTGAGACTACGGTTCACCCTTATTGTTAGACTTGCACAAGTCTATAAGGCAATATAATTATAAGTTTAAATCATACTTTCTAGATGATACAAGTTGTTCCTATAAAAGACTATGTACTGACCGCTGATCTGGAATTGCCTACTATTAGGACATTATTACTGTTCATCCATGGCGTTATCATTCAGCACAGCCTCAGAGCAAGGCTTTCTTATTGTCGACACTAGTGAGAAGTTCAATGTCCAAGGAGGCGCTGTACCAAGAGAATGTCCCAGTGCATTCCGGAAATAGGAGTCATTTTGTCAGTGACAGAATTCTTCACGCCTGATCTGCCCGCCGTTATGTTTCCAGGAACTGTAATGTAACTTGCTGTCATCAGTGTTTTGACACGTGAGACCGGGTTGAAAATTTAAAGAAAGCGACCCTTTCACAAAACAAAAACGACAGACACCAAGGATTGGAACATGCGTATATTTTGTCTACCGTGCCATCATCTGGAGGAATAGTTGTAAAAACCTGCGCAAACTCTCAGTTGAGTCGTTGCATGAGACGTTAGGATTACTTGAATCTTCAGTGCCTGGGTTTGTTCACCCAACCGTACATCAGTATATATTCATGGATTATAGACCCATGAAGATCCGGGGTAGAATAGGTCTTCAGCAACCCATGCTTGCCGTAAAAGGCGACTATGCTTGTCGTAAGAGGCGACTAACGGGATCGGGTGGTCAGGCTCGCTGACTTGGTTTGAAGCATGTCATCGATCCCAATTGCGTGGATCGATGCTCATGATATCAATCAATGGATGGTCCGGCCCAGACTCGATTATTTACAGACCGCCGTCATATTGCTGAGTGCGGCGTAAAACAACAAACCAACCGACCAACCAACATGGATTATAAGTCTTCAGTAGTCTTCTAAGATGGCAAATAAATACAAGGACGCACAGTTTCCTTACTTCTGTTATGTATAAACTGGGTTGATTTGATCAGGGTTGCAACAGTTCAGGCCTCATTAAAACTTTCAAAACACTTTCTGGTAGACATGTCAAGGACATTTCTAAATTTGACGGAAACAAATTTATCCGATGCATTATCCTATTTTGATTTGTACCACGTTCTTGTGTTTTTCCGGTGAACAATTGACTTGCACTTGCATGTATTGCATGTGACGGGTGCAACAGAAAGGCCAGGATACGGCCACGTTTTCGCGAACACGTGGTATCTTCACTATTTGATAGTGATTCACGAACACATGCTTATGTTATAGTCGGAATCGTACAATCGACTTTTACGTAGTAGATTAAGAGGAGACTATGCTTGTCGTAAGAGGCGACTGACGGGATCGGGTGGTCAGGCTCACTGACTTGGTTGATACAGGTCATCGTATCCCAATTGCGTGGATCGATGCACATGATGTCAATCACTGGATAGTCTGGTCCAGACTCGATTATTTACAGACCGCCGTCATATAGCTGGAATATTGCTGAGTGCGGCGTTAAAAAACAAACAAATGTAGTAGATATTTCTTATGATTTTAGAAATGGTTTCGTCGCTTTTATTGAAATACACCGTTTGTGAGAGAAACGATTCGCTACAGCCGATGTGCAAGTTAACAAGCCATGTTGAAAGACGGTTTGCGACGCGTGGCAGCAGGAAGAATGACAACTTTAAGACGAGCTTCAATTCCGACGTTTTTGCAGTACGGGCAATTTGAAGATAATTAGAAGTGTCATTCATTGAGAGAGTGTGACAGCAACTTCTCAACCGTAAGACAGATGACGACACGATTAATGAAACATGCGTTGTTTTGATCGCATCGAAGGACGGAGAAGCAGTTTCTTGCATGTGGCAATTTGGCGCTTTAAAAGCAAGCACTTTGTGTCCATTCAGAGCAACTGATGTTCGAACATTCATTTCATCTCGTAACCAGTGTTTGTATAAAGAAGTTGAGAATAAACTTGAATTTCTTCAACGCAAACCTAAATTTCTGAAGTATATGGCCATTTTAGAAGCAACACTTAAAATTATCACATCACCGTTTTGCGAAAAGAAAGCTTCTGTTAACGGTTGACACAATTTTGCAGCAGATGTTATAACCATCAACATATTCACTTCAAGGTCGCTGTTGCAACTCCAATAGCTGCAAACCCAGTTTGTTACAGTGTATGGTTTTCAGTTATTTGAGAAAAGAAAATGTCTAATCTTTTTTCGCTTCTTTGTAACGGGCACGTGTCCAAAATCTGCTTGATAGGATTCATAAACACAGAATCTGCTTTTTGAGAATTGGGCTTGATATCAGCCTGGTTTATGGTCCCGGAATGGTTCTAGCAGAAATGGCCCCTCGAACTAACAACACAGAATGAGACTTAACTCGTTTAATTGTCTTTGTCTGCGTTTGCGACCAATCTATCGATATGCATTTAGCATATGCTTACCGCCACAGTTCTGCCAGCGCTTCTGTGAGGCCTTTTCGATGCTTTACACCAACAGAGTGTATTCTCTACGTAGATGGTGCTATATCTGCTCATTGTATCACATACCAAACACCTGAACACAAATAATTTCCCGATAAGGTGTATCGTGCATGGGTAAACACACATTAATCAAACCTAGTATCGCCTTTTCCCTGCTGAAAGTACCGTTATGTTTATATGACTGATGTATGGCTGGTGTATCTTGTACCCAACTGTCACTTTTATGTGTCTAACGTCAGCATCATGTAGTTTTATATAAACAAATGGCATTCTCTACGCGATGCTCGATTATTTCTTATTATCAGTGTTTACAGATCCTCATAAACAGTTGCCACTTCAAACGTGTTATTTACAACATCCAGTATTACATGTCAATGTTATGACTAGGCCCGTATTAAGAAGGGTCGGGTGAAAAGAGTAATGCTTGAAATTATCTAAATTTTATCGTCTACGTTGGATGAAATTTAAATATCTCACTCCTAGCATAGTTCAACTGTACTAAGTGCGATTACCCGCTCACTGGAATGCCCGGGGACAGCCATAATCTTATGATTATTATGTAGCAATATTGTTAAAGGTTTATTTGATTAACCATGGCATCCAAACAGATCGTGATGGGACATGCAATTAACATCCCCCTCGTGGCATATTTTGCCAGCAGGGCACGTGTAGAGGTGACTGACGCCCTGCTGTCCGATGTCAACCAGATATCTGCTGTCTTCGCTGCCAGGGTTTAGACCTCAAAGCCAGAAACAAGGCCGTGATGGGTTCCTGCAGTTCTTCGCTGCTCAGCAACGCTACTCCAGTCGCGCGAGAGTCTCGCGCGCACACGAGCCAGACGCGCGATGTTGAGACGTTCTTAGGTCGTAATTTACAGTGTTAATGAGAAGGGCGCTAGGTGACATTTTAGTCGTGTGCCATATGGGCCTGCTCGAGCCTCGACCGTGGGAACATCTCCCGGATCGGAGAAAATGCCACAAGAGTAGTCAAGAGAAGAAGGCAAAAAACAGGCGCGGGACCAGATTCAGATGAGGTTACGTTGGAATTAAACGCGAATGTTTTGGATATGTTTGAAGCAGTTTGACATCTGGTGATGCTAGAGTGACCAGATGTGTTGGGTCTACACAGACGCCAGGCCTTAAAGAAGGCTTACCCCAGGTCTCGCCACGGCTGGTAAACTGTTTTCGGCTTACGGAATTAGTGTAGTGAAACCTTTATCCTACTTTGATAGTATCAAATTAGGTACCGATATATGTACACGAACATACATGTCGTATAAACAGACACGACCCGGGGAAACTTCTTTATCTTCTTCAAAGGAAACGAAATAAACCCCAAATCCAATATTCTTTTTCATGATTCATAAACTCTGGGACCTATCCTTTAAATAGCTTTCGATGTGTTTGAACATTTACCTATGATTGAAAATGAAAGTGAAAGTGCCCACATATTTAGTCATCTAATAAGAACTACATTTGCACAGTTCGTGAAGCATATCTTAGAATGTTTTATAATCTGAGGTTTGTGTAAGAATCGGGAAAGAACAACGGGTCTTTGAAACTTCTGGTCAGTTGCGCTTTAAATTTGCTTTAATCCATTCTAAATTGCAGAAGTGAGCCTTCAACAGGCTTGTCGACCCACAGGCTCCACACTACTTTAAACCTAATAAACTACAAACTCGTGTCATTTGTTTGTAGCACACGATTCTGGAATCTCGTAACACTGCACTGCGGGGAGCTCATCGCCGATAGACCGGCACGATCAACACAAGGGCGCCTCACGCATGCGTGACAGGAGGTTTCATGAAATTCTGCACTGAAACCTGCACAACTGCAAATTTGTTTTCAAGAACGCGCTCGGCGTGCGCCACTGCTGAATAACACGAGCCTGGGTCAACTTTGTCACGATCTAGTCATAAAGAAAAAAAGCGTGTCAACCTCAGCTATGCATGCTGGTGAAATTTAATCGGTGCTTCTCATCTTTGAGGAAGAACAGGCAACTTCGACTACACTCTTGAGGCGGAGTAACGGCAGGAAAATATTTCCTTACTGTTTAATAATTAGTGCATAAGCAATAAAACGTCATACTTTTGTACGCTTATCTGGGGATTCGCACATTAATAATAAGAGATCATATTACGAGTTTGGGCTTAGCACCAACTGAACACCAGAATGGCTATCTTACATCGGGGTTCCATTTCAGCAAGCGGACAATAAACGCAACGTCAGGCGCTGATAAATCTTTGTTCCGATAATTTAGTCATAAAGTCTGCCATATTTGTTTGAAGAGGTTTTTGTTCGTTTTTACGCTCTGGAAAAGACACACGTGACATTTTTACAGTCAATCAGATAGAAAAAAAAGATCGCAAGTCCGACATTCTCTCATGTTTAAGTTGAGCATCTGCGGATAGACACCATATGCTCGTGTATATCAATGTCTGAGATTAAGAAAATGATTAGAAACTAAAACAAAGGACCCCGATGCAACCTGGCTAAACCAAACGTGTATACTCAGAGGGAATAGCTGTACAGACACGGAGTCGTTTGTTACACTGAAAAGTTACATTTCGTTACATTATATACTACTCAATACAAGTTAAAGAACGCCTACAATTGAAAGGATGGCTGTTGCTATACCCCCATAGCCATGGCAGGTTTACTGTAGCAATATGAACAAAAGGTTGTTTTTTTCTTTTCTTTTGAGTAGTATAAAGCGTACATTAAAATCACTTGCTTGTTGGTATGTAAGCATACTAATCTATCTCAAGAACCCCAATTTCACCTCACCTACTCCGAAGTGTTCACCCTCGGGAGCAATGGTGGCCAAGGTGTCAAAAACGACCCAATATGCTGTGCAGAGTTGCCTCCCTTTGACATAGCATCCGCTTGCCAGGGTTCGAATTCCCGAGATTCGCGCCGAATGTGATCCTTGGTTTGTCAGCACTAACCCGTGCTCGTTGGTTTCACCAAAGTGGTAACCGTCTACGGCTTGCGTCACATCAAGCTTTCGGCCAACATTAAGCTGTCACGTTGTGATATAACTGAAATATTCTTCGTGGAAGCGTATAAAAACCAAACTTACTCCAACTGACTAAAAGTTGCCCTTCATATATAAGCAATCATGTTTATACGATAGGCATGTGCACAAAGTCATGACTAACTGACCCCTTTTCACTTATTTTCAAAATCGAAGTCTTTGATGCCCTGATGAAGGAGCAAGAAGTAACTCATGTATTCATTTCAAAATCGAATTTCCAAGTCTGTATATGGTCAACGTTGAAGCCTGATATCCCCGCCATTGAGATTTTACAGTTGGTCAAATTACATGTTCTGTACCAAAATTTGATATCTTGTTATCTTGTTAAAACTTAAATTATATATTGGCAAGTTAATCAAACGTCCATTGAGTCTCGACCAGACAATCCAGGGATTGATGTCATGAGCATCGATCCACGCAATTGGGATACGCTGATTTTTTTCTTCTTCAAAAGAACCTTTCCTCTTCTGCTGTTTCGGTTAGTTTGATCTTGACTAGAATATATATAGTTCCGGTTTTAGTTCAAACAATCAATGCCAGGTGAAAGTATATAAAGGATGTCCCCTCAAACATCTTTTTTCATGTACTGTAAAAGAGCGATTAGGCTGGCCCCGCGATGATAAACATTTTCTTCCCTTACAATTCTTTGTAACCTAGACTAACATTTAGTCACAGAACTGAAAATATTTCAAGATTATTTTGTTAAATTGTATTTCATATACATTATAGAAAGAAGTCCCGAGCCTCAACTGAAGAAATCTAGACTTCAGTATTGTAGCCTTCCTCGGGACTTTACGGAGGTTGTTTTGATCAGGATTGGTCTGAGAAACTCTGTGTAACTTTATACAATGATTAGTTTATATAGTATCTTGTTAGCTCCCTTAATACGCCATGTTCGCTGACCATGAGGCTGTTCGGACATCTGCGGACGCTCCCTGTCAGGAAATCCCCTCAAAACCGGAGTTTGTTTAGACACGTATATATGTTGTGTTATCAACATCGTGGTCAACTATCGTCTATAATTAGTAGTGTTAACAAGTGCACACGCTCTGTAATTTTCCTCGGACTGAACACACTGCCCAGCTGGGTGCAGGAATCTCACGGAGGAAATAGGCTAAAGAGAATTATTATCTTATTTTGTGTGCTGATAGTTGATCTTGATGTTAGGTGAAACTGTAAGCCTTTGGCAGAAGGAACTGAGCTCTCGCTCGCGTGTAAAGCAGTATGGAACTTTGATGCTCATTTTGTGTATTATTTTGCATTTGTGTGGTTTATATTTATTGTTTAGTGAATATATGGGAAAACATTAAGATGCTGCATTTTGTATTATCTCAGACTTACAAATAGTCTACGAAATAAAGTTGTTGGTTGGTTTGTTTGTTTGTTGTTTAACTCCGCACTCGGCTGTATTCCAGCTATATGACGGCGGTCTGTAAATAATCTAGTCTGGCCCAGACAATCTAGTGATTGACATCATGTGCATCAATCCACGCAATTGGGATCGATGACATGCATCAAACAAGTCAGCTCCAACTGACCACCCGATCCCGTTAGTCGCCTCTTACGACAAGCATAGTCGCCTTTTACGGCAAGCATGGGTTGCTGAGGACCTATTCCACCCGGGAATCTTCAACGAAATACAGTTATGAATGAGGAAGTTAGTATGGTTTAACGGCGCTCTTAGCATTATTCCAACAATATCACGGCGGATTATCGAAATAAGTTCCTGCCCACAGGCCCGTGGCAGGTAGATCTCGTTTCGGGCAAGTAGTTAAAAAGTTGAATAGGTCCTGATGGCCTGCAGCATATTTACGTGTTGATGTGTTTTATTATTATTATTTTTTCGTTTTTCATACTTACTTGACAACATGTCGCCGACATTTTGTACAGTATGTATAATGTTTCAAGTAATAAAATCGTTCAGGAATTTCAATTGTATTCTCTATGATATATTTTAGCATATAAGGTTTCATTCAACTTTGACTGAAATATTAAGGGCCGGATGAGTTTCAGGTGGAATAGAGCCAGCAAGAGCAGGCTAGACTTGCTTGTGTGTGTGTGCGTGTGTGCGTGCGTGCGCGCGCGCGTTTGTGTGTGTGTGCGCGTTTGTGTGTTTTGTTTCCATAAAATTAAAATTTCCACATTCATGGTGCAGGACTATGGCCCCCTCCCCCGCCCAGTATACGGTTACACTGTCACAGCCAGGGCTGGGAGCTGAGCAACACCCAACAGACCAACGCGTAAAGCAGTTGAGGTCACAGGTGAGATTCAGTGCCGATCATGTGACGATGCATGTTGCCATGTGTTTCCAAGGTGACAATCCATAGCCACCTCTGCTGTCTGGTCCAAGTGAAACCCTAGAGGGGGTATTGGGGAGGGGGAGGGGGAGTTAATACTCTATAAGAATGAGTGACTGAGTTGGGTTTAACACCGCTTTTTAACAGTATTCCAGTTATGTCGCAGCGTGTCAGCTGAATATGGGAGGAAAGCTCGAAGTGACGCAGGTCTCAGACGTTTACCACTTCGGTGAAACCCACGAGCACGGGTATGGTGCTGACAAACCGAGAAACATAATAAGGGCGAACCGGGATTCGAACCCACAATCATAGGTTTCACGCAACTCTGCACAGCGAATTGGGGCACCTTAGACGACCGCGCCACCTGGGCCACCCGTGCCCCCTCTATGAGAATGACAAACAACTGTTTTAGGGAGGATTAACTACATGTTATCAGCAAGATCAAGAGGAACTAGACCATGGGGTCACACGATAGCAGACGAGGAACAGAAACAATCATCTTGGTTGTTTATCATCACCGTCTTCAGTAGATGAGCATGGCTGTGGAATATACATTATACTAAATCTCAAATAATCAGACATTAACTGGGTTTAGTTCATGTGTTTATTGCAGAAACATGTTTACAGATCACGCATCATCACGTTCAAGTCTCGCGCAGCATTTGTAATATTTGCTAATGCGTCCACCACTCGTCAACAACTATCTAGTTGCTCCTTCATTTACATACTGCAAAAAACATTTGTACAGAATAGACTATGTCGATGCATGCAGATTGCGTCACACGTGTTGCTGCGAGTTCGGGCATACGTTCAGATCAAGTACAGTAAACTACGGATATAACGAACTCAAATGGACCACTAATTTTAGTTCGTTATAACCGTAATTCGTTATAAACATATACAGCAAATGTCTGGGACCCAAAAAACAGTTCATTATATCCGCCAGGTCGTTATAAGCGTGTTCGTTATAAACGTAGTTTACTGTACTTATTAAATGTATACTACCCATGCAAACATCTACATAAGTACGAGTTCATGTGCCAGGTTTTGTTTGCATGGAGTATACAATATGCACAAGTGCCTTACCATAGCTTCTTATACACTGTCTTTATCCCTGCTATACATGGAGATTCTGGGTTAGAATAGGCCTCCAACAACCCGTTAATGGCGACTAAATGGATTTGGTGATTGGACTTGGATGATCACCTGTCATCGTAACCTGACGGCGTCTGACGTTGCTCATAATATCAATCACCGGTTTGTGTGATCCAGATTATTTACAGGCCATCCTCGTAGATGGGTGAGTGAGTGAGTTAAATTTGTCATTAGTTCAGCCAAATGGCGACTCCCTCATAGTTGGAATACGGCAGAGTGCTGACCAGAAAAAAAACATACTATACACAACTCATGTAACAATACTACAGCGAAATTTACATTCAACGTTCTATTAATATACGATGCTGTAATTGCCATCATTACAATGAACCAAAGTGTCATCATCCTGTATGACACGCATGTAATGAAAATACACCCTCAATGTAATCCGACATCCTCTTCTTCAATGTACCCTTTGTACAAAAGAGTGAGTGCGTGCGTGTTTACGCTGCAAAAGCAATATTTCAGTAATATCACGACGGGTGACACCAGAAATAGGCTTCACACATTGTACCCATGTTGGGGAATCGAACCCACTACGCTACTCTACCGCCTCTTGTACAAAAGACATATATTCATACACAATGCACCCTATTGCTGACAACCCTTTGAGACCCATGAAGATTCCGGGGTAGAATAGGTCTTCAGGAACCCATGCTTGGCGTAAAAGGTGACTATGCTTGTCGTAAGAGGCGACTAACGGGATCGGGTGGTCCGGCTCGCTGACTTGGTTGATGCATGTCATCGATCCCAATTGCGTGGATCGATGTTCATGATATCAATCACTGGATTGTCTGGTCCAGACTCGATTATTTACAGACCGCCGTCATATAGCTGGAATATTGCTGAGTGCGGCGTTAAACAACAAACCAACAACAACGACAACCCTTTGAAACTGTTTTTTATACTACTCTGTCTTGACAGATGAACTACCGTAATATGAAAGAATCGGGGGATCCTTCACTTTTATTTGTGTGGTATAGTTAAATAAAGAACCAGCTGTCAAACAATATATTCAAATACGTCTATAAAAATGTAAAGGGATCTTCATGTATATTTTCTGAGGCAGTGGGATAGCATAGTGGTAAAATTGTTCAAACGTGAGAAGCCTCTGTGGTGTCTCACGCCGTGATATTATCACAATATTGATAAAGCGGCGTAAAATAACTCACTCGTGTGTAGTGGTGGTCATCTGGCCGGGAGTATCCTTGACCTATGACTGTGTAGCTGTATAAGTACAATCACTGAACACTGGTCATGGCGACATGATGCACTACTTCCATGTCTGGTGTAGAGTTGCGGTTGTTCTGTCAACGGATACTCACAAAAGAACACTGCCTTCTCTCTGTCTAGATCAGTTTCCGATAGGTCAACAAACACGAAGGTTAGATCTTCCCGTCACACAGTTTTCTGTCTATGAGCCTCAGATCACAGATTACCCGTGCTTGTTGTTCTTACCCAGAAACACGGGGTACAAAACACGTGCTCTAGTCTGTATACATGGACACGTGTCTCACGCGCGTGCTCGCATGCTTGGCAAGGTCATCGAGAATACACAATGTTGGGATGCAGGAAGTAAAGATGGGACGAGCTCGATGGAAGTGGTAGATAAGACATTCTATGAATTAAAACAATGAGATGTGTCGTGTTTGAGAAGCAGAATGGTAGGAAATGACGATGTCATGTTCTGAAGTTTATGATTTAAACGTAAACAGTGAAAAGATTAATATGTCGTGTTGTATATTAAACAACGGAAGCTGGGCGGGCTGTTTATGAGATAGGAAATGATACATTAATGGGGTGATCTGGTCTCAGGAAGATGTAATTTTAAATATAAACGGGATAATGACGATGAAATGAAAGATATGAAAAAGTTGGTCACGGCATTTAATATGAAAAAGTTGGTCACGTGCACTTCATATGAAAAATGTGGACAAGGATTTCCTAGAGCCACGTATTTCAAGCTACATTGGAGTATCACACATCTGTGGGGTCGTTGGGTAGCTTTGTGGTTAAAGCGATCTCTCGTCACGCCGAAGACACGGGTTCGACTCCCTATATAGATATAATGTATGATGCCAATTTCTGGTGTCCCCCGTCGTGATATTGCTGGAATATTGCTAAAACCATACCCACTCACCCTTTAAAATCTTAATAAAATTAATATTATGGTTCAACCTGCAGTGTGTTGGTCCAATGAAAAACGGCCAGTGAGGCAAATTCTCTTGTCTTAACCACCATGAGTGTGTGTAACCTATTCTGTTCATAAAGACATCAGCGGATATTCGTTCATATATGACATGTTCAGTACAATGCTGTTGTATTCAGTCCAGAAACTGAAGCGGCTCCTTTCAGTATCGAGTTGTGGCGGAGTTGTTGGTAACGGAGGAAACGACTCGTAAACGTTTGGGGCCGTTTTGGACGTCGTTGCGGCTGACGTGGGTTCAGGTGTCGCTACTGGTGCTGTTGATGTTGTAGCTGGAGACTGCGTGACATTCACCACGTCTGATGACGGTGAGAGGACCTTCTCCAGAGAGGCAGATAACTGTTGCATTGATTGCGTTGTCATGACGATCACAACTGATGAACAACGATGATGTTGACGTTGTTGATGATGTCGTAGTACTGATGATGTCTAGTAGGATACAAGCTGACAGCGACACGCCTGTATAGTTAGACAGAGAATACAGAATCAGTTATAGATCAATTATGCATAAATTAAAATCATCAGATCTAATTATTGATGACCCTACCCACTGTATCAAACACCTCCAGTCTATAAATGGCCAGCTTGTGAAATAAATTATACTACGGTTATAACGAACTCAGAGGGACCACTGATTTTAGTTCGATATAACCGTAGTTCGTTATAAGCATATATACAGTTCACATACAGCAAATGGCCGGGACCAAAAAATATGTTCGCTATATCCGTCTGTTCGTTAAAAGAATGTTCGTTATAAACGTAGTTCACTGTATATCAAGATGTTTGAAATGTTTAAATAAATAATTACTTTGAGTATGGAGGTGGACAATTGGACAGAGGACTTAATCATGCCCGGCAATGAATTACAAACATGCAGTGTAAATTGATTAGGTGTAACAGTATTTTAGTCACACAGCTCTATCTCAATGTAAAAGCCCAAAATGACACATTTCGTGGACGTTTGTCACTTTGATGAAACCCACGAGCACGGGTATGGTGCTGACAAACCAATGTTCGTAATCAGGACAAAAATAGATTCGAACCTACTATAAGGTGGTCTTGGCATTGCCAATTTCCGACGCCTTTGAAAACTGGGCCACCTATCCCCATGCTGCTTCGACGTAATGTACTTACCGTTGATGTGAACTGGTCTTATGTAGCTGATGCTCTGTGATGTTCTCGTGAGCTGGTCTTATGTAGCAGATGGTCTGTGATGTTCTCGTGAGCTGGTCTTATGTAGCTGATGCTCTGTGATCTCGTGAGCTGGTCTTATGTAGTTGATGGTCTGTGATGTTCTCGTGAGCTGGTCCTATGTAGCTGATGCTCTGTGATGTTCTCGTGAGCTGGTCTTATGTAGCTGATGCTCTGTGATGTTGTCGTGAGTTGGTCTTATGTAGCTGATGATCTGTGATGTTCTCGTGAGCTGGTCTTATGTAGCTGATGGTCTGTGATGTTCTCGTGAGCTGGTCTTATGTAGCGGATGCTCTGTGATGTTCTCGAGAGCTGGTCTTATGTAGCAGATGCTCTGTGATGTTCTCGTGAGCTGGTCTTATGTAGCTGATACTCTGTGATGTTCTGGTGAGCTGGTCTTATGTAGCTGATGCTCTGTGATGTTCTCGTGAGCTGGTCTTATGTAGCTGATGCTCTGTGATGTTCTCGAGAGCTGGTCTTATGTAGCAGATGCTCTGTGATGTTCTGGTGAGCTGGTCTTATGTAGCTGATGCTCTGTGATGTTCTCGAGAGCTGATCTTATGTAGCAGATGGTCTGTGATGTTCTCGTGAGCTGGTTTTATGTAGCTGATGCTCTGTGATGTTCTCGAGAGCTGGTCTTATGTAGCAGATGCTCTGTGATGTTCTCGTGAGTTGGTCTTATGTAGCTGATGCTCTGTGAGGTTCTCGTGAGCTCGTCTTATGTAGCAGATGGTCTGTGATGTTCTCTTCCAGATCTGTGCCTGACTGGAAAATCAAATTCAGAAATATATGAGTCACCTTTCAACCAAGCTCAGTGAATCGTGGATCTAACTCAGGGGACAATGTGGCTCTCTGAATTCTCTACGGATGAACTGATAATGCCGAGAGAGGGGTCGGGTCAAAGGTTGAGTCTGCTGATACAACAATAAATAAGACCCCAATCCGATTATATACACTGTATCCTAAACTAAAACAAAGACTTATATCTTAAGTTCAAAGGTGTCTCACTAAATTCCTGTACATACTGTGACCGGTTATCAAAATCCACGCTATCATGTTTTTCATTCGTGTAAGGCCGTGAAGATCCTGGGTAGAGTAGGTCTTCAGCAACCCATGCTTGCCGAAAAAGGCGATAATGCTTGTCGTATGAGGCGACAAACGGGATCGGGTGGTCAGGCTCGCTGACTTGGTTGATGCATGTCATCGATCCCAATTGCGTGGATCGATGCTCATGATATTGATCACTGGATTGTCTGGTCTAGACTCGATTATTTACATATAGCTGGAATATTGTTGAGTGCGGCGTTAAACAACCAACCAACTAACCAACCATCATTCTTGTAAGAACACATTTATTCATATATATAGTTATCTTATTCGGAAATGTTTATCTACAAAATAAATAATAAAATCGAAATGGAGCCCAGAACAATGCTTCATTCCTAGAGCTAGGTAATCTAGACATGCCAAATAATTCTATTTTAATGTTTCAATTCATGTTTTAATATATACTCTAGAGACAGACAATACTCCTGGGGGCTGAAACATTTAGACACACGACGAATTTGCCGAATATTAACCGTTATACCATCCACGGGGTTATGAGTGGTGTTCCTGGTCTTGATACTAAAATGCACGAACAGAAATCTACGAGTCGAAAGTCAGAACATGTTTCAACCATACCACGTTTTCATTTGAAACCACATGTTTGCTGACATACATAATGTATTTTCCATTCTCTTGCACTGGTATCTTCGTATTTCATACACTATTTGATACATCAAGTCAAGCAATTTATAACTTACAGATAATAACGGGACGTTGTGTGAATAATAAAAGCAGGACACCAAATGCAACATAAACACTACCTATATTACCTACCTCTATATATACCAGTAGCTGGGCCGAGAGAGCGACACGGTTGTCAAATGTCACATATGATATGTACAACACCGTCAACTGACTCGTCAACCCTAGCAACAGGTGCGTGTTATATCAGCATCAGGTGATATGATTGGATTTTGCAATTGCCCTGCTGTCATCGTAGGCGACTGGTCATCTACGCAGTCCGCATATCTACTTTGGTCAGATCGTCGTTGTTTGAGTCGGTGAGGTGTTGTGAAAGATGAATGTTATCAGTGAACCTGTGGGTGGTAGCTTATCGATTGAGAAACAATGTTCTCGATAACGTCTATATTTCTATTAGGGAAAGATAACTGAATAGCTCGTGTCTATTTTGTTATTAAACAATTCCAGTCTCATCTCTAGAAGCCTATACTGTATACCCATCCTCTTTTCTGTTCTAACATTGGGAGACTTGAGGTTTCGTTTATAGAATTTATTTTTTAACCTTCGACATAACTTTATTTCGGGGATTATATGTGGCGACCGTCAGCATGTAATAACATTTATATTATAAGAAGCATTGTCATGACTACATACATACATACATACATACATACATACATACATACATACATACATACATACATACATATATGCTTCTCTTGGCCATGATAGTCGGGTACCGGACTGTGAGTTCGACAGGACAGGGTATTCGACACATCCCAATTCGAAACAACGGGGTTCGACTTTATAGTTGTTCTTCCTCTGCTTCTGCTACGGCGTCTACAGCTTCTGCTGCTGCTGCAGCTGCTACAGGGTCTACAGCTTCTGCTGCTTCCCCACTACGTTTGTAATCAAAGAATGCCAGCTATCTTTCATTCCGTGACATTAGACGATCGTGATAGTTTGGAGTAAGGATACCCTGTGGCATATTGATAACCAGACTGAAAAGCATCTTTGATCTAGTTTATCACAACGGCACAAAGCTAGGTAACTGTAACATACCGTACCAAATCCAGTCTTCTACCCTATCAGCTGAAAACAGAGACCATATACCGTTAACTCGCAAGAATGTCAACGTATATATATAGAGTACTGTTCCTTATTTGTTATAAATGTCCTTTAACAAATCAAGAAAACTAACATAACTCAACGTTTATAAATATGTAAAGGGTTGGACAACTGGTTTGTCAATTCACGAAATCGTCCCATGTAAATCTTCGAATATCTCATAATCTCGCGTGAAAGTGCCCCTTGGTCTCGCGCGGCAGTGATGGAGCCCCGAGGCCCGCCCCTCGGTATATGGTCTCTGATTTAAACACATCTTCAAGCACACTAACTTCTCGCTTAGAAACGAATCTGCAAACAATAATTCTTTTAAAGTGTTTTCGGATAAAACAGATCACGGATGTGTGTCCTGCTTTTTACAACAGGAAGTTACGCAAATTAACGGCACGCGACATCAAAATTACTATCGGTAACTTCCGGCGGACGTGTCAACGTCTCGTACAATCTCGCGTGTGTTACGTGAATGTTTTCTACATTTTTGTCATTCCCACATTTACCACACGAAGACTGACCGAAGCCCACGTCTGACATTTCCTTTAATATGTTGTTGTCATTATAAAATGTCGGTATTTACCGACTCTACATCCTAGAACCCTTCTTAGATGTAGTTTCTTTTATCCAAATGATGTACTAAACACTAAATAACTTGAATGGAATCCTATCACGCTACAGCTCTTTGAAGTATCGTAAAGGAAATCAGAGCTTAATAAGGCATAACTGCCTTTCAACACTTCAAACATACATTTATTGGTAGAAGTTATTTTCCTGTGCATATAACACACGTAAAATTGACCACACGTATTTCTAGCTATGCAAACTAATTGACAGTCGAGTATTTACATGGTGTGTTTCACGCACAGCTACGCTTGACATGGCAAATTTGATAACATTTGAACAGTTCGTGTAATGGTGTCCATATAGACTAACGGTTCTCATCAACAAGCCATAAATAATGATTTATTATGTTCACAACTGTCCTTCGTAAAACAATTTATGTTCCACGTGTTTATTGGTTTGGTTAGTGGACACACCCGACGGTCATCTGGTCAGCGTGGTGATTTACTGACCCTGGACTAGTCTTTGATGTCCAGCCGTTTCACTTAACATTAAACGCCTTGTTTTTTCTGCCTGTTCCTTGTTAATGCTACAATGACAGACATATTGCAAGCCTCGTTAGCCGCAAACATGAAAGAATTCACTTTGAATGATAAAAACAGCAAAGAATGAAACATACATGTATTTAGTTTGGGGTTTGAGTTTCGTGGCTGCCATTTTATGACATCGGTTTGTCCACTACAGAATAATTTTATTCTATTTTCTCTCGTCGTACACTTAAAATAAATATATCATGCGAATGAACTTGAAATATGATTCCAACTACACATATAAATATATATATATGGATGCTGTTATCAAATAGCCCTTGTCTTACTGTGAGTCATATTGCTCGTGCAGAGTCGAGGTAACCATGTGCATTGAGCTACATTTCGCTTCGTGCCTGACGTTCATATCCGATTAAGTGTGTAAGTCACTATTGGATACCTAACCTGACGGGCAGAGAAAACATATACACCCATGTTTGAATGTGTTGAATTTGTCACGGGTACCATAGGCAATATTCCATGTATCATATCAATGAGTATGTCACAACAGGTGACGTCTCATAATTAGCTGGTTGGTTTGTTGTTTAATGCCGCACTCAGCAATATTCTGGCTATATGACGGCGGGCTGTAAATAATCGAGTCTGGACCAGACAGTCCAGTGATTGACATCATGAGCATCGATCCACGCAATTGGGATCGATGACATGCATCAACCAAGTCAGCGAGCCTGACCACCCGATCCCGTTAGTCGCCTTTTACGACAAGCATAGTCGCCTTTAACGGCAAGCATGGGTTGCTGAAGATCTATTCTACCCCGGATCTTCACGGGGCGGGACGTCTCAAGGAACAAGTAAACATTCATTAGCAGAGTGAAGTGAGAATTTTCAAGTGTATTCAGTGTTGTTTCCTTTGCCCGGCAGTTTATATTGGAATAAACTTCATTCGATAACCAGCACTGAGAATGCATGGCGTTTGGGATTGCAAGAACGGCGGATTAAAGGGCTCAGTTAACGGTACTGTATTAAGAGTTTGATAAAGATCAAGATGGCAACATAATGTAGACACTATTATGTATTACATGTAACGTATTGAATACAATGAATCTGGAGTTTTCAAAGTGGAAATTTTTTAAGGTGATAATTTACATATTAGACTTGCACAAGTCTCTGAGACAAAAGACTTGTACTAGCCACATATCTGGACTTGCCTATGATAAGGATAGAATTACTATACACTCATGGACTTATCGTTCTGTACAGCCTTGGAGCAAGTAAAGGCTATTTACACATAATTGGCCAGATATATCTGTATTGATGGCAGCTATTTCACATTTGTTACACGTATTCTAACGAAAAGTAGAAAGTTTCTTTGAAAGACTTATCTATGGGACTGCAACAAAGATTTATCATTTTACATACATATTTTTTTTCAGAAATGGACAGTGTGCAGGATGCCTGAATAAAATCTGAAAAATAGTCACATAAATAATAGGTATCATCACTAGGCCATTGCGATTACATAATGTATAGATAAGTTTATCCTTTCATGTCCTTTTCATCTTCTAAACTGGTAGTCTATGAGATAGAGTTCTAAATTTTAACAGGTTCAGGTTGTCTCGGCAGTTTGGATAACACTCAAAGTTAAATTAGTTTTGAACAATTTATAAAATCTTGCTTTTGAAGACCTCTCTACCTACATCTGAATGCCATTTCTGAATAAATTGGTCATGGAGACTGGTAGAAACGTGATATTTAAGCCATTATAATGGTGGAAAGAGTTGCTCAATATTCCAGCCATTGGTGTTGTCGGTTAGGTTTACAAAAGTCTCAATACGATACTTCCAACACCGAGGAAATATTAAGACAAGCGCGACTGGCGGATCAACTGAACACATCAAGAGAATGGTGTACGATCAGAATCGGTTTTTTTATGACGTAATGACTGACTGGCTTAAATAAATACCGTCCCAGTCAATAAACGTTTGTAGGGACTGTTAAAATCAAAACCGTTTATCACCAAGACCTTGTCTGAAATTGTTAGTCATCTGATCTACGACTCCTGTGAGTAGTATTACCTCGAAGCCGTAACAAATCATATTAATAGTCTCTTGGGCCATCACGCCATCACAGGTTACACATGGGCCACACGACCTACACCAATGGCGCGAGTCGTCAGTCTCCATGAATCTCAAGATGGCGGAGCAAATGTCTCGCTCAATTTACTAATTTGTGCATTTCCTCGCCCGTGCATTTGAGTTGATTTTCAACAAATTGGGACGGAAGTAAAGGATTCTTGACAGGAAGTTGCGAGAGTGAAGGCACGCGACAGGGGAAACAGTATCGTCTGCTTTGTCGTCTGCCTGTTCCCGCCCATCAATTTACTGGAACTAAAACATGGCCGCTGGGCAGACGACACTCAAACGATGCAGGGGGTAGAGCGGTATATCCCGTCTGACTTTGATCTTTTTCGGAAATGTCCGTCTGACAAAGCGCATTTAAAGGCTTGTAAAGTAGTCCAAGCTCCGTCAAATGTATCCTTATTTCTTTGCCTAAATTGGCTAATTTCATAAACAAGGGATATACGGAAGTGTCTAATTTCCTTGATCTTTCGTGTTTTCGAGTACAAAGAAAAACGATATTGCTGAACTAAAGAGGTGGTGGTCATTAGATCCGCCTCAAGCGGGACACATCCAGGGGAGGGGAATGCCGCTTGTCTTATATGAAGTGGCTCTTGCTTTGTGTCAGGGAATGTCCAGTATGTTTTAGCCGTGTGACCCAAGGTCATTAAATGGCAATAGGACGTTCCTTTGTGGCACTTTAATTGACAATCGGGATGATTACGGTAAATACTAAACCCTCTCTTTCAATAAAACAACAATAGTCGAAAACGCTGGCTAATAAAAACCAGTAAAACCAACTGATACAAACATATACACGATAACTTTAGTTACCAGAAAAAGTCCACATAAATATAAAACGTCAACGTCAGAGAATACCCAGTCTTGACTATCCGCCGAAACAGATTCCATTGGGCGAAAAAGGGAAATAAGCGATGAAAAGTATATGATTGATCACTGAAAATCAGTGCTGACACCAGCTGTTCGCGAACATTTGTTGATATAAACATCGCGTATATTAATGTTCCGTGCTTCTAAAAGCGCAATCTACAAATATAATTTTCAGAATAGAAAAGGATCAGAACTGTTTTAACCTGTGCTCTAAGGTCAGGACAACGCCATCATACAGACTGCTATCATCAACCAAGGCCTGAAGAAAGGCTTCGTATCATCTTACGTCGCAACGTGGTCAAATAAACGCTATCAGTGTCGCCTTTCTTATTTCCTTAAGTTATCACTTTATCTCTTAGTTTGATAATCTACGAAGACCAATATACAATAAACTGTTTTTAAAGATGTAAGAATCCCCGCGGTCGTGACCGTGTATATTTTGACTGGAGAGTCAGGAAGCCGCATCTCACTTCCTGCCTGATGTGATGTACTGCCGCCATGGTTCTAATTGTGCCAAATCACAGCAAATGAGTTTATTGGAACCATGAGTTGCTTTATCAGTTCCTGGTCTCCGACTAACACTGCACTTATTGGTCAGTAATTGGCCACCCACTGCCCAGCGGTCAGACCTGATCTTAATAACGCGCGCGTGGTCAGCTGGGTAGTGTTTTGGTATACGAAGAGTGTCAAACTGACATACGAGTGCCAGGCCGTATTAGACAGCTCGAGGATTAAAGATAGAGTGCTTTTAATTATTTTATCAGTTGCGAAGGATGAGATTTCAAATAACCGTGACGGTATAAAATGTAAACGATAGCAAAGCACTGAAAGTATCCTTGCTTCCTATGAATCACGAGTACATATTAAAATGTCAGAGTCAGTTCAGACTGCCATGTCATGAGGCCGACGGCGGGGAAGGTATCCTAGACACACCCTGGTCCAGGGTGGGGGGTGGGAATGCAGGGCTGCTGCGCATACAAATCACGTTAAGGTATTAAAAACGTAACTAAATTATTCGGTAGAGTAAATTGACCACAAAACGCAAGTTGTTTCGTGAATTATTTTCAGTATTCTAGGTTGTTGATATGTGCACACACACCCCTCCCCTATCCCTGAACAGCTGTATCTGTGGGTGAGTGCAATTCAAACCGCGGATTGTGAAAATTGAACGATATATTGCAGCTTTAGGTTTGAAATTAACGTGCAGCATGACAATGTACATCACTGTCATATGTATTATCACTGTTTTATAAAAGGTGTGGCCACATTGGCAACCCACTCTCAGTCATAGACAGGCACATTTGAGCTAACTGCTAATTCGACTGGAAAAAGACCTTTGCAAAATGAAATGTGGAGAGACTGGATATGTCCACCAAATACAAACATTAAACTTCGACCAAAAATACCTGCTTGCTGATTTGAATATATATATTTTACCAGTGTATTGATCCCTAGTCATTTATGATGTATTTCAGGACAAACAGCGAGTGGGTATGGGTTTACGCCGCTTTTAGCAATATTCCTGCAACATCGTACATTGTACCCCTGTGAGGAATCGAACCCGGGTCTTCGGCGTGACGAGCGAACGCTTTAACCACTAGGCTACCCCAGCGCCCCTCAGGACAAACATAGTGCTAGGAAATCTTTGCTTTGTTTGTTTTGTTTGTTTGTTGATTACCGCTGCACTCAGCAATATTCCAGCTATATGACGACTGTCTTTAAATAATCGAGTCTGGACCAGACAATCCAGTGATTGACATCATAAGCGTCGATCAACGTAATTTGGCATTTATCAACCAAGTCAGCGAGCCTGACCAATCGATCCCGTAAGTCGCCTTTTACGGCAAGCATTGGTTCCTGATCTTTACGGGGTCGGTAAGACATTGGTCCAATGGGATTTCTTAAAGTTAGTGATATAAGTTACATTGGTCATGTAGATGGACAAGGTATATCCAAAAATTATTTTCCATACGTCTCTCAGTGTCAATGTACTATACGGAATTACGGGCATCGAATCTTGTAAGTCTTAACCATGTAAATTAGTCTTCCTTAAGTTACCTCCCTTTGGTCGCTGTTCCTGGCGTAAATCTGAACGGACGTTTCTAAAACCGCCATGCGAAGTGTATCATGTGTAGGTATTCTCTATCGTACTAGTGAATCAAGTCCCGCATGTGTAGTCATTCATTCATATTGGTCACAAATCATAGGACAAAAAGACCACACACACCATGCAATGAAAGAAAAGACCTGGATAAATCATTCAGGGAACAAATGCTAAAAAAGATACATCTCTGTTTACTAGGTTATATGCAATTGGCTACATCCCGTTTTACACAGATGTTCCTACTGCTTGTAATCTCAATGGTGTGACACTCGCACTGAGAACGACACACAGACAACGCTTCCTTTTTGACAATTTGTATTTTTTTAAGTTCACTCGGAAAGAAAGAATAAATTAATATTCCCAACATACGACACAGTGAACGGCGGGATAACACCGTCACTATGCATCGGTTCTGGCTTTTTTCAAGATACAGTATTAAACTTCTTCTTTTTTTTGGTCGTTTAAAATGTAAAAAAATAAATTACTTCCACACCTTTGCCATAATAATAATTTAATATATCTATATATAACCCTATCTTGATAAGCAAACGACCCGTGATGAAAAGTTGTGAATTATTTGTAAACAGGTTGTAGATATCAAAAAATAAGTCGTTTATATGTCGCGTTACCCACACAAATATAGCTGTTAATCAGAGAAATGACACTATTTAAGCTGCTTGTGTAAAACTCATTACTCAGTGTTAATGTATGTAACAAGCATGCCGCCAGGTGGCGTGGTATGGTGGGCCCATTAAGGACACACTTCAACATGAGGTAGTATCACGTGTGATCGCGTGCTTTTACGCACAGTATCCATAAAATATTCCGATCGGCAATAAGTTGGCTTTGGTGAAACGCTAACGTCGATATATGGTGCTGCGCATTTAATCAAACTATAAGTGTTGGATAAACCAGGTCATAAAACAGTTCCTGGTTATTACGGTATCATTGACTATATCCGTTTACGATAGTGTCCCTCTGCTGATATCAAGACCAGAAGCGATTGGAACAGTAGTAGCTATCTGATTGTAAACATCTTCCCACGCCGCTTGCTGCAATGTCGCCAAGAAAGTGTCTAGTATTAAGTGTACCGAGGATGCTTATAACACTATTTTCCTATTTCTGAAGCGGTAAGGTAACATAGGTAATTTTTGTCCCACTGGAACGTCAAATTTTAATGTTGCGGAAAACTTTGTAATAGCTGTGTGGAAATTATCCGACATTTTCACATGGTTGACTACTGGCTTCTTTCTTCTCACACTTGCAAGTAACTTCAACAGAAGATCTTTCCTCCATATCTTTGTACTGTTGTTATCTGCGTCTCCTAAGAAAACCTGCTTGGACCCAAGACTCGCTCGTTTACAAACATTTAAAGCATGCTTCTCGAAAACCTTTAAGGTAAGGGTTATTGACACAATTTAGCTTCCATATACGATTAATTTTGTTGTACGTTCAAAACACGCATGTGTTGAAATGTACAGTTCTCATTCTACTGACCCGTGAAAATACGGGGTAGATTAGGTCTTCAGGAACCAATGCTTGCCGTAAAAGGCGACTCTGCTTGTCGTAACAGGCGACTTACTGGATCGGGTGGTCAGGCTCGCTGACTTGGTTGATGCATGTCATCGATCCCAGTTGCGAGGATCGATGTTCATGATATCAATCACTGGATTGTCTGGTACAGACTCGTGATTTACAGACCGCCGTCTTATAGCTGGAATATTGCTGAGTGCGGCGTAAAACAGCAAACCAAAAATTCCCATTCACCCGAACATATCTGATAACAATTTCTGAACGTTTTGCTAAATTCATAAATTATGTGGATCATGAAGGCCCACAGGGGCCCATACCTTGTCCTAGATACGCTATTCGTGAGTCAATGGACCAAACAATACCCTGATGTTCCGGCACACAGGATACGTCTTCAAACCAGTATCATCCTGCCATTGGAAAATAGAGAGTGATTGGGTTTAGCTTAAAGCCCATTTGAACAATATTAAAGTTAAGTCACGGCCTGTCAGCAGGTCAGAAGGGGTGCAGGTCTCGTTTGCCCTTTGGATGAAACCAACGAGGACAGATGTGGTACTGACAAGCCAAGAATCTTAATCATGAACATAATCAGGACGAATCTAGGATTCAACCCCATGGTCATTGGTTTGTGGCACACCTAAGGGACGTAACTCCGTACGGCGACCTGGGACGCTTTAGGCGACCAATGACACCACTATACTATGAGATAATAATTCCAAGGGGTCTTTTGAATCAATTTGGCTATTGTTGTAAATAATCTCGGTTATAGCCGATTGTTCGTTATATGCGAACATTATTGAGTCATAAGACAAAAGAACGCTCCAGGCAGGTGAGACAGTTGCAAGGTGCTGTGTTGGAGGGCACATTACGCCTTTGGTCTCCACATTATATTCACCTTGTCTGCAACACGGAAGTCTCGAAGAGAGTTTACTGTCTAGTCATGCTTCCACACCCTGACTACACTATCTTCACCTTGTCTGCAACACGGAAGTCTCGAAGAGAGTTTACTGTCTAGTCATGCTTCCACACCCTGACTACACTATCTTCAACTTGTCTGCAACACGGAAGTCTCGAAGAGAGTTTACTGTCTAGTCATGCTTCCACACCCTGACTACACTATCTTCAACTTGTCTGCAACACGGAAGTCTCGAAGAGAGTTTACTGTCTAGTCATGCTTCCACACCCTGACTACACTATCTTCAACTTGTCTGCAACACGGAAGTCTCGAAGAGAGTTTACTGTCTAGTCATGCTTCCACACCCTAACTACACTATCTTCACCTTGTCTGCAACACGGAAGTCTCGAAGAGAGTTTACTGTCTAGTCATGCTTCCACACCCTGACTACACTATCTTCAACTTGTCTGCAACACGGAAGTCTCGAAGAGAGTTTACTGTCTAGTCATGCTTTCACACCCTGACTACACTATCTTCACCTGATCTGCAACACGGAAGTCTCGAAGAGAGTTTACTAACTAGTCATGCTTCCACACCCTGACTACACTATCTTCAACTTGTCTGCAACACGGAAGTCTGGAAGAGAGTTTACTGTCTAGTCATGCTTCCACACCCTAACTACACTATCTTCACCTTGTCTGCAACACGGAAGTCTCGAAGAGAGTTTACTGTCTAGTCATGCTTCCACACCCTGACTACACTATCTTCAACTTGTCTGCAACACGGAAGTCTCGAAGAGAGTTTACTGTCTAGTCATGCTTTCACACCCTGACTACACTATCTTCACCTGATCTGCAACACGGAAGTCTCGAAGAGAGTTTACTAACTAGTCATGCTTCCACACCCTGACTACACTATCTTCAACTTGTCTGCAACACGGAAGTCTCGAAGAGAGTTTACTGTCTAGTCATGCTTCCACACCCTGACTACACTATCTTCAACTTGTCTGCAACACGGAAGTCTCGAAGAGAGTTTACTGTCTAGTCATGCTTCCACACCCTGACTACACTATCTTCAACTTGTCTGCAACACGGAAGTCTCGAAGAGAGTTTACTGTCTAGTCATGCTTCCACACCCTGACTACACTATCTTCAACTTGTCTGCAACACGGAAGTCTCGAAGAGAGTTTACTGTCTAGTCATGCTTCCACACCCTAACTACACTATCTTCACCTTGTCTGCAACACGGAAGTCTCGAAGAGAGTTTACTGTCTAGTCATGCTTCCACACCCTGACTACACTATCTTCAACTTGTCTGCAACACGGAAGTCTCGAAGAGAGTTTACTGTCTAGTCATGCTTTCACACCCTGACTACACTATCTTCACCTGATCTGCAACACGGAAGTCTCGAAGAGAGTTTACTAACTAGTCATGCTTCCACACCCTGACTACACTATCTTCAACTTGTCTGCAACACGGAAGTCTCGAAGAGAGTTTACTGTCTAGTCATGCTTCCACACCCTGACTACACTATCTTCAACTTGTCTGCAACACGGAAGTCTCGAAGAGAGTTTACTAACTAGTCATGCTTCCACACCCTGACTACACTATCTACACCTTGTCTGCAACACGGAAGTCTGAAAGAGAGTTTACTGTCTAGTCATGCTTCCACACCCTGACTACACTATCTTCAACTTGTCTGCAACACGGAAGTCTCGAAGAGAGTTTACTGTCTAGTCATGCTTCCACACCCTGACTACACTATCTTCACCTTGTCTGCAACACGGAAGTCTCGAAGAGAGTTTACTGTCTAGTCATGCTTCCACACCCTGACTACACTATCTTCAACTTGTCTGCAACACGGAAGTCTCGAAGAGAGTTTACTAACTAGTCATGCTTCCACACCCTGACTACACTATCTTCAACTTGTCTGCAACACGGAAGTCTCGAAGAGAGTTTACTGTCAAGTCATGCTTCCACACCCTGACTACACTATCTTCACCTTGTCTGCAACACGGAAGTCTCGAAGAGAGTTTACTGTCTAGTCATGCTTCCACACCCTGACTACACTATCTTCAACTTGTCTGCAACACGGAAGTCTGAAAGAGAGTTTACTGTCTAGTCATGCTTCCACACCCTGACTACACTATCTCCACCTTGTCTGCAACACGGAAGTCTCGAAGAGAGTTTACTGTCTAGTCATGCTTCCACACCCTGACTACACTATCTCCACCTTGTCTGCAACACGGAAGTCTCGAAGAGAGTTTACTGTCTAGTCATGCTTCCACACCCTGACTACACTATCTCCACCTTGTCTGCAACACGGAAGTCTGAAAGAGAGTTTACTGTCTAGTCATGCTTCCACACCCTGACTACACTATCTTCAACTTGTCTGCAACACGGAAGTCTGAAAGAGAGTTTACTGTCTAGTCATGCTTCCACACCCTGACTACACTATCTCCACCTTGTCTGCAACACGGAAGTCTCGAAGAGAGTTTACTGTCTAGTCATGCTTCCACACCCTGACTACACTATCTCCACCTTGTCTGCAACACGGAAGTCTCGAAGAGAGTTTACTGTCTAGTCATGCTTCCACACCCTGACTACACTATCTTCACCTTGTCTGCAACACGGAAGTCTCGAAGAGAGTTTACTGTCTAGTCATGCTTCCACACCCTGACTACACTATCTTCACCTTGTCTGCAACACGGAAGTCTGGAAGAGAGTTTACTGTCTAGTCATGCTTCCACACCCTGACTACACTATCTTCAACTTGTCTGCAACACGGAAGCCTCGAAGAGAGTTTACTGTCTAGTCATGCTTCCACACCCTGACTACACTATCTCCACCTTGTCTGCAACACGGAAGTCTCGAAGAGGGTTTACTGTCTAGTCATGCTTCCACACCCTGACTACACTATCTTCACCTTGTCTGCAACACGGAAGTCTCGAAGAGAGTTTACTGTCTAGTCATGCTTCCACACCCTGACTACACTATCTTCACCTTGTCTGCAACACGGAAGTCTCGAAGAGAGTTTACTGTCTAGTCATGCTTCCACACCCTGACTACACTATCTTCACCTTGTCTGCAACACGGAAGTCTGAAAGAGAGTTTACTGTCTAGTCATGCTTCCACACCCTGACTACACTATCTCCACCTTGTCTGCAACACGGAAGCCTCGAAGAGGGTTTACTGTCTAGTCATGCTTCCACACCCTGACTACACTATCTTCACCTTGTCTGCAACACGGAAGTCTCGAAGAGAGTTTACTGTCTAGTCATGCTTCCACACCCTGACTACACTATCTTCACCTTGTCTGCAACACGGAAGCCTCGAAGAGAGTTTACTGTCTAGTCATGCTTCCACACCCTGACTACACTATCTTCACCTTGTCTGCAACACGGAAGTCTCGAAGAGGGTTTACTATCAAGTCATGCTTCCACACCCTGACTACACTATCTTCACCTTGTCTGCAATACGGAAGTCTCGAAGAGGGTTTACTATCAAGTCATGCTTCCACACCCTGACTACACTATCTTCACCTTGTCTGCAACACGGAAGTCTCGAAGAGGGTTTACTATCAAGTCATGCTTCCACACCCTGACTACACTATCTTCACCTTGTCTGCAATACGGAAGTCTCGAAGAGGGTTTACTATCAAGTCATGCTTCCACACCCTGACTACACTATCTTCACCTTGTCTGCAATACGGAAGTCTCGAAGAGGGTTTACTATCAAGTCATGCTTCCACACCCTGACTACACTATCTTCACCTTGTCTGCAACACGGAAGTCTCGAAGAGAGTTTACTGTCTAGTCATGCTTCCACACCCTGACTACACTATCTTCACCTTGTCTGCAACACGGAAGTCTCGAAGAGAGTTTACTGTCTAGTCATGCTTCCACACCCTGACTACACTATCTTCAACTTGTCTGCAACACGGAAGTCTCGAAGAGGGTTTACTGTCTAGTCATGCTTCCACACCCTGACTACACTATCTTCACCTTGTCTGCAACACGGAAGTCTCGAAGAGAGTTTACTGTCTAGTCATGCTTCCACACCCTGACTACACTATCTTCACCTTGTCTGCAACACGGAAGTCTCGAAGAGAGTTTACTGTCTAGTCATGCTTCCACACCCTGACTACACTATCTTCACCTTGTCTGCAACACGGAAGTCTCGAAGAGAGTTTACTGTCTAGTCATGCTTCCACACCCTGACTACACTATCTTCACCTTGTCTGCAACACGGAAGTCTCGAAGAGAGTTTACTGTCTAGTCATGCTTCCACACCCTGACTACACTATCTTCACCTTGTCTGCAACACGGAAGTCTCGAAGAGGGTTTACTGTCTAGTCATGCTTCCACACCCTGACTACACTATCTTCACCTTGTCTGCAACACGGAAGTCTCGAAGAGGGTTTACTGTCTAGTCATGCTTCCACACCCTGACTACACTATCTTCACCTTGTCTGCAAAACGGAAGTCTCGAAGAGAGTTTACTGTCTAGTCATGCTTCCACACCCTGACTACACTATCTTCACCTTGTCTGCAACACGGAAGTCTCGAAGAGAGTTTACTGTCTAGTCATGCTTCCACACCCTGACTACACTATCTTCACCTTGTCTGCAACACGGAAGTCTCGAAGAGAGTTTACTGTCTAGTCATGCTTCCACACCCTGACTACACTATCTTCACCTTGTCTGCAACACGGAAGTCTCGAAGAGGGTTTACTGTCTAGTCATGCTTCCACACCCTGACTACACTATCTTCACCTTGTCTGCAACACGGAAGTCTCGAAGAGAGTTTACTGTCTAGTCATGCTTCCACACCCTGACTACACTATCTTCACCTTGTCTGCAACACGGAAGTCTCGAAGAGAGTTTACTGTCTAGTCATGCTTCCACACCCTGACTACACTATCTTCACCTTGTCTGCAACACGGAAGTCTCGAAGAGAGTTTACTGTCTAGTCATGCTTCCACACCCTGACTACACTATCTTCACCTTGTCTGCAACACGGAAGTCTCGAAGAGGGTTTACTGTCTAGTCATGCTTCCACACCCTGACTACACTATCTTCACCTTGTCTGCAACACGGAAGTCTCGAAGAGAGTTTACTGTCTAGTCATGCTTCCACACCCTGACTACACTATCTTCACCTTGTCTGCAACACGGAAGTCTCGAAGAGAGTTTACTGTCTAGTCATGCTTCCACACCCTGACTACACTATCTTCACCTTGTCTGCAACACGGAAGTCTCGAAGAGAGTTTAATGTCTAGTCATGCTTCCACACCCTGACTACACTATCTTCACCTTGTCTGCAACACGGAAGTCTCGAAGAGAGTTTACTGTCTAGTCATGCTTCCACACCCTGACTACACTATCTTCAACTTGTCTGCAACACGGAAGTCTCGAAGAGAGTTTACTGTCTAGTCATGCTTCCACACCCTGACTACACTATCTTCACCTTGTCTGCAACACGGAAGCCTCGAAGAGAGTTTACTGTCTAGTCATGCTTCCACACCCTGACTACACTATCTCCACCTTGTCTGCAACACGGAAGTCTCGAAGAGAGTTTACTGTCTAGTCATGCTTCCACACCCTGACTACACTATCTCCACCTTGTCTGCAACACGGAAGTCTCGAAGAGAGTTTACTGTCTAGTCATGCTTCCACACCCTGACTACACTATCTTCAACTTGTCTGCAACACGGAAGTCTGAAAGAGAGTTTACTGTCTAGTCATGCTTCCACACCCTGACTACACTATCTTCACCTTGTCTGCAACACGGAAGTCTCGAAGAGAGTTTACTGTCTAGTCATGCTTCCACACCCTGACTACACTATCTTCAACTTGTCTGCAACACGGAAGTCTCGAAGAGAGTTTACTGTCTAGTCATGCTTCCACACCCTGACTACACTATCTTCACCTTGTCTGCAACACGGAAGTCTCGAAGAGAGTTTACTGTCTAGTCATGCTTCCACACCCTGACTACACTATCTTCAACTTGTCTGCAACACGGAAGTCTCGAAGAGAGTTTACTGTCTAGTCATGCTTCCACACCCTGACTACACTATCTTCAACTTGTCTGCAACACGGAAGTCTCGAAGAGAGTTTACTGTCAAGTCATGCTTCCACACCCTAACTACACTATCTTCAACTTGTCTGCAACACGGAAGTCTCGAAGAGAGTTTACTGTCTAGTCATGCTTCCACACCCTGACTACACTATCTTCACCTGATCTGCAACTCGGAAGTCTCGAAGAGAGTAGCACTATCAGGATATATATATAAGAAGTTATAAGTCTAGAATGTAGGAAAAACGACACAGAAAATGTCACAGATTTGAGTGAGGAAACAATCACAGGAACAAAATCACAAAATAGTCAAAAACACATAGTTATTGTTTTATTTCATTCAGTATAATAACAACAATGCAAAACAATAATTTACCTTGCACGAGCACTTGTTAACTGACAGTTTCACAAGCTTAATACAATAAGTCACAACTACATTAGCGCCGATATATAACAGTTCAGAAGTGTTTGCACAGTATGATGTTCCAGCCAACATGGAGGATGTCGACACTGTCCTGCGGCCCTCGACTCTATCCAGACACCGGTTTTTCCAATGTTTCTGAAGCTGGTAATGCTGCGTCTTCTTCACTGGTGGGTTGCCAATGGCATCTTGTGCCAATACAGTTGAGAGAGTTGCATTCTCTTTCTGGATTAAATCCTTTTGTTTTCATAACTGAATAATATTGAATCTATTTAATCCCTTAATCCCTTTAACTTTAGTTGCTAATCCCTTTAACTCGAAAACAATTGGTCTCTAATCTATTTGAGTTTTAAAGAATATTTTAATGTAATAGTATTTTCTTGGTTGACGTTTTCTGCGACTTTTCTCCTGTGACTTTTTGTTCCGAGCACCTTGGGGGCCTAGTGGTTAAAACGTTCCCTCGTCACACCGATTCCCGACAATGTGTGAAGCCCATTTCTGGTGTCCCTCGCCGTGATATTGCAGGAATATTGCTAAAAGCGGCGTAAAACCTCATTCACTCACTCACTTCGATCCCCTTGGTCTAAAAGGACTGTACCATAATCCAGTGCTCCCTGTGTATGCGGGAGTGTTGTCAATATCAGATATCACCTCGTTATAGTGAGTAGTATATTGAAGGGGCTAAAACAAGGACTGGTCGGCTCGGAGTGGTATACTGTGTCTGAGTGGGGTATTCAAGTTAAACTTCGGCATGGTATCTCAGTGGGCTAGCACTATAAAATCGGACTAATACAAAACGTCACACACAAACACACGTGCATGCATGGCTCTATATAAGTGAAATAATCTTGAATCTCACACTTGAAAATCCCATTTAACCTCACCTGACCTCTTCCACGGTTGAATTTATAATTTAACTTAAATACTAGTACACCAGTCTCTCTAACGTGCCTTGCATTCGCTGGGGCAACCATTGATCATACAATAATCATTACATTGTGTTACAGTATTGTGTTGAAGGTTAAAGGGGGACCATAGACTCGCGCAACTTACGGTGATATTAGTGGAAACTTGACTGACTTGAGATTTAACGAGCGCTTCAACCTAATGCTGACTTTGCACTCTTAACACAAATGCATTTATTATTAAACTGCTGGGCAAACATATACACTTAAACATTGGATTTGACCAACAAATTACAAATGTTATCAAAACGTTACTAGGCAGAAAACAGTTGCCGAACCACAATTATGATACCCGTATCAAATGCATCACCATCGAATGACCATTTCTTGTTTGTTTCATTCTCAAACACCATCAAACGGCAGTTTACTTTTAATAGCGAAACACGCTGCCTTGCTTCAGGAAACTAAATTTAATGACGATGACATATCTCTGACATGTTTATAAAAAATAACCCATCTTGTAGACCCCGCTTAGACATGATTTTAATACTACTAAGGTGACTTACCAAAACTGTATTTACACTAAATGTACGCAGCCAATCACCTTGGGATATATATAGGTGTACTCGCACGCACGCACGCACGCACGCACGCACGCATACACACACACACGCACACGCACACACACACACACACACACACGCACGCACGCACGCACGCACGCACACGCACGCGCACACACACACACACACTCTGAACAATAACAATTCTTGATTCTTGTATTGGTAAAAACATGCCCCCAAAACCCAAAAAGTTCGGTTGGGATAGTGATAAGGTTTTAATTAAAGGATAATTTTATAGTTTAGTTTGGATTCACTAATATTTATGTGAACACCAAGACGTTGAAGATACTATTGCGAAACAATGTGGTATTTATCCTAATCCCACACGCGTCACTTAGTCGCGAGCACCTGTGACGTAACGTCATTAGCTCGGGTGTCGGAGGGCCTGATGGCCGAGTAACCCTATCTATTTCAGTGGTAAAGAACAGTGTCTAGGCTGTGATAGACATGTGTCACGTGTCACGTAGCCGAGCTGACCACTGTCCAGTGGGGGTTCTGTTGACATTGCCGTATCCCATATCTCACACTCTCTGTTCTACGTTATCACCCCGTCACGTGACGTAATAGTTTGCGCAAGAGTTATTGCTCTTAGATGAAGAGCTATTAGTTCAAGATGGCGTATGCCACCGAAAATATTCATACGTGTTTTGTGGGTATTTACAACAGTTTGTGAACGCCAGATGGCGTCTGGGCAGAGATTACAAGAGTTATCATGTCATAGGTGAAGTGTTTACGCTAGATGAAATGACATCCCGCCATATGGGAAGTTGGTAAATCTGACCCGGTTTGCTACAGAAGGGGACGCGTTCAGTAGGAAGGTCAACTTTCAAAACTCAATATGTTGTTTACATTTAGGAAAATGTAATTTCATACAGATAAACTTATTTTTGTGTGAGAGAAACGTCACGAAGTGCGTCTTTTCAGACACATGACACAATCACTGTGATATTTATGGGCACATATTTAGTTCACGTAGAGGTGCTAGGCGCCGCCGATCATGGCTTCGAATCCAAGAGGCGCCACCATTATAATCTAGGCTTGTCAGCTCGTGGGTGTCACCAAACAGGTAAACGTCCACGACCCGTGTGACTTCGGGCAGACGCGCTGAAATCAAGGAAATATCGTTAATTAAACTCACTCAAATTAACATATACGTCAACTCAAACGATCAAATATGCAAGCGCTTAAATTCTGCTCCAAAGATTCTGTTGACGTCATACATCAAGGGTGACAGTTGAACTCTACGACCAGACTCCTTTACCGTTTGGTGTCAGAGGTCACGTATGCTATACCCGTCGAGGACATGACGTTGGCCTTCTATAACGGTACAATCAGATGTTAAGAAAACATGTTCAAAGAAGTATTTACATCTTTCTAAGTTTCAAACAGACGTTGTTAGCGGATTCAAAACACTGGTCCAGACGGTCACTCGTGGTCATCTGTCAAGAAGCGTCCAACAGGTGACAAGCTGTATACATGCCACTGTTTGTTTGCCCTGCCATTACGAGCACGGAAGCGACATGAAATGTTTCCGTATTTTCATGACACCCTGAATGAGAGATTTTTGATGTCACCGGACTGTTTGTCGGGGGTCGCAGTGACACTAAGATGTTTTCTCCCACGCAAGGTGCAGCGAACGGCAGGAGAAAATAATAGCCATAATTTCGACCACCCGTGACAAGGGTCATTGGCGAAATAGATTTTTAAACAGCTATTGTCGTCGAGTGTCAGTACCCATCTCAAAAGATGATGTGCACGCTAAACACTTAATTCTCTGAATTGTCTGCACAGACTAAAGACGTTTTGTGTGCGATCTCTTTCCAAATAATGAAGACCTGAACGGGACGTGCCAAATTGTTGCTTCTGTCCCCGGAAGAGTGAATACGGGGTATTAAGAACTCAGCAGATAATTAATAAATGCCAAAGAGATGCGGCATTTAGATCCCTACTCGACCAGCATGATTCCTTTTGTAAAAAGCATATTTTTTGTTTTTTTGTAAAACAGAATGGGGTATTTGGCCCAGTGTGACCTATGAAGGCTTTCTGACTTGCTTCTGGATGTCGCAAATGACCGTGCTGCGTAATTGGCTTTTGAAAGAGGCCATGTTTTGACACTTGTGTGATCACAGGAAGACGCGGACAGCTATATATCTTCTCACGGGCCGAAGAAACATGAATAAAGAGAATTAAATTAAGCGAACATGTTCACATGTGATCTTCGTGCCAGATAGGTCAAGTTCGTAACGAAAGGTCACAGGTCATCTGCCAACCGGAAGGATATGGATGCATGTAGTTAGGTGTCGGCCATGCATGCAGACATGGCAGAAACCGTTAATGGCGGGACAGGTGTCTCACCCTCAACTCCCGGGTCTGCCCCACCCCCGGGACACCAGACTCATGTCCGCTGGGAAGATTAGCACCCCACCCCCTCCCCGCCCCGATATTTAAAAAGAACACTTTCTGTCATTATTTCTCCTGAACACTGGTCAGAATGTCGTCTGCTTCACGGTATTGTTGTCTCCCGCCACAAAATAACACAAATCTCTTCTTCAAGCAAACGCTTTCACCTGATTAGCTAACCTAAAGAGATTTCACACGCCGGTGTGTAAATAGTTATAATTGGCCACGCTGCCCATATTCTACTTAATTGTACCCATGTTTGCTTCACTTGACAACAAGTATTTCTTCAATAGTCTCTTCCTGTTGAATAAATGTGCCAAGTGTGACCCCGGTCATTGTGGTCGCATACCCGCTCATCTGAAGAGGGTATCAAAGTCTACCGTGACGAGAACAGGCGGAACATAACAAGCCTTGTTTAATTCACACCTGATGATTCACACAATCAGGAATAATTAGGCGAGGTGTCAGCTGCTTTGATGTGTAGAAAACGTGGACAGGTGTATGTGTGATATCATCTCAATCGCGGTGTGATCATATTTCTGTGTCAGCATATCGGTAGAAAGACTCCAAATTTGGCTGTCCGTGGTGAAATGGGCTGGACATCCTCATTTACAAAACAAAAGATTGAAATTCTTCGGTTCTGGCGCAGTTTGCATGCTGCAGATCAATCCCGAATGCTGAGTATTATTTGCAGATGGTCAGTAAAATTCCGTAGATCCTGGAATAATACAGTTTTCAACTACTTTGTCAGTTTACATTTACCAATTTATGATCTAAATAATATTTCTACTGAAGAGTTTAACTTGTCTAAAGTATGTCTGTTATCCTTAGACCATTCTGATTGGTTACATGGACTCTGGAACGATACGGGCCAGGTAAATGGTAATAAGTTACGTACATACAGATTATTTAAAGATTCTTTATCAGTAGAACCCCATGTCAGTTTATTGATGAACAGATGTCAGCGCAGTATATTAAGTAAGTTTCGCTGCGGCTCACTGCCATTAGAAATAGAATTAGGAAGATTCACCCGCCCGAAAACACCGCTTATTGAACGTATGTGTAAATTCTGTAATTGCAATGCTGTTGAGGATGAAATACACTTTTTTGCTGAATGTTCTCTCTATACAGATTTACGCTATGATTTATGGAATTTAGCTTCTCAATCAAATCCAAACTTTATACAGATGTCCGCTGCCGACCAGACCGTGTTCTTTATGCGGAACAATAAGGTGGTCAGACCCCTAGCCGCGCTTCTTCACCACATGTATGAGCGAAGACAACTGTGTCTTTCGTCTCTACCAGCCTAGTTCCATGTATCTTAGTATCAGAATGTTCTGAGAACTGGCGATAACCGGTGATAACTGGTGATAACTCATTTTTATGTATATGTATGTACTGTGATAACTGGTGATAACTCATTTTTATGTATATGTATGTGCTGTGATATTTCTCATTTTTACTTATATGTATGTGACGTCCTGCGTGTCTCGTAGGCCATAATGGCCGGACACTGTACACACTATTTATGTATTTTTATTGTCACTGCTGTACAGTGTGTGACACGAAAATAAAATAATTTTCTTCTTCTTCTTCTTCTTCATATCTTAATCTTCAAGTGCTTCAACAAGCCAAAGATTTATTTGTGAGTGATCACTATCATCATTACACACCGGCTGTTCTCTCCGCTTTGCCACATGGCGGTGAGGTGAATTCCGAGAAAACGGCGAGCCTTTCCAACACAACCGCCTCTACAATGGCTTAAAGTTGGTTATTAGATCCCAAAATCCGATTCTAAATAATCTACAGTGAGGGAAGGGTGTTAGTAGACGAAACATTACATCTTTAGGTTTAATTGAATTGGAAATGTTACCCAAACAAATTACATACATTTTTGGGATGGTCATATCTTTTGCTACACTCGAAGATAATTATCAAATTGATCGATCCCATCTAACCTTCTTCAACAGATGTCCATTATTACTACAAAATGAGTTAGCAATTTAGAAACAAACACGCTCGTGTTATGGGACCTGTCAGGATCGTTTGTTCGTTGTTTAACGCCGCACTCATCAATATTACAGCTATATGACGGCGGTATGTAAATAATCGAGTATGGACCAGACAATCCAGTGACTGACATCATGTGCATCGATCCACACAAGTGGGATATGATGACATGCATCAACCAAGTCAGCGAGCCTGATCACCCGATCCCGTTAGTCGCCTCTTAAGACAAGCATAGTCGCCTTTTACGGCAAGCATGGGTTGCTGAAGAACTAGTCGACAACGAATCTTTACGGGTCGAACCTTTCAGGTAAACCATGATGTGTCTGAACTATTGCTCTGTGTGTCTGTAAATACACATCTCTGAATTATTGCAATGTGTCTGGATCTCATGTATAAAGTGTATGAACTATTGCAGTCTTTGTTTGTGAATCCCATTGCATGAAGTTTTAATAATTTGTGTAGCTATATATAGATAACGTTTAGTATAAAACCAAGCATTGTATTCTAACTTGGTGGCCAACTGATGGTAGTGTGTCTTGAACAAATCTAAAATTGCATCATCTGCCTCGCCGAGAATATACACCCAAAACTGCCGGCGACACTCATTTATTAATTCACTCACGACAGGTTCCTATATATTAATACTGCATGTTGGCATTGCTTGTCTCTACACTGTAAAAATGTGTTTGGAATGTTAACACAGACAAGACATGTTTAGATCTAAACATGATAAGGAATGTTTTTAAATCCTAAACGGAATACACATTTTGTGTTCAATCTGAACGCATTTAGGTCAAAACACATCACTAAAAAACACCTAAATACAACATTCCAATGATCTAAACATGTTCAGAATTTATACACAATGAACATGTTTAGTTTTTAAACATGTTTAAATTTTTTTAGAATTTAAACCTGTTTAAAAAAAGGTACATATCATTAGGTCATAAGTCAAATATGGATAAGATGTATAATATATATTGAAATTATATGTGCTTGCAAATCAGATTCACAGGCACTTGTATAACACATATACCACCAGGACTTACAACGAACTTAATGCAATATTAACATAAAAATGTACAACTTAACCAGACTCGGTTAATGGTGTCTAGGAAATTTGGCACTTGAGATGACAACAGTCTCGTAGCACAGGTGGTAGCGTGAAGGACTACCAATCAAGAGCATTAATACCCCGCCGAGGTTAAAAAATCTATGTGTTCATAAAAGTGTTGTTACTGTATGACTTATAGTATTTCTCTCAATAAGGAAGCTGACAATGAACGTATATCTGATGTCTACCATAGACCCTTATCTTATTAAGTTACCACCACCCACCAGAAATCATACATTTATACTTCTAAAATAGCCTTTATTCTACTAAACATCCTTCTCCGCTGTACACTATTGGTTCTACATTATTTCAACCATCATACAACAGGTGGCCATGTTCCAGGGTAGCCTTAGTAATGGCGTGTCACTAAACTAAACGAGTATCGTTGATGAAGAAATAAAATGAATTGAATGCCCCCAGTAATTGTGTAAATATAATTAACAATTAACGACAGGCAACGGCGACCTAAATATATCACAAACGAGTAGCCCTCTGAAATGGCTGACCTGGGCTTAAGTTCAAAATCAACCAATGTCCTTTCTTACCTATTAACACAAACCCGTGAATTATTTCCGTTTCTAATGAATTACTGGACCCCCTTGGCGTATTTGCTTAATTCAAACAATGGCAACCTCCCCTATTCACAACGAACCAAACTTGCCGGCAGTAAAGGTGTCTTGGTCGCCATTTTAGTATTGTCGTCTGCCGCCCTGATTACAAATGGCGGTCAACTTTGGCCGGGGTAATGATAAGCTGAACGGCATTTCCCACCAAGAATTGTCGCCCGTTCCTCCCACTTCTGTCCTGCATTGTGTATCAAGTAAAACCCACAAAATGTTGGTGTGAAAATTGCCAGTCGAGAGGCTTTTGGTTACGCCAATCTACGCCATAGGAGGAAGGCCTTCTTCCAAAGCCTCTCCACTATCCTATCTAGTAATACATGAAAAGATGTGTGTAAACATAATGTGCAGCACTGAAATAGCTGATCATGTATTCTGGGAGGACTGCCTTGTGATAAACATTTGAGATATAATTTTGGAGATAGGAGCAGATTTGGCTGTAGGATTTACTATAATCTATAAAATGTAATGTAATATAGTGAAATACAGAAGCAACGACGCGAGCCGCATAGTAGGGCCAAGGCCGCTGTAACTGTTTTTAAATGGGGGGGGGGGGCTTGTCCCCAACCTGTATTTTCTTGATTCAAATAAAAATGTTTTCTATAATAAAAACAATCTCTCCCCCCCCCCCCCCCCCCCCCCCCCCCCCGGCTGGCTACGGCACTGAGGGCACTGAAACTGCGTCCCTGTGCTTTAGCTGTAAAAGTTAAGGGCGAAGTTGTACTTGTATATAACACTACACATGGGGGTAGAGCAAACTTTACCTCTTATTGATGATATGTGTAGTATGGAAACCTGTTAATCCGGGTGGTGGATGGAAAAATGTTTGTACGTGTATATAGGTGAATCGTACATGGGTTCCAGCATATGCAATACACAACATACACAATTTGTCTTGTCGAAAACGTTTTTATTTAGCATCAATAGAAATGCCAAGTATATGAAGGAAGAACAACGGTTGCGAATATACGCAATTAAATAGCTGCTCAACAGTTAGAACACAGAAAAACCTCTATAGTCCGGACCCCGTTAATCAGGAAAACCCCTTATCCAGATCATTACTAATGGGAACAATCATATAATTAAAGGGACAATACTCCGTACCCGTGATTAGGTAATCCGGATGATTTCACTGGGAACGTTAACATCAGTATCAAAAGGGTTTCACTGTGTAAAACAGCTTCATCAATCCATTGTAATCTTATATAGCATATCAACATAAAAAAGATTGTCGAGTGCGATGCTGTGATGAAGATGCAAGCAGTATAAGCTCCGACAGCATGATTTATATTGGTAGTTGACTGACCATCGACGTACAGGTTGACATCCATAGATGCAGCTTTGTTTGGAGTACATTGTATATGTCATTGAAGATTATTTTTGGAAACGATCATTGAAAGACACCGGTTTCGTGGGACCCGTTGTTGAACTTTGGCACAATATGCGACATCACTTATCGGTGGGAAGATGTCACTTTGGTCAGACTGGCAAGATGTTCAGATTATTATTCGTATGAGCATTTAAACACTTGATGAAATTCCAAAACGGAACAAAGTTGCAAAATCGTTATAGTTAGAGGAGGGCTTCAGTATGTGTTTTTTGTCGTACAAAGGAATAAATAATAATAATATTTATGAAGACGACGACGACGACGACGATGATGATGATACACTTCCAGGCATCCAATGTGTAACGGTACAAAAGCATTACCATGGAATAAATACAATGAATATGGTATACGTGCTTATGAATCAAAACCTGTACATAACATGTACATTGCATCTCAAAACCCATTGAACATAATCCCTTCAACCAAATGCATTTAAGAATAAATACTTGCTACATTGCATATACACCTTTATGCACAAGGTTGGCAACCCATATTGATTTTACTCCTGTCGACATACTTTCTCCACTAAATACATGAATAAATTAACATAATATTGCCTAGGACTAATGCCTAGGACGCCTGGGCGATCTCTGTGATGGGCTCTCTTGTCAATAGATTATGTCGATGCATGTCGAAATGCCATTCAGTGCTCTCATCAGATCCAACCATTTCTCGCACAAGCTTTCGTATCGTTAGATCTAGAGTAAAAAGATGGTCATCTTTATCTTCCGGAACGTAATGTCTGACGTAATCCGCTATTTTTGTGACGTATTCAACATTTGTCCCAGCAGCCCCCCTGGCAGTCACTATCTGCTTTGCCATAGAAGGAATATCCGTTTCCCCGAGGTAGTATTGGTTATCCTCCGTCACTGTGAACACAAGAACACTAAATGGTTCTGACCCCTGTTCTCTGGGTTCGAACTCAGTCACTAGTGTGCTGTAGCCACCAAGCTGGGTCTCACGAACGTTCAGATACGTTAACGCTTTGGTCACAGATTCTGTCCCCTTGATTTCGTAAGCGACACCCCATGCACGACCCTGAAGAAAAGAAAATGTATGTTGTAAGTAATCGAAATTAATCTCAATAAACTTTGAAAAATGCGTTTGTAATGGCTTGAACATGTGAAATTTGGTACACGAAATAACTTTTATCACTATTTCTGACCACGAACACGTCGAGGTGCATGGTGTCATGTATACAGTTTTCAGTTAGGCCAATTATGAGGGGACGCGAACCCTGGGTGCCGGTGTACCACGGACCTAAATATGTATGTCCGTGGTTGTTCAATGCGATCTTAGCGCAAAGGTGTTCGCAACTCCCATACCTTAACATAGACTTACGACAGTCGTAGCGCTAAGGTTGTTTTGTACAACGGTGGCTAGAGTGCCGTTGTTCAAAGCGACCTTAGCACTAAGGTGATCGTAACTCCCATACCTTAACATAGACTTACGACAGTCGTAGCGCTAAGGTTGTTTTGTTCAACGGCGCCCAGGTCTTTGGCGTGGCCAGTGAACGCTTAAACTGCTGTAATACTGTACCGTCAAACTCACGTAAAAAAATATGATAGTGGGTTCGAATCCCAGATCCGCACTGATTGCGGTTCTTGCTTCGTCGGTACTATACCCGAACTTATGGGTTTCACCAAAGTGATCATTGTCTAAGTTCTGCTTTCCTTCCCTATATCCTACACGTCGTAAAATGGCTGAAACACTGCCCAAAGCGTTAAACCAAACTCAATGTTATGTTTGTTTGTTTTGTAAGTTGTTTAACGCCGCATTCAGCAATATCAGCAATATTCCCGCGATATGACAGCGGCCTGTACATAATATAGCTGGAATATTGCTGAGTGCGGCGTTAAAAACTCATAAAACAAACAAACATAAATGGAAGAGAAACAACGAAACGTGACCCAGACAGATCACTAGACACTCTCCAAACTTACGAAAACCTGCATTTAGATATTGTAATTCTAACTCCCTCATTTGAGTTAGTAAATACTCGCAAATGCAATATGAAGTTACAAAAGTTCCACTGTAATTGAAAGTTTGGAGAACTTACAAAAAAAATGTTTGATTCAAAAATCGTGCAAGCTATTCACGCAAATATGGAATATATTCAAGTCGATATGAACTGACAACCGTTATTCTGACAGCATAGCCTCTCATAAACCCCGCATGAACGTATTAATTAGCCGATTTACCTACTAACTATATCATACATTTAGGGATTATATAGGGTATACAAGTTTGACCTTTATCCTGTGAAATATGTTAAATACGAAAATATTCAATTTTTCAAACAAGCGTCTCCAGCTCGCGGTATCAGGAATAAAGCAATAAATGGACAAAAAAAAGAAAAAGAGAAAAAGATCATTTTCTCGACGTTTTAACAAAATGTCGTGGCATCTACAGGTACACAGTTGCTAACCGTTTTGTCCAGATTGTACACGGGGTTTCATCATCATAGTATAGAATGATGAAATAGCTTCCATGCCCAGTGCCATTGACCAGCTAACTGACGCTCACGGCTGTGTTTATTACTGCCCGCGGCGACAGGCTGATGCAATGTACAAGCAATACATTTCTTAAAACCAGAGACCATATACCGTTAGAACGCACTCATGTTATTAGTTTGGAATAAGGAATCGTGTGATTTGGTAGATTATGAAAACTAAGTCATGATCATGAACGATAACACGTGAAAATCACGTTCCGGTCACAAGTTATTGTAATAGCCTTATCTAGGTCACGTGCACTCACGTGAAGCGAGACTATCAATACAACTGATCTATTAATAGCACACCGCGTGGCAAGGTGATGAAACCCCCAGGCCGGCTTTTCTCGTATGATAAGGTGCATTTCATATAACACTTAATATTTCCATGGATGCATATACACACGTCTCATAACGTCTGATAAAGTGATCCGATGAATATTGCATACATAAACATGTGTTCATGAATAGGGGATTGGTTTAAGAAAAACAAAACATAATCACCTCTTTGCACTTGACCAAGTTTGCCACACGCCCAGGCTGAAAACAGAACAAGGACGGAAACGATAATTTTTATCACCTTTCTGACATATCTCATATACATAAAATGCACTCGTGGAATTTAATGTTACATCAAAAGTCACACAAAAAAGCAAAATATTTCCTTATCACCCATGACAACAAAAATATCATGGCCTGATTTGAACCCATATGGCCATGGCAGTATACACCTCACCTGGGGTATATAGTGATATTGTAAAAGGGTATACAGTTATAGGATCAAAGCTATACACTAGACAAAAGCTGGAGGATTTACCTGGCTTGGCGTTCCTCTGTGCGTTGAGTTACCCTGCCAAAATCTTCGAACAAATCCTTTGATGGAACCAATTTTCTTTGAAGAGTATTCAAAGTCCGGTTTCCATAGCAGCGAGCCATACCCGAACACCCAGATGGTTGGGTTATTGTGCAACAGGTAATCGAGTGATGTGATATCCATATTGTAGGGAATTTCAAGACGGGCAGAGACAATCCTCGTGTGCAGAGTAGAATAACACGACAGAGCAGCGATACTGTTCGATATGAACGCAAATTGTAGAGTAAATAAAGCTCAATACTAGTAGATATACAACCTAGCTCTTATATACCTAGTGCAAACGTGATCCAGTGCGTGATTGACACTTTCATCCAATGAAAATGCTGTATTTTACAACGGATCATTTTGATTGGTTGTGACCACATAAGGGCTTAAACACCCGCCATTTTCTCAAGATTTCATCATCAACTTGCATCATTCGAGGGGAAATGAGTATAGTGCGGTAAGACGGTCGTTTCCGCTATGTGGCACAGAGAACAAATATTTGATTGATTACTTGTGTACATTTGAATGACTGACTGCACGTTTCATACACAGTGGGCGATTTACTTGTACACTGCAGCGATTGCTCTCGATTTGAAAACACAGGTGAACCCGTGTTGAGTGGTGTGGAATTGGACGGGGTGGGGTTCCGGTGGAGAGACGTGTGATGGGACGGGATGGGTTGTCGTGGCGTGGCGTGAGATTGGGAGGGGTTGGGTGGAGAGACGTGTGATGGGACGGGATGGGTTGTCGTGGCGTGGCGTGAGATTGGGAGGGGTTGGGTGGAGAGACGTGTGATAGGCCGAGATGGGTTGTCGTGGCGTGGCGTGAGATTGGGAGGGGTTGGGTGGAGAGACGTGTGATAGGCCGAGATGGGTTGTCGTGGCGTGGCGTGAGATTGGGAGGGGTTGGGTGGAGAGACGTGTGATGGGCCGGGATGGGTTGTCGTGGCGTGGCGTGAGATTGGGAGGGGTTGGGTGGAGAGACGTGTGATGGGCCGGGATGGGTTGTCGTGGCGTGGCGTGAGATTGGGTGGGGTTGGGTGGAGAGACGTGTAATGGGACGGGGTGGGGTGGGGTTGCGTGGCGTGGCGCGGCGTGGCGTGGAGTGCCGTGGCATGGGACGGGGTGAGGTGGGGTGGGACGGGGTGGGTTGGACGGCGTTGCTAGGGTTGGGGTGGGGATGAGTGGCGTGCGATGGGACGGGGTTGGTTGGACGGCGTGGGTTAGGGTGGGGAGGGGAGGAGTGGCGTGGGATGGGACGGGGTTGGAGTTGCGTTGGGTGGAACAGGGTGGACTTGCGCGGGATGAGATGGGACGGGGTGGGGAGGAGTTGCAAGACGTGGCATTGTGTGGCGTGGCGTGGAATTGGTTGGGGTGGAGCGGCGTGGGATGGTTCTATGCTCATGGTTCGAATCCATGATTCGTCCCCATTATGATCCTTGGTTTGTTAGCACCATTTCCGTGTTTGTGGATATCGCCCACGTGGTAAACGTCGAAATGAAGAAAACCTGCGCCGATTTAAGTAGGACACACAGTAGGAGACACATTACTTTCAACTTGATTGGGAAGTGGCTTATCACAAGACATGGACCTTTAATGTAAGATAAGTTAGTACAGTTTTATGTGGGTTTTTTTAATCCTGGTATTTCAAATTACCTTCGGCGCCACTGAAATAAGTTACAATATATTTACTGTATGTAAATCACGTATGATACAACTTGTTTCAGCGTGTGATGGTTTACTAATGGCTCATGGACATTCTCCCGCGTGTGTACGCATAATAATATAATTGTGATTGAAGGCCAAATTAACGCCTTGTGGCTTTAATTTATTCGACTTTAAGATTTGTTTGTTCGACTGTCGTTTTGCGCTATTCTCAGACTGCGGCCTGTAAATAACGGAGTCAAACCAGACAAACCTGTTATTGATTTAAGGCCAAATCGTCGAGATACGATAATACGGCCCCGTGAACATCCGGGTTAGAATTGGTCTTCAGCAACCCATGCTTGCCGAAAGAGACGACTAACGGAATCGGGTGGCCGGGTTCGCTGACTCGGTTGATGTATGTCATCGTATCCCACTTGCATATATCGAAGCTTATGATGTCAGTCACCGGATTGTCTGGTCAAGACTCGAGTTAAACCACAAACAACAACGATGATACGCAACTGACCAAATCACCGAAACTGACCACAGTACAGGTTTCTGGTTACCTATTTTAACACGGAATCCTAACGGGGAATTATGTATAGCAGGCAATAAAGACAAATTGTATATGGAGGTAGCGTGAGGCACTTCTCGGGGTCATGGTTGGTATGTCTTGTCACATATCGTCACATGTGCCGTAACTTTCCTTCAAACTACATGTTTCTGCCATGCATGATAAGAATACTAGTATTATGCTAGATATAGTGTTCACACACAACAGCGTTTGGTGAGTGAGTGAGTCGGATTTCTCACCACTTTTATTGCAATATTTCAGCTGTGTCATTTCATTTCATAGATTAACACTGTAGGTGGTATAATCATAGGGAAACTGTAGGTGGTATAATCATAGGGAAACTGTAGGTGGTATAATCATAGGGAAACTGTAGGTGGTATAATCATAGGGAAACTGTAGGTGGTATAATCATAGGGAAACTGTCGGTGGTATAATCATAGTGAAACTGTCGGTGGGATTAGCATAGTGAACACTGTCGGTGGGATTAGCATAGTGAACACTGTCGGTGGGATTAGCATAGTGAACACTGTCGGTGGGATTAGCATAGTGAACACTGTCGGTGTCATTGGCATAGGGAAACACTGTAGGTGGGATTAGCATAGGGAAACACTTTTTGGGATTAGCATAGGGGAACACTGTAGTTGGGATTAGCATAAGGGGACGCTGTAGGTGAGATTAGCATAGTGAACACTGTCGGTGGGATTAGCATAGGGGAACACTGTAGGTGAGATTAGCATAAGGGGACGCTGTAAGTGAGATTAGCATAGTGAACACTGTCGGTGGGATTAGCATAGGGGAACACTGTAGGTGAGATTAGCATAGGGGAACACGGTAGGTGGGATTAGCATAGGGGACACGCTTTTTGGGATTAGCATAGGGGAAACACTTTTTTGGATTAGCATAGGGGAACACTGTAGATAGGATTAGCATAAGGGGACGCTGTAGGTGAGATCAGCATAGGGGAACACTGTAGATGGGATTAGCATAAGGGGACGCTGTAGGTGATATTAGCATAGGGGAACACTGTAGATGGGATTAGCATAGGGGAACACTGTAGATGGGATTAGCATAAGGGGACGCTGTAGGTGAGATTAGCATAGGGGAACACTGTAGATGGGATTAGCATAAGGGGACGCTGTAGGTGAGATTAGCATAGGGGAACACTGTAGATGGGATTAGCATAAGGGGACGCTGTAGGTGAGATTAGCATAGGGGAACACTGTAGTTGGGATTAGCATAGGGGAAACACTTTTTGGGGGTTATCATAGGGGAACACTGTAGGTGGGATTAGCATAGGGGAAACACTTTTGGGGATTACCATAGGGGAACACTGTAGTTGGGATTAGCATAGGGGAACACTGTAGTTGGGATAAGCATAGGGGAAACACTTTTTGGGATTAGCATAGGGGAACACTGTAGATGGGATTAGCATAAGGGGACGCTGTAGGTGAGATTAGCATAGGGGAACACTGTAGATGGGATTAGCATAGGGGAACACTGTAGATGGGATTAGCATAGGGGAACACTGTAGATGGGATTAGCATAAGGGGACGCTGTAGGTGAGATTAGCATAGGGGAACACTGTAGATGGGATTAGCATAAGGGGACGCTGTAGGTGAGATTAGCATAGGGGAACACTGTAGTTGGGATTAGCATAGGGAAACACTTTTTGGGATTAGCATAGGGGAACACTGTAGATGGGATTAGCATAAGGGGACGCTGTAGGTGAGATTAGCATAGGGGAACACTGTAGATGGGATTAGCATAGGGGAACACTGTAGATGGGATTAGCATAAGGGGACGCTGTAGGTGAGATTAGCATAGGGGAACACTGTAGGTGGGATTAGCATAAGGGGACGCTGTAGGTGAGATTAGCATAGGGGAACACGGTAGGTGGGATTAGCTTAGGGGAAACACTTTTTGGGGGTTATCATAGGGGAACACTGTAGCTGGGATTAGCATAGGGGAAAACTGTAGCTGGGATTTGCATAGGGGAAAACTGTAGTTGGGATTAGCATAGGGGAAAACTGTAGCTGGGATTAGCATAAGGGGACGCTGTAGGTGAGATTAGCATAAGGGGACGCTGTAGGTGAGATTAGCATAGGGGAACACTGTAGATGGGATTAGCATAAGGGGACGCTGTAGGTGAGATTAGCATAGGGGAACACTGTAGATGGGATTAGCATAGGGGAACACTGTAGATGGGATTAGCATAAGGGGAAGCTGTAGGTGAGATTAGCATAGGGGAACACTGTAGTTGGGATTAGCATAGGGGAAACACTTTTGGGGGGTTATCATAGGGGAACACTGTAGGTGGGATTAGCATAGGGGAAAACTGTAGCTGGGATTAGCATAGGGGAAAACTGTAGTTGGGATTAGCATAGGGGAACACTGTAGATGGGATTAGCATAAGGGGACGCTGTAGGTGAGATTAGCATAGGGGAACACTGTAGATGGGATTAGCATAAGGGGACGCTGTAGGTGAGATTAGCATAGGGGAACACTGTAGATGGGATTAGCATAGGGGAACACTGTAGATGGGATTAGCATAAGGGGACGCTGTAGGTGAGATTAGCATAGGGGAACACTGTAGATGGGATTAGCATAAGGGGACGCTGTAGGTGAGATTAGCATAGGGGAACACTGTAGTTGGGATTAGCATAGGGGAAACACTTTTGGGGGGTTATCATAGGGGAACACTGTAGGTGGGATTAGCATAGGGGAAACACTTTTTGGGATTACCATAGGGGAACACTGTAGTTGGGATTAGCATAGGGGAACACTGTAGCTGGGATTTGCATAGGGGAAAACTGTAGTTGGGATTAGCATAGGGGAAAACTGTAGCTGGGATTAGCATAGGGGAAAACTGTAGTTGGGATTAGCATAGGGGAAAACTGTAGGTGGGATTAGCATAGGGGGACGCTGTAGGTGGGATTAGCATATATTGGTATGCCCAATAGGTGCTAAAGTACAGTCATAGATAACTGTAGTAGTGTGTTTGCTAAGGAACATCCCTTTCCGGTCATGTAACGGTCGCTTGTCCGTTTAGAAATCTGTATATAGTGTAAACTTCTCATTAAAAAATGTATTACAATCACCCATATGACATATTTCCAACAAGTACGCCCATGCAAGTATGAACATGATTGTCTAGGCTTTACACTGCAGTAAACAAACCAGGAACAAACAAACAATGTAATATCCACATGTAATGCTCATCCTGTTCAGTTAGTTCGTTTCTCACATCGTGGGAACTGACAACAAATATACAAATGACATCATACGCTGTCCCCGCGGCCAGGCCGGATAAACGAGTCTGTTCGCTTGACCGTTATAAATCCGTGTCCTGCTCCGTGTCACGTGGTCAAGTGAATCACAACAGCAGGACACATATACTTGTGGGCGTCAGTGTGTCAATGTAGTCCCGTCATTTCTATAAAGACTTTTGTTTGGATAAGAGACATTTCAACGCTGCCTGTGAATCACTAGAGGCGGATTTCGTAGTGATTCAGTATTTGATTTACGAGTGGTAGTTACGTGGGATCAGGGATGATCTCCCATGTTGTTGACGTCAGAGGTTAACCCGGGCCTTAAAGCGCTCGCATGACAACATACATGTGATGCAGACAGTAAACGTGTGACAGATCACGTGACTGCGTGACACTCATAACGGTCACTGCATATGACCATCCATCCATACGCACCGTATATCCTCGATTAAACGCCTGGAAGTTTCATACACGAAACTCTCCCAATTATTTTCTTTGCGATTAAGCGTCGGGGGTAAAGAAATATACGCATGCGCAATGTGGGTATGGCAGAATACGATTGAAGGGAGACAGTGTGGGTAGGACAGAATACGATTGAAGGGAGACAGTGTGGGTAGGACAGAATACGATTGAAGGGAGACAGTGTGGGAATGACAGAATACGACTGAAGGGAGACAGTGTGGGTATGACAGAATACGACTGAAGGGAGACAGCGCAGTACGACAGAATACGATTGAAGGGAGACAGTGTAGGTATGACAGAATACGACTGAAGGGAGACCGAGAGGGTATGACAGAATACAACTGAAGGGAGATAGCGCAGTATGACAGAATACGACTGAAGGGAGACAGTGTGGGAATGACAGAATACGACTGAAGGGAGACCGAGAGGGTATGACAGAATACAACTGAAGGGAGATAGCGCAGTATGACAGAATACGACTGAAGGGAGACAGTGTAGGTATGACAGAATACGATTGAAGGGAGACAGTGTGGGTAGGACAGAATACGATTGAAGGGAGACAGTGTGGGTATGACAGAATACGACTGAAGGGAGACCGAGAGGGTATGACAGAATACAACTGAAGGGAGACAGCGCAGTATGACAGAATACGATTGAAGGGAGACAGTGTGGGTATGACAGAATACGACTGAAGGGAGACCGAGAGGGTATGACAGAATACAACTGAAGGGAGACAGCGCAGTACGACAGAATACGATTGAAGGGAGACAGTGTAGGTATGACAGAATACGACTGAAGGGAGACAGTGTGGGTAGGACAGAATACGATTGAAGGGAGACAGTGTGGGTATGACAGAATACGACTGAAGGGAGACCGAGAGGGTATGACAGAATACAACTGAAGGGAGACAGCGCAGTACGACAGAATACGATTGAAGGGAGACAGTGTAGGTATGACAGAATACGACTGAAGGGAGACAGTGTGGGTATGACAGAATACGACTGAAGGGATACAGTGTGGGTATGACAGAATACGATTGAAAGGAGACAGTGTGGGTAGGACAGAATACGATTGAAGGGAAACAGTGTGGGTAGGACAGAATACGACTGAAGGGAGACAGCGCAGTATGACAGAATACGATTGAAGGGAGACAGTGTAGGTATGACAGAATACGACTGAAGGGAGGCAGTGTGGGTAGGACAGAATACGACTGAAGGGAGACAGCGCAGTATGACAGAATACGATTGAAGGGAGACAGTGTGGGTATGACAGAATACGACTGAAGGGAGACAGTGTGGGTAGGACAGAATACGACTGAAGGGAGACAGTGTGGGTATGACAGAATACGATTGAAGGGAGACAGTGTGGGTATGACAGAATACGACTGAAGGGAGACAGTGTGGGTATGACAGAATACGACTGAAGGGAGGCAGTGTGGGTAGGACAGAATACGACTGAAGGGAGACAGCGCAGTATGACAGAATACGATTGAAGGGAGACAGTGTGGGTAGGACAGAATACGATTGAAGGGAGACAGTGTGGGTATGACAGAATACGACTGAAGGGAGACAGTGTAGGTATGACAGAATACGACTGAAGGGAGGCAGTGTGGGTAGGACAGAATACGACTGAAGGGAGACAGCGCAGTATGACAGAATACGATTGAAGGAAGACAGTGTGGGTAGGACAGAATACGATTGAAGGGAGACAGTGTGGGTATGACAGAATACGACTGAATGGAGACCGAGAGGGTATGACAGAATACGACTGAAGTGAGACAGCGCAGTATGACAGAATACGATTGAAGGGAGACAGTGTATGTATGACAGAACACCACTGAAGGGAGACAGTGTGGGTAGGACAGAATACGATTGAAGGGAGACAGTGTGGGTATGACAGAATACGACTGAAGGGAGACAGTGTGGGTAGGACAGAATACGATTGAAGGGAAACAGTGTGGGTATGACAGAATACGACTGAAGGGAGACAGTGTGGGTATGACAGAATACGATTGAAGGGAGACAGTGTGGGTATGACAGAATACGACTGAAGGGACACAGCGCAGTATGACAGAATACGATTGAAGGGAGACAGTGTGGGTATGACAGAATACGACTGAAGGGAGACAGTGTGGGTAGGACAGAATACGATTGAAGGGAGACAGTGTGGGTAGGACAGAATACGACTGAAGGGAGACAGTGTGGGTAGGACAGAATACGATTGAAGGGAGACAGTGTGGGTAGGACAGAATACGACTGAAGGGAGACAGTGTGGGTAGATCAGAATACGATTAAAGGGAGACAGTGTGGGTATGACAGAATACGACTGAAGGGAGACAGTGTGGGTAGGACAGAATACGATTGAAGGGAGACAGTGTGGGTATGACAGAATACGACTGAAGGGAGACCGAGAGGGCATGACAGAATACGACTGAAGGGAGACAGCGCAGTATGACAGAATACGATTGAAGGGAGACAGTGTGGGTATGACAGAATACGACTGAAGGGAGACAGTGTGGGTATGACAGAATACGACTGAAGGGAGACCGAGAGGGTATGACAGAATACGACTGAAGGGAGACAGCGCAGTATGACAGAATACGATTGAAGGGAGACAGTGTGGGTATGACAGAATACGATTGAAGGGAGACAGTGTGGGTATGACAGAATACGACTGAAGGGAGACCAGATGGGTATGACAGAATACGACTGAAGGGAGACAGCGCAGTATGACAGAATACGATTGAAGGGAGACAGCGCAGTATGACAGAATACGACTGAAGGGAGACAGTGTGGGTAGGACAGAATACGATTGAAGGGAGACAGTGTGGGTGTGACAGAATACGATTGAAGGGAGACAGTGTGGGTATGACAGAATACGACTGAAGGGAGACAGTGTGGGTATGACAGAATACGACTGAAGGGAGACAGTGTGGGTATGACAGAATACGACTGAAGGGAGACAGTGTGGGTAGGACAGAATACGATTGAAGGGAGACAGTGTGGGTATGACAGAATACGATTGAAGGGAGACAGTGTGGGTATGACAGAATACGACTGAAGGGAGACAGTGTGGGTATGACAGAATATGACTGAAGGGAGACAGTGTGGGTAGGACAGAATACGACTGAAGGGAGACAGTGTGGGTATGACAGAATATGACTGAAGGGACACAGCGCAGTATGACAGAATACGATTGAAGGGAGACAGTGTGGGTATGACAGAATACGACTGAAGGGAGACAGTGTGGGTAGGACAGAATACGATTGAAGGGAGACAGTGTGGGTAGGACAGAATACGATTGAAGGGAGACAGTGCGGGTAGGACAGAATACGACTGAAGGGAGACAGTGTGGGTAGGTCAGAATACGATTGAAGGGAGACAGTGTGGGTATGACAGAATACGACTGAAGGGAGACAGTGTGGGTAGGACAGAATACGACTGAAGGGAGACGGAGAGGGTATGACAGAATACGACTGAAGGGAGACCGAGAGGGTATGACAGAATACGACTGAAGGGAGACCAGATGGGTATGACAGAATACGACTGAAGGGAGACAGTGTGGGTATGACAGAATACGACAGAAGGGAGACCAGATGGGTATGACAGAATACGACTGAAGGGAGACAGTGTGGGTATGACAGAATACAACTGAAGGGAGACCAGATGGGTATGACAGAATACGACTGAAGGGAGACAGTGTGGGTATGACAGAATACGATTGAAGGGAGACAGTGTGGGTATGACAGAATACGACTGAAGGGAGACAGTGTAAGTATGACAGAATACGACTGAAGGGAGGCAGTGTGGGTAGGACAGAATACGACTGAAGGGAGACAGCGCAGTATGACAGAATACGATTGAAGGGAGACAGTGTGGGTATGACAGAATACGACTGAAGGGAGACAGGGTGGGTAGGACAGAATACGACTGAAGGGAGACAATGTGGGTATGACAGAATACGATTGAAGGGAGACAATGTGGGTATGACAGAATACGACTGAAGGGAGACAGTGTGGGTATGACAGAATACGATTGAAGGGAGACAGTGTGGGTAGGACAGAATACGATTGAAGGGAGACAGTGTGGGTATGACAGAATACGACTGAATGGAGACCGAGAGGGTATGACAGAATACGACTGAAGTGAGACAGCGCAGTATGACAGAATACGATTGAAGGGAGACAGTGTATGTATGACAGAATACCACTGAAGGGAGACAGTGTGGGTAGGACAGAATACGATTGAAGGGAGACAGTGTGGGTATGACAGAATACGACTGAAGGGAGACAGTGTGGGTAGGACAGAATACGATTGAAGGGAAACAGTGCTGGTATGAGAGAATACGATTGAAGGGAGACAGTGTGGGTATGACAGAATACGATTGAAGGGAGACAGTGTGGGTATGACAGAATACGACTGAAGGGACACAGCGCAGTATGACAGAATACGATTGAAGGGAGACAGTGTGGGTATGACAGAATACGACTGAAGGGAGACAGTGTGGGTAGGACAGAATACGATTGAAGGGAGACAGTGTGGGTAGGACAGAATACGACTGAAGGGAGACAGTGTGGGTAGGACAGAATACGACTGAAGGGAGACAGTGTGGGTAGGACAGAATACGACTGAAGGGAGACCGAGAGGGTATGACAGAATACGACTGAAGGGAGACAGCGCAGTATGACAGAATACGATTGAAGGGAGACAGTGTGGGTAGGACAGAATACGACTGAAGGGAGACAGTGTGGGTATGACAGAATACGACTGAAGGGAGACCGAGAGGGTATGACAGAATACGACTGAAGGGAGACAGCGCAGTATGACAGAATACGATTGAAGGGAGACAGTGTGGGTATGACAGAATACGATTGAAGGGAGACAGTGTGGGTATGACAGAATACGACTGAAGGGAGACCAGATGGGTATGACAGAATACGACTGAAGGGAGACAGCGCAGTATGACAGAATACGATTGAAGGGAGACAGCGCAGTATGACAGAATACGACTGAAGGGAGACAGTGTGGGTAGGACAGAATACGATTGAAGGGAGACAGTGTGGGTATGACAGAATACGATTGAAGGGAGACATTGTGGGTAGGACAGAATACGACTGAAGGGAGACAGTGTGGGTAGGTCAGAATACGATTAAAGGGAGACAGTGTGGGTATGACAGAATACGACTGAAGGGAGACAGTGTGGGTATGACAGAATACGACTGAAGGGAGACAGTGTGGGTAGGACAGAATACGACTGAAGGGAGACCGAGAGGGTATGACAGAATACGACTGAAGGGAGACAGCGCAGTATGACAGAATACGATTGAAGGGAGACAGTGTGGGTATGACAGAATACGACTGAAGGGAGACAGTGTGGGTATGACAGAATACGACTGAAGGGAGACCGAGAGGGTATGACAGAATACGACTGAAGGGAGACAGCGCAGTATGACAGAATACGATTGAAGGGAGACAGTGTGGGTATGACAGAATACGATTGAAGGGAGACAGTGTGGGTATGACAGAATACGATTGAAGGGAGACAGTGTGGGTATGACAGAATACGACTGAAGGGAGACAGTGTGGGTAGGACAGAATACGATTGAAGGGAGACAGTGTGGGTATGACAGAATACGATTGAAGGGAGACAGTGTGGGTATGACAGAATACGATTGAAGGGAGACAGTGTGGGTATGACAGAATATGACTGAAGGGAGACAGTGTGGGTAGGACAGAATACGACTGAAGGGAGACAGTGTGGGTATGACAGAATACGATTGAAGGGAGACAGTGTGGGTATGACAGAATACGACTGAAGGGAGACAGTGTGGGTAGGACAGAATACGACTGAAGGGAGACAGTGTGGGTATGACAGAATACGATTGAAGGGAGACAGTGTGGGTATGACAGAATACGACTGAAGGGAGACAGTGTGGGTAGGACAGAATACGATTGAAGGGAGACAGTGTGGGTATGACAGAATACGACTGAAGGGAGACGGTGTGGGTAGGACAGAATACGATGGAAGGGAAACAGTGTTGGTATGAGAGAATACGATTGAAGGGAGACAGTGTGGGTATGACAGAATACGATTGAAGGGAGACAGTGTGGGTATGACAGAATACGACTGAAGGGACACAGCGCAGTATGACAGAATACGATTGAAGGGAGACAGTGTGGGTATGACAGAATACGACTGAAGGGAGACAGTGTGGGTAGGACAGAATACGATTGAAGGGAGACAGTGTGGGTAGGACAGAATACGATTGAAGGGAGACAGTGCGGGTAGGACAGAATACGACTGAAGGGAGACAGTGTGGGTAGGTCAGAATACGATTGAAGGGAGACAGTGTGGGTATGACAGAATACGACTGAAGGGAGACCGAGAGGGTATGACAGAATACGACTGAAGGGAGACAGCGCAGTATGACAGAATACGATTGAAGGGAGACAGTGTGGGTATGACAGAATACGACTGAAGGGAGACAGTGTGGGTATGACAGAATACGACTGAAGGGAGACAGCGCAGTATGACAGAATACGATTGAAGGGAGACAGTGTGGGTATGACAGAATACGACAGAAGGGAGACCAGATGGGTATGACAGAATACGACTGAAGGGAGACAGTGTGGGTATGACAGAATACAACTGAAGGGAGACCAGATGGGTATGACAGAATACGACTGAAGGGAGACAGTGTGGGTATGACAGAATACGACTGAAGGGAGACCAGATGGGTATGACAGAATACAACTGAAGGGAGACAGCGCAGTATGACAGAATACGATTGAAGGGAGACAGTGTATGTATGACAGAATACGACTGAAGGGAGACAGTGTGGGTAGGACAGAATACGATTGAAGGGAGACAGTGTGGGTATGACAGAATACGACTGAAGGGAGACGGTGTGGGTAGGACAGAATACGATGGAAGGGAAACAGTGTTGGTATGAGAGAATACGATTGAAGGGAGACAGTGTGGGTATGACAGAATACGATTGAAGGGAGACAGTGTGGGTAGGACAGAATACGACTGAAGGGACACAGCGCAGTATGACAGAATACGATTGAAGGGAGACAGTGTGGGTATGACAGAATACGACTGAAGGGAGACAGTGTGGGTAGGACAGAATACGATTGAAGGGAGACAGTGTGGGTAGGACAGAATACGATTGAAGGGAGACAGTGCGGGTAGGACAGAATACGACTGAAGGGAGACAGTGTGGGTAGGTCAGAATACGATTGAAGGGAGACAGTGTGGGTATGACAGAATACGACTGAAGGGAGACCGAGAGGGTATGACAGAATACGACTGAAGGGAGACAGCGCAGTATGACAGAATACGATTGAAGGGAGACAGTGTGGGTATGACAGAATACGACTGAAGGGAGACAGTGTGGGTATGACAGAATACGACTGAAGGGAGACAGCGCAGTATGACAGAATACGATTGAAGGGAGACAGTGTGGGTATGACAGAATACGACAGAAGGGAGACCAGATGGGTATGACAGAATACGACTGAAGGGAGACAGTGTGGGTATGACAGAATACAACTGAAGGGAGACCAGATGGGTATGACAGAATACGACTGAAGGGAGACAGTGTGGGTATGACAGAATACGACTGAAGGGAGACCAGATGGGTATGACAGAATACAACTGAAGGGAGACAGCGCAGTATGACAGAATACGATTGAAGGGAGACAGTGTATGTATGACAGAATACGACTGAAGGGAGACAGTGTGGGTAGGACAGAATACGATTGAAGGGAGACAGTGTGGGTATGACAGAATACGATTGAAGGGAGACAGTGTGGGTATGACAGAATACGACTGAAGGGAGACAGTGTGGGTATGACAGAATACGACTGAAGGGAGACAGTGTGGGTAGGACAGAATACGACTGAAGGGAGACAGTGTGGGTAGGACAGAATACGATTGAAGGGAGACCGAGAGGGTATGACAGAATACGACTGAAGGGAGACAGCGCAGTATGACAGAATACGATTGAAGGGAGACAGTGTGGGTATGACAGAATACGACTGAAGGGAGACAGTGTGGGTATGACAGAATACGACTGAAGGGAGACAGTGTGGGTATGACAGAATACGATTGAAGGGAGACAGCGCAGTATGACAGAATATGACTGAAGGGAGACCAGATGGTTATGACAGAATACGATTGAAGGGAGACAGTGTGGGTATGACAGAATACGACTGAAGGGAGACAGTGTGGGTATGACAGAATACGACTGAAGGGAGACCGAGAGGGTATGACAGAATACGACTGAAGGGAGACAGCGCAGTATGACAGAATACGACTGAAGGGAGACCAGATGGGTATGACAGAATACGACTGAAGGGAGACCAGATGGGTATGACAGAATACGACTGAAGGGAGACTAAACATATGTGTGTACATGTAAAATTACTATGCGTTCACGAGATGTGTAAATAAGATATGTTAAGAGTGTAGGACAAAGTCATTCACCAGGCTGTTCAAGTCTGTTGTTTTCCAATCAAAGTCGAATGAGATGAGAGTTTCCTTACAGAAATCGTCGCATTGAGTATGTGTGTTTGATTTACAATATATTGTAAATCAAACCCGTTCCTAAATGTGACGATTTCTCTCTACTGCATTATCTACATAATATACGGATGTGAGTATTTAATATAGGAAATTGTGTCATTTGGTTTTGAAATTTTCACTTTGGCAGCCTTGTTCACAAATTTCGAAACCATGTCGCCCAAACGCCACCTTAAACGTTTCATTCGTGCAAACTATGGAAAACGTAAGGCTCTACATTGCTATAATAAGAACACGTCTGTCTGCAAATGAATATATGAATAAGACCATACGCTGGCGTTGATATAAATGTTCACTTGACAACATATATATACAGTGCAAGTTTGCACTTGTGTACATTTACATTTGCACCTGCTCCAGACATGATGCAAATTTGCTATTGGTGTAAATATACACACATGAGTTAACGCGTTCATGTGACACGTATACTCACGTGTGTATATTTACACATGTATGCAAATATACACAAATATGAATAGATGTGCGGGTTAGTCTCACATCACCTACACGCCAATTCGCCTACGCTTTAATATGCCTACAGGGTCTATGCAGGCGATAAGGCACACCCCATGTCAAAATAGACTGTCCCTACATGTCATTAAAACATTTATGAAAAAAACAAACATTTCACAGTAGATAAGACTTTAAAAAACGACTGTTCAGACAGCTTTATCTCACAGCAAAAAAAAAGATTAAAGAAAGATTAAGGGGTTCGTCTCATCGCACCTACTCGCCAAATCGCCTACGCGTCGATATGCCTATAGGTTCTTTACAGGCGTCCCCGACCGCGTCATACCAAAAGACGTTAAAAAAGGTAGTTCTTGTTACCCTGTCTGGCGCTCGGCTTTAAGGGGCTAAAACATGGACAGTTCGGCTCGGAGTCAGTATGCTGTGTCCGGGTGGGATATTCCTGTTAAACTGCGGCACGATATATATCTCAGTGGGCTAGCAGTATAAAATCGGCATCAGTCCGGTCCAGAACAAGCAGCCACAAACACACACGTAGTTCTTGTTACCCTGTCTGGCGCTCGGCTTTAAGGGGCTAAAACAAGGACAGTTCGGCTCGGAGTCAGTATGCTGTGTCCGGGTGGGATATTCCTGTTAAACTGCGGCACGATATATATCTCAGTGGGCTAGCAGTATAAAATCGGCATCAGTCCGGTCCAGAACAAGCAGCCACAAACACACACGTAGTTCTTGTTACCCTGTCTGGCGCTCGGCTTTAAGGGGCTAAAACAAGGACAGTTCGGCTCGGAGTCAGTATGCTGTGCCCGGGTGGGATATTCCTGTTAAACTGCGGCACGATATATATCTCAGTGGGCTAGCAGTATAAAATCGGCATCAGTCCGGTCCAGAACAAGCAGCCACAAACACACACGTAGTTCTTGTTACCCTGTCTGGCGCTCGGCTTTGAGGGGCTAAAACAAGGACAGTTCGGGTCGGAGTCAGTATGCTGTGTCCGGGTGGGATATTCCTGTTAAAACTGCGGCATGACATGTGCATGCACGTCGCTCTATAAGTACAATAATCTTGGACGCGACGTTAAAGCCCATTTCACCTCACTTTACCTATGCAGGCGATTAGGCACACCCCTTTGTCAAAAATGTTACAAAGTGTAAATCAGGCTGTATTCCTTTCAGTAACGCTCCCAAGACGGTTCAGAGGACTATGCTTTCAAACTTTTCACTATCAGATACATAGAATTATGTAGACAAGATAGATAACGTCATGTATGAGGAGGTTACATACGTATAATTGTTGTATAATTGTTACGAACTCTAATAAAATTGATTATTAATATTTTATTGATATTGATCAGCAGTACTGTTGTTTTTGTCGATTATTCAAGTACGGTAACAGGTTCTCGGTTTTTCAAAAACGAATAAGACCCCAAGAAATTAATAATTTTTCGTCGGGTGTTTTAGTTTAAAATCTTTCTGTCCTATCACAATGGCAATCACTTTCCTGGTGAGGTACTTACGTTAAATGTGTCCATTTCAATCTAAAGATGTGTTACTATCAAAGAATCTAAATTTAGATTTAAAATTAAGAAAATCGGTCAAAATGAAATCAACTGTGTGTTCTAAATCTTGACAGCTATGAGGTAGGGTTGATTTTCGGTTTAACATCTAAGAGACAGGTGCGCGACCGCGGAAACTGACATTGCATAAAACTGTCTCACCTGTCCTCTTCATTAGACAAGAGTTGCCTCCCTTCCACAGGTAAGCGCAACTTGTTACCACTGACAATAAATGCAGTCTTTAATCTTATCGGGACGCACACAATACGATTGCCAATGGGGAAGTGTTTTCGGCTTTGGGCGAGAAATCCAGCCTACATGTTATATACTAGTTGTACTGTTATTCTTTGATTTACACAGCAGAAGCTGGGAAAGCAAATCACAAGCAATCCGTATGCGTCTACTCTTTGTTTACGATCCTGCGACGTGCAGGTACCAGCTCCTGTATCGAAACGCTGGCGTTGTTACCTGTTTTTATACGCAACTTCGTAGGTGCCGGTGGCCCAGTGGCACAAGGCCCCGCTGCTCGGTATGTGGTGGCGCTGCTAGAATCTGCTGTACGATGGTTCGAATTCCAGGTTTGCTTCATATAACTGAAGGGAAAAATAACCAACACACTCACTATTCTTATATTCTATGGCGATGACACCGTGATATAACTGGAATACTGTTCAAAGAGGCCTTGAACCCAACTCACTCACTCACTCACTCACTCTACGACCATGCGATATATCACCATATGATGTACTGACTCACATCACAGCTCATATTTCAAATATTGGAAAATGTCTCTATATATAGGTAGAGGAGCAGATATTAGAATTATTCAGAGGGTGTAATTGATAAATATGATAATTATAATAAATTGCAGACAGCGCAGCTGGGAAACTAATTAGCCTTTCATAGAGAATCTAATGGCGGAGAAAATATTCGCGTATTTCAACACTGTTTAATGATAAAACACATACCTTTTTGTCCAAGGGTGAAACGAAGGTCAAGGCAATTTTCCGATTAAATCAATAAAACCCTCATCAATAAAACACCCGCTCCCCCTTTTGTTTGTTAATAACGCATTTACTGTCCATACTCAGATGTAGATTTTCATCGGAATTCTTGCGTGTCCATTTCCGCCAATCAATGGATCTTAGACCATTATCTCGCATCTGTTGCCGATAATGACAATCGGATTTCTTCGTGTGAGTAACTTAAAGCTCCGTATCACGATCTGTTTTTACTTGGAATAAATGTTTCATTGATGGTTGTAATAAAATATAATTGCACGGTTGTGATATATTATTATTACTGCGACAGTTGGGTGTTTATGAAACTTTGATTGGCCTTCGATACGTCCGTTAGAAATATATCTATGGAAGGGAATTGCTATCAAAGGTACAGTGTACACTTCAAGTATAGAACGGTTATGCATACCGACTGATATAGTTAGAGATTCAAAAGTGCCAAATGGAAGAGACAAATCCAGAATTGACATTCGCGAATCTCCGTCAATGTACCGCGTTGACACCGGGTGTTCGTGTCTTTGATGAGGACATACTAGTAGTAGCTTCAATCATTTATAATGGCATGAATAAGAAATGTTACACTGCAATATGCTGAACCGTTAAACATATATATATTGATTGGACGAACCCATACACGTTGAGAGAGGTGGATAGTGGAGTGAGAGAGTTTGATAGAAAGAGAGAGATAGAGGTGTGTGAGAGGGTGTGTGTGTGTGATTCCTACTATATTATAACTGTCAAGATTTGCAGAATAGTAGTGATTAAGACGTTTCATACTATTTTTCTCAATCTTGCATGCTATATTTCTCCGTCTCTCTTAACACCTTCGTACTTTGTATTCCAAGTAAAGCATCGTACGTTTAACTGAAACTTTACTGGCAGCCGATGCCTTGTATGACAATGTGACTGTGACATGTCGTAAAATGTAGGATTGTTAAATTCACCATCCACTTTCAATTATAAACATATGCACGTGCAGGGAATAAAAATATCATACAACCGCTTTTCAGTAAGCCGAACGAGTTACAGCATCGAATAATAAATATGTTTACCTAGACAACTGTATATGCTCGTCACAGCGAGCCCCGACACTCCCTGCATGTAAATAGCAATGATATGTCGATGGTTATAATACGTATCTGTTTATTAGCACATATGTCCATGCTTATATTGTGTACAACGCTATAAAGCTGTAGTTTATGCTAAAACGCGAGCGTAGAACTAATTATTCCACGAAGCCTTTCTATGCCCTGACACGGAGGTCAGTTTTATGGATGGAGTCGGCCACAGATGAACGCTGTCTCTGTCTTTTGTTTTAGACCCTATGTCGTGAATTTTTAACGGGACGCTGTGCGTGAGACGGAATTTGATTACCCGCTTTGTCTACTGTTATGTTCGCGGAAAACGAAAACCTCTCTGTGTCCCCTTAATATGTTAGTTATATAGCGCTAGTCATTGTTCCCCTGCGGAAATTGATTGTGTTGAACGGCCAAGAAAGATGCTGCGGATGTCCAAACAGGTGTTTGACCAATACATCTGACCAATGCATTGAATTTGGTGAATAAATAACGAAACAATGATAAATCTCGGTGCTGAGATTTTAATCGGTCTTCCGTCAGTCGTGAAACTGTCCCAGTGTGACATAAAAAGGGTGAATTAGACGTTTCGTATTTCAGATTAAATTTCCAAAAGGTTTAATAAACGTGGTTAGCAATCGTTATTAAATCCCTGACCCAGTTTCCAGTATTATAATTGAAAAATAATTGTTTGATTGTCGAGGTGAAGGTCAGCGCTACAAAGAAAAGCCGTCTGGCGCGTGCCCTTGCAGAACGCCACGCGCGGGTTCTACCGGTAACTGAATCGCTCTCAATGACAGCTCAGACCAGCGGTCAATTACAAAGCCACCGGTCAATACCAAAGGCCATGGTCAACGGAATGATGGCGCTCGGACAGATGCCGAAAAAATAGGATCCAGAGACTGATTTGACCTCTGGACCAAATCTCACAATATGGGGGTCAAGGGTGGAAGATCCTTTAAGAAACTGCAGGAGTGAAATTTTTAAGGGTTCCGATTTCGACAATGAAGACAACGACACTTAAAGTTAAACAAAGGACTCCGACGGTGTGCCACAATACCTTTAAAAAGTATGAGGGGAAGTGAAATACCCCCAGGGATCCCCCCTCCAAATGAGGGAAGAATATAATGCATCATGCCTGCCCCAGAAACTCGGTCAGGGGGATAACATTAACGACCAGCCACGCGTATTGGCCCCGGAGTTGTCCACTTATTCACAACTGTTTCGTAACTCTCCGGCTCAGTCAACAGGATCAGCAAATGTCGTCCAGGTAGTTCACAGATGTTTGCCCACGCGACCCAACCAAGGCTGGTGGAGAACCAAAGGCCAACGTCATGCAACATCCCGGCTTTTCTATTGTCTACGTCCCCTGTCTGGATAAATAAATACGATCTCAGTTTGTAGGAAATACATTGTGTCGACACGTTTATAATTCGTTTGTATTTCCTTGAATCTCCGTAAGAGGCCGTTATGAGATTAAATTCTGTTAAAGACTTGTCTCAGCATTGATAAATCTTAATTATAATCGTAAAGCGCAATATGTTGCCCACGTGAATTCTACCGTCACCCATGGGGTGCGACAAGGGGCGCCTTTAAGCCTTAGTCTTTTCTTTACGGCTGTAGCCAGGCTAGGCTAGATTTGAACTGTTGTGTATAATACGCGGTGACGGCTGCCGAAGCCAGACACAACCTCGCATTTGTATGACTGATAATTACTACTGCACTATGATACCGAGTATTTGTAGAACCAGTTTGTATCGTTTTACAAGCGTTTTAACAAACAAAACTCAGCTTTGAATAATGGTTACATTTTGTGCTTATTGCTTTGGTGAAGAAAGTTACCACCAACACGTGGTTCAGCTTCTGTGGCGCATTCATGCTAATAGATAATTAAATCCAGTAAAAAAGAGAGCTCGTCTTATTTTTACATTGGACTATACTTAAGCACCGTGGGAATTCCGGGTTCCCAGCAACCTATGTTTGTCGTACGAGACGACAAAATGGATCAGGCTTGTTGCCTTGGTTGACTGGGCGTTGACCATCGTACCCCGACGACGTAGGGCTTTGCTTAGAATATTCGTCACTGGATTGCTTGGTCCAGACTCGATTATTTACAGGCCGCCGTCATGTTTGCAAGTGTGTTAAACAACAACAAGTATATAGTGACTATACTTAAACATACTGCTAGGTACTTATGCTTAACAGATGATAACATTTCTGCTTGTTAAGAGTTTGGAACAACCATATAACACTTCAATATGCGCCAACATCGTCTCCTCACTCTTTCAAATTACGGAATAAAATTAAATAAAAGACGTTAATCAGGACATATATCTTTACGTTAACACTCTTTCCGTTTGCAAGTTTCCTTGATATTCGAGTCCAACATTTCGCACTTGGTCTTTTCATCAATTCTTTTCATAGCACGTGCAGGTCTCGTACGAGGGTCAATACATTTCTTAGACCATTCAGGTCCGTTCACACTTTCCCAGTTAACATAATGACCAATAACCAGGCCATTTTCTTCTTATGGTGGGACTTTTTGAAGACATACAACACACTGTATCAGCTCTTTGTCCGTTTTCAGGCTTATTCCTTTTTTCACAAAGGCACATCAAAGCACCCCTTGCACGTGCAGGTGGTCACGTGTCCACTGTTTTTGCCAAGTGGCGTGTGCACTTGTTGTAATGTCACTTCTGCGTGAGAAGTTTTGTCCAGAACGAACATAATTTGACGCAAGCCGCTTCCTTGGAGATCTCGCAAGGCTTTGAAACAAAGAACAGGGTTATGTTCAATTTATTTTTCTTTCTCTGACGTTTAAAAAAAAAAGGTTTAAGTACATGTTTTGACTTTCGCGAGTGTGAGTGAAAAATACGATTCTAGCGCGAATGTTATTCTTGAGACCTGCATGACGGTTTTATACCTCAAACTCTCGTTAACACGCCGGCTTACTTTTTTCGAGTTTAGGACCAAGTAGTGGGGAATATCAGTACATATCTATCGCATTGCTTAAGAAATATAACACGGGGGAAACGCGCTGGATAACTGGGGAGCACCCTTAGTGCAATCTGGTACTTTGTTCTGCACTGTTCTGCCGGGGGCAGAGGTGGCCAATCGCGTAAGGCGTTGCAATTAGCTGTACAGAGTTGCGTCCCTTTAGTGTCCCGGAATCCTGTGATCGTGGGTTCGGATTCTCCCTGATTATGTTTTGGGGTTTATCAGCACCATATCTGTGCTCGTGGGTTTCACCAAAGGGGTGAACATCTAACATCTGTTTCACTTCAGGCTTTCCTTCCACATTAAGATGACACGCCGTGATATTACCGAATTAATGTTCACGCGACATCAAACCAATGTCACCCACTCAATGTATAAGTGAGTGAATATTATTTCACGCCACAATCAGCTTGATCTCATCTTTATCACGATGTCCTATGTTTTATCGAACCTGAACAAGTCAAATCAGTGGTTGATAGCATGAACAACCTTCCACAATGGAACGATGATACACAATCATTAAGGTCACCCATTATCGCAACCAGATTCCTGTATTAGTCCCAGTCATATATGTCCCTAGAACGGTGGCCTAACTTTGGTTGCTGGTGATCTATAGCTCATTTGTATTATGTTTTGCTATGAATAGTCATATTTTGAAATATGTGACGTCAAATGTTAACTCACTCACTCAATTAAACCACGCACTGTGTGCCGGATATCTACTCTCACCCTCTTCTTGTCCGTTCCTTGGCACGGGTGGCCCAGTGGCCCAGGATTCGCTGTGCAGAGTTGCGTCCCTTGGGCACGCCAGAAACCTATGATTGTGGGTTCGAATCCTGGTTCGCCCCGATTATGTTTCTAGGTTTGTCAGCACCATACCCGTGCTCGTGGGTTTCACCGAAGTGGTAAACGTCTGAGACTTAAATCACTTCGGGCTTTCCTCCTACATTTTACAGACTGCCTTTATAGAGTAGGAACATTGTAGGCCACAAATACTCACATTATCTATCATGTGTTAGTCTGGTCGAGATACTACTCCATCTTACAGACTGCTGTGGTAGAGAGGAAACATTGTCGCCCACAAAGTTTGTTTCGATAGATTTTAATTCAACTTAATATAAAAAAAATTCGCTTCTGAAAGTCACGCTTTTCAAATTTGGCATTGAGAGAAAAATACCCTTCAAGAAAAGTATTCATAACCAACGAAAAGTCCAGAACATGCCCAGTCATCGGATCCAATTGAACAACGATGTTCAATCACATTGCAGCACATCCTTTTGCAGTTCGTAATATCTCATGTTTCACTGTGTCCGACGTGTCGATATATCACTTTCTTGTGTCCCAAGCTTAAACAAGGGTTCGTGATACCCTACCATCGAGAACGTCACACACGATTAACGAAGTTAACTTCTTAAATGACTCGGAGCTCAAATAGTGTTTTTCACAATCGTAACCTATCAAAAGGGTTGGTCATAATCCTTAAGAACATCACAAGCATTAACTCATTTAGCCCACGAACAACGCTTTTCATTCAACGTTTGCTGAACTCATACGTTGTTTTCCTCGTGAAGGAATATAAAATAAAAGCGACAAAACCCTTCCCATAAGGGCATATTTCTATACGAAGTCATTTTAGTGTTTGCTCGGAACAAAGGTTGGACGCCTCTTTGAACACCAGGTAACCAAATGCTGTGGACAAATCGGGATTTATGTTCCGTATCAACCAGCAATAATCTTATCACACAATCATTATCCAAATGTCGACAAACGACGATCATTTGTGGGGTATTGCTGATGATTTGATAAGGAGAATTAAACTTTCATTATACATGATACATCTAAAATTCTAATTGACAATTCATCATGTTCGGGTCGTTTGTAGTGACTGGTTATAGAAAGCGATTGCCTCGACTGAAAAGGCCAATTTGTCAAACATCGCAGCTAATTGTGCGACGGTAAACTTTGCCGGCGTTATTTGTCATGCCCCGCCAAACCCTAGAATCGAACAGATGACGAAAATTCCTATTAATTCCTCCGACCCAATTTCCAACGACCTTCACCTACATGCGCGCGCGAGCGATGACGTAACGGCACGAGCCGGCGGCTGTGTGTTTCCCTAACAATGGTAAATGTGGTGTTTGGAGTTTGTTGTCCATTGTTCCCTTCAGAATCGCCGTCTAAACCACTGTCCGGGTCACAATGACCCTACCGACAGCAACACAGTGACATAGGGTTGGGCACAAATCTGACATGCATTTATGCTTGTGGTTGATCGTCTGCTACTCGGGCTGTCATGTCTGTGATCCAGTCTCATAGCTGAGGGCGGTCTGGCGATGCCAACTATTGCTGTATAGCCCAATACTGTATTCTTCTCTCTGGGCGGGGGGTTGCACTCCTCAAATAGTTTCTTTTACTCTAAGACATGGCTGAACAGCAACTTTGAATTCTTGTTAGATTTTTTCAAGATGTTTGTTGCATTTCAGCTCATTGTCTGGTCTCTGCTATGAGATAAAGATTCATTCAGGATGATTATTATCTTTCCGAACTTCCGGTTGTAGTCGTAGATCTTTGTGCGACAATAGAACCTGTTATACGTTGCTGTAAGGACAATCCTGTTGTATATTTAAGCGGTGGGGTAGCCTAGTGGTTAAAGCGTTGGATCTTCACCTCAAGGCCCTGGCTTCGATTCCCCACATGAGTGCATTGTGTGAAGCCCAAGCTACAAGCGACGTAAAATCTCCCTCACTCACTCAACTCCCTCACTTATACAACCCAAGCCGCCTCTCCGACTTCAGTTGGTTTTGTGTCATTGCTGGGACTTTTGAAAAAGTCAATAAGAAGACACCGCGTATTTTTAAACTTGGTGTGTACATGTATTGAACTTCCTTCTATATAATCGCTTATTTGTCACACGATTGTGTTGTCATTTCTTTTAACAGTGCATTAATGTTATAAACTAAAAGTTTTCATTTGAATTGGGTATAGGGACATGCATTTGAATCGGGTTTCTTTTGCTTGGTGTGACAACAAATATCTAAAGAGAATCACGCTTGCATATTGTCAACCCGGCGTTTTGAACTGAATCAGGTTTGCTTGTTGTATTCAGACACACACCCTTTGTTGTATTCACAACATATCTTCATATGTTGTATTCACAAACATATCCCCCTAAGTTGTGTTTAGAGACATATCAGCCTGCTTTGTACTGACGGACACGTCAATGTTTTGTATTCACAGACACGTCACCCTGTTGTAAATTCACAGTCAAATCCCCCTGTGTTTTGTATTCACAGTCAAATCCCCCTGTGTTTTGTATTCACAGTCAAATCTCCCTGTGTTTTGTATTCACCGACACATCAACCTATGTTTTGTATCCACAGACACGCCATCCTGTGGTATATTCACACTCAAATCTCCCTGTGTTTTGTATTCACCGACACATCAACCTATGTTTTGTATCCACAGACACGCTATCCTAAGGTATATTCACAGTCAAATCTCCCTGTGTTTTGTATTCACAGACACATCAACAACCTATGTTTTGTATTCACAGACACGTCATCCTGTGGTATATTCACAGTCAAATCTCCCTGTGTTGTATTGAACAAGTAACTAATTCTATGAGTCATAAACGATGAAAGAAGCCCCAGTCATTTTTGTAGGGAGTATCGGCATCCCACAGCTGTGTCATCAAGTGGGCGTGGTGGGTTCTGGTTAATATTGAGGCTCCGTGATCCCCCTTATAATCTGCCCTTAGCAAAGTACCCCCTTCGTGATCGTCCATACCATCCACCCCTCAACTAGTTATCATCTCGGCCGCAGAAACCCGCAGCACAAATGCTTCTTGCAAAATCCCCTTGTAATAAACCATATGCTGTCTTTTTATGTGTGTAATGTTTTTCACACGTAACCCCCTACAATACATTGCTGGTCACCCAAACAAGGAGCCCCTAATCTCAACAGAACTACACTCGGCTGACTCCTATTCTTCTATAGTGATCCTCTGGCGTCAGATTCTCTATACGACCATAGCCCAGAAGCCTTTACATATGACAAGCCTTGCGAGAATAATTGTGCTCTGATGATCGGAAAAGGTAGGAGACGTGTGACTCTTTTTATGGAGTTTAATAAGGACTGACTCAAAGGGGTCTCGGCTCACAGACGGTAGGGCCAGATGTGGGCTCGGGGAACAGGGGAATGTCATCGGGGTGAGGGTGAGTGATTGCCATGATGGGGGAATAGACGGGGGGTGAGGTCCGTCTGTCTACCCCAACCAAACAAAACCCCACCCCCCACTCCCCTCAAAGGCGCGTGTCTGTCCCAAGAAGGCTATCGCGTTTCAATCGGATACGCTACCTTGACCAAATTCAGTAAACCCCGCCTGTTTTTTGAAAACGTTAATAAATTTGAAATGAAAACCAACTAATCTCTTTGTATTTTTTCACTTTAGGATAAGCGTCAGCTCTTTTCTTCCCGTTTCTGGCCGGCTCATCAAGATAATCCACGTTGTAGGATGAAAAAGAGGAAAATTAATGGTAAATCTGAATAATGAATGTTAAAAAGCTTCTGTATGGTTTATATGAATATTTGATGTGCAACCTCTCAGAAAAGTATCTCTCTGTGATTACATCCTCGTGTATTCATATCCCCGCTTTCTAAGTGCCGGAGTGGCATGAGATATGCATGGGGCTGCGCCTTATGTGTGCTGCTGACAGAATCACAGTTTGTCCCTATTGCGATTTTTACAGCGGCCCGTGGTCGTCTGTGATGCATTGTTCCAGAGATGTTGTCAAACCATTTGATTTGTGTCAATTATTAATAACATGTGCATGATATGGGGTTTATTCGTCGTAATCATCTCGTTTGCTTGGTGGAGCTTTCTGGTCGCTGTGTAGCGCACTATGCATGATTCAGTTAGCAAATATGAATGCATGGAATCAGTAACGCTTAAACCTTTGTAGTTTATTGAAACATTTGTTCGGGTTGGAATTAAACATGGTTTGTTTATTTTTTTGTCGATACAGATGACGTTTATGATTTAATGTTTGAGAATGTGTCCATAGTGATAAAGACGTGGATGCAGCATTTCAATGGGAGGAGGGGAATAGGGACACAGCTGTATAATGGGGGGTGGGGGTGGGGGTCGGGGTCGGGGTCGGGGGTGTGCCCTTAAAATATGATTGGTTTGTTTGTTGGTTGTTTAACGCCGCACTCAGCAACATTCTAGCTATATGGCGGCGGTCTGTACATAGTCGAGTCTGGACAAGACAATCCAGTGATTGATATCATGAGCATCGAACCACGCAGTAGGGATACGATGACATGCATCAACCAAGTCAGCGAGCCTGACCACCCAATCCCGTTAGCCGCCTCTTACGACAAGCATAGTCACCTTTTACAGCAAGCATGGGTTGCTGAAGACCTATTCTACCCTGGATCTTCAGATATAGGGTGTGGGTGGTTACGTCAGGTTGAATATGTGGGTTGTTATGTCAGGGGTAGGGTTGAGAGCGGTTATGTCGGGATGAATATGTGGGTGGTTAAATTAGGAGAAGGGTGGGGACTGGTTAAATCAGGGGTAGGTGGTTATGTCAAGTGTAAAAGTCAGCGGTAGCGTGTGGGTGGTTGTCAGGGGTAGTGTTGGCGGCTAAGTCAGGGGTAGGGTGTGGGTGGTTAAGTCAGGGGTAGGGTGTAGATGGTTAAGTCAGGGGTAGGGTGTAGATGGTTAAGTCAGGGGTAGGGTGTGGATGGTTAAGTCAGGGTAGGGTGTGGATGGTTAAGTCAGGGCTAGGGTGTGGGTGGTTAAGTCAGGGGTGGGATGTGGGTGGTTAAGTCAGGGGTAGGGTGTGGATGGTTAAGTCAGGGGTAGGGTGTGGATGGTTAAGTCAGGGGTAGGGTGTGGGTGGTTAAGTCAGGGGTAGGGTGTGGGTGGTTAAGTCAGGGGTAGGGTGTGGGTGGTTAGGTCAGGGGTAGGGTGTAGGTGGTTAAGTCAGGGGTAGGGTGTTGGTGGTTGTCAGGGGCAGGGTGTGGGCGGTTGTCAGGGGTAGTGTGTGTGGTTGTCAGGGGTAGGGTGTGTGTGGTTGTCAGGGGTAGGGTGTGTGTGGTTGTCAGGGGTAGGGTGTGTGTGGTTGTCAGGGGTAGGGTGTGTGTGGTTGTCAGGGGCAGGGTGTGGGTGGTTGTCAGGGGTAGGGTGTGAGTGGTTGTCAGGGGTAGGGTATGGGTGGTTGTCGGGGGTAGGGTGTGAGTGGTTGTCAGGGGTAGGGTGTGGATGGTTGTCAGGGGTAGGGTGTGGGTGGTTGTCAGGGGTAGGGTGTGGGTGGTTGTCAAGGGTAGGGTGTGGGTGGTTGTCAGGGGTAGGGTGTGAGTGGTTGTCAGGGGTAGGGTGTGGATTGTTGTCAGGGGTAGGGTGTGGGTGGTTGTCAGGGGTAGGGTGTGGATTGTTGTCAGGGGTAGGGTGTGCGTGGTTGTCAGGGGTAGGGTGTGGATTGTTGTCAGGGGTAGGGTGTGGATTGTTGTCAGGGGTAGGGTGTGGGTGGTTGTCAGGGGTAGGGTGTGAGTGGTTGTCAGGGGTAGGGTGTGGGTGGTTGTCAGGGGTAGGGTGTGGGTGGTTGTCAGGGGTAGGGTGTGGATTGTTGTCAGGGGTAGGGTGTGCGTGGTTGTCAGGGGTAGGGTGTGGATTGTTGTCAGGGGTAGGGTGTGAGTGGTTGTCAGGGGTAGGGTGTGGATTGTTGTCAGGGGTAGGGTGTGAGTGGTTGTCAGGGGTAGGGTGTGAGTGGTTGTCAGGGGTAGGGTGTGGATTGTTGTCAGGGGTAGGGTGTGGGTGGTTGTCAGCGGTGCTGTACGGGATTTTGAGGCCAGGAAGAAGATGTCGGGTGTGTAAGTCAGGGGAAGGATGTCTTGTTTCATGAAGAAGAGTTTGGCAGTCTGGGCATATTTACAGCTGTAGTTTAGATAACTACTACTGTCAGTCTACGTTGGAGTCTACGTTTCTCATCGATAAAGCCTTCGTAATCCACATGCTACCGATCCCAAAATACCAAATGTACATCGATGATATAAAACACTATAAACATGTTCATATCATTTCAGTTTTTACCTCTTTTTCGCCTCTCCATTGTTCTTTTACGAAGCTATCCGACGCCCGTTCCGAGATACCCCGCTATAGCGCCAATATCCCCGTTGCAGTTGTATACCCCTAGTTTAAATTCCCGCTATATCACGTAAGCTCGACGTCATTCAAGTTCAAATCATTTAACATCAACGACTTTGCGAGTAGGCTTTGACAGGGTAAGAAAGACCACATATTATCCATTGATCAGCCCTTTTGATGTGGTTTAAAATCTCCACCTGCCCCCCTTACCCGCCAGGTCTCAGTGCGTTCTAATCAATGTAAACCTTAGCTACTGAAAGAATGTTCTTTTTGAAAGAATGGAAAATGGATTTTTGTCGTATTCTGCATCGATGAACTATATTTGTGTTGTGACGGTTAATATTTCTCACCATGGGTAATATTCTGTGGCCGCACACACGCCAGCCTCCACCTTTGTCCTGGCTTGAACCACAGATTATAGGAGTGGGGGGAAAGTGAAGTTTAAGTCGATTTCCCTCTTGTATTGTGTATTGACCGAGGGTTCGAGGGTTTAAATCTGTACCCGTAAAATAAACAGACTTGCAATCATTGGGGGTTTATTTAGCAAAACGGGAATTGTAGAGTGTGGCATGTCAAGTGGCGATGTATGATGATGATTACGATGATGATTACGATGATGATGATGATGATGATGATGATGATGATGATGATGAGAAGGAGGAGGAGGAGGAACAGTGATAACGTCTGCAGTAATGATAATTATAACGTTAAAGGGATTATGATGTTGATCGTCAGAGAGAGAGAGAGGAGAGAGAGAGGGAGAGGGAGAGAGAGGGGGAGAGAGAGAGGAGGATGAGTAATGAGGGAATGTAAGGGCAGGAAGGAATAGGAGGAGTGAGACAAGGTGAAGGCGAGGAGAGAGAGAGGAGGTGAGATCGGGGCACGAAGTGGAGGGGGAGAGTTGGGATGAAGCGAGGGAGGGGAGGATGAGAGATGGAGGAACGAGAGCGAAATTTTGTTTATTTGGGACTCGCCTGCAAAATAAAACATAAACAGTATCAGGCGGTGATGACTTTAAAGATGCTGTGTGATACTTTAAAGACTTGTCATGAACAACATTACTCTACTGTGCAAATCTAAAATGTGTATCTTCAACATTATCAAGTCAACTCCATTGATATAGCACATTTTATGAAACATGAAAAATAAATGTTTCAAAGAGCAAGCAACGTCCGAAATCCATACAAAGCAAACCCTCGTCGGACCGTGCATATACCAGTCAAAGTAACAATTGCCCGAATGCCGGCTATGCACGCGACGCGCCTCTCTCTCCGACTATCACACAGTTTCATTAGACCATCAAAGCTGGCATTATCCGCTCCTTACACCAAATAGCTAATTGCCAGCTCGTATAAGAACCGCGCTTTCACTCTTTCCTTTAATCACCCAAGCATGGCTTCCTGTACATGTCGCTTCTTAGCTCACACGTTGATTAAAGGGGCCGGCTTTGACTAATTACCTGTCAATCACGAGAAAAGTGGGCGTGTGCCCGGAGCCCTGTTTCTCTACACAGTCGTATTTGCTGTGTCATGAGAAATTATCAGTCTTTATGAAGAGCAAACGCCACAGAGAAAACAAGACAATGGCTCTTCAGAGAGGAGATCATAGAGTTCTAATGTCAATATGAACGCGTACAACAGAAGCATAGAGAGCTTGATAAACACTGGCTGGGATGAAACGCGGCTTGGCAGACCGTCACATCGTGATGCTCCGTCATCTCACGACTTCAAACCTGCTTGTAGTTTACATTTTTTGGATTTGACATTTTGAAATCCTTTTCTTGAAGCCATTGTAGCATTTAATCACTGAGAAACAAAGAACGCATTTGACACTTGCCAGTGAAAGTCGTCTCCAGGTAATCAGAAAGACTGTGAGCGGAGAGTTGTCACGTCATCGGGTTTATCAAGGCATCGTGCTCCGTCAGCCATCTTCCTGTCTGTCACTGCTCATTGTGGAAAGGTCACTTACTGAAATGATGCACTGAAATATTTGAAATATCATCCAAATATCTGATATTTCTGGCGGCCATAAACGTAAATGACCAAAGAGGGCCAACAGTTTGGAATATATGATTAAGTAAACAAAATGTTTCGGAGTATATGTTTACTCCTTCATCTTCATCAGGTGAATGGAGTAAGCATATACTCCGAAACATTGTGTTCCTCATGATAAAGACGTTGACCTTCTATAAGCCTTTCAAAGACTGGAAGAGATTAAAGAGTTACCCAAAATGCATTCGTTGTACTTAATTGGCGAATCTTCTCCAACAATGGCATTGTTCATCCTTCCACAATCAATGTTAGCTAACCAGCGCAATCCCTTTGCAATACATTTAGTTACTTTACAAACAGATGGTTGTTTGAAGTTAGTCAGTGAATGTGATGTTATGTCGCTTTAACACCTTTCCCACCATATCAGGGCGAGAGACACCAAGAATGAAATTAACACTTGATGGGAATCGATCCCAGATCCTCGGCGTGAGGAGCCAAAGACTGTTTGTGGGTTTATAAGTTTGACAGACGTGGGGTGTTAAGTAACAGCTGGAGAGTATATTTAGAGGCACAAACGCGGAAGGTTATTGAAATATTACGAACAAATGAGCACGGTACGTTTTAACTCAACAGAACTACTTTATGTTACATATCAACGACATCATATATTCCTTGAAACTATTTCCAACGCTGACCCTGTAAAACGACATGACGTGTCATACAATATGGTTTGCGATTTACGTGCACTGAAGGGACATCCACTGACCCCTGATCTCTGCAGAAGCTATTTCCTTTGCCATGTATTGTATAAACAATAACTGATCCGATCCAGGCTGAAAAATGAAACTTCAAAAGAGACGCGATTTCAGAGCACTGGCCTGTCTCCCCATGGTGCAGACAAATTACGCCAATTACGACAGTTTCAAAATTTCGCTTTTATTTATGGTCAGATTTAATTCTTTCTCTCATATTTTCCGTATTTTACTACAGCTATTCCAATTAACCACCCGTTAGATGATATCGACAACACGTCACGTGACCATCACGCGATGTGACGGTGAGTCAACGTGGTGTAAGCAGACGACATTATCACTCTCGCGAGAATCACGCTCAGGCCGCACGCGCCCGCCATAATGGGAGAAAAAGCTATGCGTTAATGGTGCAAAGGTTTTTCAAATGTCAAGATTTTAATGAGAAATCTTTTCAAGATGGCCAATAACAGGCAGGGAGACGAGTCTTGTGGGATGACCTTTTTGCCCGTTAGCTTTGTTGAAGCGTCTCGCCGCCTGACAAATATTGACTTGAGAATTTTAATAATCATCTTACCCAGTAAAAACGAAGCCACTTGTTCTGCAGATTTAATTAATTTTACTTTTGATGAAAGAAAAATCGCCATGTGTCATGTTGTATCGGTTTGAGGGCATGGTGACCGGAGGGAAGTCCTGCTCCCTACAATAAAGTGATATGTTTCCGCCATCACAACAACATTTCCCTAAGCGTTACACTGCCGTTGAAAATTGCGTTTTTAGATATGTCCACGTAGTGCCCCAAATACCTAATTGCGGTTGACTTGAGAAGTGTTTGGTTGATTGAAACACTATGGTGTCTTGCCTCAAGAAAATGAGCAAGCTAAATGAGCTGGTCGCTTGTCAGTTTTCAAGTGGTCCATTGGTGCCATAATGGAATTGGCCTCGTGCTTAGGGACTTTCAGATTGAAACACAAAGGAATTGCTTGTCCACGGCGTCTTACAAGACCAGCCACATGGGAATAAGGATATCCAGGATGATATCCCATCTTCGCTATGGATTATATGGAATAAGATCATTTCTGGCTTTCCAGAGCCTTTTACTGTTACAGTGCACTGACATTACACAAGCGTTTTACAGCATTACTATATACATAGGTCCCATACTACAACTATTTGTATTTTAAATAGCTATACCTGAAAACGCATCATGGTATCATATAACCTGAATATGTTGAAGCAGAAGCTATCGTATTTGGGATATTGACATCAGTTTGTTGGTTAACGCCGCTTTGAACAGACACCGAGCCTGATCCCCCCGTTATCGCCTCTTACGACAAGCATATGCTGCTGAATCAGTTCTAACCTGGATCTTCACGGGTTGTAGTAGCAGTAAATTATGATCGTTTTACTCCGCTTTTAGCAAAAATACAGCAATACCACGGCTGGGGACACCAGAAATGGGTTTCACACATTACACCTTGTAGGGAATTGAACCCAGGTCTTCGGGGTGACGAGCGAACGCTTTAACCTTAGGCTCCCCTAACGCCACAATTAGTAGTAGCAGTAGCAGCAGTAGCAGTAGCAGTAGCAGCTGCAGCAGCAGTAGTAGGAGTAGTAGCAGCTGCAGAAGCAGCAGTAGTAGGAGTAGTAGCAGCTGCAGCTGCTAAGTACTAAAACGGGTAATAGTAAGTACGAGGTTGAGAGGTCATTGTCAATCCAAAGGACGTAGGAAGATACGTCACAAGGCAGTGAATGAAAGATTGTAGTCTCCTAGACCCTTGAGGAAAAAGTTACAAAGGAGTCTAACTCCAAGTCTAGAATGATGTGGCAAGTCCAGATTGCCTCAGTTCTAGGAATTAATCCTAAAGTTAAGGATTGTTCTGGGCTCCCTTTTGGATTTTATTATTTTGTAGATACATATTTTGAAATATGATAAATTTATTTATGGGACTCAGTCCAGAAGAAAATGGTGTTTAATGGGATATTCCAGCTACAGTGGGCTGTAAACAATGAAGTCTGGGCCAGGCAAACCATTTTCTGAAAGCATAACATCGGGGTAGAATGGGGGCGGTCGGGTAGCCTAGTGGTTAAAGCGTTCGCTCGTCACGCCGAAGACCCGGGTTCGATTCCCGACATGGGTTTAATGTGTGAAGCTAATTTCTGGTGTCCCCCGCGATATTGCTAGAATATTGCTAAAGCGGCGTAAAACCATACTCACTCACTCACTCACTCGGGGTAGAATGACACGCAATCACCGAAGAAAACTGATTGATGACGTCATCCTTTGCCGCCAGGTAACAACTTAAACGTCATGTTATGCGACGAATACTGCTGCACAGGTCAGTTGACACGATGTATTGTTCATGTTTCGCACTATTTAAACCTTTTCCTCTTTGATGATAACTGAGATGACGAATACACAACCAGAGAGTTTAGAAACTTGAAGGTTGCCGTGAATACGGATGTAATTTATCTTTATCAATGCTTCTGTTATCCCTAGTTGTAAGATGTATTTTGTAGCTTTGAAATCTTGATAAAAGAGTTTTTCGAAGATTCATTCCTGTTTCTGTTGTGAATTAAATTACTCCCGCCAGAGGGCGTGTGATCGATTGCATCACAAGGCACGTGCTGTCTACGTCCCCGCTTCGACCGTCGGAAATGCCTATTAATTTTCAAACATATTCGCTTTAACAAAATATTTTGATTTGAACGGATGGCTGATTTTTGAGACATGTCTAGACTTTACAAGTCTTAACATTACAATAATTAATGACACCCTGCTTTAGTTGTCGATTTTTTAAAGTGCACTTTGTGGGCTTTAGAAATGATCGTGTTTCTAGACTTTAAAGCCGTTAAAGAAAACCTGCTGAATAGAACAGGCCTCATCCCGCGAGCTGTAATAAATGCATGAAACAAGTGACTCGTCTCTTTGAGATAATGTTTAATGTTACACTGTGCGAACAGACAGACATGGAATTCGGCGAGATAGACCGCCCTTGTCCTTGTCAGTGTCCGCCATCTTGTGTAGATTCTGCCGCATTGGAAAAAACAATATCTTAAATTGGTCAAATATTTACCGAACATGCTGACATTTCTGAATAGAGTTTGTAGACGAATAGAGGATATTAAATAAACGCCCCCTCTCCGGCCCTACAAAGCTCCTTTCGTTTAACAAAAAAACATTTTAAGGAAGCATTGGTCATGTTAGCGTAATGGATAGGAGGCTGTAAGGTCATGACCTGGGGGTAAAGGTTATCCATGTAAGGTTAGAGTTTGGGTATGTGCCCCATTATTTTTGGTTCCTTTGATGTGTGGAAGGGCTATACTTTCGCCAGATCAGTATTCATTGATTCGCCTTTATCACAGCACGCCTGTGGTGTTTCGTTGCAGTCTAGGCATTAAGGTGCCACGGGAAAGACATGTTTGGTAGATTTGTTGTCACTCTGAAATGAATGAATTTTAACTTCATGATGTGTCCTTTGTGCGTGTTAAATATACAAGGCATTAAGAGTTAAATGGATTTGTATCAACATTTCAACATCCTGTCGATAAATCAGCATAACCAACAAGATTACACTTGCATGAACAATTCGTGTTATGTAAAACAGTAGGGTAGCCTTGTGGCCGATGATGCGGAGTGGGTTCCTGGTGTCCCCGCCGTCAGATTGCTAGGGGTAGTGTTAAAAGCGGCGTAAAACATACTCAATGTTTTACTGGCGTATGAAATCCTCCAAAAGGCCAGGAAAGGATCCCAGTATGTAGAGTAGTTCACCAGGGTGTATAGGCCACTGTAAAAAGGGTAGATCAGCAGGGTGTATAGGCCAGTATGTAAAGTCGATCAGCAGGGTGTATAGGCCAGTGTGTAGAGTAGATCAGCAGGGTGTATAGGCCAATGTGTAGAGTCGATCACTAGAGTGCATAGGCCAGTATGTAGAGTAGTTCACCAGGGTGTATAGGCCACTGTGAAGAGTAGATCAGCAGGGTGTATAGGCCACTGTGAATAGTAGATCAGCTAGGGATAGTGTTAAAAGCGGCGTAAAACATACTCACTCATTATTTAAACAAATCATGATCCCCTTGTGAAGATTTTCGATATAAATCAGTCCAATTCCTTTCACTGTGCTTATCTTTCGTCTATCTAGCAAGACGCTTTTCATTCCTTAAGACCAGCTCTATCTGTCGTGGCCCTCCCGATATGAACACGCACAGTGAACATGCAGGAACATGCTAGACCCAAGCAAAAGTCTGGCACAATGTTATACTGGCGTATGAAATCCTCCAAAAGGCCAGGAAAGGATCCCACTTATCGCTCGTTGTAGTAATTTGTACAACTTATGTCATCAGTTACACTGGCACGGGAGGTCAAGTTGTCTAAAGTACCGCAACCCCCCATGCAGAGTTAATAATAATAATAAGAAGAAGAAGAAGAAGAAGAAGAAGTCAATTCACAATGTGCCCTATTCCATTCACCCAGTGAGTGTTCATGACGCGACATTATTATTACTCCGGTCAATTGATGAGAGTGCCTTCAGTTTTCATTCTCGGCTCCCTTCGGGAGAGTTGCATCCCTTAGCTTTCGTGATCCCCTGTCTTGTTCGAAACTGATTCAACAAGTTTATACTTATCGATCTATCAGCACGACACCCTTATTCGTGATCAATCTGACCTTTGGCACCTTCTTATATTCTTACATACTACACTGTAATATACCACTGAACTATAGTTCAATGCCATACGAACCCGGACTTATTTGCAGTTTGTATTATACCCCCCCCCCCCCCCCCCCCCCCCATCTTTACTACCGTGTGCAACTCGAACCCCTTGTTGGTGATTATTTGAAATCTGTTACGTGATGGAGTGAGGGCCATTCCCCTATTTGTACATACTATGTTTTATGTATTCGCTTGATTGCATGTCGAAGAAATAATAGAATTTAGTCTTGTGTTATTACCTGGATGTGTGAACACGTACGCCTCTGTATCGGCGGACATTTGTATACCGCCATGTTCACACAACGCCAAAACAACCTAACGAGGATCCACACATTTAATCACAATAATAACCAAGTCTTTGAAAGACATTTTGAAGAGAGACATAAGGAAGAGAATTTATGGATATCAACTTCTTTATTATGAGGAACACAAGGTTTCGGAGTATATGCTTTCTCCTTCATTCACCTGATGAAGGAGTAAGCATATACTCCAAAACGTTATGTTCCTCATAATAAAGAAGTTGACATCCATAAATTCTCTTCCTCACATTAATAACAATGTTAAAAAATGATATAACCTCGTCTGTGATGCGGTCGCCTTCCCATGAAACAGGCAAAATATTTAGCTCCATGTTGATGTATGTTCTTATGATGTGGAGCTTGAGGAATAATTGCCTGTTGTTGAAGAGACGTTCAAATCGTATGGGTTCTTCATTGAACGTTGTCAGTATAACCTGGGATAATGAAAGGGTAAGTTATCATAATACACCCAGATGTTGAGATAAGGATTAGCGGAGAATCCCATTAAAGAAGATAACTATTGCTTATCCCAAACAGAAGCGGCTCGTGCCAAGCTAGAGTTTATCGAGTGATCTGAGCCGTTTTCCGGATGCTAAAACCACGAGGACAAGTTAAAGTCTTTTCATCGACACACAACACGTACTTAACTAAGACATCGCTCCCAAATGATGAATGATTCACTGATCAATAATTTGTCAATTTGGTTGCCTTCCTTTCACACCAGACAGAAAGCTTAATCCGGGTCCTTCTTTCTCTGTCCCATAATGCCAAGCGGCCTCGATGTCAAATAAAGCACGAGCGGCGCCATTACATGAAATTACATGCCATTATTTTGACACCCGGCTGAATGGAAGTACACACAAAGGATCAATGTGGACAATAGGTAGTGGCCAGCTGGCGGTCAAAGCCTCATAAAAAACAATCTGGACCTATCGCAAGGGCGGAGCAGAACCAGAGATCAACTCTCCATTCCAGAAGTGTCCAGAAGTCAGATATGCCGGCTCAGATTTGAGATAATTTAGCATGCATACATTTGATCACTTCCTGCTTTTGGCACTTTTGGTCAATCCATTTCTAATCAAGAAAGTGGTTAAAATCCAGTATCAATATTTCTGGCGTATTCTTGCCCATGTATCTATTACATTTTTACAGCCCAGTGTATACTTGATCTATTTCTCGTCACCGGTGGTACAATTAAAGGGATCGGGTGACTAGATCTGAGTTTAAATGAGAAGGGGTGTTAAGGAAGGTAAATGGTAAATCCCGAACGCCGGTTTCACGCAAGATGGGTATCTTTTAAGTGGATGCTATCTACTACGATCTCTCCCATGCGGCTGGGACAGAGAGTTGAAAAGCGGTAGGGTGCCTGGGTCTCGAGGTGATAGTCAGGCAACCCGGGGTACACGTGAAGTACATTGGACAGGGTGTAGAGTCGTTCACTAGGATGTATAGGCGACTGTGTAGAGTAGATCAGCAGGGTGTATAGGCCACTGTGTAGAGTAGATCACCAGGGTGTATAGGACAGTATGTAGAGTCGATCAGCAGGGTGTATAGGCCACTGAGTAGAGTAGATCATCAGGGTGTATAGGTCACTGTGTAGAGCAGATCACCAGGGTGTATTGGCCAGTATGTAGAGTCGATCAGCAGGGTGTATAGGCAAGTATGTAGAGTAGATCACCAGGGTGTATAGGCAAGTATGTAGAGTAGATCAGCAGGGTGTATAGGCCAGTATGTAGAGTAGATCAGCAGGGTGTATAGGCCAGTATGTAGAGTAGATCAGCAGGGTGTATAGGCCAGTATGTAGAGTAGATCAGCAGGGTGTATAGGCAAGTATGTAGAGTAGATCAGCAGGGTGTATAGGCCAGTATGTAGAGTCGATCAGCAGGGTGTATAGGCCACTGAGTAGAGTAGATCATCAGGGTGTATAGGTCACTGTGTAGAGTAGATCACCAGGGTGTATAGGCCAGTATGTAGAGTCGATCAGCAGGGTGTATAGGCCACTGAGTAGAGTAGATCATCAGGGTGTATAGGCCACTGTGTAGAGTAGATCACCAGGGTGTATAGGCCAGTATGTAGAGTCGATCAGCAGGGTGTATAGGCCACTGAGTAGAGTAGATCATCAGGGTGTATAGGTCACTGTGTAGAGTAGATCACCAGGTTGTATAGGCCAGTATGTAGAGTCGATCACCAGGGTGTATAGGCCACTGAGTAGAGTAGATCATCAGGGTGTATAGGCCACTGTGTAGAGTAGAGCAGCAGGGTGTATAGGCCAGTATGTAGAGTAGATCAGCAGGGTGTATAGGCCACTGTGTAGAGTAGATCACCAGGGTGTATAGGCCACTGTGTAGAGTAGATCAGCAGGGTGTATAGGCAAGTATGTAGAGTCGATCAGCAGGGTGTATAGGCCACTAAGTAGAGTAGATCACCAGGGTGTATAGGCCAGTATGTAGAATAGATCACCAGGGTGTATAGGCCACTGAGTAGAGTAGATCATCAGGGTGTATAGGCCACTGTGTAGAGTAGATCACCAGGTTGTATAGGCCAGTATGTAGAGTAGATCACCAGGGTGTATAGGCCAGTGTGTAGAGTAGATCACCAGGGTGTATAGGCCACTGTGTAGAGTAGATCAGCAGGGTGTATAGGCCAGTATGTAGAGTCGATCACCAGGGTGTATAGGCCACTAAGTAGAGTAGATCACCAGGGTGTATAGGCCAGTATGTAGAATAGATCACCCGGGTGTATAGGCCACTGAGTAGAGTAGATCACCAGGGTGTATAGGCCAGTATGTAGAGTAGATTACCAGGTTGTATAGGCCAGTATGTAGAGTAGATCACCAGGGTGTATAGGCCACTGTGTAGAGTAGATCACCAGGGTGTATAGGCCACTGTGTAGAGTAGATTACCAGGTTGTATAGGCCAGTATGTAGAGTAGATCACCAGGGTGTATTGGCCACTGTGTAGAGCAGATCACCAGGGTGTATAGGCCAGTGTGTAGAGTAGATCACCAGGGTGAAACGAGTCACTGTGTTGAGTAGATCACAAGGGCGTAAAGGCCACTGTGTAGAGTAGATCACCAGGGTGTATAGGCCAGTATGTAGAATCGATCACCAGGCTGTATAGAGTCACTGTGTGGAGTAGATCAGCAGGGTGTATAGGCCACTGTGTAGAGTAGATCACCAGGGTGTATAGGCCTCTGTGTTGAGTAGATCACCAGGATGTATAGGCCAGTATGTAGAGTAGATCATCAGGGCGTATAGGCAAGTATGTAGAGTAGATCACCAGGGTGTATAGGCCACTGTGTAGAGTAGATCACCAGGGTGTATAGGCCAGTGCTTAGAGTAGATCATCAGGGTGTATAGGCCACTGTGTAGAGTAGATCACCAGGGTGTATAGGCCACTGTGTAGAGTAGATCACCAGGGTGTATAGGCCACTGTGTAGAGTAGATCACCAGGTTGTATAGGCCAGTATGTAGAGTAGATCACCAGGGTGTATAGGCCACTGTGTAGAGCAGATCACCAGGGTGTATAGGCCAGTGTGTAGAGTAGATCACCAGGGTGAAAAGAGTCACTGTGTTGAGTAGATCACAAGGGCGTAAAGGCCACTGTGTAGAGTAGATCACCAGGGTGTATAGGCCACTGTGTAGAGTAGATCACCAGGATGTATAGGCCACTGTGTAGAGTAGATCACCAGGGTGTATAGGCCACTGTGTAGAGTCGATCACCAGGGTGTATAGGCCACTGTGTAGAATAGATCACCAGGATGTATAGGCCAGTGTGTAGAGTAGATCACCAGGGTGTATAGGCCAATCTGTAGAGTAGATCACCAGGGTGTATAGGCCACTGTATAGAGTAGATCACCAGGGTATATAGGCCTCTGTGTAGAGTAGATCATCAGGGTGTATAGGCCACTGTGTATAGTAGATCACCAGGGTGTATAGGCAACTGAGTAGAGTAGATCACCAGGGTGTATAGGCCACTGTGTAGAGTAGATCATCAGGGTGTATAGGCCACTGTGTGGAGCAGATCACCAGGCTGTATAGGCCAGTATGTAGAGTAGATCACCAGGGTGTATAGGCAACTGAGTAGAGTAGATCACCAGGGTGTATAGGCCACTGTGTAGAGTAGATCATCAGGGTGTATAGGCCACTGTGTGGAGCAGATCACCAGGCTGTATAGGCCAGTATGTAGAGTAGATCACCAGGGTGTATAGGCCAATGTGTAGAGTAGATCACCAGGGTGTATAGGCCACTGTGTAGAGTAGATCACCAGGGTGTATAGGCCACTGTGTAGAATAGATCACCAGGATGTATAGGCCAGTGTGTAGAGTAGATCACCAGGGTGTATAGGCCACTGTATAGAGTAGATCACCAGGGTGTATAGGCCACTGTATAGAGTAGATCACCAGGGTGTATAGTCCACTGTGTAGAGTAGATCATCAGGGTGTATAGGCCACTGTGTAGAGTAGATCACCAGGGTGTATAGGCCACTGTGTAGAGTAGATCACCAGGGTGTATAGGCCACTGTGTAGAATAGATCACCAGAGTGTATAGGCCAGTGTGTAGAGTAGATCACCAGGGTGTATAGGCCAATCTGTAGAGTAGATCACCAGGGTGTATAGGGTACTGTGCAGAGTAGATCACCAGGGTGTATAGGCCAGTATGTAGAGTAGATCACCAGGGTGTATAGGCTACTGTGTAGAGCAGATCACCAGGGTGTATAGGCCAGTATGTAGAGTAGATCACCAGGGTGTATAGGCCACTGTGTAGAGTAGATCACCAGGCTGTATAGGCCACTGTATAGAGCAGATCACCAGGGTGTATAGGCCAGTATGTAGAGTAGATCACCAGAATATATATTATTTAGGTCAAAAGATGCACAACTGGACCATAATACACATACAGTTTACAGTTTAACGAACTGGTGCATCACTCACGGTCTTGGTCTGTAATAAGTGTAACATTTTCTCCTTTTTGTTAAACCACATAAATAAATGTTGCAACCTTCCAATGTGATTGTGTCAGTTTAGGAGCCAAGTATGCAACTCGGTATATTAAAATATCGGGATCTGACATGTTAATATACCCGAGCGTTAAAAGAAAACCCGGTCGTAATGCGAACGAGCGAAACGCTTACCGATGGGCTACCAATGTCCTTTTCTCTATCACTGAAAGCTCAATTAATGTCAATCAGCTGCTATTTGGGGGTCAGCCGAGCACTCAAGGAGCGGTCATCGTGCTTTATGATTGATGCTAGTGACCATCGAGGGAGATAAGCTGGATGTATACATGAGAGCAGCACAGATGGACGCTCGTGATAGCATTTAGACACGGTCATTAAGATGAGATAGACAGCACGTGCCATTTTCTGATGACCCTATACGATGGAGCAAGGGCGAGCATAAATCAATTAAACAATAGGAGATGACCTATTGTTATGGCCACCAGGATCCTTACTTTATTGGTGTACAGAGAAAGATGATAGTGTATTTGTGCGGTGCTTCCTTATTTATGTATTAATACTGTCTGTTTAGTTTGTCTGTCAGCCTTGATAAATCAGTGCTAACGTAAATACTTGTGTCTACAACACCCTGTGTAAGATAACAGCGACCAAACCCTTTCCATAATCATAAGAAATCCCCATTGTACGTTTCCAACTTTATCATAAGCATGTGTTTATGAATTACTATCAAATGATACCAGGTGTTCGATAGTCTGTCTCCTAGACCCAAGAGAACAAATTAAGAAATTTAAGCATTTTAACAGACCAAAGGTTATTGCTACTAAATTATTTTCATGAAACATTTCAAAAGCCCATGGTTATTCCTTTTATATTAGATGTTAAACATGTTACTGTCCATTTGAAATCATGTTGCTTGTGTGAACCCTTTTGATTCAAATGTAGGATTTTTGCGATTTAGGGAATATTCAAACGCCCCCGCCACTATTCCAAGTTTCCTGATCATATTTCTAGGTTTGTCAGCACCATACCCGTGCTCGTGGGTTTCACTAGAGTACTAAACGTCTGAGACCTGCATCACTTCGGGCTTTCTTTCCACATTAAGCTGACACACCGTGATATATGTAACTGAATACTGTTCAACACGGAGTTGAACCAACTCACTCACTCACTCACTCACTCACTCACTCACTCACTCACTCACTCACTATGCCAGGTTGATAAGACGTGATTCTTCCTTTGGCTGAATGACTTTTTGAGAGAGTATGTACACAAATGTTGACATGAAAAGCCTGACGTCGCTTTGGCGAAGTTTACATTGAACACAATTCACACCAGCTGTCGAAAATCATAAACATATGATCATAGTCATGATATGGTAGTTGCTGTCACTGCCATCAACTGAATGACTTTAGGATAGATTTAAATATAAAATGTCAACGCCAAAGAATATATTAACAAGTCTCGATTTTCCGACGAAACAGATTCCATTGGACGTAAAAGTTAACATAGCGGGAGAAATTATATGAATGGATGACTGAAAATCTGAAAACTACAGCCTCATTTTACAGATTTAATTTCGTTTTGTATATGTGCTGGTACTTTGATATGCAAACATATGCAATACTACAATTTTCAGAGGAATGTGATAACGTGATACGATACTGCCATCAATTATCGTGTCTGTCCGCTGTGATAATATCAGTGATGCGGTTACTATTTATCATAGCAACAACCATAGCAATCTGACATCGAATAAATCTAAAAACAGAAATTGGTATATAGAAACACACCAAAAAATGAGGGTGACAGGTTGACCATTGTTCACGACAAAGAACCTTGTTAGGTGACGTATGCTTATCAGGGTGGCTGTGGTCAAGTGGGACAGGTGCCCGATACTGGACACTGGACGCTGTGGCTGCACGATGAACCCGGTGCATCTGCCCATTGTGTATATACTGATAAACGCTAGTTTCATATTACACCGCCATGACAACGCCACCTCACGTCCACCCAATTCGAAAAAAGAAAGAGGGACATAACAAGATAGGAAATAAAACCCTATAATTGTATTCTTTCCAAAGTCGTTCTATGTATTATTCATGCCAATCGGACCTGACCTATTTGATTTATGATATTAGCATTGTTTATGAATGATTTAGTACATCAAAATGTGAACGTATTAATATCTCTGACGTTAATGGTGATATCGGAGGAGATATAAACATGTTATCCACATGATTTAGCTTCAGATGATACATGACACTATACAATATGTCATGAATTCTTTAATAGCTGGAACCAACACATATTTTGCCAATAGTTAAGAGGCAATAACCAATCTTGATCTTTTAATTAACAAATGTCTATTAAAAAAGGTTTTCGTTGAGATTCCGGGTCAGGATAAGACTCCAATATCCAAAAATTGTAAGAGCCGACTAAAAAGAGAATCGGGTGGTTACAATGTGTGACTTGGTCGATACGAAAGCCTAATGATGCCACTTTGGTACCATAATTTCTTTTTTAAATTGAAATCGAAATCCAACCTTCCTGTAAAACTCCGAACCTCATCCCGAGCCTCTATCTTAAACCTCAAACGTCCTTCTAAAACCACTGACAGCTTCTTCTCCACTTTCCTGAGTGAGTGAGTGAGTGAGTGAGTTTAACGCCACTGTGAACAGTATAACCAAAAATCATATCAAGACGAATCTGGGATTAGAACCCACGATCACAGGATCCCCGAGCAAGCTCAAGGGACGCAACTCTGCAAACATTAATGCGGCACCTTAAACCAGGCCACCTGAAGCCCTCCAAGATATTGCCACAAGTACGCTTACATGTATCATTATCAACTGTAAGAAACACAACTAGGATATGCTTTAAAGCGCCACCTGTGAATGCAATGAGAGGTGTTCAGGCGGTATTTGCCTGCCCCGAGATAAGCCGCTTCACATCGCTCGCACGTACAATGTCAACACCGGAAGTAATATCTCGTGGTCAAAAGCGCCCTTGACAAATGAAAACATGTACAATTTGACCACGGAACAGAAAACGAAGCTTATAAACCTTCCGTAGAAAGCATATTAACAAAATATTGCACATGTAGTGGTTTTTATGAAGAAGCAATAGCGGCAATAAGCTCTCCAATCAACCATGTGATCTGATGATGGCGTTTTTTTCAGCCACGATGCATGGAAGATTGAACACATTATATTTGTAGCATAAAAGAGGCATAGCATCCACGGCCAGCACTAAAAAATATGCTGATGACCTACGGTCAACGCCATAAGGTGACATGTTGAACCACAATGCCACATAGACATTACAATACGATGGGAGTGTGAGGTCAGTGAAGCGGAGGGGGTGTCCAGAACTGCCATAATTGAGTTCGATCAGTCGTAGTGGAGACGCAAAAAAAGGGTCAAAGGTCGGTGCTTAATTTTGTTGCCCGGATGAACTTTCACTAACGAAGTCTCGTGCTTGGATATAATTTTTTTATGTACTTGGTCCGAGGTTATAGGAGCGTCCAGCTGGTCACAGACTTGTAATAGGCTGGTGCTTTTATTGGGCCTAATCAATTCTGTTTTAAGGACTCCTTCCACTCACTGCACTTAATATTTTATCAACGAGTGGACACTTTAATCGTGACTGTTGCCAAGTGCCCTGAGTGCCCCAGCGACACTCCATGCGCGTAGCAACGGGATTCATTTCGAATCACTGAAACCGTGAAATTGTGAGATATGTTGTTGTTTTCAAATCCGATGTGTCACATTTGTCAAACATCCCTGCTGGTCCATCTCTGGTCAAGACTCGGTGTTTACTGGCCACCGCTGTATGTCAAGAGTACTGCTGTGCGGCGTCAGACAACAAACAATCACTTACTTTTATATTGAAATTGTGTGAATGCCGGGTGCTACGTATGACATGCTTACCCTTTTCGCGAACACCTGGTGTCATCACTGATTTTCAGTGATCCATAATATTATTTTCACCACTATTTTGTGTTTTGCGCTCAATGGAATCTGTTTCGGCAGATAATCTGGCGTTGACATTTTATATTTTATAACGCTGCGGCTACACACAAGTTTTGTTCGGTTTCGTTAACATGTAATTTTCATTTCATTTCAGTTAAAAATATGGTTCAAATCAGCTCATGGTGAAATATAGCTATTGCAATCAGCTTTTGTAAATATGTAATTCAAGTTGTAATTCATTCAACTCCCTGTCCGAATGAATACATTAAATAATATTACTTGGTAGGCACGATCACTTAAATAGAAGCTAAGTGGATGAAAGCAAACTCGCTGAAATGTAACAATACCATTTCCTTCCTGCAGATGCCACGCGAGGCAGGTCAAAGGGTACAGTTGAAATTAAAAGAAATCTCACCACTCCTCAGATAGTGTTTAACGCTATTAAATCACCCGGATGACTAACGTCGTTGAAACAGACACAACCCACGAGTTGTCCGTTGCATCTAGGCTGCATCGGTCTCTATTTCAATACACGAATTGACATAGAGGTCAAGTTGAATTTACATGTAACAGAAAACCAAGAAAGCGGTAAGATAGGAAGTACAGTTAAATTTAGGAAGTATAGCTAACGGTTGATTGACCATGACTACACATAAACACATAGGTAAAATTATTTGAATTGATGATAGTGTAGACCAAGTCTATGTTTTACAGGGAGTGTAAGACATCAGCTGCAGCACACACACCTCTTCATCAACACATGTATAATAATGTATCTCACAGGTGCAATGTGAAGCGTGGTGTGATGTTTTTTAGATGCGGGGTATCATGCAACTGCTTGATGAAAGTCTGATTTATTGTATGTATCATGTTCTTCAATCCAGCTGTTGACTGTCTGGGGTTTTTTCCTGATTTTTTCCGTGATATGATGGTAAGTAACTTTAAGGAATTCATGACAGAACCGTGCATTGACCCCACACAAATTCACCTAGTTTTACCAAATATAATGACGTCAGATAAGACGCTGGTGGCCGTGGCCATAAAAACCATTAATAAACGCAATAAGAAGTTGTTAGGAGAGATACGTGACCAGACTGAGTTCCTCTTCCTGCTTCTTATGTATATGTTCCAGATCATACCCTTGCTTCTATAATAAACTACGGTTATAACGACCTCAAATGAGCAACTAATTTTAGTTCGTTATAACCGTAGTTCGTTATAAGCTTATGTACAGCATAGATACAGCAGTCGCCGGGACAAAAAATAAGTTCGACATATCCGTCAGTTCGTTATAAGCGTGTTCGTTATAAACGTAGTTAACTGTAGTAGTTTTAACCCTTAAATTCTTTGAAAATGATTCCTATGCAATCACCCACTGCCGATGTACAAGTGCAGGTGATACAGTTTATAAAGTTGGGATATATTTCCTTTACCACCCCTCCCCCCCCCCCCCCCCCCCACACACACACACACACAAATTACCTTACCTTGACGGTATGGTAAGACGATATATGTACTGCAACGTTTTGTATATTTTATTAAGTAAACATGGTTTGTCCATTGGTGCCAACTTTGGTCAGTGGCGTGTTTGCTATGGCATCACCTGTACAGATTCCCGTGTCCGGGTGTGAGGAGTTTATTGGATCTATCGATATCAGGTTCTAACCCGGGGTATCATTTATGGCATTGAGTACCTGGAACAATACCGCATATAATCAATAATTCAATAATTCTGGACGAGTGTCTACGATAATCTTGTCATAATTCATATTAATGTGCAGTGCTAACAAGCCAGTCATATGAGCGGATATGGCGTTATCGGTAAAATCTATACACGCCTATGTAGTTTCTAATAGACCTTGAAGAATATATTAATTTTCAAATCCCGTCTAGGGTAGACAGCCAATTAATACTTGTACCAGTGGCTATGCCAAACCAATATTTACAGACATCCATTCCCGACTCTCGGAGTTGACATGCACTCTTCGACTTGGCTGTGACGAATTGGATATTTTACCATTTATCAAAGACACAGCCACTCTACCTGATTGGATAATATCACACAAACACTCGTGGTTACTTGGATCCCAATATGTTGTGCTGGGTTTGATTGGCTGGTATGAAGCATCCATGCACGTGCTCATACTGGACCCTTAGAAGCATGGGATAAGACGACCTAAGTGCAGTCCAAACATATTAATTTTCATACGGCATTAATAAAGTATGACGAGGATCGAGGAGGATTTGGCAGATATGGCACGCTTGTGTTGTGTTTGCCGAGATGGTCACAGAGAGTTGGCCTTGTCCTTGTGTGTGATGACATTGTAACTTAATAAACAAACCAGGTGCAGGATCATATGACTGCATGTCATAGTAAACAGATACCGGGGACTCTCAGACTTAATTACACGAGTAAACAGAAGATATGAATTTTCTCAATGCACGGTATTGTTTGAAAGGCCTTTCAGAAACCCATGTTTGTTATTAATGGAGTCTTGCATGCTCTTATCATTATGTTGTTTTCGATTTAATGGCTGTTGTGTTGTTGATGTGCTGAAGCAATATGGTGGTGGAGGATCTGTGGAACGACACAATGACTACGTCTTTTCACGTATTTTTAGTTAACACGAAAATCACCAAAACGCGTCTACCAATATATACACGTGTATTTTTATATGCATCTAGTGGATTCCGAGGGGGTTGAATTTTACACGTCACGTGTCAGCCTGTGTCAATACCTGTGTCATGTTTCTTTTAGATTTTGGTAGTATGCACACCTAAAAAATTAGATGGAGACAGAAATAATAATATCATAAATCCTGGATCCACTCTTTAAGCTTACGTCTGTGTGTCTAGAGCCGACGACTTTGCTTCCACCTGGTGAAAGACGTGTTTCTATGATTATGATCCCTGATTGATGGACGTATATTGACCACGCTGGCAGGTATAACGGACACAGCTGGACATGGAATCGATTCACTCCAACTTCCTTGACCGTGTACGTTCAGCCTGATTTATGAAGTTTAGCAAAGGAGATTAACCATCTTCAGCATTAAGTCGTGTTTAATTCGTCGCAAACAATTCCTGCATTCCAACATCCTCTACGATGAAAGCACGTGTGAAAGTCGACCGCCCTAGTATTGTCGTCCTTGGTACAGCGTCAAAGATTAACTGCAGATCTATTTATCTTCTGAGAAGATCAATCGCATGACATTGACCTGCACGGGTAAAACGTGTAAACACAGCACCGACATTAACATTGTCGCATAATGATATAGTCCCATCCATCACTCTTACTGTCAGTCCTACCCCTTTCATCCGGGTCTTTGATAAATCGTGATACCCGGATGCAGAATACCGCCCCCGTGTGCATTTAGATGATGGTTGGCGTCGGTTTGGATAAATATTAAGTCGGGTGTCCCGGAAACTCAAGTCCAGATAATAGTTTCCTATAAACCTGCGGGGTGGATGTGGTTGTATGCATTTGCCTGCTTACTGCACCTGCTCGGAGTTGAACTATGGGCTATTCCCACATCGCTTTGATGTATACATAGATAGCAGTAGCTATTAATGTATTTAATAGGACACACTCAACTTGCTCAAGGCAAGTATTGATTGTGGTCACGTTCAGACTGATCAGGCCCTTGTTTGACGGCGTCGGTGTTTACATATTCATATGCCGAATATTTCCGAAGTATGCAACCACAATGGTATATAAACATAAATCGTCAGAGACTAACCAGTCTCGACTATGCGACGAAACAGATTCCATAGGGCGAACAAGGCAAATAGCGGCAAAATTGTATGAATGGATTTTGGAAACTCCGAGTCTACACAAGGAACGTTTCTTATACAATAGGAGGTTTAGTAGCGATGTTACTACAACCAGTCAATCGGGATAAATAGAAATAGCTGAATTTGTTTTAATATAAGTCTTATATGGGATTACAGCTTATCAAAATATTTCCCGGGCGCTTGAAATATATATCTTCTGCAACCCATGCTTGTCGTAAAAGGCGACTATATTTGTCGTAAGAGGCGACTAACGGAATCGGGTAGTCAGGCTCGCTGTCTTGCTTGGTACATGTGATTGTATCCCAGTTGCGTAGATCGATGCTCATGATTTCAATCACTGGATTGTTTGGTCCAGACTCGATTATTTACAGACCGCCGTCATATAGCTGGAATATTGTTGAGTGCGGCATTAACCAACAAACAAAACTCATCAGTCACAAACGTTTGTACAGAATAGTTTGTTTTTTTATTTCGTATTCCCGTCAATACTTGAAGTATAGATACGTCTTTAATATAATTGTATATTCCTCAGAAAGGTATGTCATTCCCACAAAAACTGCCTTAATATTTCTCTCTCAAATACGTGAACCTGCATCCTGTTGCTCATTAGGAAACAACGTGACCCTCGGGCCACTCTCACGACCAGGGCACCGTTCTGACAAACCGATTTTGGCCCTACGACGTCTTAAGACAAAGAAAGGGAAGTACGATCGTCTTAGAGCTAAGATCACTTTGAGGTCAGTGGCACCAGTGACGTAAATGCATTCACGGGGGTAATTCAAAAACAATTTCCTTAGGAGTTACCACTGACAGGCAGCACAGGACATTATGCGAAAGCTTTAACAGCCAATAACAACGTGACACTTGACAGTGTGTCTTTCCTGCCTGTGCGACCCTGGGACCTATTTGCCCGACCCCTCGAGATTATGTCCCACGGTAGCCTGTAGGGGTAAGGGTTTGATGTCGTCATTGTGATTATCACCTGACCGCCCTACCCTTTTAATAACCGGGGTCATATTGTCCCTTGTCCAACCCCCAGCTTCCAGGTATTAAGTCACGGCACTAAACGTCAGTATTGTACCGCTATACAACCAGCGAGTAATCATTCAGCAATCTTTCCTTTGCTTATTGGTCGGGATAATGAAACAACAATACAAATTTCTCCACATAGCTATTACGGAAACCGGAAATGATTCTACGGTGGAGATTTAACGCCACCTGTCGGTGGCTACGTCACAGCACGAGCCTAAAAAGCCAGCTGTTCATTGGTCCATTTCACAGATGGAATCCGGCAGATAATGGATGAATCAGGATTTGTAAGAAGCTCGCATTATCTTGCTTGGTCGGTCATTTTAGCTCGCACAACTTTGATTTGACAGATCGTAAGAAACTATTATTTAGGTAATTGCCCACCGGCATTTTGGTGGCTTTAAATTTTGGAATTGGCTCTTTAACTATGCCATACGCAACATGCGTCACTGACTTACAGTTTGTAGGGTTGAAATCGGGGAAATACACCACCGTTGGAAGAAAACTGATTAAATTGAAAAGAATCACATGGTAGTTTAACCCAGTATGTCACAGATCACCGTCTTCCAATGCAGAAAGGAAATAATGTGCTGTAATAACTAGCAGGGAATGGTCTTCGAAAACACCGCTATATCAATAGGGGTCAACCAAAATAGTAATATGAATATCATGTATTGTAAGGAAAGTATTTTTGTTGTAAAAATGATAATACTTTCTTTCTTTAGATTTTCTTTCAAATCCATAATATTCACTAATACGGGCTTAAGAGCAACATACAGGGACTCGAGGGACTTAGCGAAATGGCCGACTTCTTTGAATCTAGGATGTAGTATGCCAAATAGTTACCTATCGCAGGTGTGGCTTATGCAGTAAACGCATATATTAGAATATAAAATGTTTAGCGGGTTAATGTACCCGTGGGAACACTGACAAAAAATCTGAACAGCACTCCTTCGTCACAAACATGCTTGACTGTATAAATATAAGGTTTAAAATATATGGTTCAGTCTCAAATTTAGAAATGGGATACCGAACATCTGATTAAAAATCATGTAATATTGTGACGAGGGACCATGGAATAGTCCAACTAAAAAATAAAAATGTCGATCTATCTATTTCTGTTCCTGTGACATATCGCAGTGTCAATTTTTGCTTGAAAAGAAGTACAAAGCTTTGTGAAAATATGTCCCGTACAGAAAACGTGGAGTCCGATGTCACTCGAAGACAAATAACATATGACCTTCTGATTCTTTCTAAATTGAAACAAATTTCAGTATTGGTATTTACAAAGACATTCATAGATTCATTAACAAAGTCAAAGTTCATATCTAAGAAAACAATTCACTAGGGTCGACCTTTAATCTATCAACAACTTGATATATATATTACCTGTGTGAAGTAATCAATGGTTCATGTACCTTCATTACATAATGGGATTTTTCACTAACGATCACTCTTTCACACTTGTGACACCACTTTCCGAGAATGCCATGTCATGTGGTGGGTTGCTAAGCGTTCCGCGTGACATCATATGTTAATCGTTTGTTGGTCTGTCTTCTCCTTCACCATCTTGTCCACGCCTCAGTGAACTAATCAACTCAAGCAGGGTCTGATTTTGTCATTACTGTAGTCCCCCGATTAAGCAAACGTTAATCTTTTTAATGGCCATTACCACGCCGCTGACCAAGGGCGGAGACTTCACTGGAGATCCAACGTAGCCCAAGTATTATCCGTTTCCAAGCTGATGACCAGCGTTTGACCTTCAGAGCATCAAGTTGTTTTTGATGTTCTCAACAGATTGCAGAAAGTGTATATGAAGGATAAACCCGTAACTTCAAAGACACTCAACGAATTAAACCTCCGCCACATTATTATACTAAGGTTGTCCAATTAAGCAAGAAAATTCTTTCCAGAAGATTAAATCTGTCTGAAGCGACGCTCTGATGTGAGCACATGGATTCTTCTGCTTAGCCTCTGGCTATTTGGAAAGATGAACCTAGCAATTTTAACATTGTATTATTTAATTCACATATACATAATTATTCTGCTTGATGGATTTTCTATGAAGACGAATCATCTCTGTTTGACAAGCCCTAAAATTTCCCACGAGGACGTTTTGTCGAATCTTTTTTACCTATCGTCTACTTGTTTATGTAAGGGTCCCGTTCACTCATTGTCAACAATGCCTGAGCGAAGAGCTATTATTTTCGGGTTTTAGTTTCTGTCAAAAGGTAAATCGATATATGGCAATTGGTTTCCAACACACCTACTGTGTCGGCCACGTCTTAGGGCATGGCGGGGCAGTAATTGTAGTCAATGAGGTGCAAGAGATGACCCGTCTCGTGTCTGAGTGTGTCAATTGTCTCCGTGATATGAACACCGCGGCGGAGAAGGTCCCAGTGATGGCTGTCTGTACACACTGATTGTTTCATACAATACTTTCATGTTTAGACCGGAAATAAGAGAAACTGGATCGCGGTCCTTTAATAAAAGTGCCCGTTTCGTTTGGACGGTTTATCCTGATGATATTGAAATTGAATTAAGGTTATCTAAGAGTGGAATCATGTTTTGTTGGACTTCCCAGTCTTCAGTGTGACGGCGTAACACCTTCTGACTATGTCTTTCCATTTGAGTGGTAAGGTAATAATAAGTAGATGATGTCAAAGCCAGAGAATCCTCGTTGATCATCCGCCGAAACATTAAAGCACACAGTCTGGTTTCCTTCATAGACAGAGTTAAACCCTTGTCACTCACTCTATACCCATGTTCCTCGCTTGTGCCAGGATCCGAAGGTTCAAATACCAGGTTCGCAGTTACATATTTGATTTGCCAGCACCACATTCTACGAACTGCTTTGATTAATCAAATTTGTAACCTTGTTCCATTGATAACTGTTTCAGTCACCATCGCATAATTGTGGGCTTTCAACAGTGGCACTCAATTACGTTAGAATAGTTGACATTATTGGTGAATGACGATTGATTGAACAACTATTTTCATACCAGACAAACTGTTTTTAAAATATTATTATGGTTTCTATTACTAATAATGTTACTATTATAAATGAAATAAATATAGAAAAATTGGCTTAAGCGTCTAGAGCATTCACTGAGCCTTGTCATCAATCAAACTTACCACTGTATCGTTACTAAGGACAACATGCCATATTCGAGTACACTGTGTCAAACACAGGACCGTGAAATGAATCTATCCTCTCCCCACTCATCTCAAAGCAAAACAATTGACACATCAAAGACACCAGTACAAAGGTTACAAATAATCCCCCTCCTGACATGTCAAAAGTAATCTGCCTATGTCCCACCATAAACACGAAGCCCGCTGCCCAGGGGCCTCATCAGAGCCCTTGTTTCCCCGACAGATCTCTACAGAGTACTTCAGTCTGTTCTGTTCCCAAGACATCAACAACAAAAAACTCTACAGTGATTCATGTGAGAATCCCTGGTCCGCCTCATGATTCGTCTGACTTCGGAGAAAGCCTGCACCCAACTGGAACACCATTCTATTTCAGACAAGTTTTTTTTATGACATGCAGGTAGACCAGATAATCGGCGAGGGATTTATTCATAATCGACAAATCAAGATTTTGGAGTCAGTTATCTTTTGATGACGGACCCACTTTTTTACACCACGCGAGAATAAATCACGTGAATCACAGACATTTAAGGCCGACGCTTATTGGGAGCGATTGTCATTTGGTATCGTGGCGAGACGTCACATTACACCACCATTTTAAAAAACTGATCCGGCGCCATTACGCTGGTTTCTAGTGAACTGTTTGGATCCCGGCCTCGTTTTGAAACAAGAAAGTAATAGGAGGAAACAGCGCCCCCTGTAGTATCCCTGTAACACCATGATGTCCTCACGCCTCAGTGGACACGCAAAGCGTGGTCGTAGTTTTATGTCCATTGTTCAAGTTTACGACATCGTGTACAGCGTCCTTCGTATGGGTACTTCCTACTTTTTAATGACACTCTAAACATCGTAGTCAAACTGCAGCTTCAAGGTCTGAGGAGAGCAACATGGCTTAACCGTAATGCTTCAAATTCCTCCTACCTTGATACCTCTTTGACTCTGTTAATGGCACAATGATAACCAGAATGAGGCCCCACCCTCCTTCTGCCCCACTGCGCCGGCTCATGTAGTTAAACTATCAATAAAACCACGGCATAGTAATTATTATCATTATTACGACGAAAAAACATCTGATACCAGTGTTCTTAGCATATTGTTAGCATCATAGCCAATGGCAATGGTTTAAGCAAAGGATATTAAGAATGCCTTTGTTGGGGATTTTGTCAGTTAAAAATGAAAAACTAACGTCACCGAATGTTATCCTGAACGTGTTTATTTGTAAATGTGTTGTAATGTAAATCTTTCTTAAAAAAGAAACCCAATATCAATATACAGCAACGGAAGAAAGGTGCTCTTGTACGTGGTTTACAGGATGAAAGTCTTAAAAGTACTCATCATATGCTTATTACAAGCCTTTTTATTCTTTTTACATTACAAGGAATATTGTGAATTATGAATAATTATTATCATTATCATTATTATTATTATTTACAGATTAAAATAAAAAATACAGCAAAGAGGGTTTGGGTGATCCTGGCACAATCAGGCTGGTTAGGCTCAACATCAGCTCAGGGCCTTTGCCCTCCACACGCAGCCCAGAGAGCGAATGGGACTCCCAGGAAGCGCTGCTTAGTCAAACCCACCCCGAACTTTCCGGAGAATGTGAAGACTCCCTAACACTGTAGACTCCTGCATTACCAAGATTGTCAGATGCGCTGTATTCCTGGCAACAAACTCGTGTACTTTGCCAATGTCAGTCAACAGATTGGGAGGTACCAAACCTAAGGCGACGAGAACAATGGGGAGTTGAACAACTTGGTACTTTGGATGCAAGCGTGACATTTCGAAAGCGAGGTCCGCATATTTGCCATGTTTTTCCCCAATATTGTCAATCACATTAGTATCAAAAGTGACAGAAAATTCAATGATATAAATGATTTCATTGGATTTATTTATCAAAAAGGACAAGATCAGGTTCGTTGGCCTGTATACGCCAAGGGCTGTAAACGGGCCTATTCCAAAAAATGCTGTATTTATCATTTTCCATGACGCCCTCTACATATTCCGGGTCGTACCATGAATGGGCCTCTGTGTCAAAACCACAAGCATTGCGAAGACGGTTTGAAAAGGATCGAGCCATTGCATCATGTCGCTTAAGATACTATGTTTGTGCCAAAGCTGGGCATCTACTGACAATGTGTTGGACAGTCTCATTAAATTCATTACATAATTTACATTTCACATTTTGATGCAAAATCACACATTCGAGCGGGAAGTGACTGGTCATGAGCAGCAAACAGAAACCCATCTGTTTCACTTTTCTGGCCAGCCTACCTCATCCAAGCGAAGGACTCTGCAGGGTTGCCTATCTACTCAACACACTGTACTTAAACCCGATGCTGAGGTCGTTCAGATAGTGAGTGAGTACGGTTTTACGCCGCTTCAGCAATATTCCAGCAATATCACGGCGGGGGACACCAGAAATGGGCTGCACATTGTACTCATGTCGGGAATCGAACCCGGGTCTTCGGCGTGACGAGCGAACGCTTTAACCACTAGGCTACCCGGAAAGATTTAATATGGCACTTTGCTTGTTTCACACTCCAGCAGTTCAGAAGCAGCAACTAATTCAACGCCAACATTGAGATCATGTCCCACATCCTTTGCTCGTTTAAGAAAACTGTGGAATACCTAGTTTTCATCGTGGGTCTTGACATGCTTCACAAGAGGATCATCATGACAATTATATGTGTGTTGTTCTTATTCTTCTGCAATATCACGGCTGGGGACACCAGAAATAGTCTTCGGACATTGTACCCATGTGGGGAATCGAACGTGGGATTTTCGGCGTGGCGAGCGAAAGCTTTAACCACTAGGCTACCCAACCGTTCCTATATCTCTTGGTGAAAGCAACATGCTCCGTAATGCGGTCCTTCCAGAAAGGCAAAGTGAACGTTACTTTATGCCAACACAACAATGACCAATCTATATCAAAGCACCTTGCATAAATAAATAATCCTGTATGGGACAGGAAAACACGATAAAATTGTAACAACCACCCGATTCTCATTTCATTCTGCTCTTCCGATTCTATCAGGCCTAATGAAATAGCTACCCGGGTCCTGGGCAGAAAGGCCCATACTGGCTCCGTATATTGACAGCATTCGTATACTCAGTATATGACCCTTCAGACTAGACGCTCGTTGACGAGATAAACACAAGGCAACTTTAATCATGATTCCATAAAAATAAACTTCAAAATAAGGACATCTGTCCCGAAGGCTTCTGACTTACAGCTGCACAACAGTTGTTGCCCAGCAATGGTAAAACTTCATTGTTTACATTCCAAACAATCAGCAAAGTTTTGTGTGGATATCCATACAGCTTAGTGACCACTTGCCTCCATAGTTTTCATCAATATGCCATTTAAGAAGTTCGTGTTATCAGAATCGATAATATCCATGATTGTGGTTTTATGTCAATCTTTCCTGTAAACACTATTATATTTATCGACATTTGTGTCCTTTTTGTGTAATAGGCCGATGAAATTGGACCGTATCAATCACAATGTCGCCATAGGTACTCTACTTCTCATGGTGAGGCCGGGTCGCATATTCTCGCCACCAGATGGCGTTGCTACGAGGCTACAGACAAGCCTGCACTTCCGTTTTAGAAAACTGCTTCGTGAGAATTTCGTTCCTTTGATTTCACATGATTGCTAATCAGAGGCGGGATAGGATCGACAGACGCTTCTTACTCAATCATACAGTACACGAGACTGGTGACGTCACGCACGTGTAGGTCACCCAGACACGGGAGACATGACACAATTAATCGGGGACAACGTTTCTCGTCGCCTATTCTTGCGTAGATTGAATCTTTGATGAAACCATTTGCCATTAAACAAGTACTTGGATAAAAGAAATACTCAGATACGTATGCTTGAGCGCATGGTCACAACCCATGATGGAAGAGGTATGCCCCAAACTAATGAGTTATGTACGTTCATTCAATAAATAGGACCAAATGGTAACCAAATAATTAATTTAATGACATCGTGTCAAACAAATCAGTGGTTTTTCTCACTTTAAATAATATCAAAGCATTGTAACTTGAGATATTTTATTGCACTTGCGGGCATGACAAAACATGTGGCGGCATCAAGGCGACATACAAAAACGTCGAAAATGTCAGCGTTGTATTAACACCCGAACGCTTTGTACATCGTTAAGTTCACTGTAATATGACATGAACAACACTTGTAAAAGACTCACTGTTAACGTTTTCCACCCTGATTATATCATTAATGTCATGTTTATGGGGGCATACAATGCGCGTTTAAAGTTCTGTTCACAATAATAGATTAATTTCAAATGGAAAAAAAACCCGTGCTTGAATCATTAAAGTCGATCTCGCCAACATTCTGCCTATTAACCTGATTACAGAGAAAGGGCAGGCACGCAGCCATCTTGAAACCACATCCTCAACATCGGCACCTGCGGCGGAGACGAACACGATTCAAATCTCGCGTTGGTCACGCGACAGTCACGTGACATATGAGATGTGACGGTGAAGTATGGCACCGCAATCCAAACCGATGCCAGGGTGACTGGTTGAACGATATGGTCACAATGCCATAGAATGGTGATCCGTTGTTATTCAGAATGGCGACAGCACATGCACGTGCATCGTGATATTTCGGACACATTCACGCGAGCGGCACGCGTTAGGCCTGACAAGGCATAATGCACGCGGACAATGGCGTTTACATCACAGGCACCGCCTCCTGACAAGGTTGTTTTTGCTTCAGGACCGCTGAGACATAATTTCCACCCGTTATTGTTGTGTTGGTAAATCTTTTACTGATTCAATTTATTATTCATTTTGAATGTTAACACTCCAATAAATATTTCAAATAAAATGAGAAGTTAGGTATTCGTAGCAAGTTAGTATATTTTGACACGCCATGTTAGTCACGGTGACTGCTGCAGACGGTGAACTATAGCCCCATTTGGCCAATCTCAACATCTCGTTGTATTTGCAACTGTAACAGTGTAGTATAGTCAACGCCAGAGAATAATTAGCCTCGATTACCCGCCGAAACATAAACCTTTGGGATTATGACAAAATAGTGGTGAAAAATAATGTACAGACACACTATGAAAACGCAGATTCAAGATGTGTTTTTGTGCTCAAGTACATCAACTCAAAACACTTCAAATGAGATTCGAACCCATACCATGACATTGTTGTGTTTGGTTAGCTCTAACCTAAATTGTCATTTTGCCAAATATTAAAAACATTCGTGTATGCATTTTGAAAGTATTTCAGTTCATGATTGGATCACTGAAAATCAGTGATAGCACCATGTGTGTAAATGGCGTGAAAATGGTAAACATGTCCCGCCCTAACGGTAGCACCACAAGCTTTTAGCTTTATAGAGATACCTGGCGTTTTTTTGTCCTTCAAAGTGGAAAACTATTAATCGCGCCTGGACCAGATAATCCAGTGATTGATATCATGATTCTCGATCCACGCAATTGGGATACGAATTAACCAAGTCAGCGAGGCTGGCCACCTGATCCCTTTAGTCGCCTCTTCCGACAAACATGGATTGTTAAAGACCTATCCTAACCCGGATTGCGTGTCATCGTATCCTAATTGCGTAGATCGATGCTCATAACGTGCATCACTGGATTGTCTGGTCCAGTCTCGATTATTTACAGACCGCCGTTATATAGTTGGAATATTGCTGAATGCGGCGTTAAACAAACAAACAAACACATTGTGTTTTATAAATCAAGTAATTTATGTTGTCAAACATAGCATGAATTATATTAAGATGACGGTTACTCAGAGAGACTTAAACCCCGTTGGTAGAAACTATGTTAACATGTTAAGATGTTTTTTGGCTAAATTGTCGTATGATATCGAAAGAGGGGAGACCAGAAAATCTGTTCATTCCAGATACAGAAGAATTCGCTGCTAGCCAAACTATCATGGATTTGCATGGAATGTGTGGGATAGTTTGGCTCACAGTCTGAATCAGAGACTACCCCGGGTATATTGCAGGTTGGAATAGATCCCTAGCTGGGATCCCAAAGCTGGTTATATGAGCTGACAAATACGGAATTGGGGTCTCTAATTGTGCGCCATCGTGTTCCGAAGACGTGAACCGTTGTTCATGTTATCAAACTCGTTCATTTACAGTGATGATATAGCTGGAATACTGCTGAGTGTGGCATAAAACACTGAGTCATCTATATCTTCAAGGTTTGGTTGGTTTGTTGTTTAACGCCGCACTCAACAATATTCCAGCTATATGACGGCGGTCTGTAAATAATAGAGTGATTGACATCATGAGCATCGATCCACACAATTGGGAACGATGACATGCATCAACCAAGTCAGCGAGCCTGACCACCCGATCCCGTTAGTCGCCTTTTACGACAAGCATAGTCGCCTTTTACGACAAGCATGGGTTGCTGAAGACCTATTCTACACCCGATCTTCACGGGTCTATATCTTCAAGGACATCGTCACTGCAACATGTATGTCTATGGTTTACTTCTTGCTTTGACAGCTACAAACCAAGCAATATGTTTGTCAATATGTTACAACGTCGTTGAACACTTGCAATAGTACATTTACATATTCACATTGAATTCAATGGGTTCTTGCCCGACATTCGCCAGTCCTGCGGCGTTATAACAGTGTCGCCTCATTCCCGCGTTCAGACGCCTCTCAAATTAACTTAGAAGGACCTCGAGGACCTGTTTTTGTCCCGTCCCCAGGAACGTCTTTGCGGCGCCCCTGAAACCTGATCCTGCATCTACGTGCGTTTCCGCTTGTCACCCCCGGGACGGACTTCGACAAAGACACCAGAACTGCTAGTGTTATGCACAATTAGCTGGCTTTATTGTACACTTAATATCAGTTTTCTTCACAGTATCCTAGCTTAATGAGGCTTGAAATCAATGGTAACCGTCTCAAATTCATATACATATTTCAGTGGGGTCCTTTATGCTGTGTTTCATATAGCGGTTCCCATGATGTTAGGCCCCTATGACAGTAGCTAGTGGCGACGACAGAAGCGGTGTCTTTTTCAGGGTGTGATCGACAGCTCGTTGTGTCTTGTCTACTACTGGGCAGATTCCTCACGTGTGGACTGGGGGTGGGTGCGTGCAGAAGTGTTCGTAACAGTCAAATGACATATTTTTCATCCATTCTATTTAAGGGTGCAATATCTAATAGGTTGTTGTAGATTCAGTTAGTGTCAGACATTGTCGAAAACAGGAACTCAAATTGTGTGTGGCATGTAAACGAGATTCAACGCAAAGTAGTGCTGGTTAAGAACACTGCAAGGTAGTGTTGTATGACAGGTGAGTGACAGTCTGATCTGGATGCTTGGTAGTGCTGTGGACCTCTGTTCAATGTAGCTGTGTGACATGTGTTCGGGGTGGCTGTGTGACATGTGTTTGGGGTAGCTGTATGACAAGTGTTCGGGGTAGCTGTGTGACGTGTTCGGGGTAGGTGTGTGACATGTGTTCGAGGCAGCTGTGTGACATGTGTTCGAGGCAGCTGTGTGACATGTGTTCAGGGTAGGTGTGTGACATGTGTTCAGGGTAGGTGTGTGACATGTGTTCGGGGTAGCTGTGTGACATGTGTTCGGGGTAGCTGTGTGACATGTGTTCGGGGTAGGTGTGTGACATGTGTTCAGGGTAGGTGTGTGACAAGTGTTCAGTGTAGCTGTGTGACATGTGTTCGGGGTAGCTGTGTGACGTGTTCGGGGTAGCTGTGTGATATGTGTTCGAGGCAGCTGTGTGACATGTGTTCGGGGTAGCTGTGTGACATGTGTTTGGGGTAGCTGTGTGACATGTGTTCGGGGTAGCTGTGTGACGTGTTCGGGGTAGGTGTGTGATATGTGTTCGAGGCAGCTGTGTGACATGTGTTCGAGGCAGCTGTGTGACATGTGTTCAGGGTAGGTGTGTGACATGTGTTCGGGGTAGGTGTGTGACATGTGTTCGGGGTAGCTGTGTGACATGTGTTCGGGGTAGCTGTGTGACATGTGTTCGGGGTAGCTGTGTGACATGTGTTCGGGGTAGCTGTGTGACATGTGTTCGGGGTAGGTGTGTGATATGTGTTCGAGGCAGCTGTGTGACATGTGTTCGAGGCAGCTGTGTGACATGTGTTCGGGGTAGGTGTGTGACATGTGTTCAGGGTAGGTGTGTGACATGTGTTCAGGGTAGGTGTGTGACATGTGTTCGGGGTAGCTGTGTGACATATGTTCGGGGTAGCTGTGTGACATGTGTTCGGGGTAGCTGTGTGGCATGTGTTCGGGGTAGGTGTGTGACATGTGTTCGGGGTAGGTGTGTGACATGTGTTCGGGGTAGCTGTGTGACATGTGTTCGGGGTAGCTGTGTGACATGTGTTCGGGGTAGCTGTGTGACGTGTTCGAGGTAGGTGTGTGATATGTGTTCGAGGCAGCTGTGTGACATGTGTTTGGGGTAGCTGTGTGACATGTGTTCGAGGCAGCTGTGTGACATGTGTTCGGGGTAGCTGTGTGACATGTGTTCGGGGTAGGTGTGTGACATGTGTTCTGGGTAGATGTGTGACATGTGTTCGGGGTAGCTGTGTGACATGTGTTCGGGGTAGCTGTGTGACATGTGTTCGGGGTAGCTGTGTGACATGTGTTCGGGGTAGGTGTGTGACATGTGTTCTGGGTAGCTGTGTGACATGTGTTCGGGGTAGCTGTGTGACATGTGTTTGGGGTAGGTGTGTGACATGTGTTCGGGGTAGCTGTGTGACATGTGTTCTGGGTAGATGTGTGACATGTGTTCGAGGTAGCTGTGTGACATGTGTTCTGGGTAGGTGTGTGACATGTGTTCGGGGTAGCTGTGTGACATGTGTTCGGGGTAGCTGTGTGACATGTGTTTGGGGTAGCTGTGTGACGTGTGTTTGGGGCAGCTGTGTGACATGTGTTCAGGGTAGGTGTGTGTGACATGTGTTCGGGGTAGGTGTGTGACATGTGTTCTGGGTAGCTGTGTGACATGTGTTCGGGGTAGGTGTGTGACATGTGTTCTGGGTAGGTGTGTGACATGTGTTCGGGGTAGCTGTGTGACATGTGTTCGGGGTAGCTGTGTGACATGTGTTTGGGGTAGGTGTGTGACATGTGTTCGGGGTAGGTGTGTGTGACATGTGTTCGAGGTAGGTGTGTGACATGTGTTCGAGGTAGGTGTGTGTGACATGTGTTCGGGGTAGGTGTGTGACATGTGTTCGGGGTAGGTGTGTGTGTGACATGTGTTCGGGGTGGCTGTGTGACATGTGTTTGGGGTAGATGTGTGTCACATGTGTTCGGGGTAAAATCCGTGAAACTAAGACAATTGAATGCATTGTTTGCTTTAGCTCTTAGAATTCTTTTCACATCGTAGCTGCTATATTAGGTACACAAGTACACAAAAATTGCAAAAAGACAGCGTCTAACATTATATTTGTGTTGCGATGCAACGACTGGACAGAAAACTCCAAATGATTGGTGTAAAAATTGAACACATTAATCATCGAAACGCATTTATTCGAGAGAATGTCTACTATCAAGATCCCTTGTCTATCGCAACTGTCTTCGCCAATTCGAGTCAAATACAGGTCAATATTTCAATATTGAGTTTTCTATGAGAATAAGCCCGGTTAAGCCACGGCGATATCCATCCTTTCTCATCATCCATGGTCTGCATTAACTGCATGCGTGCGTCCCAGTATCCCACCACCTCATTCTCAACGAGTCACGTTACTAATATCCCACCATTCTATTGTGCGCGTGCACCGTCTTAATTTCAATTAATGATACCGGTGGTGGTAAATTACAGGGTATTTGTTCCATTTAGACCTCTTATGGCACGTTCCTGGTTCATAAGTCGAGTATATTATGTCACAGATGGCGTGGCACGTTTAATATACAAACAACTGTTACACTGCTCCTTATAGCGATGTAAGGAAGCGCATTAGTGTGATGTAGATCTGTCAACACTGTGAGAAGCTCCTGTAATAGCTTTCTCCTTACAAGGAAGAAAAGGAGGCTCTGTATTGGTTTCTCCGGCGTCGACACGAGTGTCAACGCTGCATCGAGTTTGATTTATGGGGATTTATTTCCTCCGGGAAGATTTTTAAAACTCTTGAAAATGTGACGCAAACACTCTTCGATCTCTGATCGGATTTGTCAAAGTTTGAAGAGCAAACTTTAAGAGTTTGTTAAAGCGATTTGTATCGCTCCATTGCACTTTCTTGACATATGACATCATGGGAAGTAACAACTCGGATGCACAACCACAGCGATTTGTTATCTTCGACGAGAGATTGAGGCAAATTAGTTTATTCGGAGCACGCTGCTGTCGAGATGCCTTAGATCCACAATACCATTGTGAAGGGTTACGGTGATCTCATGCTCCAGAAGGTTAATTTGAGCTCACCGAGGAAAATGCGATTCTATTAAGAGGACACGCGACTGCAGAAAGAGCCACAGAAATTCGGAGACCCTGGATGATGTTTACGTACAGATATTGTAATGAGATAAAGCATACATACGAACGCCGGGTTCGGTGCCACACAGGTGTATACTTTGTGAATCCTGGTATTGGTTTTCTTGTAACAATATTCGTTTTGTTTCTTAAAGGTATCTCAACCTTATTCACTAATTCACAATATATGTACCCGGTTCTCTGTTTGTCCTATATTGAGACCACACGTGTACCAATAGATAAAGGGGACACGGTGGCCCAGTCGTCTGAGGCGCCGCGATTCGCTGTGCAGAGTTGCGTCCCTTGGGCACGCCAGAAACCTATGATTGTAGGTTCGAATCCCGGTTCGCCCCGATTATGTTTCTAGGTTTGAGACCTGCATCACTTCGGGCTTTCCTCCCACACTAGGCTGACACGCCGCGATATAACTGGAATACTGTTACAAGCGGCGTTAAACCCAACTCACTCACTGGCACACCATTAGATAAGCGGTGCCCTGAAAGTGAGGAAATGCATTGGATCCTCCGCTGTGACCTGACTACTGTAGGGTGTGGTCGGGATGTTCGCCCGATGAGCCTATGGTTTGTCGGCTCCAAATATTGACTCGCCGACTGTGACCGACCAGTTTCTCATCATGTTTTGGGAAACACCTTGTGAATAACACAGTCGACCCTGTTGTTGTTGTAATTCACATTTAGAGGAAAGGGTCCACTAAGATTGAAGTAGCCATCATAGCTTTTAAACTCCACCCACTATAGCCTCATCATTAACCGGACTTTTTATGTACCCCATATCTGTCGCCCATCCACCCTACCTTGCATACTGTTTAACAACTAGATCACCTTGCATCCACCCACCATAAGCCCATCAACAACCCGACCTTGCATCCACCCACTATGAGCCCATCAACAACAGGACCTTGCATCCATCCACTATAAGCCCATCAACAACAGGACCTTGCATCCATCCACTATAAGCCCATCAACCACAGGACCTTGCATCCATCCACTATAAGCCCATCAACCACAGGACCTTGCATCCAGCCACGATGGACCCGTCAACAACCGGACTTGTACGAGGTGACACTCAAATCAAAATCCACAACGACAATCTAAGCCTCGCATCCATCCAACGACGGCCCCTTTATTAGTGTATCAAGGGATGATGTATTCGTTCTTCTACAGTTCGTGTCTTATCTTAATGCGTCGGCGATGTGGCTATACCCTCGTGTGATGGCTTATTAGCACACAGTTCAGGTCACGCGTGGCCACGTCTGTCAAGGGATGAGGCCGCTTTGTCTTGGGGACTTACCTGACCATATACCTGCGATCTGCAACTAATTAAAGGTAATCACAAAAGACAATACAATAATTGATGACCATCTTAAATGAGTAATGGACGTCGCTCACAAGGGATGACCGACATGTAAATTATTGCTTGGGCTAAGTCTGAACGTTGGTCATCGTGAGGCCCTGATTAGAAAGGAAGAGACACGTGTCCCGCTTGTCATGTCAGCCATCTGAGTAGTTAGCCTTGCAGTGTGTGCACGGAGACGCCGGCCATTAGGGGGAAACGGTCATTATGGAATCTTGAGTGATTTTGAATTTCCCAGCAGAACACAATGCGTGCGTGCTGTACAGCTCAATTATGGAGTCATCAGATGGGAAGTCGGTAGGGACGTGGACAACACCTTCTCCTGCTGCTGCGACGTGTGCTAGATGTACAGGTGGATGGTTGACGCCACAATTTTGAGATCACATCAACTCTTGAGATGCAATAAGTCTGTGAAATGAAAACATTTTTAGATATGTTTGGTTAAATTATCTTTAAATACTTAATCAATAGGGTCATAGAGAATCTCTATTTTCAGAAACTGCAGAAATCTAGACTTGCAAGAGTATGCTAGACTTTATGGGAGATTTGGGTAGATTTTGTTTCAGGATCTGTATGAGAGACTGGGATAGTCAGCTTCATGTGAACTAAGGCATGGAGCAGTCTAGAGGATAAAGCGTCGACTCTCAGGCTGGAGACTAGGGTTCAATTCCTCAAGTGGCTACGGTTTGTGAAACCCTGTATTTCAATGTACAACGTTAAACAACATTCACTTATTCATTGTTGGCGTCCCCCGCCGTGGTATGGCTCTAATACTGCTTCAAGTGAGTGAGTGAGTGAGTGAGTGAGCTGGGTTAAACACCGCTTTGAACATTATTCCAGTTATACCCCGGCGTGTCAGCTTAATGTGGGAGGAAAGCCTGAAGTGATGCAGATGTCAGACGTTTACCACCTTGATGAAAGCCACGAGATCAGGCAGTGCTAACAGACCTAGAAACATAATCGAAGCTAACCGAGATTCGAACCCATTATTATAAGTTCTTGGCAGCATGCCCAAGGAACGCAACTCTGTACCACGCATTGCGGCGCCTTAGACGACTGGGCCATTCGTGGCCCCTGCTTCTTCACCCATACTCACTCACTGTCGGACTAGCCCAAAGGTGATCGTGTTCGCTCGTCACGAAAACAGAGTTCGATTCCCCAAGTAGATACAACATATGAAGCTAATTGATTTTCCTCGTTGGGAAAGTGCCTGGAAAATTACAAAAAGCGGTGTATAACTTCCCTAATCCACTCCTTATTAAATGCGTCTGTGCGTAAAATTTTGTCACAAACATCTCGGCTGAGGTTCGCGAGGCTTCGTTATGCGTCAGGTAAGCTGAACGCACTTCACTTGGCTTAATGTTGTGTGACGTGTCTTCTCTAATAGCAAACACTGACGGCTGGGTACTTGGGTGTGTAATGTTGCTTTGAAGGAGAAGCCAGTTTACCAGAGCCTGGGTTTGAACGCTTAGTAACAGATGTCCCTCCGTCGTTAATCCTCTCTCCCCCTCCCCTTCCTCCTACCCTCATCATGTCATGGTCAACAGTGACATAATTACATTATTGCAATTAAACAGCTACAGCAAGGCGGCCGCCACGCCTTAAAGGCATTAGCTGTGATGAATTTCAATAGTCGCGACTTTCCGCTGGCTTGGACACCCATGCAAGATGTTGGGACCCCAGGATGAATCAGTGTTTTGAAAGATTATGTGTATTAAGGGATCTCAGGGGTATACCACTCTTACGATTAGCTGCGTTAAGTCGTCATGAATGCTGTACGCGTTATTTCATATAGATGACATACAAGCCACTCCTTCACATTAGAAAATGGGCGTATTCTTATTAATCTTAATATATTATGCTTTGTATTTAAAAAAAAATCGAATTGAATGTTTTGTTTGATTTTCATTTTATAAGGTTTCGATTGCACGCGTAAATCCTATATCAAGTTCAACATTGTTACCATGACATCTTGAAGTCCACATAACGCTTTATGAAGGGGCAGTGTTAATATTTTACTTTGAAACAAGAAACGTGTTTTGATCCCGGCTATTTACGAAGGAAAATAATAGAGAATGGCTTGTTTACTTGCCCAGCAATTTCACTTATACTCTGTTTACAATGGTATATAAGGTTATGTAGAAAAATATAAACACCCAATAAACTAAATATTGCATCCCAGCTTCGCGAGTCTGTGTGACTGCATCATAAATTTCAGTTATGGAACGAGACAAAGATTGCAAGAGGTATCAGCTTTCGACGTAATGGTTCCCGCTCATGTACTGATCGATCTGGTTGGAACATAAACACCTCATCGCCATCCAGGGGCGCTAGACGGGAGGGTGGTTGGGTGAGGGGGGCTCTCAATATATCTGGGGAACAGGTAGAGTCATGTTGTACTTCCAGACAAAGGCGTTGTCTGCTATTATATATATCCGAGGAAATACCTTTTTGTTGATTCTACTGTTTTGGTTCACACCAAGCAATATTGTTGTTTGGGTTACTGGTCTACAAATATTACTTTATTGCAATTTGTGTACGGTGCTTGACCGATATATATCTTTTGTAGTTCAGACATCTTGTAAGTATTTCAAAGTTACTTTGAAATAGACTTAACATAATGCATGTCAGTCGCCGTGCACAATCTATTTATTACTTGGGTATGGTGCACTGAAACCTATATATAAACTGCCGGGAAAAACAAGTATACACTTGAAAATTAAATTTGACCAAAAACTTACAAAATTATCAAAACGTTACCATGTTAACCTGATATTGCTGGACAGTTGGAACATTACTAAACGCGTCGTAAAACCACTCACTCACTCACTCGGCTAAATTCAGCCGCCGAAACACTGCAATCTCAAGGTCCAAAACACAGCTACGATGCCCGTATCAAATATATTACGATCGAATAGCCATTTCTTGTTTGTTTCATTCTTAGCCACCATCAAGCTTGGGTGTATACTTTCTTTTGCCCGGCATTGTAGCCCGGACACTGTTCATGCAGAAACCTCGCATACATGCACCGTCTTTATATGTTTAAACGAATATTACTCATTGCCACTTTTTCGTTTATCGCTAATTCGATTTTTGTTCATAGTGACGATTTCACTCAACGCCGTTCGGACTAACGGGGTGTCACTGTACACGTAATCACGTAACATAACGTGAGTTTGCTATAACCCCCGTGGTTGCTGCCAAATGTTTCAGGTTCTGGAATAGTTTTAGTTTCTGTCGGATGACTTTGAAGTTGCGACTAAATTAACTCTGCACCTGATGTCTGGCTCGTGACGTCACGAATTGGCGAAATTCTTCCATGTTGTAGGGTTCGACATGAGAGAAGCTTTACTATTATTTCAGCGTAGGAGTGAAGTATGCTTTGGAATGTATACTTACTGAAGGAAATATTCATTCCTGCAGCCACGAATTCGTGAATGTTAAGTACAAGGCCGTCAGAGCAATGGGTGCATTGCCACTGAGACCCGTCTATTGAAATGTTTAAGGAAAGTCAGGTGCCCTCATTTATGATATAAATGCTTTGTAAGTCAAGAATACTTGTATGCCAATATGCAGGGGCTGAAGGGAATAAATGGTTCTGCAAGATGGCCAACCTCAGTTGACTGAAGGGAATATATCTTTCTACAAGATGGTCAACCTCAGTTGACTAAAGGGGATAAATGGTTCTGCAAGATGGTCAACCTCAGTTGACTAAAGGGGATAAATGGTTCTGCAAGATGGTCAACCTCAGTTGACTAAAGGTTCAGTAAGTGATATCCTGAAGCTTCTCATCCAGAAAGCCTTGTTTGACTTGACGAAAGCTATAATCAAGCAAGCATCAATTTGTGATTTTGCAACAATACGTAATATTCCCATGACAATCTAAATCTGAGTGAATGTGCTTGTAGGTAATGTTGTGAGTAATGTATTGGACAAATGGACTGTTGACAGTGCACACTCAGATAGTTGTTATCTGAAGTACAACAAAGGCAGGGACGTATCCAAGGCGTTATGACGAAATGCGTTTGCCTGATGATCCTGTCCACAATTTCTACTTTTGGATATTGGTCAACACATTTATATTCCACCTTAGTTGACTAACTGGGTTAAATATTCTGCACAATAGCCTGCCTTAGTTGACTAAACAAGATCAAAAGAAGCCATCGAGCGATGCCAAAAGACTGGAAGACTTAAAGTAACATGTGATCTAAATACGTCAAAGTCCCCGTTCCCCACGCGACACCATAACTACTAGTTTATGTGTATACAACCCTTTTTCCCAAGTGAAGTTAAAAATATCACGTTAAAGTAAGTCTCGTTTGGCGATTAAGTAAACTAACATGTAGTCCCTGAAATACATTCAATGATGAGTATTCTATAAGAGACCCCCGAATATTAAAGAACTCTCAAGTCTCTTAGCTGACACAGTGATAAGTGCATGCTGCTGGAGCTGTGAATGGGATGAGAATGGAATGGTGGAATTGTAGTATTAAACACATGCTCTTGGGTCGGTAAGAGTTAAAGGGGGTTAAGCGGCGCTTGGGACGGTTACCTTTAATTGGTCTGCAAGATAGCCTGCCTTATCCTTTATTGCTTGAATGCCTTACAATATGCACACGTCCTACTTAATGACGATGAACTATTAGCAGCGTCCAGCTTTGGTATGTTAGGGACCCGCACAATCTCCAGCATGTTCTCTCACAAGTATATTCAGTGGTTGTATAGATTGTAGAATAGGTCTTCAGCAACCCATTCTTGCCGTAAAAGGCGACAATGCTTGTCGTAAGAGGCGACTTACGGGATCGGGTGTCAGGGTCGCTGACTTGGTTGATGCATGTCATCGTATCCCAATTACGTGGATCGCTGCTTATGATATCAATCACTGGACTGTCAGGTCCAGACGCAATTATTTACAAACCGCCGTCATGTAGCTGGAATATTGCTGCGTGAAAAAACAAACAAACAAACAAACAGTGATTGTATAGGAGGCAATCTGAAGAGAAGACCATTATAGCACAACGTGTATGCATAAGGTTACGTCACCCCTGTGATGGATAACACATCATACGGAAGTCAAGTAATTTTTTTTGTATTTTGGTAACAGGACATTTGGTCTGGAAAAGTTCACTGTGTCTTACTATGTCACAGCGACTCTAGTGTGGCTATATTTGATATATGGCCCGGCACTGTGTATATATCTATATCTGTGTATATCTGTGTATATCTGTGTATGTCTATCATCAGTGACTACTGTGTACGGAGCTCACTGGCCGGTCTCCCTGCACTGTACCTGGCGACACCGTGGCCTTCAGATACGTCATGAACCAGCCATGTTTTATGTCGATGTGAGACAATCAGAGATACGGGCGGAACAAATGACGCTTTCTTTACCACAAGATAAGGTTTACGTGATCCCCGTCTGGTTCTGGTTGTACTGAGCCGATAAAGCCTCCACAGTTTACAGTGTTTGAGTTAACGGACATTACGACGTGCCTCGATTCAGCCTGGTGGGTCAAGGTCAGGCAGGTTCTACTTTCAGATCGAGACAACATCTTTCATTTTCATAAATTACGTTCCCGTGAACACAAGTTGAAGGAAAGGTGATACATTATGGATGAAACTAAAGTACAGAGTGATTCTAATGCAATCGTTATATACCATAACAATAATTAATATACTAATAATTAATCATTAATAAACTTGTTATTTTTCGGAAGTAGGGCCCGGTCAAGGTTAAAGCGACATTATGTTGTTATATACGTCATCGCAGTATCCAATATGTCAACTTTTCTTTGTTTAGATTTGATCTTTACTGACTTAGCTCTTCTTGCTCTGCGCTTTGCAACAGTCTTATAATCCTGTCTATTTAACTCACGCCAGACAAAAGGCCTGCTGTGCATGTTTGTTTTGACATAAACGCATTCATATAAAATTAAGCATGCGATCCTTTATCAGTAGGTCAGGACGAGGAATGGATATGGAGGTTTTGCTATTTAACTGGAAACAAGTTACAGACGTATTCGTTATAACTATAATTAACAGGTCAATTTCTGGGACACCAATATTACGATTAACTGTGTCATATTTCTATATCTTTATCAGTTAAAGTAGTAGCGTTAGGAATCTCGTACTTCTACCACCAGCATATTCTGCCTCAGTATGTTAAGTTAATAACTACATGTATATAAATACTACCGGGCAAAAGATACTATACACTCATGTTTGATGGTGTCTAAAAATGCAACAAACAAGAAGTGGTTATTAGATGGTGATGCATTTTATATAGGTATCAGTGTTGTGTTTTGTACCTTACGCTTGCAGTGTTTCGAATGTTTTCATCCCAGTAATTGTTTGGTCGTATTTTCAGGTGCATACTTTCGTTTGCTAGGCAGTTTTGAAAAGAGGCCAGGGAATATCTCCGTTTTCAGAAACTGAAGGAATTGGACTTGACAAGATAGTGTAGACCTGCTTGAGATGGGGGTTTTTTATTTCGGAGTCTCTATGAGAGGCTACACTCTATGTTAATCAAGCAACATGTCAACTCCAACAGTGATAAAATAATCCACAATCCAAGACTGATTTTTGTGGTGAAGAACACGTGGAGAATATAGCAAGAAGGTTGCTCCCAGCTGGTGTCGCCCAGCATGGACGGATGGCTTCCCGACTAACGATCCTAATATGTCAACGAAGAATAAGTGATTGACCATTCAATTGAACTGTCGACCTTTAGTTGATTACAATGTGATTTATGATCAAAATCCTAAATGATATCACATTTTCAAGCCAAACATTATCATGCCTCACCGGAGACTATTGGACAGTTAATTAAACACTGGGGTCATCGCGACCTATTGAAATACGGTGTTCCATGCGAGTGTGTCAACTCGGCGAAACTGAAACATGAAATATGAGTGTTTGTATTGTAGTCTCAGTGAGCGTTGACCGCTCATTTGTGTGCCTTCGTTGAACTGTGGTCAGCAAAAGTCATAATTATGTGATTTCCCTCCCATCCAGCCCTCAACCCAGCACGTTCTTCTGTTACAATGGGATGTCGTTCTGGACAGCATTTCGTTACATTCCTAATCACCCTCCCCACCTCTTTGACAGCTTGTGACACAGATATGGTAATCTGCGCCATTCCCTCCTATTCTCAGCAACCTTTACTTCCGCCATCCATGATGCAATGTTTCAATGGCGCCAAATATAGCCCGCGTATTCCGTCGTATGCTGAGCCAGATTATGCAAGCAGACGACAGATGAATAGTGAGAGAAGAAGTGCACCCGGTCACCGGGTCTGTTATCTCACCTGAAATAATCATCATGGTTTGTGGAGATGAGAGGTATTACCATTCATTAGCAAGCTGGATGTTGGACTTGTGACATAAAGAAGTCATATAATGTCGCCATTGTGTTCGGAAACAAACACTGCTGGCTCTGATAAAGACATGTTCACGTTCGTCTCGAGGCTCGTGACAAAGACAGGACACAGGTGTAATGAAATGTCCTGTCTATGTAATGAAATCTTTGCAATTGAAAGCAACACAAACAACCAGGAATCGGAATTTGTTGTTGGCAGATGTGCTTGAGGAGCGGTAGCACGTGTGCTCCAGTCGTCAGAGGCGCAATAACCGCTGTGATATGTTGGCCCCTTAGGTTCGAATCCCTATTCGCCCTAATTATGATCCTTGGTCTGTATGCACTATATCCGTGCTCGTCGGTTTAGATCTGTGAGTGAGTGAATGAGTGAGTATGGTTTTACGCCGCTTTTAGCAATATTCAAGCAATATGACGGCGGGGGACACCAGACCCCAGATCTGTGAGATTTCCTTCCACAATGAGCTAACACGCTATGATAACTAAAACAACAAGAACACCGATAATTTTATATTCAAAACCTCCTTTACATTCATTCGTACTACCTTTTCGCTGGTCATAAGCATTGAATTCCATGTTAATTTATTGCATTGTTTTATCAACAAATGTATCAACATGCACGGTACATGATGGTTGGAATCAATATTAAACTGAAAGAAGTTGACTTCATGCAAATACTCTCAAAGCGTCGAATGAGGAGGAACGAAGGCGAAAGGGTAATCTAGTGGGTAAAGCGTTGGGTCGTCACGCCGAAAACCCGAGTTCGATTCCCCACATGGGTGCCATTTTTAAGCCCATACCAGGTGTCCCCCGGCAGGAATATTGCTAAAAGTGTTTGAAAGTATCTCACTCCTCGCTTAACCAGGTAAACGAAATGGTCGTATGAAATTAACATTAAACCTAGAAGCTGCTCTCGTTTTACAAAAAGGGGCGGTCGGGTAGCCTAGTGGTTAAAGCGTTCGCTCGTCACGCCGAAGACCCGGGTTCGATTCCCGACATGGGTACAATGTGTTAAGCCCATTTCTGGTGTCCCCCGCCGTGATATTGCTGGAATATTGCTAAAAGCGGCGTAAAACCATACTCACTCACTCACTCACTCACTCACCCAAACACCCACCCACCCACCCACCCACTCACTCACTCACTCACTCACTCACTCACTCGTTTTACAAAACATATCATGACAACTGCCTATGAATTAACCAAGTTTCTCATCGTCGCATTACACTTCTCTTTGGGGTAAAGGTCCATATGCCAGAGACTACATCCATGTTTGGCATATGTATTCCATAAAGAATGCATTAGGGAGAAAGGTCGTGAAATGACAAGATATAAATCTGCAGGCAGTCAGTTGCTTCTGTGTTCAGGGCTGTAAGGTGACGTTTGGAAAGTTCAAGGGGAGATAACGAATGGTAGAAATATGCTTTCAATGTGTATTTGACAAATGCAGAATGTTAATGCCATGTGTTCAGTATTCAGAAACCAGGCCATCCATACAGCAGTGTAAAGAATGTAGGCGGTGTGTTTGTCGCTCAAAAAGTCATGTCAAATGTCGTCTGAAGCATTTTTTATCAATACAAGTGAGTGAGTGAGTGAGTGATACGGTCTTACCCATTTTTTAACAATATTCCAGCAATATCACGGCGGGGGACACGAGAATGATTGTGTTTGTTTGTTGTTTTACGCCGCACTCAACAATATTCCAGCTAGATGATGGCGGTCTGTCTGGACCAGATAATCAAGTGATTGATATGAGCATCGATCTATGCAATTGGGATACGATGACATGCATCAACCAAGCCAGCGAGTCTGACAACCCGATCCCGTTAGGCGCCTCTTACGACTAGCATAGTCGCCTTTTACGGTAAGTTGTTGAAGATCTATTCTACCCCGGATCTACACGTGTCACACATTGTATACACGTGGGGAATGGCACCCGGGAGTGACGAGCGGACCTTTTACCACCAGGCTACCCCCTCCGACCCTCATCAAATACCAGCTACTCTTTATAGTGGATATTGCCATCGTGTATGTTGTACAACATTTCTCTCTATTTGTTAGTCCCTCTCACAGAACATATAGTTTAACGTTCTAGTATCACGTTCCAAGTCCTTTTTCAACCCTAGCATTCAATTGCCGTCCCCTCTTCAACACAAGCATTCCATTCTCAGCTCTAACATCCTATTCGTATCCCCTTCTCAGAATTGACAGCCTCCGTGGTGGAGTGAATCCAGCATCTGCCTGGAGAGCGGAAGGACGGGGGTTCGATCCTCGGCTGCGTCATACCAAACGACTTTAAAACACGGTACTTGTTGTTACCCTTCCCGGCGCTCGGCATTAAGGGGCTTAAACATGGACTGGTCGGCTCGGAGTCAGTATAATGTGTCTGAGTGGGGTCCCCATGTTAAACTGTGGCATGGTATCTCTGTGGGCTAGCACCATAAAACGTACATTGTTCCGGGCTAGTAAAAGCCCACTTGCACACACACGCGCGCGCGCACGCACGCATGTGCGTGTGCATGCATGTTACTATATCGTGGAATAATCTTATACGCTACATCAAACCCCATTTCACTTCACCTCACCTTCTCAGCACTTGTTAGCAAACCATTCTCAGCTCGAGTATCCTATTCCGTCTCGTTTTCAGCTCTATTCCGATATTAAGGGAGTCGAAGGTTCCTTTTTTAGGATTAGTCCAATTTAAACATAACTATATTTCGGGGACTATAGGTTTGTCTTTCTATCCGTTAGCACGGCTGCATTATTTATGAGCCTGATACATAACTTCTTTTTTTCTTTTTCTTTTTTTTGGGGTGGGTGGGTCGTGTGTGTGTGTGTGTGTGGGGGGGGGGGGGGGGGGGGGGGGGGTTGTTATACGTTAGTCTTTCCATCCATCAGGACCAGTTGCGACATTTTGGTATATAAAATCCTTTCCATGACCATCATAATCATAACGAGTCCGTGCTATGAGCAGAGTCCAGTCAAGACAAGAACCATTTTGTGATAATGTCAATGTAAATGAATTACAGTAGACAAGTTAAAGAGAGGTCATTCTGACAATAAATACGTCAAGAAATAAAACAGTCTTATTCCAATTTGTTGTGTGTATAAAATGGTATCATTTTCTATGTACGCCAGGGTTATGTTAACATGCCATGGTTGTCCATCAACATCATGTTGATGTTGTTTCGCTAAGATCCAATTTGAATGTTTCCCTCGTATATTCCAGATGTCACCTTCATCCGTGTTTCCCGGGCTGTTTCATTGCCGCCCTGAACTGGGTCGCCAGCAAGTCACCTGTGAACATTCGCTGACCTTGGGTCATTTGCATATAACCCCACAACCCTTTCACCCACCTGTCGAATGTTTCTGGTGGGGAGACAACAGCTCTCTATTGTACGCGGTGGAAACAACCGAGTGTCGGCAATATCACAACTGCTGGCATTTGTCGGCAGGAAAAATAGACTTCCGTTTTGATCCAATAATGAATTGTTTTTTTGTGAATATTGTATTGGTATTTAAGGTATTATATTCTGACATATTAATAAACGAGTCGATGAATATACAGCGTTACTTACAAGAAGTTCAGCTTTAGAAAACTGTTAGAATACATTGCTCTTTTCTGTGATGTTGGCGACAACAGGAAAGGAGTTGGAATTCTAGTACGATGTAACTCTATCCGCAGTGTCCATGTCGCCACCATATGGCACACATTAGCCTATACCTGATGGTATAGGTAAACTACATGAGGAAAATCGATTACCACCTGTGGCAGTGTGGCAGGCACTTATATGAGCGGGTCCCTCAGATTGAGTGCAGCGTAATATGACAGGCAGTCAAGGTGTGATTCTGTCATACCTGGCTGACCTCACAACCTTGAGCAATTAAGAGGTCGACATGAACAGCTTGCACACGCTGAGAAAATCCCCCGAGAAGACTTTACTAGTAGACTCCTGTCCCCCGTTCCGCCTTGCTCGGCCCAGGAGGGACAATTCTGTGCAGAGTAATGCTGAAAACAATGGGAGTCACCATATCGCTTTACAAAGATGAAACAAAGTATGCATTATTAAGACTTCACGCCCCATGCCCCATCTTGTCGCCTCTTTGTGGAAGTGATCTTTTCGTCAGGGGTCAGGGAATTTATTTCAATTTCTACCTTGTAACTTGTTACTACTTGATGTTTTATTGTTACTGGTGTGATTCAAGTACAGCATGCATTATGTACATGTCTTTGTTGTAAATGGACTGGCCTACGGACGTATGGATGGTGCCGTTAACCATGCTGTTTGAACCCCGTGTTGTGCTCATGAAATGATTGTCAGGAACTGCTGGTTTTGACACTGAATATAGTCATCGCATGCCAATTCCTATCACATCTCTCATATCATTTCATCAACACGGGATGTATATATCAGAATGGTATTTGTCCGTTTGTAGGTGCACTACCTTTAATTCCAATAAAATCACTATCGCTCTTACAAATGTGAGAATGTCAAATAGTAGTATAGTGCACCGTGAAGTAAGCGTTCTATTGTACTGTATGGTAAAGATGGTTGATGTAACCAAGGTATCCTCACATCGGTGCTGTGGTGTTGTATGCGTGACTCACGTTTCCTTTGCAACACGAAACTAAATACCCTTAAGGCAATGGCGTTTATAATACAATAGACGTTTGTAATACTGCACGGGGTCGCGGTACTGTCAACATTTATCGTTGGTCAATTTCGGTGAATTGGCTGACTATTAGCCTTGCTCCAAGGCTGTACTGAATGATAAGTCCATGGGTGTATAGTAATTCTATCCTTATAATAGGCAAGTCTAGATCAGCGGACAAGGGCGTCAGTTTCTTTTCGGGACAACTTGTTCTTGTCATGTATATAATCTAGAAATTATTATTTAAACTCATAATTTTTGCCTTAGAGACTTTTGTAAGTCTAGCTGATTGCGTACCATCGTACCCTGATGGCGTAGCTCGTGACTGAATCTCTCAGCCACAGGTTTGTCTGGCCCTGAATCCCTCATTTACAGGCCGTCGTGATATTGCTGGAATATTGCTGTCAGCGGCGTGAGACACAAATAACCCAAACATATGAGAACAAAACAAAGTTTATCGCGGTTTATTATTATTTCAGCAATATAACGGCGGGGTCACAAAGAATATTTTCACGTACGGGGAAACGAAACTCGGGCCTAAAGTCTGACGAGAAAATGCTTGAACGGGAAGGCTACCTTACTATCACTTTGTCTACTATTCAAACGTTTCTCCTTAATGTGGATATACACCATATAAATACACATCGAAATGTAGTTTGCTAACAGCTGTTTCAATATTACCATGAGTACCCGATGGCATAAACACCCTTGCCCTGGCTGCTAACTGTGTCACGTACAACATAAGCCAGGTAGGTACATCAGTCTCACTGGCTGGTGGAGTACACTAACTCCGCCATGTTAGCTGGTTCATATCACAGATGACCGTCATACGTACATGCGTATGTCAAATGACTGATCTCTTCTTTAACCATTCTGTAAAGTTATCTGGGTGCATCACACAATATATATTTTGAGTATTTGTCACAACCACTCGTGTTACCAGTTACTAGACTAGGATCGATTGGCGGATATCAACCGTGGCAAGTAATCCGTGTAATCACTAGCCAACAAGTCTAATACAGCTTTTGTGTTCGTTTCCAACCCCATTTAAGGACCGTTTCATGACATGTTTCGATGTTTGTTTGTTCTTAAATGCCGCACTCAGTAATAGGCCAGCCACAAGACTGGGCCAGACAATCCAATGATTAATATTATGAGCAACGAACGGTAAGTCGGGGTGCGATAACACTCCATCAGCTAAGTCACTGATCCTGACAACCCGATCCATTTAGTCGACTGGTCAGACAAGCAAAGATTTAAGGGGACCAATTCTAATCCAGAATCCCTGCGGGCGTTTCAAGAATAACAACTGGCTAACATTCACCGTGGCAAGTTAACATTTTAACAGCTAGACAAAGTGTCTAATAAAAATGTTGTGTTTCCAACGCCGACTGTTTCACCTCTCGTTTGGTAGGTGCGGTCTTGCTGCACCAGCAGCCGTAAAGTCTTCACTAAATTGTCACGCCGAAGGCCCCGGATTGCATACCTCACAAGCATAGGACTTATTTTGCAGTGTAAACATGTAGGTGTATGTGACCAATTAACACGTTCAAAAACGTTTTGATTTAATACATCTCCTTTAAGAAACTGGATTCTTCCCGACCAAGTGTTGTTATTCATGCTATTCACAATCCTTGGCGTTTGGGGAAAGTTATATACACCATGCAATAGTATAAAACATCCTTACCGTTTTGGCCATGTTCCATATATATGCTATCCAATGCTATTGACCTTCCATACCGTCAAGTCCTGTTATGTCTGCTACCCTATGCTTTTCACCATCCTTACCATTTAAGTAATTTATATTATTCTATCGCATGCTATTCACTAATCTTATCTCTTAAGGTTAAATTGTTATACCACGCTATTCACCACCCACACCTTTAATGTCAAGTTGTAGATGCTATACAGTTCCATTCGCCATTCTTACCTTTAGGGTTGAGTTGTCGATGTTATACCATAATACGAGGGCTGGTCAAAAAGTTCTAAGCCTGACAAACTTTTAACTATGAGCCATAACAAAGTGAACTAGTCAGTGTAGTACATTATTTTAGTAGCTTTAGATTGCAAATGTATTTGGTCTGTTGAGGCCGTTTGTATATTAGTTTGTATATTAGTGACGGGGGTCCAAATGGACACAAACATGGAAAAGAACCAGTACCGAGCATTCATCAAGTTTTTTTACTTTACAGAAAAGTACTCCCCAAGTAATTAATGACTGCATGTCACAAGTGTATGAGAATTAGTGCCCTAGCTATTCCACTGTTAAACGTTTGGCAGCTATGTTTAAGGCTGGGAGAACAAGCCTTGATGATGACCCTAGGTCTGGACGTCCCTCATCTTTCATCAATGAAGATTCAATCAAGGAGATAAAAAAACTTATTCTGTCAGATAGACGTATTACCATTACTGCAGGGAGATTATGTTGCAAAATAAAATTGAAAACATTTTCACAACTGTTGTTTTTGTTTGTTAGGCTTAGAAATTTTTGATCAGCCCTCGCATTTAAAATCCGTACCTTTAAGGTCAAGATGAAGATGCAATATCATGTGATTCACCATATTGTTAATCACACACACCATAAAGATCTAGATAATATCCCATACTATTTACCATCCTACGGTTTAGGTAAAGGTGTACATGAAATTATATCTTTTCATACATGAACGTAAGTGTCGGTTGAGGGCTCCAATCATGAAATAAAAGGACTTTAACGAAAGTCTTGTGTCCTGTTTTCATCACAGATTTCATTTTAGCCCCCTCTGAAATGAACACCAAGCAGGTAGGTACAACTGTACTCACACGTGAAGATCCGGGGTAGAATAGGTCTTCAGCAACCCATACTGCCCGCAAGAGGCGACTAACGGGGTCGGGTGGTCAGGCTCGCTGATCGGCTCGTATCCAAATTGCATAGATCTAATCTCACGAAGCTCAATCACTGGAATGTCTGGTCCAGACTCGATTATTTAGCTAGAATATTGATGAGTGTGGCGTCAAATAAGAAACAAACCTATCACACTTATGTAAACTGCAGGGCAAAAGAATGTGTTTGATAGTGGCTAAATGGTTTTTCAATGGTTTTACGCGTTGTTTTGGACCTTAAGTTTGAAGTGTTTCGGCGGCTGTTTTCAGACCAGTAACGATTTGATAACGTTTGAAATGTTTTGGTCAAATTCAGTTTTCAAGTGTATTCTTTCTTGTGCCCGGCAGTTCAGACGAGCCCAGATATACTGAACAGAAAAGTTAGGGGTCATGGATATTTTGGGGGATATTTTTTGTAGTGAAGCACATAGTTTCATAAAAATATCCCCCCAAATATTCATGATGAACTTCTTTTGTTCCGTATATACAAGTGACAAATGACATTTACTACAAATGCATGAATATATAGGTGGAGAAAAGATGGATTCACAATAAGGTGAATATAGTTATGTATCACACACGATATGTTATTGACATATATCTTCACCTCAGCAGAAAGGACATCACTAAAACAACTCCCCAAAGTCGATATGTGCATGAGGAAAACATACCATGTGACCAGTGAGTGTTATGTAATGTATTGACGCCTTCATGGATGTTGACACCTGTGCAAATGTACGGATATGGTTTTAAGAGTGGTAGATGGCTCCGGTGTATCTCATTCTCACACCGGTCGTTTTTAAACACTGCCGATGACGTGTGCGTGGGAGGCATAATCGCCCATCAATAAACTACATATAGATAAAATACCAATACAAATAAAACCAGCAGTCCGTTGGCACAATCTGAATAGCCGCCCACCCAAATCAAATATCCCGGGAAGATTTCAGGGCCAAATGCTGAGAGGTCTACAATTGCCAAATTCTTCATTTTGTTTTATTTGATTTTAGCATGTGGTTTCATGTAGCTGTTGTAATTGAATGATTATATCAAAGATATTGTGTCAAGCTTACAACTTTTGGCTCAGTGCTTTATCGCGTGGGAGGCTAGACAAAATCGCTTCTCTTCAGACAGTCATGCGTCAAATATACAGAAAGATGCACAATATGTGCGCACGGATTTCTGCCTTTTGGATACCAGACAGTGGAAAAAAATGTGTGATTGGATATACCGCCGGAGTTGTCCTGTCCTCAGGAGTCCTACAGGTACAGTGAATGTCATTCTTCTTGTCTGTAAGACAAAATTTCCAGATTCCTGCATTTTTTGATATACATAATTTTTTCTCTGTCATGGCGATCTGAGCTTCTAAATAAGAATCGCAAAGAAGCAGACGATATTGATCTGGAGAGAAGACTCGTGCAGTGGGCACCATTTGGGTATAGTATTACATTAAAATTGCCTAATTTGCATTTGCGCAATATGTTATGCTGTTTTTTCTTAATTGTGGACAAAAATAGCTTTTTGGAGAACGGCCAAGTTCGATCGATATTGTCTGGGACTGACCGGACAGAAAAAATACACAGCCTCGTTATTGCGCGCCTCCAGGTAGGTGAGTTGTATGTAGAAGGAAATCCCTGTCAGAAATTTCTCTTAATATCAGATAAAACGGAGCCCAATTGCCTTAAACACCGCGTGTGGTTAGCTGGAGGGCATGTGGTAATTATGTACGATATATCGAAGTTTAAATGCATGTCTGCAGGTCAAAGGAAACTCCAAATAATCCAACCATCAGGGCTTACATGGGCCGTCTGAGACGGGATTGAAATTGCTGATTACGGAATTTGGCAACATGCTCTCCAAGCAAGTGGTTGTTGTGTTAAGGGGAAATGTCAGAAGAACGAGTACTGTCTTTGAACAGTTCCTGACAAACTTAACACTTTACCATAAAGTTCCAACTTCTGCAGATTTTTGCGACATCAACGACATGCCGCGTGACGACTCGATGACGTAATTGCACGCGCCAGACGGTTTTGGCAAAAACACCCATCAGACAATGGGATTTCCCAGGGATAATTGTCTGGCACCGGTGCTAAAGATAAAATGGTCACCGTAACATTGGAATATACGCACTGATTTACCAATATGGGAATTTAGGGAATTCGAGGTGAGTATGGCATTGACAACAATCTTGCATATCTCAGAGCATCAAAGTGCAGGTATAACAAACAAATATGCGCATGTTTTTTTCCTGTTGGGGCTGCTAAGATCAACTTGTTGATGCCGACTGGCGCCCGTCCAGCCTAGTATCTTGCCTACATATGTACAATGTATATATATTTCTGCATTCTCCCGGTTTTAATACCATGTCCATTACTGTTGCGGGATGCGTGCAAAACGGTTCAGGTGTTACGAGCTGCACGTGTTGCACGAGCAGTTCAGGTCAGTGACCTTGCCGACACAATGCCCTGAGGAATGTAACATACGTTTTAAGCAGGTGTTTCAAAGGTAGGTAGGCTTTCAGACATATGCCGATAATACGATTTTGTGTTGGTTAACATCAAGCTATGTTTTGTACATCTATGTAAACAATATGTACATGTTGCAAGTAACACATATTACGAGATTTCGATCCCCAATGGGTTTGCGCGTTGTGAGTGATTCAACAGTTAAGACCATAACTAGTTCTGGAGTCTGGTTGGGGAACGTACTTAGAATTCAATATCTGTAGGTAAATGTCATAATTCAACACCACTGCACAAGCATGTTATTTTCATGTGATATGTGTATTAGAAGACGCCTTTGAAAGTACTCATTGCTTTCCCCTGTGTCCTAAGGTGTTTGAAATAAGGCCAATCAAAATGAAAATCTTGCTTCTTCTTATTTTCTACCTTAATGTAGTAAAGTTAGACAGGGCTGTGTATGATATAATGCATTGTGTTTGCTTCAAGTCTGGTCATATTTTCTTTGTTTGTTTGTTGTTTTATGCCACACTCAACAATATTCCAGTTATATGACGGCCGTATGTAAATAATCGAGTCTGGACCAGACAATCCAGTGACTGACATCATGAGCATCGATCCACGCAATTGGGATTGATGACATGCATCAACCAAGTCAGCGAGCCTGACCACCCAATCCCGTTAGTCTCCTAATGCGGTGAAACATAGTCACCTTTTACGGCAAGCATTGGTTGCTGAAGACCTATTCTACCCTAGATATTCACGGGTTGGTCATGTTTGCAGGGAAAGATATTCAACTCACGAGTCACTCAAAGTTGACTTCCTGAAAACAAAAGTAGACAAGTTCAGTGATTCTTCTGTAAAAGGTTACACAGTTGTAACATAGTTTAGCCTTGTACTTATCATAAGATGCACTTAGCAGCTCATTTCAGTTGAATCAGTACCACAGGGACCAAACAAGGCATCAAGTGCTTCAGGTTATCTACTCGGGTAGATCAGCTGTGATATATGATGTATGGGACCTGATTTGGAAAATATTTTTCTCATGTTATTGATCTTGTCATATATGATTTCATGGTTTAGATTTTACGTAAAGATTATTCCTTGGTAAAGTTGGATGTAGGTATTCTTATTCACTTGATTAAAATATGATTGTTTCCAAATACTTCAGTGACTGAAGTTTATGTTATCTTAAAAGCAGGGACTAACTGAGGGGGCAATTTTAATTGTTTCAATGTCTTGTTATGAAAAATGAATAAACTTTAATGAACAATTAACTCTGCTTGTAGCCAAAATTTGTGACGATTGTGGAAAGAATGTTGTCACTTTTGTTTGTATGTACATGTGACATTATTGTTTGCAGAAGTTAAATATGGGTTACGTGGATAAACTATTTTAATTCGCTTTAAAGTTTGAATTACACATTGGTTAGTGGAGCCTAGTTGTTTGTTCATCACTCCAAAGACCTATGTTTGATCCTTGCTGTGGTGCAGCTGGCATATTGCATCCGACAATGTATGCCCATACATGCCATCTTACTTGAATTATTGCCGTATGAACATTTTACGAAGCAAATCATTTCGAAAATAATTTTATTCAAAGGTGTTCTGACCAGTTTCTCCATCCAATCCTAGACGATACATTGGGCGATGGGGTAGCCTTGTGGTTAAAGCGTTCACTTGTCACTCCGAAGGCCCGGGTCCGAATCCCCAAATGGATACAATGTGTGAAACCCATTTCTGGTGTCCTCCACTGTGATATTGCTTGAATAGTGCAAAAAGCGGTTGAAAAACCCGACTCACTCACTCAGTGACAGATTAGGACATTATGATTTATTTATTTTTGTAATTGATATATTAATTATCGTAAAGTTCCTAATTACCTACAGAGAAAGAAACTTTCTGTGTGCTCCTTTCCTTCTTTGTTGGATACAGAGCATAACATAACAAGACCTACCGAACATTCATGCTTCATGTGAATCACAACATCCACAAACAGTTAATGAACGAGATGCCTTTTGATATATATGCCTCCCTCCTCACATATTTGACACATTTTGATGAAGATCTAATACTTTTACTGTGTCCAAACTGATCTTAACCTATATTTTTGGTCAAACTTTCATAGGAAAGGACATGTAAAACAAAATGGCCCACCCTGAATTTAAGAGAGATCATATCACAGCATTTTATTGTAACTGTAAGATCACCACATCATGAAAACCCTAGGCCAGGTCCTTTGAAGGTTAAAGCCTATTGTGATATGACAAAAAAGTAAAGCCATCATTCTTCTTCATAAAATTGTTATTTCAAGAAAGATACTTTCCTACATATAATTGAATGAACAAGCCTGATATAAGGATAATATTTCTGACAAAGGGCCTTTCCATCCCATAATATTCTGGGAAGCTATATTTAAGTATCCATACCTGGCACCGTCTTCTAGACATAAATACAGCCCGTAGAGGAAGGGGAGGAACAGCTAAATTATATCAGTGTTAGCCCAGAGGGGGAATATGTCAGGGACTGAATGGAGTGATTTCGTTTGGAGATCTAAATGTATCAGGGGGATGGTGGTGGGATAAGGCACTTTAGGAATGTTGACCATCGATTTCAAAAAAGGGTTTTACTGTTTATGTTTTTTATAATAGATCTGATCCTATAATGAATAATCAGGTTATTTTATTATCATCTGGTTTCTTTCATTTTAACACCTTATATCTTGGTACAGGAATTCTATTAAATGAACATTTTGTTTGTACGTTTACCTTTGTGTCTTTTCAAAGACTGTTATTGGATATTTATATTGGGCATTTTAGGGTTATCAGGGGTTATTCGTGTGGAATCTGTGATGTTTTCCATTTTAATAATGTTGAAAGAAGGTGATGGAAGGGCTAAAGATAAAATGGAGTTAACTACTTGTCAACATTTTAAACTCAGTGCAAAGCTGTTTCAACAACTATGGACATTTTGATTAAAATACAGCTTACATGTAATTCCTGTGGATTTCCTTTAAGAACCCTTTGGGAGTCTTTTGGCTCCCTGCAAACTCTGGATGAAAATAGATTTATAAGACTTTGACTTGAACCACAAGGATTTCGGTGAGAGATCTAGGAACTTGAAATTGTTAAGAAGATAAATAAAAATTCTCAGAGATTACACTGAGATATAATATTTGAACCTTGCAGGGATTTCAGTGTCCCTAGTCGCTATGTTTGTCTCTCAAGTTTTATATGGGGTCTTATGGCAGCACAGTAGGAAGATTATGTGGATGGGTGGCCAGCACCAATGACTGGCTATCACCCACTGGTTTGTCAGAGCCCTGCCCCTTGTGGGGATTCCAGTTCAGAATAGGTTCCCAGTACCTCATTGTTGTCTGAGCTGACTGAAATGGGGATTGGGTGCTCAGGCTCTGTAACATGACTGACTGAGAGTCATGATGCCCCAATGACATGGATTGTTGCTCATGCATGCAATCACTGGATTGTCTTTGACCAGACTTGATAATTTACAGCCTACCGTAAAAACTGGACTATGTTTTTCTGACTGAGGCATTAAACAACAAGCTTGATTGGTTCAAGTATACTGCAGGGCTTTATCAAGACTTACAAAACTTGGACCCCCAAAATTAAACTTCAAGGGTCCTTTAAAGTGATGAAATGGTGTTGTGTAGTGTACAATTTGATAACTGCTTTAATTACAGGACCTTTATAATTCCTGTCAAGAATTTGGTACAATGAATATTACTGTGTGTCCCTTGGCATGCAACATATTCTTTTTTCTGCATCCATTTCTGTGTCTTGTAAAACCTAAATCCTGTAAGAGCTGTGAATATGGCCAGAAACACCACTTTACCACTATGTATGTGGAATGGTTGAATGAAGATGAAAATGCTTAAATATCTTTATTTAAATTTTCGTCATGCAGAGTCTGCTCATGGTTATTTATTTATGAAATGTTACGCAGAAAGAAATATTACAGTTTAGTAAATATGTAACTGTTATATTATAATGTGTGTAATGTACTTTTGCTCTGTGGCCTTTTGAGTACCGAAATAAAGATATTTAGGATTTAAGAGAAAACTACAGATGTGTACTCATCTGGCAAAAGTGGGAGGGAGTAGGTAGACAAGTTTGGGTGCAGAGGTGCTGAATAAAATGAGCCCAAGGGGAACAAGCATTTAGAAAGGGTCCGGAGGTAGCTGTTGTGAACTTAGAGGACTTGAGTAAACAGGGTCCCTTAGAAAATGTCAGAGAAACCACAAAATGATGGACCTTTGTTGATACCTTCCTGCAACCCCTTTTTCCCACATCTCAATGACTTGCTCTCGTTTTCACCTGTCCTTCAATCCCTCAGAAATGTCCCTTAAGCCCTTTAGTCAGACCTTGCAGATTTGCTGGAACAATGCAGGTACTTGACAGTCTCTCTTGTCCATGACTGGCCACCATATTGTAATGCTGCAACCGTGGAGATCAAGGCCTCCCCAGCAGGTGACACTAACCGCAGTGCCCTGTACCAATCAAGGGGCTTTTGTTCACTTTCATGGGTCAGCCATAAATTCCGTACCAAGCAATTTTCTTCAGACTTCTGTATGAACAGGGAAGGAAGTTTTTTTATCTATTACTGTGCCCACATTTGAATGGTATTGATGGATAGATATCTTAGATGTGTGTGATAATGTGTGTAGATAATGTCCTTTTCAGATATCATGGCTATGGTTGTGTGGGCTCAGGTGTCCAATGCTGTATGCAGGATAAGTAGAGCTATTGAAGACGAATACAACAATTTATTATGGAGAAGTGTTGGCAAGATATGATCTGTGGTCAGAAAGGTACCTTATGTACAGAATGATGGACTATAAGTCACCACCTGGTTATAAACATACATCAGTTAACAGGATTGATGGCTTCATAGTTTGATGGCCACCCTGAAACAGCTGTAACACTGTGTGTAAATCCCCATTAAAGTTAATTGATCGTAACTATCAATGAAGTAACTGTATTTTGGCAACCTTTGTAGTTTGTCAGTTTACCGATTATTAACCGAAGCCAATCAAAAGTTAATAGGAAAAATAATTTTTATTTTTTTGTATTGCCTGCTCATTTATTTTTGACGTATTGATTAGAAAAAAAGAACATACATCTAAATATTGTTGGCTGTTCAGTTAATAGTTGATCAAATCATGACGCTTAAAAGGTTGTATTGATGTCTCTAATAAAATGTTGAGAAATACTTAATATATGCTTCAGTAGTGCATGTGTGTTCTAGTGCAATTCATAGCCAGAATCTGTGTGTTGATGATTTCTTGTGCAGTTAATAGTTTATCTGTCATGGCATGACATATTAACTACAGTAATATATATAAGTAGTTCTTTAATTTCTTTTGATATTACTGATATTGTACACTAAAGACTTTCATTATGACTGTTTGAGGGAAATTCCATGACACAGAATATCTTATTGTTGACAAAACACATAACTGTTTCTTATAGTAAGTATTCTTGATAGTTGCTTTAATAGAATAATTTGGGATATTTCATGTATGATAATAAGAAGAAAAAAAATTAGAAAGTTTAAATCAAAAAGTTTAATTTGATAACTGATGACCTATTGTGCTATTATTAAGATTTGTATGTGTAGAATGTCAGCCATTGGGGGAATATGCTTGTTTAAAATATCCATTCATCATCATGATTGGTTTAATTGACTTTTAATGACTCTCCTGTTGATCAGGATTGTAAATTGTGACATGTTCAGACATGATGAGAAAGTAATTATTTGATGATAGCAGCAATTGGTCATTGAAATGATAATTGATTTTGCCTGGTAGCTGTTAATGGATTTATAAGCTAGTTCATTATGACTGTTAACATTTGTCTGAACAAGTGGCAGATGACTCTAATTGGATTAGTAGTGCTGGTACTATGACTGATGGTTAATTCTAGCAATGGAAATCATGATACTCACTCAGTGTCTTTTCTGCTTCAGAAAATATGGATATAGGTTTTAGCTTTGTTGAAAGATGTACCAAAATATGTCATGTTACTGGAGCCCTGTTTATGAGTCTAACAATTTAACTGACCTTTTTACAAGGCAGATTACAAATGTGACTTTAACAGTCAGATAAAATGGAACTGAGTAAGCCAGAACCATGTCAGATTGTGAACAGAACTTGGTTCCATAAATACTGACTGTTACAATTGACAATTGTTTCCTCAGCTATGTCTGCTGCACTCAGCAATATTCCAGCTGTATGACGGCGTTCTGTAAAAAATCAAGTCTGGACCAGACAATCCAGCGATTAATATCATGAGCATCGATCCACACAATTGGGATCGATGACATGCATCAACCATGTCAGCGAGCCTGACCACCTGATCCTGTTAGTCGCCTTTTACGACAAGCACAGTTGCCCTTTGTGGCAAGCATGGGTTGCTGAAGACCTATTCTACCCCGGATGTTCACGGGTGGAGTTTAAGGGATGGCAATATCGTCAGAAGTAGATTAAAACCACTCACTCAGACTCACTCACCCACTCACTCACTCACTCACTAATGGAAATTGAAACAATATTAATAATTGTCTCTGTTTACTTTTTATGTTGATTATTTTTCTGAATAAAAAATATAAAACCAATTCATTAACTTTTATCCAACTGGTAGATTGTTTCTATACAGCATATCTTGTTATGCATAAATGCATCTGGATCAAACATATATTTAAAAGATGTTACGAGCAAAGATATATTGGTTTGCTAGGTCCAGTCACCAAACAGGCCACAATAAGTCTGAAATATAGCTAACTTTGGTATTAACAAACATTTACTCACTGACAAACCATATGTACTTCCTGGACCTGCTCCTCTCGTGTTACTACAATCAGATTATAAATAGTAATGCACATATTATAAACGAAAACAAAATGTATAGATAAATACAATGCTTCTTCCCTTGTTTTCAGTTGAGCACTCCAAAAACTGTATCAATATGGTAATGCAGCATACTTTTCAATGCCCCAATTTGCTTTAAATCAAAATTCATGGGAATAGGCATCAAATCACATTCCAAACCATTATCAAATACTTGTATCGTTCCAAGTGAGATTGTTGAAATGCTTTGGACATTTTTCTTCTGTTGAGCATTGATTTTTCTCTTCAGCGTGCAACTAATCACAAGTTAGTGCAGCATGGATGCTCGCAATATTGCACCTCATAGGAAACTAATTCAATTGTAGAGCGTTCTTGAAATCTCAGTCTCCTGCAGGTCACACCGCTAATCTGGGAGGCGTAATTACAATTTAAATTTGTTACTCTCTTCCTCCCTACTCAGAAGTAGGTCAGGGAACAACACATATTCCTTGGGGCATTTCTTTCTTTGAAACTCATTACAAGAAAAAGAAATAATTTTGTGTTTATGAGATGTGTGTTATTCTTGTTGATACAAATCATCATCACTGAACCACTTGATGTTAAATTAGGCAGTGCAAAGAAGTCACGTTTGCATATTATAACCATTTTTCACATTTGAAACCTGTGAAAAATGCGGACGCAAATGTCATTGAGATGCTCAAGGATGAATCAGACACATGCTGTTATTCAGGCAGGTTGAATATATGCACTCATTCAACTCTTGGAAATGTGGTCATCTTTCTTAACAAATGATTTATCAGACTGTTTAGTTACATGTTACCAGTTATACTTCTATGATATTTCAAATGTAACCCTGGTCTGAACCTGAAGCAAAATTAATAAAACACCTTGGCCCGCATCCACAAAGCGATCTTAGCACTAAGGCGGTTGTAATTCCCATACTTTAACAAAGGCTGACGGTACTTGTAGCTTTAACATCACTTTGTGTAACAGGGCCAGGTCCCCATGTCTCAAAACGACCTCAGCTATGTCTAACTTGAACCTTTAGAATTAAGGTTACGTTGTGTGAAGTGACGCCCATTTAAAAATTCACAAAGCAACCTTAGCTTGGTCTTAACTCAATGTGTCAACTTTAGCGCTAAGGTTGCCAGAATAAGGCTGTATGACATTGTCTACTGAAACCATTACTCAATATACTGTTAGAAACATGACAGTATTGAATTTAATTGCCTATTTCAAACACAATTTATGAGAGACGATTCTTAGACCAATCATCAAACATAATTTCTAAACATGAATGGCTATGAAACTGTCCTAACTTCTGCCACATTGTAACCTACCTTTTTTAATTGTATGTCTAGGTGTCGTTTGAAATCTATGTGTACATATGATTAGGAGCTGTATTTAACTGATCCTATTTTAAAATTTGTACTGCAAAAAATCCTGGATAAGCAAAATGTAAACAAGTTAGAGCAATTCCCTCTGAACTACCAAAATCATTCGTCACCACTCGCCCCTCTCCGTAACCTGCAAGAAGACTCGTCCCCCTATCGATGAATGTTATGTGCAAAAATACGACAAACCAATCAGAATGCGAGTATGATTTTAATTGTATGTCTAGGTGTCGTTTGAAATCTATGTGTACATATGATTAGGAGCTGTATTTAACTGATCCTATTTTAAAATTTGTACTGCAAAAAATCCTGGATAAGCAAAATGTAAACAAGTTAGAGCAATTCCCTCTGAACTACCAAAATCATTCGTCACCACTCGCCCCTCTCCGTAACCTGCAAGAAGACTCGTCCCCCTATCGATGAATGTTATGTGCGAAAATACGACAAACCAATCAGAATGCGAGTATGATTTTAATTGTATGTCTAGGTGTCGTTTGAAATCTATGTGTACATATGATTAGGAGCTGTATTTAACTGATCCTATTTTAAAATTTGTACTGCAAAAAATCCTGGATAAGCAAAATGTAAACAAGTTAGAGCAATTCCCTCTGAACTACCAAAATCATTCGTCACCACTCGCCCCTCTCCGTAACCTGCAAGAAGACTCGTCCCCCTATCGATGAATGTTATGTGCGAAAATACGACAAACCAATCAGAATGCGAGTATGATTTCAAGTTCTTCGTCAAAGAATCCCTCAGAAACAATTTTTTATCTTACATATGTCTTGCATCAAAAACTTTACCCAAGACACAGTTAAATGTGTTCAATCATACTGTATAATTCCGCATGTCCCGATGCGCTTTTAATTGCATCTGAAATATATATAATATAAGGGGAAATATATGTGCGTTGGCGCTAAGACGGAACCCGGGCGCAAAAATGGTCATAAGGGGGGGCACGAGCCGCTATTCGGCTTGTCCCGGAATAACACGAGTTGGTCATGAATGCTACCAAAATATGAACCCACTTGTGGAAAGAATATCAAGACAAAAGAGACACATGCCTCCACAGTTTATCTGAATGAGCATCATACAGTTCTAGATAGTCACTGATATCGACTCAGTCATCTCTTACTTACACCCTTATTTTGTACTTCAATAAATAATGCTAAGATCTTAGCAGTACACTCACTAGCATTCGCACATGTTTAAGCTACAGCTTGAAATGAATTTTAATATGAGTTATTCAACTAGTAGTCCACACATATGTGTAGAACTTGGTATCCCGGAAGTCATGAAAATATTAACTTTGTCTGGTCACTCATTGAGATAAACGTGTTATTTGACGAGAAAATACTAATATCCTCTAGGTTTATATATTATTAATAAATGATAAGATAAGGAAATGTTAATTTGTCAATTGTCAAGTATTAATATACCATGTGATCATTTCATGTATTAACATAAATCAAAGGATTAAATCAGTTGACTTTTGTTCAATTAGTATATTCATGAAACTGTTATGTATGATTGGAAATACATGTTTCTTCAAAATACTTACCATATAAAATAAACCCCCTTATTTAAAAACTACATAGTCAACCTTAGTGCGTTGTATTTTGGTTTTAGTAACTATAAAGAATTGATCGTAACTTATGGGTAACCTTAGTTATGGTTGTTGCGAGAAGGAGGACGTCAGCCTTAATGAAAATTAAATACAATCTTATGACTTCAGTTACCTTAGCACTAAGATTGTTTTGCCGGGCAGCTGTAGACATCTATTTTTGTGCGAACCAACTGGCATTTGTCTCCCTTTCATCGCTAAATCTTTGCTAAGGTCTGGGAGTTACGATCACCGTAGCGCTAACATGACTTTGTACAACAGCACCCTGATGGAATAGTCTTACTGTCCTGATATGTATGTTATTCCCAAGGACTTTAAGCTAACTGCGCAGTGTGCTGCCACAATACATTCCGATGACTGACTCATTTGAAACATGGCATTGGGGAATGATAAAACTCAAAGGGTTGTTGAAAATCCAATAGCCAATAGTGTCACTGAAATCGGGACTAACACCTTTGTTATTGATTTGCGGCTCATAACGAATCAATCAATTTTTCCTTTTAGCTGATTGCATACATTTTTCCCGGGTGTTTACCAACACTGCAATGTTCGTTTGGCAGGTCCTGATCCATCATTGTTGTCCTCGAGCCCAAAGAATTCATGTTGTTTCTGAATCAAGAGGTATAATGCTTGTGTGTTCAATAGAATGTTTTTAAAATAAATGGTAATGTAAGGCTAATATTTTCATGATCCATTTCATGAGATTCAGTGAAAGAATTTACAAATTGGGGAACAAATGTAGTACTGTTTGAACATGAGTTTTAATAAAGATAGGAATAGGGGCTTAGGCTTTTAATGGTGCCAATTAATCAATACTCACGGACTGAGATAGTTTTTGACACTGCAGAAGTTGGTTCAATGTTAGTTTAGCCAGGAGGGAAAGCTAATTTCATACACTCTGATTCTAATCATTAAATCAAGATCCTATTTTTTACAGAATATCAAAATATTAATTAAAAGCAAACATTTTATCAGATGAGCTCTTTTAGTCGGTATATAATGTTCTACTCAACATTTGCTAAGGGCCAAATCTTTGACTATTTGGGTCCTTAGCAAATGTTGAGTGGTATAGTACTTGTATGCAGTTCATGTATGCAGTACAATATTAATAAATCACATAGTAACAGGACAATAACAAGTTAATTTTGCATAAATACAGCATGTGCTATTTTGTATGGACAACAGGTAAATTGGGTGCCGTAAATATTCTGATAATGCTGTTGTCAATATATACTGGGGGCATGGGTGGCCCAGTCATGGCCCAGAGTTGCGTCCCTTGGGCATGCCAGAAACCTATGATTGTGGGTTCGAATCCCGGTTTACCCCGATTATGTTTCTGGGTTTGTCAGCACCGTACCCGTGGGTTTCACCAAAGTGGTAAACGTCTGAGACCCGAATCACTTAGGGCTTTCCTCCTGCATTAAGCTGACACACCGTGATATAACTGTAATACCGTTAAAAGCGGCGTTAAAACAAACTCACTCACTCACTCACTCACTCACTCACTCACTCACTACATACTATTGCAGTTAATGTTAGGAATAATAGGCTATAATCTACCGCTGTGTAATATGCCAGCAATGGTTGTGCTATTATTCATGTGAATAACAGGTTTGAGATATAATAACTATATATGAATTTGCTCTTTTATAATATTTAAGATAAACCTTATTCGTAAACCTGATATGTCCTTAGTCTATGATGATTACCCAGAAGGTTAACTGTTTAGTACTTTAAATTAATTTCCCTACTCTTGTTTCAAAAGGCTCAGTATTATAGAGCGATGTGAAGCTGCTGAATCAATTTGAGTGTTGTATTGTATTACATACTGTTGTATTTGTACAGGCCAGAGTCAGCTGGAGATGACAGACCCTTCACCTTATGTTTGTATGTGTTCAAAGGGTCATGGACCACCCGATTTTTTCATAATAATCTAGGACCTGTGAAGATCTAGGGTAGAATAGGTCTTCAGCAATCCATGCTTTCTGTAAAAGGTGACTATGCTTGTCGTAAGAGGCGGCTAACGGGATCGGGTGGTCAGGCTCGCTGACTTGGTTGATGCATGTCATCGTATCCAAATTGCGTGGATCGATGCTCATGATGTCCATCGCTTGATTGTCTGGTCCAGACTCTTATTTACAGACCGCCATCATATAGCTGGAATATTGCTGAGTGCGGCGTTAAACAACAAACAAACATAATAATTTAGTTAATTTGTCATGCCATGACAGATTAACTATATTAATATGAATAAATTGGGTGGTTCTTAAATTCTTTTGAGTAGTATGTAATGAATTCAGAAGGCATCAATAATTGCAATGATATGATTATAGACAGTGTACATACAGATCACAATATGCCTGCATCATATGAATATCAGAGTGTATATCATTAGTGTAATGTACATGTCACGCACTGGTTTAAAGTTGATATACATACTGATAAATAAGTTACAAATAAGCATACATATATGCCTACAGTAAATAGAATTATGTACATCATAGTGTGTATATACATCAAAAGTGACTTAGTTCAAATGTGCCCCTGTTCACCCAGCCGGGAATGGGTACCCAATATGTGAGGTGGATGTTAAAACCTTCTTGCGCCCCTTGGCAGCTTGTGTTGTATACTCCCCAGGGAGTTGAGAATGATAAGCGGAATGCAAACGGATCCACTGGTCGGGGATCAAATAAAACCGCATTTTAGCAGATACTTGTACCTGGATCCCTGCGGTATATAAATGTATAGTTTAAATTTAAAAAACATTACAAAGCATGTGACCTGCCTGAGAGGCTCCAAATATGAAGGGGTGGTGTGGGGTAGCCTTGTGGTTAAGGTGTTTGCTCGTCAGCCCATGTTTAGTGTCCCCCTCCATTACCGTAATATTGCTGGAATATTGTTTAAAAAGCAGAGAATTCATTACTCACTCACTCTACATATGAAGTGTCAACACCAGAGAACAATCAGTCTCGATTATCTGACGAAACAGATTCCATTGGTCATAAAAAAAGCAAAATAGTAGTGAAAATCATATGGTTCAATGAAAATCAGTGAACAGTGATTATCAAATATTCAACATTTCATATTCATTGAAATGTGTTATAACACTAAAAATATCCAATTATTAAAATACCTACACCTTTGCATTGTAATGTGCAACATTCAAGTTGGAATAAACCTGTTTGTTAAGTAAAACATTGTCCTGTAAAAGGTGAAGTCATTAGGCATTATTTACAGACAGAAGGTACAAGAAGCTCTATAAACTGTGTGTATGCATCCTATTATGATACAAATGATGTAATGTACCAACCATAGATGACCCTGTGAAGATCCAGGGTAGAATAGGTCTTCAGCAACGTTCTGCTTGCCGTAAAAGGCGATTATGCATGTCGTAAAAGGCGACTAATGGGATCGGGTCAGGCTTGCTGACTTGGTTGAGGCATGTTATCATATCAAATTGCGGATAGATGTTCATGATGTCAATCACTGGATTGTGTGGTCCAGACTCGATTATTTACAGACCGCCATCATATAGCTGGAATATTGCCGAGTGTGGTGTTAAACAACAAACCAAACCAAAACCAACCATAGTACTTCTGTCTTCAGGTGAGAAATGATCAAATGTTGCAAATAGTCATTGCTAGAATTATCATGAATATTTTTTAAATTTACCAATAACATATCCACCAGTCATACCTGTATTATTATGATATATATGTGTTGAGAGATTCAATGTCACTTTACATTGAAAGCCAACAGTAAGGAATGCTGTATAGGTAGATCATTTCTGTAACCAAGTGTTTCATATATTTCATAATGGACAAAACGGTTGTGCAGTCGTTTTATGGCAGTTCACTTTCACAAATCAGCTATATATTCTCTAAGGATGGCATTGTAATTTCAAGCTCATTAAGTTTAAAAATACATATTATATGAAGGAATGGATACTTACTGTGTGTAAAGTATTGATTGCTGTTTGAAATACTGGGTGCCTTCTGCCATATGGTACTGCTGTATTGTCAGGTGGAGGTTTATGGTGTTGTACCTGTAGCTGGGTGAAGTTTGTGAGTGGTATCATTATGATCCTAGATGGTTTATGGACTTGAATTATTGCAGACATTATAGTACGACATTAGAGTAGGTAAATATGGCAATTATCAACCATGGAGTATATACAGCCAGGTCAGCTGACTAGGTATTAACACAATGTTGTTAGTATTGATTGTTCCAATAACACAGCCGGCTATATTTTGTCACTACTTGTATGGCAAAAATATATTTTATGGGCAATTTATTACTGACTTAAAGTCCCTTTAACCTTTAACCTAATAATGCAGGCTTTAGTGTTATCTGAGTAAAGGATTTAGCCACGTTCTATAGTAGTCTTGTATATGTTTATCATTCATCAGTTAAATTAACTCAAAGTGTGAAATGTTGAACTCTAGCTTAATCATTTGAAAATGTTGTAAGAGAGGATAGGTATCAGTCAGTTAAATAATAGATTATGTCATGTCATCATTTTGGGGCCTAAGTTGTTTTTCTGTTGAATATGTAAGCAGTTTTATTGTTATCATGTGTCATTACTTGTGTCATTATCCATGTGAGTGTTGCAGTGAGGGCTTCCATTAAAAGGCAGACCAAGTGTTCAATTAATCCAATGTGCAATGTGCCAACAGTTTATGATGTTATGCATGGTATATACTTTCATGTACCAGTAGTGTTGGATAATGCCTACTGATTCTAGACTCCAACTGTTTTCTAACACGAAAGAAAGCAGAAATGTTTTTCATAGGTTTAATCCCTGACATGTTGCTAGAATATTACTAATCAGCTTAAAGTCACTCCCTCACCCACTCACATGTTTAGTGGTATTTTACTGAATGTATCATTAAATTTCATCTTCAAATGACTGCCTCTGTGGTCTAGTGGATACAGCCTCTGTGCAGAGAGCGAAAGGGTTGTGATTCGATCCCCAGGCCGTATCATACCAAAAGACGTTAAAAAAATGTTAAAATGCGGCATAGTATCTCAGTAGGCTAGCACTATAAAACCAGCATTAGTCCAGGCATGTATAAGCAGCCACACACATTCATACATGTCGCTGTTTAAGTGCAATAACATGAACGTGATGTTAAACCCCATTTCATCTCACCACCTCATCTTCAAATGCAGTCAAAGATGATTGTATTTCCTTTTACATGTGTCATGTGATTAACAGGAGGTACAAACTAGCAAGTACTGACTGTTTCTCAAGGAAGAGTATCATTTAGATGGATGACAGATTCTTTCCCAAGTGCACTTGTTGAGAACTGACCAAACTGCAGAATGACTGCAGAAACCAAACATTACTTGGATGTGGGTGACCACTGAAAGAAACATGGCGTATGTGGTCATCATGTCTCAGTGACATGGATTATTGCTTACACTATCAATCACTCATTTGTCTGATCCAGGCTTAAAAATACGACCCTAAGTAATACCAGGATTTGGGTCATGGGTCGCGTCCCAGATTCGTCTTGATTATGATCTTGTGTTTGTCAGCATGGGTTTCACCAAAGGAGTAATGTTGCACAATCTGCTTCACTTCAGTTGGTCCTTTCTGGGTACAAAACAACATAAGCGCTACAACTGTCGTAAGTCTATGTTAAGGTATGGAAGTTACGATCACCTTAGTGCTAAGATCGTTTTGCACCCTGGAGTATTAGCTGTTATTCATTGATATAGCTGTTTTACTCACTCACTCACTCACTCACACATTCACTCACTCACACATTCACTCACTCATTGTCCCATACAAGTTTAGGATCAGATCAGTCTAGCCAGAACTAATTACCCCAATTAGAATTCACAAAACACTAATTACAGTGTCTGAGCTACAGACTTGTAATGGGCACCAGACATAGCCTCTGTTTAATTACTTCACAAGTCACCATAAAAAGGTAAAATATCAGTGACTGAAGTGTTAAACAACACACACTCACTTACACAAGTTTTATGAAGAACAGATGTTTTGGGATATGAAATGCCAAAAACTATTAGCTATTTATAAAGGGGGACATTTCATGTTGAATTTATTAGGCCATAAATCTAAATTGGAATGGAATCCCAGCTGGAATGTATGATGGATTTGAAAACAGCTACTTCTTTATGTTATGAAGTGTTACTATGTTGTACTTTTGTTGCTAGTTGTAGATTGTGGGACATTCTGACTGTTTTATTACCTTTACCTCATGCTATAACTCATGCTATATATTGACTAGTTTTGTGTGTCAATCTTGATGAGGATTGAGAAATTGATGCATGGAAAATAACTCTCATAATGTTTTTTGTGTAGTAATCCATTTTCTATAATGAATTGATTTTCCCACTTTCATAAGTAGTAGTAGGAGAAGAAGCTATATATAGGGATCAGCACAGGTCAACAAATTCTCAAATAGTTACTGCCAAGACATTCATCTTCTTTAATTAACCTGAACAAATTCTTTCTACCTGCTTTCAGCATGCAGTGGTGGAGATTGGGAATCAGTGGGGATCATTGAAGTGCATGAGTGTGTATGTTTATGTTGAGGACACCTGCTTTATTTCCTGTTTCAGATTGTAACCTCAAAATACTTGTCATGCCTGAATTAATTTTAGAAATATACATGTATGTGCACTATATTTGCAATCCAATGTTTAAATTGTTTCATAAAAAGGTTGCATTATTATAAAGTCAATATGGTTAACAATAAGCAAACTAAGAGAAAATATAAATAAAATATCCAAACCAGGACATTTTTGTTTACAAAGTGATGATAAACAAGAATGTATTTTATTATTCAAGCTGTATCAACATTGACAGCCTGTTAGATTCAGTAGTATTCATTAGGGTTATTTTTGTAGTAATAAAATAAAAACTTTAAAGGGAAATGTAGAAAAATATTGTATTAAACAGAGGAAGAGCGACTGTTGCATGTTAGTGAAATTTGAAGCATATAATATGTACAAGAGAACATACTGTGTTTAGTTCCGTATAGACCCGGGGCAGTCGGGTAGCCAAGTGGTTAAAGCGTTCGCTCGTCACGTCGAAGACCCGGGTTCGATTCCCAACATGGGTACAATGTGTGAAGCCAATTTCTGGTGTCCCCCGCCGTGATATTGCTGGAATATTGCTAAAAGCGGCGTAAAACCATACTCACTCACTAGTGTTTGTAAGTGTTTGTAGACCCATGAGGATCCAGGATAGAATAGGTCTTCAGCAACTCATGCTTGCCGTAAGAGGCAACTAACGGGATCGGGTGGTCAGGCTGTGATATTGCTGGAATATTGCTAAAAGCGGCGTAAAGCCAAAACTCACTCACTCTTATAGAACCTAGAGCTGTATTAATATAACAGTGACCCCCATTCTCTAGCAACTCATACTCATCCCCTTTTCAGCTCAAGGAATTAAGGGGGCGGTCGAGTAGCCAAGTGGTTAAAGCATTCGCTCGTCCGCCGAAGACCCGGGTTCGAATCCCAACATGGATACAATGTGTGAAATCCATTTCTGGTGTTGCCCGCCTGATATTGCTGGAAAATTGCTAAAAGCGGTGTAAAACCATCCTCACTCACTCATTCACTCAAGGAAATAAGTGGGCAGTGGGGTAGCCTAGTAGTTAAAGCGTTGTCGGAGGCCCAGATTTGATAACCCACATGGGTACAATGTGGGAAGCCCATTTCTGGTGTCTCCCGGTTATATTGCTGGAATATTGCTTTGAAAGTGGCCTAAGACCCACCTCACTTACTCTAGGAATTAAGAGACTTGCATGAGGGTTCCTTAATAACTTAATAAGGATACCTTTTGGAATTATTTTTGTTAAACCTGTGAGATTACTCTCTTTCACGGACAATATGTTAGTCTAATAGTACCTCATGCAGGCACAACTAATTTCATATTCGCGTACAGCAACATGGTGCAGATGCTTCTTACTGAAGCATGTGGCCAGTATGTTTCTAATGACACTGGGCAGAACACTTACTATGCTCAATGGTGGACATGGCATGCACGCAACATTAAACATGTCCATATGTCTAAGTGATTCACTCACACTTTGCCATGTGATACAAGAAATGGTGTGATTTATGGTTTTACTACAACACTTGACTTTCATTCCTGCTTGAAATATATTCAATTGTCAGTTGTAAAGGGAAATTTAGAAGTAATGGGTCGTGGTTTTATGTGTTGATCCTTCTTCTTGTGCGTAATGAGGTGAGGACTTTCTTTGTTAAATGTCATTTATAAAGACTGCAGACAGTCATTGCATTGCTGAAAATGGGATGTAAGGAGTCTACAGTAGCTACCGAAAATAAGAATATTTTGTTGAAGTGATGATAAATCCACTTCTTACCTTTCTAATAGGAGAATGTTCGATTAACAGTTGTTATTTTCTGTTTCCAGTGGAATTAGGTAATGTGAGAAAAAGCTTACAAGTTAGCATGTAATTAGTGATGAAATACTGGATTTATCAGAAAATATATCAATTGATATTTCACTTCTTCTGAAGTGAAATAATACTATAATTTGCCAAGTAAGTTTAGATATGACAGATGCATCTTCTGCAAGGAGATCAGAGATGCCTCGGCCCCATGTCTTGCCCAACAGGTTTAGACATCACAACACATCTCACTGCAATGCTCCACTCTGCATCAACACCAGAAGATACACGTACCCTTAGTGTTTGTAAGTGTTTGTAGACCCATGAGGATCCAGGATAGAATAGGTCTTCAGCAACTCATGCTTGCCGTAAGTGGCAACTAACGGGATCGGGTGGTCAGGCTTGCTGACATGGTTGATGCATGTCATCGTATCCCAATTGCGTGGATTGATGCTCATGATGTCAATCACTGCATTGTCTGGTCCAGATTCGATTATTAACAGACTGCTGTATTATAGCTGGAATACTGCTGAGTGCAACTTTAAACAACAAACAAACAAGTGTTTGTAAATGTATTATTACATGGAAGATTGTCAGTTTCATTTATGGTACTTTGTAAGAGGAAGGACAGAATATTTTGGAACAACTACATTTCAGTTTATTTCATCAGGAAGTAAACTCAATCCAGTAAATGACACCAAATGATATCATGTGGTATATTGCTGATAAATCAAATCAGTTCTATCTGCACCTGTTTGGTCTCTGATGATTTATTGTCTATGTCAATGTATTTATCATTGTATGCAGACACCAACACATACGATGAAATGCAGCAGATTCATTTGGTTGGTTGGGCGCGTTGTTGGTATACATGTGACACATTAAAAGGTGGTATTACTAATAGATCATCTAGCAAGTGAAAATATCAATGACAGATGAAACAATTAACCAGATATGATGATTGATTGGAGCTGTATTGATTAATAACTGTCATGGACGAACTCATTTTCAAGGATGTGGGTTTTTTTCATGTTTGTTGTTTAACTCCCACTCAGTTATAGTACAGCTGTGTGCTGTCAGTCTGTAAATAATTGAGTCTGGACCAGGCAACCCAGTGATTGACATCATGAGCATTGACCCACACAAATTTGTGGGATACAATGACATGTAGTTACCAAGCCTGACCACTTAATCTATTTAGTCGCCTCTTACGACAAGCATACCCTATAGTCTTACCTGGAATCTCTACAGGTATGTAAGGATATGTGCCATGATGTATTGGATAATATATATGAGATAATTTTTATATACTCAACTCTCAACTCAACTCAATTTGACTTTGTTACAGCTTTAAGATCATACAATGAAGCATACCATAAATTGAAATTTGAATTAAGGATGGCACAGACAGGTGGAGGTGCGTACAGTGAATCTAGATGTCTTATATCAGTTGATACTGTTATGTTTACAATATCAATACCGTATTCAACGTAACAAGCGCCCGACTCTAATAAGCTCCCACGGCGATATTTGCTAATATATTGGCTAGTAAACAATCCTAATTAGCACCCCTTCCGATTGATCAATGTACACAAGACTTATTTATTCGCGTGTAATACGCACTCGTGTGTTATACACCCTTAATTCTGGGCAATTCAATTCTGGAAAAATATATCTGTTGTGTATAAACATTTCAGTCTGTCAGCGTTAACCATGAAATTTATCTTTCAACTCTGTTTTTTCCACCAAAATAATATTCTACTAAGAGACCCCATTCCTAATTTTGAGAGCGCCCTGAGCGCTTATTACGTCAAATACGGTATATAATAAAATCAAGTGTTTTTATTTATCTTTGTTACAAAGGAAAATATCAACAGTTTTTTTATGAAATGATGCCTAACCTCTTGTATATAAACTGGAACTCCAAAAAAAACCATTTCTTACATTTGTAGTAAACAGCATATGACCTGATATTGTTTCCTTTGTTTGTAATTTAGATCAATGGTACATCCGTAGGGAGGCATGCTGTTATTATGCTCCAACATCCTGGCTTGTTAAACCTGTTGCAGTCGTAGTTCACCTTACATGGTATGTCGTGCAAGCTCCATATTGTCCGTGCAAGTTGTACACTGTATCGCTTCGTCCCATTCCCTAGATCATCATAGTCAGTTCAGTGTTCACTCACCTGTCGTCACTGAATAAAATGATATTGAGAATAATTGATTTTGTGAACAAGGGAACAGATGTTTGTACATGCTTTCCCAGCATTCAGTGTTTGACCTAATTGCCAAGTTGAGTGTCGCTGCATGTATGTTGTTTTTAGGGCAAGTGAAGACATATTGATGGGATGTGTTCGTATGTTACCTGTGCCTGCTTTTCAATAAAGAAATCATGGATGTCTGTAATCCTTAACTGTTATATTTTCCCCTTTGCCAGGCAGAATTGTTTATCATTTTGTTTTCCCTCGGTTGAACAGGGTGAGTGGATAGCCTGGTTGTTAGAGCGATTGTTTGATCACTTGATTGTGTGGTTTGTTTACATGTTTAATGCTGTGCGGCATCGGATGAAAAACAAACACGTACCTTTTTAGGCAAAATGTGTGTTTGCTTGTTTGTTTAACGCCACCCTCAGCAATATTTCATCTGTATGACGGCAGTCTGTAAATAATTGAGTCTGGACTAGACAATCCAGTGATTGACATCATGAGCATCGATCCACGCAATTGGGATACGATGACATGCATCAACCAAGTCAGCGAGCTTGACCACCTGATCCCGTTTGTCGCCTATTACGGCAAGCATGAGTTGCTGAAGACCAATTCCACCCCGGATCTGACCGGGTTGCAAATTGTGTGAGTGGCAGGTGCTACCAGCAGAGCAGGGCATGCTCACACTTTTCGCGAACACCTTGTGTCGTCACTGATTTTCATTGATCCATTCATATAATTTTCACCGCCCATTTATTTTTCGCCCAGTGGAATTGGTTTTCTTACTTTCAACAGATATACTGCTCAAAAGAAGTTAAGGAACAAACCAACTTTTTTCATATGACTATAGTTAATATGTCATGGCATCAGATTAACTATAGTCATATGATGAAATTGGGTATGGCATTGGGTCATGGCATGACAGATTACCGATAGTCATAGAAAAAATTGGGTGTTCTTTACTTCTTTAGGGAAGTATATATTGAATCAGACACGTTAAGGTCAGACCATTCTATAATTTGGATTAGAAAGACCAGAAACAAAAATCCAAATTCTTTGTATTCATGTTTTTTGAAAATAATATTAAAAAAATAAGGTGGTGCAGGAAAAGGTAGGTAAACTTGCCTTCATGGCTAGATCCCATATCCTGGATGAGTAACTGCTTGGCCACCTGATGACCATATCGCCAACCCACCTGCCACCATCAGCAAGACCAAATGATCCTGTATTCTCTTTTGCGTATTCTGTTCAAAATGAATTGCTTTTTACAATATCTGGTGCCTGACATCTCCTCTGTTTTTTGTGGGGGTAAATTTAGCTTTGCTATTCATACACCCCCTTGCCATGAAGGGCAGGATATTGACTTGAATTAATCACACTAGTAAACTACAAAACTAGCCTCTCGACCATATATGGGCCAACAATACACATGCAGTCATTAATTTCAACTGAGCACTCAAGGAGGGAAATATTACAAATGAGGCCTGCATATTGTTTTTTTTCTGATTTCCTAGCTGTCCATGAGGAGTGATGGAGGGGCTGCTCTATACTGAGAGCTCCAGCTGTTTTGTGGGCTCCTACAGTGTTTACTGCAATCTGTTTATTCAGACTCCCCAACAATCATCTGATTTCTTAATAAACAAGCTCCTTGTCAACTAGTCATTAGCAGTTTAAATGTCAGCAGTATCGTGAACAGGAAAGTAATTTGCTTCATTTGGCTAAGAAAATAGTATATCTTCTAATGAGATAGAGTATGGTTACCATATTTGATATACTTAACACTGTTTTATTCTGCATGATTTCGGATTTATTGGTTTATTATTTCTTCCTTTCTCAAGGAATTTTATCTATATTTTTGTATAATGTGTTTGTTTGGCATTTTGTATATATATTTCCAGTTTCTATACAATATAACAATACACGTTTATTATAGCATGTTTATATATTGTCTATATTATCCTATAGTGATGAACATTTGTCATGTCATTGTGATTTGTCCGCATTGAATCAAAACACTAACACTGTATCCTTTCGTCACATAAGATTTAAGTATACTACTCAAAAGAAGTAAAAGAACTCTTCTTTCCTATTGCTATAGTTAATCTTTCATGCCATGACTGATTAACTAGAGTAATATGAAAGAATCGGGTGTTCTTTATTTTCTTTTGAGTAGTATTCTTTGATTTTAACACATTTACAAATTTTATAAATTGTTACTTATATAGAGTTGATGTTTCAGTTAGAGGAGCCTTCCTTCATTGTCATCGATTCAAAATGTCTTTAAATGCCCTGTTTCCAAAGTAGGACAATATCAAGCAATATCACATATACACTGCAAGCAATGGACAAGCCAGCTGAATCACAATGTGCACAAAGTGTATCTTACTTGACGTGTTACAAACTGCCATATTGACCTGCCCAATGGCTCTGGTGTCCTGCGGTTGCTGCTGTCACAAGAGATAAGCCCTGGAGTACAACCAATCAGGGACACTGGCCGCTATTGATTATATGACACCATCTGATGGATTAACACCTGGGATTTTATGTTATTCTTATTGACAAAAAAGTATTCCAAAACAGCAGCCTGGATCCCCAGTAATTGGTTTCGGTCCCAATCTTGCCCTTTCTTGTTCCAAGCATTCAGGTCCTGGGAAAATGCACTGATTAGATATTGGAAATGTTGTACTGGTTGTGTGTTTTTAGTTCTGGTGAAATGAATTAATATGTTCCATTCATCATATGTTATGTTTTGAATAAATTCATTTGTCTGCAGTAATGATAGATCATAGCATGGAATAATTCATTGTACCTTTCTGTCAAGTGGACTGATCCTTTTGAAACAATGGTTGAGTCTATGTTTGGGGTATAGGGGTTTAGTATTGATCATCTTTAACAAGATGGTGCTCCAGAATCACATTTAACTGAATCTTCCACCAAATGTGGTTTTTTTCTGCTAGGGAAAGGAGATTGTATGGATTTGTTTCACTTGATGAATGGCTAATTTCAGAGTTTGCATAGACCTTCAGAACATTCTTTGAAGCTTTTATGTAAATGATACTTTGATTAATAGCAGAGTAATGGAAACAGCTCTTCATTTGATTAACAAAATGATCACAGAGACTTGTGAATGATGTAATGACAGGCTTTGCTTATCAAGGATTGCTGTACATAGCTTTGAGTTTTGAAAATATGCAAACTCCAGTACAAGAACTACAGTTGTTTCCTGTTGTATTCAGCAGGTTTATGAAAACAAAATCACAACATTATTGATCTGAGCTACCAAGCAACCCTTATTTTTTAATCTTACATATTTGTTTATTAATCAGATTGTAACCTGTTGGTACAACCTTTTTTGCACATATATGCGCACACTTATGTGAACCATTTATGAAATTATTTTGTAAGAGGTTCTTTTCACTCTAAGGTAATGGCACATTCACACTATTCTATATGGATAATGCAGTGGCCATTTAACCAACATCTTCATGTGCAACTGATCAGCTTTACATAAACTATCAGCAATTATTTGTGAGTTGAAAGACACCTGGTCTGTTATAAAAAAAATGTGGCAAATACTCTTATCTTGGATGAGTGACAGATAATTAATTATCTTCTGCAGGTTTCCATAACACACCTGCCTCTTAACGAGCAAGCGTACCTGTACAAGAGGCAGGTAGCGATCCATCATTCTGACACATAGGATGCACAGATGCATGGCAAAACATGTTTGCTCTTCTAATCAATAAACCCAGGATTACTCTTGAAAATGACAGATTGATTTTTTAGGTTATTTATCGTGTGATTATGTAATTGTTTATCTTAAAAAGATTTATGGTGTGCTAAGCTTGAGCTATGATTTTAAAAGGGACCAGTATTGATTTCTTTGTGAAGAACATCATTCCTACTGTTTAAACAGCATTGATGCTCACAGTTTCTTGGAAAATGAAGTATTAGTTTGAAAACCTTAATGAGTAGGGGATGAAAGGTCCGATGTAGCCAATAAACCCGACACAGATCCTTTATGTACAGTAGAATATTTATTTCAATTTCTTTAGCCATTTTGACAGTTTAAACCAAAATTGTTACTTATAGCCAAAACAAAGAATATCAGGATAATATCTGCATTTCTCAGTTTCTCAGTCTACAGTTGACACAGAGTATGGTTAACAAATTCTTGAATGGACTATTACAACGACGTTCCAGAATAGATCCTTAAACTGTTGTTAAGCAAATCTAAATAGTGTTAGCATGGTGAAGAATTATATATCATATATGGTAGGTGAAGGATTAACAGTAATAACAATTTACATACCCGAGTGTAATATATAGTACATTAAAGAAACATTGTTAAAGTACATTGTTATCCATACATTGTGTCTACTTTGTAAATTAATCTGTGTTGATGTCTTTTTCTGTAGTACTAAACTATAGTCACCACTGTCATTACTCCTTGATACAAACAATACACAAAATGTATTTATTGATTAACTAAAGTCCAATTAATGATCTATAATCTGGTCTGCAAATGAACTAATCTCCTTCCTCAGACCTGTTTGCAGGATCTCCAATCAATACATTAATCAAGGCCTACTGATTAAGTAGAGTCATTAAAGAAATTATGACTGAATACCCTCTCGGCACTAGATTGACCAGTCCAGGTAGTGGTCAGTGGTATTTCTTTGAATGTTCTCTACGTGGCTTGCACATTGTTATTGGGACAGGGATTTTCAGTAAATTAAAGCTTCCCTCACATCTGTAATTGTGAGGCAGGTGTGTTTGCTTTATGGAGCCTCAGAGGTCAAATCTTCACAAAAAAGCCTTGGGAAAATTATTTCATATTGTAACAGTTTTTCTTTGATGTTTTCTGGGGTGGTAATTGGTTAAAAGTGTAGGAAAGACACTTGTAGTTTGTTTTCTGTTTCTGGGCATCAACACAGATTGAATATTATAAATATGGGCACATAAAGAAAATGATGAGATAATGGCATGAGAGCATCAACTTTCATTTGTTTTGTGATTTATTTATATAATTTACACAGCTATTTTGCCTTTTACACCCAATGGAATCTGTTTCATCGATAATAGAAATGGTTTAGACGTTTTATATTTATAAGGAAATACAAGTTTCTCATATGTCAGTTTTGCTTGGTTTTACATGTTGCTATTTTGCCTTTTATGCCCAATGGAATCTGTTTTGTTTGAGAATAGAGACTGTTTAATACCTGGTGTTGATGTTTTATATTTAGAAGGAAATACAAGTTTCTGATATGACAGTTTTGCTTGGTTTTATACGTGTCAACATATTCCAGCATATATAATCATAATTATGTGTTGAATTATGATGAGATTGACAATACTCATGCAGGTAGTCTGTACAAAATAACAACAACTTGACAATTTTCAAAGTCAAGTATTGAAATTCAAATTATGTTGTAAAGTGATCTTGACAATAGAAGCACATGTTCACAAGCTGTGGTCTCCCATAGTTAATACTGTGTGGTCAGCGCAGGACTAGAGTCTGGACATAATTAGTGGGGACTTGCTGGGCAGCACAAACACCCAACTTGCATACAGGTGAGAATATCACACCTGAGAAGAGGCTATCAACAATACATACAATGGGGACAGGTAAAAATAACAGTGCCTCAGCTTTACCTCTCACTGATGGGAAGAATCAACTTTTCCCATATGCTGATTTATTCAAGTGCCAATTATTTTAAAGAAGTTAATATTTGAGATATCTTTGTGGAATAGGTGGACTTTAGTGCCTGAATGTGTAACGGTCAAGTTGATTTTAATTTGGTCTTATTTGACCACATGCTGTGATTTGCACTCATTGGCAATTTGTACTGTGGTGTCGGTGTTCTATCTCATAGCTACCCTTAGTACCCCAGAGGATAACTAGGATAGTGAAATGACTTGAAAATATAGCTAGGATTAGTATGACTGGAGAAATTGTGACTTGTGGCTTAAAGTATTGTGGTTAAAATGTGATCTGCTGGATACCTGTAGTCCTGTTAATTCGTCACAAATATGGATGTTCTGTTTGGAACATCATAAAGTCAAAACATCTTTTCATGTAAATCATAATTGCTCAACTTGGACAAGGAACACTGGACTCCTTCTCCAAAACATCTTATCACTCTTGTCTCAAGGTCCCCAAAGCTGGGCAGGGCTTCCGTATGAATATATATGCACATATTTCTTGGTAAAAATGGAGATTTTTTCAAGGAAATGGCATAGGTGAACTATTGTCCGCTACTGGTGTCCCTAAGGCATCATTCTAAGGGAACACAAAGGTCCCTTTTGGGGAACATACACACACACCAGCTGAAGAGGTGAACATAATTACTTTTGTTTTTTGTCCGAAAAAGGGGGATTATGTTTTCAGTTGACCCAGGTCAGAGTGCGCCAATGATGGCTTCGGGACTCTTTGATCTTTTATCAGAACAAAATACTATAAGGAAACAGAAGGGGACAACTTGAGGATCATAATGCCCTCAACAGCTGAAAAAAGTCACGATCATTAGACCCATTTCATTACAAAAGGAACAGATATTTGTGGATGACATGGGTCATGCTAACTATCATAGGCGTACAGAAGGTCATTGCTTGAATAATGGAACCTTATGAGAAGTATTTAGGATACTGAATGATGTCTCCGCACACCTTTGTTACAGCAGGGAGGGTGATGTTTTAGATATCCAGCTGTGTTAAGTGTGTAGATGTAACATGCTTGAGCTTTGCATTTCTGTTGTAAATGGACAGTATAAATTCCCTGAAGTAATAATGAATATTGATATGTTGAAGGAAACTACTGATTTATGATTATTGTTAATGCCGCTGCCTTGTGAGAGTACCAAGAGCTCCTATGTATGTATGCTTTGTGTATTGAATTCACAGGGTCAGGTCAATTGGGAAAGCATCCCAAAACCATCTGAGGTTCAGGAGAGGGTTGGGTACAGTTTATGCACAACTTATAGAAGGGTCATGATAAAAAATGGCAAACATGTTCTGAAATTCATACTGTGTCTTTAAATGACAGAGAATAATCACACTTGATTATCTACTGAAATAGATTTAATTGGGCATAACAAGGCAAAATAATGATGAAGATTACCGGGTATATGAAAGCATCACTGAAAATCAGTGATAACACCACAAAAAGCGTAAGCATGTCCTGCTCCACTGGTAGAACCCGCCACTCACACAAAAATGTGTTCTATTTTCTATTGTAAAAAAGAAAAGTTACCGACAATGTTGCCTGAGGGCTGATAATTTGGGAGAACTGGACATGGAATAATTAACTCTGGTATTTTAAAATTATTGTTATTGTTTGATCGCACTTAGAAAATTTATTTCAATACTTCTTTGGAGTTAAATTAATTAATGATTTATCTTGACTGAGGTCAGATAGGGCCAAAGATAGTTCAGGGATGTCAAGTCTGTTTTAGATAAAGAATTGAAGTGGGAAAAAGGTAAGGTTTTAAAATGATAATTGTTAAAAGATAAGATATTTGAAAATTAGGGTCTTTAGATTTACAACCAGTACAGAGGTGTCATTACCTTTAAATATTGTCTCAGAAAAAGTACACCCTTTGGAAAAATTCATCTGGTTCATGTGACCTTAATGAGGTCACTTTGGGTCAAAAGCATATAGGGGTTATTTTTGTATTTCTGTTATGAAAACAGTTGAAATAGCAGGGATTATCAGAACTATCCCATTACAAAAGAAATTTTCTGGATTGACTTGGGTCAAAGTGAACTTTAGCCCATAGGGTCACAGACATAGGAAGTCATGGTAGGAATTCCTTGAAGGTGATATTGGAGGGGTCATAGAAGGCAGTGATAGAGAAATAGATACTGGAGTCAGTGATTATCTGAGACAGGCTTGTGGGTTATATACTTGGAATTTAGGCAGTTTGATCCGGGTGAACTTCTTAACAAGAAGGTTTGGTGGAATGTGTGCATTAGGGGGAAATGAAATTACAGTCATATCATTTTAGAATTAATGTGGCTTCATCAAGTGGTTGAAACCTGATACCTGCTATTAAATTCATATTGATGAGCATGACCTGTGTCACTGTGAACTTTTGCATTCATGTAAAGAGTCACCTCAATTCAGTTGGAAACAGTTGCCATTGTATAGAAATTGTGCTGTGACAGGTTTTGTCATCATGAATGTTGTCTTCATTGCATTTAACCATTGGTAATATTTGAAATATCTGAATTCAACTTTATAATGTACCATCCTTCATTTTGTTTTGTTCATAGGTTTAGATCAGAATGTATTACGAATGCCATACTCTTGGCATGCCAATTTTGAATACCAATTGTAAAATATTGTGGGTTATGATTTATATACTCAGCGTCATTATTGAAGGGCCACCTAGGTATGTAGGGTGTCAAACATGAACATATGCCAAAAAGCCTCAATAGGTCTGAGAATATTGACTCTGTCATTTACAGTTGGATAACATGCTGTTTATGCCTATGTTACACTGATTGGATGCATTTATGAAATTGGAAAAATGGACACCAACTATTAAAAACATTGAAGAGTTCAAGATTGTAGGTGATGGCAAGAGCTACCCAAAACAACTTACCTAATTGTAATCAGTGGTATAGCCTATGCAATATATGCATGACATGTAACAGTGGATATGGGTATGAAATGATTTATTCCAGGTGCAAATGAACTGCTCTTTTATAAGTTGAAAATGCAATGGTTTTGAATACTTTTATCTGCTCTTATCTGCATCACCCCTCAATAATGATGCTAAATATATCCTCGGCACCTCCAAACCGGGTCCAAACATAATTTCCGACCATAATGCATTGGGGGCTGGTCATGTGACCCCTTTTGGAAACCATACCATGTGTTATAGATGCATGGAAAGCTCTTAGAAATGTGCATTCGACAGTATCACTAAAATAAAACAAAACTACCAAAATAATGACTTTATAGCCATTTGAATTTATGAAAAGATCTCAAGTCCACGCTCATACATTTAACGTGACCGAAGTGTGTGCAGAACGTTTACCCAAGCTCCAGTAACATTTTTGAGGTCCCTACATAACATACCTTGAGTTATTACCTATGTGACTGTGTACAAGAAACTAGTAGTTTGACCTAGTTCAAGGGATTTATCTGGGTAATTCTGATATGACCCTTATTCCAAAAATAGTTGTTGCAACCCCAGGCTGTCCTAAAGATATAACTGAAGACACTACTGGGGAGACACACAGGTCGAACATCAGCCACAAATACCTTCAAGTAATCCATTAACCCCTATCATCATTATCAATACCTTGCTATCATTACATCAACAACTTTCAAATCATCAAAGCCACATTTTGAACATCTTACTATGATATCTTTGAAAACTAGCATCTGTGGTGTTGTTCCCCTCACCGCTGTTTACAGTGGGCCTGTATCACAGCTCCGGCATCTTGTTGTAGATTACCACAGAGTAGTTTATCTCTCAAGTGTGTATATATCTAGCCACAATAACTCTGTCAAGCACTGGGCCTCTGCCTCAAGTCTGTGAGGTGACAAGTAGTTGTCACAGGCTGTCGGGAATACAGCATATGTTGCATGTTGTAAAACCTTTTATCACCAATATCCAATCTGGACATTGCCGTTAGATTTAAAATGTTGTACAGGGGAATTAGTTAGTGTTTGTAGGTTATACTGATTTACTTATGGAATTTATAAAGATATTTATGAGTGTGTGAAATATAATACTTGTGCATGGTCAGTGGATGGAATTTCAGTTAGAATGACTACTTGAATGTGAATTGAATATGTCATTGTAAATATCGTATGGTACATGCTGAACTTTAATTTCAAAAAGTTCATGCAAGACATATAGTCTATCAAGTCTTTTTAAACACATTTCTCTCCTCTAATTCTTTCTTCTAATACTGACTACATGAATCTATTTCATGCTTACAGCTAGTCAGACTTGCTATTTCTGTCATCTAGAGTGGCTTTGATTTATAAAAATACATGCATGCCACAGTCATTCAGCATTACTGAGTTCATGCCATATTTTAATATTGCATTGTTCATACTTAATATGAATATTATTATGTATACTGAAGAAACAAGGTAAGGATCATGAATATTTTTAGAGATTTTCTTTATAGTGAAGACTGAGCACAGAGTTTCATAAAAATATCCCCCAAAATATTCATGATCCCGAACTTTTTTGGTTCAGTGTAGTTAATAAGAAAGTTAAAATATTGTATAGCACATACTTAAGTTACAGTTTGTTTGTCATTTTGTTTAGTATTGAACAAATCGACTGCATTATGTTTGTCTCTATATCTATACACAATTTTGCAATTTTTGTTCTGCGTACAGGGCCGGTGAGGTAGTCTAGTGATTGAAGCATCTGCTTGTCATGCCGTAGGCCTGGGTTTGATTCCCCACATGGATACAATGCGTGAAGCCCATTTTTGGTGTCCCCCTCTGTGATATTGCAGGAATATTGCTAAAAGTGGTGTAAAACCTCACTCACTCACTCACTGTTCAGCATACAGACATCTGGTCATTCTGTCTTTATTCATTTTCACGTTTTCAACAAAAGAAACTGTATGAAAGAATCATTTTATGAAGTCAGTGAATAGTGTTTTCACCCACTAGTTCATCCATTGAAGGGAGTTATTTTTTAGAAACAGTATCAAGTGTTTTCCATGTGAAATGCTACTGCCCAGGGGTAAGTCCTCCACATGACTGCTTTCATCTTTCTCTACACCCTGACCACTGTAGTGGCTACTTCACAATCACAGTTCCACTTACAACAATAAGTGTCACGGAACAATAATAAGTTAGTCTTTGTAGACACCATTATCTTAATACAGTAACCTTATACACTGACGCCTCCTAGATTCCCCTCCCAACTTGCTGAAGCTGCAGCTCGTGCAGGTGCCCTGCCCATACAATCACTGGACATGTGCATATAGTGCCCCAGGAAATTGCCAATTACTCAAATTAACAAATGTTGTAGGATTTAATGCTTCGCTTCAGCATGATGAAACCTGAGTCCCCATGTCCAGGGTTTGGAAGGACCTTAAGATGTGAGAGTTGTCTGTAATTATGTTGGCCTTGAGGAGTGGAGTGTGCACCTTGTCACACGTAGGCTTCAGGACACCAACTGCAATGAAATGAAAGACCAACAACAATGTTTTGGTATAATGTATTCATATACTACTAAAAAAAGTAAAGGATGCCCTGATTCTTTCATAATACTATATAATACTCATGGCATGACAGATTAAGTATAGTAACATGAATGAATCGATATCGGGGGATTAACTGTAGTCTTTTGATAGAATAATGTGGTCCTTAAACTATTTGGAGAAGTATATAACAAGACATGTATTTTTGAAAATGGTTTGTCAATCAAATGTGTTGGATTATTGATGTTTGTAAAGCAATTCATTCAGGTTTCTTACAAACTAACAACTATTTTTGAAAACATTTTCATGCTTTCAGTTTGGTGTACAGAAATACCGGGAGTTGGATTTGGTTATTTGATCAAACTTCTATGAAATGATTCCTTTCTTTTTTTATCTAGTTTCTGATCAAGGAGGTAATTTTTGTCACCTAGTAATTATATAAGAAAAACAACCCTTCCTGATTATTATTTTCCACTTAAACTGTTCTACTGCAAAATTGAAAGTTTAATTAAAAATCTGAAAGTTTTGTCACAAACTCTTCAGTTTGATAAACTGAGAAAATTGCCTTGGTTATTACAAGTTTCGAGACTTTTTCCAGAGGTTTATTATGTGTATCAATCATGTGATGTTAAAAGGGAAAAGTAAAAGATTGATAGTGAAAGAGTATTTTATGCTGTTAATAATAGGATAATTAGACCAATAAATCTTGATGCATGGATGCTGTTTTATATATGCTTGATACCTGTAATTAAATACATCCCTTGATAATAGAAAATAAGAAAATTTGAGCTAATCATAATAGTTCCTAAATAGATGGCTTCAAAGGAATGTTTTTAATGTTTGAAAAGTATTTCCAATATGATCAGTTTGTTTTGTATTTTTCTGTTAATTGAATTTCCTCTAAAAATGTCATCCATCAATGTGTGATATATTTCTTGTATTCTTCAAAGAAATCAATCAGTATTTATACACAGGCATTTTCTATTGAAATAGCAGAACACAGCTGCTTGTGATTACATAGCATATTGATAAAAGTATTTTTATTCAGATTTCAAATTTCATCTTAAAAATTGATATTATGCATAATATCTTTATTCAAAATTATGATTCAAATAATTCAAAAAGTAAAGATTAGTCCATTTAGAAAAACAAACCCTGCCTGGGTTAAAGTGGAGGAAATTGGATATTTTAGATTATCTGTATCTTCCTTTATGTGCCTTGGAGAAGAACTGGTAGTTTATACTTTCAAAAGTACATCAAGTTCATAAATAAAAAAATAAGAAATCAGATGCTGATATTATTTTGACCCATGAATTTGAGCCAATTCATGTTTCTAGTGTTGAAGGTCAACTACATACAAAAAGTTACTATTGATCTGGCCAATGAAAAGCTTCATATTTCATAAGCTTTACACACATTGTTTTTGGACCAGTTGATAGGCCAATCAATTCACAGCCTGAGGGAGGTAGCCCACTGTATGCTATGTTTAGATACCAGACTTTGGTGATTCGTAGTTGAAATTTTGACATGTGAGGTTGTCATTGCGCTAACACAAGATGGGTACATAGACATACCTAATTAGTTATGTTTCCATGAAGTCTAAAAAAATTATGTCTATTCCTAAATATAGCTATCCACTGTAAATAGTGCTTGTGAAATTTGAATATATTTCCACTGATTTAATCTGGGCTAAAAGCATCATGTCAGGTTGATTATTCAGAGTATTTTGGCCCCGGATCTTGACTATGTTTGTTAAAGATAATTCATTCAGATGAAGAAAATCTGTCAGTATGTTTCAGACCTTGTTACATAATAATCAACTGGCCATTAACCGAGTGTTGTGATTATTGGCCATTGAAATGAGTTTTATGCAGTTATTTTAGTCAGTGATGCATGTAATTACAATCCTTACAGAAAGCTTTACTTCATGTGCAAGGATATGAGCTCATTATGTCAAATTGCTGCTGTGACCCACATACAGCCCATCCAGCCAACATAGTTCCATGTGAAAGCTTCTTTTGTGAGACATTATGTTTAGAACATAAGAACAGAAATCTCTTTTCAAAAGCTACTCAGAGTATATTTCAGTCGTAATCAACATGTCTGTGCAAGATTTACCCTCCAAAGCATAATATGTATTAATGCATGTTACTGCTAATGACCATTAATAATGATCAGATGTTTTTTTGTAAATATGTCCTTATTAATGATAAGAGCTCGTTCAGGTATTTTACTTTTTGATGGAAACATCTCTTGCCATCCATCATACTTGTCAGGTATCTTTGAATTATCCGACCACAGGTATCGGCTTGGCGCCAAACTGGCAGGGGCCCTATCCAGGCACCGGTGAAGCTGCAGGATTAGTTCCATTAATGGCAGTGTACAGAGAACCCAAACTGTTGTCATTAAGCTGGATTAAAGAACTAAACCTCTTATCTTATCTATAATAATTACTGTTGAAAGGAAATTTTATAAGGGATAGTTGACGTGCCTCTGTTATTTAAAAAATGCAAAAAAATGAACACTCTCCAAATGAAGGTAAATCAATTAAGCTCTCTTTGCATGAAAAGTAAGGGCACTGCACTGAATGAACGCAGATGAACAAAGATTTGGGTGTCTTGGACTCCTAACCAGAGGACCACCTTATCATCTGTATGTGTATTCCAAACTGGTTTTGATTATCTCCATTTCCCTTGCTTCAGAACACTTTACTTATATGCAGCAAAAATAAAGGTAATTTTAACTTTTTGTAAGTCCAAGTGACTGATACAATTAGTATTGCTTGCATTTCAGAAGCTGCACCAGGAAGTAAACCGTTAATGCCAGTGTTACATGTTGTGGAAACTCTTTACTCTGCTGTAGCAATAAGGCGAGGTGAGACATAGTGTTTGTGGAGGTTTGTGCCTGGTTACAGTGACATTCAATGATGGAGCACGGCATGGTTGACAAATGCAAATATTGAACCAACGGTCCTGGCTTTTATTGGATTTCTCCCATTTGTGTGCTCAGGAATTGTTTTCTGTGAAAATTGGAAATTTCTCCAGGAAAGGGTACCGCCTTGGCAAATTTGAATTTTATCAATGTTAGTATGAGAATATGCTTTGGCAAATACTTCTTTATTGCATGAAAAGACATGCAGACTTTCTTAAATCTTCATTCCCTGCAGCACTGTATTGTTTGTAGTTAATGGGTTTTCGTAGTTTACATTAAGTCTTCTGATGCACCGATTGAACCATTGGCAACAGTTAGATTAAGACAGGCATTATTGCAAATTGTGGATTTCATTCTTGAATGGGATGCTGTAAAACTGATGGCATGAAATTTGTCGATTGAAAATAGTGTTCTTTGACAGCATACACATACAAGTTCTTTGGTTGTTTTAACCTTTATTTGATAAATGACATTCACTCGAACATGGGCCCAAGGGATCTGAATATAGAATTAAGGTTTGGCCCAGGGATTGCAATCTTCAGTTGAGCTTAGAGACTCAAATTACTATTGAGATAACAATATCCAGGACTTTGATATGAGCACTCTAGTGACTCTGAAATTAAAGCATGACAAATATATATGCTTACCATGGGGGAAAAAACATCAAAACTCATTAATTCGTGTATAATGCGCACCCTCTTCTACACAGCTGTGTTTTTTTAAAAAAAAGTGCGCACTATACTCAAAAAAATACGGTACTCGCTTTGTGAACACTTGGTCTACTCATGTATCACTACAATGATGTGTAAGAGTGTGTGTCCTAATTTCATGCTTCCAATTCAAGTGACTTTTTTGTCACAGACACATGTAAATAAAAGTGTCAAAACCCTTCCCATAACCATAAGAAATCTCTGCTAAAAACATAGTCCTTTGTACGGTTCATGTGTTATTCTTGTCATATTATAGTGATGATGCCAGATGTTTGTTAATAGATAAGCGTGCCCTGCCCTACTGGTGGCACCCATCACAAACACATGAAAAGGCATGTCAACTGTTCACCTGAAAACCAATTAACCACGTCTACACAAAACCACTGACAATTTCCATATGGGTGACCTTAAAAGCTTGGTGCAGGCCATACCTGTGACAGAGCAATAATGTTTGAAATCAGAAATCATGTAACTTAGGTGAGCATTGCATACTAGTCTTCAGTCCACAGTGATGTTAGAGATAGCGCCAGTGGTTAAAGCCATCACTTGATATGGCGGGAGCCCAATTTAGGAAACCTATTTCTGATGTGAGCTTTCAGAAAAATTATTCTCTGTTTTGTGTGAGTTGATATTTCTGGATTTCTTCTCTTGCCATAGGATCAGGTCTTTTTGCACATTTTTGCAGATATTGTTTTAGAAATTGAGAGTTCCCCATGGCACTGTATCAACATTTCGTTAGATTATCACTCTTCATTAGGCAAATTAACATGACTCAAAAAAGGTGTACACAATTATCAGGAGAACCATTGAATATTATGAATCTTTTAAAACATAAATACACAACAAACTAAACAATTAGGTTGCTTCAATAATATATTCACATGACAAATTAAGTAAAAGGTGACTATGACATGTTATTTTGATAAAGGTTTTTCAAGCAATATATTACACATGATAGATTGTCATATTGCAAAAATAATTAAGTTTAATTGTTTTCAATTAATATTATGTTTGGGATTAGAAGAAAAACATAACATCCAGTAAAGAATATGTCATGACCTCTTTCTCAAATATAAAAGCAGTGATCACTATGTTATAAAAAAACCTTTTATCCCACAGTAAATGCAAACTTTCCAAAGTTGAGAAAAGTGATATTTTTTCATTTCAGTGAATATAACACTTGATATTTCACTGCAGTGAACATAACACTTGGACGGAAATTGTATACCTTTATCATAAATGTCTATCCGTACACAAACTGTTGACTTCCATTTCACGTTAGTTCCACATTGAGAAGGCAAAATAATGACATTTATATGGCTTCTTGCCATTTGTTTTTTCTCTTGAAAATGTTTTGTTATAAACTGGAATTTCTCATTTTACATGTATTTTACTTGTCAGTTGAGACTGTTCGTTTTCACATAGCGCCATTTTTGTTACTTGACAAGCATGTATTCTTTGGCTTCAAACAGAGGTCTCGCAGATGAAGAAGATATTCTCACTCGTGTTAAAATATCTCCTTTCCCTGTCACTCGATAAAAAGAAACCTGTTATTTCACTTGACACATGAAATATTCTGTGTATGAATACAATAAAAGTCATGTATCTTTGCTATTATATAAGAAAACACAAACATATAATTGTTTAATTGTTCAAGGGATTCACCCTGATTATGATTCTGGGTTTGTCAGCACCATAATGTGTTTGTGGGTTTTACCAAAGTAGAATGAATACGTCTAGGACCTGCACCACGTAGGGCTATCCTCCATATTAGGCTTTCATGACGTGATATAACTGAAATACTGTCCAAAGTGGCTATAAAAACCAGTTCACTCACTGACTAATTGTTTGATTATTATTTGGTGCAAGATATTTGTTGACTTATTCAGAAATGTCCTTTGTAATTCCCTATCATTATAAACTTGTTCAATTAGTCTGAAAAACATTAGTGAGTGAGTGAGCATGTATGGTTTTATGCCTGTTTAGCAATATTCCAGCAATATCACAGCAGTGCACACCAGAATTGCTACCCCACCACCCCTGAAAAACATTAGTTTTGTTCATCAGTCAATCTCCACTTCTTCTCCTTGTGGAGTAGCCTAGTGGTTAAAGCCCTATCTCATCACACAGAAGATCCCACAGATACTGTGTGTGAAGCCCATTCTTGGCATCCCCTGCTGTGTTTGTTTGTTTAACGCCGCACTCAGCATTATTCCAGCTATATGATGGTGGTCTGTAAATAATCGACAATCCAGTGATTGACATCATGAGTATCGATCCACGCAATTTGGATCGATGACATGCATCAACCAAGTCAGCGAGCCTGACCACCCCATCCCGTTAGTCGGCTTTTACGACAAGCATAGTTACCTTTCACGGCAAGCAAGAGTTGCTGAAGACCTATTCTACCCCGGAATCTTCCCGGGTCTGTGATTTGGCTGGACTATTACTAAAAGTTTCATAAAACAATGCTCCTTCACTCTTCATACAGAGATATGACTACATGCTCACCCATAAGAAGTGAAGTAAATACTACCACATACAGCACATGTTAAGCTGAACAGCCTGAATCACTGCTCTGTGTTATTGATCCCAGGTTATCAATGGGTTTGCTGTCATGCATAGATATATGTGCTTGCACAGCCATGTGAACAATGCTGACAATAGAAGAAATCCATGTCTACTAACATGTTGAAGCAGTTGGATTCCACACACACTTCAATGACATGATTTTATCAATGCAATTAACACACTAAAATTATTATTATTATTATTTTTTAAATCATGAATTGGGATAATGAATGGAAAAATTAAATGTCAGCAAATTTACATTTAGGACAAATAATTGGTTATTTTATCTATATTAAGGTGAGGCTTTGCCTACAGTAAGATATACTTGACTCATCTGCTGGTTTCTCATACATGGTTGCCATTACTTTGAGAGCTATTGAATCAGCTTTATTATTAGTAACAGCACATGATGTCAGCTATGGGCTGCTGCAATGGATACCTGGATAATAGACAGGTGTGATTTCACCTCAGTATGTGTCCTTCTAGTTCTATCACATCAAATGGACTGGGATACTCACTTTCATGGAGCCTTTGCAGCTAAGACATGAATTTGTTATGGTGAGTTATTGACAGTTGTGTATAAGTGATGTATTCAACAGGTGACGACTTCATGTGGGACAGTATTGGTTGCAAGAAAGTTACCGTTTCTTAGGGCTGAGAATTTGAAGTAGAGTGTAGTATTTCTGATTAATGCTTGTAGTTTGAGTTATTATTTTTGATTTTTTTAAAAGAAAACCACATACCATTCAACTGACATAAATACATTTGCAATCAAATGTTTTTCTCAAGAGAACACCTGGACATGTTTTGTTGAAATGCTGAAAAAGTAGAAAGTCTATTTCTTAAATGATTATTTTTTCAGATTTTACTGCAAAGAAAATGAAATTGTCAATAGAATATATTTAACTATATTTCAAATTAGCTTTGTATGAGTTGTACACATATAGAATAGATTGATGGAACTGTAACGCAGTTTGTCTGGAGTCTATTTATGTGAGCTTATGCAATGCTGTACGGGGATGTGTTTACTGCTCGGCTTTACAGCAGTCACACTTGTCTGCCTACAAACATGTTGCTCACAACAGTTATGGAACATAGTTCAAACATCAAGGGCTATGATAGTTATGGCCAAGCCAAAATTCTGTTAGTATCACTAATGTTTGTTTTCTTAATCTCCAAAAGCATATTGAAGTAAAATAGTATGAAAAACTAACATTTGACAGATTGTGATGAGAGTGATTTCAGTGCCATGGCATGCACTTTTAACACAGAAGTTAATTATTAGGTAAAAAAAATGTATGAAAATTGAACAAAGAAAAGGTAGCCTCAGAAGATACCACTTCAGAAGATACATAGTGCTTACAGAAATCGGAAAACATGCTCATGTGACGATATCTTTTCTGTAGATAATGACACAAGATTCTGTTGATAACATTTGATGACTTTAAAAGGTCAGCCCATTGGCTAAGTCACCATGTTTTAGTGTGTAGGACATATGTACTTGTTTACAGCTGGGAGGGTTGCCGGCATGGAATGTGCAAGGTGTATCTGATGCAAAAACATTCAGTTAAGGAATTTATCACATGAAAATTGCTGTCAGTGGGAAGATTTTATTACATGGACCATGTGAGCTACAGTTAAAAGACGTATGTCACATGAAGATACAGCCAGTATTTAGCAGAATATACTTCAGACAGGGGCAGCTCTTGTCATGTGAGCTTATCAGTAGGGATTGATAATCAGAAGAAACAACAGCCAGCCCTTATCATATGAAACTGATCAGTAGACAGATCTTATCAGAAGAAACTGCAGACAGTTGACAGCACATATCACATGATTCTAATCAGTAGGCATTGTTAATCAGAAGAAACAACAGCCAATAGGCAGTTCTTATCACATGAAGCTGATCAGTAGGCATTGTTAATCAGAAGAAACAACAGCCAATAGGCAGCTCTTATCACATGAAGCTGATCAGTAGGCATTGTTAATCAGAAGAAACAACAGCCAATAGGCAGCTCTTATCACATGAAGCTGATCAGTAGGCATTGTAAATCAGAAGAAACAACAGCCAATAGGCAGCTCTTATCACATGAAGCTGATCAGTAGGCATTGTTAATCAGAAGAAACAACAGCCAATAGGCAGCTCTTATCACATGAAGCTGATCAGTAGGCATTGTAAATCAGAAGAAACTACAGCCAATAGGCAGCTCTTATCACATGAAACTGATCAGTAGGCATGGTAAATCAGAAGAAACAACAGCCAATAGGCAGCTCTTATCACATGAAACTGATCAGTAGGCATTGTAAATCAGAAGAAACAACAGCCAATAGGCAGCTCTTATCACATGAAGCTGATCAGTAGGCATTGTAAATCAGAAGAAACAACAGCCAATAGGCAGCTCTTATCACATGAAGCTGATCAGTAGGCATTGTAAATCAGAAGAAACAACAGCCAATAGGCAGCTCTTATCACATGAAACTGATCAGTAGGCATTGTTAATCAGAAGAAACAACAGCCAATAGGCAGCTTTGTTTACTTTCATTAGACAGATTTCATCCTATTTACAGCTTGTGTTTCTGTTAGCAATACATTGTTACTTATATGTTAATAATTATTTCCAATTATGAATAGGTGTATATATAATGTTCTCCCTGTGACTGATAAAGAACTAAATACCGTTTATGTACTAAAGCAGCACTAAGTACAGTTGCAGGGGTCATTATGGAGTTGATCATATGTGGTTTTCCTTGTTAGCATTGCCCCCAGGAGTCTCCTCATAAAGTGCTGTAAAAAGTCATACAATTTATTTCAGTATACTGATGCACTGTAAACATTGTAAATTAAGTAAAAGAAATGTTGGAAAACAGCAGTTTGTAACTGTAACTTAAGTGTATTTGCAGAAAATAAATAAACCATAAACAATTGGTAAATAGCAACAAACAACCAGTTGTAGATTTGTTTTTTACATTTATTACCATATGCACTTAAGGGAACATACATCTTACAGTTATTTAGAATGTCAGGGGAAAATAGGTGCTCACCATCATTTGCTATTTGGATCAGGAATGTGTGAAATAACCAGAACAATACTTGATATATTTGGAGTCATTTTACAAAACATTGCGGTTAGATGCATCAGTTACAGAGTGGCCTCGAAGTACTCGGAATGTCTACATTGGTGTTCTGAATCTACTGCATAGACATTGTAGAATGTATGTACTTCTTCTCTATGCTGAAAAGTGCAATTGCTTTCAGAGTGAATTTGCTTTATTGCCTTCCCAGAGAGTCTTAATGTTAGTTACGAGGAGAACTATTTTGTTTTTGTGAAACTATGATCTCTTCTTGTATACAGTAACACTCAACTGAAGATGTTTGTTTAGGAAGTACTTACATAGCTCCAATTACCTGTAAAATCTTGCATTCACAAGCCAGACCTTCAAGACAAGGCAGCGCTGTTGAGTACAGCTTTGTACAGCAGTGTGGGGACAGGAAGTCCTGGTGTAGACATTAGGCTGCATTTCTTCCAGTGATCTCCTGTGGGCATTCAGTTACAGAACAGATGCAAAGGACCCCAGGAATGTGTCAGAGAATGGAACTGGATGGTCATAATGGCTGCTTAGCATAGAGAGAAAGAGGAGCATGACATGACCAGCATCAATCAGATCGACCCGTGAAGATTCCAGGGTAGAATAGGTCTTCAGCAACCATACTTGTCGTAAAAGGCGACTATGCTTGTCGTAAAAGGCGACTAACGGGATCGGGTGGTCAGGCTCCCAATTGCGTGGGTCGATGTTCATGATATTAATCACTGGATTGTGTGGTCCAGACTCGATTATTTACAGACTGCCGTCATATAGCTTGAATATTGCTGAGTGCGGCTTTAAACAACAAACCAACCAACCAGCCAACAACATCAATCAGATCATGTCAGAAAGTTGTCTCCACAACTTTGCCACAATCAAAGTCAAAGAAATAATAACTATCTATCTACCTTGTCAGCTTGCTGATGGGGTTAACCTCTTGGTTATGTGGACAAGGTGTCCGACCTTGGAGCAGAAGATCTGTGTTTTGAATCCCTTACAGGACTTGTACATGTTGTGGCCACTATATATGCATCGTAGAAGCAGATATTCAAACTTCAGAAATTGTACCTTGACTATTATTACCACTGTTGTTTATTTCTACCTGTTCAGTGAATCAGTGCAAACTGTTGGAATATCGATGTATTGTTAGCAACATTAAATACATTGACAAAGAAGTGTGTTGTTTGTATGACCTCTTGCACGGGTATAATAGTATTACCCCTGCAGTATGGAAGAATAAGCAAGCAATAATCAGACTATTTCTCTGATGTCACACTTAAACAAAGGTAATATGAGTCACATGTTAATTCTGTTGAAGATATGTATGTATTGTGTGTGCATCACATGTTCCCCAGCAATGCTAGCTGTGTCAGGGTAACCTTCTGTGTAGGTAGCAGCAACAACAGGCGGAAGACAACATCTCGTTGAATGCATCATGGGATGTCTGCACTACATATGATTGCAATGTTTCACTACTTGTCGTCTCTGCCATTTCTTTGGATTTCATTTCCCTGGCGCCAGCTGATTTCAAGATGATAGGTCACAGTTACAGATAAATCTTCCGATCCGAACATGCACTTTGAAATATCTAACGTTCCAAACTCTATGTTGAGTCATTATAGCCTGCAGACATCTACAAATATTCCTGCTTTCACTCTGAACATTTTACAGGAAATTCTGTAGATGTATAATGTCACTGGTATTTTTATGATGTTCTTGGTTATGATTTTCCAAAACACTTCTGAATTTCTAAAGGGGCATGAGTGGCCCAGTTGTCTAAGGCACTGCAATTCGCTGTGCAGAGTATTGTTTCTTGGTTTGTCAGCTCCATACCCATGCTTGTGGGTTTCACCAAAGTGGTAAACATCTAAAACCTGCACTTTGGGCTTTATTCCCACATTTAGCTGACATGCCATGATATAACTGGAAAACTGTTCAAATCAATAATAAATCCAACTCACTCTCTTAATTTGTAAGCACCTAAACTGTCACATGACTGAATAGGTCTAAACCTTAATATTGTTTAAGTTCATTGACATGTCATTTGAAATTCAAGAACATTTACAAAAAAAATCTAATGAGAGTAGATCTTAATATACAAAGTTATGCATCAGTATAAACCAAGAGTAAGTTGTGGCTGGCCAGAGCCAATGGTTAGCCCCTGTGCAAGACATTCCTGGAGTAATGGATGCTAGCCCCCTCTTCTTCTTTGTGTCTCTAGGGACTCACTATCTCCTAGAAATCAGAAAATATTCTAATGATTTGTTGACCAGAAATAAGAAAAATATTTACAGCTTAACAGTTGGATGAAAAAACTCCCTATTTCAGTCTGCAGGTCTCTGTGTGTGATTTTATCTGTAGTGAAAGTAGTCTGTCCAAGTACATGTGTGTGGTTTTGCTTTGCAAATGTACCAAGATGGCCAGAATGAACTTAAGAAAGGGATAGAATGCCAGAAATGTTTTATGATTGATGACAACTCCTAGAAAAAGCAGAAGAAAGAAAAAAAATTATGAGCAATGTATTTGTTTATAGAGGTGCTTCATTTTCAGAGATGTTTCAGCAGTTTTGAAACGGGGTGAATATTTAAGAGAGGGGAGTGCTTTTATTATTGCAATAACATTGCAATCATTAAAATCACTATTGCAACAGTATACTGAGTACAGTTTCCTTCTCATAATATAAACTTCTTCCTATTATTTGTCAATATTCAACATAAGTTGTAATGAATTCAGGGAAGTATGGGAAATGTTTTCTGCCCCAGGTAGCAGTAGTATGATGGCTATATCATGGCACCCTAGGAAACATTCTATGACCTGGACCAGACATATAATACCAGTGCTTGGTAGAATTAGCAATGTTCATGTCTTTGCTACATTGGTACATGTACTCTAAATTGTTTGTGATATTGAAGACTGTCCCATAAAATAAAATGATAAATTCATGAAAAACACAATGTTCTAATGCCATATTTGTCTAAAAGAAAGCACTGGGTCACACATTGTAGTCAAGCATCATGAGAAGTAAAAGGTACCGTGAAGCAATTCTGTCCAGGAATCTCCACAGGGAATACACCAAAGAGAGAAACTAAGTATATTTGTCAGTCCTTATTCTCTTCCTAGTTTTCACCACATACAGTGTATGACTGATCTATGAGGAAGCCCTTTGTTATCAGTGAACATGCTATCGTGTCTGTGGATTGGCTCGTCAAGACTCAATTGTTTACAGGCTGCTGTTGTATGTCAGGAATACTGAAGTGTGATGTTAGGCAACATTAAATGTATTGATAGAAACATTAATATGGTAGAATATTGATATATTGGTAGGGACATTAAACAGACGGTCCCGCACAAATTCTGTGGTAAAATTCTAAAAATTCTGTGACTAAAATTGTACAATTCTGCGGTATAAACATAACTTTTTCTCCCTCAAAAAATTTTGCAAACTCATTTTTTTTATTGAAAAGATTAATCTCTAATATTTAGACATAAACTAAAGACATAAAATTATCCAAATAAATATGCTTAATATCAATGAAATTTATTTATTCTTAGATGTAAACATACTTTATCTAGTCTAAATACCACAAGAAAATTTACAAGTGAGCAATATTTATTTATAGATTTTATTCATTGTAGGATTTATATTTTGTATCTTTGAATCGCATGCTAAATGTTTGGGCATCTTTCCAATGCAAACTTTGATTATAAAGCTTAAAAATTGAAAAATCATCTGGGACTGAACAACAGAATGACAAAGAACTGTGTTGTGTGTATGACCTTACTGCACTGGTGTAATATATATAGTCAACCATTATGACAAGCATTAGGTAGAGCTATTCTGTCCTGGAATCTCCTCGGGGAATACACCAAAGAGAGAAACTAAGTATATTTGTCAGTCCTTATTATCTTCCTAGTTTTCATGACAGACAGTGTATGACTGATCTACATGGAAACCCTTTCTTATCAGTAAATCTCTGGATTATATGATCAATAAACAAGGCAACAAAAACATTGTTCCTGAAAATTTAGGTAAATTGTGTGAGTGTCTGGTGCTACCGGTAGAGCAGGGCATGCTCGCCCTTTTTGCAAAGACATGGTGTCTTCACTGATGTTCAGTGATCTATGAATATAATTTTCACCACTGTTTTGTCTTTTACACCTAATGGTGTTGAAGATAATTGAGACTGGTTATCCTCTGTCATTGACATTTGTTATTTTTTTAATTCACATCTCTTTCACATCTCTTTCACAAATAACAGAACTTATAGATTCTGTGTTTCTTTAACATTTGTCATTTGACTTGATCGTTTCCTGTACTTTAATGACTGCATAATTGATAAATCAATGTAGATTAGGAACTGATAACCATGTTCTACAGATTATTCACTCTAGGTGAAAAAGGAATGATCTGACTTAATGAAAAGATCTTTTATTGTGTCAACATGGATTTCTACAACTAAAACTATTGTAGCAGGTTTGTGTTCCATGGTTTCATGGACTTTTCCTGTAGATAACTTTGTGCATACAATATTAACAAGACTGAACTCAACCGATTTCAGTTTATGCTAAGAATCTTACCATGTAACTATTCAACAAATCTCTGTCTATGACAATATGGCTAAAATACTGCTGATGTGACTTTGACTTGATGCTTGTTTTATTTCATGCTGTATGACATAAGACCAATCAATAGACGATGCAAGCAGAGTGCCTGTACCAGCACATGCATGAAAGGCAGTGCTGGTAGGTGTGAGTGTCCCTCCATCACACACAAAGTGTATGTAAGTAATGGTAGATAACTCTTGGCAATCTATTGTATACAGGACTTATGAACTTTTGGTACTGGTAGTGGGGTTACTGTCTCGACCTACTTATGTCTGTGATGTAAACAGATTACCTGAAACAGTGTACAAGAGGTTTTCTCATTAAGATGTTTTCTTTGATATTGAATACACATTAATTGAATGACATTAGTTATGGCATATAATGCCCATGCTTCTATGGTTACATGAGAGTATTGTGAATATCATTTTGATATCAGACATACCAGTCCAAGGAATGGTTGCAATTATAAGTTGTTTGGCAGTTTTTCTAAACATGTGGCATGTTTCTATTCTTGGTTGTAATATTGCGAACACTTCGTGCATGGTGTATTGCCTCATCATTATGGACATATGGGATTGGAAGTTGTTGTAATGTACCGTATTCGAGGTAATAAGCGTTCCGGGTGCTCTCAAACTTAGAAATAGTTATAAATCTTATTAGAATAAAATTTTGGTGGAAAAAAGTTGAAAGATTGTAAATTTTGTGGTTCATCCTGACAGCCTGAAATGATACAAAAGAAAAGAAAAGATATATTTTTCCAGAATTTAATTGCCCATAATTAAGGGTGCATACAACACATGAGTGTGTATTATACACAAATAAATAAGTCTTGTGTACATTGATCAATCGGAAGGGGTGCTAATTGGGATTGTTCACTAGCCAACATACCGGGTAGTAGCAAATATCGCCGTGGGCGCTTATTACGTCGAACGTGGTATTTTTTCTCTCCAGACCTGAAGTAAGGATTGAATTGAAATTTGGTATATGTGTTCCTTAAAATAATGTTTGGTCAAACTGCCTAAAGTGAAAATGCAATAGGGCTACTTGGAAGCCTTCTTTGATTTTCTGGAGAAGTAAAATACAAAAGACACATGGAGGTGTATGAGATGAATTTTTCCTTATGACTTGGATGTGTTTACTAAGTAGATACATTTTTTTATGAATCCACATATTTCACAAAAGCATTTCTACTCAACTGAGAAATTATGTAGTTAGGTATATTAATTCGTTCTTCTAAAAAATCACAATCAAACAGAAACAGTCAATTTGTTGTTACCTTGTTTTTTTCCACAGATGTTCCAGTTGTGTAATGAAAAGTAAACATTTCTTCACCATTTGGATGGAATAATGTATCTGATGTATGTCATTTGATGTGCTCGATTATTAAATGCATGTTTTCTTCTGGAATTTGAAAACGTTACGCTTCAGAAGAAAATTGATAAATCAATGACTAAGCAAAATGTATCCTTGAGCTACACATGGTGTTCATGTTGATATAGTCGATTACCGGTACACTTCCTCATAATTCTTATGAAAATTGTTTGATAATAAATACCATTGTTACTAATTGTATACGCCCAACACCTGTTGCCAGCATATATATCATGATATACACTACAGGTATATATAATAGACTGAAGCATTTATAGGCTTGTTATTGTTTGGTGCATTCTAGGAAGTCAACAATCTGTGTATTCTTTGGCAGCATTCCTCTCAAGGTATACCTACTCCAGAACCAGGAGATAAAGATAAACTCTTATATCAATAGATGAGTAAAATTACTCAGTTATAGATTATTACATTCATTAAGGTTCATGCGATTTTTGAATAATTATTGAAAGGTGAGAATGTGTGATGGCTTGAATTACACAAGAGGTTGTCATTATTGGTTTAACATTGGCAGCTCATCAATTACCAGCTGGGTCAGATCGTGGCGTACCTTACGTCACCCTGACCTCACTCTTGAGGTCAAGATGACCAGATCATAGAGAACCAGTGCTGGAGGAGAGAGATTCACTGATCACATTCATAAATATATCGTCTGGATTACTCTGTATTCATAGATGTTCATAATTGGTTTCCATCTGGCAGTGTTCTGTAAAACCAATCTTGTTACTCGTTATTGGTATTCGTAACTACAAAGGGATAGGTTTCATCGATATGTTCAATTTGCCACAAATTATGGTGAAGGTAGCTGTTGGAGATGTTGTCAATATGGTTAATGATTTCTTGTTTAAACTTCACATGTCATTGTCAGTGTAAAATCTGTCAGTAGTGGTGGAATTGCTTCTTTTTGATCACAGGGTGTAAATTAAACCGACAAGACCATTTCCATAAAATCGTAAGAAACTCTGCTAAAAGCAGAAAGAGATTAAGCTAAAAGCACAGTTCATTGTATAATACGACTATATCATCATCAATTTGGTCACTGATGCGGCAACATTGGAAATGTTCTCCACATGTCTACCATAAAACATTTTGAAAGCTATTTTTAAGGCCTTGAATGCTGTAACCCTGATCAAACAATTTCTGAGCAAGAGTCATATGGCGCTCTTTGAAATCTTCATAGAAAGACCCTGGTCTTGTTGTCTTCAAAAGTTGTGAAATGCAGACACCAAAGGATGGAGCAGTTGGAATATTGCTTGACATAATCAGAAAGTTGACAAATGGAAAGGTAAAATCATCTCTCTTGTCACAAAGTCTTGTGGAAAGACTTTTGTCACCCTGAGTCTTTTTGCATATATCTAATTATGAAACAAAGGGGTGGTTTCACAGTCTATTTTGACCATTCTGGAACAATATCCAATCAATCGACATACCTGAAGCTTAAGTTGAACTTCTAGGCCAGATTCGACCGCCTCCATGGTCTAGTGTCCGCTCGGAGAGCTGAAGGTCCGAGGTTCGATCCCTGGCCGCGTCATACCAAAAGACATTAAAAGATGGTACTTGTTGTTACCCTGTCTGGTGCTCGGCATTCAGGGTCTAAAACAAGAACTGGTCGGCTGGGAGTCAGTATACTGTGTCTGAGTGGGGTATTCATGTTAAACTGCGGCTTGGTATCTCAGTGGGCTAGCACTATAAATCGGCATTAATCCAGACTACTACAAGCACATACACACACACACACATGCACATACACACACACACGAACACGCACACGCACATGCACACGCACACACACACACACAAACACAACACAAAACATTTTGAAGAATAAATGAAAGAATTTGATTATGTTTCAATTAAGATATTCTTATTGGTAATGGTAATATATTTTGTTGCAAGTTAATATCACCTTTATTGCAGTAGTATGAGGTAGTTTTGAGATGTGTACAGGTAGATGTCATGCACACTGTGAGACTGTAGAACGATGTGTCCAGCTGCTGCTGGTGGTGTTGAGGAAGATTTCTGTAAATAGACCTGGACTCCACAGTCCCCATCTCTGATATCATTTACCCAGAAAGACCAGCAACACAAGCCCTGTTCACAGGGGATCTGGAGACTGCTGATTCAATATGCAGCCAGAGGTTTGAAGTTCTAAGGTTTTACAAGCGTTGTACAATGTATTTGTATGGTTTCAGTTTTGCTTTGTTGTAGCTTTTTGAAGATATCACTATGGCTAGAGTTGGGTAAATGAAGGCGTACTTTCAGAAAGTATATCATCGTGAGCTGGTAATGCCAACAAACGAAAGGTCAGTGTCTAAGAAATAGCATAATTTATACAATATCACTGGCATTGTTACAAAAGAAAATTATATTAAAAATGTTCTGCGCACTAATTTATTGAAAAGAACATTTTTAATATATTGTTTGTAACTATGTCAGTGATGTTACAGCGTCAACACAAAGGTCTTTGTCTGAAAGGGAACATCATTCTTCAGAAGAGGTGCCAAAAGATTTGTCCCTAGAACACATTCTATCACAGTCCATGTCCCAGGATCACTTGGGGACCTGGGTGCCGTTGTTCAAAGCAACCTTAGCTCTACGACTGACGATATTTAGGTATGGGACTACGATCACCTTATTATTAAGATTGCTTTGTAGAATGTCACCCTGGTTATAAGATGTGACTAAATTGGATGGGTTGGATAGCTCTCTGACTTGGAAGAATGCATGTCACTGCACCCTGGTGGATTGGATCATTTCACATGATTTTTTTAATAAAAGTACCATTTTGTCTGGTTCAGACTTGATTATACAGGCATGCGATATATACTAATCAAAAGAAGTTAAGGACTACCTGATTCTTTCATATGACTATAGTTCATCTGTCATGGCATGACGGATTAACTATAATCATATGAAAGAATCAGATGGTCCTTAACTTCTTTTTAGTAGAATGAATTGAATATTGCTGACTTCCCGAAAATTATTTGCCTATGGTCATTTTTTAATAGTGTCATACTGGAAAATATATATTTACCTTGACATTATCAACTTCAATGACTTTTATAGGTGTATTAGTTGCCGCTACTGCCCACCAATTTATTTTATTTAATCTTTCAAGCAGGATTTACCAGTTCCATTGATGATTAACTTAAAGAGGTTCCTGCACCTGTATCTCCTGCATCAACAGTACTGTCAAACATTTGCTGGAAACAGAATAAGAATTCCAGTTTATTTCCAGAGACAAATCCCCTTGTAAGACAATTTTCATAGCAACAAGTTTTGGGTGAATGTTGTATTTGAATGATGAAAGAAACATCATGGTGTGTTGAAAGACAGACTTGCAGCAGTACCTGAAAACATGCATGTTTGTATGTAGAGGTAATGTACATGCTACTTGTACCTGTTTCCTGTATCAATCATTTTTCCTGTGCACAGAAAAACGTCTTTCAACCCCACAGGTGCATCAGATTTCACTGCTGTCTTCGGCAGAATCCTTCTGCAGAGAGTTTTTCATAGGCGGCATTTCTAATCTCGTTAACATATTTAAAAAGTGACATTTTCTTAAGATATAATGTCGTTTTGCCCTGATGGCAGAAGTGAATTTTGTTCTGTTATTTTGATATTCTGTATTGGTGTATATGTTGTAAACATATTCTCCCCCATGAAGAATCCAGGAATGCATAAGTCATCAATCCTTCAATCTGATTAGTCTGATCTTTCTGGGGGTCTAAAATAGGGATTGGTTAGACATATTGGTGTGCATAGTTCATGGCATCTCTCTTTAACATTTTTCAGATGATATTCATAATCGTTCAAGTTCCCATAAAGATCCGGGTTAGAATTGGCCTTCAGCAATCCATGCTTTACTTGTTGTAAGAGGCGATCAGGTTGTCAGGTTTGCTGACTTAATTGATGCATGTCATTCTAGCCCAGATCAATGCTCAGTGACGTCAATCACTGAATTGTCTGGTCCAGACTCAATATTTACAGACTGCCATCATATAGCTGGAATATTGAGAAGTGTTGTGTTAAACAACAAACAAACAATAGAAGTAAATGTTAAAAACACAATTTGATAACAGTAGGATGGTATATTTAGATAGCATTGCATTTTAGTTTATAGGGATTAACCTTGCCATTCATTGCATTGAACTGAGTGTTGTTAATGTTACCCATGTACTTAAATCTTGTGACATACCGTATACAACGTAATAAGCGCCCCACTCTAATAAGCGTCCATGGCGATATTCGCTAATATCTTTCATGGCTAGTGAACAATCCCAATTAGCACCCCTTCCGATTGATTAATGTACACAAGACTTATTTTTTTGTGTATAATACGCACTTTTGTGTTATATGTACCTTTAATTTTGGGCAATTAAATTCTGGAAAAATATATCTGTTGTGTATAGTACACACAGACTTTTCTTTTGTATCATTCAGGCTGTCAGCATAAACCACGGAATTTACGATCTTTCAACTCTTGTTTTTTTTTTCACCAAAACTTTTTTCTAATAAGAGCCCCCTATTTCTAATTTTGAGAGCGCCCTAGGTGCTTAATAGCTCTAATACGATAGTCATAATTGGACCACTTTCAGTCATATATACAAGCACATTCCCCCACAGATAGCAAACTTGTGCTTATTAAGGAGACTGTACCACTTTTATCTCACCTTACTGAGAATCAAGTAGGTAGTTAACTTTTACTTTTTTGACACCTACTCTGGGTCTACAAGGCCTATGGGGCTGAAACTTTGTATGAATGATCCCAGCTATGGTGTCCCTAATAAATGCTTTCAGAATTCCTTCCCAATATTAAAAATGTCATTTTTATTTTTGTCCAATGCTCAAACACTTCTGGATGTATCATTATGGAATTAGATATCCAGCAAGTATGCAGAATAACATAAAATACGTTTCTTGCCACAGTTTGATTTTTGCACAAGCTACAACCTTTGACCTTCACATGTGTCTATTTTTCTAGTGTAACTGCATTTTTTACGTCTCTCCTGAAACTTCAAGGTCTTTGGAGCTGAAACGCTGTACCTGTGGTGTCTCTAAGAAGTGATCACAGAATTCTGATCCAATTCAAACATAAAATCAGTGTGCACTCATCATTGTATTCTGGGTACAGTTCTGTCTCATCCAAACCATTGCATCAAACGAAGAATATCATCATAGATGTTGAAATCCATGATCAAGTCTTGACACCCTTTTTCATGGAAAAAGTCAGAGAGCCAGCTATCCACACCATTGACTGTAAGTTCCAGTGTAAATAATAAGCAGGCCCCCTGCAGCCTGGCCTTGGTCCACATCTCACTATCTACCTTCAGGGAAGAAAAGTGATAGTCTTTAGAGAAATACTTGCTGTATATGCTTGCCAGCTACCAGACAGTCACAGTTGGCCTTCACACTTAGTTTGTAGGCTGAGAAAATTTGTTGCCCACATTACTTGTTTTGATAGGCTCAAGTGAAAGAAGCGAAAGGTGTTGACTTATCAAGGGTGATATCAGGATGTCTGGGTGTTACGGGAAATGAAAAGTGAAGGAGTAATGTGTTACCTGGATTCCTATGTTAGAAGAATGAGAAAGGGTTCAATTCTTGTCCAAATATACTGTTTCATCCAATGATTGCAAGGCTTGTAACGAGGTGGTTAAGAGAAATACCTAGTTCTGCCATGTTGAAAAATGAGCTACTGCTGCTTCTTTCAATTATTTCTTCGAAGATATATGCTGATTTATCATTGGAACAACCTGTGACTGAGTAAAGCAGCAATAGTATTGTGATTCCCACCGTGGTATATGTCAGTTATTCAATGCTGTTTGTGCAATATTAATCAGACCTATGTTTGATTGAGTAAGGAAGGAATAATACAGTGATTCCCACCATGGTATATGTCACAATGCTCTTTGTGTTATTTTAATCAGACTATTAGAAATTTTTATGAAGCTGCAAAAAAAAAAAAGATTTTTATTTTGTTGGGAAGACTTTTGATAAGTCTGTTTTGGATGAGCTTAACCTCGGGGTCAATTGATTCATCATCATAGTTTAGCCAATTGGAATATTTGCGGGACTGTCGCATTCTCCTTGTGGCTGATAAGAAGTCGGCACCCTCCCAACCTCACCTTTTCTTTCCTTTTTTTATTATCATTTTATGTCCAGTTTCTGTTCTCATCATCTTCTGGGAGTCTAAGTTCTGGGGAGCTGCCAGGCAGTGTAAGCATCACCCATGTACTGAACCTGTTAATTATTACTGTCATGCTTGTTGTAAGAGGCGACTGTGGGATTAGGTGGTCAGGCCTGCTGACTTGGTTGATGCTGTCATCGTATCCCAATGTGTAGATCGATGCTCATGATGTCAATCACTGGATTGTCTGGTCCGGACTCGATTATTACAAGCCGCTGTCTCATAGCTAGAAAATTGCTGAGTACGGCATTAAACACCAAACAAACAAAGATAAGCACAGCAAAGTGTCATAGATTGTATTTGTTTGTATTGTTCAATATTTTTTGTGTTAGTCATGCCCAAGGTCGAGTTGTGATTCAATCTAATACAATAAGATAGTTGATGTGACCGTTATTACAGGGAGTTTTGTAAGTGGACAGATTGGTGCTTTTTTATCAACTTCATCAACATTTTGGGTAAAATTAATGTTAATCATTTATTTGATAATTGCTTGATGATAGTATTTCAAGTGAAATAATCTTGGACATGACATCAAACCCCATTTCACCTCACCCCACCATGTGGGTTGAACCTTATGCATAAGTTCCAGGTGTATATCGATCACCATCTTTACAATTTGTAGAACTCTTTCTCTGTGTTCCCAAGGCAAGCAAGTTAACTGACTATTAAAGTCCAGTTTCCACCCTTGCCGAACTGGGCTGGAATTTCTGGGCTCGATCGTAGCTCCACCGGTGGCTATTACGACTTATGTCCCTTCTATATGCCCCCTCCTATTGACCAATCAGATTCCATCTCTCATATCACTTGCATTTGCTTCAAACGAAATGGCGGCGCCCAGTCAAGACGATCTGATCGACAATCAAGATCTATATTGGTAAAAAAAGGGTCTTACCTCGCAAAGTGCATGAAATCAAGTGAGCACATGATTGCAAACATGAAAAGATTCGCAAAATATCTGTCGACACCCAATTGACAGTACACATCCTTTGCAAATCCTGCAGTTGACCAAAATCTGCACGTTGAAATCCATGTTGTTTGCGAACTGAATGTCGATTTCGTTATGCGATTTTGATTGGACTATGCATAGACTCGTTAGTCCAGCCAAAATATAACTCCATAATTGCAGCCTAGTTTGGCAAGGCTGGAAACTGGACTTTTGGAGTCAGTTAACTCCCTTGCCTAGGGAAGATGGGACCTCACATGACGTTTATTATTTAACCAATTCTTATTTTTTATTTCAGCCATGCACACTTAAAAACCTACATACTAACTTCAACTGGGTATGAATGATTTTGACCCATCCCAAATTGATGTACCTTGTGTGCAGTTAGTTATACTGAATAGCTTTTTTTGACTTGATATTGTGTCTGCTTCCCCCGGAAACTCGGAGCCTGAGAGCATAGGTGCTTTATTATTTCTGTCTTCTAAAACCCACACTTTGGTAAGAGCACTGAACGTTAGAGAGGCACTCCTGTTTGTAGGGTAACATGAGCCAACATTAGCGCATCAATCTTCTTTATTGAAAGCAAAACATCGGACAGATGAACCACAATATTTTCTTTGAGGCGATCAAGGAAAGAGAACTCTCCAGGACCTCAGGTGAGATACAGGTAGCATTGCAGTGCCAAAATCCAGTGTTAGGGAAATCCTCTTATGAAGAGAAAAGTAAAGCTACATTGATTACTAGGCGATTACTTTTGATGTTAAGCAGTATGTCAATAGAACTGATATCTATAGTGAATTAGCAACTTCCATCTCACTTGGAGTCAGAAACAGGATATATTAGTATAATATGATTTCATTGATGCAAGGTGATGACTGCTGCTAGTCAGGGTGGCATTAGGGGATAAGATGTTTCTATAATTAGCCTGCTTCTAGGACTTACATCTGAGGATCTTCAAGTTTCCGTATAGTTGCTGTTGAGGAGAGGTTTTGTCTGTATGTTTATTTCTTTCATATTTCTGATTACTCGGCTATTTGTGAAAAATAGACGGTAAAAAGACATTACATGTTTTTGTTATTGCTTAAAGAAGAACTAGGATAGATGAATTTACAGTTCCAGTAAATTTTATTGAAAAAATTGAATCCATTGGGTATTAAAGGCTAAATAACAGTAATAAGTATACAAACTGTCGTGTATCGGTTGAAAATGTCTACATGTGGCATTGATCTAATTTTGATTAATGTCTAAGGTTCCACCAATATCTGGAGAAAGGTTGGTACAAGACCACTGTATGTTTCTTCGGATTGTCTCAATGATCAGACCGGTGACGATCTAGGTTAGAATAGGACTTCAGCAACCCATGCTTGCCGTCAAAAGGCAACTATGCTTGTCGTAAGAGGCGACAAACGGGATAGGGTGGTCAGGCTCGCTGACTTGGTTGATACATGTAATCATATCTCAATTGCGTGGATCGATGTTCATAATGTCAATCACTGGATTGTCTGGTCCAGACTCTATTTTCTGCAGACCACAGTCGTATAGCTGGAATATTGCTGAGTGCGGTGTTAAGCAACAAACAAAGTCTCAATGATCGAGTCGAAAAGCAGAGGAAACAATTGAAAGTGTAGTCAAACTGATATTGCCATGGACGTTACAATATATGTCAGTATGAGTACATCAACTAAAGCACAAAAACAAATGTGTATTAAAACATTAATACAGGATATGATTTCAAAACATGACAGTTTTATATAATAAAATAAAGTAAGTGATGCTTAACATTTTCCCAGGTGTATTTATTCCCAATTAAGTGAGGTCCTATAACTGGCCAATATGTTAAAGTGTACAAGATCTTTCATAGTCCTCTATACACTGAAGACTGTACTTGGCACATTACAGTATACGTAATTCGCCTGCAAACCTGTGGGTTAAAATTGGCCTTCAGCAACCCATGTTTGTCTCCTGTGAAGACCCAGGTTAAAATTAGCCTTCAGCAACCCATGTTTATCCCCTGTGAAGACCCAGGTTAAAATTGGCCTTCACAAACCCATATTTGTCTCCTGTGAAGATCCAGGTTAGAATTGGCCTTCACAAATGTTTGTCTCCTGTGAAGATCCAGGTTAGAATTGGCCTTCACAAACCCATGTTTATCTCCTGTGAAGATCCAGGTTAGAATTGGCCTTCACAAACCCATGTTTGTCTCCTGTGAAGATCCAGGTTAAAATTTGCCTTCACAAACCCATGCTTGTTGTAAGAGGCGACTAACGGGGTCAGGCTTGCTGACTTGGTTCATGCATGTCATTGTATCCCAATTGCGTAGATCAATGCTCATGATGTTGATCACTGGATTGTCTGGTCCAGACTCGATTATTTACTGACTGCTGTCATATAGCTGGAATTTGCTGAAAGCGGTGTTAAACAACTAGGAAAGCAAACAAACACTTAGCCTGCAGCTATGAGCTATAGGTGATATTCCCCTGGGTTTACATCCCACACCCAGCACACCCTCCACCCTCTAACTCAGGCATCCATGGCTCTGAAAAACTTGTATCCATCACCGCGATCATCTAATATTCCCTTTGAAATGTATCTATCAACTGATCAATTCGATGATGTCCATGTATCTGTAGTATCTGATAAATACACTCTTAACATCATTGATTTATAGAAATATATGCATAGGAACATGGCAAGACAACACATGTTGAGAAAATAAACACACGCACATGCCACAATCTCCTGCAGCAATATAGGTCAACTTTCACCATGAACAACAGCTGCACTGCAGTCCCAGTCAGTTTGTTTCTTTCAGCTGATATCATCTGCCATAATATACCAATTAAACCAAGGCACTACTGTTCATTACACATTGCTAGTATTATCTTCTTGTTATCTTCGCGTTTTGGTTGCTCACGTAACTCATCCGTTGTGTATGGGCTTCATAGCGTTGTATACAACAGCTGTGGAGAGCTGACAAAAGGGCTCATCTTCAATGAAATATGCATGTGCTAATAAGAGGTGCTGGCACTCTGGGCTTTTTTTTGTTGCCGACCTTGACCTCAGGTACCGTTAGTTGGCAGATGTTGTGATAACGAATGCAGATGTTAATGTATTGTATTGCTGATAAGCGCATACCTCGATCAACATGACATAGTTATTATCATGTATGTTTGTTTGTAAATATTGTAGTACTTGTTTCTTCAGTGGACAGCAGTGTTACGAAGGTGGTGTTGTAAGGGATGTGATAGACTAACATCTAGTCTCTGAAATAAAAACATTTCACACAAAAAACGTTTGTTAAAATATCTTGATAAAATAGAGTTAAATAGAGCCCAGAGACTTTCTTTATTTTCAGAAACTGCAGTAATCTGGACAACTATTATAGCAAAGCTACAGATAAGCAGCATATTTGTGTAAAATACCCGCCCAAAATATTCAAAACCCAATTACTTTCAATTAACTTGCGTACAGAAACTCATGCATGTAATGAAAAACTCAAATGTATAAAAACAGCTTCAATGCGTTAAATGAAGCTTTTTCAGCATGCATACAAAAGAGCTAATTTCTGTAACACAATTATGAGCTAATTTACTTTCTGAGTCAGGCCTATATATTCAGAACAGTTATATACATCTAAAACATTATTTCATTTTAACCCAATAGAATGATGAATAGATGAGTGAAAAAATATTGGTTACCCAATGAAAAATGTAATAACCCAATTAAAATAGAAACCCTGGAGTAAAAACTCAATTGCTCAAAAGGTTATCTGGATTATCCCTGATTATAGACTTGCATGGTGTGTGTTGCATATGTTTGTTTCAGACAACAGATCACATTGAGACTGTTTATTTTGATACAAGCATTTGTTTGTAGAATTCTGTTTGAAATCAGTTGCAGTGTTGGAATCATATCTGATTCATGGTTTCATTTACATTGTAGCTTTTCATGTAACATTTATTTTGCAGGTGGGTCAGGACATGCTTAATCTTTTTGCAAACACCTGGTGTCATCACTGGTTTTCGGGGGGCACTGGTGGCCAAGTCATCTAAAGCGCTGTGATTCGCTGTGCAGAGTTGCGTCCCTTGGGCACGCCAGAAACCTATGATTGTGGGTTCGAATCCCGGTTCGCCCCGATTATGTTTCTAGGTTTGTCAGCACCATACCCGTGCTCATGGGTTTCACCAAATGGTAAACGTATGAGACCTGCATCACTTCCGGCTTTCCTCCCACATTAAGCTGACACGCCGTGATATAACTGGAATAATGTTAAAAGCGGTGTTAAACCCAACTCACTCACTCACTCACTCACTCACTCACTGGTTTTCAGTTGTCCATTGACTATCTCTGTGGTCTAGTGGTAGAGCGTCCACTCCGCCTGGAGAGCGGAAGGTCTGGGGGTTCGATCCCAAGTCGCGTCATACCAATAGATGTCAAATGATGGTACTTGTTGTTATCCTGCCTGACGCTTGCATTTTAAGGGTCTAAAACAAGAATTGGTTGGCTTGGAGTCAGTATACCTTGCCTGAATGGGGTATTCATGTTAAACTGAGGCATGGTATCTCAATGGGCTGGCACTATAAGCATAAGTCGCACGCACACTAGCACTCACGCACGCACGCTAGCACTCATGCACGCAAGCACACTAGCACCCATGTACGCAAGCACACTAGCACCCATGTACGCAAGCACACTAGCACCCATGTACGCAAGCACACTAGCACTCACGCACACGCACACTAGCATTCATGTAGGCACGCACACGAGCACACACACTAGCACGCACACTAGCACTTGCGCTAGCACACTAAAACCTGTCTCACCTCATCACACCTCAGTTGTCCATTCATATGGTTTTCACCACAGTTTTGCCTTTAGCACCAAGTAGAATCTATTTCGGCAGATGAGACTGATTATTCCCAGTTTTATATTTTGTTCAAAGTAATTGATAGAAATTATGTTAAAATGTATCATAAAGGTATTTCATTCACGTTTTTTACTTCAAGCAACAAAGTCTACTTGCTGGTAATGCTGTGAAGTGTTAGATACACCTTCGTATCATTCCAAGGTACACAAACATGCAACACGTTCTTTGTTTACTATTTCAATACCTTTACTACTCAAAACAATTTAAAGAAAACATGATTCTTTCCTAATACTAAAGATGATCTCTCTACGCTACGCAAAACAAGTTAACGAACACCCTATTCTTTCATATGACTTTTGTCATGGCATGACAGAATAGCTATAGTCATATGAAAGAAATGGGTGTTCTAAACTTCTTTTGAGTCGGCATTACATATTACCGGTAACTAAAGCAATTTGAAAGAAGAAGGTAAGCTTTAACTTCTTTTGAATAGTATATAATATTTAGCTTTGACTTTGTTGGACAAATAAACATTATCTCAAAGCTATCACTAGAAATGTTTGTTTGTGTCTCTCGTATGATTTGGTTCAGTACAGGAAATATGCTGTGGTGACATGTGTTTTCTATCACAGAAATCCCTGTATCTTTAAAACCATAAAACATAAATTCTATTGATTTGAACATGATGTAGAAAAGATGAAGTTGTGATAAGACGGAGATTTTGATAACACGGCCAAGATTTATGTTGTATGAAGAACCTCTGACATTTGGTTTGTTGCTGCAGGTAAAAGAGAAATTGAATGTGTTGATAAACCACCAAGTGATGGCAGATGTAAGGGCAGAGCTCCCCAGGCACTGCACATAGCTGTTGACCACCCTGGTGTTAGTAGCTGTATATGTGCTGGCGATGTTGACCACCCATTTGGGATTCTATATGTCAGTGTTAATAGCTCTTGAGAGATGTGTTGAGTAGTTTCTGAGACCAAGTTGTGTGCATCCAGGATACATCTGTATGTATCTGTACTCTGTGTTTGTAAGGAATGGATTTCATAACCATAGCAAACATATCTTTATCTTTTATCATAAGTAAAATGAATGGCAGTCATATATTACATACAGGTATTTCAAATATATATAACACATCAATGCCAAAGAATAATCAGTCTAATTATCGGCTAAAACAGATTTATTGGGCATTAAAAGTGTAAGCATGTCCTACCCTACAATAACATGTGGTTTTACTGGAGAACAGAGGGAACACCATAAGTGCTTCAAATAATTCTACTGAAAAACTACCATTATGCCTATGATATATCGCTGTTGTATTTTTGTTCTTGATAAACTGGTCAGCTCCATCATGGGATGCACTGACCCTACCACGCTATGTGACCAGACAAAACAAAAGGTTCATCCCTGATACCAACCATGTGTGCAAACCAACATGTCTGATGAAGCTTTACCTAGGAAATGCATGTTATTTTGACACAGAAATCCAGCTGTAATTTCAATGTAAAATGTGGGTTTTCCCCAGTAAAGGATGAGGCCCACGTGTGAGGACTTCCTGCTGCATGTCTGTCTGTGTGATAAAAGCATGCCATTCTTGTTTCAACTTCACTTGGTCAACTCCATGCCAGTCCACAGACCAGTCAAGCATTTCCGCACTGTCAAAATGTAGCCATCCACGACCAAGATGGTCAAATCCAGAAAATATGCTAATATGTGAAGATGGTCAAGAAGTCTGTTTTTAATATATTTCTGAAGCCTTTGATAATTTCAAGACAAGCTTCAGAAAAGTATTTATTTGGTTGAAGCTCAATTCCAAACATTTCACATGCAAATACATAACAGCTACTGTGTGAAACTGGTCTTCAAACATTGCATCTGTATAAACACACACTATGGTGTATAGAAGATCTTTACTTGATACTCAAGTCTCCATTATGCATATATACTACTCAAAAGAAATTGAGGAATCCCCCATTTTTTCAGATTACTTTAGTTAATCTCATATAAATATGAGCGATTAACTATAGTCATATGAAAAACTTTATTTATCATGGATCCAAACACATATTATAGAGATGTTAAGATAAATCTGTACTACAAATTGATACAGCCTGTGGGCTTCTTTGACGAAATGCCTCAAAGTGCAACACTATTCCCTCCATGATGTCACACCCATAGGTTGTACCTGTTAGGTACTATTACACCATGAATCCAGGTACCCAGTAGAGAGTTTGTTAGACTTGCACAAGTCTCAAAGGCAATCATTATTAGTTTAAACATAATTGCTAGTTTATATAAATAATAAGGACAAGTTCTCCCTATAAGAAACAGGCATCCTGTCCGCTTATCTAGGCTTGCCTATTATGAGGATAGAATTACTGCACATCCATGGACTTATCCTTCAGTACAGCCTTGGAGCAAGGCTATGAGGTAATGGTCAAGCATTTTATCATGCAACCAGCATTCTCTTTCCCAAAAACAATAAGTTTGTTTGTTTGTTTGTTTGTTGTTAAACGCCGCACTCAGCAATATTTCAGCTATATGACGGCGATCTGTAAATAATGGAGTCTGTAGCAGACATCATGAGCATCAATCCACACATTTGGGATACAATGACGTGCATCAACCAAGTCAGTGAGTCTGACCACCCGATCCCGTTAGTCGCCTTTTACAACAAGCATAGTCGCCTTTTACGGCAAGCATTGGTTGCTGAAGACCTATTCTACCCTGGATCTTCACGGGTCCAAAAACAATAAATGGCATATAGTTAAATTGAATGCATGCTCAACATTGCTGATTTAATTCCTTGCCAATGATTCTAATCTACATCACCTGTGATAGATAAACTTACATCTTGATATATGTCATTCAACTTTGCAGGAAAATAAAGATGTGTTTTACACTATGAGTGAGTGATTTGTAGATTGAAGGCATTCTGATTGCTGCTGACAAACAATATATTTTATATCATGAGAGTCAACCAAAGTGGGTATCTGTACTAGTTAAGCTTGTGACCTTGCTGACATTATTTTGTCATACACCAACATCATTGTCCATATTATCATCCATTGGTTTGTCTGCTCCAGGTTTGATTCATCAAAGACCACTTTGATATGAATCTAATATTGCTGTCTGTTATATACTGCTTGTGACGGATACCACCAGAGTGGCAGAATGCATACATCTTTTTTGGAACACCTGGTGTCATCACTATTTGATAGTGGTTCATAAACTCGTGCTTATGATAAAGTCACATGTGAACAATAGACTGATTTTAGCAGAGATTTCTTATGATTATGGAAAGGATTTTGTCGCTTGTATGAAAACAACGTTATCCCCCTCCCAGTAAGATTCTTTGAAGAACAATTACTCGGAATCACATGCTAGATGTAAGAGGTGCAAGATTTAATATGTTGAACTTTGAAGTACGACCAAGTGGAATGAGAGGATGATATTACTCTGCTTGTTCTCACATTATACCAATGTTGGGAATCAAACCTGGACCTTCGACTTGATGAACAATGCTTTAACCACAAGGCTACCCCACCAACCCATTGAATAATCAACACTTGGCTGATACAATGTGCTGTAATACCGGACAGCATAGATCTTCCACTGTCAACTTCAGGTTTTCGCTATTCCATGATATTCCTTTAAGACTGCTGACTCTTCTGCTGAACTGCCTTCATTCACTCACTCAAGAAGCATTTAGGGCTTAAAGTTTTTTGGTCATGTCACATTTCATATTTCTTTCTTCTTAGCTCTGGCATCAGATTTCTTTCCTTACGCTTCTTAAGTATGCACAGCCTCCGTGTTCTGTAGGAACTAAACGTTAGTGTGAATGATCTGTGTGAATCCTTTCAACTTCATGCACACAACTTTGCCTTAATTCAAGACTTAATGAAAACCAAACAGAAGCCCCCATGGATCTAGTTTCACTGCATGTGCAGCAAGACTGCTTTGTGTCAGAATTTTGCAGTATGTCATTGTGGCCTTGTCAGAACAATTTAAGACAGGATATATATTTTTAACATCTTGTCTTCATTAGTATGCAAAAAGAAGTCTTTTTCCGTCAGTTAGTTTATATGCATCTCTTAGGATCTGTTTTGTAATTAGTGCTGTTGATATATAGACCGTGTCTATCAGTATGTTGAAGGTTTTCGTGAAAAGTCGAATTTCACTCAAATTGTTATTTTCAGCATATTTTTCCTCTTTCCCTTTTTGCTGGAGTTTTTATGTGTGCATTGTGTTCTCCCAGCCAGAAGGCAAGACAATGGTCTGTCCATCATGCTGTGTAAACTAAGGCAGATGGCATCAACCCCTCCAAAGCTACACAGATACAAGTCGTTTATTAAAGAAACACTAAAAGTTAAAATTCATGAGTATCTGACATCACTTAAGGGCTAGTGGATCAAAACCATCGTCTGCTAATGTGATTCAGCTGAGACTGGAGCCAGGCCGTACATTGTTGCAGGGTCTTCACCTCGGCTTTTGCAGGAGAACCAGGATGTATGTTCACATTCTGTTTACATCTCCATTGAGATGTTTGGTTTTGAGGCATGATGGATTTGTTGTGAAAGTAAACCAGGAACAGCATTTATCATTGTCATTCAAATCTGATTTTACTTCTTTTTTTTAAACTGGAACCTAAAAATGCACATATTATCACAAGGAGATAGCGCCATCACCAAGAAGCCAAATATGATTATTACTTTTCAGCGATGTTGATGCTAATGTTTCAAGCTGACAGTTTAATGGTCTCCATAAATGAAATATCTGTTGACCAGTATGCATTCTTGACAATTTCGTGTGAATTCTTTCTCAGAATTTACACTAAAAACCAGTTATGATAACAACATCAAATTGATGAAAGCTCACAGTAATTGTGTGAAATGGCCACTTTGAGTGGTTGCTTAGAGCAAAACTATCCAGCCCAGTAATGCCAAGTTTTGAGTTTTTAGTGGTGGCAACAGTTACAGAAAAATCCAGGCACATTCTGCTGGAGGGCATGCAACTCTTGCATGAAGGCACAGCTTGCGTGGAGGCATTTGTCTCCTTGCTGTCATAGGAATAGATCTTACAGATGGAAACCATCTAGGCCACTGCAGGAGGAGCTACCTCTCTTTGTGATATGCATCAGTGACTGGCCTGAATTTATTAGTTGAAGCATGTTGCCCAAACCGTTATTTGTCTTTTGTTTATGATTCTTTTAAAGAATACGAGTGCCTTGATTTCCACTTTGGACCACATAGCTTGATTAATGTCAGGAAGTAGTTTACAAAGTGCCTGAAATGTAGTAACCATTTCTTTGTCACATATAGTGCAATTTCATTTTCATTCTAAGAGCATGAAATTGCATTTTCTTATGAGAATGGAAAATTTTAAGAAGTTCTTCAAGAACTTTTTCATTTTCATGTAGAAACAAGTATTAATCCTGACAGAAATATGATGAGGATTGAGAGATATAAATGTGTCTTCAGATTGGAACCCATAGTTATTTGCCTTGCAAGCAAGTTACTTTCTACACAATAAAAGACATTGGTGTACATTTATCTGAAAACCAATACAGATCATGTGAAGCTAATGCATCTACATCTAGTTCATTTCAGAGTGGGGATGGTGAGGTAGCCTAGTGGTTAAAGTGTTGGCTTGTCACATCAAAGGCCCGTGTTTGATTCCCCACATGGGTACAAAGTGTGAAGCCCATTTTCCAGTGTCCCCACACTGTGATATTGCTGGAATATTGCTAAAAGCGGCATAAAACCATACTCATTTCAGAGTGTGGGCAACGGTGGTCCTGTCTTTTGAGGCACCCCAACTCATTGTGCAAAGTTGACTCCCTTACCTGCTCTAGAATCTGTGGATCAATGGTTTGAGTCCCAGATTCACTAAAGCAATGATTCCTGGTTTGTTACCACCATAGTGAATGTCTGCCTGCGGCATTTGGGGCTTTTCTCACACATGACATTGACACACATGATGTAACTGAGGCTCTCTCAAACAGGGGCGGTCGGGTAGCCTAGTGGTTAAAGCGTTCGCTCGTCACGCCGAAGACCTGGGTTCGATTCCCCACATGGGTACAATGTGTGAAGCCAATTTCAGGTGTCACCTGCCGTGATATTGCTGGAATATTGCTAAAAGCAGCGTAAAACCATACTTACTCACTCTCTCAAACACAGCTTACAAATCCATTGTTACTTTCCATAACAAAATCAACAAAGCATGCACTACTGATTTTGACCACCACTGTGGTCGGGAGAACGTCGGTGGTTCAGTCCCCAGGTCTCATCATACCATAAGACTTTAAAAGACGATACTTGTTCGGGGTCAGTATGTTGTGTTTCATTGGGGGTATTGATGTTAAACTGTGGCATGGTATCTCAATGGGCTAGCACTATATAACCAACATAAGTCCAGATTAGTACAAGCTGGGCACGCAAGCAAACACATGCATGCACATCGCTAAGTAAGCATAATAATCTTGAATGAAATGTTCACCTCATCTCACTATTATATGGTAAATATGAAACATATCTATTTCTCTCTTCCGCCTTTAATTCCCCCAGACAGATCTTGCTGAGCCCCTTTAACGTGTGCTAATGGGTACATGCAGTACATCTAGGTATAGATGTCAGCCCACAATAGGCGAGTGGTGGGATCAATAGAGCTACTGTGTTTATCTCATTGTAGTGGGTTATCTACCTGAGGGAGCTGTAGCTTCTGCCACACAACTCACAGGTCATATAGCGTACTCAAATAGCCAAGTTTTACACTGCGGATAACACCGTACTGACCCTCACATGCACCTTTGATGCTATTTTGGTAAATTTTGTTACGCTGGCACTTGCATTTCCTCATTGGAACAGTTTTACAAGCTGCCATGACTAATTCTTCATACATTGGTTCTTAAAGGTTTCAGTGTTTAAGGATTCTAATGTGTCTTGTCTGCCTTACACCTTGATATTTTGGAAATTAAGTGTCGGCAATTATGATGTAGGTGTTGCCATCCTTAACACCGCTGAGTTGAAAGGATATTCAACGGAATAATGACTTAATCTTCCTCCTGTTTGAGGAGCAGTTTTGTTGGAGTACCCATGGGTACATTGTTTGAAGTCCATTTTTGGTGTGCCCTGTCTTGATATTGCTGAACTATTGTTAAAAGCAGCGTAAAATATACTCACTCACTCACTCACCCTTTTGGTGCTCACTCTGTTGATCACTGGTGTGCTTGCTACAGCTGGGAAAGTCCTCAGCAGGTAGCAGTGCTATAGGTGGGATAGTAATGACATGACAGGAATCCTTATTCACACATTTCTTACTTTTATTTAGCAAATTCTGTGAGTGGAGGGTGCTACCATGCTTACCCTTTTTATGAGCACCTGGTGTCATCACTAATTTTCAGTGATTCTTTCATGTAATTTTCCCCACTATTTTGCCTTTTACGCCCAATGGAATCTGTTTTGGCAGATAATTGAGATTGGTTAATCTCTGGCCATGCCAAAGCCTCTGCCTACAGCTTCCTTGTTGGATTTCCAGGGCAGAACTTCCTCGGGCTTGTTGTAAGCTGACTACATGGGGGATACACTGGTCAGAAGGTCTTGCTTAGCTGATTGTGGGTCATTGCAAGCTTATGGTGTGCAACCAACCTCTGGTTTGTTTGATCCAGACTCTATTGCTGACACCTACTGTGCTTTAGCTGTAATACTGCTGACTACAGCATATTGTTTGATCACTATCTACTCTTGTCAAGGCTAATGAAATAATTGTGCCCCTCCTTAGCAGTACACAGTGCTCTGTAATCTTTCCAATGTTCTTATTCTTGTTTCAGCTGAATCAATTTGAAATAAAGTGGTTTCCAATAAACATGCACCATATACTCCTGTAATGAAAGGGATCAAAGAATATTCTTACAATGTACAATGCAATCTATTCTTAGGACAGATTTCTTATGATTATGGTAAGTCTTTTGTTGCTTGTTTTATCATACATCTAATCTATATATATTGCTTAAAAAAATGTGTTCATATTGAGGCGGTTGAGATGCCAACTACACGTCTGTGTATTGATTGAATTGTCCTTATGTTGCCATGCAGAAAGTTGACTCGGTAGACAAAGATGCAAGTCAGGCTTCCGTGGGAAGACATCAATCCTGAAAGTGTAAGTGGTAGTATGTAAGTACTGTATATGCACATGGCTAGGTGTACATGTGTAGGAATCATTATTTAAACAAGTTGTTGAAGCATTCTGACAATGTCTAGCACTGCCTGAACTGGGATGGCACTGACTGAAGAAACAACGTTATTGATTCTGTTAGATTTTTAATGTCAGTAGGTGTTATTAAGTTCACTGGGTACACTATCCCCTGATTTGCAAACACCTGCTATCATCACTATTGGATAGTGATTCATACACATGTGTGTGATATAGTCAAAATCATACAATGCACTCTACTTTAGCTGAAATTTCTTGTGATTATGGGAAAGGGTTTCATCGCTTACCGGTATATTTGTATATCTGCTATGTCATGTTTATCCTGCACTGAACGACCTACCTGCCAATAGGCAAGAGGAACAAGGATGTTCCTACTTAAAATATTTCACAACTTTGACAAAATAAGTAAAAGCTACAGGTTCAGAAAGCTAAGGTCAGTGTGACCTTGTACCATATTCACATTACCTCGAAGATGTAGTGTGCTGTCTAAACAAGATGCCATTGTAAATATTATTGGTGGGTAGTCATTGGTGGCAACACCAATTTGGTAGCAGTCTTCTCCAAGTTTCCGTTCCTCAGTTAGTCCACTCTGGTGCACACATCTTCCACTGACTGATTGTTATATATGACTGTTTAATCCTACCCAGAAATAACCAGAAGCCGACCATGGCACATGGCTTTTAGTAGTTTTACATTCAGAATTGATTTTACTTGTTTTTTAGCAAACAGCATCTAGAATTCTTATCTTGTACGCACATATAAATATATTATAATGGACGTCATATTTACTGATATTTTCAGATCATTATTTGATATTTTCAGTTTTAGTTTGAATTAATGAAGTGTGACATTCAAACATGATTTTGTTCGCTCACCTAGTCACTTTGCAGGCTCACAGACAATAATTTAAAATTGTTATGATATTCCAATCTCTTCTTAGTTACACTTAAGCAATGTGTATGGTAACTTTAGAGTTTCCACACACAAAAATAACCCTGAAAGGTGGTGAAAATACTCTGAGTGTTAAGCCAATTAACTTCCCCCAATTCTACATGTGCTAATGGTTCCTAGATCTCTGTGCTGAACCACAAATGGGGCAACCTGGAATTGTTTCCATTGGGACTGATCATTGCGATATGCATTATAAACTTTCTTTGACATCGGACTGATATGATCAACTTTTGAAGTAGGAATTGCTGGTTTGAGTTTGAATTTCTCTTTGGGCATTAGACAGAAATGAACGCCAGTACATGCAAAGATTTAACGTTTTCACTGAAATCTGAACATCCCAACAAGTGATAAGAGGAGAGCATATTTCACGTTCCTTGCTGTGAAATCCATCACAGTTTTTTTTTTCTTAGCAATCAACAAGTTTGAGGTGATTTTACACATAGCTGCCATGCCAGAATTACCCAATGGCTACCGGTGGGACTTGCTTCAAACTGCTCACATTGGTCCAGCCAAAGGTGAGACTTGTGTTTTGGTAATCTACGCCAGTAATTTGAGTGAACTCTGACAACGTCATTAGTTACTGATATGCGCTACAGAAAGTGAAAGATGCTATCGCTAACCCATAAAGTGAGTTGTCATAAATGGTTGATGAAACCGAAAAAAAGTCTAGATTATAGTGATTAACCGGAAAGGAGTTATCTGATTTCATGCTGCCTGGTTGATGCATTAAAAAGAACAGAGAGATCTTAGAACATATATACTCTTCATTATATATTCAGAAACTAATCTTGTGAGCTTTTTTTCACATCTTCTAAGTGATTATCTACAGAAGAACCATTAGAAGTTTGCTTTTTCACCTCTTTTATCCTAGATTGTGTACTGACCTATGAAAAAAAAGATCCTGAGATGAATGATAGTAATATGTTTAGTGGATACTGTCCTAACCTCAACCCAGAGAGATAATGGTTTCTGTATAAACTATTATACAATAAATATAAGCGACAAAACCCTTTCCATTTTCGTAATAAATCTCTGCTAATAGAGTCCATTGTACGATGCTAACGTTATCATGAGCATGTGTTTATGAATTATGATTACACCAGATGACAAACACATGCAAAGGCAAGTCAATTGTTCATTTGAAAAAAGCATGGAAACATGCTGTACAAGTCAAAATAGGTAATTGCATTGGACATCAAATTTTGTCACTGATACATCAATGTTTATGAGGGTACCATAGTGGATGACTTGACCATGGACTTGTGTTATCTAATATTTGAAAGAGTTGAGAAATAAAAGGACGGAAATGGCACTATACGTGTAAATGCAACTCTTGCAAACCAGTGTTGAGGTGGAAAAGTAATGAGGGGCATGTGTCTGAAGGGAAAAGTGTCTGTGTGTGTTAGCTATACCTGTTGTTATGTCGTAAGAGGCAACTATGACAAATTTTGTCACTGATACATCAATGTTTATGAGGGTACCATAGTGGATGACTTGACCATGGACTTGTGTTATCTAATATTTGAAAGAGTTGAGAAATAAAAGGACGGAAATGGCACTATACGTGTAAATGCAACTCTTGCAAACCAGTGTTGAGGTGGAAAAGTAATGAGGGGCATGTGTCTGAAGGGAAAAGTGTCTGTGTGTGTTAGCTATACCTGTTGTTATGTCGTAAGAGGCAACTATGCTTGTCATAAAAGGGGACTAACAGGATCAGGTGGTCAGGTTTGCTGACTTGGTTGATGCATGTCATCGTATCCCAATTGGGTGGATCGATGCTCATGTTTTAAGTCACTGGATTGTCTGGTAAGGACTTGATTATTTACAGACCGTCGTCATGTAGCTGGAATATTGCTGTGTGCAGCTTTAAACAACAAACAAACCAGTCCTCAAGTCCATAAACCATTGTAGTTAAGTTAGTGGATGTAAGTATAAAACATGAATGTCAGAGAATAATGCGTCTGGATTAACTGCTAAAACAGATTCCATTAATAATAAAAGGCAAAATAGCATTAAGTGAGTGAGTTGGGTTTAATGCTGCTTTTAACAGTATTCCTGTTATATCACGGCGTGTCAGCTTAATGTGGGAGGAAAGCCCAAAGTGATGCGGGTCTCAGATGTTTACCACTTTGGTGAAACCCACGAGCTCGGGTATGGTGCTGACAAACCTAGAAACATAATCAGGGGGGCGTACTGGGATTTCGAACCCACAATCATAGGTTTCTGGCATGCCCAAGGGATGCAACTCTGCACAGCGAATCGCGGTGCCTTAGACGACTGGGCCACCCATGCTCCCAAAAATAGAATTAAAAATTATATGTATGGATCACTGAAAATCAGTGATGGCACCAGGTGTTCACGAAAAGGGTAAGCATGTCCTTTCAACAGCTTTGAAATTCCAGGGTTGTGTTACCCAGGTGATATCATGGTTTCTAAATAAGATATACAATGTTGGACCGAGCTGTGGTAGTGAGAAGCTGTGTATGTTTAATCCACCTTGTCAATGTCATTCTAACAATTATATGGCCTCTGGAATAACAAACTATGTCAGATTGATTATTTTAATGAATAGTAATATTTTTAAGTGAATTGTGAGTAGGATTTTCCGGATGGGTGTATGTTCAATATATGAAGAATTCTATACTCATGCAGAGTTACTTGTTGTTTGTGTTGTAACCATAAGGCACGAAGCCGGCAGTGCCAGGTTTGTTGTAGAATATGGCGCCAGAGCTACTCCAGGGATTTACAACAAGGAAATGCATGTCTACTACAAGACTGATATTACCGCTAGTCCATACAAACAGGGAACATAATGAAATGTGCAGATCACATTGAGTGTAGTTTACGAGGGAATATGCACATGCACAGAGACTGTGTGTACAGGCACATGTAGACGAATCATGCACATATTACGTCGCTGTTCTAGAACCCTGATGCACGTGTACAGGGGCTGGAGCAAGCCCTGGGAACTATGCGTGGTATTTACTTTTTTCACCTAATTTGTGATGCGCAAACACACGCAGCCTGCAAAGAGAACACAAGCCAAGCTACGTTTTCGCGCTATTTTCCTCATTGATGGCTTGTTTGGCATTGTTACAACTGATTCTACTACACGATGTGTAGTTGCTGGTTCCAGATAAGATTTTGTCAATCCTGCTTCTTACTGTGTTTTGATTAAAATATAGCAAATGGTCTTGAAAACATTATTCTGTACACATCCTGACATTGTAGAAAGTGAATATATGATGTGATTGGTGGTTTTTTCAACAGGAGGTCATTTAGATGGTGTAATTTACTGGAAAATAGTTTTATGAATTCATAATGGTATAGGATCGGTTACTTTTTACAGGGGGGTATGGATGCACTTATTAGAAATTGTTCATTTTTTTATGACCCTCCCCGAATACGTGTATTATTGTTGGTCAGAGGTTTTTGATGCACTAATGTTCTGAAAATAATGACCTTCCCCCAAATGCTTATCTTAATTTGGATGACCCTCCCCTTGTCCTTGTACATTTTTGTCATGATCCTTCCTGAAAAGATAAATTGCATCTTCTTTTATTTTATTATAAATTGTTCGATTTTTTCATGACCATCCCCAAATACTATTATTATTTTCTAGACCCTGTGGTAGAGATTGTCTTATTTCTTGGTGACCCTCTCCTATCCCTCTGACCCACCCTCTCCCACAATAAATGACCGGTCCCTAGGGGTAAATTGATACAGTATATACCCTTATCTGCTAGTGATGATGGTGTAAGTGTTACAGCAGCTGTTGTTACAATATTCCAGCATGTAATAAATCAGATCACAAGCTGAGCTGAAATTTCAAAGTTTTAAATTTATAGACCACAATCTTTGTAAGCGCCTGCCGGCAATATCAAATTACAGAAATGACATTGCTACAGAGAGTATATCAACTTGGGAGACTGTAAGATGCTAATTAAATTTAGTCTTGGCTTTATAGCCAAGTTTGGCATGTGGACAACTGGAAAAAAATGAAACACAAACAAAAGTTTGGTCTTTCAGAACTTTTAAATAGCTTGGTAATTACCTGTGAACTTGGGCATAATCTCCTCATTATAAAACAGGAAGATTTTACTAGCAGGAACAGTGGCTTTGAATCTTGAGTTCAAGGTTTTTCAGTGTTGGTTTTAATTTTCTGAATGTGCTAGTGTATTTCTGATGGATTACGAGGTACTTCCAAGGCAGCACTTTGATTAAGTTGGTTGAAATCTGATTCCAAATAGTTTGCGTTGTGGGCTAATTTCAGCTTCACTTTCTTGCTGCTCCTGAGTTACAGATGTAGCTGATGTTGGCATTAAGTGGGAGTAATTATGTGCATGAAAAGTGTCTTCAAAACATGTAGCTATTGAATTAGAAATTTTCTGAACTTAAGAGAATGTTTGGAAAAAGATGCATCATCCGTTTTGAGAATTTAAAGAACTATCAATACAGGAAACTCCAGGTTTCCATGCAATCTGTGAATAGATGTTTCAAAAATAACTTTTAGGAAACTATCAAGGCATAAGTAAGTATAGATTTGAGTAGACAGATTTGCTCGAGATGCCCACTGGGTAGAATAGGACCCTGTATAATATTATATACTGTGTACACTTTTCTAATGACCTTTGCTAATGGCTGTTAAATTAATTGCACTTGGAGGGGTTACCATTACTGAATTAATGGAATTCTGTGTGAGAATAGGTCCCAGGTATGCCATGCTTGTCGTCAGAGCTCACTTAAATGCATAGGGATGTCTGGCTCTGACTTGGCTGATTGAGACCATGAAGATCTGGGGTGAATAGGTCTTCAGCAACCCATGCTTGTCATAAGAGACGACTAATGGGATCAGTTGGTCAGGGTTGCTGATTTGGTTGATGCATGTCATTGTGTCCCAGTTCATTAGATCTATGCTCACGATGTCAATCACTGGTTTATCTGGTCCATACTCAATTATTTTGAATTTTGTTTTCTGAACTTACTGTATATGATGACAGCATTCACTCACCTGGTGTTCCATGTATATAGGTTCATCGTCATTATATTGCCTCTTATTTCCAATGGAATGTTCTTCAGTAGATAATCAAGACTTTTCTGATTGTAGTACCTCTTATCATAAAGAATCATATTTTCTTCAGCTGGGTAAAGTGATTCTCTTTCTAGACTAAAGAATTTTTTTGTGAGTATTAAAAAACAATTCCATACAGGACTGAGAAATCAGTTTTGGCATGCAATTTTCAACATCCTTATTTCATTTTGACCTAATTCAGAAAACATGTTCAGTTTTTCATCTTGCACAGTTCTGCATTGATTCATGAGTGATAGTGTTAGATTTTGTCGCTTACATTCTTACGAGACTTTCTTACATGTTACATAATGACATAGATACACTTTGGAATATCTCAGTGTCTTTGATGTTGTAATTCCTCCTGCATCTGGTAGTCATTTATCAAGTTATCTGATTCAGAAGCCTCAGAAATATGAATCATAAAATAAATAGATAATAAATCTAATGGTCCAACAGTACCATATTATAGTACACAGTAGCTCATGGGCGGATACAGAGGGGGGGTGGGGGTGGGGGGTGGGGGGTGGGGGTGGGGGTGCAGGGGTGCGCACCTCCCCTTTTTATTTTAAAAAAAATCTTTATTTCTGTATAAATTACCACCAAAGACAATAAATAGATCTTAATTGTGCAGCCCCCCTTTTCAAAAAAGCTGTATCCGCCCATGTAGCTGATACTGTTATCTACTTATGACTTATTTTTATTTGTATGTGTGTATTATCAAACTGAAAACACAATGCTATCTGAAACATTGCCTCCACCAATGATTCAATGCACAGGAAGATCGGCTTGTGTTACAGCTTAATAAGTGTTGCTGGCCAACTACTGAACAGTATGTGTGAGTACAGACACATCGACTGGTACTTCAGGCCACAGACTTTAACAAGGCTTTTATAAAATAATGTGGTTCTGATGACCCCTTGATTTTTAAATAGGATAGGTAGACATGTTTTTACCCCTTTTTTTAAAACAACTACTTTGAAGAACAACTGTAAAGTTGGCTGAGTTTAGATATATTTTCAAATGTGTTAGGGCTGGAACATTACATAAGGGTCAGTGGGGTAATCGAAACATCCACTCCTTTTGTAGCCCAAAGCAAAGGTGGAGGCCATGGGTGGCCAGGTCGTCTAAGGCAACGCGATTCGCTGTGCAGAGTTGCATCCCTTGGGCATGCCAGAAACCTATGATTGTGGGTTCGGATCCTGGTTCGCCCCAATTATGTTCCTAGGTTTGTCAGCACCATACCCGTGCTCGTGGGTTTCAACGAAGTGGTAAACGTATGAGACCTGCATCACTTCTGGCTTTCCTCCCATGCCGCGATATAACAGGAATACTGTTAAAAGCGGCATTAAATCAAACTCACTCACTCACTCACTCACTAAGCACAGGTCCTCAGCTTTTTCTATGGCCATGAGTCAAAGTTTGTTTTGTTTATTTGTTGTTTAATGTGACACTCAGCAATGTTCCAGCTATACTGGACCAGACAGTCCAGTGACTGACATCATGAGAATCGATCTACGCAATTGGGATACGAAGACATACATCAACCAAGTCAGCGAGCCTGACCACCCGATCCCGTTAGTTGCCTCTTGCGGCAAGCATTGGTTGCTGAAGAATTACTCAAACTGGGGTCTTCATGGGTATATGGTTCAAAGTTCAGTAGGTTGGTAGACCCCTGCTTTCTTCAAAGAAGAGTGTTTATAAAATGCAGAAGATTTTTGCTTGATATTTTTCTGGTAACAGTTCTCCTCTTCCCTTCCACATTTACCATGTTCCATCGTGGATCAGTTCTGCTGTTTTCTTGAAACAGGAATATGAAGCTTCAGGTGATTATCATATCTCACCCCACTTGAAGGCTGACAGAAAACAAGAACCACAAGAAGGTAATAATTTACCATGGTAAAAGATGATCCCCTACGTGTGAAAGTAGGCCGCTGTTATATATCTCCAGCAGGGTAGAACGCTGGTCCTTCCATTGGTTGGAAAGGCTAATTTGATCTGTGTTTGTGGCAGTTCACACTATCTAAAATCAAAAGGGAAGTATCATCAATAATAGAATAGCCATCAGTTATCTATTTCTCTTTACAGTAGGTTATTAGTATTGGACTTGAAAATCATGGAGGAAAAAAGGGTAAAAATAAATATAATCAGTACTAGGGCCTGAATAAAACAGTGCATCTTGGAATACCCAGGAGACCTGGGGGATAAACCTTGGAAGTGCTACACAATCACAGACTGTAGACTGAGGTATGTATAATTCACCACATGGCAATCAATGCCAGCCCTCATTAAAACAAACCTAATGCGATTGCCTTAATAATGAAAACCAATCAGAAACTATCAATAATCAGTAACATGATCTGCTGTTCATAAAAAAAGGAACAATGAATATTTCATGTAAAAGGATATGTTATCGAGCTGAGATTAAGGTTATCGAACTGAACTTAAGGTAGCCAGGATAGCCAGGATGGATTAATAGAAACCAGGGTCAATTTATTTTTATTATGATGCTCCAGAAATTGAATGTAAATTTTTTTTAAAACAATGGTTTGAGGTTTATAGTTGGTTGGATGGTTTGTTGTTTAACGCCACACTCAACAATATTCCAGCTATATGACGGCGGTTGAGGTTTATAGGATGATAATGACACAGCTCATTGTGTTCAACATCTGATGAATTTAACTCTGTGTTGATGTCTTATTACATCCCAAAGTTTTCAGGTTGAATGGACTTGCATTTATTCAAATCAAACAACCACTGCCTTTTATTGTTCATTATCCTGTAAAGGAGCAAGCTGTTATGTGCATGCAGTGTGATTGCAATAATAATAGTTATCTTACAAAATCTGTACGACTAGGCAGTGATTAGCATGCAGTGTTGGTACTTGAAAACAGGAAAACTGGTAGCTAAGCATTGATGAGCATGCAGTGTGATTGTAATGATAATAGTAATTAAGAAGAATCGGTAAGACCAAGCAGTAATGAGCATGCAGTGTGATTGCAATGGTAACTGTAATTTGGGAGAATTGGTAAGATCAAGCAGTAATGAGCATGCAGTGTGGTTGCAATGGTAATTGTTATCTGGAAGAATCGGTAAGATCAAGCAGTAATGAGCATACAGTGTGGTTGCAATGGTAATTGTAATCTGGAAGAATCGGTAAGATCAAGCAGTAATGAGCATACAGTGTGGTTGCAATGGTAATTGTAATCTAGAAGAATTGTTATGACTAAGCAGTAATGAGCATGCAGTGTGGTTGCAATGGTAATTGTAATCTAGAAGAATCGGTAAGATCAAGCAGTAATGCGCCTACAGTGTGGTTGCAATGGTAATTGTAATCTAGAAGAATCGGTAAGATCAAGCAGTAATGCGCCTACAGTGTGGTTGCAATGGTAATTGTAATCTAGAAGAATCGGTAAGATCAAGCAGTAATGCGCCTACAGTGTGGTTGCAATGGTAATTGTTATCTGGAAGAATCGGTAAGACCAAGCAGTAATGCGCCTACAGTGTGGTTGCAGTGGTAATTGTAATCTAGAAGAATCGGTAAGATCAAGCAGTAATGAGCATGCAGTGTGATTGCAATGATAATAGTAATCTAGAAGAATTGTTATGACTAAGCAGTGATGAGCATGCAATGTCACTATAATCATCATCCTAAATCCTGGAGACTCGTAAGGTAAAGCAGTGATGAGAAGGTTTGGTGAATTATAAGTAGATGGTTTAGTTCTTGTTTAGAACAACTTGATGAATTGAGCTAAAGGGCCTCAAATTTATTTTTATCAACCATAACTAGTATCTGTTTTTTTTGTTTTTTTAAAAAATGTCATTATAGGTTTAAACTGTTCAAAGACATTCTTTTTGGTTATTCAGAAACAGAAACTGCATGAATGAGGGTGACCAATTCTCTTTCAGGTTCATTCAAGGAAACATGATTAGCAATTTCAACTGTTATGGGTGATGTTGGAAAAACAAGATGTTTTGCTTCCAAGAGCTGTTGGTCTGATTGATCTAAACAGTTCGTTGGAGGGTTCAAGGTTGTTGAATGCGTGAAATTTGAATACAGTGAAACCTTGGTAATTCTGATTGGTCCGCCAGAGGTATTGAATCTACGTTAGACCATGATCTGGCTGATGACCACATTACCATAAAAGAAAATATTTGTACAGAAGCACTTCTTGCCTGTTTGACAAACTCAAACACTAGATAGTTGTTTATGTGGCCTTTTTCAGAGAGAAAAATCATAAGAGTTGCTGCTTTCTAGGATGGTTTACATCAAAATGTGCAACTTCAGAAGGGAAAAATCTGAAAATGTGCCGAACCAGAACTGAATAATTTATTTTTTTTAAACTTAAGGGTTTGACTTATTCTAAATGTCAGTAGGTGATAGATGAGAAACAAGAAATTATTTTTTTATGTGGGGTAATGTTCCCTTGTCTATATAAACACTTTCCTATCAAGATCATCCTGAAGGTGGGGTTTTCGAATTAACGGGGTCCAGACAGCTCAGTTTCACTAGATTTACCTTCACAAATTCAACAATAATATACAAAGCGCTAACAGTTACATCTCTCAATCTGCAAGGGCATACAAGTTTGGCCATTGCAGATTTCAAGACATTTTTGTTTTGAATCTCTTGATTGTCTCTGATGTCTCAGATGCAAAAGGTATATTTGAACATTACAGTCTCCACTATCATAAGTTTCATCATGATTAGGGTGCCGTTGTACAAAGCAATCTTGGGTCTAAGGTTATCGTAACGTACGACAGTCATAGTGCTAAGGTTGCTTTGTACAACGGTACACAGACCATTACATAAACTTCTGAACAAACTTGGCAGTATTTGTCTGTCTGTTTGTACATATGGATCATGCAATGTATAGAGTTTTGAGATGTGATGTGACACACAGTGACGACTCTTAATGTCAACTTCCACCACTGCATCATGCTTGGTGGCATCTAGGGGACTTGATGTGGTTGACTAGTGAAGCATGTGAATGTCATGTATCATGTATTCCTAGTCCCAAGGGGATCCTGGGACACAATAGACCCCCTGTACCACCATATTGATAAAAGAACTAACAAGTGAAGACTGGTTGGCAACAGTACTGTTGGGGGCTGATGGTATTGATCTTTGCTCTTGCAATCAACCACTCGTTTACTTTCCAGGCTTGTTTTATTCATGTTATAGCTTGATTATTGCTGATAACAAATATTTATTCTCCCTTATCTGGGACTGCTAGTGTATAAAATAACAGTATCTGAGAATTGTTTTAACACCAACTTCAAATGAAGTTCAAGTTAATGTTAGAATAGCTATATATAGCTATAGTATGTTTTTTCATATATAAACCGTCATATTGTTTGGTGCATTTCACAATAATCCTGAATCATATGATGTATGTTTTTATGGACAGAGTTTGTGGCAACAGGGGTAGAAAAGGAATCTCACTTTCCACAATCTCTGATGTTGTTGTATTTTGTTATGTTGAACATATTTTAGTTCATTTTATATATAAATAAACTGACATTTTATTAGACATTATTTATTTTTTCTGGAGTAGGGAACATAGGAAGAGTATAATGAATTTCAAATTTAACAAAACAATAGGCATTATTTATTTTTATACATGCAATCTTGTATGCATTCTGGAAATATAATTTGTCTTAATTTTTATTGGTTGTGATCAACACAACCCTCTATGGTCATTTTGTTTTCAGAACATTCAGCAAAATCAATAAAGTATTTATTTACACATGACATTTAAAAAAAACTTTAAAAATGATACTAGTCATCATTTGTCATTTTCATTTAAATGCTTACTCAACTGATGGTGGCATTTATTTCTTTAGCAGAGACAAAAGCTTCCTCTATGTTTCTTCATGATACTGTGAAATTGTGTGTCATCCTGTTCAAAAGTAATTATAGGGGCAGTCGGGTAGCCTAGTGGTTAAAGCGTTTGCCTGTCACACCGAAGACCCGGTGTCGATTCCCGAATTGGGTACAATGTGTGAATCCCATTTACTGGTGTCTCCCACCGTGATATTGCTGGAATATTGCTTAAAGCGGTGTAAAACCATACTCACTCACTCACTCACTCACTCACTCACTCACTCACTCACTCACTCAAGTAACTATACATTGCTTGTGAATGGGTGAGTGAGTATAGTTTTCATGTCGCTTTTAGCAATATTGCAGCAATATCACCGTGGAGGACACCAGAAATAGACTTCACACATTGTACCCATGTTGGGAATCGAACCCGGACCTTTGTTGTTACAAGTGAACTAGGCTACCCCACCAGCCCCATTGGTTATGAATTATGTGATGGGAAACAGTAGTCCTGTGTATGCACTTATGAAAGTGTTTTATTTTGGCCTTCTAACCAATAGTTGATTCTGATGGTTATATCTATTGGTTTCAAAATGAAACCAACCATGAATATATTTCTTAAAAGAAGTTAAAGAAAACATGATTCTTTCATATTGCCATAGTTACCCTGTCATGGCATGCCAGATTAAGTATAATAATGTGAAAAATGAAGTTTCTGTAATCTTTTTTGAGTAGTATATAATCCCATTGTTTCAACCTCTTCAGGTAGCCATCAGTTAGAATGACAGTAATAAAGGCTTCAGTGAAGAGTGTTTGTAATGGGTGCAACATGTCCTGGCAATCTTCAAATGATTATGATGTTTTCCCTTGCACTGATAGAAGCACTGTACAACATGGTGGGGAATGTCAAACACATTACAACAGATGCATTTCATCACAAGTATTGGAACATATTGTGTGAACTACATCACTGTCAAGGTTTGCACTAGCTAGCAGGAAGGGACGCTTCCCAGTAGCTTTGGCTAAATAAAATATTGCACTTCAACTTAATCTCTTTCGGGTCAAGAAGTTGACAAAATCTTTTGTCTTGTTTTTCAAAAATTGATTGAGTTTTCATAATCAAAGATGCTCTAATGCATCAGTCCTAAGCAACCAAATGTGTTTCATTAAATATTCATTAAGATAACCTGGACAAGTGTACTTCTCTGAAAGTTTTGAGGCTTTAAATTAAACAATGAGGGAATATAATTGATAAGGTTTGTTGATTAAAAGTGAAGTTTACAGGACTAGGAGTTGTGTCATGGTTTAAGTACTTCCATGGATGTCAGGAGTAACCGGTCTACATGCATCCACCTGGAGGGAGTAGGTTTGATAAGATAATTAATTAAGTGAATCGTTACTTGACTAATGTGAAGACCATCAGTGTCAAGCCACAAGCACATCTGCAGAGCTTAGACTAGTAGTTCCCTCATGTCCATTTAATGACTGTCATTCTTTCTAAGATTTGACATCCAATCTAAGTAAAAGTAGCCACACGTCCATTGTCATCTGCAGAAAATCATAATTGAAAATTGTTCATTAAGTTAATTTATCATGAAAATTTAATCATCCACAGATGCAGTTGTGTAGTATTTCTATTGTTAATTAGCAGCTTTGTTTAGTGGAAAAACGCTGTTTTAATGATTGTCTTTGAGAACAAGTGGAAGAGATCATTTGAAAAGTGGCATTTAAAAAGACAACAAAGTCCCGTGGGGATTAAGCTTTGTTTTTATGTTAGGTTAATGCTGGTAATGTGTTAGGGAACCCATAACATGATTGTAAAAAGACACTAATGGCTGAATAAATCATGTTGAATTTTCAATTTTAAGCAAAGTGCAATAATGTCATGAAATTACAGGCTAATTACCCAACAAGGGAATTAACTGGGAGCTGCCCGTGCTGTGCAAATGTGTTGGTAGCATGTGAAGATGTTGTTTGAGGAAAATAAAAATTCATATGATGCGCAGTTGTGTCATCAGTTAACTGTATCATTGACATTCTCCAATGGTGGTCACATGCATATTTCCACTGGAGCAGTATGTGATGGAGTTGTTGTGTATACATAATGGGATTGGTGAAAAACACTTGTGAAAATAGCATCCAAATTTACAGATGATTTACTGATATTTTTTGTTAGTTAGTTAGTTTTAACCTTTGAAGTATTTTCAGTGATCAAAATCATAAGGTCATAATAAATTAATCATAAGATTCCCATCCAGTTTTTTTCAAAAGTATGAGGGAGGAGGAAGGCCTTTGTTTTTAACAATTTATTTGTATACTTTGACTGTAGACAGATGTGTTCTATTTGTTTGTTGTCTAATGACACACTTAGCAATCTAGCTAGTGATTGACATCATGAGCATTGATCTACGCAATTGGGATACGATAAACTGCATTAACCAAGTCAGCGAGCCTTACCACCCAATCCTGTTCAACGCTTCTTGCGTCAAGCCTGGGATGTTGAAGACCAATTTTAACCCAGATCTGATCTTCATAAGGGGTGGGGTGGGGAGTGTGTATGATTAACTTTCTTTCTTTCTTTTTTGTTTAATGAGGCACTCAGCGATATTCCAGCTGTCTGGACCGGACAATCCAGTGATTGACATCATGCACATCGATCCACGCAGTTGGGATACGATTACATGAGCCAATCCCATTAGTTGCCTCCTATGACAAGCATGGGTTGCTGAAGACCAATTCTAACCCGGAATGAAGCACGAATGTTAGAATGGACCAAAAATATGGCATATTTCATCATGTAGAGAAAGAAGGGAGCCCACAAAGCAGTATTCTTTGTCTGTGGGTACGTAGGGACAATAAGATATGTGAGGTGAGCAGGGATGCTAATAATCTATTTATCCTGGCCTAATCAAAACAGCTCATTTGTCTTAATGAATTAGGTTCATGACTGATAATGATTGTATTTTATTGATATGACAACAGTCTCACATAATTAATAGTTATACATGAACTCAGTGAATCTAAAAATAAAAGCGACAAAACCCTTTCCTTATTCATGTCCATTGTACGATTCAGACAAAATCAGCATGTGTTAATGAATTGCTATCAAATAGTGATGATACCAGGTGTTCACAAAAAGGTGAACATGTCCTGGCCCATCAGTGGCACACATCACAAACACATGCAAAGGCAAATGAATTTCCACCTGTAAAAACAGGAATGTGTGGTACAAGTCAAAATAGGGAATTTGCATCAGACATCATTTTTGTCACTGATGCAACAAATTTGGAAATGTCCTCCCAAAGTCATACGTCCTGGTTTACAGATTGGGATTGTCTTCCTGGAAAGATATTAAATCAGGAAATAAATCGTTTATGAAATCCTTCTTGATTAAGTAGGTACTATGCAATCATCCAAGAATCACCATTTTCAGCTTTAGAAAGATTGAGATGCTATTATAAACCTTGCTCTTTACCTCAGTATCCTTAAATGATGAATGTGGAAAAAGGTTATGCACCTAGCAATGAGAAAGACTGGACTGGAAAATGCAAAGAGACTTAAGTTCTTCCCAAATATTTCTGACCATGGTAGACAGGTGTGACTGAAACCCTTTGATGTAAGTGTTACAGGTAATAAAGGTGATCTCCTCCAATTAAACAGTCAGTTTATGGCTACTGGCACGGGATGCAATTGTCTAATCCTCCTCCTTACCTGTAGAAAGTTGTCAGGGAGATAGGGCTGGGAGGTGTGAGCTGCAGGCTCGTGTTGTTAATTACAGGTAATTACAGGTATTCTTAGTTCGAATGGACACAGCAGCTTATCTTGATTTATACCAAAGCTGATACTGTTGCCTGGTCTGTGTGCTCACTTAATTAGAACCTTGGACAACTGTGTTGTGTGACTATAGAACCGGGGCCGTCTTCATACCATATATTGGAATTGATAAGTTTTACCTGGGTACCTTTTGTAAGGGTAACTGTGTTCAAGGAATAGAATTGAAGTAACTTTACTCATATTTGATCAGTCAGTGTTAGAGATCCAAGCTTGTAATCAGTATCTGGTCATTTCCCAGCATGATGGATGAGCTTTGTGATTCTTTTCTGAACTTTCTTTTTTCATCACTGATAAAAAGGAGTTCTTCTCAAAACCTATAATTACTGCAGTTTATTATAGATTTTTAACAATCTTCACTCTCTCTCTCACCCATGTCACTAACCTACTATTGCAGTTTGATAGGTTTTAGATTCGGTTTTTATCTTGTTTGTCCTGCACTTTGCATGCTTTTTATTCTCTTTAGGAAAGAAATCAGACAAATCTGTATTATGCTTTTGAGCATGTTCAGTGTTGCTACATCAGCACTCCAGGTAGGCTGCATATTTGTGTAAAGTACACACACAAAAAAACAAATATACCATTCTGATTTGCATGCATACCAAAATGTATGATCCAATGCATAAATACCAAATGTAGTATTTTCAACATGCATAATGATAGTTTTTTCTACTTCAGTGTCTACTTCACTGAAGCGCTACCTCTTGCTTGCTAGTCAACAGATCTAGATCGGTGTTAGTAGTTCTGGTCTAGTCACGTGATTTAGGGAAGCACATATGTTGAAAAAATGGCTGCATGCTCGAATTCAAGTTGCTGGTGGCGATGGTTACTACCTTACTGCTTTAATAAGAACATATTTACAGTATAATAGAGTTCTTAGGAATGAATTCTTAGCATTGAAAGGGGCGGTCGGGTAGCCTACTGGTTAAAGCGTTCGCTCGTCACGCCGAAGACCTGGGTTCGATTCCCGACATGGGTATAATGTGTGAAGCCCATTTCTGGTGTCCCCCGCCGTGATATTGCTGGAATATTGCTTAAGCAGCGTAAAACCATTCTCACTCACTCACTCCTACGCATCAAAACAAGAGGTTTATTAACAAATGCCCAATTGATCAAATTCAAGGGAGTAAAAATATGGGTTTCTCAATGAAAAATGCAGATACCCTATTAGATTGAAAAGAAAGGAGTAAAATATCCAATAGCTAAAAAGGTTTTCTGGAACACTGGCTCCATAGATGCATATTTACTGAAAAATAATGTTAGACACAAGTTATGCTTATCATTTGCAACAACCTACCCAAAAAGTCAAGAAAAGGGAGCGTGTGTGAAAAAACTTGAGCGAGAGGAAAACTTAATGATGTGAATAACATTCAAATGCTTCTTACAATATGAAAGGCATGCCAAAGTCGGTGGACCAGATATGTAACATGAATTTTGAATTACGAAGCTTATGCCACTCTGTCAGTTTTAATATGTTATTGTAAAGATAATGGTCTTGTTGGTTCTCCGTAAATTGACTTGCCACACTTTCTTTGTAAAACCACTCAAGTGTAACATTAGTATGAAAAGAAAGTTACTCAAGCATACATCTTCATGAATTCTTCATGTAGGTTCTGCAGTTGTTTTACATGGTCCCTGATTTGGTGGTCGAGCTAATCAGTACAGACTGCATGATTGTCATTCATATGCATACAGAGACGCAGCACCTGTATGCCATTAGAAGATGTCCAATCAAGGAACGTCTAACTGTGAACTGTTATCAAATGGAATAACACTGAGCATTGACCTCCTCCACTGTCCAGTTGATAGACTAGTCTGCGTGTAAAGAAGGTTGGTGGTTCAATCTCTTAGCCGACTAATGCTAAAATATTTACAAGATGGTACTTCTTGTTACCCTTCATAGGGCTCTGCATTAAATGGATCAGACGAGGGCAGTTTGGTTCAGAGTTAGTATTATCTGTCTGGGTGCAGTATCCATGTTAAACGTAGGCTAACACCGGCATAACTCCGAACTAGTGCAAGCAGTCACACGCATGTGCATGCCCTTCGTTGTACAAGTGCAAAAATCTTGAACATAACATTAAACACCATGGTATCTCACTAAGAACTGGTTTGTCTTTATTCAAAAGGAACTATGAATGTTTCCTGAATGCATATTTACTTTTGCCCCAAGTCACGCTTTTAATTTTGTTTGTGAGTTTTCTTCATTCTTGTCACTCTCCACATATATTGAATAGTGGCTTTAGAGTTTTTAGATCTCTAATACACCACGATCTGAAGAGAAGAGTAAATTGCTTCTTCACTAGTCATTCAGTTTTTCATGAATGGAAAACTTATTTGACATCCAACAAAAGTCAGATCTCTGAATAGTAAGCAATTGTTAGGTTAAAACACCATCCTGACAGCATTCTGTACATGGAAACACTCAATATAAGGGAGTACTCTGATATCACAAGCAGGTGATGGGACAGCATCTGGTATCTTTTGTCAGCATCAGTGGGGAAACGTTACTTATAGACTGTCAAGGTATTATGCCGCTTTTATACAGGTAGACGCACACCCTTATACAGGTACATGGCCATTCAAGTCGTTAATAGCCAGGTGAGAATTCAGGTGTGAAGGTACTTCAGTCCCAGTTGGGGCCAGTGTATCTAGTTATTATGCTGGTTGTTGATTGGCAGGATTTAAGGATGGGGTCTCTGGTGGTTGCATCCATGTTAGCCGGGAAATCTATTTTGAAACAGATTGAGATCAAAGGATGGTCAGGCTTTGTCATGAGGGGTCCTTTTCCTGCAATCTTGAATGCCTAATTGGACATGTAGAATCCCTAAATCTGATAAAACGTTTATTGAATGGTCAAGAATTACTGTCTTTGTGAGAATGAGGGTTGTTTTTATGGTGTGTGAACCTCAAGTGAAGGACAAGTAATAGGAGAAAATTGTAAGAATATTATAATCCGTTTAGCTGATGAAGATTTGTGTAGATGTATAGGTCGGTGTGAAATGTCGGAACATGTGCAGCTAATGGGGGATTAGGATTGAGCAGTGATTTTGTGATAGTATCAAAACGATGTCCATTGGTGGCTGACCAACTCAGTGTAATTGCTGGACCACCAACAAACAAACCTACAAAAACACTGGTGTAAAGTGTTCAGGAAAGATCACATCTATTTGTGAAGAACATTAATGACAATCAGATGAAATGTATACATTTAAACTTTGTGAGTGTTAGTAGTTAAAGCTGAAACAGGAATCACTCTTACAATGATTGTGTTCATTTGTTTCTTAAAACTATGAGCTATGAGCCATAGATGTTCTGTAGATGTATTGTGTACATAATTCCTATAGGTTTTGTGTACATATTAAGGTGGTTAGCCTCAGTTTGGCATCAAGAGTTTGAAATTGTGTGTGGTTGGGGTTGTATGGAGATTAGATTCTTTTTTAGCTACAGCTGCAAAACCACCTATTTTCTTAATGACAACTATGAGCCTAAATATATATATTATGTATAAAATAAGCAACATACAACAATATCAAGAATTTTATATATATATAATGTTGATTTTTATGAAATTTTCACAATTTTGGTTTATAATCATTATTGTGTTCTTCATTTGGAAATGATTGTGTAGAAACCAGATATGTATTTACTAACTGACAACCTTCTGAAACAACGATTACCATATCTGTGCAAGCTTGAAATGAATGTGTTGCTGTGAATGGTTGATAACACACATCCTGGCCAGTATTAGCAGTGCATTTAGTTGTCTCGGGGACCAGTCGTGTAAAACACCACATTAACACTGCACACTGATTCCATACACACAATGTGGGTGCACATTGTAGGCTTGTCTTGAATGTGTTTGAGGGAATGATTTTCCTTAACCAAATTGTCTGCTGGCCAGTGTTGCATGCAATAAGTGTGAGTCAACCGTTAAACCCAAGCGAAATGCGCCAAAGATGTAATAAAAGAACAATTCTTCTCCAGAGCAGTTGTCTTTATACAAAGGAACAAAGTATCGCTTTGAGACATAGATTTATTGGTTCTCTTACTCAAGATCAAAGGCAGAATCAAGCAATAATGACATGGTAATACATTTAGTGGGGTTTTGTGGCTTCTTTTAAGACTGCTTTAGGTGACTGACTTTTTCTGAGTGACTTTATGGCAGAACAAGTTTGGCCAAGATTATGGATAAAATATTTTTTTATTGAATCCCACTGTGTTCATTTTCATTGGTGATAGAATTTCATCCGAACTTCAAATGGTTGATGAAAGGATATTGAACGTCATTATGTGGTAATACAATCAGTTTTCAGCCATTAAGTTTCATATTATCAAGAATAACTGGAACTCAACCCGTTGTTTAGTCTAATAGACTAGTGGTGTATATAATATATATAGCCTGAGGACGAGGCTTGGTGCACTGGTTATCAGATCAAGAGCTACACACTATAGATGCTTGGTGCATGCGGTGCTCATGTGCCATAAAGAATATGACATCATGTTGATTTTACTTATAAATATATATTTAACTAGCCAAATTTTGTTGGGGGTATGCTTCTCATCGAAACTGAATCATGAAATCACCTGCCTTTTAATCATGCTCATCATGAATGTGTTAACATTTTAATTTAATGTCATACAGGAATTTACCTGTGAAAATCAATTACCTGAAAATAGAGATACTTTAGGTTGCTGAAATCTTAAATGGTATTGTTTCAGGCTTCAAACCTATTTGATAAGTTACTGGTTTATTCTTCAAGTCCTTTATCAGATCTGGTCACGCAATTTACAAATATAAATTACACATTTAATAATATAGTACCTTCTAAAAGTAATCAACATTATCTTAATGTAGAAAGTTACGAGTTATTGACCTTCACAGTATGTAATTTACAAACCTACGCGTTGTTGTCATAAAGGTTTCACATTTTTCAACCTATGAAACTATAATATTTATTGTGATATATTCAAGCCGAGAAAAGATTTAAATTTGATCTATTTCTTTCACGTAATTCATAATATATGATTCCTCTTCTCCGTTATTCCTGAGGGCATTCTATGATAGATCTACCTGATGCACCTGTACCAAAGGGGTATTAGTTGTTCACATTGGATGCTAGATATGTATGTTACAAAGCTGAGTCAACTACAAAAGAAATGTTTATCAGAAAATGTGCTATCATGTCACTGGATTGTCTGGTCAAGACTCAGTTGTTTACAGGCAACCTGCGTATGGTAGAAATACTGCCCGATTTTTTTCTGGCATTGAAGTTTTATACTTGGATGGAAGCATGTCGTTACACATCTACTATGAATGAGTCAAAATTTCTTATATTGGTTATGCATTGTGTCATTACTGTGATGAGTGCTGGAAAATACAAGTTAATTGTCCCTGACTGCCAATCCTGGTAACATATGTCAACAACAACAACAACAAACGTTTATTTCGCTTCAAGCTCATAGCTATGACATATTGAAGGTACAAATGGAGATAAATGGTGACACGAGGCATGAGACAGACGTGCGTCAACTATACATTTAACTGCAACAGACTCATAAATTTAATTAAACATCTTGAGGATTTCTTTTACAAACTGTGCTAGTTTTCTTTGTTCTAATAAACTTTCAGTATTTAGTAGCATATCAAGTGTTATCGTACTAGGTCTTGTAAAGTACTTCTTTTGAATATATTGCTTACGCAAGTTATGCAGAAAAGGACATATTAGTAGATAGTGATATTCGTCAGCTAAGTCATGTTTATTACAGTGACTACAAATTCTGTCTTCTCGTGGTATATTTTCAAGACCAGCAGTCAGCACTGATGTATACATCTGCAATCCTAGATAGCATGTTACAGCCATACACCATCACAGATAGAATCTACAATATTATCAACTCATCCCATCAGTCAACTAGCTATTGACCATGCATCATCAGCCATACAGTAGATTGTTTCAGCTTTCTATTTATTCAGTGCATCTAAGTGTCAATCACACTGTGTAATTAGTTTCAAATAACAAGCAGTTGGTTCCACACAGACGATGTCAGTTTTCAACAGCTTGAGAAACTGGTGGCATCTTGGACACGTTGTGTGCAGGTGTGGTGTGACGTTTCTGTTTTGTACTCCAATAGTTTTGTTCCTCATCTATAATTAATGGTTTTCATACATGCTGTGTCAGCTCAGCCTTAGAAACCATTCCTTGTTATTGGATTTCTTAATTACATAATTACACAAGCACATCCACTTTTCCTGTCCTCTAATTTTTGAACTACTAATCCCTACCACACATAATTGAAACTGCTTGATTGGACCTGAAATGATGGCATCGTTACCTTAATGAGTTGTCAGGCAACCACAACTATTTCTGTTTACCAGGGAGTAAAATGAATCAATTAAATATTTTTTCTCGTTTGAGTAAGCATTTTTAGAAAGATAGCAAATTGAATTAACTGATGCCGGTTAGGCTTGAGTCCTTAGAGTAAACATGTGTTTGATTAAACATACTTCATAGATTGAGTATCAGAACATTGATTGATGAAATAGTTAATTAAACAAATTTGTACAAGTAGGTTTTTTTCCATTAAGAAAGATTAAACTGCCTGGATATAGTGGACAGGTAACACTAGTTTAATATGCATGTGACCTGTGACTCTCCAATTGTTTGCTAAATATTTGAAGTATGAGATCCCAGGTCAATATGTCATTTACTTGTAATTCCTTTTTACAGTTCATGTACTGAAAAGAATTGTTTTAAAAACATCTGCTAAATGCTATCAATATTAAATATATCTTCTTAATTACTTAAAACTTTGCAGTTCTTATATATTGACTTAACAGAGAGAAAAACAGAGGATGTTACAGAAATAATGTATTATTCACCATGTGTTTTATAATATCCCATATGCATTTTGAAATTAACAATGGAAATTCAAACGTTTGTCTAAGTAATGGCCATAAAATTACACTGGAACATTCAAGTTTTGCACCGACATAGCCTGTAGTTGAGAGGGTCACTCAAGACAATGCCATAAAAGATTTTTAGCTCTTAAGTATCTCAATAAACAAACAGAGGAGGCTAAATTATGCATAATTCTTTTCACTTTAGCCCTACACCTGTCACTGATACTTACCATGCATGAGTAAACACCAAAGGATTACAAAATAGTTTACAAGATATCACTAATAATGCAGAGGGGTTACTGGTGACTGACTGCCTCTTGGTGAGCATTTCACACTGACAAATTAACAGTAACATACTCTGGTTGAGAGGTGGGGAAGGGATGACTGACTGGTTAAAGCTAATTAAGCATGATCAATATGTATTTGTGGGTTAAGATGGTTATGCCCAAATATGAATGGATAACTATTGATTGCCATCATCTTTATTTCTTTGAACTAGATTAAAGCTTTGAATTATTAATTTAGCTGTGGTTAGAATAAAAATGGTTGGAACCATTAGTACTAAAATATATATTTGGTACATTACAGGGTGTTAATATACAGTGAAGCACTTGACTGAAATCTAATTGTGAAAAAGGTACTGTGTGTTATGTGGTTCCTTCCTTAAATGAGGTTAATGACTCTCACTCTTTGTATTTCTTTGCAATATTAGATCACCTTTACAGTGTAGTGGATAAAGCATCTGCCCAGAGAGCAGCAGGCTGGTCATTCATTCCCCTGGATGCATCATACCAAAAGATACTAAAGATGGTACTTGTTGTTGCTCTACCTGTCACTCAGCATTATGTGGATAAAACAAGGACTAGTTGGCTCGGAGTCAGTATAACTGTCTGAGTGGGGTAATCTCATGGTATCTCAGTGAGCTAGCACTATAAAACGGCACAAGTCCAAACCAGTACAAGCAGCCACACACACTTGTGCATGCGCGTCACTATATGAATGGAATAATCTTTAACGTGGTGTTAAACCCCATGTCACCTCACCACCTTTACTTTGAGACCCCCTAAATTAATTTTGAATTATTTTCAGTTATTATTGTTATTGTGAAAATTGTAACAAGACTTCTCAAATTATTGGCCCGTCATGTTTTGTCAGGTATAACTTATAATTGAGGCTAATTTCGACTAAACTGGTGAGAACATTTTTTGAAATTATTAGTTGTGCTACAAGCATATGTAATTATATGTCATTATTATTTAAACTCATGGTATACTGTTTATTCATATCAGAATTGACAAATGATGATGATTTATTTGCAAATGATCTGTCTTGTTGAACTAATGCTTAGAAATATCAATTTCCTAACCACAATCTATAGCTCCAGATCAATGTTAAGACAAAAACTGGTATTAACTGTAACAAAAAGTTAAGTGGTTTTGATGAGCGTGAGTTGCCATGAATAAAGAACACGGCATTTGATTGACATGTACATGACAGATGTTCAACATGGATGAGACTCCGTCCTGAGCTGCTGCAAAACACAAAACCATTAATTGACTTTTTGATAAAGATGACACTTGGTGGTGTTGTTCTCTGGCAAAGACCTGATTTAGTGGGCAGCCACTCAGTAATGATTATCCTCATTTCAACAATGAATGTGTAACACAGAAACACTGGCGTGCTGGCCTTGTACAATAATCTCAAGATTGGGCAAACAAAGTCGCAATGTTTTGAATTCTTGTTTCCTAAAAATGCTATACCTGATTTACATCATTGTTAGTGGGAGAAGCTCCATTGTTGAGACAACAATTGTCCAATCAAAGTTAGGGGAAGTGCAATCATGAATCATCATGGTCGACTACTCCATGCTGAGCCTCATTGCCTCAGGTAGATAGGCATGCATGATGGCCCAGTGTGGATGGCAACTGGACGTTACCTAACCATGGCAGATTGGATTAAGGGATTGGGTGTGTTTTCATTGTGTTTTGGTGATGTCAGGACATGTGTCTTGTCTCACCTTGAAGAAAGAGTGTCAAGGCCAAACAACTGTCAACTTAAGTGTCAGATGAAGGTTGGAACAGACTTTGGCATCTGATTGAGTTGATTTAAAGGCAAAGACCTTCATTTATATGTGTAAAAGCTATGTAATTAGTTTTTCTGGAAAGAATAGTGTCATATGTACTTTGGTAGGATGCTTTGGTTGAAATGTTTCACAAGTGTATCAAAATTATTACAAACTTAGTTGTGCTACGTTTCAACTTGTAATTAGTTCTTCAATGTTTCATTATCATCTACTTAACATTTACTTTTCTCAAATTAGTGAGTCAAACTAGTGAGTTCAAATGTAAAAAAATGATTCAGTTTTTCCTTCATAATAAAGTTACAAGTATTGTAATCATATATTTTCTCATGGGTTTCAGCGAAATGGTAAACTTCTTAGATCAACATCATTTCTACCTTCACCACCATAATAAAGTGACACACAGTAACATAACTGAAATACTGTTCAAAGCGATCCCATGCTTGTCGTAAAAATCAACTATGCTTGTCGTAAGAGCCGACTAACGGGATCGGGCAGTCAGACTCGCTGACTTGGTTGATGCCTGTCATTGTATCCCAATTTCGTGGATCAATGTTCGTGATGTCAATCACCGGATTGTCTGATCCAGACTTGATTATTTACAGACCGCAAACATATAGCTGGAATATTGCTAAGTGCAGTGTTAAACAACAAACCATCAACAACCATTCAAAGCGATTTTAAACAAAACTCCCTCACTCATTATATTAAGATTTCCAGAATGTACTTCTCCCCATTAGTACATCTATTGGCTTATTTTGTTCAGAAAAAAGGCATAACCCATTCAGTCAACATAAAAATAATAATTAACAATCAGGTCATGACATTAATAGGACCCAAATTATGTAAATAAAAGCTCTATATTTCATCAGATGCCTATTGTTCGAACATGAATTGTTATTATCAGAACTTTGCTTCTTATCTTGGTGTCAATATTAATACAAGCGATATCTCATCAGAAGCTAATGCAGATTGACCATAATTGCTCTATCAAAATATTTGAAATTTTCTCCACCTATGGTCAGATACCATCTAGTGCTTTGACCCTTCACCTCTTATGTGATCCCCTGTGGTCCCCTCTCCACCCCTCCATCATGTATGGACAGTGTCTGGGTATCTCTACACCATGATAAGCTTGTTGTAACTGGCAATATCAGCTGGATGAAGCGCAGAGTCTGATACAGAGGGACAGGTCGCAGGTAGCCTTATCATAATATTCACACACTACTTACAACCTGTCCACACTAATTAAGATAACGACGGTGTTACTCAGCGGTCACTGTTGTAGTGGTAGTCGCTGTGCTTCGGGTTGTTACTGATAAACTGATGCTATTGCCCTGCCACTGGAGTCAAGTACACAAGGTTGTTGCCATGCTTTCATATGAAACTGGTGAAAAATATAGGATTTCTCTGATTTGTTACGATTTGTTTACTAATCAAGGAGGATGAATATTTAAATGCTGATGTATATTTCAAGCACATCTACCTTTTCCCATAGTATTTTTCATTTCCTTTTATTTTTTATTATTTAGAAAGGTTAATTCATTCTGTGATCTCTTCCTAAATATATACTTAAAAGCCACATATATCTTTAAAGTAAGAGCAGTTTGCTACTTTTTCAAATAGAAGTTGCATACACGATACAAAGATCTCGACTTTTGATTCACAAGCACCTGGTATCACTGTTTGATAGTGATTCATAAACTCATACTCATGATATAGTCAGAATGCTCTAAGCAGAGATTTCTTATGAGTATGTAAAGGATTTTGCTGCTTTCATATGCATTGTTACATTTTCCAACGTTCTTGTGAATGTGTCTTGAAGTTACTGTAGTCACCCAAAGAACACAATTACGCAGTGAACATGTAGTACACCTTAAGCATATGCTTCCTTGGAACTGAGGTTTATGTTTGGGCTATCAGATCTGTCCTCTGTTCCCGCATAACATGGTTGAAACAATTACTGCAAGTGACTCATTTGATGGAACACTTTGTGCAAATATTGGTACAAGTCATTCATCAGATATAATACTTGTTATTGCTGAGGGTCAATAAATTCATATTCATTCCCAAAACAAGATATAAATCACAATTTGTTATGGCTATCAGAGTAAATAGCCTCATATACATAATCATAGGCAGCCATTACAACAATAGCGGCTTGTGTTTGTGTTGTTGTAGCAGCCCATAACATGAAGGAAGAGAATTACTGCTGTCCAGTCAAATGAGGGTGTCATTGACCACGTTGATTGAATTATCCCAGGTCTTGAATCATTAATGAATTGGCCTCATAAGGGCTGACCAGTGGTTGATGGCCACCATTTTGTCCCTGTAATTACTAAAGTAGGAGATATGAGGGTACAGACATTAATAGGCAACACGATGTTGAAGGTTGCAGGGGTTAGGGTGAGAAAGTCTGGGTCTTGTGGTCAAGTATAATGGACATTGGGCAGCCATAAACAGAACTCACTGATTGGATCAGGACCATTTTGACAGAGCAGGTCACTGGTGACATGAAATATGGTTGGACACGTTAAAAGGAATGAGAAAATTTAATCTGTAGACATGGAAATAAACAAGGATGCATGTTTCATAGTAATGGCATATATAAGATTTATGGAAGCAAGCTTTAAAGTTGCCAACATGTCTACAAGTACACATGCTGTTTTTCTTGTAACAGGAAACTGTTAATGAGTTTTTAGGTTGCGACAAAATTGAGAGTGACCCCTGAAGGTGCCCTATTGAAGTACAGTGGTCAGCAGACAGGGTCTTGATTCTAAAGAGATGAACTCTCAAGAAACCTGAAAAAAGGACTACAGCATGGTGCAGGTCCAATGTCAGTGGACTCAACAGATGGCTGGCCTGGCCACAATACATGCTACTTGTTGGCACAGCATTTAATACCCTATCATTGTGGGCTTTTGTTGAGGGTTCCTCTTCAGAACAATTAGTCAACAATCGCTCTTCCGCTATGTGGGAGAACTTTGACAGAGGTCCCAGATTTGGGCTAGGTTTTGATGAGGTGGATGCCCTTTGACAGCTGAGCTAAGAAAATACAACAGAGTTGACAGTGGTGACATTAATTTTGTTATTTTTGCGAATTTTCCATTATTTGTATTTGACCAGTGTCATTTTACTGCTCTGTTGGCCATGTTTTGGAAAATGAAAATAAACTCTTCACCTTTGTTGCAAATGAGCCCCCCTACCATGCTTGTCAACACATTGTTGTTATTCCATGGATAAATTACCATTTTGAAGAAAACTATGAGAGAAAAACAAGCATATGGACATCAACCTTGGTTTCTTTTCACCAATGCCCTGGTGTATATTCAAGCCAAGAGAACATATCAATGAAGCAGAGAGTATATGTGCATTAGCTTGTTACATATTGTATCATCAGCTGACAAGGGCCTTGAGTGGCATGTCAGGCTGCAAATTGCTGTGCATAGTTGTGTCCCTTTACTGCACAAGCATCTGCTGATTGCTTGTGCATGGGGTCAAATCTATTCCGTCCCAATTTTGATACTTATTGTATTCAATTAATGCAGGTTTGAAATCATGTATAAAACTCAGGGGTCCTGGTCATAGTCTTAAAGTAAAAAATGATCGATTAATGTAGTCTTTAGATTCAAATGGAAAAGTCAAATACACCAAGGACCCCATTCATTTCTTCTTACACTGTCTGGTCTGTTAGCACCATTCCCATGCTTATGGGATATAACAAAATGGTAAACGTCTTTGACCTGCATCTCTTAGGGCTTTCCTCCCACATCAAGCTGACAAGATGTGATATAGCTGGAATACTGTTCACTCATTCACTCATCAGCTGACATAAACACTGAAAAGATAGTTCTTGCACAGAATATGTAAGTAAATCCCTCCTTAATGGACAGAGATACGCAGGCTCACTTTACAAAGCACTGCAAATCAAGATTGGAAGAGGGAAACACTCAAGTTTGATTATGATAGGTTGTGAATCATTACATACTGTTCCTAACATAGGAATCAATCAGTTCTGCATTAATGCCTCCATAAGAACCGCTGAGATATATGGGAAATGATAACAGTGGTAAGGGAGTTAGCATGTGGTTGTTTAAACAATAGATGACTATCGGACAGGATGTACTGAAGGTTACGAAGGATTGGCTGGAGAGCAGTCAGTAGGCACTGTAATTACACGAGGAATTAGAACAGGATCATTCCTGATATTTGTTCAGTGGAGTATATTGGTTATCATGTCTAGGCACTGATTAAATAGCGTGTCTTTACTTTGACAAGGTATGTATGTACATGTATGTGTATGATATTAACGTTGCAAGTATCGTTTTCCAAATTATTGCTCCAGTGGGGCAACCAAGGCTTTATTTTTGGCTCATCACAGAGGTTATGCACATGGGGTTAATTGTAAGCCTATTTTTAGTTGTTTTTTTTAAAAAGTGACAAAAACAGTACTTACATGAAATGGTTAGGTAATTCCTTGAGTGTTTTTCAGTTACAAAGAATTCCAGATCAAATACATAATTATTGATTCCAAGTCTGAAATGATTCTTAGCAATTATATATTGTGTTTGCATTTGTTAGAATATTCACCTTAGTAATGTTCCTCCACAGCTATCTGATTAGTAGCAGGTTTTCCCAAAGCCAGGAAGCTGCCTAACAATAAAATTAATTCACTGAGTATTTTCTATAAGTTTATGGATATGTAGTAATTTCACGTTCATTGGTGTTTATATAATAACCTAATATTTACATCTATCTCACACTGTCAGTTTACTCTAATTGTAAGATGTGTTTAACCATACATTTAAGAGTTTTAAATTATATTTTCAATGCATTTCTTATTCTTATCTGACTTAAACCAGAGCCAATTCCAAAATATGTCACTAGGTGTTAGGCATTATTCAAAATGGTATATATTCTCCCATTAGGTAGTTCAAGGGAATAGATAAAAACAGAATAAATGGGGTCAATGTCTTTTTCCATTTTTTCATTTTCCATTTTTTCATTTTCCAATTTTCATTTTTCCACTCATTTGGCTGCATAAATGACATAAACAAATATATATAAAACTTCAACATCATTGAACACCTGGGCTCAACCATTCAATGAAACAGATTACACTTGGTGTAAAAGGTGAAATAGTGGGGAAAATTATATGACTGGTTCTTCAGTGTTGACACTAGTTTTAGTTTTATTAAATAATTGAAGATACATTATTACTGAGGAACTGTTGTCTTCATTAAACCGTATGTCCTTGTTAGAGCAAGACATCAGTAGATGTTATGGCATATGCTGGATGATCAACAGATGGTCTGCTATGGACATTTATGGTCTGTTCATCTCTGTCCCAAGTTCCTAGCAACCAAGCACTCATCTCCCCTTTGTCAAGAGGTTGTCACAGGAAGACATGTCTGACCAAGAGCTGACCAATGTTTGGATAACCCTCAGGAATGGATGACCTTAAGTCCTGCAATTACTTCAGACTTGTGAGTTCTTAAAAGACCTATCCATTGTAGTGCATTGACAACATAGCTGCACAACCTGCCTGATGTAAATGGATGACAATTAACCTTTCCAGTTGTCCATTTTAGAATTGATTCTCTATGTTAGTTAGTTATATGAATTATGTAGACCATACAGCTGACTATGACAGATAAGAACTGACTGAAATTACTTTTAGTATTTCAAGTGTGACTTAAATATTCTACCGGTAGAACAGGACATGATAAATGTTTCGCAAACCCTTGGTGTCATTAATTTTCAGTGATCCATTCATATTATTTCAAGCCTATTTTGCCTTTTATGTCCAATCTGTTTTCAGCAAATAATCAAGACAGTTTATTCTTCTGGCGTTGACATTTTGAATTTACAAAGTACGTCATTACCACGTACATGCATATTTAATGCTACATATGGATAGAATGGAAATTAAGTTATAATTATCAGATATTATGTACCATTGCTGTTAGTGGCTGTGCTGTGCTGTGTATCATGCTATATAATGTAGTATAACAACATGCCTGCAATATTGCTATGAATAACTCTCAGGTGCAGCACACTCGTGGTATTTGGGAGCATTTCTATGCTAGACCCATCACAGGGTGGGTTGATACTGGTAAACTAAACATATCTAACACCTATATAAACTAAAATACAGCAGCTCTTGTTGCTATGTACCAGTGCATGCATATGAACAGTGTTTAGAAACAAACAAAAAATCAAGATAATCAATGTTGGTGGGTTTTTTAGAGGTTAAACTTCTCATTTAATATCAATTCTATGTCAAGATTATGCAGATTTTAATTTCAATTCCTTGCCTGAACTATGCTGCCATGACTACTCACACATTTGCATTAGTTTTTATCTTTCAGAGATAAATAAAGGAAATAAAAAAATGCCTTGCAACCTAGTAATTTTCTAAATGCCGTATTTGACGTAATAAGCGCCCTGCTCTAATAAGCGGCAATATTTGTTAATGTATTGGCAAGTGAACAATCCCAATTAGCACCCTTTCCGACTGATCAATGTACACAAGACTTATTTATTTGTGTATAATACGCACTCATGTGTTATATGCACCCTTAATTATGGGCAATTCAATTCTGGAAAATATATCTGTCATGTATCATTTCAGGCTGTCAGCATAAACCACGAAATTTACGATCTTTCAACTCTGTTTTTTTCTCACTAAAATTATATTCTAATAAGAACCCTCTATTTCTAATTTTGAGAGCACCCTGGGCGCTTATTACATTGAATACGGTACAGGTAAGCTCTTTTTGAGGAACAGTATTTAACCTTTTATAGACTAACCTTGGGCAGCAATAACAAGAGGCATACATCTACAGTCAGTGTCATTCCTACAACACGAGTGATAAACACAAGTGGCATGTATATTTCTGGTAGTTGAAATGTGAAATGACTATCCAGTGTTGTATATTTGATGGGCAACTCCAAAATAAACTCTGTAACATGAATATAGACATAAATGGCTCTGAGTGAAATCCTGTCTTGTTAATAGCAATTAGGGTGATCTGATATTGAAACCATCACTGTTATAGGCTAGTAGGCACAGTGTCTAGACACAGAATTAAGAGGTACTGATAAAGAAATCAGCTTTTATTATTGACAATAATTTGATTCCTGTGAAGCTGAATGAAGTGACTAACAAGACTGTTGTTGAACGGAATGGTAGAAATAATGCAAAGGGCTTCCTGGCTGGATAAAAATAACATTGAACAGTTTCTAGAGAAATGTTGGGAGCAAGGGAAAGTGTATTCTAAACAGTATTGGAAATGGCTGTACAACTTATTAGTAATGAATGAGATCTGGATCTTGGAGTAATTAATTGCTGAAGTAACTCAGCATGGTTAATAGTATAATTAACAAATCAATAAGATACAATATCTAAATACAAATCTGTTTCTCTTGGTGTGTGGTAAGTAACACATGTTCTTGACTAACATTTGATCCCCTCAATCTTAAACAGATTTCATACTTTGTCCCTCGGTGCCAATTAAGTATTGGTTTTTGCAGAGTAACTAAAGCCTTTCACTATTACTGTATTTGTGGTGTAAGGTCAAGAAGCTATCATTGTGTTTGAAAACTGTCCACCATAGTTGAGCTCAGCATCAAATTGTTGAATTCCTCCCCTTGAAGCAAAGTCTCTGCTGTGGTGTCTCTTTGATGTTCCGGCAGATACAATGATTGCAGCACTAGAGGTGCTTGCCTGCATCTCAATGAATGTCTCTATTCATATGAAAGACCTCTAACGAAGGATCACCGTGATGGCAATGGCATTAGCTCCCAGAGAGACAGGCCAATTTGTGCTGGAATTGCGGCAACTTCTAAGAATGTGAGTGGTTTGTTACAGCTCCTGTTCACTGCTTGTGTTTAATGCAATGTCGGACAAGAGGGGAAATGAAGTGGCAGAGGTTGACTAAGGGTGTGAGAAAGCCTCATAGTCACTGTGGATGTCACCATGTCTTGCTCACAAATATGATGTCCAGGTTGGTTTTCCTAAACTTATCAATGGTTCATTGAAAGTAACCCCATTGAAAGTAAATGAGACCCAGTGTTGTGATTTCTTTAATAGAAGGCTGAGAAAGTCGGGGACAAAAACTGTCTGGATGTCTTCCAAGTCATTTGGAAATGTGGGAATCTGTCCCAGTAGTTGTACCAGGAGATAGGTATCAGATCATATGTTTTTTAAGGTTTCTGTTTATATAGTTTTCCTAGGTTTCTGATCATGTGGATTTCCTAGGTTTCTGATCATACAGTTTTCTTAGGTTTCTGATCATATAGTTTTCATAGGTTTCTGATCATGTGGATTTCCTAGGTTTTAGATTATACAATTTTCCGAGGTTTCAGATCATACAGTTTTCCTAGGTTCAGATCATATAGTTTTCCTAGGTTTCTGATGATGAAGTTTTCCTGGGTTTCTGATGACGTAGTTTTCCTAGGTGCAGATCATTCAGTTTTCCTGGTTTCTGATCCTCTAGTTTTTCTGAACACAAATTCATCTATGGTTTTCAGCTGTGAACTGTTTCAGTGAAGGCTTGTAAAGCTTCTTATTCTCTGTGTATACCATTCCAGTTTATAATTTGTCCTTACTACCTGTACACATGCTCACAAACTCACTGGTGTATCACTTGCTTGATGAAGATGTTAGGATGTTGGTAATAAAGAAACTGATCCTCAATACTGTCTTTGTCATTAGTTAAAGTGTTGTAAACTACACATTATTGATAGAAAGAGAAATATAATGACGGTTTATGATTTGTACATTTGGACAAGAACATAAGAGGTGACTATCCTTGTCGTGAGAGGCAACTAAAATAGGATTGGGTGGTCAGGCTCGCTGACTTGGTTGATGCATGTCATCATATCCCAATTGCCTAGATTCATGCTCCTGATGTCTATCATTCGATTATTTACTCGACTCACATAGCTGAAATATTGCTGAGTGCAGAGTCAACAACAAACAAAGAAACAATACATTTGGACAAAAAGACATCCAATATTTAATTGTGAATTGATCCTTTAAAATAGCTACATTCTCAACTAAATTAAATAATGAGAGATTTACACTGCAGTTAGCAATTGTCTTGCAATATCACAGAGGGGGAAAAACAGAAATGGTCTTCACACATTGTACCCATGTGGGGGAATCAAACCGCATCTTCGTCAAAAACGTTTTTGCTGCTAAAACTGTATCTGGCTTATGTACCATTTGTGTATAACATTGTATATAGGCATGCCTAAAGAGTTTTTTAGTGAAATATTTCAATATTACTAGGAGAGTGCAAGAAATGTATAAAAATATACTACTCAAAACAAGATGAAGAACACCCACAATTAGAAGGCTGTGTGTTTTAATACCGATCGGCCATGACAGATAAATAGTCATATGAAAAAATCAGATGTTCTTTTAATTTTTTTAAGTGTTCTATTTGTACAAAATGTATTTTCAATATAATACAGTGCTCTGAAGTATTCGGAAATGATCAGATTCATTCATGTTGGACGTGATGCTTTGGCATGTTACATTACACTTCACTTGTCAGGGAAGCAGTGCTCAACCTCCAGCATGAACCACAGAATAACTTTATATGTTTACTCTCTTAACCTGGCAGTGAAAAGAATACATATTCTTATTAAAAAAAGAGTTGACTTTTTGAAGTGAAATGAGTTCTGAATTGAATCTCTACAAGAGTTGCTGGCCTTGAGAGTGCTCTCATCAAGAGAAGATTGAAAATTCAGACTGTTTATACATGGTATCTGATGAGACGTCATGTTTTTCTTTCATCAGAGAACTAACATGAGAATTCATTCCACGTCCATTATGTGTTGTATCGCCCTACTCCAGCCTCTCTCTGAATCCCAATGGGAGCCAAGAAAAAGCAGCGCTCCTTCACCAGGAGAGCCGGACACTTTGCTCAGGAACAATCATATTTTGATTATGTAATACAAACAATATTGTAGAGTTGTCCCATAGGATATTGAATGGGTTCTGTGAGTGGCTCGCTCATCATATGAATCGGAATATCTGACTTGAATTCAAGTTGAGATCAATGTGGGATTTCTGGGTTTGAAAGGAGGACATTTGTGAGCTAAAGGTAATTAAGCTCAATTCACTGTTAAGGATTCCCATGTGTAAAGTGTAGTAGCTATTTTCATGCCAGTTGCAAATTTGGAATTTATGAGAAATGATTTGAAAAACCATAAAACTAAATTAAATATGATTTTTATCCCAAAATCAAGGATGAGTCACCAACCTGATGAGGTTAGATACAAGAATAAAACATTGTTTTAAAAAAAAATTCAATCTGTGTTGAATGTTGCAAGGTTTAAGAGAAATTTTCCTATTTAATTCTGTTAATGACCCATCAGTTTTTACTTTAATGAATACATTGTGGTTTAACGTATGAACAGTACATTGACCTTTAAGATAAAAGTTGATTATATATGGCTCTTGATGTAGGCTTCAAACAATGGTCCTCTATGCCTGTAGTGCTAGAAAGGAAAACATATTTTCTGAGTGAAAGAGCTTCTTGTCTGTTTGTATGATGTTCCTTCTTGTTACCTGATAACATTTCTTTGAAAAGACTTTGACAGGAAAGAACATTACTTTATAATTTGTGAGAAAATTTAAGCTGTACTTGAAATTGGAATTTTTAAACCTGATTTGATTGATGATGTTATAGAAGATATAAAGGCTGGAGATTGCTTTGAAGTTGCATTGTTTGTCAGAACCTCAGAGGAGCACAAAGGATATAATTTTCACCACTTGTTAATGACTTTAGGAGGAAATAATTACCTCTGCATGTTTCACTTCCATTTGATATGAGCTCAGTGCTGTGACAACTGCTGAGAGATTGACAGCCATCAAATGAATAGAAAGCAGTTGGTTTCTACACACAGATTAGTACTGTACAGACATTTCAGGGTTGGCCTCTTTGCTGGTATGGCTGTGTCCATGCATACAGACACAAGGTGCACAGACAAGACTATATACATCAGTAGGAACACTTGCATCCAGAAGGAGAAGCAATGTAATACAAGTCAATGTTAGCATGTGAGTGAGTGAGGTGGAATGACTGGTCCAGATTCGATTCTTTACAGACCACAGTCATATAGCTGGAATATGGCTGAGTGTGGCGCTAAACAACAAACAAACATTATTGTGTCAGTGCCATGTACCATCACCAGTCGTGTCAGTATTGTGTCAGATCCATGCTCTATCACCAGTGGTGTCAGTATTTTGTCAGATCCATGCTCTATCATCAGTGGTGTCAGTATTGTGTCAGATCCATGCTCTATCATCAGTGGTGTCAGTATTGTGTCAGTGCCATGTTCTATCATCAGTGGTGTCAGTATTGTGTCAGATCCATGCTCTATCACCAGTGGTGTCAGTATTGTATCAGTGCCATGTTCTATCACCAGTGGTGTCAGTATTGTATCAGTGCCATGTTCTATCATCAGTGGTGTCAGTATTGTGTCAGATCCATGCTCTATCACCAGTGGTGTCAGTATTGTGTCAGATCCATGCTCTATCATCAATGGTGTCAGTATTGTGTCAGTGCCATGTGCTATCACCAGTGGTGTCAGTATTGTATCAGGTCTTCCACTTCTCCCTACCATATCAGTATCTGTATAGTTTGTTGTTGTATTCTGGCAATGCCTCTCACCAAACATCTAGTGTTATCATCCATAGTCTTGTCAGTAGGAATCCTTGATAACATCAGCGATTTATCAGCTTGTAGGATGAGGGAGTCTTTGAAGTGTCCCCTAAGGGTCCCCCTGGGGTGAACTCCCCACTCCCTGCAGAAGGACCCTGGGGCTAGTTGTAAGGGCAAGCTTGTGCTGTATCAGGGATATCTAACACTGGGTGGGAGACTGGAGGCTGTGTTTATACACATCCATAACAAGTGAAAGTGTGAAGCATTCTGATATACATCTTTCTCATTATAGCATCCATAAATCTTGTAGTAGTGATGATAAACATTAAGAATGAAGAAGTTGACAAAGCCCCCTCTTTAAACAAACAATGACCCCTCAAAAGGAACGCTCAAGTTTTGTTGTCAGAATTATTCTTTCCCATGTTTAGCTGAGACCTAAGTAATACTGTATTTTCTTGAGTATAGTGCGAACCAAAGCACAATGCACATCCCCTGCTTGGAGATTCAGTTTTTTTGGAAAAAAAGATTTATCGAGTAGCCAATTTGGGGTAATTTTGATCTGGTATTTATATCTGTTGGACAGTTATAATCCGACAACACTAGGGGTGTCATGATACAGATGTCACATGATACAATACATATCTTGTACAGAAGCCATGATACGTTACGCATCTTGATACTGCACATACAAAATTTTGTCCTAAGGCTGAGAATAGACTCCATTGGCTCGATCATAAAGGTAAAGAAGGACAACTGATAACTGATTAATACCCATCGACATGACACTGAGTGAAGTCAACTACATATATACTCTCTATGAGAAAATGGTAAGAAATAAACAAGTTTACAAACTGATATCTTATACATTAACTGAACAAACTGATGCAGTGTCTGCACAGAAAAGCGTCATGATGTGTATCTCATCATGATAAATCTAAAGTATCCCAAAATGCACTGTATCGTAATAATGCATATCATCTCAGCTATTGGGGCACATGAGCCTCAGTAGTCTACGCTGCCCCATTTCACTATGCAGAGTTGCATTCCTTGGGCATGCCAGAAACTTATGATTGTGGGTTCGAATCCCGGTTCGCCTCGATTATGTTTTTAGGTGTGTCAGCACCATACCCGTGCTCGTGGGTTTCACCGAAGTGGTAAACGTCAAAGACCTGCATCATCTCAGGCTTACCTTTCACTTTAAGCTGACATGCGGTGATATAACTGTAATACAGTTAAAAGCGGTGTTAAACACACCTCACTCACTCACTCATCTCAGCTACAGTAGATAGTATAGCCCAGTTGCCATCTTAGACGTCACGCAATTATGATTTCTGTTGCAGCCTGTTCAAGAGACAAAAAATGATAATTGTTGGAATGCACATATTTACTTTTTAATCTTCATGATGACTAATTCCCGTAAACTCATTTGGTGGTTGATGAGTTTTAACATAGCTAGAAAGTAAAATACTCACAGGCTACTAGCAACTGTTAAATATTGTCAGTTAAAAAAATGGCGTAATGATCTCTCCTATCTGGCTGATTACCGATATCATCCTTTTTTAGTGCTCCTCCCAGATAACTAATATTGAGGGACAGGTTTACCGAGTATAAATGATATCAGCTTTATGATACAGGGAACATATTTCCCATTTCAGAATCCAAGCAATCAGACAAAAAATATGATAACAGACCTTTTTCTTAAAGTTCCGTGAGAATTTTATTTGAAACCCTCATGGAATGCCAGAGCATGTTCCACAAGATTTTGGAAAGTTTTACAAGATAAACTGATGCAGTTGCACCAAGGACTGGCTACTCACCAAGCAAAGCATCATTTTAACATGTGAGATGTACTAGCTCCAAGTCAGGTTGGCAAGTTTGTCATGACACACGTACATCAACACTTGCTGGGTTGTTCCAGATCAAGGTGCTTAGATAGAAGCTGAGTCATAAAGATACGTCATTTTAGACCAGAACACAAGTAAGAATAAATTGACAGAAATGGATGGGATCTCATTAATATAAGAAGAGGGTTTAATAAACTAATTCCAGGAACATTTAGGGTCACAAAGATGGAACTGGGTGTAGTCCTTAACGTTTTTGTGGGGTGGATTCCTCAGATGTTTAGTTTCTATCTAGAGTAAATATTTAAGAGATTTTTGGTGTCTATATTAATTTCTTCCAGTAGCAAGACACACATAATTCCTCAAGGCAATTCATGATATTATAGTGACAATGTAAATAATGAGGAAAGGATTGTCTGTGTACCTGTTTCTTCTAGGTGATTAAATTATCAGAGTTCCATATATTAAAGCTGGAGCTGTGATGCCATGGTTCAATTCATGACAGTGGGTTCCATTAATGAATTCTACCCACTTGTCTTCCTTGGTCTCTCAGCACTATTGCTGCACATTGTGTTTGTGTTAGTTTGTTGTTTAAGGCCACACTCTGCAATATTCCAGCTGTATGATGGCAGTCTGTAAATAATTTTGTCAGGAGAAGACAATCCGTTGATTGACATCATGAGCATCAATCTATGCATTTGGGATATGATGACTTGCATCAACCACGTACATCAGCGAACCTGACCACATGATCCAGCTCGTCACTTCTTACAACCAGCATGTGTGGCTGAAGACAAATAAAATCCTGATTAAGATTATTGTAGTTATTGCCAATGATATAACAACTAGTGTTATGACACTTGCCCATACCAAACACTGTATTGTTTTTACTATTATGCTTTGTTTATCCTGTTTACTCTAATATGTACATAATCAGGCTTCATACTTCAACCTTTTCGGTTTTATAAACATCTATGCATTATCATTCAACCTTGTAAATACATGAATTATCCACATATATATAACCTCCCTCCTTCACATTTCTGTACATCACTGGCTTAATAACAGTGTTAGTGTCCACACCAAAACGTCACATTCATTGTACTAAAGAAGCTGTATGTCCATAGAACTCTCTCCCTTGTTAAGTGTTATGGCATTGTAGAAGGTGACATGTATTTTCCTGATAAGAGCACCTATAAAGAGGATCAGAGAGGTTTTAATGCTTACTTTTACACTTTTGCATTGAATGTAATGTTAAGATACCATCTCATGTAAGAAAAAAGGAACTTTTACAAAAACTTAATTTTGAATAAAATAACAATTTTTTTCCCCAATGTTCCTGCTAAGTGCACTTAGTTTGGATTCCGAGATAAATCTCTGGTGTACAAAGATGTGGTTCGACAATATCTTATCTCTATTCCTCTATCTTTTTTGAGGGGCCTGTTGGAGTTTGTTGATAGCATGAATGATGAAGGATCGGGGACCTAATGGCTGTTCTCATAACAATGCTTAAGAACTGAATAATATTGTCAGTATGGACCTGTTTGGCGGTTCCTCTTGCCAGTGTTACGACAACAACAGCCCTCCCAGCAACTGTGTTATGATATCCACAACACCCTTGGGTCTGATTTGTAGTTACTCAGGAAGGTACATACCTGGCAATTAGCACTGGTCATAACACACGCTTGGGATGTATTGTGTCTGCATGCCCAGACTCATTACACCACACAGACACCCGAATGGCCACAGTTTGCATACCATCTGGTTTATAACCCACTACTTGCTTTATGTCTTGGACCATATACACTAGAACATACCATTGTCATGGCCTCTTGGCACTAGTCAAAGAGTTGCAGAACAGGCATGATTCTGACCATTTCTACAGCGCTGGAAATACCAGGGAAGTTCCAGCTTGATTGGTTCTGATGTTGTTGGTTTGAAACAGCAGTTGTGATGACACATGTGGAGCAGTAAAGAGATCCATGTTATAATGGGACTTTCTCAGGCTTATGTTAGTGTTGACCATTTAATGACAGGTAACAGTGAAGGTAAAATGTGGAGATATGTTTTTGTATTGACAATTTGATCATGTTGATAAGATCTGTGACATTTGAGTAAAAACATCAGTGGTACCAGTTAGATGATTTTTCAAATCATTGTTTTATTCATTTTTAAAACCTTTTGGCAAACACCTTGTGCTTCACTATTTGATAATGATTCGTAAGCACATGCTTATGATATAGTTGGACTCATACAATGGACTCTGCTTTTTCAAGAGATTCTTATGATAATGGAAAGGGTTTTGTCACTTTTATTTACATTGTCTGAACTTTGTCTGAATTCTTTAAAAAACATTTTTACTATCTTGCGTGATTTCATGTACCCTTCTGGGGCACAGGTGGCCCTGTGGTCAGAAACCTACGATTGTGGGTTCGAATCCTGGTTCACCCCAATTGTGACTCTAGGTTTGTCAGCACCATACCTGTGCTCATGGGTTTCACAAAAGTGGTAAACGTCCAAGACCTGCATCTCTTCAGGCTTTCCTCCCACATCAAACTGGCACGCTGTGATATAACTGGAATACTGTTCAAAGCGGCGTTAAACCCAACTCACTCACTTCCTCATATACCCTTCTCTATTGGAAAGGATTCAGAGGTTGGAATTTCTGTTGTTTAATTTTTCTGTTCAGTTGGGCAGCATGGAGAAATTCCGAAGTTGACTGCAACAATGCTGTTGATTGTTTGAACTGGTGTAGGTGTGAAGTGTTTATACTGATGGCCAGTTGGTCTTTCAGACCGCTTGGTATGGTGAACCCTCGTTAAGGGGATGCTAAGAATATGTTTATTATTCTGAGCTGAAGGCAGGTCCAGGATATGTATGTATAATGAGTGTTACCAAATACCTTACCTTGCCATAGCTGCTTTGTTTACTGATGGATGGGCTTGTTTGTATGGACACTGAGATTTCAACATCAGTGTTTGTAGCATAGGTACTTCAGTATGAATATAGCATAACAAAACAGTTTGAAAACAGAACGTTTTCTTGTACCCAGTAGTACATGAGTGTAGTTTGCAGGAATCCTTTTCATTTCATATATCTATTTGGGTTTCACAAAAAGTTATCTGATGTGTAAAATGTGCACTTGTGGCATTTTTATGTGTTCACACATCACAGCTTCAGATAAATATTGCTGGAAGAAACAATGCTGATTGCTATCACTTCTGTTAAGCAGCTCATAAAAGTTTCAGGTAGGAAGTAATTATTCATGGAGTATACAATATAGTCCAGCTCCTGGGGATACTCCCCCCTCTTGACCACAGCTGCTGCTGCAACTGGCCATTCACCCATGGAACTCTGCCAGGCTTAGGTCAGGTGAATGTTTCATAACCATTAAAAAACACAACAAAAAACAGAAGCACCAGTGCCTCAGAGATCTTCAAACTGTTCTCTGTCACACAGTAAACAAACTGGCAGGGACAGTTTGAAGAAAACCACTTATGTAATATGAATCACAAAATTGTATTTTGGCATCTGCCATTGTTTCCACAGATCTTGTCAAACATAAAAACTGTCTAACTGCAGCATGATAATACGTACAAGTGCACCATTTATTCTGTAGTACATGTAATAGGAACTTCATCTCAGGACTGTCTCCTTGCAGGGACGAATACATACCATGTTTAGATGTTCATCATTTCTTGTTGAAAACAAATCTATGGTCCCATCCTTGGAATTTTTTAAGCGCCAGCATGAATAGAGATTGGGTAGTAGACTGCATGACCTGGCTGATTGTGTATCACCTAACCCCAATGGTATATGTTCATTGCTCTTGCTATCATACTGCACTTCTTTACAACCTGCTGGGGCGTATATATTGCAGACTGTGGGATAAAACAACTTCACTCCATGTAAATTCAAGGCATATGAATTGACCACTTATCTCAATACTCCCACAGCTTGCATCTGTGAAGCAATTATTTATTTATTATCATGTCCCCTGTAGGTCCAGCTTCTGAACTGACCACAGCTGGCTGACACATACTGACCACTCAGCAGGGAATATCTAATTCAATTCCAACTGGTCAATACAACCCTGCTGGAGAGATTAAGGTTTTATTTCATATCAGAAAGTTCATATATTATTTCTAATAATACCACAAACAATATTATAGTTTAAGAAATTGAAATTTTCTCGTTAGTGTGAATATCCATTAGATTGACATTTAGTCCCAGAAATAAAGTTATCTTATTTAAAAATATATATCTACGAAATAAACAAAAGTATAATCCTAATGGAACTCAGAACAATCCTTAATTCCTGGAGCTGAGGTAATGTAGACTTGAGTTGGAATCCTTTTTTAATTTATTCTCTTGGGTCTGGGGAAACAGATGAAATAGCCCTTTGCCAGAAATGTTTCATTTGCTTGATAGTAATTCAGTGTGTTATACAGCTAGATGTATTGATTCACTTTTTGAGCTTAGAAGATGCCCCCAAACCTAAAATTATTAATAATAAAAGTTACTCAGAAGCATGAGATCATGTACATAATGTTTATGTTTGCATCTATCCACACATCGCTGTTGTCACAAATAAATAACTGTACAGCTATATTCAGACCCATGGTAGAATAGGTCTTCAGCAACCCATACTTGCCGTAAAAGGTGACTATGCTTGTCATAAGAGGCGACTAACAGGATCGGGCAGTCAGACTAGCTGACTTGGTTGATGCATGTCATCGTATCACAATCCATAGATCAATGCTCATGTTGTCAATCACTGGATTTTCTGGTCCAGACTCAATTATTTACAGACCGCCGTCATACGGCTGGAATATTGCTGAGTGTGGCTTTAAACAACAAACAAACAAAGTTACATTCATGTGAATAAACATACTGTATAATGTGATGGTATATTCACAATAAATTTTCATTTGACTTTAAATTTAACCGGTCTTCTCTCATGTAAAAGTGTTCAGATATCATATTACCTTTTGAATAATCAGTCCTTGGATCCAAACTGAAACTGTTCCAAGTTAGTATCTTCTCCACAGGTGAAACAATCAGGCCTGAATCAGATATCACATTTCCTGGTAGATAGCCTATTCATTAGTCATGACCAGGTAATCCCAGCTAAGCTGGTGAATACCTATCAGATCATACACAGCTTACATGTGTGAAGTAATTATTTATTGACTTTGCTACCTATCCCATGTGGGACTGAGGACTTGACCACAGCTGTCCGATTCCCACTGGTCAGTCAGTCCTTTTCCCTAGGAGATAGCCACTTGGGCTAAGCTGGGTCAGTCATGGCTGCTGTCAATTAATTACTAGGCTATCAAAACAGCATCAGCTCCATGCTGCACATCCCCATAGTGGACTGTGAGCTGGATACACAAATGTCAATTATGAAGTAATCTAATTATCAGTGGGGTGTAGAGGAGATAGTAAGCTGTGAATGTTTCTGGGATACAACAGCAGGAGGTGGGTTTGGGGGTGGGTTTGGGGGTGGGGGGTCCCAACAAGGGAGAGGTGTCTAGATAACAGGGTGTGGACTGGGGATGCAATCAGGGCTCATTAGGGGTGATTTGTGTACTCTGGGTATAGCAGTGATAACTATAGGGCTTGACACTTGTGATACTCTGAAAAATACTGCAGATTGGGTTTGATTTGAATCTTAATTGTTAGTGCTTTTGATTTTGATATAGAAAATAGTCTATTCTTCAGGTAGAATTTACATATAGTAGTATAGGTAATGATGGTTCTGCCGCAACCCCACTGGAGCTGGATTTATATACCAATACATCATTACCTATACTACTCATATAGAAATGTTGCTTTAACCAAAATGCTTGATAATGAAGATAGTAATGGTAACCGCAGGAGTCATATGGTAATTACAAAATGTTATGAGTTTGTTGTAAGGATTTTTGTAAAAGATTTGTCGATTCTGCCAATACATATCTTTACAGTCAGTAAAAATCATTACTCAGTTATTTCACTTTTTAGAAAATTGGTAAAATTAACAATTATATACAGAAAAAAATAACCAGAAACAAATGACAGGACAAGGGAAAAAGAGATAAGTTATTGGCACCACCGTCACCCAAACATCTCCGTGTTAAACAGCTGGTGTGAGGAGAGAGGGTGACATGTTATCTACTTTATGACCCCATGGACCAAATATCTCACACATTTTTGTCTCGTAAATAAGTTAGATGGCATTATAATCGTTGCATCATCAACTGTTTTTGTCATACACGATAATGTGTTGGTAATATTGTTTGTTGAGTTTTTGATGCATCTGTTTGTGATATATTCACAACATGATGCTCCTTGGTTCCTGTGTATTGACAGCCATATTCCCAGACCCTGATGTTGGTGGTTGAAACCTTGCCATGTGGCCCTCACTGGTCTCTCAGTGAGTGGGGACGGTCAGGTAGCCTAGTGGTTTAAGCGTTCGCTTGTCACGCCGAAGACCCGTGTTCGATTCCCGACATGGGTACAATGTGTGAAGCCCATTTCTGGTGTCCCCTGCCGTGATATTGCTGGAATATTGCTAAAAGCGACATAAAACCATACTCACTCACTCACTCACTCACTCTCAGTGAGTGAAAATCCGAAATTGACGCATCAGTGACAAAAATGATGTCAATTCCCTATTTTGGCTTGTACCATATGTTCCTGTATTTTTTCATATGGACAATTGACATGCCTTTGCATGTGTTTGTGATGGTAGCCACCAGTGAGGCAGGATACGCTCACCTTTCCATGAACATCTGGTTTCATCACTATTTGATAGTGATTCATAAACACTTGCTTATGATATACCGGTAGTCAGAATCATACAATGGATTTCTTATGATATGACCTGTTCGTGAACCGGGGTAGAATAGATCTTCAGGAACCTGTGCTTGCCGTAAAAGGCGACTGTGCTTGTTGTAAGACTAACAAGATCCGGTGGTCGGGCTCGCTGACTTGGTTGATACTTGTTATTCGATCTCAATTGCGTGGACCGATGCACATGATGTCAATCACTGGATAGTCTGGTCCAGACTCGGTTATTAACAGACTGCGGTAATATAGCTGGAAAATTGGTGTTAAACAACAAACAAACAAATCTTATGTAAAAAGGAGAAGCATGGGATACTGAGAGTAGAATTTACTCAGGATATATGTGACTCTCAGGTCTTTGAAATAAATCCAACAGAAAGAATCCCTTAATTTGAACTACTGAGGTCTCAATAAATTTTGTAAACTATGTTTACAAAAAAGACCTACAAGCTGAATTAAATTGTATGTATTCATAAAATGCTTTGAAAAAACTGAATTGATATTTGTGAACATGATGGAGGCAATTAATGACAATGATGCAGGGAGCAACATGATTCGTTGACATTACATTTGGTTGATAACAGAGTTATAAATGTTTTGCACAGAAATTCGATGCTATTATGACATATATTTAATTCATAGTGATAGTGAGAATAAATGTTTTGGTGCATATAAACATTAATTGTGAATGTTAAAAATCGTGTTAATTTTGTGGCATATGAATGTTTTGCCCACAAATATCCAACTGATTTGGAAAATAGTTCAATACACAAACAGAACATTTGTTTTGAATAATTATGATATCTTTGTTTAACTTTGACACCTTCATTCAAAAACTCATCATGTGATAATGAAATCATAATGAACAGTCCACATACGTGAGTCTCCTCGGGTACACTGTCTATATGTTTACACACAACATTATAAACAGTCCACATACGCGAGTCTCCTCGGGTACAACGTCTATACGTTTACACACAGCATTATAAACAGTCCACATACGCAAGTCTCCTCGGGTACACCGTCTATACGTTTACACACAGCATTATAAACAGTCCGCATACGCGAGTCTCCTCGGGTACACCGTCTATACGTTTACACACAGCATAATGAACAGTCCACATACGCAAGTCTCCTCGGGTACACCGTCTATACGTTTACACACAGCATAATGAACAGTCCACATACGCGAGTCTTCTCGGGTACACCATCTATACGTTTACACACAGCATAATGAACAGTCCACATACGTGAGTCTCCTCGGGTACACCGTCTATACGTTTACACACAGCATAATGAACAGTCCACATACGTGAGTCTCCTCGGGTACACCGTCTATACGTTTACACACAGCATAATGAACAGTCCACATACGCAAGTCTCCTTTGGTACACCGTCTATACGTTTACACACAGCATAATGAACAGTCCACATACGTGAGTCTCCTCGGGTACACCGTCTATACGTTTACACACAGCATAATGAACAGTCCACATACCGAGTCTCCTCGGGTACACCGTCTATACGTTTACACACAGCACAATGAACAGTCCACATACCGAGTCTCCTCGGGTACACCGTCTATACGTTTACACACAGCATAATGAAAGTCCACATACGCGAGTCTCCTCGGGTACACCGTCTATACGTTTACACACAGCATAATGAACAGTCCACATACGCGAGTCTCCTCGGGTACACCGTCTATACGTTTACACACAGCATAATGAACAGTCCACATACGCGAGTCTCCTCGGGTACACCGTCTATACGTTTACACACAGCATAATGAACAGTCCACATACGCGAGTCTCCTCGGGTACACCGTCCTACGTTTACACACAGCAAGTGCATTGTTTCTGATATACTTAATGACTAGTGCCATCAAATGATGCATGGAACTTCTCAGAAGAGTTAAATATTCGGGAAAAAGCAGCAGAGTCTGCAAGTTGAAAGAGTGTGCTCTATAAGCGTGATTTAAACAGTGCGTGAAGGCAAAGTTCCCAAGTGCGTACACAGCACTCTGTCTAATTCAATTGTTGGATATAGATATAGAAAGAAACCATTCCTCAAAGACTCCCAACATAAACACCCTCGCACAAGCTATTTATACATACATGTTCAAAGGTAAATAGCCTTGACAAGGAACATATCATCCTGTATAGGTATAGTTTATGTGTTTCTTTACAAAACAAGAAACGTAACAAACTGTTTGTACATGTTTTTGTGTTCAAGGAATTTTTCCAACTGTTAAATTGGCAATTGTCTTATATGTCGGCACTGTCATTGGAATTTCATCTGCTGTTTGGCTGTGGTGAGACTTATTTTTGTATTATTTGAAGACAATTGTTTGATGAGGATGGTACCTGAAGATATAAAGGCTCTCGTGGTGAAATCCTTTGCACAGAGCTCAACAAGGAGGACCTAGCTATAAGCAGTCTGGCTTCCTCATCAAGCTTCACAGGCTCATTAGTGGTGAGGGTTATTAAGATTGTTTGTCAATATGTTGCATTTGTGAAGTTTAACAAATGTGTACTTGTTCACAGAATGCTTCTAATTCTTTATGTGAAATGGATTTCTGATGTTAAATTAAAACAGAATTCAACCATTGTCACATTTCAATAATATTATAGTTTAATATCTTTTAATATTACAGTTCAGTTTTGAGTTGTTCATTAACACAAAAAATTTGTGGGCATCAGTTTGTAATGAAACCTGGTATGGATGAAGGCAGTGGGCCTCATTCCACAAAGCGATTTTAGTACTACAACTGTCATAAGCCTATGTTAATGTATGGGAGTTATGATCACCTTATCTCTGTGAAAGCTTTTTTAATCATCCTTTATGTGTGAATACTTAATTGTATTCTTCTTTCAAAGAAGAGTGAACAACCTAGGCTTGCTTCCACAAAGCGATCTTAGTGCTAAGGTGATTGTAACTCCCATATACTGTATTAACATTGACTTATGATGTTTTTAGCACTAAGATCGCTTTGTAGAATGAGGCTCTGGACTTTGAATTCCACCAGTAAGTGATGAAGTTTCTATTTTCGTCCTTCTTATTTCCGATCTAGAGATGATGGAAGCCCCTTGTTCAGACCAGTTCCTCGTAACCTTAAAACACTGTTTTCTTTGTAGAATCACCTCACTGGTGTATATATCTGTGCCCGAGGTAGTCCCAGCTTATCACAATATTGCAAATTGTGCAGATAAAAGTATACCTATTTTCCCCACTGTGGATGTTATCAGACAGTGTCTTCCCCAGGTACAAGTACACGCACTGATTCTTAGTTTCTGTTTAGATTCACAGGCCATGTTGCAAGCTAGATGATTATGATGTAGATATTTATCCTGAAGGTTAAATGTGGTCAATGACATACTTTTTATTACCTAGAATTTTCTAATGTTCCTTCATAGATCTCATTTGCGTGCATTCTGCTGACATGCTGCCAACTTTGGATATATACGCAAACTTAAGAAATTCAGTGTTCTGAAGTATGACACTTGAACAAAGATTCTAGTGTATATTTGGCAAGGATCCTTGCTCAGAATGTTGATCAGAGTTCTGCCCAGCATCACTCAATTATTCACAGGACACAGTGATAAAGCTAGAATGTTGCAGAATTTGGTGTAAAACAGAATTCACTCAGAACCTCTTCGCTATTATTTCCTCCTATAGATCCATGACAAGTTTTACCAGGAATGTTCCCTGAATTGCAGGGTCAGTTCTGCATTCAGGCCCACCCCTTTGCTGAAGACTTGAAGGCAAGGTTAAAGGATGCCAACATCACTGAAGTGATAATGTCAACATTCTCAGTTGCAGTATCACGCAATGCCACAATGTTATTCTATGCTTCATCAATTTATATTGGTAGCCTCAACATATGTGAGCCATTCCGGAGTAGTTGGTGGTTACATAACCAACTTGATCCTCAGGACGCCCAGTAGCTGGAGCTGCCAGTGCCCATTCCAAACCAATGCCTAACATTCTGGTCCTAGCCAGGTGTCACCTCAGTGGGCTCCTTGTGCCTTGTAAACATAACTATCTTTTCATACAAACCTATGTTCCTCTATCTAAACAATACAGTCTCAGTTATGAGGCACTAGTTCCACAATGTAAACATAACAGCCCTTGTTAGGACAATATGAACATGCTGAGATGCAGACATGTAGGGATGTACCCAGGTCAGAGGTCATCAGGCGCGTGCAGTAGGGTTTGGAGAGGTCATGGAGCATGTGCAGTGGCATCCATGTGGACTATGTATGGCAGTTGGAGTCCCTAGGGAGCAGGGAGGAAATTGTGAACCATATTCTGGAAGATGTTTGACACCCATTGCCAGTGAGGTGTAGTTGTATTTATTATGAATGTCAGGGCGACAAATAGGAACATTTGTCAATTTTGAACAGATTTCAAAACAATACACATGCTCTTGAAAATGTGTTTACCAAATTAAAAGACATATATTTGCCAATTTGATCATACAGATATATATAGGAACTTTGGAAGCATCACCCTTGAAATATGCAATAATGAACCTATGCGAGCCTTGTTACCCACCTAGTTAAGACATTTGGTATAGTGGAGGGGGACCTGTGACATTGAGGGTGGTCCTGAAAAAATGACAGTTAAAGAGGTGGGGTCGGCAAGACGGTTCTAGTTTGTCAACTAAATTATAAATTTTAACATTATTTAGGAACTGGTCTTTTATTATAAGAGGGGGAAGGGGCACATTAAATGTGTGGGGGGAGAGGGGGGTCGGCAAAATATAATACAGTCATTACTAAGACCAATCCCACTGCTCCAACACTTTTAAACAATTCTGCTGTGTAACAAACTAACAATTAATCTAGAACACACTTACATAGACTTTTTTGAGTAAAGTTGCTGTGCTAAAGAACAATCGATAAAAGATATTTGATGTGGATATCTTCTGAATGATACCTTTACAAATAGTGAATTGAGAATCTACACTTTCCATTTGAGTACTTAATAATATATTTGTGTGAAGTACTGTGTATTTGCCTTTCTGTGAAGCGTGATGTGCGTGTTGCAGAAGTACTGTTTGTAAGTAGTCTTTGTCTTGTGTGTCATGGCTTGTGAACCATGGTAGTTGGCCTCTAATGGACTTCCTATGTTAAACTGTACTGCTGAATACACTTTGAAGAACAAAGGCTGGTATATGGTCAATAAGGAAACTGGAAACTGTATATACATATTAATTGCTGGTGCATGTTTTATGACTTTGAGGTGTCAGTTAGTGCGAGATATTCAAATCTGGTAGGTGAGGTCTTTTGACCTTTCCCATACTGATAACAAAAGTTAGGGATCATGAATAATCATGCAGATCCTCAATGAACAATTTTCTGACTGGGAATGTATTTTCAGAGGACATGTTATGTGGAGAAGAACAGTTTCTGGATCTGTGAGTTGGTAAAGGACAGATTACTTTTGGGTGACAACATTCTCCGTGTTAAACCATTATGATGACATCATGCTGTTGTTGTTGCAGTTGAGTCTTGAGCCAGGAATTTACTGGCCAATACGAACATGCATGTGGTGCAAGTGAGCAATTGGGTCATTATGCAAAACTATAGAGAAATATAGAATCTCACCTGAGTGCCTTTTGCCAAGGAGTTTTTCCACTTTTATCAATGAGTGTTGATATATTTTATATCAAAACATACGAGGGTGAGATTTTATTTATCATCCAACAACTTTTTCAGTTTGTAGACAGTAATAAGCAGTGTCTTAAGTGTAAAAAGTACTGCTAACAGCATCAGTAGCAGAGCCATTAGTGATGTCAAACGATTGTGACATCATGGTAACCAAATACATCACAATGGTCTGCAAAGCATTGTGATGCAATTTGATCTCACCCTAGGGATATATATCTCCTGTGGGAGCCAGTTTTGGATGATAAGTTATATATCAACCATAACATGGTCTAAGGCTGAGACTGCTGAGGTATTGTGCAGGAAGCTGAGGCACTGTAGGTCCCCCTCATCCCCAGCACGGTCGCCTAGCTTTGTCAGTTACATGTGGCTTATTGCCCATGTTTTAAACAGTTGTAAATTATACATTGTATTGTTATGCCAAAATATGTTTGACAAATTTCTTCATTTGTATTCATGACTCGCTTATCTTAAACATGTTTTCTGTCACTATGACTAAAATAATGCAGATGCAAGGTTAAATTTTAACTCACTCACTTTAAATCTGGGGGGCACGGGTGGCCCAGTAGTCTAAGGCGCCACGATTCGCTGTGCAGAGTTGCGTCCCTTGGGCACGCCAGAAACCTATTATTGTGGGTTCGAATCCCGGTTCGCCCCGATTATGTTTCTAGGTTTGTCAGCACCATACCCGTGCTCGTGGGTTTCACCGTAGTGGTAAACGTCTGAGACCTGCATCACTTCGGGCTTTCCTCCCACATTAAGCTGACACGCCGCGATATAACTGGAATACTGTTAAAAGCGGCGTTAAACCAACTCACTCACTCACTCACTCACTCACTTTAAATCTGAGAAATCACTGGAATCCGTTGATTCTACTTCTTGAACCAACAGATTCCAGTGATTTATTTCTCCATTACATATTATATGTTGTTAATATCTTACAGTTTCTGATAAAACTTACTCACATCTTTCCTTTTCCACTTGAAATATTTTGGAAGTTTTGATGTGTATTATTAGCAACATCTGCCATGAGATATGGGTCTCTGGACCACCTTGCCTTACATTTTAATCTGTTTAAAGTATGCATGCTATCTGACCCCTGAAGTAGCCTATTACAGTAACACATCCCTTGGAACTGCAGTAACAGGAGCAGATTGAGTGTAGAAATGATGTGCTAATTGTTAAAGCACATTTCATTAAGACAGTTCATCCATCTTCTTCACTGTCTGGTCTCTGAATGCCTGGTTAATCATTTGAAGAATTATTGTGGTTCCTGAAATGTTCCGACATGTCAAAGAGTCATGAGCTTACCAGCCCGAGGTCACACAACCAGCCAGCCAGGCAGCCCACCCTGTAGATGTAGGCCATAGACTAACGTTTAGTCTCTGAAAATATATAATTTTTACAGACACAAGCTGCTTCTTTAAAATTGAAAAGGTGCCCCAGTAAGATGGGACTTTTTGGACTAGTGGAAAACCTAAACTTGATTTATTCAATAGCATTACTGTAAGGGCTGGGAGGAAGGTAAGATAATATGGTTCAGGGACTGTGAGACAGACTAATGTAGGCCAGTAATCTCATCATGTTGAGGAGAGCTACAGTAGAACATGAGCTCTCACTACCAAGTACCTACATATGGGAATAAGCTTCACTTTGTATTTTAAAGATTGGTACATGTCAGAAATAATGGTGCATGGTCTCTTTTTAAGTCTGTTATAGAAGCTGCCTTGGATCATTATGACACTTATAAATGATCCAGGAAAACCATTATGAAGTCATTACAAAAAATGTGCAACCAATAAAAAGATACTTTTGTGTACATATTTTTGGCTGAATTTTTACGTAAAGTTATGATTTATGATTGAGCTGTGAGGACTTAGGATGAGGATGTTACTTCACTTCTGGAATAAAGCAATCATGCCCCAAGGGTGTCCTTGTATACATGATCGGTTCTCACTGCACCGTTCTGTTCTAGGAGATGACTGCAAGGTGGAGCAGATTGACTGAGAGCTGATAGTGCCTGCACCAGGAACGTCCTGGTTGGCATGGGCGTGACCTGTTGTGCGATGGTATCAAGATTCAGCTGGGTATCTCTGTTGTGAGTCCTGGACACCCTGGTGAATAGTACTTTAGGTCTCAGCCATAAAAAAGGGAATCTCTGATTTACCACTATGGCATTCTTGGGCTTGCAGGTTGGCGATAAGTGGGGTACTTGACTCCCAAGGATTTTGATGATGTCATAACATTATGCATGCTCTGAAGCTCACTGCTTCTTGTAGATGGTGATTTCCTTGTTCATAATGTTTGAAACAAAACATTATGAAACCGGGAAAACAGTACAATTGTCAATTAATTTAAAAATAATGCTGCATATGAAGTATTTTGATGTGACTGTTGTGTTACAGGTGCCATGACATGAATGATGTCATGCTTGCCATGCAGTTATAGTGCCTCTATGGTGTGAAGTGTCATGCTGGCCATGCAGTAATGCCTATATGGTGTGAACAGTGTCATGCTGGCCATGCAGTAATGCCTATATGGTGTGAATACTGTCATGCTGGCCATGCAGTAATGCCTCTATGGTGTGAATAGTGTCGTGCTGGCCATGCAGTAATGCCTATATGGTGTGAATAGTGTCATGCTGGCCATGCAGTAATGCCTATATGGTGTGAATAGTGTCATGCTGGCCATGCAGTAATGCCTATATGGTGTGGATAGTGTCAGGCTGGTCATGCAGTAATGCCTATATGGTGTGGATAGTGTCATGCTGGCCATGCAGTAATGCCTATATGGTGTGGATAGTGTCATGCTGGCCATGCAGTAATGCCTATATGGTATGAATAGTGTCATGCTGGCCATGCAGTAGTGCCTACATGATACAAGCTCATATAGCAATGCACATTAAGTTTAACTGTGATTGCTCAGGGCTTTTATCCCACAATAAGCATTCCTACAATGGCAATTGAGAAGGGTGGGGGTGATCTTGGTCAGGTACAAACACTCCACCATACTACTTTGAACCAATCTCGAATGGTCAGTGTTTACAATTAGGATTCTTGAAAGCTGGAATCCATACGTGTCTGTCTAAGCAATTGTTAAGGAAATCAGGTGATAAGATTTCATTACAGTCCAACAGAAGGCTCTCTGACAGAAAATGAATTAACTAAACCTGCGACTTCCCTTTATGTGTTTATTTATGTGAGTACATTTAAACAGCATGTTGATAATTGAATTAGTAGTATATACACTGAAGATGCCCAGAAAGGCACACAACAGCTCCAGCTGTGATGGGTGTGATGTTCTCTGCACTAGATATTCTGATATTCATACATCTCTCTAGACCCGTGAAGATCCAGGTTAGAAGAGGTCTTCAGCCACCCATGCTTGCCATAAAAGGTGACTATGCTTGTCAGAAGAGGCGACTAATGGGATCGGTTGGTCAGGCTTGCTGACTTTGTTTACACATGTTACCATATCCCAATTGTGTGGATTGATGCTCATGATGTCATTCACTGGATTGTCTGGTCCAGACTCAAATATTTAAATCAATCTTGTACCCTACATGATCACATATTCTGTGTGTAATCAGTCTTGGAGGCATTGCTGGCCCAGTGATCTAAGGTGCAGCAATTGACTGTGTAGAGACCCATAGTATCTGCTAATCACTCATTATAATCCCAGATTTTGTGCAATTATGACTTTCGGCCTCATCATGAGCATCGATCCACATGACTGGGATAGGATGACATGCCATCAGCCAAGTCACCAATCCTGACCAACCCGATCCATTTCGTCACCTCTTAAGGCAAGAATTATATAGATGGGAACCTTCTTACCTGGATTCCCACACATTTGAGCTGATCAATCCCTGTTTAAACACAAAAAATACCAATACTAAAGTATAAAGTATTCCTGCCTGCAGTTTTAGAGCCATGTTATCTGAAGTTTAACAGAGAAACTCGTAATTTATTCACTACTTTTCACCTGATATTATGATTCATGAAAATGTTAATGGTGTGAGAGGCAGTAAGTTAAATACATGCAGTTTGTTATGTTCACTGCAGCAAGAATATGAGTTGATCAGTCTGTTATCTGGTACATTAGACTTCATTAGCTGTCAGATAACACCCTTATGGGCAGTAAAATATTAACATTGCTCATATAATTGTAAACCTGGCTTGATATGAATGTAAAAATCCACAAACTCATCATTATTTCATACATTGAAATTCAATTACCTGGTGTGATGTGAGCTGTTGCTCGCCGATTCTTCATGGCACAAACATTTCATCAGATAATGTTGGAGCAATGAAAGTTTGATGCTGACATTTCCCCCAGTACATGTAGAGTAGTTGTTGGCAAGATGTTTACATGGTTAGTACCCCCATGTTGAGGATGTGCTCTACAACAGGGAGTATGGGAATGCAACTCCTTGCATTCATCAACCAAGGTTTATCTATGATTGTAACCTAATCAAAGGTAGTCATCGAGTCCTACTAAAAGACTGAAGACCTACAGTAACACATGACCTATAACACTTCACAGTTGTCCTTTTGCACATATCAGCAGCACAGAATCTTGATTAAACATGTCTTGCAGCTCAAACCGGTGCCGGTGTGTTGGTTACTCAAGGCCACGTTGATGATGTGCTCTACAAAGGGGAGTGCACCTGCAGTATGGGAATGCAACTCCTTGCATTCATCAACTGCCTCCGTGGTCTGGTGGATGCAGTGTCTTCCCACGAAGCAGAAGGTCGAGGGTTTGATTCCTATCATACTTAAAGATGTTATAACATGGTGCTTGTTATTACCCTGCCTGGCGCTCGGGATTATGGAGATAAAACAATGACAATGGCTCAGTGTCAGTATACTGTGTCCGAGTGCTGTATCCATTTTAAACTGCAGCATGGTATCTCAGTGGGCTATCACTATGAAATGGGAATAAGTCTGGACTAGTACAAGTAGCCACACACACGTGTATGCTTATCGCGATACAAGTGCAATAATCTTGAACACGACATTAAACCCAATTTCACCCCTCCTTGCATTTTCCAGAGCACAGCTAACAGCTGTTGTCCAGTGTCGCCATTGGATCCCCCAGATGATACATATGGATAGATACACATTACACAGTTCACTGTGCACACTGCTGTATTGCACAGTGCCAAGGTTTATCTGGGATTGTAACCTAATTAAAGGTAGTCATCTAGTCCTTCTAAAAGACTGAAGACCTACAGTAACACATGACCTAAATACTTCACAATTGTCATTTTGCACATATCAGCAGCACAGAATCTTGATTAAACATGTCTTGCAGCTCAAACAATTAATTTAGTAAAGTACCGGTGTTTTGGTTACACAAGGCCTATAGTCAAGCTGTTTTGTAATGGACGCTCATCATGAGGTCCATGGCAGGCAATTTGGGGAAGAAAGCATTACTTTTTCCCTATTTTCTTCAGAGGTACATATCATACCCTGCAATAATGTAACACTAAACACTGAAGCCTGTTTGTTCTTTATTGGTCCTGTTATCGGTGAGATAAAAGTCACTTTTACAACAATAGAATGTAAGAAATCTATAAATCCAATTTGGGAATTTTTATTGTCACTTGCTGTAGACCTGCTGCCAAATATCTGTCTCTGAACACCTTCATACCTGAGTGTTGGAAGTAATTTGAGAACTGGTTGGTTGTATTACATCATCAGGACCAGAACATCAGATACTACTACATCAAAATGCTGACCTCGATTGGCCTCCCACTGGCTGCAATACTTACATAACCAAATAATGGATCTCTATTAGGGATATAATGACCTTTCTCCCCCCCTTGTCAAATACATATCCTGCAAGTCACCCTGTGTAGTCAGATTTTACTCACCATGCTACATGCTATGTATTTTGAATACATTACCCGCTGTAATTTTTCACAGCCAGTATTAAAGTATTATATATAAGTGGAAATTTGGTTTTATGTCTATGTTCAGATATGTTTTGAACTGTCTGAGGAGGAACCAGGTATCTCACTGTGTGACAGTTGTGACACCTGGATGGCAGAATTAGTTTAAGAAAGTGCATAATTGATGTTGATTTGATAAACATGCCATTATCATAACAAATGATTGTAATTACTACCATCACAAGACATTCTGACACATACATTGGGGACTGGCAAAATTGTCAAGCTTATCAGAATTAAATTTAATCTTGACCATTTGTAATTCTAACAGTAAATTGGAGGTAAACACTGAGCTTTTCTTAATCAATCCGATGGTTCAGGTGCCTCAGATGACAAGTTTGACACCTGTTTCCTGGGTCTTCATAACTAGACATTTTCTGAGGGCAGGTGTCATGACATTGTCTTACTGTTTGGACCCTAGCTGACCAATATCTTGCACCTTAACTGTAAAAGGCTGTCAATCAGAACCAGAGAGAAATTTCACGAATCCTATGATAACCTTTATTAATTCAGAATTTCATTTAGTATTAAAAAGAAATAATGAATGTAATATCCTAATTTTGTCCTATCAATGATTAATCTAATAAGGAGATAGTCAGGTGAGCTGCCAGTTTGACACTTGTTTGATGCTATCTGAAATTGAGGTGACAGAAAGAGGCTTGACGAGTTTACACCTGTAGAGGGCTGGACAGGTAGCTACTGTTGACACCACCAATTATCAGTCGTGTCAAACTTGGGAACAGGGAATTCTGATAAACATAGGCCTCTCCATGCTATTGTCACAAATATCCACTTGCCAGCAAATAGCTATGGAAGCTCATGTGTGATAATCAGGATAATCGAGGGTAATCATACAAATCCTTTGTCCGAGGTGTTTCTGCTTGGACAATCTGGATAGACTGCAGGATTTGATTCTCACCTCTGGGTCACTGATGCTTAAAATACATTTAATTCATGATCTGGCATCAATGGCAGGCAATGCAGCCCTGATTGTGGGTAATGTAATAATTGTTGGTTAGTAGCTACTGATGGTCATTTGCAATGTGAAGGATCTCTGTGACACCATATCATTACTCACACTGCAGTGAAAGATGATTATAAGTGAGGAGCAGGACAGCCCCTGTCTATCAGTGACATACACTTGCACTGCAAGTGATACACAAGAATCACACCTATGTCAATTCCAAGTGTTAGCCCAGAGGATTAGAGCACAAAGGTAGTGAGATGCTCAAGGGGAGGGCGAGGAGGAGGATTAGGTATTCCATGACAGCTGACCACAGATATGTTGTTTGTTGTTTTACAGTCATGTTAGACACTTCTCCCTAACAACCTTCATCAGCTGTTTGAACTAAGGTGTAATCCTGTATCACTGTGTTGGTCATTAGAGTCAGCTCTGGGGAATGGGGTATCAACATGTGATACAGAGGGTGTTTGTTCAGGTCATCCTGGGTAAACTGTATACACATGTTCTCTGTCCTGTGTTGCTTCAGAGAGTGGAATACTACATAAACGTCAAATGAAAAGAAACACATTTGTTAAAACAACCTTCAGTATTTTGTTTTTATTTTTGAGGTAATGAATGTTTGAGATGGCATATGTGTGTACTAACAATAAATATTGATATGATGGATATAGAACTAGATGAAAATGGTTGTTGAGTATATGAGGGTGACTGCGCCGGGAGATTTGCTAAGACAAAAACAATATTTTGTATATAACACATGTATATATATATTGAGAGAGAAAGAGATATTGAAATTATTTGTTTTACCCAGAAGAATATAGTTTTCATCAAATGATTATTTTATTTTTTATCTTGTTATTACTTTAGTATTTATGTATATCATTTCGTGAGTATATATGGATTCCCTTTGGTGGAAATATGATTACATTAATGAAAATTATTATGCCTTGCTTAACATTACCTGAGGCAATGATTGACAATTTTACAAATATTTATTGCTGTATGCATCTTCTTCATTATTTCATATTTTGTTTATTGTTTTCCCCATTTTGCATTAATACATAGTGCATTCTTAAATCATATTCAGATAATTATATAGTGTATTATGAGTAGTTTCACAGTTCAAATTAAACATGTTTCAATACAAACCATTGACTTCTCATACTAATTATGAAACGCCAGCGAATAACCAGTCTAGATTATCTGCCATAACAGATTCCATTGGGTGTAAAAGGTAGGAAAATTCTATGAATGAATCGCCAAATATCAATGATGGCACCAGGTGTTTGCAAAAAGAGTAAGCATGCCCTGCCCTACTGGTAGCACCCTCCACTCACACAATTTGCATAAAGAAGTGTTTGTTGCCCGATGCTGCACAGCAGCACTCCTGCGATGCGATGTGAGGAGTCCAGATAAAACACCCTGAAACCAAAAAGGGGAAGTATCCTCCTATCGGTGTGCTGGCAGTTAGTGAGTGTGAGCTACATGACTTTAGGGAACAGATGTGGGTAACAGCTGGAGGGAGATGCAGAAAAACTATTTGCCAGTGTACTCATCATTAACTCAGTGTAAATACATGTACATCAAAGACATGTTATCATGAATTCAAGAATGACATTTTGATATTGTAGGGAGAAAAAACATACAAGTATAATAAGTTGTCAAACAGACAGTGTGTGGTGCATGCCATATCAGCAAGTTGTTATCAGAGTGTACTGATAGGTGAAAGACTTGCAGTGCATTGTAAGGATGTATTATTATTCGTAGATGATGATAATTCAAGATGTATATCCTGTATTTCAAAGCAGTTTACAGTTCTTTGTTGACAATGTGAGTGAGTGAATTTTGGTTTTATGCCGCTTTTAGCAATATTCCAGCAATATCACGGCGGGGGACACCAGTAATGGGCTTCACACATTGTACCCATGTTTGAAATCAAACCCGGGTCCTTGGCGTGACGAGCGAATTGTTTAACCTCTAGGCTACCCGACCGCCCCTGTTGACAATGTGCGGAAATGAGACATGAGTGAGTGGTTACAATAAGGCCGATTTTTAGCAATATTTCAGCCATTGGACACAGGATTATGTTTCACACATCGTACCAATGTGGAGAATCAAAACAGAGTCTTCGGTATGACAAGCCAACACGTTCACAGCTAGGCCACCTCGCCACTCCAGGATTTACTCAAGGACAATCTCATAGGACAATATTTGTTCTTGTATTACCTTCTAGAAATCACAAAATGCAATTCAATTTACTCATTTCAGGCTGTTTTGTTAGGACAAATGTGTTAGTATGTCTATTTGCAGGATTCATACAGTAAGTGAGTGAGTTTGGTTTTACGCCGCTTTTAGCAATATTCCAGCAATATCATGGCAGGGGACACCAGAAATGGGCTTCACACATTGTACCCATGTTGCGATTCGAACCCGGGTCTTCGGTGTGACGAGTGAACACTTTAACCATTTGGCTACCATACCGCCCCATCAGTAAAATTATTCCACATGAAAGTTTCAGGTCTATGGGACGTAGTACATTCAGCTCCCCCATTGCTCCTGTGATGTATTTTACATACAGTTTTGGCAGGGAGTTTACTGATACAGGCTGTCAACCTGACATGATGACATTGAGTTTACAGATCTACCATGGATAAGGTCATCACCATGATTTGGATCCAGCAATCTAACTTTCATGCTGAATGGATGTTTTTAATAACATTTGTGGGTTTGGACAGGTATGCTTGGAGCAACCTTTCCCCCAAAGTCATCTGAGAGTCAGCTTATCTGGATTTTCTAGAAATTTCAGACTTTTTGAATAAACAAATAAGACTCAAACATTTTTGGGAATGAAGTGATTTTGGCAACATTTCGGAGGATAAAGAATTTGTGTCCAATTTGGGAAGAAAAAAGAAATATTCTTAAGTGCATATCTTCAAAATGAAAACACATTATATGCTGTGCGGTGAAATAAAAGCTTTTACAATCATAAGAAACAGAGTCTACTGTACAATTCCAACTATATAATGAGCATGTGCATATCTGAGCATCATCAGCAAGCCTAGTTGGTAACCTGTAGGTTCCATACAACAGAAAAGGAGATCAACAAAATGTGTTGTAATCTTTGCACACTCTCTCTTTAGCATGTTTGAGCCTTATTCATTCCCTCAGAAAGTCTTCTGTGTTTTGGGGTTCCCCTGTGGACATAGAACAACAGAAGTAAAAGTAAGTCATCTTGACACATTGCATAGGGCTAACATAGATCTGAACAGAGACAAGCCCTGACACCTATAAGTAATTTCTTTCACCTCCAAGACACGCATAGGCTTTGCAGCCACTTCTATACTTCCTGATTGATGGCTGCTGAATGACGTCTGCCAGAGCTTGTGAGAAGGTTGCTGTGTCAGTTTTCCAGGGGGAAACAAGTTTATCATTGGCATATCATCTGGAAACAAGATTGTTGCTATTAAACATAAAACCAAGCGTGTATCGCCCAATTTTGAAAGATCTAGAGTATTTGCAAGCAAAAGACCTACACCTACAAAGTTTTCCATCACATCTCTGGAACAAAGTTCTGATTCCATAGTTTCACATATTTTATCCAGTTTTGTGATAAATGCATAATAATTCCTTCAGAGTTAAGGTAAGGCAGAAATCAGATTCCTACTCAGAACATTGTGAAAGCTCCAGCAAGGCTGGCTCGTTGCTAACTCAGCACTTACAAGATCTACAATAACTCTTTTGTAAAAGAAACTGATCATCTGGAAATATGTTTTCTCCCACAAATAGTGATTTTTCTTAGTCTAGCTGAAAACTTCTGAAACTGACAGATTTATTTGACAGAGACAAGTTGGTCTTCAGTATCATTGTTACACATCACACTTTTGTTCATTGGCCTCTTTCAGGATTTATTAGCAGAAATTCCATAGTCAATTCTTGTGTTAAGATTCCAGCCTGTCTTTGAACATAGGTCCTAAATTGGCCATTATCAGTTTGCCTCAGTTTAAGGTTTGGGCATCTGACCCCCAGTAACCTCTCATTAAAAGGCACATGTGTACCTGAGCACCTGCAATGAGAAATGGTAGGCCTAGAAATCAGAAGCCCAGGGTAAGACCTCACACTTGTAATTCCCCTCATTACCTGGACCCTCATGCTTTGTGTTCCTCTGTGAGAGCTTATTGAGGGATCAGATGCAAAACAATTGCCCAAAGATTCCTATGTCCTGCTGGCACAGCATTATTGTGGATTTTTCTTTGGCTTCATTAAACAGGAGAGATTGTTGAACTGTTTATGAACAACCCAAAAACAACAAATATTGTTGCCTCTGATAAGATAGTGCTTACTCATATGATAGTGCTGGGTTTTTACAAATGTTTCAACATTGGGAAACATGTTTTTAGTAACAGAACATTGCCATCAATGCTTAATGATAAATAAATGAGATATTTTTTTATTATTAGAGAAGTTGCCAGTAATATCACAGACTTGTATATACATGTAGGTCCATCATGATATCAATCCCAATGTACAGATATTTT